>NC_090440.1:1229965078-1231215078 GCF_031143425.1 Pleurodeles waltl | reverse complement strand
GAAAAGTGCAACAATTGTACTGATCTTTAGAGGGTAATAGACAGAATCCATCTAAGATTGTGAGGTAGACTATTTTAAATCAGATTGATGCCTGGGTGCAGGGTAATAATGTTCTTTGTCCGGTGCAATATGATTTTAGAGAACATATGGGGACTCTAAAGCAATGCTTAAATCTTAACCTTAATATTTGGAAGTATGCTATCGCAAAGAAAGGGGCACTTTATTTAGCCTTCATGGATTTCAGTAACTCATTCAACTGGGTAAACCAGTCTAAGCTGTGGGTTGTCTTATTCCATACTGGCATGCCTTTCAATTTCGGTCAATTTTATGTGGGCCTTGTACACATGGATTAGAGCTTCTGTTAGATATGTTACAAAGGTGGAAAGTACCAATTCTTTTGATCTCTCCCAAGGAGCTTGTCAAAGATGTATCCTGGTCCTCATGCCATATTAAGGAATATTAATGGTCTTAACTCATTTTGTATTTCTATTGGAAAGGACATACCCAAAGTAAAGTCAGCATTTATTATGGCCCTTCTGTATGCCAATGATGCAGTCCTGCCCTACCACACTCCCAAAGCCCTTTAGAGTCTGTATGATGCCTTTGTGTTATGGATGGATTAGATCTAGATACGAATATCTCTAAGACACATTATATGGTTTGTGGAAGGCAGACACGCAAAACCAGGCCCATTTCCATCAATGGCAAAGTAATTAGAAGGGTTAGTGAGTGCCTCTATTTAGGTATTATTCTTGACAGCAGAATTGTTGGTCACCTTGTCTTTCTAATCAATGCATGTGATTTAATCAATCCTGAGGTGCATTATTTGAGTTTTATTCTAGTGTTGGCAGCAAACCTATCCTGGCCCTGTTAGAAGTATAGAAGATGAAGTGTCTACGATCCTGACTTATGGGGCAGGTATGTGGGGATATTAAGGTTGGATAAGTCTACAGTGGGAGGAGAATCACTTTTGTAGAAGACTGCTGGGACTAACACCAGAACCCCTAATTTATTTATGCATGAAGAAATGAATTTAGCATAGTTCGAAGATACAATCAGATTTACCCTTTTGCTTCTATGGATGGTAGTATTGAGCAATGAGTATACTGCTCTCGGCCATGATGTGATCTTGGATTGATTAAATTGTGACTAAGGCCATAAGATCCAGTGGCTTGTTCATGTAAGATGGATCACTGACTCACTTGGCAGACCCGAGCTGTATACCTTTCCTCAAGCCCTGAGCAAGGGAGAGTGGACGAAGATCAGGGAATTGTATGTTATGCTTGCCCCACATGCCAGAGAGAGGGAGAAACCAAGTACATTTGTACTGAGGGATTACTTGGTTATCAAAACCAGTGATCGGCCTGAGCCTTATCTCTGTCTTATGTCGATCCCATGGGAAAGGGCCCTGCTAATCAAATTCTGTTTAGGCTCAATTAGAAGCCATCTCTGCTTCTCAGCTGGCCTTTTTTCTACCCAATCACTGGAGCACTGTACTTTGTTTTGTATATATTATGCACCATTTCACCGTAGATAGCTGTTGTTCATTCTCAGATCATGCATTTTCCAGCAATACAGGCCGGTCTTTTTCTATCTTCGAATGTTATCTGACCCGCAGTTCGTTTTGCTGTAGGTGCCTTCTTAAAAAATATCATTTATTGGCTGTATACAGCAATTTATAATGATTTTGCACCTAAATGCCATGCTATTATGTAATGCATATGCATGTTTCTTTTTAATATTAATATTTATTGGTGGCGGCATGTTTTATTTTTTACGATTATTTTTTAATAATCAAAGATGTATAACAACAACAAACTTAGAGTTTTCAACATCAACCAGAATCCTTCAACTTCTTCAGAACTTCAGATACTCTCCCATTATGTTCTACCCAGAAAGATAAGCATATCTTCCTGAAAACACCTTATGCCTTTCATTCTGCTCATCATTTATTGAGTGAGAAAACCTAATACAGCAGAGATGAATCCAAATGGCAACCTCTGTAATTGAAAAGGCCCTACTGGAGCGTTAAAAGTCTTAGGCTCATGAGAATCTTTATGGAGCCTGAGTTGGTGATACGTGTTACGCTAGTTCCAGTGTTGTAATGAATTTAGCATCCAATAATGTTGATAATATCTGAATGAGATGAGGAAAAAGAAACACATCCACTACCACTTCTCTATTGAGCCCCCTCTGGTCTGTAAACTATCAGTTTTTCCACTCTCTTTATGCATTATCACAACAGGAGCTAAAACTTTGGTTGCTTTAATTGGAAATTTGAACCCATCTTCGCACAGACTCTCCAACTTTCTCTTCACAACATTATGCATTTTCAAGGACATTCTCTTGATCTTGGCTATCACTGTTGTGGCTTCCTCCTTCAGTGTTATGCTGTGAATGTACTTATGCAACTTACCAATCTGATCTTTGAACTGCAGTCCTCACACCCATGCATCACCTGATGTACACATGCTTGGTGACTGGCATTTGGATCTAAAAACACCCTTAGATCCTTCAGCTGGGCCTATCCTAAAATGTTGTCCTCCTTTGTCAACTCTGTCAATCATCATACATGCTACTCTCTTAGCAGTATCAGTAAGAGGCTTATCCTTTACCCAGACCTCCTCCCTGGTTTTGTCATAGTGAAATGTTCAATAAAATTTCACATTTTCTGGGAGCTGTTACCCGTTTTCTGGACAGTCTCATTTTCCCTCTGTGTCCTTCGTCCATAGTGATATCTTTGTAAGCGTGTAGATATGTATCTTTAAAGTTTATAATGCTAAAGGTAGTCTAGATTCTAGGGTTCTTATGTATTATGATTATGCTGTGTTCTCTCTGGGGCAGTTCTATGCTGGCTGGAGAAGGAATACCAACTGCGGTCATCTGTGTTCTAATAAAGTATCCTTTTCAGATTCCTAGAGTGTGGAGCCTACCTATAAGACATTTCAAACCTTGCCTTATTAACTGATCCCCTCAACCTTTGGCAAAGGAAAAGGTATGTGAGCATATCCTCCTGCCTTTGGGTGAATACATGAATAGTTTGATTCAAATTGTGAGGGGGTTATTTTTTTTTCTTGTTTTTGCAATTTTTTGTCTGTGTTCATATGGAAAGACAGCAGCATAGATCATAAACAGTCATAACATCCAATTGAATGTGGACAGTTACAGTTCTGTTTCACCCTTGTGTTATGTGTATTGAACTACAGAAAAAGCAAATGGTTTACCAGTTGTAGATAGTGCCATATCGCCAGTCCTCTCCAGAAACTGCTACTTCCAATAGTTTCTACACCAATATCATTCAGGTAGTGCAACACAGCACAGAGTCCCCAACACATCGTCATTCCCAGCAGCCTGAGCTTTTGCTTGTGTCAATAAATTTCCCATAAGGGGGGGCCAAAACACCTTTTAGCAGCAAAGTGGGTGGAAAGAGAGTAATATAGGTTTGAGTTTAGTCTTCGCAAGGTATAAGTTCCCTCAGCCAGTCCTTCCCCATCAGGGTTGAGAGTATTCCCCATGTCATGGCCACCCTGTTTGTAGCCAGTTAAAAAGTCAATGCCGCCAGTCGTCTGGTACTTGGGAGAAGTCCCTCCACATAGCCAAAGAGTGCCAACAGTGGTTGTGGTTCTAGTTGCTGCTCAGTTTTATCAGCTGCTATGCTTATCATTGTGTGCCAGAGTTTATGGATAGGTAGACATTCCCATGCCATGAGGGAAAATCCAACATAGACCCTCCCATGGGGCATGCATGAAATATACCTGAGTGGAGTGAAGTATGCATTGTGTAAAAATCGGAAATGAAGTAGTTTATGATGATAATTCACAGAGATAAGCTTGGTCTGTTTGCAACAGAAGTTCCATTGTCTATCAGCAATGTCCCTTCCCAGGTCCGTCTCCAAAGCACCAGTGTGCAATCTAGTTGTCCCTTCCTGTTCTGTACAATTATGGTGTATAACATTGACACCTATGTAGTGGAGTCCAGCAAGCAAAAAAGCTGAGACAGTGGGCACACTCAGAAGGCTTTACTGGTAACCCAGAGATCCACTCGCTCCCTGTTTGCCTCAAGCTCCAATATAGAAATTAATACAAGGCTGGGAGGTTCTCTTTAGCACAGGGCAGGTCCAGCGTAGGAAACTGCCCCTCTGTACACAAACCCATCTCCGTCAGTGTCACCCTGTTCAGTGATCCTTGTACCACCCGTTTAGTCATAAGTTTTAATAGCATGTTGTTGGAAATGGTCATCGCTTGCGAGTACATGAAGAACTCTCCTAAATTCTGGCTTAAGCCTCTGCAGGCCCAGCCTTTTGTAGCAACCATATACGTCTCCTTTTGGCGCCTCCTGAAAGCCATGTGTAATGCTGACAAGAGAGGAATATCTCTGGTCCAATCCCTTAATGGCGTAAGATAGGGAAGAACACACCCAGATGAAACCAATGTTGCCTAAAGTGACTCTGAGGTACCAAGTAATATAATTCTAAGTCTGGGATCTCAAATTCCCCATGTTTGAACAGGAGTGTCATCATTTCCCAGACTACATGAGCCAGTTTATTTGCCCATCTCTATTTGATTGATAATGTCCTGAGAGTGGTGAAGAACTTCCCTGTGAGAAGGAAGTGAATATTGATCAACAAGCACAAAAGTTGTGACAGGTCAAGCATCTTGATCAGAGATATTCTGCCAGTCAGCGAGAGGGGGAGATGTAGCCAAAGTTATCTGTTGAGTTAATTTGTCTATGGCTGGGTCATAGTTCGATTTAATCGCTGACTGTACCCCTCTGTGAAGGAACACGTCAAGGTATCTGACCGAATCTTCCTCCCAGTGTATGAGAAATTCTATCTCACCTTAATGTGTGGAGTCTTTAAATAGAAAAAGATATGTTATGCCCCAATTTACCTCCTCCCCTGAGTATAGACCTTATTGAATCACATACCTGACCAATGGTGACAGGATTGCCTCAGGATCCCGGATAAATAAAAATTTGTTGTTCATGAACATGGATAATAGGAGGTGACCTCTTATAATAGTAGGAATTATGTGCATGTGTTGTGTTTTTCCTTGGAAGTGATGCACAAGAGGTCCATTACTAATATGAACAGGAAGGAGGACAGAGGGCATTCCTGTCAAGTGCCCCTGCAGTAACAGCCTCGGAAGTGAGACCATTAACCTTTACCCACGTTTTGCCTTTTGCATACAATAGTTTAATGAATGGTTTAAAGCCTAGTGGCAATACCATACATGTCAGAGTACCTACAATAGGAAAGGCCACCCAGGAGCCGAATTCCTTCTCAATGTCGAGCAGGGCAACAGCAGCTTTGATTCTCAGGTCTAGTATGTGGACCATGGTGAAGACAGTGAGGAGATTAATAGTCATTTACCTGTGGCACACAAATCACAATTGCACTGGTGAATCTGTACTCCCAAGTAGAAAGGAGAGCCTAGATGTAATGACATCAACAAGTGTTTTACTATCACAGTACACTAAAGCGGGGGTAGTATGATGTTCATTTCTTAGAGTTTTTTCTCGGTTTGGGTAGTATGGTAATAATTACTTCCCACATGAAGAGGGAACGTCTCTCCCTCCAGTGCCTTTACATTAGCCCCAAGCAGATGTGATGCTAAGATGTACTTGTATGCTTTGTGAGAGTCGACTGTCAAACAGTCTGATCCTGACACCTTCACTGCTGCCAGCATATCTATAGCAGCAATTATATTGTCCATGTAGATCGAGTTACTGAGAAACTGTCAGTGACAGTCTTTCTAGTATACTAAGGCAATCTTGACCAGCTTTACTCAGATGGTTTCATCATGTTCTTGCGTACCTCAGTCAGTGATAGTCTTCTAAATATACCAAAACAATCTTGACCAGGTAGCCCCAGATGTAGTCATCATGTTCTTGCTTAAATGGGCTAAACAAATGTGCATAGTATTTAGTGAGCTTGCTGACTATGCTCTCACCATCCATGAGGGACTCCCCACTATCAGGGTCAATTTGGTATGCATTAGTTCTGATATGGTCCCTGTATAGAAGCCAGGACAACATTCTTCTGGGTTACCCTGCCTCCCCATACTTTCGGCCGACACATATTTACTAAGGAAATAGACTCCCCTCTTGGCCAAATCTCTATTCTGTTGTAACAGCCGATTCTGCTCCTTCAAGAGCTATTTGGAGGAAGTCAGGGATAACCCGGCCTCCACCTCAGCAAGCGGGACTCTTGAAGGGCAAGCTGTATATGAATATCTTTAAGGATTCCCGCATGTTTTCCAATCGCAACGCCCCACACATAGGTCTTGAAGGCCTCCTTCAAAGTTGCCTGAGATAAAACCATGTCCTGGTTTAAGGTGAAGTACTCAACAATGGCCTGTTGGATTTCTCAATGGCAAACCGCGTTCATTGGAGAACCCACAGCAATGTTACTTTACTGGGGAGTGATCCGATGTTGTGTGAGGGAGATGCAACAGCTCAGTAGCGAGGAAAACCAACCCTGAGTCACTAACCAATAATCTATATCAGACGATGTGCAATATGGGGCTGAGAAAAATTAGAACTTCTGCCCAGTCTGGGGGCTGAGACTCCAGATGTCATCCAGCCCCAAAGTTCTATCACCTCCCATAGTGTTCCTGCTGCCTGTGAGTTCTGGGATGATCAGTTCCCTAAGCTGTCTTGGGTGGGGTTTAGTATAAGATTGAAACCACACCCCCAGAGTACATTCTCCATCACCACATTCCATAGCACTGTAAGAATGTCTAGAAAAAGCTGTGGGTTGTCAACATTCGGTATGTATGTGTTCACTAATACTATACACGTATTCTGGACAGTCTCCATCAGAATGATGTAGCGCCCTTTGGTGTCAATATAACAAATGCATGCTTTAAAGTTGTTATGTAGTGATATGAGGATGCTGACTCTCCTACAGTAAGAACTATAACAAGAATATGAATGCCCCCACCTGCACACAAAGGTAAACTGACACCAGACTGCCCACTAGGAATGCAATGTCGATAGAGTGTTGGTAAAGGTAGGTGAGAACTTGCCTGGCTTTACAGAGGCTGTTAAGCCCTCTAATGTTCCAAGTAACCCATGTAATGTGCTTTGTATAATGTTGTATCTGGTACACACCAAGGTATAATACACTTTGCCACCAATGTTGTCCCTACTTGTGGTCATTGTGTTGCACGTCAGTAAATGAAACAGTATAATACAACTAAATATAACCCCATCCCTAAGATACCACCACTCGACTGCACTGAGAGCCGCAACAGTCAGTGCCAAGGAACCCCAACCTTTCTCACATATATATTAAATAAAAGAGAATAAAAAAGGAGGGAGCAAGGAGTAGGAAACATTCTCACACCAAAAATGGTGATATACATTTTACAGCACAGTAGTGCTCCACAAAGCTAAACAAATATATATCAGTCATAGTACTTTGGGCAAACACAGTACAGAAGATACCGTCCGAGATTCTATTCCTTCGGTCATCTCTTTTTTTAAATTTAAAGAGAAAGTTTATTGAAAATTAATACAATATTTGAAAAAAATAAATACATTTGATAACAGAAATGAAATAATACAATAGCCGTTCAATTTCATGAGAAACGCTTATTTTAAGAGCACACTAAGGGGGTCATTACAACATTGGCGGTAAAAGCCACTTACCGCCGTGCAGAAGACCGCCAACACACCGCCGTGGCCGCGGAAGTCCGCCACAGCTATTATGACACACATCCCGAAATCCGCCAAAATTCAGACACCCACACAAGTCCGCCACACCAAAGGTCAGTGATAAACTGGCGAAAACAAATCCTCCACCGTCACGCCAACAGAAATACGCACATGCTATCACGACCCACGAATCCACGCGGCGGTCTTTCAACTGCGGAATTCCATTGGCGGTACACACCGCCACGCTCAAAATACACACACATCTCCAAAACACCACCACATTAGACAATTCGAAATACACACACCTGATACACATACACACACCACTCCCACACACTCAATACTATATAAAACACACACCCACATCACCCACAAACCCCTACGACCACCACTACAGAGAGAAGGCCAGAGAGAGACACCACCATCCACAAACTAGCAGCCACAGGCACTCAACACCATCACCCACACTACTTCCACGCACAAAACACCACACACCACACACACCACCCCACACATCACCTACACCACCCCATGGCACGGCAAAGACACCCCAGGTTCTCGGAGGAGGAGCTCAGGGTCATGGTGGAGGAAATCGTCCGGGTAGAGCCACAGCTATTCGGATCACAGGTGCAGCACACCTCAATAGCAAGGAAGATGGAGCTATGGCGAAGACTAGTCGACAGGGTCAACGCAGTGGGACAGCACCCAAGAAATCGGGACGAAATCAGGAAGAGGTGGAATGACCTACGGGGGAAGGTGCGTTCCGTGGTCTCCAGACACAACATCGCGGTACAGCGGACTGGCGGCGGACCCCCACCTCCTCCCCCACAACTAGCAACATGGGAGGAGCAGACCTTCACTATTCTGCATCCTGAGGGCCTCGCAGGAGTCGGTGGAGGAATGGACTCTGGTAAGTCAAATTTTAACTATCATATCCCCCACCCTACCTGCATGCTATCACAGACCCCCACCCTCACCCCTCCCCTCTCACTCCAACTCCTCACATATGTACTACTAACACAAACCACCCATCCCAACACCAAGCCCTGCATGACACAACAAAGCATGGACACCCCTCACTAAAGCATGCCCACTGCACATACCCATAACGCCCCCCTCAACCATCATCACACAAGCCCCCACACAGGAGTGCAAGCACTGGGGTACACGGTCACCCACCCATTGCGCACCATGACACACACAGATGCAATAATCATGCTTTTACACTCCTGCAGGACCACTACCCAACGTCACCAGACAGGAGGGTCCAGACATCTCCACCCCACCCACAGAAGAGGTTACCCTCACCCAGTCACAGGCCACCACAGACCTTCCACCCTCTGGTAACACCAGCACAGCACCCACCCAGCGGGCCCATACCTCCGTACCCAGGACACGTCAATCAGCTGTGTGTCCACCACTACAGGGAACCCAGGATAACCCACCACCCCAACAACAACAGGGACCTGGGGGCAGTGGTAGTGGGCACACGGTCCAGGGGACAGAGGCCCAGGAACATAGGGGAACTGGGAGGGCTGCTGTGAGACAGGGGGCGGACAGTCCTAGGGAACCAACTCTCCACGAGGCGGTCTCCTCCATCATGGGAGCATACCACCACTCCAAGGAGACGATGGCAATGGTCCTGGCCAAGTTTCAGGAGAGCCAGCGGCTGCAGGAGGAACAGTATTTGGGGTTCAGGGAGGAACTCAGAACCATCAGCACCGCCCTGGGCACCATCGTAGGGGTGCTGAAGGAGATACTTAACACCAGGAGGTACACTGTGGCACTCCAAGGGGCCCCTGACACTAGCATGGATGAAGAACTGGCCACCCCCTCCGCCGGCGCTAGTGGACAGGACGCCCCGCCACAGGACCACCACACCAGCACCCCACCCCCTGCAGACGGAGAACCACCCCGCAAACGGTCCCTGAGATCCAGGAACAAGACAGAGCACGATGCCAAGACCCCCGCCAAGAAATGAGACCACCCTGATTGTCATCCTACTGTCCCACTTTGTAACCCTGTCCATATTGGAACTGCCCCAGCTCCACTTCCTGTACCCATATGGGCAATGCACCTGTGAGACTAATAGACTGGACAATGCCATGGACATTCCTCCATCATCACCCCTCACCATTTTACAACCTCACTCCAATATTTAGCACTGCAATAAACACCCTTGAAGCACAAAACAATCTGGAGTCAGTCTGTGATTCTGAAAATGTGTATTAGCAATGACAGTGACAAAATGCGTTCTCAAATATAATGTCAACATACCTATGTCACACATCTCAAATCCATGTGGAATGTAAGCAGATGACACACGTTGGTAACCACACCTGTGAAACCGTAATGGAAATGTACAACTCAGTTACCATATACTGGTTGAAATTGACAGACAGGATAGAGGTAGAAGTGTGAAAGTACTTGTAGTAGGCAGGCATGTGTTCTCACCTGTGTGTCACTGGAAATATTGCTGGATAACTGAGTCCCTGTTGTCAATGTCTTCTTCCTCTGCTTCCTCCTCATCACTGTCCACAGGCTCCACAGCTGCCACAACACCGTCATCTGGACCATCCTCCTGCAGAAAAGGCACCTGTCGTCGCAAAGCCAGACTGTGAAGCATACAGCAGGCCACGATGATCTGGCACACCTTCCTTGGTGAGTAGGATACGGAACCACCTGTCATATGGAGGCACCTGAACCTGGCCTTCAGGAGGCCGAAGGTGCGTTCGATCACCCTCCTAGTCCACCCATGGGCCTCATTGTAGCGTTCTTCTGCCCTGGTCCTGGGATTCCTCACTGGGGTCAGTAGCCATGACAGGTTGGAGTAACCAGAGTCCCCTAATAGCCACATCCGGTGCCTCTGGAATTGACCCATCACATAAGGGATGCTGCTATTCCGCAGGAAGTAGGCGTCATGCACAGAGCCAGGGAACATAGCATTTACCTGGGAGATGTACTGGTCTGCCAAACATACCATCTGTACATTCATCGAATGATAACTCTTCCGGTTCCTGTACACCTGTTCACGCCTGTGGGGGGGGAACCAGAGCTACATGGGTCCCATCAATGGCACCTATGATGTTGGGGATATGTCCAAGGGCATAGAAGTCACCTTTAACTGTAGCCAAATCCTCCACCTGAGGGAAAACGATGTAGCTCCGCATGTGTTTCAGAAGGGCAGACAACACTCTGGACAACACGTTGGAAAACATAGGCTGGGACATCCCTGATGCCATGGCCACTGTTGTTTGAAATGACCCACTTGCAAGGAAATGGAACACTGATAGCACCTGCACTTGAGGGGGGATCCCTGTGGGATGGCGTATTGCTGACATCAGGTCTGGCTCCAAATGGGTGCACAGTTCCTGGATTGTGGCACGGTCAAACCTGTAGGTGATGATCAAATGTCGCTCCTCCATTGTCAACAGGTCCACTAGCGGTCGGTACACCCGAGGATTCCGCCATCTCCTCACATGTCCCAGTGGACGGTGCCTAGGAAGGACAACAGCGACCACAGAGTCAAACAACTCAGAGGTATGTACCCACAGTCTACATAGAACACCATTCATACACAGAATCTGGCTTGTATTTGTGTTGTGCGACAAGGCCTAGGTCTGTGTGACGCAGTTGTGAATCAGGCCATGTGGGCCCCTGAAATGGCAGCTGCCTGACCTCTAAAGTGGGACAATGGGATGTGAGGTAACTGCGCTGGCGTTCTACACCGTCGCGGTAGGCGGACGGAGACCGCAGCGCAATGCTGCATTGGTTAACATTGGACCCTATGGGTCCCAGGAGCCAATGACGATGTACGCCGGCGGTGATGGTACGCACCGCCGCGGACGTGACCGCCATTTTCTATCTGTTCAATCACTCGATACCTGATCTTCAACAGGAGAGGACCTACACTGCAAGTGCTGCTGTGACCTCGGTCTGGAAGAGACAATGGCTCGTGCGTCTGGGGAAAGGGTCCTTGCCTTCACTGAAGCTCGTGGACGGGGTCCTCCCCCAGTACACGCTACTCTACGGTCCTCCAGACCAACAAGTAAGTGCACAGGGAGCACGTTGTATGGGCTATGCCTGTGTGGAGAGGACTGGTTGTAAGAAGGAAAGGGGCACAGTTCTGCGTGCATGAAGGACTGTGAATGCATGTGCTACATGGCAAGGCTAGGGATGTGGGCCACTCACTTCGACGGTGCAGTTGGTAATGACTTCTCTTCTTCCCCTGTACATTTCATGTAGGTCAGCGCCCATCAGAAGAAGGATATTTGGCGTGCCATTGCCAAGGACGTCCGGACCCTGAGGGTCCACCACAGACGGAGCACCCACTGCCGGAAAAGATGGGAGGACATTCGCCGCTGGAGCAAGAAGACGGCAGAGGCTCAGCTGGGCATGGCCACCCAACGTGGGAGGGTAGCCCGTCGAACCATGACCCCCTGATGTTCCGGATCCTGGCAGTGGCCTACCCTGAGTTGGATGGGCGCTTGAGGGCATCACAGCAGACACAAGGGGGTGAGTACAACATCATTCAGCGGACTTTGCGCGCAGTGAAGGTGTCTTGGTGGGGGAGGAGGGCTGTGGGTTTCCCTAGGCCAGGGCGAGTTCCGTATACTAGGACCCTCCGTAATGCAGGCATGTGGCACCCCACCCCAACTCTGTAGAGTGCCAAGTACAGGTGTACATGCCCCTGTGTCATCTATGTGTGCATATGTCGACCATAGCCATGTAGGATATATCCCAGGAATTGCATCTGTAGAGCCCAACAGCGCGGTGTAGTGCAGGGGGCTTCTGTGTCTGTATTGTCCGCCAACGGTAGCGGTAAGCCATGAACTCAAACTGTCTTTCTTCTGTCGTCGTCCCCCTTTTTGTGGTCTCCCTGTTCTTGTGTGCATCAGCATCATCAGGCGGAGGTACAGTGGCACCGGAGCACGAGGGAGCTGCATCCCACATGGCCATGGCGGGCCACACCACGGACTCGGAATACACCAGTGGGACGGAGGGCGAGGGGAGCTTCACAGCGGTCACAGGATCTGCAACCAGCGACACGGACTTGTCCTCCGATGGGAGCTCCTTTGTAGTGGTGGCAAAATCTGTGCCCCCCACTTCTACAGGTATAGCCCCGACCCCCCCTACCAGCACCGCCCTCCCAGCAGCCCCTCAGCCTTCACCCCGTGCCTGCTCACCCAGGTGGGTGGGCATCACCTTCGCCCCAGGCACCTCAGCCCCTGCCCCTGTCACCTCTGCTGCCCTCAGTGAGGAGGCCATTGACCTCCTCAGGTCACTCACTGTTGGGCAGTCTACCATTTTGAATGCCATCCAGGGTGTAGAAAGGGAATTGCAACACACAAATGCATTCCTCGAGGGCATTCATTCTGGTCAGGCTGCCCTTCATCGAACCCTGCAAACTCTGGCCTCAGCACTGATGGCAGTCATTGTCCCTGTCTCTAGCCTCCCCCCTCCAACTTCCTCCACCCAGACCCAATCCCCTGTACCCCAGCCTATCCCAAGCACACCATCAGACCAGCATGCACACACGTCAACACACAAGGGAAGCTCAGGCAAACATAAGCACCACACATCCCACAGGCACTCACGCAAGCATCACACACATACAGACACACCAACATCCACTGTGACCCCCTCCTCGTTGTCTCCCTCCTCCCTCCGAGTGTCGTCTACACTCTCACCTGCATGCACTACCACTACAGGCACTGCGTCCTGCACCAGCACACCCACCACCACACCACCCTCACGTGCACTCACCACCCCCACTCCCGTTTACACGTCCCCTGTGTCCCCTCCCAGTGTGTCTGTGACGCCCCCTCCCAAGATACACAAACGCTGGCACACACCCACCCAACAGCCATCCACCTCACGACAGCCCCCAGCGCATGCACCTTCATCCAAAGTCACCAAACGTACACCTCTTACAACCACTACCTCTTCCTCCACTCCCAAACCCCCTCCAGCTACCCGTCCCAGTGTTCCTAAGAAACTTTTCCTGACCAAGCTTGACCTCTTTCCCACCCCCCTCCAAATCATAGGTCCCGTACTAGCACCTCAGCCAAAAAATCTCCGGGACCAGTGGTGCCTGCTGTTACAGGTATGTGGAGTGCACCGGCCACCAGGACAGCCAGTGTGACACGGAGCCACAGCACAGCCAGACCCCCCCTGTGAAGCACCAGAAGTTGGACAGTGCCCGGCGGGAGAGGGTGAAGACTCCAGCCAGCAAAGCCGCTCACAAGGGTCCCGGGGGGAGTGTTGACTCGGCTGTGACTCCTCCCAAGGTGGGGAAGGGGCAGAAGAAATCTCCAAAGTCTGGGAGGAGCAGCACGGGGAGAAGACCGCCATCATCCCGCTGCCCAGGAGGCCACCGCCAGCCCAATCGTCACTGGCTAGGAGGCCACCGACAGAGTCAGTGCCCAGGAGGGCAGCCCGATCATCACAAGCCAGGAAGCCACTGCCAGAGTCAGTGCCCAGGAGGGCAGCCCGATCGTCACTGGCCAGGAGGCCACCGCCAGAGTAAGTGCCCAGGAGAGCAGCCCGATCGTCACTGGCCAGGAGGCCACCGCCAGAGTCAGTGCCCAGGAGGCCACCGCCAGCCACAGCCCAGCTGCCCAGGAGGGCCCCGGCAGCCTCAGCCCAGCTGCCCAATGAAGGACCGCCAGCCCCAGCCCAGCTGGGCAATGAAGGACCGCCATGGCAAGCTCCGCTGAAGAGGGCAAGCACCGCTGAACAGGTCAGAAACTGAAAACTCAAGTACCGCTGAACAGGGCAAAGACCGCCATGGCAAGCACCGCTGAACATGGCAAGCACCGCTGAACAGGTCAGAAACTGCCAACTCAAGCACCGCTGAACAGGGCAAAGACCGCCATGGCAAGCACCGCTGAACAGGGCAAGCTCCGCTGAACAGGGCAAGCACCGCTGAACAGGTCAGAAACTGCAAACTCAAGCACCGCTGAGCAGGGCAAAGACCGCCATGGCAAGCACTGCTGAACAGAGCAAGCACTGCTGAACAGGTCAGAAACTGCAAACTCAAGCACCGCTGAACAGGGCAAAGACCGCCATGGCAAGCACCGCTACCCCATGGGCGGCAGGGGCAGTGACGCAACTGGACCGTCACGGGGTGAGTGATGCACTCTGGGCACCAATCCCGCTCCAGAACCAGTGGAGACATGCATCCACTCCGTCTGTCCTTCACAGGATGAAGCACTCCGGACACCAGTCCCCCTCCAGAACCAGTGGAGACATGCATCCACTCCATCTGTCCTTCACAGGATGAAGCACTCTGGGCACCAGTCCCCCTCCAGAACCAGTGGAGACATGCATCCACTCCATCTGCCCTTCACAGGATGAAGCACTCTGGGCACCAGTCCCCCTCCAGAACCTGTGGAGACTGTTATTCACTTGAGAGACTGTGGCTTTGCACTCCCAGGGATGGGACAGTGGGCAACCCACCCACTGTAGAGACTTGAGAGACTGTGGCTTTGCACTCCCCAGGATGGTACAGTGGACAACCCACCCACTGTAGAGACTTGAGAGACTGTTGCTTTGCACTCCCCAGGATGGTACAGTGGGCAACCTACCCACTGCAGAGACTTGAGAGACTGTGGCTTTGCACTCCCCAGGATACATCAATGGGCATGGAGCCCCCTCGTGGATCTGGCGTGGTGCACTCATCTGGCTGAGGTGCCCCCCCTTCCCTTCTCCCTGAGGTGCCTGTTGTATTTCTATCTGATGCCCCTGCAGTGTTCTCTCCGTTTTGATCAGGTATCTGGTGTGGGCCTCACCCATGCATTTTGGGCCCAGTGGTCCACGGACAATGAATGGTGCATTACCTGCCCTACTAATCGTGATGTTTATTTTGTTTAATGTGTATATATATATCTGTATATATTTGGTTACTGTCTTTTGATATATTACAATGGTTCCACTCATTTCCTTTTGTCTTTGCATTCTTCCAGGGGGGGTTGGGGGTTGTTACTGTAATGTTTGAATATGCATTGGTGAGTGTGTTGTAGTGGGTGAGGGTCGGGTGGGGTTTGGGATGTTGGTTGTGTGTGTCCCTGTCTTTTGCCTCCCCCTTCCCTATGTCGTAGGTGCAGTACTCACAGTTGTCTTTGCCGCCGGCGTTGATGATCGTCGTATAGGAGCAGGAAGACTAGTGCAGGAAGAATATGGAGTTCCAGCTCCATGGTGCCCTCCTTCCTCGTGGAGTGTGTAGAGGTGAGCGTTTTCCCTTTGAAATGGCTGTTTCTGCCGTGTTTTTATCCGCAAGAAAACCGCCCCGGAAAAGGTGGCGGATTGGTAGGTTGTGATACTGTGTACGGTACATTGTCTCCCGCCTGTCTGTTGGCGGTGACCGATGCGCTGTTTGTCTGTACCGCCGTGGCGGTCTGAGTGTTAAAGTGGCTGTCTTTGTTGGCGGTTTCTGCCACGGTCATAATTAACAATTTGTTTACCGCCGGCCTGTTGGCGGTCTTACCGCCGCTTTAACACTGTCCGCCAGGGTTGTAATGACCCCCTAAATCTATTAATACTTTAAAACATAAGTTTCTGATGGATACAACTACCTGTGGATTCCTCACCTAATGAATTCTCCCCATGCGTAGCATTCGACGGAAACTTCTCTCTCTAGCTCTGCACGTCGGCGGGGACGTCACAATTGCCCGACTCCACGCTGCTCCGTGTGACGTCATTGTGGCAACAAGAGGTCCTCGCCGCCGTGCTGATGTCAGTTCCCTTTTTTCCGTGCCTTCGATAACGGTTACTTTTCTGTTACCTGTATTGTTAGCTCTTCGGAAGGGATACTTTGTGTATTTTCGCGATCTCGGCTCTAAAGAAGTCGGGTTTCAAGCCCTGCAGGAAATGTGGAGGTTTCATGTCGGTGACTGATCCACACGACGATTGCCTTTGGTGTCTCAGTTCAGATCATGACGTCCAAGAATGCGGATCCTGCCAGAAGATGAATCCAAAGGCGTTGAAGGAGCGCGAGGCGAAGCTATTCTTGGCGAGGTCCAAGAAGGAGAGGAAGCGGCACCATCGGTCCTCTTCGGGAAAATCGTCTCACAAGAAGCAGCGCCATCGTGACTCCCGACGTCGGTCCAGAAGTCGGTCGGCATCGAGGTCTCCATCGTCTCGGCACCGCAAATCTTGGGAAGTGAGTCCGACGGTGTCCCCTCAACCTGCAACACTGCAGATGTCCCCGGCACCATCAGTCTTCGAAGTCGTGGAGCCTCAGAGTCATCAGGCTTCGCCGGTGCATCCAGACGCTGAAGAGTCCAGCCCGGCATCAGCTCTGCAGGGTTATCCTTCGTTCTCGACTCTGGGTACGGATCCAGCGGCATTTCTTAATGCCATGTTTGCCATTTTTCAAAATATGGCTCCGGGAGGTGGTGCCCCACCGGTCCCCTTGCATTCAGTCTTGGCGTTCTGGCACCATATAAGCTGATGCCGTTTATGCCATTTTGTTCAGGTGGACACTCAGGTCAAGCCCCTATTCCGGCAGCACAGCCCGCGACGTCGAGGAAGAGACCTTCGACGCCGGTGTCGGATGCGGGTGCCTTGTCCATGGCGCCGATGGATCCATCTGTGGCGTCGGGTGGATCCGGAGAATCTATCATGACGCCTTCCCGGCGCCATTCACCGACGTCGTAACGCTCTATGTCGACTCCGGGGCTTGCAGCTAAATTGAGGTCTCGTCGATAGGCCCTTAGACTCCTAGAAGAGAGGGAATATCAACAGCAATTCCTTGAAGAGGGGGAGATCACTGATCCCCAAGGTGACTTCCCCAGGCTGGACACTGCAGGTGGTCTTGACACCTCTCCAGAGTATGACCTGGCCTCCCCGGGTGAATATACAGAGGAGGCAGCCTCTTACCACTCAGTGATTAGGTAGGCCGCAGCGTTTCTGGATCTTCCCTTACCAACAGCGCAGGTTAAGACCAACCTATTGACTGAAGTTTTGCATCCTGCTACAGCCATGGCGGATCCTCTTCTACCATTTAATGAAGCCCTGATGGATCCGATCGAAGAGGTTTGGAAGAAGCTGGTCACCTCTTCGGCTGTTAGTAGGTCAGTGGCCAGGCGTTATAGATCTGCGCCTGGGGACCCGGAGTTTTTGTCTAAGCACCCCTCACCAGAGAGCTTGATGTTGCAAGCATCCTGCTCTTCGAGGTCGGCCCCTGGTTCATTCCCGGGAGTACCATCGGACCGGGAATCCAAGCGGATGGACCAATCGGCCAAGAAGGTGTTTTCATCTTGCAGCATGGCTCTAAAGTCTGCCAATGCAACTTGCATTCTTGGCAGGTATATCCATGCTATAATGGATGCGACAAAGACTGTTCTTCCAGATATGCCCCAGGACTTGCGTAGCCTTCTTTCGGATGCTCAGGCGGCGGCTACGCAAGTTATTCAGACAGGGCTGAATACCACTGACTCTATTGCAAGAGCCATGGGGACTTCACTTGCCACCAGGCGGCATGTGTGGTTACGCACTTCTGGATTTTCATCTGATGTCCAGACTACGCTTTTAGATCTGCCTTTTGATGGGGCAAAACTATTTGGTTCAAAAGCGGACTCTGCGCTAGAGCGCTTTAAAGAATGTAGGGCTACTGCTAGATCTCTGGGTCTGCAGGCTGCTTCCACCCCGTTTCGATCTTTTAGACGGCTGTGAGTGTTTGGTAGAGGGGCTTCCTTTAGTGGGAGGTCACAGCAGCCGGGGCAGCAGTCCTCCATCCTCCCTTATCGATCGTTCAGGGGGTGGGGTAGAGTCCGCACAAGAGGGGCCACCCAACAGCACCCTTCCTCTTCCTCTTCCTCTGGAGGGTTACCCCAAGGAAAGCAGCCCTAGTCATCTTGCCACTGTCTCTCATCCCTCTCCGGTAGGGGGGAGGCTTTCTCTTTTTCTTCCCATATGGGAGTCCATAACAACAGATTCCTGGGTCATCAGTTTGGTAAGAAAAGGTTACACCTTCCCTTTCGGGAGATTCCTCCTCCCTAACCTCCCCGTCCTTCCTTTTGTTCAGAAGATCATCTACTTTTGTTACAACTGGAGGTTCTCTCCCTATTATTGAAGGGCGCAGTGGAGTTGGTTCCAGAGCAAGAAAGGGGTCAGGGGTGTTATTCCAGGTACTTCCTGATCCCCAAAAAGGATGGTCGTCTGAGGCCTATTTTGGACCTGAGGATTTTGAATTGGTTCCTCAAGCAGGAGAAATTCAAGATGCTGACTGTCACAGGTGCTTCTGGCATTGAACAAGGAGGATTGGATGGTGTCGGTCGACTTGCAGGATGCTTATTTTCCCATTCCCATTCTCAAGTCACACAGGAAGTATCTCCGGTTTGTGGTAGGGTCGCAACACTATCAGTTTGCGGTCCTTCCTTTTGGTCTTACTACTGCACCTCAGGTCTTCATGAAGGTGATGGCGGTTGTTGCAGCACACTTCAGGAGGAAGGGAGTAGCAGTATTCCCTTACCTGGACGATTGGTTGATCAAAGCAGAGTCTCCGGGGCTGGTGTTGCATCATCTGCAGCTGACAACCCAGTTGTTGTTCAGTCTGGGTTTTTCAGTAAACGTGCCCAAGTCTCACCTAGAGCCCTCTCAACACCTCCTGTTCACAGGATCAGTATTGGACACAACATTGAATCGGGCCTTTCCTCCGCCACAGCGGATACGGGACATTCAGGTTGGTTCCAATGTTTCAAGAAGGAGCGGTAGTTCCAATCCTCAAGGTCCTTCGTCTGCTCGGTCTGTTCGCTTCATGCATTCTGTTGGTCGCTCATGCACGCTGGCATATGAGGGCTCTTCAGTGGTGCCTCCGCAAGCAGTGGTTTCAGCACAGAGATCTCGGGGAGTTGATAAAGATCTCCAGAGACACTGCTGCGGCTCTCCAGAGGTGGGGTGCGGAAGGCAACCTTTCTCAAGGAAAGCCTTTTTCGCAGCCAACTCCGGTGACCACAGTGATAACAGATGCCTCCACCTTAGGGTGGGGAGCTCATCTGGAGATCAAGGGTGTTGGTCTCCAGTAGAGCAGAGGTTTCATATCAATCTGCTGGAACTGCGGGCGATTTGTTTGGCTCTCAAGGCCTTCGTCCCGTCCCTTTGCGGTCGGTCAGTTCAGATTCTGAGGGACAACACGACCGCAATGTGGTATATCAACAAACAGGGAGGTGTAGGGTCGTTCCTTCTTTGCAGAGAGGCTCTACGACTCTGGTCCTGGGCTCGGGACCATCGGCCTTGCATTGTGGCAAACCATTTGGCCGGGGTCCAAAACATACGAGCGGACAGACTCAGTTGCATCTTCTCGGACGACCACGAGTGGCGTCTGCATCCGGATGTAGTTCTTTACATCTTTCGGATATGGGGTTTTCCCCAAATAGACCTGTTTGCCGCTCGGGAGAACGCGCACTCTCCGTTGTTCTGCAGCCTTCAGTATCCGATGAAAGGAGCGTTGGGGGGCGCGTTTCAGATCTCCTGGTGCGACCAGTTGCTTTACGCGTTTCCTCCCATACCCTTGATTCCTCGGGTTTTGAGGAAGATTCGCCAAGACCGGGCCCAAGTCATTCTGATAGCTCCGGATTGGCCACGAAGGGTGTGGTATGCAGACCTTCTCCGACGGTCACTGTACCCGCCGCTCCGTCTCCCTCTCAGGGCAGACCTCCTCTCGCAGTCGCAGGGGCAGGTTCTACACCACCACCTCCAGAGCCTGCACCTTCGTGCCTGGAGATTGAATGGGGCAACCTGAGTTCCTTTTCTCTCCCACCAGAGGTGGTGGACGTTCTTTTATCGGCCAGGCGACACTCCACCAAGTCGGTCTATGCAAGTAGGTGGGCTAATTTTGTTCGTTGGTGTGGAGAGAAGAAAATTGATCCCTTAAGTGCCCATCTTTATGATATTTTATTGTTTGCATTGTCATTGTCTCAGCGTGGTTGTGCTGTGGCCACTGTTAAGGGCTATCTTTCGGCCCTTTTGGCTTTTTTATATCTTCCAGATCAGCCCTCTTTATTCAAATCTCCTTTGGTTGTTCGATTTTTGAGGGGGCTTACTAATAGATTTCCTCCCATGCCTTTCATTATGCCGCAGTGGAATCTGAATTTGGTGTTGACCTTTTTGATGGGCTCCCCCTTTGAGCCACTTCATTCATGCCCATTAAGGTATTTGTTTTTCAAGACTGTGTTTTTGGTAGCCATTACGTGGGCTAGACGTGTTAGTGAATTGCAAGCCCTTTCTGTTCATCCGCCTTTCACTACTTTTTATAAGGACAAGGTGGTCTTGAGGACCAGGGCGGCTTACCTCCCCAAGGTGATGTCTCCATTTCACTTGGGATAATCCATAACTCTCTCGACGTTCTACCCTCCTACGCTTCCATCTAAAGAGGAGGAAAGACTCCATCATCTGGACCCCAAGAGGGCTCTCAGGTTTTCTGTCGACAAGACGAGAGAGTTCCGGTTGGATGAACAACTCTTTATCGGATAAGTGGGGAAGAGGAAGGGAAAGGCCGTCCACAAGAGAACGCTCTCCAGGTGGGTCTTTCTTTGTAGAAAAATAAGTTACTCATTGGCAAAGAAGGATCCTCCTGAGGGGATCAGAGCCCATTCCACCAGGGCCAAGTCGACCTCATCAGCTTTGGCCAGTGGTGTTTTGACAATGGACATCTGTAAGGCTGCGACTTGTTCTTCCCTCTACACCGTTGTGAAGCATTATTGTTTGGATGTGGAGGTACGGAGGGATGGCCATTTTGCACGGTCCCTGCTGCAGGAGTTCCTGGTTTAACCAGACGGACACCCTCCTCCGAGGTGGAACTGCTTTGGGACTCTATTCATTAGGTGAGGAATCCACAGGTAGTTGTATCCATCAGAAGAGCAATTTACTTACCTGCGGTAACGCTTTTTCTGGTGAATAAACTAGCTACCTGTGGATTCCCTGTCACAGGCACTTGGCCCACCTACACAAGTGAGGTATAATTTTTACCGGGAGACTGAGGGGAACGTTGGGTGATAGGATCTTACACAGAAATGTGGGAAAAATGTGATTTTGTAGATAAATTTGAGGTTTGCTGAGGATTCTGGGTAAGAAAACACTGGGGTATCCATGCAAGTCACACCTCCCTGGACTCCCTCGGGTGTCTAGTTTTCAGAAATGTCTGGGTTTGGTAGGTTTCCCTGTATGGCTGCTGAGCCCAGGACCAAAAACGCAGGTGCCCCCCGCAAAAACAGGTAGTTTTGTATTTAATACTTTTGATGTGTCGGATAGTGTTTTGGGGCATTTCGGTTTGCAGGCACTGGGCCTACCCACACAAGTGAAGTACCATTCTTATCGGAAGACTTTGGGGAACACTGAGTGGAAGGAAATTTGTGGCTACTCTCAGATTCCAGAACTTTCTGTCACCGAAATGTGAGGAAAAGGTGTTTTTTTGGCCAAATGTTGAGGTTTGCAAAGGATTCTGGGTAACAGAACCTGGTGAGAGCCCCACAAGTCACCCCAGCTTGGATTCCCCTAGGTGTCTAGTGTTCAAAAATGTGCAGGTTTGGTAGGTTTTCCTAGGTGCCGGCTGAGCTGGAGGCCAAAATCTACAGCTATGCACTTTGCAAAAAACACATCAGTTTTCAATGTTAAAATGTGATTTGCCCATGTTGTGGCAGACTTGGGGGAACATAGAACAGCAAAACAAGTGTTATTGCCCCTTGTCTTTCTCTACATTTTTTCCTTCCAAACATAAGACAGTGTGTAAAAAAGATGTCATTTTGAGAAATGCCCTGTTATTCACTTGCTAGTATGGGCACCCCACAATTCAGAGATGTGCAAATAACCACTGCTTCTCAACACCTTATATTGTGCCTATTTTGGAAATACAAAGGTTTTCTTGATACCTATTTTTGACTCTTTATATTTCAGCAAATGAATTGCTGTATACCCGGTATAGAATGAAAACCCACTGCAAGGTGCAGCTAATTTATTCATTAAGACAATTTGTAGATTTGGAATAGTAGTATAGGTTTTCTAATTGTTTGATACGATCCATTAAACTAAGTATTTTTTTATTAGCCAATTTCCTTTTGCTGGCAACATAAGATAAAATAAAATCCCTGGAGGCCGCCTTGAATGCATCCCTAATAATTTGAGCAAATATCCGAGGGGTATCATTTTCTACAAAGAATTGTGTGACAAACTTCTCAAAAAGCGGAGTAAAATTAGTATCGAGAAGTAATGAATTATTAAATCTCCATCTATTACTTGCCGATTATGTGTGATAAGATCAAGATCCATAGTCACTGGAGCATGATCCGAGATTAATATGGAAACAATTTCTGAACTCAAAACGTTTTGTACGAGATGCTATGAGACAGAAAAATAATCAATCTTCGATTGGGAAGAATGTATTGGGGAAAAAAAGAAAAAATCCTGTAATATGGGGTTACACAATCTCCAAACATCTGTTAATGCTCTTTGTTTAATAATGGAGGTAAACTGTGAAAATATGGAGGATGGAACAAATCTAGAATTGGATTTACGATAAATAAAAGGATCCATAACCATATTAGAATCTCCTCCAAAAAATACATATTTATCCGAAAGAGGCATTAACTTTGTTAATATTACATTCAAAAAAGATTTGTCCGGTTGGGTTGGAGCATAAACATTAAATATAGTTAAAGGTACTTTATTAATATTCACTGCTAATATAACCCATCTACCTTGCTCGTCCAATTCTTGAGAAAAATCACAGTATAGTAACTCCATTTCTTTTCCCCGTATCCAAAGATGCAAAAACATGACCTATCCATTGTCTTTTAAGTTTGGCCACCTCATCACCTGTTATATGAGTCTCTTGCAACAAGGCAATACAGCTCTCAATTTTAAGATATGTGTTTAAATTCTGTGATGCTTTATTAGAGATCCAAAACCTTTAACATTCCATGAAAGAAATCTAATTGTCATTTAATATAAAGAATAAGTAATATAACTATGAAATAATGGATATAAACCAGTTATTAGTATGGAGAAATTGAACAAAAAGAATGAATTTGATGGACAGAAAGAGGAAAATAGAACTATGAACAGGAAAAAATAAGATTAAGAAAAGAAAAGGAGGAACAAATAGAAAAAGCAGAGGAGGTGTCGTTAAAGAAAACAAACAGGATATAATATAGAAGGAAACATTAAAACTACAGAAAAAACACAAAACAAGAAATAAAAACATACCTATAAGACAAAAACAACATGAGGGTGGTGAAACCACAAAGGGAAGACGACGAAACCTTCACTCCACGACTGCAGATACTGTAGAGAAGAGACACCCAGCCACACAGGTTGTAACCACAAAAGACGGGTATGTTAATGAATGAAGGTCTAAAAAGAGAGGAACATAGGAAACAGTCAAATCCTTTAGGTAATCTAACACACTTAAGATTACTTGAATCAGTAATGGGCAAATCCATTAAATAAGAGCAAAAAAGAAAAACTAAAATAAATACATTAGTTAAGTCTCTGATGTTTTGGAAGTATCCATTGTTTCACCTCAACAAGAATCAATAAAGCGCTGAAGTAATACTGGATCTTCATATGTTGTGGTCTTATTATTGTAAGTCACCTTGAACAAGCATGGATGGAAGAGACCATATTGAGCATTAAGTGACTTCAATGCATGACACATATCCAGGAATTTCTTTTGTTTGTCTGCTGTCGACTTAGCATAATCCTGAGCAAAAAATAGATTGGAACCTGATCACGTGATCCGACCTTTAGCTCTTGCTGCTCTGAGAATCTTTAGCAGGTCTACATATTTACAAAAATAAAGTATCATTCCTCTTGGTTTCTTTGATGTCAGAACCAAATGTGAAGGATGGCCAAGTCTATGTGCTCTTTGTATATTTAAAGCAGGAGAAGTAGGCAGGTCTAGAATTTTGGGGAGAAACGATTATAAGAAACATAAAGAGTCTGAACCTTCAATTCCTTTAGACCATAAATATGTAGATTATTTCTTCGATTCTGATTTTCTATATCCTCTGCATGCTTTCTCAAAATAGTAACTTCAGATTGTAGAGATTGGATAGATGTAACTGAATCCTCAAGCACTTCCACTCTTCGTTCCACATGAGAGAGACTATTCTCCACAAGAGACCATTTGTCATCCAATATTTTTAATTGTTTATTTGAATCTTCCATATATGGTTAAAGCTCCCTTATTTCCTCAAGAAGTAATTCCATAGATACGGTATCTACAACTTTAATAGGAGATGGAGGATCCTTTTTAGGTCTCTTATTTGTGGATGTTAAAACTGTTACTGGAAGCTTGGATGATACTTTATTAATAACAGTAAAAGGAGAAACAGGTATTGAGTGTAGCATCGAGAGTAGTAGCCCCCGCATTCTCCATATTTGACAAAGGAGCAAATGAGTTTGACAAAGGAATATTTTCAGAACTTTTATTGCTCTGTCCTTTGTTGTTAGTCAATTGAAGGTTCCTAGATCTGCCTTAAGCAAAGATATATAATTCTGCCCAATATATAGTAAAACATATATTTTATGAAGTGAGGACATCTCAGAAAAGAGAGTAGTCCAAAATACACATGAAACTGGACCAAATCTTCAAAAATTTAGGGCAAGCGACCTGTACCATCAGTGTGAAATCTAGATTGATGGATATTTTTGTACCCGGATGGTGCAGTGTGCCCGTCTCGTGTGCCAACCTCACAAATGTTGCAATGTCAATAGTTGAGGAGCCATGTTGTTATGGGCCATGGTTGTGTCTGGGGCAGAGTTTTGAGCCTAAGAGATCTGTGCGCCTCTTCCATGCCAGGAGTCCTGCCCAGGCAACCAGGGAAGTCAGAGGAAAATGCCTTATTCTGTTTTTATAATTTTCACTAGCCTGTCAAGCAGGTGGAGAAGAGCAATTTATAAGTAAGGGCCTGTCTGTATCTGAATCATGTAGCCAGGTCCCATCCACCATGCTGTCTTCTTTTTTCTTTTCTTTTTGGAGGGAAAGGCCTGCAACTGCCCAGTACATGTGCCAAGAGGGTTGTGCATATGCAATTTGTTCTGCTTGTCCACAAGCAAAGAATTTGTGGATAATATGTAAAAAATGCATACTTTGACTTGGTGACTGGACACTCACAACTTATTAAAATCTAAATAAAATCTGACTGATTTATCAACATCCCAAGAAAGGGCCAAATCAACAAAAGGGGTCCATGCTATACAAATTTGGTGACCATCTATTTATTTAGTATTTATGCATGCACAAAATAATTCCCGCATTTTAAAGGGGAGTGTGAAATGATTGTGCGGACATTCCCCCTTAGAATATTGAAATCATTTGACTGATCATCACTAAAATCCTTCACTACCAAGGCACAGTGACATATATACTGGCAGTTGCTACTGTAAAGATATGGCTTAGTTGCACTTTTCATTGAAAATTAATATTTTGATTTGCTAATAGCTGTGGTTCCCAACGTTGGATCTTTATTAAATAAGGCACTCGTATAGGATATGCAGCTAAGGTCTAGCCTGACAATTTTCATGCCCTTGTCTGCAGAAGAAAAACAGTTAAGGTGGGTGTCGGTTGAGATGCCATTTAGCTCCCTCAGGAAATGTGCTCACAACTGCTGGGAAAAACAACTAAACAGGGTTGTTCCAAACATAGCATGGATGTTTAACTTCATTCAGACAGCATGCTTTTCTTAGATTGGTGTAAAAACGTTCAGAGATTTTTTTTAAATATCATTGTGTGCTAGAGGTGGAAGAGGTCTTCAGGGACTTAATTATTTTGAATATCTTGACGGTGAAAAAGCATATTTTAATTTGCTTACAACGTTAGCACCATTTAACAAATTTGCAAGGAAATTGGCAGAAAAGAGCAAATGTAATATTATTTCACGCAATGCAGCACACCTAAGGAACATGCTGTGCTACCTGATATGAAAGAGGGAAAGCAGAAACGCTCCGTATTTACAAAAACATAGAGCATTTCTGCTCTCTCCTTGCACTGATGGACTGTGTGCTGCCTAGCACTAAGAGGCGCCCCTACACCGTAGTGCTAGGATGTCTGAGTTATGGGAAGGATTGCTTTGTTCAGGAATTATATTTTCCTGCACAAAAACAATCCAAAGAGGCATTTTTCTCTTTCTTTGAGTGATGAAAAATACATCACACATAGAAAGAGAAAAAATTGAGGAGACTGGATTATTGGAGAACAATAGATTAGAATGCTACCCCAAGCAGCTGCTGATAGTTAAACTTAATGCAAGCTTTCCTCCTATCAATGTTTGTGTGCTTGAACTACCCTAAGTATGCCCAGATGTGGGTGCATGCTCACTGTGCCACTGGAATGAAGCAACACCCGACTGAAGAGCCCAAATCAGGATGAAACCTGTGTTGGCTTGCACATGTTTTGGTTAGGGAGGACCTGGTCTGGGTTTTTGGGCTGAACTGTTCTTATTGGACAGGGACAAGATTGATTTGTATATGGCTGGTACAAACTGAAATGGCATGATAGGCAAAATAACGATGGGTTGGAATGCTACTCTGAGTAATTGCCAATAGTTAGACAAAAGGCAAGCATTCCTCCGGTCACCTCTTGTGTGTTTGATGTATCTTCCTAAGTAGCAAGGGAATGCCCATGTGTGGGTCCATGCTCACTGTGTGCACTGGAACCAAGCTACATGCAAGTGAAAGAATCAAGAAAGCAGTAGTGCATGTATGAAGACTTTGTTACAGTTGATTTAAGCATCACTAAGAGGGTATCCATGTTAAATTGTTTGATTTTTTGGGAAAGTTTGACAATTTATTGTTAGCTGAAAAGTCACTTTTGAACATTTGGACAATCTGGGAAGGTTAGCATTAAGGAAATGGAGGGGGTCAGATAGTCAGATGAATGAAGGAAACACTTACTCAAACATAAGCAAACATTTACAAGTTTACCAACATCACATTCAAATTTCTGTCACTAAATAGTAGAGGACCTAATGCCCCTAAAAGAAACAGAAAATGTGGAGATTTATTATGAAACATGACCCTGATGTCATCTTTTTTCAGGAAAGGTACTTAAAATCTGAAGGTCAATTACCAAGGAGACATACCACACATCCCACACAGATATGGCATCTGCAAGATCTAAATCTACTGGAGTAGCTATTTTGCTCTCACACTCAATCAGGTGAGAGAGATCTAGTAGTAGTAGTAATCTTTATTGTTTAGTTAATAAAAACCATAACAATCAATGCATTGTATACAATATATAAAATTCTGTAAAAAGAAGGACAAACAAAAGGAGAAAATTCTATAAATCTTTGAAATAAATATACAACTAAAGTGCGATGTGCCAGATTTTTTGATAGCTTGCAATTCTAAAGCAGTCGAGAGACGGAGTGACCATTAAACTAACTTTGCAAACACTTAGGGGGTCATTACAACATGGCGGTAAAAGCCGCTTACTGCTGTGCAGAAGACCACCAACACACCGCCGCAGAATTCCGCCACGGTCATTATGACCCAAAGGCCGGAATCCACCAAAATCTGGACACCCACACAAGTCTGCCACACCAAAGGTCAGTGATAAACTGGCGATAAGAAATCCTCCACTGTCATGCCAACAGGAATACGCCCACACTATCACGACCCACAAATCCACGCGGCGGTCTTTCAACCGCGGTATTCCATTGGCAGTACACACCGCCGTGCTCAAAATACACACACATTTACAAAACACTACCACATTGGACAATTTGAAATACACACACCTGATACACATACACACACCACTCCCACACACCCAATACAATATAAAACACACACCCACATCACCCACAAACCTCTATGACAACAATTGCGAATGTAGGCCAGAGAGAGACACCACCATCTACAAATTCGCATCCACAGGCACTCAACGCCATCACCCACATAATATCCACAAACCTCGCACAACATACCACTAAATATCACCCCACACATCACAACACACACCACCCCACACATCACCCACACCACCCCATGGCACAGCAAAGACACCCCAGGTTCTCTGAGAAGGAGCTCAGGGTCATGGTGGAGGAAATCATCCGGGTAGAGCCACAGCTATTCAGATCACAGGTGCAGCACACCTCCATTGCTAGGAAGATGGAGCTATGGCAAAGAATCGTGGACAGGGTCAAAGCAGTGGGTCAGCACCCAAGAAATAGGGATGACATTAGGAAGAGGTGGAACGACCTACGGGGAAAGGTGCGTTCCGTGGTCTCCAGACACCACCTTGCAGTACAGAGGACTGGCGGCGGACCTCCACCTCCTCCCTCACAACTAACAACATGGGAGGAGCAGATCTTGGCCATTCTGCATCCCGAGGGCCTCACAGGAGTAGCTGGAGGAATGGACTGTGGTAACTCAAATCTTTACTAATATATCCCCCATCCTACCTGCATGCCATGACATACCCCCACCCTCGCCCTCATCCCCATCACTCCTACTCCTCACACATGTCCCAATATCACAAACCACCCATCCCAACTCCAAGCCCTGCATGCAACACCAAAGCATGGACACCCATCACCAAAGCATGGCCACTGCACATACCCATACACCCCCCTAAACCATCATCACACAAGGTCCTATACAGGAATGCAAGCACTGGGGTACACGGTCACCCACCCATTGCACACCATGGCACACACAGATGCAATAATCATGCTTTTACACCCCTGCAGGACCCCTACCCAACGTCACCGGACAGGAGGGTCCAGACATGTCCACTCCACCCACAGAAGAGGCCCACAGTGATGACAGCAGCTCTGTCCAACTGGATCTAGACGACTAGCCCGGCCCATCTGGGACCTCGGGACAGTCGGTTCCCCTCACACTGGCACAAGCCACTACAGGGCTTCCCCTCTCTGGAATCACCAGCACAGCACCAACCTAGCGGGCCCATACCTCTGTCCCCAGGACACGTCAATCAGCAGTGTGTCCACCACTACAGGTAACCCAGGCTAACCCACCACCTCAACAACAACAGGGACCTGGGAGCAGTGGCAGTGGGCACACAGTTCAGGGGACAGAGGCACAGGAACACAGGGGAACTGGGAGGGCTGCTGTACGACAGGGGGAGGACAGGCCCAGGGAAACCACTCTCCACAAGGCCCTCTCCAACATCATGGGAGCCTACCACCATTCCCAGGAGACGATGGTAACGGTACTGGCCAAGTTTCAGGAGACCCAGCTGCTGCATTTGGAACAGTATTTGGGCTTCAGGGAGGAACTCAAATCCATCAATTCCAACCTGGGCACCATTGTAGGGGTGCTGAAGGAACTCGTCAACACCAGGAGGAACACTGTGGCACAACAAGGGGCCCCTGACGCTAGCCTGGACGATGAACTGCCCACCACCTCCACCGGCGCTAGTGGACAGAAGGCACCGCCACAGGACCACCACACCAGCACTCCACCCCCTGCAGAGGGAGAACCACCCCGCAAACGGTCCCTGAGATCCAGGACAAAGACAGAGAACGATGCCAAGACCCCAGCCAAGAAATGAGACCACCCTGATTGTCATCCATTTGTCCCACCTTGTCACCCTGTCCATCCTTAAACTGCCCCAGCTCCGCTTCCTATACCCCTTTGGACAATGCACCTGTGAGACTAATAGACTGGACTCTGCCATGGACATTCCTCCACCATCACCCCTCACCATTTTACAACCCCCTCCAATATTGAGCACTTAAATAAACTCCCTTAATCACAAAACAATATGGAGTCTGTCTGTGATTTCGAAATAGTGTATTAGCAAATACAGTGGCAAAATGCTCTTTCAAATGTAATGTCAACATACCTATGTCACACAGCTCTAGTCCATGAGGAAACAAAGCATATGTCACACAGTGGGACCCACATCTGTGAAATCGTAAGGGAAAGTGACAACTCAGTGACCATACACTGGGTGAAAATGACAGACAATAGAGAGGTATTAGATTTAAATTAGATGTAGCAGGCAGTGTTGTCTTCTTACCTGTGTCTCACTGGAAGTATTGCATGATCACCGTGTTCTTGTGTCGATGTCCTCTTCTTCTGCTTCCTCGTCTTCACTGTCCACAGGCTCCACAGCTGCCACAACACCTCCATCTGGACCATCCTCCTGCAGAAAAGGCACCTGTCGTCGCAAAGCCAAGTTGTGAAGCATACAGCAGGCCACGATGATCTGGCATACCTTCTTTGGTGAGTGGAATAGGGAACCATCTGTCATATGGAGGCACCGGAACCTGGCCTTCAGGAGGCCGAAGGTCTGCTCTATAATCCTCCTAGTTCGCCCATGGGTGTCATTGTAGTGTTCCTCTGCCCTTGCCCTGGGATTCCTCACTGGGGTCAGTAGCCATGACAGGTTGGGGTAACCAGAGTCACCTGCAAATGGCGAGGGATAGCTGTTAGACACACACTAACTCATAGGGACATCCACAGACCAAGACAACTATTCCCACTGTATTGGGTCCATGTGCTCACCTAATAGCCACACCCGGTGCCTCTGTAGTTGCCACATCACATAAGGGATGCTGCTATTCCACAGGATGTAAGCATCATGCACTGAGCCAGGAAATTTGGCGTTCACATGGGAGATGTACTGGTCGGCCAAACACACCATCTGCACATTCATGGAATGGTAACTCTTCCGGTTTCTGTACACCTGTTCACTCCTGCGGGGGGTACCAAGGCCACATGTGTCCCATCAATGGCACCTATGATGTTGGGGATATGTCCCAGGGCATGGAAATCACCTTTCACTGTAGGCAAATCCTCCACCTGAGGGAAAACGATGTAGCTCTGCATATGTTTCAGCAGGGCAGACAACACTCTGGACAACACGTTGGAAAACATAGGCTGGGACATCCCTGATGCTATGGCCACTGTTGTTTGAAAAGACCCACTTGCTAGGAAATGGAGTACTGACAGCACCTGCACTTGAGGGGGGATTCCTGTGGGATGGTGGATAGCTGACATCGGGTCTGGCTCCAACTGGGCACACAGTTCTAGGATTGTGGCACAATCAAGCCTGTAGGTGATGACAACATGTCTTTCCTCCATTGTCGACAGGACCACCAGCGGTCTGTACACCGGAGGATACTGCCATCTCCTCACATGCCCCAGCGGATGGTGCCTATGGAGGAGAACAGCAAGCAGAGAGTCAACCAACTCTCAGGTACGTCAACACAGCTTACTCTGAAAATATTTATAAATCGAAATTTGCCTGTATGAGTCAAAAACAAATGCCATGTGGCCCCCTGAAATGGCGGCTGCCTGACCTGTAAGGTGGGACAAGGGGATATGAGGTAACTGCGCTGGCGTTGTACACCGTCGCGGTGGGCGGTCGAAGACCGCAGCGCAATTCTGCATTGGTTAACATTGGACCCTATGGGTCCCAGGAGCCAATGACGATGTACGCCGGCGGTGACGGTACACACCGCCGTGGACGTGACTGCCATTTTCTCTCTGTTCAATCACTCGATACCTGATCTTCGACAGGAGAGGACCTACACTGCAAGTGCTGCTGTGACCTCAGTCTGGAAGACACAATGGCTCATGTGTCTGGGGAAAGGGCCCCTGTCTTCAGCACGGAGGAGTTTGAGAAACTCGTGGACGGGGTCCTCCCCCAGTACACGCTACTCTACGGTCCTCCAGACAAACAGGTAAGTACACTGTGAGCATGCTGTATGGGCAATGCCTGTGTGAAGTGGGGTGGATGAAAGATTGGTGGGGTGAGAATGAGGCGTGCATGAAACGACGGTGAGTGCATGTGCGTCATGACAAGGGTAGGGATGCGGGCCAATGACTGTGACGGTGCAGTTGGTAATTACTTCTCTTTTTCCCCTGTACAATTCCTGTGGGTCAGCGCCCACCAGAAGAAGGACATCTGGCGTGCCATCACCAAGGAAGTCCAGACCCTGAGGGTCTACCACAGACGGAGCACCCACTGCCGGAAAAGATGGGAGGACATTCGCCGCTGGAGCAAGAAGACGGCGGAGGCCCAGCTGGGGATGGCCTCCCAATGTGGGAGGGGTGCCTGTCGCACCATGACCCCCCTGATGTTCAGGATCCTGGCGGTGGCATACCCGGAGCTGGATGGGCACTTGAGGGCATCACAGCAGCAACAAGGGGGTGAGTACACTCTCATTCTGATGATTCAGCACGCATTGTAGGTGTCTGGGTGGGGGAGGTGGGCTGTGGGTTCCCCTAGGCCAGGGCGAGTTTGGCAGTTAAGTTCCCTTCTTCAGGCAGGCCCTGTGGCACCCCACCCCACCTGTGTACAGTGGCAACTACACCTAGTCAGACTCCTGTGATATCCATGTGTGCAGAAATCGGCCATAGCCTTGTAAGCAATGTCCCAGGGATTGAATAGTGGACACCAAGTGCGCGGCGTAGTGCAGGGGGCTTCTGTGTCTGTCGTATCCGCCAACGGTAGCGGTATTGCATGCACTGAACATGTCTTTCTTCTGTCTCCCACCCCCCTTTTTGTGGTCTCCCTGTTCTTGTGTGCATTAGCATCATCAGGCGAAGGAGCAGTGGCAAAGGAGCAGGAGGGAGCTGCCTCCCTCATGGCCCTGGAGGGCGAGACTACGGACTCCGAATTCACCAGTGGAACGGAGGGCGAGGGGAGCTCCATGGCGGGGACAGGAGCTGACACCAGCGATACAGACTCCTCCTCTGATGAGAGCTCCCTTGCGGTGGCGGCCCCATCTGTGCCCCCCACATCTCCAGGTACAGCCGCCACCCCCATACCAGCACCGTCCTCCCAGCAGCCCCTCAGCGTTTGCCCCGTGCCCGCTCACCCAGGAGGGTGGGCATCACCTTCGCCCCAGGCACCTCAGGCTCTGCCCCAGTCACCCCTGCTGCCCTCAGTGAGGAGGCCATTGACCTCCTCAGGTCCCTCACTGTTGGGCAGTCTACCATTTTGAATGCCATCCAGGGTGTAGAGAGGCAGTTGCAACAAACCAATGCATAGCTGGAGGGCATTCACTCTGGTCAGGCAGCCCTTCAGCGAGCTTTTCAGACTCTGGCCTCAGCACTGATGGCAGCCATTGTCCCTGTCTCTAGACTCCCCCCTCCAACTTCCTCCACCCAGACCCACATCCCTGTACCTCAGCCTATCCCAAGCACACAATCAGACCAGCATGCACACACCTCAACACACAAGGGAAGCTCTGGCAAACAAAAGCACCACACATCCCACAGGCACTCACGCAAGCATCACACACATGCAGACACACCAACATCCACTGCCTCCACTGTGTCCCCCTCCTCCTCATCTCCCTCCTCCCTGTCTAGTCTCCACTCACACCGGCATGCACTACATCCTCAGCCACTACGTCACCAGCACACCCCGCTCATGTGCAGTCACCACCCCCACTACCATTCACACGTCCCCTGTGTCATCTCCCAGTGTGTCTGTGAGGCCACCTCCCAAGGTACACAAACGCCGCCAGACACCCACCCAACAACCATCCACCTCACGACAGCCTACAGCCCATGCACCTTCACCCAAAGTCACCAAACGTACACCTCCTGCAACCACTACCTCTTCCTCCACTCTCAAACCCCCTCCAGCTACCCGTTCCAGTGTTCCTAAGAAACTTTTCCTGGCCAGCCTTGACCTCTTTCCTCACCTCCCCCACTCCTTCAGTCTCCTAGGGCCCAACTCTCCAGGTCCCAACCTAGCACCTCAGCCACAACATCGGCGGGACCAGTGATGCCAGTAGTCACTGGATTATGGAGTGTACCAGCCAGCAGGGCAGCCAGTGTGGCAAGGAGCCACAGCACGGACAGTCCCCCACCTGTCAAGCATAAAAAGTTGGACAGTGCCCGGTGGGAGAAGGGAAAGAAATCAGCCACCAAAGCCGCTCCCAGGGGTACAGTTGGGAGTATCGAGACAGCTGCAACACCATCCAAGGTGGGGAAGTGGCACATTAAAACCGGCAAGTCTGGGAACATCAGCACGTGGACAGGACCGCCAGCGGCCCCGCTGCCCAGGAGAAGACCGCCAGCAGCAGCCCCGCTGCCCAAGAAAGGACCACCAGCAGCAGCCCCGCTGCCCAAGACAGGACCGCCAGCAGCAGCCCCGCTGCCCAAGACAGGACCGCCAGCAGCAGCCCCGCTGCCCAAGAGAGGACCACCAGCAGCAGCACCGCAGGCCAGGAAAAGACCGCCAGCAGCTGAACCGCTGCCCAGGACACAGCTGCCAGCAGCACCGCAGGCCAGGAAAAGACCGCCTCCAGCTGAACCACTGCACAGGACACCGCCGCCAGCAGCACCGCAGGCCAGTGAGCGCCAATGATTCAGACGCTACTGAGGCCGCTACGGGCAGGATGAAGCACTCTGGGCACCAAGCTCCCTTCAGAACCATTGGAGAAAGGCATCCACTACCTGAGTCCTTTGCAGGATGAAGTACTCTGGGCACAAAGCCTCCTCCAGAACCAGTGGAGAAAGGCATCCACTACCTGAGTCCTTGGCAGGATGAAGCACTCTGGGCACAAAGCCCCCTCCAGAACCAGTGGAGAAAGGCATCCACTACCTGAGTCCTTGGCAGGATGAAGCAATCTGGGCACAAAGCCCCTTCCAGAACCAGTGGAGAAAGGCATCCACTACCTGAATCCTTGGCAGGATGAAGCACTCTGGGCACAAACCCCCTCCAGAACCAGTGGAGAGATACATCCACTACCTCAGTCCATGGAAGGATGAAGCACTCTGGGCACAAATCCCCCTCCAGAACCGTGGAGAAAGGCATCCACTACCTGAGTCCTTGGCAGGATGAAGCACTCTGGGCACAAAGCCCCCTCCAGAACCAGTGGAGAAAGGCATCCACTACCTGAGTCCTTGGCAGGATGAAGCACTCTGGGCACAAAGCCACTTCCAGAAACAGTGGAGAAAGGCATCCACTACCTGAATCCTTGGCAGGATGAAGCACTCTGGGCACAAAGCCCCCTCCAGAACCAGTGGAGAAAGGCATCCCCTACCTCAGTCCTTGGCAGGATGAAGCACTCTGGGCACAAAGCCCCCTCTAGAACCAGTGGAGAAAGGCATCCACTACCTCAGTCCTTGGCAGGATGAAGCACTCTGGGCACAAAGCCCCTTCCAGAACCAGTGGAGAAAGGCACCCACTATCTCAGTCCTTGGCAGGATGAAGCACACTGGGCACAAAGCCCCCTCCAGAACCAGTGGAGAGATACATCCACTACCTCAGTCCATGGCAGGATGAAGCACTCTGGGCACAAAGCCACCTCCAGAACCGTGGAGAAAGGCATCCACTACCTGAGTCCTTGGCAGGATGAAGCACTCTGGGCACAAAGCCCCCTCCAGAACCAGTGGAGAAAGGCATCCACTACCTGAGTCCTTGGCAGGATGAAGCACTCTTGGCACAAAGCCCCTTCCAGAACCAGTGGAGAAAGGCATCCACTACCTGAATCCTTGGCAGGATGAAGCACTCTGGGCACAAAGCCCCCTCCAGAACCAGTGGAGAGATACATCCACTACCTCATTCCATGGCAGGATGAAGCACTCTGGGCACAAATCCCCCTCCAGAACCGTGGAGAAAGGCATCCACTACCTGAGTCCTTGGCAGGATGAAGCACTCTGGGCACAAAGCCCCCTCCAGAACCAGTGGAGAGATACATCCACTACCTCAGTCCATGGCAGGATGAAGCACTCTGGGAACAAAGCCCCCTCCAGAACCGTGGAGAAAGGCATCCACTACCTGAGTCCTTGGCAGGATGAAGCACTCTGGGCACAAAGCCCCCTCCAGAACCAGTGGAGAGACACATCCACTACCTTAATCCTTGGCAGGATGAAGCACTCTGGGCACAAAGCCCCCTCCAGAACCAGTGGAGAAAGGCATCCACTACCTGAGTCCTTGGCAGGATGAAGCACTCTGGGCACAAAGCCCCCTCCAGAACCAGTGGAGAGACACATCCACTACCTCAGTCCTTGGCAGGATGAAGCACTCTGGGCACAAAGCCCCCTCCAGAACCGTGGAGAAAGGCATCCACTACCGCACTCCTTGGCAGGATGAAGCACTCTGGGCACAAAGCCCACTCCAGAACCAGTGGAGAGATACATCCACTACCTCAGTCCATGGCAGGATGAAGCACTCTGGGCACAAAGCCCCGTCCAGAACCAGTGGAGTGATACATCCACTACCTCAGTCCATGGCAGGATGAAGCACTCTGGGCACAAATCCCCCTCCAGAACCGTGGAGAAAGGCATCCACTACCTGAGTTCTTGGCAGGATGAAGCACTCTGGGCACAAAGCCCCCTCCAGAACCAGTGGAGAAAGGCATCCACTACCTAAGTCCTTGGCAGGATGAAGCACTCTAGGCACAAAGCCCCCTCCAGAACCAGTGGAGAAAGGCATCCACTACCTGAGTCCTTGGCAGGATGAAACACTCTGGGCACAAAGCCCCTTCCAGAACCAGTGGAGAAAGGCATCCACTACCTGAATCCTTGGCAGGATGAAGCACTCTGGGCACAAAGCCCCCTCCAGAACCAGTGGAGAAAGGCATCCACTACCTCAGTCCTTGGCAGGATGAAGCACTCTGGGCACAAAGCCCCCTCCAGAACCAGTGGAGAAAGGCATCCACTACCTCAGTCCTTGGCAGGATAAAGCACTCTGGGCACAAAGCCCCTTCCAGAACCAGTGGAGAAAGGCATCCATTACCTGAATCCTTGGCAGGATGAAGCACACTGGGCACAAAGCCCCCTCCAGAACCAGTGGAGAGATACATCCACTACCTCAGTCCATGGCAGGATGAAGCACTCTGGGCACAAAGCCACCTCCAGAACCGTGGAGAAAGGCATCCACTACCTGAGTCCTTGGCAGGATGAAGCACTCTGGGTACAAAGCCCCCTCCAGAACCAGTGGAGAAAGGCATCCACTACCTGAGTCCTTGGCAGGATGAAGCACTCTTGGCACAAAGCCCCTTCCAGAACCAGTGGAGAAAGGCATCCACTACCTGAATCCTTGGCAGGATGAAGCACTCTGGGCACAAAGCCCCCTCCAGAACCAGTGGAGAGATACATCCACTACCTCAGTCCATGGCAGGATGAAGCACTCTGGGCACAAATCTCCCTCCAGAACCGTGGAGAAAGGCATCAACTACCTGAGTCCTTGGGAGGATGAAGCACTCTGGGCACAAAGCCCCATCCAGAACCAGTGGAGAGATACATCCACTACCTCAGTCCATGGCAGGATGAAGCACTCTGGGCACAAAGCCCCCTCCAGAACCGTGGAGAAAGGCATCGACTACCTGAGTCCTTGGCAGGATGAAGCACTCTGGGCACAAAGCCCCCTCCAGAACCAGTGGAGAGACACATCCACTACCTCAGTCCTTGGTAGGATGAAGCACTCTGGGCACAAAGCCCCCTCCAGAACCAGTGGAGAAAGGCATCCACTACCTCAGTCCTTGGCAGGATGAAGCACTCTGGGCACAAAGCCCCCTCCAGAACCAGTGGAGAAAGGCATCCACTACCTCAGTCCTTGGCAGGATGAAGCACTCTGGGCACAAAGCCCCTTCCAGAACCAGTGGAGAAAGGCATCCACTACCTGAATCCTTGGCAGGATGAAGCACACTGGGCACAAAGCCCCCTCCAGAACCAGTGGAGAGATACATCCACTACCTCAGTCCATGGCAGGATGAAGCACTCTGGGCACAAAGCCACCTCCAGAACCGTGGAGAAAGGCATCCACTACCTGAGTCCTTGGCAGGATGAAGCACTCTGGGCACAAAGCCCCCTCCAGAACCAGTGGAGAAAAGCATCCACTACCTGAGTCCTTGGCAGGATGAAGCACTCTTGGCACAAAGCCCCTTCCAGAACCAGTGGAGAAAGGCATCCACTACCTGAATCCTTGGCAGGATGAAGCACTCTGGGCACAAAGCCCCCTCCAGAACCAGTGGAGAGATACATCCACTACCTCAGTCCATGGCAGGATGAAGCACTCTGGGCACAAATGTCCCTCCAGAACCGTGGAGAAAGGCATCAACTACCTGAGTCCTTGGCAGGATGAAGCACTCTGGGCAAAAAGCCCCTTCCAGAACCAGTGGAGAAAGGCATCCACTACCTGAGTCCTTGGCAGGATGAAGCACTCTGGGCACAAAGCCCCCTCCAGAACCAGTGGAGAGACACATCCACTACCTCAGTCCTTGGCAGGATGAAGCACTCTGGGCACAAAGCCCCCTCCAGAACCGTGGAGAAAGGCATCCACTACCGCACTCCTTGGCAGGATGAAGCACTCTGGGTACAAAGCCCACTCCAGAACCAGTGGAGAGATACATCCACTACCTCAGTCCATGGCAGGATGAAGCACTCTGGGCACAAAGCCCCGTCTAGAACCAGTGGAGAGATACATCCACTACCTCAGTCCATGGCAGGATGAAGCACTCTGGGCACAAATCCCCCTCCAGAACCGTGGAGAAAGGCATCCACTACCTGAGTTCTTGGCAGGATGAAGCACTCTGGGCACAAAGCCCCCTCCAGAACCAGTGGAGAAAGGCATCCACTACCTCAGTCCTTGGCAGGATGAAGCACTCTGGGCACAAAGCCCCCTCCAGAACCAGTGGAGAAAGGCATCCACTACCTGAGTCCTTGGCAGGATAAAGCACTCTGGGCACAAAGCCCCCTCCAGAACCAGTGGAGAAAGGCATCCACTACCTGAGTCCTTGGCAGGATGAAGCACTCTTGGCACAAAACCCCTTCCAGAACCAGTGGAGAGATACATCCACTACCTCAGTCCATGGCAGGATGAAGCACTCTGGGCACAAATCTCCCTCCAGAACCGTGGAGAAAGGCATCAACTACCTGAGTCCTTGGCAGGATGAAGCACTCTGGGCACAAAGCCCCATCCAGAACCAGTGGAGAGATACATCCACTACCTCAGTCCATGGCAGGATGAAGCACTCTGGGCACAAAGCCCCCTCCAGAACCGTGGAGAAAGGCATCCACTACCTGAGTCCTTGGCAGGATGAAGCACTCTGGGCACAAAGCCCCCTCCAGAACCGGTGGAGAGACACATCCACTACCTCAGTCCTTGGCAGGATGAAGCACTCTGGGCACAAAGCCCTCTCCAGAACCAGTGGAGAAAGGCATCCACTACCTCAGTCCTTGGCAGGATGAAGCACTCTGGGCACAAAGCCCCCTCCAGAACCAGTGGAGAAAGGCATCCTCTACCTCAGTCCTTGGCAGGATGAAGCACTCTGGGCACAAAGCCCCTTCCAGAACCAGTGGAGAAAGGCATCCACTACCTGAATCCTTGGCAGGATGAAGCACACTGGGCACAAAGCCCCCTCCAGAACCAGTGGAGAGATACATCCACTACCTCAGTCCATGGCAGGATGAAGCACTCTGGGCACAAAGCCACCTCCAGAACCGTGGAGAAAGGCATCACTACCTGAGTCCTTGGCAGGATGAAGCACTCTGGGCAAAAAGCACCCTCCAGAACCAGTGGAGAAAGGCATCCACTACCTGAGTCCTTGGCAGGATGAAGCACTCTTGGCACAAAGCCCCTTCCAGAACCAGTGGAGAAAGGCATCCACTACCTGAATCCTTGGCAGGATGAAGCACTCTGGGCACAAAGCCCCCTCCAGAACCAGTGGAGAGATACATCCACTACCTCAGTCCATGGCAGGATGAAGCACTCTGGGCACAAATCTCCCTCCAGAACCGTGGAGAAAGGCATCAACTACCTGAGTCCTTGGCAGGATGAAGCACTCTGGGCACAAAGCCCCATCCAGAACCAGTGGAGAGATACATCCACTACCTCAGTCCATGGCAGGATGAAGCACTCTGGGCCCAAAGCCCCCTCCAGAACCGTGGAGAAAGGCATCCACTACCTGAGTCCTTGGCAGGATGAAGCACTCTGGGCACAAAGCCCCCTCCAGAACCAGTGGAGAGACACATCCACTACCTCAGTCCTTGGCAGGATGAAGCACTCTGGGCACAAAGCCCCCTCCAGAACCAGTGGAGAAAGGCATCCACTACCTGAGTCCTTGGCAGGATGAAGCACTCTGGGCACAAAGCCCCCTCCAGAACCAGTGGAGAGACACATCCACTACCTCAGTCCTTGGCAGGATGAAGCACTCTGGGCACAAAGCCCCCTCCAGAACCAGTGGAGAAAGGCATCCACTACCTGAATCCTTGGCAGGATGAAACACTCTGGGCACAAAGCCCCCTCCAGAACCAGTGGAGAGATACATCCACTACCTCAGTCCTTGGCAGGATGAAGCACTCTGGGCACAAAGCCCCCTCCAGAACCGTGGAGAAAGGCATCCACTACCTCACTCCTTGGCAGGATGAAGCACTCTTGGCACAAAGCCCCCTCCAAAACCAGTGGAGAAAGGCATCCACTACCTCAGTCCTTGGCAGGATGAAGCACTCAGGGCACAAAGCCCCCTCCAGAACCAGTGGAGTATCACACCCACTACCTCAGTCCTTGGCAGGATGAATCACTCTGGGCACAAAGTCCCCTCCAGAACCAGTGGAGACTGTTATCCACTTGAGAGACTGTGGCTTTGCACTCCCCATGATAAAGCAGTGGGCAAACCTCCCACTGTATAGACTTGAGAGACTGTGGCTTTGCACTCCCCAGGATTGATAAGTGGGCAAACCACCCACTGTATATGCTTGAGAGACTGTGGCTTTGCACTCCCCAGGATTGATCAGTAGGCAAACCACCCACTGTATGGACTTGAGAGACTGTGGCTTTGCACTCCCCAGGATTGATCAGTGGGCAAACCACCCACTGTATAGACTTGAGAGACTGTGGCTTTGCACTCCCCAGGATTGATCCGTGGGCATGGAGCCCCCTCATGTATCTGACGTCGTGCACTCAATTGGCTGAGGTGCCCACCTCTTCCCTTCCCCCTCAGGTGCCTGTTTCATTTCTATATGATGCCCCTGCAGTGTTCTCTCCGTCGTGTTCGGGTATTGAGTGTGTGCCTCCCCATGCCTTTTGGCCCCAGTGATCCACGGACTATGATGGTGGAATCCCTTGGACTTGTGTTCTTGGTGTATATAATTGTATATAGTATAAATGTATATAGTTGTAAATATTTTTATTTATGTAATTGAATATATCATAATTATTTGACTCATTTCCTTTTGTCCTTGCTTTCTTCCGGGGGGGCTAGGGGGTGTAACTGTAATATATCATGCTGTATTAGTGTGTGTGTTGTAGTGGGTGAGGGTGGGTGCGGGGATGTTGCGTGTTGCATGTGTGTGTCACTGTTTTTTCCCTCCCCCTCCCCTGTGTCATAGGTGCAGTACTCACCGTGTCTTCGCCGCCGGCGTTCGTGCTCCTGGTATAGGAGCACGAAGATAAAGGTTGGGAGTATCTGAAGTTCCGGTTCCATGGCGTCCTGGTTCCTCGTGGGGTGTGTAGAGGTGAGCGTTTTCCCTTCAAAGTCCTGTTTCCGCTGTGTTTTTGTTTGCGGTGAATCCACCCCGGAAAAGGTTGCGGATTGGCCTCTCATGATACTTTAGGCGGTACATTGTCTTCTGCCTGTCTGTTGGCAGTGACCGCCATGCTGTTTGTTTGTACCGCCGTGGCGGTCGGAGTGTTAAAGTGGCTGTCTATGTTGGTGGTTTGCGCCACCGTTGGGATTCCATTTTTTTACAGCCGGCCTGTTGGCGTTTTTACCGCTGCTTTAACACCAACCGCCAGGGTTGTAATGACCACCTTAATGCCCGTGGTGCGGTTGATGTTACATGCTAACTCAATGTGTACAGCCCAGGGACCTGCTATTGCACCTACGGGCTTCTCTTTTACCTTTTTAACTGAGTCATCTTAAAATATGTCCTTCCACGTGTTATAACATTGTCAAAACTTTAATACGCGAAAAATAAATGAACGCTTCAAAGTGAGCCAACTGTCAGCCAAGGTGTGTCTTAAATAGCAAGTTTACCTTTGTGGTGTGGACAGTCAAAAATTTGATGAATCTGCAGATTGACTGCGGATCGTGAGGGTCAAACATTGACATCACTGCTGGCCGACAGGAACGAGTCCTATTCCTCTCGAAAACTGGTTTTAACAGTTGTCATCGTGCTTCCTTTAAGGCCGGGCAAATACAAATCAGATAGGCCATATCTTCCTTGGGACCTTTACATAAGCTACAGGAAGATTCTCCTCCATTCTTCCATGAAGGTTGGTCCGCTCTGGATGGCAGAGCTCCTAGACGAAGAGCCAGCAAATGATGCTTGATATGTAGTTGAGATCAGATATTGTGATGGCGCCAAGGTGGTATCAGTGTGCATAAGAAGCCAGGCGTTCTAGCGTTGTGCAAATTTAGATTTATGAGCTAGAAAGGACTGCAATCCTATTTCCCTTTTTAGCGCTCAACACAACAGTGGATATGAGATGTTGGAGTCCCACAGGTGTATTGTTTCTGTCTCTTGCAGAGAATTATACAGCTACCTTTTGTAAACTGATTTTGAATTGTTGCTCACTGAATACCATAAAGCCATGACTAGGGGGCTAGTCATATTTTTACTTATTTTGTACCAGGACTTTATTGTATGCACTTTCCTGCCCAACTGCTGTTGTATTAGGCCAAATTCTAGCCTGACCTGTGCGGGAGAAGCGGAGCGAGGAAGTTTAAAGACCTGCTTATAGGTTTTTATTTTTTGTTGGTTCAGTAGCAGGGCGTCTTTCCCATATAAAGCTTCGCTTCCATATGTAGTGGCTGGTAGGAATTTGCCCGACATAACAGATAGTAACGGCTTATACAATGGGCCTTTTAATCTTTTTGCTAGGGTACAGAAAGCAAACGTAAAAGCTTTGCACTTCTGTGCAATGTAGCGCTTCTGCGGCGCGAGATTGGCCTTATTGTCTATAATGATGCCAAGGTATTTATAGCAGCGAGTTGTTTCAAGGGTAATGCCATTCAACTTTATATTGTTAGCTAGATTCAGAGGACATCCCATGGACATGGTTTTGGTCTTTGAGGTGTTAACTTCTAATTTGTTTGTCTTTGCGTATTCACCTAAAGTAGTGACCACCCGCTGCAGCCCTATTTTCGTGTGGCTTACCAGAACAATATCGTCAGAGTATGAAAGGTGTAATAGGGACAGACTTCCAATCCTTGGAGAGTGTGAGTTGGTTGCGTCCAGCTTCGAGGAGAGATCTGCTGTGAAAAGGTTGAAGAGGTGCGGGGCCAAAACACAGCTCTGTTTTAGTCCTATATTTGTCAGTCTCCTCCTAGAAAATTTTGAGCCATCTGCTACCTGCCATCTGCACCCAAGTTTTGTCATATAGCATTTCTATGCATCTCAGAGTTCGCTCTTGCAGGCCCCACCTTCGCAATTTGCTCCAGATAAGTGCTCTATCCACTCGGTCAAAAGCACTTGTGAAGTCCACGAAACATAAATATAGTTTTTTCTTTGAGCATTTTGCTCGGTTGGCAATGTCTCCTAGTATAAGAATGTTAATCAATGTACCATTTCCCTTCCTAAAACCAGTTTGATTCAAAGGAACCAGGTTATTTGAGTTTGACCAATTGAGCAGGTTGGCCAGGACTAAGGTGGCAAAATATTTGGCCAAGCTGTCAATTAACGCTATCAATCTGTAACTGGCTGAGTTTGCTCTACAACCCCCCTTGTATATTGGGTTAATGATGGATCCTCTCCAACTTTCTGGAATGATTGTGTTACACTCCAGTATACAGGATTGACAGTGTTGTTGACCAATATTCAGGATCAGCCTTAAAGACAGCTTGTGGAAGACCATTAGGACCAGGGGCCCCATCCCTGCGACCCTTCCTGATGGCTAGGGCGACGTTCTTGGTGCTAAACCCTGTCCCGCTCTGACTGACGTCTGTGAGTTTTATTGACTCCTTCAGAAGCTGATTTACTTCAGATGAGGGTGTTTTAAAGAAAATGTTGGCAAGGTATTCCACCCATTTTCCTTCTGGGACTGATGTGAAGTTTATTATTCTTACCTGCCGGCCGATTCAATTCACTGTTGTCCAAAAGGCCCTTGAATTGGACTTCCTTGAATTATGAAGTAATTTGAGCCAGAAGTCGTCCTCCTTTTTTGTTCGCTTTTGCCATACCTGATTCTTGTAATTTTTCCATAGGGTTTTTATTTGGGCGCATTGGGTTACTGTGGGAGATCTATCTTTTATTAGTCTAAGGTTGCGCCTCAATTCCTTCCTTAGTTCTAAAATTTTTACTGGTAGGTTTGAAGACCTTGCCTGATTATTATGTGGCAATTGACGCCTGGCGAGGCCAAGAGAGGGTACTGACCGAAGAAAGCTGGCCCACGCTTCCACTGTTGATAGGTCCTGGCATATTGCCAATTGAAGCAAAGATTTTATGTTTTTACACAGCCTTGGTAATGAAGACTCCGACCAGATTAGGCGGTTTAGGTTGATAGATGTTATTGTTCCTAGTTCCTTTATAGCTGGAAGAAGGCGCAGAGCATTCCAAACGAGTTCTATGTGCTGATATGAGTGGTCACTGTGGAGGGTAGGTTTAATTTTAAATTTGCTAACATGAGATAGCAAAGGAAGTGACACGGCTGTATAGTCTATTATTGTTGTGGACTTTGCGCTATGATGAGTGAAGCTTGGTGGGACGTCATCGTTGATCCTGCCATTTAGTACCCTCATACTCATGTTCTCTAGGGCCTCTACCAGTTGTTTACCCCTTGTGTCCAGTCTTTTCTGCACTGGCAATATTTGCAGCGGCACTGACCATATGGCATTTTCAGCTGCCAGTTGCTCATCCGGTTCTGGAGTGTGCATTAAGTTAGCATTAAAGTTGCCTGTCACTAATATGTCCCATGCTGGATTGGCGCATCTCATCTCTTCCACCTTATTCAGTAGTTCATCAAAGAGTAGTACTTTCTGATTTTTCCGCAGATGGGCATAGACATTAAAAATGACTAGCGGGGCGTGCTGATTATTACTAAAGGTGATTTTAATGGCCTGCAAGTCGGTCTTTGAGAAAGCCAACTGCTCTGTTGAAACAAGAAGTGCAGTTGAAATGTATGTGGCTAAACCACCGCTTGGCCTACCTGATTTCTTTGATTTTTTGGCACTAATGTGGTGTAGTGAGTAGCCTCCTAATTCGATCGGGTCCTCCAGCCAAGTTTCTTGTTGTAGGATTATGGAATAATTGCAACTAGCCATTGCTGTGAACCTGTCTGCTATGATAGTTTCGTAGTTTTTTCAGTTTTTAGAGAGATCTAAATTTGTTAGAGGTAAAGAGTGGCACTATGTAAGGTGTCAATTTCAGTTATGAAAAGCCACAATAATTTACAACAATATTTGTATTAAATTCTAAATGCAGAACTGATAAATTAAAAGACAGAATAAAAGGAAAAATAATTTTGAGAGGGTGGTTTTGGAATATACAACAAGATAGATCAGGGAATATTTGGAGAAGCTGAGAAGCAGCTTTGGCAGGATTAAAGAAGAGATTTAAGGAGTTGGGATTATAAAATGCATAACACTTATCACACTAAAGACAAAAACTATTTGTTTTATGTACATAGATAATACTCGCACACTAAGCATCTCTTTAGAACACATCGGCTTATGCAGCATTTAAAAAAAGTAGAATTGTCAGCTATATCTATTTGAGATCATGCCCACATTGAATTCATATAGAGGACTGGCAAGGATACTCACAGTACAACCAATTGGAGAACATATGCTACCCTTTTTAAAGGGCTGGTAAATACATCAGGTCTATTTATAGTGATTGAAGAATTATTTAAGCCTAATAAAATATAGGGTACTTCACCAGAAACAAAGTGGGACACCTTCAATGCAGCTATACAGGTTTAGCAATCTCCATGGCCACCAACAGTGTGAGAACCAGTGCATAAAAAGAAAATAAATTGGTAGAGGAACTCAAAAAGCAAGCACGCAGAGATAAGATAATGTCCCTTGGATCATCTAAACACAAATTACCGATATAAAGGGTCAACTCAATTTGTTACGAACAAACAAAGAGGAATTCATCCTATTGAAACTAGGGCAAGCCTTCAATTAAATTAGAGACAAATTTAATTCCTGGTGGCCAGTCTGTTTCTTCACCTGGGCCCTTGAGTAAATGACTCTTTTGCTCTGATGAGGATGCTGCCCATCAGATTTAGAAATGACTTTTTTTTCTAAAACACTGCCAGGGGCTGCTGTCGCTGTGTTTTTCTGACAATGCTTTTTGCTGCTTTGTGCAGGGCTCTGTCAACACGAAGAAGCCCTGCACCAAACTGTTTTCTTTTTTTATATTTTCAAAAAGAAAATCTCAATTGAGTTAGTCAAAATAGATCAAAAGTAATAAAAACTGGTATACATGCAGGGAAGGCGGTTGTACCACAAGAACTGATAGACTGTCAAACGCGTAGCGAGACTTCTGTAATACAGATGAACTGAATGAACAGATTTAATGCTGATGGTAGTGTGATTTGTATTGTAAAGACTATATCTATCTTTCTATCTATGTATATCTGTGTGTGTGTGTGTGTGTATGTATATATACATATATATATTCCTTGCTCCGAACCCCCCATGTGCACCCACTCCCACATTCATCCAGCTCCTTGAAGTGCATGGCCGAAGGACCTGTGGCCAACCTCCCCATAGGCATGCACCTCTGCATCATGCATGGCCTTTGGCCTAATGGACAGAGCTTCTAAGTCCGTTTGAGCATTTACATACCCATACTAGGTAAAAGGGATACTGACGTGATCTCTTCTCAACAGGAGATGGCAGGAAAAAAAACAATTGTCACAACAGCTACAGATGATATCGCGCTCGGAAAGCGCAATGTTGCACTCACCTCAATCAAGGATTTCAGATAATGTTTCAAGGTGGAAATACAGAGAAAAAACCCCACTTGATTTGTCTTGTCCAAGAGCAAGAGGTTATGATGATTTGTACTTTATGGAAGTATAGCTTCAACTGGGGCACCTGCTTTTAATTCTTTGAAATTGCTTACTGTTGAATGGGCATCCGTGACAGAATGCATCCTGTCCTGCTTATTTATCCAAGATGAGGCCACAATTTTACACAAAATGTTTACCCAACTGGAGTACTTTCTACTGGCTAACTAGTCAATGATACCTCGTTGGGTAAATGTATAGATCATATTCTACACTACAGCTGCGTAAAGGACCCAAGATAATGACTACAGTTAGCTTGTGTGTCTGTAATTTTGCACTGTAATTGTTCATCAAGTGTTTTCATGCACAAGTTTGCATCAACATGAATCTTTGTGTAGAAAAGGCGACAAGACTACAAAGAGTTGAATCTCCACCAAACAAGGGTACTTCCTCTTAATTATTTGTAGTAAGAAATTATTTTTAGTGGAGATTTGCCTGTATTCCCTGCTCTTTTAGGGACCTAGGGGGACCTTCATCCCCAGCGGTCCCTTCCAGCTCCCCAACTACATCGGGAGCCAGCATTACTCCTACATTCATGGAGCAGTTTAAAGGCTAAACATGCATACGGGAGAAATCCTTTCATCTGTTTTCCTACACATAGAACAAAGGTTACAGGGACGTTATAGTTAGAAATACATTTTTTTAAAAACATAGAAAATCAATGAAAACAACAAAGATTACAGGGATGTTATAGTTAGGCTCACATTTTAAACATGCAAAACCTTAGACATTTGCCAGTTGTAGTTAGGCTTATCTAAACTGACTATAACTCGTGCCCTAAGGTAACTAGAACTCGAGCTCTACTTTGTGTGTAATTAGCAGTGCATGGCAAGGATGTGAGTTACAGGTTCCTTACGGCACGAGTGGCACGCGTCCCTGCTTTAAAAAATAACTATAGCCCCGGGTAGGTGGTGATCCCAGGGGATTGGGGCTCCCAAAGGGACCCTCTTTTGTTTTTTTTAAACATTTGCCCCAGGGGGTTGTGGTCCTGGGGATGTGGGGGAGGCCAACCCCATTTCAAAAAGTATTGCCCCCTGCTCACATTTGCACAACCGCCCCTGGGAGCTGGGGGTCTCTGACGCACATTAAAGTCCAAGGAGAGGGGCCCTGTGCACCCCCAACCCAGTTTAACCCCAAATGCCCCTGGGACCCGGCACACCAGAAGGCAAATACAAAAAAACGAGGGAGACCGCGTTTAAAAAAAAAAAAAAAAAACTTAGAAAAATCTGCTCTTCCAGCTACGGATTTGTCCATTTTTTTTGTAATGCTTTTTAGCCCAGGCAGCATCCCTCGGGGACCCTAGCAGCAGGGCTAAGAGGTCAGGGTGACTCTACCCTGACCACCTTTCTTTTTTTTGTCTTTTTTTCTGGGACTTGGCTGAAGCTGAGTCCCAGCATGGTGGGCAGCACTTCCTTGGTGAGGTATTGGCAGCCAATCAGATACCAACACAGGGACAGGTGGATCCACGCAGGATCAGTGTCCCTATAAATCTATATCTTTTTTTCCTTGAATTACTCCACAACTACTGAACGGATTTGCACCATGCCACAAAATGCGTGATCTGCAGAACAGAGTCTAGCTTTGTGCTAACTTTCTTGAAATTCCATTAAGTGGTTCAGGCTGTAGGCGTGTCTAAAGGTCCTATGGAAAAATGAATAGGGAAAAGGCATTTTGCCCCCCCCCCTTTTTCTCTGCTCCTGCTTGACAGATCACCCCAGCACTCTCAATACAGAAGCTGAACTTCGCAGAGTATAGGCTTTGAACATTTTGTGAAGATTCATCATGCAGCGCCAAAGTTATAGGCAAAACAAAAAACACTCTTCCTCTGGAAACTAGGTCCAAACAATACCTACCTAGTGGCAATCACCACTAGGTAATATATATATATATATATATATATATATATATATATATATATATATATATATATATACTGCCTTTCATAAGCCTGAAGGTTAGACAAAGTGGAGTAATTGCCTTTACACAAATGGCACTGAAACAAGAGACAAAATCCAGACTACATCAGCAATGTGATCAGTGAAAAAACACAAACAGAATAGTAATGAATACAATACAGCCTTTCACATATGATAGATAATTCAAACCATGGCCCTTGTAAATTGTAAACTGGAGAAATTAGAGGTATTGTTCTTAAATGTTTTCCCCCAGATAATGTTAGGCTTATGCATATCTGGGTCTATATAATTGTTACATTAATTGTCGTGTCTCACTTGAATTACTTCTGGTGAAGGGTGTTAGATGAAGAGCAAGTTGGAGGGGTTAAGTTAATACTTGGGGGTATGACTGCATTGCAAATCTTTGTAATTTTTGATTCAATGGTAATGGGGGGTTGAGGTGAAAATAGTCCTCATTATGGTATATCACCGTCAAACCTGAAGGAATTGTTTTTTTACAGGCCAATTCCCTCATGGTCTTCGTCTGCCTTTTGGAGCTCATCAGAATTGCCAGGGTAGTCATGGTGAAGGCCTAAGTCATCATAATGTTGTGAGACACTGCAGACGTTATCTCTCATGAGTTTATGGATACTTGTAATCTCAGATTCCTCATTTTAGAATAGATACCAAAGAGGTAGAGAATCTGTAGTGTATTGAGACCATAAAGTCTTGCAGGTCCAAGTAGACGAAATGTAAATTCCACCAGTGTGAGAAAATGCCTCTTTAGTCATGGTTAGACCCCTACTTTATGCCCAATATCTGATGTTGTCTCAAAGTTGTTAGTCTCCAGGGCCCCTGCTAACAAATTTCCCTTGGCCAGATCTCTTTCCCTAAAACTGGTGTGATGCATTGGCACAATTGGCAAAAACTAAAGCTGCCACTATAAGTCCCTAGTAAATGTTACGTAGGTACCCAGGGCATGGAGTACTAAGGGTAGGCTCCCGAGGGCAGCAGTACAGATTGTGCTACCTTCTAGTGCTATGCATCCAGAAGCACCCAGCACTGCCATTGCAGGCTCAGTGTTCTAATTAAATCCTAAAAGACAAACTAGACATAGCACACAGACCGTGTGCCCTGTCCACCAATACTGCATGCACTACAGGTAAGTCCTCCCTCTGGCAGGCCTATATGGTGCACTATATGGTATGTTTTGGCATAGATGCATGAGAAATATGCCTCTACTGTGACCTTGCCAGGCATGGGACATAGTTAGTGAACAGGGCAGCCATTTTAATGCTTGTTGTGGACACTGGTCAGTGGGAGTTTCACAGCTACACAATGGCTACCCTGAACCCTGGGTTGTTTGGTATCAAACATTCCAGAATGATAAACCCAAACTAGTACCAGTATTGGATTTACTACAAAATGTACCCAGGGCAGGTGCCCCTTGCAAAAGCTAACTACCCTGGCATGATTGCTGGCCAGTCAGAAACCAGCCACCCACCACCAGACAAGATTCAAAGCCCCAGGGTTAAGAGATCATAGGTCTTTGAACAAACCCCTTCCTGGGTGGAGGTGATAACACCCCCTTCCTCAGGAATGTTCACTGCTCTGCTAGCGAGCTTTAAAGGGGTTACCACCCTTGAAATTCAACCCTCAGGCCTGCTGCTAGCACGAGATGGCCATCCCTGTTGTAAACCCCCACTTTTGGCAGCAGCAATGGTGAGAAATCAGACAAAGGACAGGAGGAGCAGTTAATCATGGCCTTCACGACTCCTAAGGTGTTACATGCGAGGTGACCTCTCCATTTCATTTTCGTCTTGCATGAAAGAAAAATAGCCAATCACGTGTACAGAAGTGACCTCTGCTCCCACGAAGTGGTCACTTAGTAGGTGCCACCCTAAGGTCGATGACCCTTTGGTCACTACTAGGTACCCCCTTAAAATGCCCACTAAATACAGTACTTAGTGGGAATTCCTAGACCATGAAATCAGATTGTAAGGACAAAAGAAGACCAGCAACCAAGAATACCCAAGGCTTGGGAACTGAAGTCCTGCTGAACCACGAAAAAGGTGCCAAACCATGCCTCTTGCACCCATGACTCAACAATCGCCACTGAGGGGTTTCTTGGACTTTGGACTGGGTTTACAAACCCCCAGAGGAAAACCACTCTCACAAACTGCCAAAGGTTACCCTCCACAGTGAATGCATCACTCTGCATCATCAAGGAACCAAAGACCCAGTAAAGGCTACTGAACATGGAACCAGATGCTGCAGCCAGATCAAACGTTGCCAATCGGACCATGAGGACAAACCCTGACAGTGTTTGGTGGCACTGCACCCTCCACTGGCCCGACCGTGCAATAGCCCCTGGTACTGGTCCTCCCATGTCAGACACTCAGAAGGACAGTCCATTCTGGACTGAAAAAAGGACTAAGAGGAAGCCCCAGTTGAGGGACTTCAGGAACAACCTGTACCTTCCACCAAAGTGTCTTTGCTGACCTGCAAGCGACTCTCAAAGAAACCTACATCCTTCTTCCAAGGCATCTCTGCTCACAGCTCCTGGCTCACTGATTTGCTCTGCACCCAGCCCCCTGTGCCCTGCACTGAAGATTCAGCTGTGCCTTAAGGGTCCCCCACCCCTTGCGGCCCCGACACCCCAAGGGACCGCCGGACTTACCTTTAAGTTCCCCTGTGCAGTGCTTTTCCAAGTGGTTCCCCACTGTGGCCTGGCACCAACTCCAATGACTTTCTGCAGCTGCTCTCACCTTAACCGGGCGCAATCTGAACTTCTCTAGCTGGTCCTTAGTGTCCACTGATGACTTTGACATAACACTCTTCTGCTCTTGTCCTGGCATTCGTCACAGAGGTCAGAAGCCATGATAGGCTGGGGTAACCAGAGTCACCTGCAAATATTGAGGGACAACATTTAGCCACACACTATTCCATATGGACCACACCATACACCAACATATACTGGGTGGGAACCGGGGCTCACCTATTAGCCACACCCTGTGCCTCTGTAGTTGGGCCATCACATTTGGGATGCTGCTATTCCTCAAGATAAAGGCATCATGCACCGACCCAGGATACTTAGCATTGACATGGGAGATTTACTGGTCCACCAAGCACACCATCTGTACATTCATGGAAACTCTTACAATTTCTGTACACCTGTTCATTTTGATGGGGGGACAAATGCAATATGTGTTCCATCAATCGCTCCAATTATGTTGGGGATATTTCCCATTGCATAGAAGTTAGCCTTCACTGTGGCCAAATCCTCCACCTGGGGAAATTCAATGTAGCTGCACATGTGTTTAATCAGGGCAGGCAACACTCTGGTCAACACTACTGAGAACATTGGCTGTGGCATTCCTGTTGCCAAGCCCACTGTCACTTCAAAAGAACCATTTGCCAGGAAATGGAGCACTGATAGAACTTGCACAAAAGTGGGGATCCCAGTGGGGTGACAATTGAGCACACAGCTCTGTGATTGTGGCCCTGTCAAGTCTATAGGGGAGTATTATGTGCATGTCCTCCATTGTTGTCAAGTCCACCAGGGGTCTGTACACGGGGGTATGTCTCCATCTCCCATTCATCTACAGCAGTAGCAATCTAAGGGACAAAAGAATGAGGAGCCGGTCACAAACTGAACAATGGGGCTACAACGGTCAATGCATGCTGTCAAATTGTAATGGGTAAGTGAGAATAGTCCTGTATGTCTAAATTTAGACAGTGATGCAGTAATTATCCTGGGCCTGCCCACCCCTTGAAATGGCATCCACCTGTCCTGTGCAGAGGGACAGGTGGAAGTAAGGTAATTCTGCTGACATTGTGCGCTGTTGCAGGAGGTGGTTGAAAACTGCCGTGCAACTCCTCATTGGTGAACATTGGACCCTATGGGGTACAGTGGGCAATGGTGATGTACCTCGGCGGTGACGGTATGCACTGCCGTGGACGTGACCGCCATTTTCTATCTGATTCCTCACTTGCTACCTGACCTTCCACAGAAGAGGACCTACACTGCATGTGCTGCTGTGACCTGTGTCTGGAACCTACCATGGCCCATGTGACTGGGGTTAGGGGCCCTGCCTTCACCTCAGCAGAGTTGGCGAGACTGGTGAATGGGGTCCAACCCCAGTACGGACAGCTGTATGGGCCTCCAGACCAACAGGTGAGTACACTGTTGGCACGATGCATGTGGCATGAATGCATGGAGTGGTATGTGAAGGCCTCATGCCGGGGGGTGGGTAAATGTCCCCTGGGCACCGTACAGGCTGTGTGCTGGGCCATGTGTGTGTAAATGGTGATGTGAAGGGGTATGGTGGGCCATAAGTGTAACAAGCAGGACTGTCTGACTGATACTATTTTCCTGTGTGTATTCCCTCTGCAGTTCAGCGCCCATCAAAAGAAGGGTATATGGTGTGCCATCGCCAAGGAGGTGCGGACCCTTGGGGTCTACTGCAGGCGGAGCAGCCACTGTCAGAACCAGTGGGAGGATCTGAGACACTGGGCACGGAAGACGGCGGAAGACCAGCTGGGGATGGCCTCCCAAGGAGGAAGGGGTGCCCGTAGAACCCTCACCCCCCTGATGGCCCGCATACTGGCAGTGGCCTATCCTGAGCTGGATGGGTGCTTGAGGGCATCACAGCAGCCACAAGGGGGTGAGTACACTGCCCATCATCACAACTTACGCATGGTAGGGTGGTATCTGGGTGGGGGATGTGTGTCAGTGGGTGCCCCTAGGCGAGGCCTGACATTGCTGAGTAGGTGCCCTGGTGGCAAGGGTCCTGAAAGGATAATCCTGCTACTTAGCTCGTAGGCATCCACTACTGGTCAGGGCTGTTTGGGTCCCAGGTGTGCTGTATTTGACAGTGTGTGCCCCTTCCTGTGCCTTGGTGGCTAGCAATATCACTGGTAGTGGAATGCATATTGCATAGGCCTGTACCCTGTGTGTGAGTGTGCTGTGTACGCCAATGGTGGTGTTGGTGAAGCCATTGACCCAGTGTCTCCTTTGTCTCTTCCCCCCTCTTTGTTTTGTCACCCTGTCCTTATGTGCATTAGCATCATCTGGCGGAGGAGCAGAGGCACCGACGACAGAGGGAGCTGCATCCCACAGGACCCAGGAGGCAGATTCCGCCAATGCTCAGGGCACCAGTGGAATGGAGGGCGAGGGGAGCACCATGACAGAGACTGGAGGGGGCAGTTCAGACACAGATACCTCCTCCGGTGGAAGCTCCCTGGTGGTGTCGGACACCTCTGTGACCACCCCAGCTACTGGTACAGCTGCCACCCCCGTATCAGCACTGTCCTCCTAGCAGCCTCTCATCGAGTTGTCCGTGCCCGCTCACCCAGGAGGGTGGGAATCTCCTTCGCCCCAGGAACCTCAGGCCCTGCCCCATTGAGCACTGCTGCCCTGAGTGAGGAGGCTATTGACCTCCTGAGATCCATCTCTGTAGGGCAGTCAACCATTGTGAATGCCATCCAAGGGCTGGCAGCCCAGATGCAACAGACTAATGCATTCCTGGAGGGCATTCCCACTGGCTTGGTGGCCCAACAGAGATCGATCCAGGCTCTGGCCTCCTCTCTGATGGCACCCATTGTCCCTGTTTCCACCCTTCCCCCTCCAACTTCCTCTTCCCAAACCCATTCCCCTCAACCCCAACCTATCCCAATCACACAGGCAGATGAGGATGCACACAAGACAACACCCAAGAGTGTCACAGGCAAACACAAGCACCACACTTCATCCCACAGGCACTCACACAAACACCATCCAGATGCAGACATACCAATATCCACAATTTCCACTGTCTCCCCCTCCTCCTCCTCCACCTCCCTCCTAGTTCCGTTAACACTAACACCTGCATGCACTACACCATCATCCACTACCAGCATCACCACCACACCTAGCAGAACACACACATCACTAGCAGACACCTCCACATCAGCCATGCACACGTCCGCTGTGTCCTCTCCCACTGTCTGTCCCCCCTCCTAAAGTACACAAATGTAAGCACTCAGACACCCAACAGCCATCCACCTCTCAACAGCATCTAGTCCATGCACCTGCACCCAAAATCAGCAGACATGTCCTACAACCACTCCTTCTTCCTCCACTCCCAAACCTTCTCTCTCTTCCCGCCCCAATGTTCCTATAAAGCTTTTCCTATCCACCATTGACCTTTTCTTTACCCCTCCCCCCGTCCTGCAAGTCTGGTCAGCGTGGCAAAAACCCAGGCAAGCACCTCAGCCACCGAGTCCACGGGCCTAGTAGTCACCACACCTACCTTTGGTGGGAAAGGATTCAGAGCACATTGGGTGAAAGAGGGTGAAAGAGCTTGCACCAGGCAGCCTAATGGGTAAGGAGCCTGCCACAGCAGCTGCCAGGAAGAGCAAGGAGCCTTCCCCATCTAGTGCAATGAAGAACAAATAGCCTGCCCCAGCCACTGCCAGGAAGAGCAAAGAGCCGGCCACAGCTGCTACCAGGAAGACCAAGGAGCCTGCCCCAGCTTCTGTCGGGAAGACCAAGGAGCCTGCCCCTGCTTCTGTCAGGAAGACCAAGGAACATGCCCCAGCTGCTGCCAGGAAGAGCAAGGAGCCAGCATCAGCAGGCAGTAAGGGCAAGGGGCCTGGGGCAAGGACTCTGATGGAGCCCCCACCAACAAACACGGTTGAGCAGCCACCTGAGGCTGCAGGGTATTGGCTGGAGCCTCCCCCAACCAGCATCAGCAGCACCACCACCACCACCAGTGGGCAGCCTTCCGAGGCTGCAGTGGATGGGCTAGAGCCTCTCCCCACCAGCATCAGCAGCACCACCACCACTACCACTGAGCATCCGTCACCGCCATCTGACGGTATGTAGTCCTGCCTCCATGGGCTGCTGTGTGGCCTACCCTCTGCAAATCCAGTGGGTAGGACACCCACCTGAGAGACTGTGACCTTGCACTCCCTAGGATCAAGAGCAAAGGGCACAATGCCCCGTCCAGAACCAGTAGGTAAGACACCCACCAACCCCAGCCTCCCCAGGATCAACAGCACAGGGCACAATGCCCCCTCCAGAACCAGTGGGTAAGACACCCACCAACGCCAGCCTCCCCAGGATCAAGAGCACAGGGCACAATGTCCTCTCCACAACCAGTGGGTAAGACACCCACCAACCCCAGCCTCCCCAGGATCAAGAGCACCGGGAACGATGCCCCCTCCAGAACCAGTGGGGAAGTCACCCATTTGAGAGACTGTGGCCTTGCACTACCCAGGACCAAGCACAGGGCATGTTGCCCCTTCCAGGTCATGTGGGCAAGTCACCCACCTGAGAGACTGTGGCCTTGCACTCCCCAGGACCAAGCACAGGGCATGTTTCCCTTCCAGGGCATGTGGGCAAGTCACCTACCTGAGAGACTGTGGCCTTGCACTCCCCAGGACCAAGCACAGGGCATGTTGTCCCCTCTAGAACCAGTGGTCTTGTTTCATCTCCGGGCTGAGGTGCCCCCACATCTCCCGTCCGCCTGAGGTGCTTACCTATTTACCAACTGATGATCCTGCAGTGTTCTCTCCATGTTGATGCAGGTGACCAGTGAGGCCTTGGACTTTGGCCTGTTGCCCTGTGGCCCACGCACACTGAGGACTGGGCAGTGCCCCTTGAACTGTACAATTGTATATATCGGTTACATTGCATATTTCTTATTTCTACTGTGTTGATCTTATTACACTCACTTTAGTAAATGCCTGTTGTCCTTGCATTATTCATCCGAGGTACGGGGTAAATATGTTTTAGTACTGCAGCTGTACGTGTGTATGGTGTTGGGGGTGGGGGTGTATGTGTTGCATGTGTGTGTCACTCTCTTTTTCCTCCCCCCTCCCTTGAGTGCTAGGCGGCTGTACTGACTGTCGTCGTCTTCGCCATCATTGGTGTTCGTGGCGGAGCAGCACGTAGATGAGCATGGGGAAGACTTGCAGTTCGGGTTCCATGGCGGCGTGGTTGTTCCCTGTGTCTCCAATGGTGAGTCCTTTCCCTTCTGTGCAGTGTTTCCACCAGGCTTTTGATGTCGCTGGTACCGCCCCGGAAAAGGTGGTGATTGTGTTCTTGTAATATGGTGGGCGGAACATTGACTTCCACCTGGCTGTAGGCGGCTACTGTCGTGGTGCCTGTTGTTTCTGTCCTGCCGGTCAGTGTGGTAAAATGGCTGTCTATCTGAGTTCTCACTGCTATGGTCATAATTTGGTGGTATTTACAGCCAGCCTGTTGGCGGTATTACCACCACTTTAACACCAACTGCCAGTGTTGTAATGAAGGCCAAAGTCTTTTTGGCCCTGAGATTTCAGAAAACAGGAGGCAAGCTCAATCTAAGCCCCTAGAGATCACTTCTCAGAAAAGTCAGAGGGCAGCAGGGCAACAGCAGGACAACAGTCCTTCACAACAAAGCAGTACAGATGAGTACTTTGGGTAGCCAGGCAGTTCCTCTTGACAGGGTGCAGGTTCAAGTCCAGAAGGCTGATTTGGTGGGGTCAGGGACCCAGTTTATATATCCTAAAATGCCTTTGAACTCGGGGAGACTTCAAAGAGTAGTTTTGAAGTGCATAAGGTAACTTTTAGTACACGTTTGTCTGCCAGTGTCCCCATAGGGGGTTTGACAGTCTGTTGTGTGAGGGCAGGCCTCCACCCTCCCAACCCAGGAAGACCCATTCAGCATGCAGATAAGTGCAGGTGTGGCTGACTATCCTGTGTTTGTGGTTATCTGGGTGAAATGCACAATGGAGCTGTCAACCTGCCCAGCCCAGAAGTGGATTGGAGACAGGCTGTAAGGCACAGATGGATTTTAAGTGCAGAGAAATGCTCATTTTCTAAAAGTGGCATTTCTAAAATAGTAATATAAAATCCAACTTCACCAATAAGCAGGAATTTGTATTACCATACTGGTCATACTAAATATGACCTGGTTACTCCTTTCTGATCAGAATCTACCACTATGAGGGTAGCCCTGATGCTATCCTATGTAAGGAGCAGGCCTCACAGTAGTGGAAAACCAATTTAGGAGTTTTTCACTACCAGGTCATATAAACCACACATGTACATGTTGTGCCTTTTAACTACATAGCAGCCTGCCCGATGGGTCACCTAGGGCCTACCTTAGGGGTGACATATGTAGAAAAAGGGAAGTTTAGGGCTTGGCAAGTACTTTTAAATTCCAATTGGAAGTGGTAGTGAAACTGCACGCAGAGGCCTTTCAATGGCAGGCCTGAGACATGGTTAAGGGGCTACTTATGTGGGTGGCACAACCAGTGTTGCAGGCTCACTAGTATCATTCAATTTACAGACCTTGGGCATCTTTAGTGCACTTTAGTAGGGACTTACAAGTAGATCAAATATGCCAATTGGGTATGAACAAATGTTACCATGTTTGTATGGCGAGGGGATATGCACTTTAGCACTGGTTAGTAGTGGTAAAGCGTGCAGAATCATAAAACCAGTAAAAACAGTGTCAGAAAAGTAGAGGGAGGCAGGCACAAGTTGGGTGATGACCACCTTAAGGCTTTCAGGTCTAATAATATGTGTGGAATGTGGTAGTTTAAGAGATTTAAAGAAAAACACCTGTACATTTTATTTACATTCATCAATTTGTTCCAAGGTGCCTTCATGCCAATGGACACCTAGACAAAAGTCACATTAATCCTAAATTCAAAAGGTGTCCATACACTAGTGTTTAATCATAAATCAAATCAGATACATATGCATTTAACATTATTTGAACAACGTCAATCTATTAGAATGTAGTAATTGCACTGCACAGCGCAACAAGTTGGTTTACAAGAACAACACATTTTTTTGTTGTAATGAATAGTGTTTATTAACCCGCTGTTCAAATACAAAGTCACCTGTATTTACAAGTTTTAAAAGATTAAGCATGTTTAATTTTAGTGTAAGTGTCCATTATCATGATGAATGCTTGCATCAAAATTGCAATGTCCAATACAAATGTTCATCACTAATGTATGTACTATACAAATGTCATAAATAAAACCTATTTTGTTCACTGTCATCAATGAAATTACGTTCATGTTACTCACGTTTTCATAAATACCTTTGTCACCAATCAATTACTTTTAAATAAAAAACTAATGTCAGGACAAACTTTGAGAAAATATATACTTTTTTATTTTTAAGTGAGATCCATCTCTCAAAAACTTTAACAATGAACAAAGCATAAGTGTCCCAAAACAGGATGCACAGCATCAGTGGTTGGGTGTTTGCTCAAAAACGTAATTATAATACAAAGGGACAGTCTCCTCAAGAAGGGGCATCTAGTGGGCACAGAGCAGGCCCCTCAAGGATCCTTCTTGGTAGGAGTGGGTTTGGCTTTTACAGGGTTCCGGGTCAGGTAAGAAGTGAAATCGGGTGGAGGAGAAGGGGCAGGAGGGCTGGGAGAGGATTGGGTTAGAGGAGAAGAGGGTGCTGGAATAGATGACGTATATGAGTCTGTATAGCAGGAGCATGTTGGTTTGGTGCATGTGATGTATGTTTGGGTGTGTGTTTCTTGGAAGGTGTTTGGTTTAGGGGTAAGTGTGTGTGTTTGTGTTTGGTTGGTGTTGTTGTGTATGTGCTTTTGTGTCAGTGTATTTGTTTGAATGAGTGTGCTGTTGATGTGGTTGGTACGGTTTGGTGCAAGTCTGTATGTTTTCCAGATGTATGTGTGTCCAGTGTATGTTTGGATGTGTGTGGTTTAGCAGGTATTTAGTGTTTGAGTGAGTGTGTGCATTTGGTTTTGTGGGTGTTGTTTTGCATGTAGGTGTATGTATTTGAGAGTCTCTTTGGATGAGTGTGCTGTTGAGGTGGATGTTGTGATTGTGGTGCATGTGGGTGTGGTTGTGGGTGTGCTAGTTGTGGTGATTATGAGTGTGTTCGTGGTTGCTTGGGTGGTGGTTGTGGTGCTTGTGGCTGGTGGTGGGTGTTGCGGTTGTGGGTGTGTTTGTGGAATTTGTGGTTGTATTGGTTATGGTGGTGATTATGGTATCTGTGGGTCTAGTATCAGTAATGTGTGTATGCTGGAGGGGTGTATACTTGTGTTTCTTTGTGTGTTTATATATGGGTGAGGGTATACTGCTTGTGTCTGTAGGAGTGGGTGGCTGCAAAGATGTGAGTGTGCTTGGGAATGCAGTGGGAGTTGGGATTTGAGATGAGGAATGGACCAGACCGAAGAAGAGGAGGAGCTAGTAGTCTCCATTCTAGTCCTCTCATCTTCCATGCCACTGTGTCCATCGGTGTCTAAGGTCTTATCACTCAACAAACAGTGGACAGCTGCTTCCCCACCTTCATGGCCAATGTCTCCTTCCTCAGCGCCTTAAGATGCTGATAAAACACATATAATATATTTTATTGAATTTGTGCAAATAAAAATGATCATGAGGTTTTTTAAAAAACATTTCTTAAGTTTCATATTTCACCTGCTTCAAGGCTTCCAAACGTAGACACTCATTATTTTGAAAATGGGAAAAAGTATATTTATGCAGACAAATTCATAACATGAATTATTTTCTGAAATTCACATTTCTCTCATTGTGAATGGCTGTATTTTTCACTGACACTTATGGCACAGTGTTTACTGCCCACTGAGAGTGAGGGGGCTACAGTTTGTAAATGCAATTCTTTCATATGTGAGTAATTTGAAATTAAAAGTTACCTCAATCTTCAAGGTAAACTTTCATTCAAAGTTCCTGACATTGAAAAGCATTCAGAAACATAATTTGGTTCACAGCTCCATTATTCAGTTCACTTCACTCCATTCACTACACATTAATCTGGAACTAAAAGCAACATTCTAGCCTGTTTTTCAATAACAAAACAAGTTAGTGATGATTACATTTTCATTTTAAACATGTACCTGTTCCTCTAGTAAGCCATACAGCTGGCTGTACAGGACAGTACCTCAGGGACCAGCAAATCCAGCTCCTCAGGTGAGAAGTTAGGTGCCTTGTCACCTGCTCTTACTAGCATTGTGACTCAATGAATTCCGAACAGCAGCAAAAGTGGAGGCAGTGTTGTTTACTTCAGTGTTAGGAGGTGAGCTTTTTTCTAAACGCCAGGTACATGTACACGACGTACGTGCTCGTCAATGGAGAAGGACATATCCATTGGCTGTCGTACATTGCTGTTACACATGTTAGCCAATGGCTGTGTCTGTAGTGGAGTTTACACCCATTAGTCAGTCAACATCCACCAACGGTCGTATGTTTGCAAACGTCTTGACGGCGAGGTCAGGCGGCCACCATTTTAGATTTTGAAAATGTATTTTTTATACAATTGTCACTTATTTTAGTTAAATTGAAACAGTATGATGTAGTGTGTTACTGTGCTTAAATGCAATAGTTGCACTGTTTAGGTAATACTTCAATTGATGGAGTTTTTGAGAAATAAATATGAAAATGTAATGGGTAAATTAAACATTTAAAATGTATTATTTACACATTATTTCTTAGAGCCATCATACATGTAAACCAAAGTTATTATGATTTCCAACATCAATAAAAATATTGTTCATAGATATGTTACAAAAACATATGGAATTTTACAAAAGACATGAGATTATCAAAAAAAAAGTTTGCTCATTTAAAGAAATATTTTTATTTTTTCATAAATGCAGACATTTGAACCCAGAGAGAGGTAGAAGATAGGAGCCTCAAGTCTTTATACCATTTCCAGACCTTACTACCATGGAAAAACAGTATAATATCAAAAAATTCAAATTGAATGGACAAACTATTCTTGATTAATATCATCAGCTGGAGCCAGATCTTCTGCCTCACACTAGGAACCCCATATCAATAACACCAATAGTGAAAATCATTTCAGTACTCCATCATTTTGTGGCTGCAGGATTATTCAAATACACTGTGGTAGTATCTTGCTTCAGGTCACAACCATTTTCAGTGGTGTGGTACAAGTTCTTTCTTCAGTGATGAAACACATCAGCAGCTTCATCCAGTTTCCATAAAATGAGGATTTTGCCAATATGAAGGGAGATTTTTATGTTTTGGGTGGCATACTACATGCTGTTGGAGCAATTGATGGCACACATATTGCCTTAGTGCCACCACACAACAGAGAAGTGGTCTACTGCAATTTGATGAACTTCCATTTAATCAATGTGCAAGTTGTCTACTTACCTTATTTGTACATCACAGGCTTGGGTGCATGTTTCCCAGGATTAAAATATGATTTCTTTGTACTACGGAACAGCAGCATATCCCTGCAAATGTCACAACTTGGAACTGAGAGGATCTGGCTTGTTGGTAAGTACAATTTTTCACTATAATTATTTGGTTCTTTTCTGAATTAAGGATCTACAATGGGATTATATTTTTTGTCTCATTTTATTTTTTTCATTCAAATAGGAGATCAACTTATCCTAACCGACCAGGGTTGTTAGCACAGCTGAGGAATCCAACAATCCCATGAGAAATGCCCTTCAATGAGGACCATGGAAGAACACAGAAGCCAGTGGAGCTGGCTTTTGGGCTTCTAAGGGCTAGACTTAGATGTCTGATTAAAACTGGTGAAGCCCTCCTCTACTCATCCCATAAGGTGTGCAAAATCATCATGGCCTGCTGCATGTGGCACAACATTGCCCTACGACTGAACATCCCATACATTTCAGATGATGGAGACGATGATAAGCCACCAGGTGAAGATGCTGAAATGCCAATGAAAATGATAGTGGTGAGGAGGAAAAAACTAACATACATCAAGATGTTATTGACAACTTTTTCACATGAGTGTAAGTATATCTTTACATAATGTTACATTACATGTAAAAGAAAATTATTGTAATGAGTATATAAGTCTGTGCTGGACATTTTTGTGGAATGGGAAGTTAAGGAAATTCCAGGGCAAAGATGTTTGTTGATCAAAGTATTGACATATTGACTACTGTGTTCATTTACATTGTTCATCATTGATTGTTCTTAGTAAATGTGTCCTCCTAATTTGTCATTGGTAATATGTGTATTTGTGAGGTAATGTAACACATTTTTTGTTGTTATTCCGCTTTAGGTTCTTTCACCATGTCATCTTCATTTTGACATTTCAAAGTTGTGACATTTGCAGTTATATGCTGCTGTTCCAAAGTACAAAGAGAACATGGGTTTGTCCTGTGAAGGATGCACACACTTTGGATATACATATCTTGTACAAATACAACTTGCACTGTGATTGAATAAAGGTTGCATAAGACTTGTTTTCTGTTGAATGTTTCCACCAAGCCAATACGTGCTTCTTAAAGTGCTCTAGCCTCATGTGTAAGTTGACCCAAAGAATACTCATCTCTATTCATATTGGCAGACTCCTAATTTTGTGTTAAGTGCATGAAGCTGCTTGTGTCTCATCATTGTAGAAAGAGTTTCTGTAGCACACCACTTAAAGTTGGTTGTGATGTTCCACCAGTTACTGCCACAGTGTAATGGAATGGTCCTGTGGCCACAAAATGTGGTACTGCAATAATTTACGCTATAGGCGTTATTGATGTGAGATTCCTATTGTGAGGCAGGACCTGTGGCTTCAGCTGATGACATGAATCTGATTTTTAGGATGATATCCTATTACTCCATGGTATCAAGGTCTGAGACTGTAAATATGACATTGGCCAAGAGGATTTGAGTTCTGCTGGGGTGTAAATTTATTAAGTTTGGTAAACAATTCTTTGTTACAATCCCATGAAAATCTGATTTTTAGATTTGTTGTCTTTGTTGTATTTTTACATTTTTGTAAATGGGAGGGACACTACCTGCATGGAGTATTTAAAAAATAAGCATTATGTTTTATTATCTGCATTTAAAAATTATTGATGGAAGGTAAAAACATTAAAAATAGCACAAGAAATACACCAACAGGCTGGTGGTCCGGACCGCCAAATAATGAAGCCAATAAGAAACAAGTAGCAGTCCATCCACACACCGCCATGTTTGTAATCCCGATGAGGGCGGAGGAGGCCACCCACAGGCCGGGAGAAAGGCCCTACCCGCCCACCAAATACAGAAACACCAGACCGCCAGCAGTTCTGGGGCGGGAACCACCGCCAGGCAAAGCGTGGTGGAAACAAACACTATAAAAAGAAAATCTCACCTGAGGCACACAGAAAACTCTGACACAGATATGGAGCGCTCCTCCTTGCTATATTCCTCCAGGACCATGATCGACGACAAAGACGATGATGGCAAGAACCGCAGCCTAGTACACATGGGAAGATAGGGCACAGTTACACACCCACACACCAGGCAAAGCACTCCCAACCCCTCCCACATCCAAAGCCACACATACCAAAACAAGAAGTACTTACCAGACACAAGATACCAAAGACCTGCACCAAAGTACACTCATGTGCACACCACACCCCCACAGTGAAACGCTGAACAACGTTACTATATTGTGCCAACAGCACTACTGGGCACTGAAATGTATTCACATGGAAAAACGTAATGCCCAAATAAGGCCTTTGGACAGTCCATTGGAAATACCCTGAAGGGCCAAAATAGGCTGAACTTGACTCCCACATGTGCAAAGGGTACTCCACTCGGAAGGGGCATCAATGGGGCAGCCACACACTTCAGGGAACAGGGGCAGGGGTGGCGGTAGTGGGGAGTTACATCTGGAAGGAGGGGGCTTGGGCTGAGGTTTGGGAGGTGGAGGGGGTTTGGGCTTGCCCTTCGAAGGAGGGGGAGTGGGCTTGGACTGGGGGGTGGCAGAGGGACCTGGGGCAACATGGGGCCTATTCCTCCTTGGGGAAGGGGTACGGGACTGGGAAGAGCAGACTGGGGCGGACTTGGATGAGCTAGGAGTGGACTGGGCAAGGACATGGGCACGTTTAGGGACAAGATGGGAGGGGCCAGTGGGTTCCAACAGGTCAACACGGGATAGGAAAAGCTTCCTAGGTGCGGTTGGAGGGGATTTGGAGACAGGTCTGGGAGTGGAGGTTGAGAGAGTGCTCTTACCAGATGTAGATGTGCCGGACATGGATCCAGATGTAGATGTGCGAATGTTTGAGTGTTTTGGGAGGAGGTGGGTGGACACAGTGGGACAAGACAGGCTGCCAGTGTACATGGATGTTGTCTGGGTGTCTGCAGGTCTGGTGAGAGTGCTGCAAGTGTCTATCAATGTAGTCCTGGTGAGTGCCAGTGTGGAGTCTGGGGTGCATGTCTGGATGTCAGATGTTGTGGGGACTTCAGGAATGGAGCAGCAGCAGTGACTGAGGGTGCAGTGCGTGTGGGTGTGCATGGTGAGGTGACAGACAGGTTGGCAGGGGAGGTCGACACACTGGGGAAGTTGATGTTGTTGTGTGTGCTCTTGTATGTTGGGTGTGTGAATGTCTGTGGTAGGAAGTGTGGTGCTTGTGTTTGTCAGTGTACTTCTTGTGTGTTAATCTGTGTGCATGGCTGTCTCTACGTGTGTTTGGGATGGGTGAAGGGAGTGGGGTGCTGTAAGGGGTAGAGTTGGTGGGAGGGGGAACGGAAAGACTATGGACACTGGCTGCTGTCAAAGAGAAGGCCAGAGCCAGAAAAGACCACAGTAGCCCAGACATGGCACCGTGAATGCCATCCAGGTATGCATTGCTGCATCTAAGATGCTAGCCCCTGAATGGCATTCACGATGGTTGTCTGCCCTACAGAGATGGTCCTCAGGAGGTCAAAGCCTCCTCCGTGAGGGCAGCAGGGCTGACTGTGGCAGGGTCTGGGGTGCCTGGGGTGAAGGAGACACCCACCCTCCTGGGTGGGCGAGCATGGCAACTGGGTGGGGAGCACCTGGGAGGGTGATGGTATGGGGGGTGGCAGAAGATGATAAAGAATGGGTGGGCCCAGTAGGGTCCGCCACCACCAGGGAACTGCCATCGAAGGAGGTATCAGAGTCACTACCTCCAGGGGTAGTTGCCTCCCCCGTGGTACTCCCCTCGCCGTCCAACCCACTGGTCCTCTTGGCGTCGCTCGACTCCGCTTCCATGAAACCGTGGGCTGCTGCATCCCCACTCGCCGGTGTCTCAGCTCCCTCGCCAGATGATGCTAATGTACACAAAGGACACAAGAGCACAGGGGTGGGGAAACAAAACAAGGGAGAACTATGTCAAATCCTGAATATATTGGGGTGGTGGTTGGGTCCTCTGTGATAGCTGCTATTTCTGTGCTCCTCCTTGTGACTGAAGGTGGGGTCTAGAGGGTTCCAAGGACATTTTGGAGAGTCTGCTGACTAATATTTGTCAGCTCGTCATCCATGTCATCAGGGAAGTCCAGACAGGCATATTCCCAGGAGAGCCATCATCCTCTGCAATGAGATATTGTACAATTAGTGTGTCTGTGTTGTGGCATTTGTAATGTGACTTGCCTGACTTCCTATTAGTTGTACATTGTGATCTTGGTTCCTGTTCATTGTTCCTGTCATTAATATAGGCATTCTCCCAGGCCTATGCCCAACCTGCATGTCACATGTAGTGTGGGCAGTTTGGGGAAATGTCTGCGTCACATCCTCTAGGTGTAGGTTCTGCCCAAATTGTATGTTGCCACCTTATTGTCCTACTCAACCCTCCATCTACTTTCATGATCATGGTGTGGCCTTGCACTGGCTGTGGATGTTCTGATGGCACTTGCACCACACTTAACAATCTGGAACTGACCCAGTCTCTGATATTTCACATCCATCTATATGTTGCTGAGACATAGCATATACTATGTATAGCATTGGCATGGCACGATACTGGTGTCAGCATTGGTAGTGTGTACTGCTGATTTTGGGGAATGTGTGCTACATTGGATTGCAATGATGGTCCTAGTAGTGTTCCATTTCCTCTTATGACTGTGCGGGTGTGTTTCACTAGCTGGAAACATATGTCCTTCCCCTCAATGCTGTTGTCTTAGCACTATGACACTTGAGATGTTGCATGGTGCCATTACAGCTATTGTGACACAGGCACAGGATAGACCCTGACATGTGCAGCATGGGTATGACATTACTGCTGTGTACCTCATAATGTTACATACAATACCTGATGTTTGTAGCACCTACAGACATGAGCATTTGACAGGATTTGTACATTTATATTAATTACAGGGGATTGATAACGTTGTCATCCTGAACCCTCTAATTTGGGTATGTTTGATCCATGGGCACGTAACTGCCATTAGCTACTTGAGCTGCACACACAGCAGAGGTGGTAGTGGCAACTGTTGTCATTGGTAAATACCACTTGCGGATATGGCCTGAGACTGGAAATTGAGCCCTAGTTCATGTAGTGACAATACCAGCTGTTGTGTGACAACAGGCCAGTTTTACGTTGTACCCTACCCTGCCCTCCTGGACTGGCTTTGCTTTTCCAACATCCTTGGCATGGCAGAGTACCCCCATGCAAAGGTTGTTGGTGTAGTGTTGTGCTGTGCCCCAGGTTTGCCCTGCACAGCCAATGCCCCTGTGCCGTGCCCCTTTGCCCTTTCCACTACCTGATTATCATGGCTGACATGCATTGTGTAGTAGGAAAGTCCCCCACCGCTTGCAGTTAACAATTAGGCATTTTTTGTTCCCCATGTCTGCGCTGTCCTGTCCTTTAATCCCTGTGATGATCTCCTCAGGGATGACGGCTGCCACCATCTCCTCCATGTGGTCCAAGGCCTCCTGCGGTGCTGGACTCCTACCTCCAGTATGCAGTGCTGCCTTCCTGTTCCTTGCCATTTTTTCCTTGGTCCTGCGCTTGCAGTCATGCCAGCATTTCTTGCACTCGGTGACTGTTCTTCGTACTTCTGCCACACTGTTGCCAAATTGCCTCTCTCACACCAATTGGCAATTTGGAGGTGACAAAAAGTTGACACTGGTGTTCCTTCACCTCTTTCACCAGTACTTCATGCGCCTCTGCACTGAACCGACACTTCCTTTTCTTGTTCTCCCTCTAATGGGTCTTGTGTGGATCCTCGTGGCTGGTTCCTGGTTGGTTGCCATCTTCCTGAGATCTCTCATGGTTTCTGGGATCCATTTTGGGGCTCCTTTACACATTTTGTGGTGTTTGCGCTGCTTTTTTACGCTATTGCGCCGAAAAAAGGCACGTATCCGGTTTGCGATGTCATAAACCGGATTAAAGTAATTTTCGCCGGGCTAAAGGCGGTTTTCTTTACAATGTGGCGCATTGGTTTGAGTAAAAAAAAAATGACTCTAACCAGTGGTTTGCGCCACCGAGCGTCAAAGTATAAATGTAACACCCTGGTGGTGCAGGGAAATGGCGTTAGCCGACGTTAAACTTTTTGACGCAAAACTGCATTGGCGCACTTTTGCGTCAAAAAGTATAAATATGGCCCTAGGTATCCACAGGGCTCAAGTTCAATAACGTAAGAGTTTTTCTAAAGAACGTCACACATCTAACTGAAAGCTGTATGTCAACTCCACTCAGACATGCAGATATTGCTTTGTTACATTGATTTATGCCTAGATGTCAGAATATTGGATTTCACCAGTAACATCTTAGTTTTTTTTTTAAATAAAGGTAGAGGTAGATGACATGCATGAGGGATTTCTGATTACAATTGCACAGTTGACAGTTCTGATCAGTAGAGCCATTTAAGCACCCTCATTTGTATGCTTTTAAAGGTACTAGTCCATATCTTAGCTTCATAAGTTCATTTTTTAAATCCAATTTCATAGGGCTGGAAAGATGAGAGGCTTTTCCCAGATCTTGGTAAAAAGTCACACAAAGTTCTGCATGGCCCTTGCACACTAATTCTTGACTTTCTTCTTCTCCCAATTTTATTTATGCGTTTTTTGCTTAAATGTTAAATGTTTACAATTAACTTTAGTGGAAGGTTTTGTTCAATAATGCTCAGTGTGCCCACAAGATCAATTGACTTCTACACATAGGATTTTCACTAGATCCTTCAATCGTACATTCCAAGCCATATCAATTCTTTGAGAGATCCTTCCTATGCCATCTTGAGTTTAATGAAATATGCCAAAAACAGAGCATCTGACAGTCCAAATGACAGACGTATTTGAGACTATGGCGTAGCATCTGGAAGATCAAACATGTGTCTAGAGCATTGAGTTTGTGCTTTGTCCAGCCATGTGGCAAGATGGTCCTTAAATATCAGTGAGACATAGGATAGTGTTGGCATAAACTTGGCATCAATTATTTTACAAATGCCCGGCAGCACATCTTTTTCGGCATTTATTGAAACTCATAAAAATAGACAGAGATTTCTTGTAGGCAAGAAAGCTGCATGAAGTGTGATCCACATTGGTTAAAATAGATGCCCACATTCTTTAAACTCGCTACTTGCGTACTAGCTGTAAGTTTTTCATAGTATTTTTTTCTGGCACCACAGACCATGATTTATATTTTGGAGTGATTCACTGATAATTTATTTACCTTAAAATACAATGCAAGAGCATTCAAGGATCGTTGGAGCCCCACAGTAGTTTGATCAAATAGCAAGGTATCATCTGCATATTGAAGGCAATTAATGCCTGCAAATTTGCGGGGAAAGGCACGAGCTGAAGCTAGTGCAGCGTTTATATCAGTAGAGAAGCAGGGCAAAAATGCTACACAAGAAATACAACCAATATAAAAATAACAGGCACAACAAAATGATCTGGTGCTAGGGGGTACTGTACCGTGGAATGCCTCCTCAATCCTTCCCTTTTACAGAAGCCTCTCTAGTAAAATTCATGCATCCTTGTTTTACACCGGTGTTAGTCTAGATCTTGCACATTGTCACTGTATTTGCCGATAATGTTTACTCACACATGGAAAGATCTATAGAGTTTCTGAGAAATCCTGTCATTACCTTCTGACTTTTTATTAGGAAGATTTTTGGAAACAAATGTAATATTTATTTATTTTGCTGTTTTATAAATCATCACCAAGGCCCAGTGGCATTGGAGCGCTTTATAAGAGAGCAAGTCCGAACAGTTATTAGGAACTAACATAGAAACAAAACAGTATAAAAGCAGTTCACTGACAAGGTACCAGAAAACAGGTTCGAACAAAGAGCAAACATAAAAGTAGAATAATGCAAAATGTAACAAACGTACGAATTCTGAGTCCAAGGAATAAAGTGTAGCAGTGAGCATAGTTTTGGAAAAGAAGGATTTTGAGTTATTTTTAAAAGACAGGTGGTCATGTGAAGGGCTGATGTGTGGGATGGAGCCTATACTGCTGTGTAAGAGTGCAATGCTTTTTCCCTGTTGTCAAATTGAGGTTGTTAATTTTTTGCTAGATTCAAGAGAGCTCCAAGATCATTGACTATTTTATCCCATCTCATTGCTGTTGCTTTATGTAAGTGATTCCATTGATTTACATTGTCCTATTGCCTCGAGCCATTTCACCTCAATTTATGAAGTACTGGCAATCTCCCCTTACAACGGCTTTCAAGGCAACCCTTCTGACCAGAATGATATGGCGGTCTTTCCCCAAGGACTGTGCTGATATGAAGCTTGCACTATCAGTCCACTGCTGGATGTTCATCAGCTATTATACAAATATCTGCAGCAAGGAGTATTAATACACTACACTTTTACACTATGGTACTGGGACATGGGACCTGTGGCTTACAAACAAATCTCCTCAGTATGTTCCCCTAAAACTTTACAGAGAACTTTCAACAATTATGACCCACACAAGGTCATCATCTGCACCACATCTTGTAAGACCATTAAAACATTGTCACTAGACATGCTAATACAGTGAGCATATCTGGTAGCTATGTTGGAACAGCCTACACTCATGAAAACATGTCACCCACCATGTTTTGCTCTTGGAAGTCAGTCTTTTTCCTGTGACATTTTCAAATGCCTGTTTTATGTTTTGTAGTGTGTTGTCTGATTCATGGATATCATGTGTTATTGCTAGGCTTGGGCAGAATTTTGATCATTCCAGAGTAATCAGATTATTTCAGTAATTCCACATTACTCTTTGATGCAGAGTTATCAATAATTCACTATTTGTGTTCTGCTACATTTAGCGCTCTTTCATAGTACACAATGCATCCTCAAGGCTATTTTGGATGCAAGGGGGCATTTTGCACCAAGAAAATAGCAATAAAATGCCATTAGTAAGTTGGGGAAAACCGTACCCTAACGGGCACATTTAGTGAGCACAAACATCTGCTTGTGCTCGTTATTCATGTCCTGCTGCATTTAGTGCTATTTCTTAGTGCAAAATGAATTCTTGCATTCATTTTCAACATGAGGGGGCATTTTCACTCTAGTGATTAGAGCTAAATACAGCATTACTCCTCGCATGTAATTCAAGTTTAGTCTTTTGAAATTATTAGGAAATTCTCCATGACTATGCTACATGGAATTACTTGAGTTACACCCACCCCCAGTTATAGCATGCCCTATGTTGATTGCATAACATAAATGACAAATTTCAGTTGTTTCGCATGTTTGAGCCATTACTATGACTCAAATTTAACTGTGATTTTTATTTAGTGAATTTAGTTGGTCATTATGACATTGGCGGCGAGTGAGAAAGTGGCAGAAACACCGCCAACAGGCTGGCGGTAATTACCGACAAATGATGACCATGGCAGTGAGAACTCTCACAGACAGCCAATGTACCACACCATCCGCCAGGGCGTTAACACCACTGACCATGGCGGTAGCCATCAACAGCCAGAAAAGTACCACCCACCATATTATGAAACAGCACACCGCCACGATTTCCAGGGAGGTGCCAACGCCATCAAAAGCCAGGCGGAAACCAAACACAGAAAACAAAAGACTCACAAACAAGTACACAGAGGACTCCACCTCCACCATGGAACCAAAACTGCAAGTCTTCCCGATGCTCTTCTATGCCATGCTCCACCTGGAACACCAACGCCGATGAAGACGACGACGGTGAGTACAGCCGCCTAGCACACAAGGAAGGGAGGGAGGAAAACAAGAGTGACACACACATGCACAACACACGCCAGACACACACCAAACACACAACCAGCTGCAGACGTAAACCAAACGCACATGACACACAGCACAATAAAACATGGACCAGATTTCGTAAGTATTGAACATGTATTAGCAAGGGAAAAGCCATCACATGAAGATGATATGTACAACTGTCCACAAAGTGCCAATGCCCAGTACAAAGTACAAAGGGCCCACACACCCACAGGGCACAGTCCAAGGCCCAATATGTCTCCTGACATCAATTGCACAGAACTCTGCAGGGGCACCATGTTGTAAGTTGGCAGGCCCCTCAGGGGGAAGGGAGGTGGGGGGGCCCCTCATCTGAGAAGGGGCACTTGCCCACTGGTTCTGGAGGGGGCTCCATGCCCATTTATCTGTGCTGGGGAGTGCAAGGCTACAGTCTCTGGAGTGGGTGACTTTGTCACTGGTTCTGGAGGGGGCTCCATGTCCATTTATCTGTGCTGGGGAGTGCAAGGCCACAGTCTCTGCAGTGGGTAACATGCCCAATGGCTCTGGAGGGGGCTCATTGTACAGCAGTCGCAGGAGGGTAGCCTACATGCCCTCTGTTGGAGGTGAGGGCTCCGTGACCACTGGTGGTGGTGGTGTCATCCTGACAGCCTCTGCTGGAGGTGAGTGCTGCACTGTCTCAGCGGGTGAAGGTGCAGTCTCTGAAGGAGGAGTGGGCTGCACTGCCTCAGCTGAAGGTGAGGGCTCCATGACCACTGGTGGTGGTGGGGGTGTCATCCTGCAAGCCTCTGCTGGAGGAGAGGGCTGCACTGTGTCAGCAGGTGAAGGTGCCTCCAGGGCAGCCTCTGCTGGAGGTGAGGGCTGCACTGTCTCGTCTGGAGGTGAGGGCTCAGTGACCACTGGTGGCGGTGGTAGTGCCATCCTGCCAGCCTCTGCTGGAGGTGAGGGCTGCGCTGTCTCAGCGGGTGAAGGTGCAGAGTCTGCAGGAGGAGGGGCTGCACTGCCTAAGCTGGAGGTGAGGGCTCCGTAATAACTGGTGGTGGTGTCACACTGCCAGTCTCTGCTGGAGTCGAGGGCTTCTTCCCCTTCATGAAAGACGTCGAGCGCTTCTTCACCTTCATGGCAGGAGGTGCGGGCTCCTTCCCCTTCATTGCAGGAGTCCAGGGCTTCTTCCCCTTCATGGCAGGAGTCAAGGGCTTCTTCCCCTTCATGGCAAGAGGTGCGGCCTCCTTCCCCTTCATGGTAGGAGTCGAGGCCTTTTTCCCCTTCATGGCAATGGCTGTGGGATCCTTATCGTTCCTGGCTGGTGGAGTGGGAACCATCACTGTCTTGCCTCCATGACAAGGAGGCGCCTCCACTGTCCACGTGGACTGTTTGGCTGAGGTCCTGGGCTGGGTCTTTGGGACCTGGCTCTTAAGGGCAGGACGGGGGAGAGGTGGAGGGAAGAGGTCAAGTTGGGCAAGGAAAAGCTTTTTAGGGACGGTGGGGCAGGAAGAGTGAGGAGGGATGGGAGTGGAGTTTGAGGATGTGGTTGTTGGAGGAGTATGTCTGCTGGACTTGGGTGCAGGTGCATGGGGGGCGTGCTGATGTGAGGTGGATGGCTGTTGGGTCTCTGAGTGCTTGCGTTTGTGTCCTTAAGGAGGAGGGGACAGATTGGTTTGGAGAGGACACAGGGGACGCATGCATGGATGTTGTGGAGGTGTCTGCTAGTGAGGTGTGTGTGCTGCTTGGTGTGGTGATGCTGGTGTTGGTTGCTAAAGCAGTACATGCAGATGTGAGAGTGGACGTGACTGTGAGGGAGGTGGAGGTGGAGGAGGAGGAGGGGGAAACGGTGGAGGCAGTGGATGTGGTTGTGTCTGCAAATGTTGGGTGTTTGCAGGAGTGCTTGTGTATTGAAGTGTGGTGCCTATGTTTGGATGTGCTACTCTTGTGTGTTGTCTTGTGTGCATGCTCGTCTGTATGTGTGCATAGGATGGGTTGGGGTTGAGGAGACTGGGACAGGGAAGTGGTAATTGGAGGGGGTACGGTAGGGACAGGGACAATGGCTGCCTTCAGAGAGTAGGCCAGAGCCTCAATCGATCTCTGTTGGGCCACCAATTCACTGTGGATGCCCTCCAGGAATGCATTGCATTGCTGCATCTCAGATGCCAGCCCCTGGATGGCATTCACAATAGTTGACTGCCCTACAGAGATGGATCTCAGGAGATCAATAGCCTCCTCAATCAGGGCAGCAGGGCTCACTGGGGCAGGGCCTGAGTTGCCTGGGGCGAAGGAGATGCTCACCCTCCTGGGTGAGCGGGCATGGGCAACTTGCTGACGGGGTACTGGGAGGGCTGTGCTGGTACGGGGGTGGTGGCAGCTGAGGTGGTCAAAGAGGTGTCCGCCACCACGAGGGAGCTTCCATTGGAGGAGGCATCTGAGTCTGTGTTATCATCTCCTGTCTCTGCCATGGTGTTCCCCTCGCCCTCCATCCCACTGATTCCCTCGACATCAGTGGATTCTACCTCCTGGGTCCTATGGGATGCAGCTCCCTCTGTCACCGGTGCCCCTGCTCCTCCGCCAGATGATGCTAATGCACACATGGACAGGATGACAGAAGACAAAGGGGGGGAGAGAAAGAGAACACAGTGTCAATTACTGAATCAACACCACTGTTAGCATACACAGCATCGTCACACACAGGGATGAGGATTGAGCACTATGCATTGCACTGCCATTGATTTGGCTATTTGCCACAGCAAGATGAGGGCCAACTACCGCCAACTGCGTGCCTTCTGGGACCCACTAAGTCCTGTCTGACATGGAATACAATCTAGCTAGGTTACCATCTTTTCCCTTTCAACCATTACTCTTGAGCTGGATCACGCTGCAATGTCTGGCCTGGCATTAAGGGGTACCCACTAACTCACACCCACCACCCAGATCCCATGCCACCTACCAACCAATTATTGTAGTAATGACCACTGTACTCACCCCCTCGTGGCTGCAATGATGCCCTCAAGCGCCCATCCAGCTCTGGGTAGGCCACCTCCAGTATGCGGGCCATAAGGGGGGACAGGTTCCGACGGGCACCCATTCCTCATTGGGAGGCCATCCCTGTATGAAATTACCATTTTGCCTGGCATGTTACCCCCATATTTCACTGTATATATGTTGTTTTAGTGTATGTGTCAATGGGACCCTGCCAGACAGGGCACCAGTGCTCATAAGTGTGCCCTGTATGTGTTCCCTGTGTGATGACTAACTGTCTCACTGAGGCTCTGCTAACCAGAACCTCAGTGGTTATGCTCTCTCTGCTTTCCAAATTGTCACTAACAGGCTAGTGACCAATTTCACCAATTCACATTGGCATACTGGAACACCCTTATAATTCCCTAGTTTATGGTACTGAGGTACCCAGGGTATTGGGGTTCCAGGAGATCCCTATGGGCTGCAGAATTTCTTTTGCCACCCATAGGGAGATCTGACAAATCTTACACAGGCCTGCCAGTGCAGCCTGAGTGAAATAACGTCCACGTTATTTCACAGCCATTTACCATTGCACTTAAGTAACTTATAAGTCACCTATATGTCTAACCTTCACCTGGTGAAGGTTGGGTGTAAAGTTACTTAGTGTGTGGGCACCCTGGCACTAGCCAAGGTGCCCTCACATTATTCAGGGCAAATTCCCCAGACTTTGTGAGTGCGGGGACACCATTTCATGCGTGCACTATACATAGGTCACTACCTATGTATAGCGTCACAATGGTAACTCCGAACATGGCCTTGTAACATGTCTAAGATCATGGAATTGTCACCCCAATGCCATTCTGGCATTGGGGAGACAATTCCATGGTCCCCCAGGTCTCTAGCACAGAACCTGGTACTGCCAAACTGCCTTTCCGGGGTCTCCACTGCAGCTGCTGCTGCCAACCCCTCAGACAGGTTTCTGCCCTCCTGGGGTCCAGGCAGCCCTGGCCCAGGAAGGCAGAAAAAAGGATTTCCTCTGAGAGAGGGTGTAACACCCTCTCCCTTTGGAAATAGGTGTGATGGCTGGGGAGGAGTAGCCTCCCCCAGCCTCTGGAAATGCTTTGATGGGCACAGATGCTGCCCATCTCTGCATAAGCCAGTCTACACCGGTTAAGGGATCCCCCAGCCCTGCTCTGGCGCAAAACTGGACAAAGGAAAGGGGGGTGACCACTCCCCTGACCTCCACCTCCCAGGGGAGGTGCCCAGAGCTTCTCCAGTGTGCCCCAGACCTCTGCCATCTTGGAAACAGAGGTGTTGCTGGCACACTGGACTGCTCTGAGTGGCCAGTGCCATCAGGTGACGTCAGAGACTCCTTCTGATAGGCTCTTACCTTTCTTACTAGCCTATCCTCCTTCCTAGGTAGCCAAACCTCCTTTTCTGGCTATTTAGGGTCTCTGCTTTGGGGAATTCTTCAGATACTGAATGCAAGAGCTCACCAGAGTTCCTCTGCATCTCCCTCTTCATCTTCTGCCAAAGGATCGACCGCTGACTGCTCAGGACGCCTGCAAAACCGCAACAAAGTAGCAAAGACGACTACTGCAACCTTGTATCGCTTCATCCTGCCGGCTTTCTCGACTGTTTCCTGGTGGTGCATGCTCTGGGGGTAGCCTGCCTCCTTCTTGCACCAGGAGCTCTGAAGAAATCTCCCGTGGGTCGACGGAATCTTCCCCCTGCAACCGCAGTTCTTTTTTTAAATCCAATTTCATAGGGCTGGAAAGATGAGAGGCTTTTCCCAGGTCTTGGTAGAAAGTCACACAAAGTTCTGCATGGCCCTTGCACACTAGTTCTTGACTTTCTTCTTCTCCCAATTTTATTTTTGCGTTTTTTGCTTAAATGTTTAGGCCCATATTTATACTTTTTGACGCACAACTGCGCCAACGCAATTGTGCGTCAAAAATTTTAACGCCGGCTAACGCCATTCCAAAGCGCCATGCGGGCGCCTTATTTATTGAATGACGTTAGCCGGCGCAGCTGACTGGTGTGCGTCAAAAAAAATTACTCACACCAGGCAGCGCCGGCGTAGGGGAAAATGGAGCTTGGGCGTCAAAAAATGGGGCAAGTCAGGTCTGAGGCAAAAGTTTGGCCTCAACTCGATTTGCGCCATTTTTTTTTATGCCCAACCCCCATTGAAATGACTCCTGTCTTAGCAAAGACAGGAGTCATGCCCCTTGCCCAATGGCCATGCCCAGGGGACTTATGTCCCCTGGGCATGGTCATTGGGCATAGTGGCATGTAGGGGGGCACAAATCAGGCCCCCCTATGCCACAAAAAAAATATGAAAAAAAATACTTACCTGAACTTACCTTAACTTCCCTGGGATGGGTCCCTCCATCCTTGGGTGTCCTCCTGGGGTGGGCAAGGGTGGCAGGGGGTGTCCCTGGGGGCATCGGAGGGCACCTCTGGGCTCCTTCTGAGCCCACAGGTCCCTTAACGCCTGCCCTGACCCAGGCGTTAAAAAACGGCGCCCATCAGGCTGGGCGCTGTTTTTTAAGGCCTGCCCCCTCCTGTGCGTCAAAATGACGTCACAGTATAAATATGGGGCACAGGCCTTAAAGTCATTTTTTGGAAGGTAACGCCTACCTTGCATATAATTAACGCAAGGCTGGTTCCCCCTTCTAAAAAATGACGCACATGGTGGAACTTTGACGCCCGCGGGGTCGGACGTCAAAGTATAAATATGGGGCAGTGTTTGCGCCGATTGTGCGTCAAAAAGTTTGACGCACATTCGGCGCAAAGAGAGTATAAATATGCCCCTAAATGTTTACAATTAACTTTAGTGGAAGGTTTTGTTCAATAATGCTCAGTGTGCCCACAAGATCAATTGACTTCTACACATAGGATTTTCACTGGATCCTTCAATCGTACATGCCAAGTCATATCAATTCTTTGAGAGATCCTTCATGTGCCATCTTGAGTTTAATGAAATATGCCAAAAACAGAGCATCTGACATAGTCCAAATGACAGACGTATTTGAGACTACGGCGTAGCATCTGGAAGATCAAACAGGTGTCTAAAGCATTGAGTTTGTGCTTTGTCCAGCCATGTGGCAAGATGGTCCTTAAATATCAGTGAGACATAGGATAGTGTTGGCATAAACTTGGCATCAATTATTTTACAAATGCCCGGCAGCACATCTTTTTTGGCATTTATTGAAACTCATAAAAATAGACAGAGATTTCTTGTAGGCAAGAAAGCTGCATGAAGTGTGATCCACATTGGTTAAAATAGATGCCCACATTCTTTAAACTTGCTACTTGCGTACTAGCTGTACGTTTTTCATAGTATTTTTTTCTGGCACCACAGACCATGATTTATGTTTTGGAGTGATTCACTGATAATTTATTTACCTTAAAATACAATACAAGAGCATCCACGGATCGTTGGAGCCCCACAGCAGTTTGATCAAATAGCAAGGTATCATCTGCATATTGAAGGCAATGAATACCTGCATATTTGGGGGGAAAGGCACGAGCTGAAGCTAGTGCAGCGTTTATATCAGTAGAGAAGCAGGGCAAAAATGCTACAGAAGAAATACAACCAATATAAAAATAACAGGCACAACAAAATGATCTGGTGCTAGGGGGTACTGTACCGTGGAATGCCTCCTCAATCCTTCCCTTTAACAGAAGCCTCTCTGGTAAAATTCATGCATCCTTGTTTTACACCGGTGTTAGTCTAGATCTTGCACATTGTCACTGTATTTGCCGATAATGTTTACTCACACATGGAAAGATCTATAGAGTTTCTGAGAAATCCTGTCATTACCTTCTGACTTTTTATTAGGAAGATTTTTGGAAACAAATTTAATATTTATTTATTTTGCTGTTTTATAAATCATCACCAAGGCCCAGAGGCATTGGAGCGCTTTATAAGAGAGCAAGTCCGAACAGTTATTAGGAACTAACATAGAAACAAAACAGTATAAAAGCAGTTCACTGACAAGGTACCAGAAAACAGGTTCGAACAAAGAGCAAACATAAAAGTAGAATAATGCAAAATGTAACAAACGTACGAATTCTGAGTCCAAGGAATAAAGTGTAGCAGTGAGCATAGTTTTGGAAAAGAAGGATTTTGAGTTATTTTTAAAAGTTGCAAGACAGGAGGTCATTTGAAGGGCTGATGTGTGGGATGGAGCCTATACTGCTGTGTAAGAGTGCAATGCTTTTTCCGTGTTGTCAAATTGAGGTTGTTAATTTTTTGCTAGATTCAAGAGAGCTCCAAGATCATTGACCATTCTATCCCATCTCATTGCTGTTGTTTTATGTAAGTACTTCCACTGATTTACATTGTCCTATGGCCTCGAGCCATTTCACCTCAATTTATGAAGTACTGGCAATCTCCCCTTACAACGGCTTTCAAGGCAACCCTTCTGACCAGAATGATATGGCGGTCTTGCCCCAAGGACTGTGCTGATATGAAGCTTGCACTGTCAGTCCACTGCTGGATGTTCATCAGCAATTATACAAATATCTGCAGCAAGGAGTATTAATACACTACACTTTTACACTATGGTACTGGGACATGGGACCTGTGGCTTACAAACAAATCTCCTCAGTATGTTCCCCTAAAGCTTTACAGAGAACTTTCAACAACTATGACCCACACAAGGTCATCATCTGCACCACATCTTGTAAGACCAATAAAACATTGTCACCAGACATGCTAATACAGTGAGCATATCTGGTAGCTATGTTGGAACAGCCTATACTCATGAAAACATGTCACCCACCATGTTTTGCTCTTGGAAGTCAGTCTTTTTCCTGTGACATTTTCAAATGCCTGTTTTATGTTTTGTAGTGTGTTGTCTGATTCATGGATATCATGTGTTATTGCTAGGCTTGGGCAGAATTTTGATCATGCCAGAGTAATCAGAGTAATTTCAGTAATTCCACATTACCCTTTGATGCAGAGTTATCAATAATTCACTATTTGTGTTCTGCTACATTTAGCGCTCTTTCATAGTACACAATGCATCCTCAAGGTTATTTTGGATGCAAGGGTGCATTTTGCACCAAGAAAATAGCAATAAAATGCCATTAGTAAGTTGTGGAAAATCGTACCCCAAGGGGCACATTTAATGAGCACAAATGTCTGCTTGTGCTCGTTATTCCTGTCCTGCTGCATTTAGTGCTATTTCTTAGTGCAAAATTAATTCTTGCATTCATTTTCAACATGAAGGGGCATTTTCACTCTAGTGATTAGAGCTAAATTTAGCATTACTCCTCGCATGTAATTCAAGTTTAGTCTTTTGAAATTATTAGGAAATTCTCCATGACTACACTACATGGAATTACTTGAGTTACACCCACCCCCAGTTATAGCATGCCCTGTGTTCATTGCATAACATAAATGAGAAATGTCAGTCGTTTCGCATGTTTGAGCCATTATTATGACTCAAATTTAACTGTGATTTTTATTTAGTGAATTTAGGTGGTCATTATGACATTGGCGGCGAGTGAGAAAGTGGCAGAAACACCGTCAACAGGCTGGCGGTAATTACCGACAAATGATGACCATGGCGGTGAGAACTCTCACAGACAGCCAATGTACCACACCATCCGCCAGGGCGTTAACACCACTGACCATGGCGGTAGCCATCAACAGCCAGACAAAGTACCACCCACCATATTATGAAACAGCACACCGCCACGATTTCCAGGGCGGTGCCAACGCCATCAAAAGCCTGGCGGAAACCAAACACAGAAAACAAAAGACTCACAAACAAGTACACAGAGGACTCCGCCTCCACCATGGAACCAGAACTGCAAGTCTTCCCGATGCTCTTCTATGCCATGCTCCACCTGGAACACCAACGCCAATGAAGACGACGACAGTGAGTACAGCCGCCTAGCACACAAGGGAGGGAGGGAGGAAAACAAGAGTGACACACACACGCACAACACACACCACACACCAGACACACACCAAACACACAACCAGCTGCAGACGTAAACCAAACGCACACGACACACAGCACAATAAAACATGGACCAGATTTCGTAAGTACTGAACATGTATTAACAAGGGAAAAGCCACCACATGAAGATGATATGTACAATTGTCCACAAAGGGCCAATGCCCAGTACAAAGTACAAAGGGCCCACACACCCACAGGCCACAGTCCAAGGCCCAATATGTCTCCTGACATCAACTGCACAGAACTATGCAGGGGCACCATGTTGTAAGTTGGCAGGCCCCTCAGGGGGAAGGGAGGTGGGGGGCACCTCAGATGAGAAGGGGCACTTGCCCACTGGTTCTGGAGGGGGCTTCATGCCCATTTATCTGTGCTGGGGAGTGCAAGGCCACAGTCTCTGGAGTGGGTGACTTTGTCACTGGTTCTGGGGGAGGCTCCTTGTCCATTTATCTGTGCTGGGGAGTGCAAGGCCACAGTCTCTGGAGTGGGTAACATGCCCAATGGCTCTGGAGGGGGCTCGTTGTACAGCAGTCGCAGGAGGGTAGCATACATGCCCTTTGTTGGAGGTGAGGGCTGCACTGTCTCATCTGGAGGTGAGGGCTCCGTGCCCACTGGTGGTGGTAGTGTCATCCTGACAGCCTGTGCTGGAGGTGAGGGTTGCACTGTCTCAGCAGGTGAAGGTGCAGTCTCTGAAGGAGGAGTGGGCTGCACTGCCTCAGCTGAAGGTGAGGGCTGCATGACCACTGGTGGTGGTGGGGGTGTCATCCTGCAAGCCTCTGCTGGAGGAGAGGGCTGCACTGTATCAGCAGGTGAAGGTGCCTCCAGGGCAGCCTCTGCTGGAGGTGAGGGCTGCACTGTCTCGCCTGGAGGTGAGGGCTCAGTGACCACTGGTGGCGGTGGTAGTGCCATCCTGCCAGCCTCTGCTGGAGGTGAGGGCTGCGCTGTTTCAGCGGGTGAAGGTGCAGAGTCTGCGGAGGAGTGGGCTGCACTGCCTAAGCTGGAGGTGAGGGATCCGTAATAACTGGTGGTGGTGTCACACTGCCAGCCTCTGCTGGAGTCGAGGGCTTCTTCCCCTTCATGAAAGACGTCGAGCGCTTCACCTTCATGGCAGGAGGTGCGGGCTCCTTCCCCTTCATTGCAGGAGTCAAGGGCTTCTTCCCCTTCATGGCAGGAGTCAAGGGCTTCTTCCCCTTCATGGCAGGAGGTGCGGCCTCCTTCCCCTTCATGGCAGGAGTCGAGGCCTTTTTCCCCTTCATGGCAATGGCTGTGGGACCCTTATCGTTCCTGGCTCGTGGAGTGGGAACCATCACGGTCTTGCCTCCATGACAAGTGTGTGCCTCCACTGTCCACGTGGAATGTTTGGCTGAGGTCCTGGGCTGGGTCTTTGGGACCCAGCTCTTAAGGGCAGGACGGGGGAGAGGTGGAGGGAAGAGGTCAAGTTGGGCAAGGAAAAGCTTTTTAGGGACGGTGGGGCAGGAAGAGTGAGGAGGGACGGGAGTGGAGTTTGAGGGAGTGGTTTTTGGAGGAGTACGTCTGCTGGACTTGGGTGCAGGTGCATGGGGAGTGTGCTGATGTGAGGTGGATGGCTGTTGGGTCTCTGAGTGCTTGCGTTTGTGTCCTTAAGGAGGAGGGGACAGATTGGGTTGGAGAGGACACAGGGGAGGCATGCATGGATGTTGTGGAGGTGTCTGCTAGTGAGGTGTGTGTGCTGCTTGGTGTGGTGATGCTGGTGTTGGTTGCTAAAGCAGTACATGCAGATGTGAGAGTGGACGTGACTGTGAGGGAGGTGGAGGTGTAGGAGGAGGAGGAGGAAACGGTGGAGGCAGTGGATGTGGTTGTGTCTGCAAATGTCGGGTGTTTGCGGGAGTGCTTGTGTATTGAAGTGTGGTGCCTATGTTTGAATGTGCTACTCTTGTGTGTTGTCTTGTGTGCATGCTCGTCTGTATGTGTGCATAGGATGGGTTGGGGTTGAGGAGACTGGGACAGGGAAGTGGTAATTGGAGGGGGTACGGTAGGGACAGGGACAATGGCTGCCATCAGAGAGGAGGCCAGAGCCTCAATCGATCTCTGTTGGGCCACCAATTCACTGTGGATGCCCTCCAGGAATGCATTGCATTGCTGCATCTCAGATGCCAGCCCCTGGATGGCATTCACAATCGTTGACTGCCCTACAGAGATGGATCTCAGGAGATCAATAGCCTCCTCAATCAGGGCAGCAGGGCTCACTGGGGCAGGGCCTGAGTTGCCTGGGGCGAAGGAGATGCTCACCCTCCTGGGTGAGCGGGCACGGGCAACTCGCTGACGGGGTACTGGGAGGGCTGTGCTGGTACGGGGGTGGAGGCAGCTGGGGTGGTCAAAGAGGTGTCCGCCACCACGAGGGAGCTTCCATTGGAGGAGGCATCTGAGTCTGTGTCTCTGCCATGGTGTTCCCCTCGCCCTCCATCCCACTGATTCCCTCGACGTCAGTGGATTCTGCCTCCTGGGTCCTATGGGATGCAGCTCCCTCTGTCACCGGTGCCCCTGCTCCTCCGCCAGATGATGCTAATGCACACATGGACAGGATGACAGAAGACAAAGGTGGGGAGAGAAAGAGAACACAGTGTCAATTACTGAATCAACACCACTGTTAGCATACACAGCATCGTCACACATAGGGATGAGGATTGAGCACTATGCATTGCACTGCCATTGATTTGGCTAGTTGCCACAGGAAGATGAGGGCCAACTACCGCCAACTGCATGCCTTCTGGGACCCACTAAGTCCTGTCTGACATGGAATACAATCTAGCTAGGTTACCATCTTTTCCCTTTCAACCATTACTCTTGAGCTCGATTGCGCTGCAATGTCTGGCCTGGCATTAAGGGGCACCCACTAACTCACACCCACCACCCAGATCCCATGCCACCTACCAACCAATTATTGTAGTAATGACCACTGTACTCACCCCCTTGTGGCTGCAATGATGCCCTTAAGCGCCCATCCAGCTCTGGGTAGGCCACCTCAGGTATGCGGGCCATCAGGGGAGACAGGTTCCGACGGGCACCCATTCCTCATTGGGAGGCCATCCCTGTAGGAAATTACCATATTGCCTGGCATGTTACCCCCATATTTCACTGTATATATGTTGTTTTAGTGTATGTGTCACTGGGACCCTGCCAGGCAGGGCCCCAGTGCTCATAAGTGTGCCCTGTATGTGTTCCCTGTGTGATGACTAACTGTCTCTATGAGGCTCTGCTAACCAGAACCTCAGTGACAATTTGGAAAGCAGAGAGAGCATAACCACTAACAGGCTAGTGACCAATTTCACCAATTCACATTGGCATACTGGAACACCCTTATAATTCCCTAGCATATGGTACTGAGGTACCCAGGGTATTGGGGTTCCAGGAGATCCCTATGGGCTGCAGCATTTCTTTTGCCCCCCATAGGGAGATCTGACAAATCTTACACATGCCTGCCAGTGCAGCCTGAGTGAAATAACGTCCATGTTATTTCACAGCCATTTACCACTGCACTTAAGTAACTTATGAGTCACCTATATGTCTAACCTTCACCTGATGAAGGTTGGGTGCAAAGTTACTTAGTGTGTGGGCACCCTGGCACTAGCCAAGGTGCCCCCATATTGTTCAGGGCAAATTCCCTGGATTTGTGAGTGTGGGGACATCATTTCATTTCACGAGTGCACTATACATAGGTCCCTACCTATGTATAGCGTCACAATGTTAACTCCGAACATGGCCATGTAACATGTCTAAGATCATGGAATTGTCACCCCAATGCCATTCTGGCATTGGGGAGAAAATTCCATGATCCCCCGGGTCTCTAGCACAGAACCCGGGTACTGCCATACTGCCTTTCCGGGGTCTCCACTGCAGCTGCTGCTGCTGCCAACCCCTCAGACAGGTTTCTGCCCTCCTGGGGTCCAGGCAGCCCTGGCCCAGGAAGGCAGAAAAAAGAATTTCCTCTGAGAGAGGGTGTAACACCCTATCCCTTTGGAAAAAGGTGTGATGGCTGGGGAGGAGTAGCCTCCCCCAGCCTCTGGAAATGCTTTGATGGGCACAGATGCTGCCCATCTCTGCATAAGCCAGTCTACACCGGTTTAGGGATCCCCCAGCCCTGCTCTGGCGCGGAACTGGACAAAGGAAAGGGGAGTGACCACTCCCCTGACCTGCACCTCCCAGGGGAGTTGTCCAGAGCTCCTCCAGTGTGCCCCAGACCTCTGCCATCTTGGAAACAGAGGCGTTTCTGGCACACTGGACTGCTCTGAGTGGCCAGTGCCATCAGGTGACGTCAGAGACTCCTTTTGATAAGCTCTTACCTTTCTTACTAGCCTATCCTCCTTCCTAGGTAACCAAACCTCCTTTTCTGGCTATTTAGGGTCTCTGTTTTGGGTAATTGTTCAGATACCGAATGCAAGAGCTCACCAGAGTTCCTCTGCATCTGCCTCTCCACCTTCTGCCAAAGGATCAACCGCTGACTGCTCAGGACGCCTGCAAAACCGCAACAAAGTACCAAAGACGACTACTGAAACCTTGTATTGCTTCATCCTGCCGGCTTTCTCAACTGTTTCCTGGTGGTGCATGCTCTGGGGGTAGCCTGCCTCCTTCTTGCACCAGGAGCTCTGAAGAAATCTCCTGTGGGTCGACGGAATCTTCCCCCTGCAACCGCAGGCAACAAAAGACTGCATCACCGGTCCTCTGGGTCCCCTCTCAGCACGACGAGAGTGGTCCCTGGAACTCAGCAACTCTGTCCAAGTGACTCCCACAGTCCAGTGACTCTTCAGTCCAAGTTTGGTGGAGGTAAGTCCTTGCCTCCCCACGCTAGACTGCAATGCTGGGCAGCTGCTCCGGCTCCTGTGCACTCTTCCAGGATTTCCTTCGTGCACAGCCAAGCCTGGGTCCCCGACACTCTAACCTGCAGTGCACAACATTCTGAGTTGCCCTCCGGCATCGTGGGACTCCCTTTTCTGACTTCGGGTGGACTCCGGTTCACTCCTCTTCTAAGTGCCTGATCCGGTACTTCTGCGGGTGCTGCCTGCTTCTGTGAGGGCTCCCTGACTTGCTGGGCGCGCCCCCTCTGTCTCCTCATCCAAGTGGCGACATCCTGGTCCCTCCTGGGCCACGGCAGCATCCAAAAACCCTAACCGCGACCCTTGCAGCTAGCAAGGCTTGTTTGCGGTCTTTCTGCATGGGAACACCTCTGCAAGCTTCTTCACGACGTGGGACATCCATCCTCCAAAGGGGAAGTTCCTAGTCCTCTTCGTTCTTGCAAAACACCAAGCTTCTTCCATCCGGTGGCAGCTTCCTTGCACCCTCAGCTGGCATTTCCTGAGCTCCTGCCCACTCTCGACACTGTCGCGACTCTTGGACTTGGTCCCCCTTATCTTAAAGGTACTCAGGTCTGGAAATCCACTGTTGTTGCATTGCTGGTGTTGGTTTTCCTTGCAGAATCCCCCTATCACGACTTCTGTGCTCTCTGGGGGTTGTAGGTGCACTTGACACCTACCTTATAGGGTCTTGGGGTGGGCTATTTTTCTAACCCTCACTGTTTTCTTACAGTCCCAGCGACCCTCTACAAGCTCACATAGGTTTGGGGTCCATTCGTGGTTCGCATTCCACTTTTGGAGTATATGGTTTGTGTTGCCCCTATACCTATGTGCTCCTATTGCAATCTATTGTAACTTTACACTGCTTGCATTACTTCCTTTTGCTATTACTGCATATTTTTGGTATTGTGTACATATATCTTGTGTATATTTGGCATCCTCATACTGAGGGTACTCACTGAGATACTTTTGGCATATTGTCATAAAAATAAAGTACCTTTATTTTTAGTATATCTGTGTATTGTGTTTTCTTATGATATTGTGCATATGACACCAGTGGTATAGTAGGAGCTTTGCATGTCTCCTAGTTCAGCCTAAGCTGCTCTGCTATAGCTACCTTCTATCAGCCTAAGCTGATAGAAACACCTCTTCTACACTAATAAGGGATAACTGGACCTAGTACAGAGTGTAAGTACCCCTTGGTACCCACTACAAGCCAGGCCAGCCTCCTACACATTCAAGCCCGCACACACACATGCAAATGCACGCACACACATACACACACACACACATATCTATATATATGCTAAAAAAGGTAAAAAGAAGGGAGAAAGAAGGGAAACCTGATTAGATCCAAAGTTTTAGTTGGAGAGCTGCTCCTTTATATGGAGAACTATACTTCTCAGACATTCAGAATCTGCTCAGTCACCTCAAATGTCTGTTATTGTATAGGAGTTTTAAAGCATAGGAATACCATATACCCATCCATGCCACACTAGAAACATGTCAAAGATTTTATAGATTTAAATCTGACAGCCCTATAACATAGGACAAGGGAGTGGCTAGAGGTTAACACCTGGATGTCAGCCACAGGGATATGTGCATCAAAAGGTTACCACAGGGCCCCTAGCCCTATTCGCTATGATTCTCCTATCAGCCCCATCCCTTTCCTGAGATGTGTCCAGGCCCCTTTCCAGTTACCACTACTCCCAGAATCAAGGAATACCCTTTGAAATGTACTGAAGAGCCTGACTCTTCTTCTTCTAATGTGTGTGTGCCCCACCCAGCTCACAGGAATGCAGCAATCCACAAATCTATCTGGGTGGACTCCTCTACCTCCATATGCCACCTGCTTTTTTCCTAGATTATTGGTAGCACCCTTGCACACGTCTTCTATGGTTTCTGATGTGCCCTAAAATGGATGCTGTCAAAGCCCAACTCACAAGCCACCACTGGATTCCCATGGTGCCACTGTGCGCTCCTTTCCAACACCTAGCATGTCTGTCTGCCACCCACTCCCTCTCCAATTTGCATACTCAGCCAGAGTAACCTATGGTTTGGCCTTCTCCTCCTTCAGTAACAAATAAACCCTTTGAAACTAAACTATATTATCTGAAGACGTTGCTTACAGCCATATTACCTGGTCCCAGCAATTGTTTGATTTCTTCTATTTCCTCAGAGTAATGGACACCACAAAGTGTATTGTTTAGAATCACTTTGCAAAAGCACCTCTCACTGTGAGTGTTTGTGTGATGGGCCAAGGCATAAAATGAAGGCTGAGGATAATGTTCAACTGTTTATAAGCTCTATACGGCTCTCTGCTGCCTTTTGACTACATGTGCGTTATAGTAACATGTCATGCATACATCCACTTATGATCAGAGACTAGTGTGCAAGAAAGCTTTTAGCACCTACAACCCAACTTCATCCTACTTACACAGACACACAGTCTGCATTCGCTTCATATCTTTTCACTGCGCTTTTAGTAAGTTCATAAAGGCTCACAATGCTGGCAAACTGCAGAAGTTACTGCCCTAGTTCAAGGGCCCTCTTTTAGAGTGCTGAGTAATTACTGATTCAGCCGATGTCAGGAGTTACATGTTGAGGGCTTGATTTAGAACTTGGCAGAGGGGAATGCTCCATCACAAATGTGACAGATATCCTGTCTGCTGCATTATGATCCCATTGTGCCCTAATTTTGTGGTTGTAATATGGCAGACTGGACATCCGTCACTATTGTGACAGAGTATTCCATCTGCCAAGATCTCAATCAGGCTCTGAATCAGGAATTACAAGAGATCCAGAAATGCTTCAACTTCCGGTGTTTTTCACTTGGATATTTCTGGACGGGAAGACAAACAGAAATGGAGAATTATCGAGCTAATTTGTTGGTAAAATCTGTTTCCTGTGATAATTCCCTTTTACTCTGGGTCCTACTGTGAAAGCTGGAGTCTACCTGAATCCTGTACATCCCACTTGGAATTTTCAAGGTAGGAAATCAAACAAACATAGGGAATTGCTATTGAAACTGGTTGGGTACCTCCAATTGCTGTTGGAATTTCCTTTTTCCAAAGGGCTGCTCTAGGTCCCTGTCAGAATTTCGGGGTTTACTCGCATTCTCAAATTAATTATAACTGTGGTATTCGTATTTATGGAAGAGGGAACACTCAGAAAGAAACCGTAGGTCTTTTAAGTGGCTAATAAAATGTCAAAAATTAATAGAGGCTAAAAATAGGTGACATGACAGTGATAATGCCCAAGGTGGGAGAATGAGATTACTATCCTGTCAAGGAATGTACTGTTTTGCAATCAAAACTTGAGGATATTGATTAAATAGAATTTGTGAGCAAAAGGGAGGTATGTTGCTTCCAGGAGATATGGGCAGCAAATGTACCTAGTACCTTACAAATACCCCATGACTATATGGGATTGCCATAAAGGGCAACACATTTAGCAGAAGAGAGCAATAGGGGGCCTAACCACCTGGATTTCAGCAAAACTAGACTGCACCGCAACTAAAATTTCCCCAGGTGTATCCCCACTGTATATGTTGCATGTCAGATTGGCCAATCAGCAGAGGAAATGTAGCAATACACTGGACGTCCTAAAGGTGTACTTAAATATATTCAAATGCAAAACGTTTCAGGACCAACTTACAGCCTTAATATCAATTGTTCTCGGCATAAAAGAAAAGGACCCCAGCAAAGGCAAGCATTGCCTTCTAGTCAGTGGTGACTTCAACATCAAATCCACCGGAAAATCTATTGAAACTGTGAAAGGCATGGAGGAACAAGGTAGTTTTCTTCCCCTCAGCAGGTACAATAAAGGGAGATTATTCAGTGATTTTCTTACTATATCACAACTAACCCTCCTAATTGGCAAAATTATATCAGACGGCCCTGCAAGGCCTACATTCCGGAATAGTAGAAGATCCAGCTTGTTCGACTTTCCAAACAAATGCTGGGATTTGGTGTCGCGACCACGAACCACTGCAATCCTGACTGAGTGGAAAAAGGATAAATGCTTTGCTGCCATCATCATCCCAAAAAACGGCAGAGGAGCAGTAAAGTGGATCAAATAGTACTCTTCAAACAACGAGACTTCATTGAAGGCATGCCTGAACTTTTTTTGACCTGCACCATGGATTGCGACAAGCATGAAGTAATACTAACAAACTGTAACAACCTCTTAAAGGAACTTATGCACCACTGATCTGCACCATGGGTACCATAGAGCAAAAGCAGGAAACCTGACAAAAGTTAGTACAATAGCGAGTATAAAGTAGCCAAGAATAAACTGAAATGCGCGAACAATGACAGGTATGACTCTCAAGGAGAAGAGCAATCCTTTAGGGCCATGAGGAGAGAATATAAGGCACTACTCAGGAGTAAGAAACTGAACTACAAGTGAGAGGTGTGGCAATACCTCATCAAGGCAGCAGAAGAAAAGGATGCCAAAACCTTTTGGAGGAAAATTGCATGGATGTTTAGAGAAGATCTAGGATCCCAGGACAACCACATTCTGGCAAAAACCTGGGTAGATCATTATGAGAGCATATAGTCCAGTGGTGACCATACACCAGCTCTTGTCGATTGTAATGTCCCTCTGCCAATGGAGCAGTTATACATTCTGTGCCGAGAAGTGAAAAGAGCAATCCTGGATCAGAAGATCTATAAAGCACCTGGCCCAGACTGCCCACCAGTTGACATGTTTCACCTAGGCTATAAGGCTTGATCTGTGGCCCTCACTAAGATACTTGGGGACAGATTTTCAATAGTTTCATGTATCACAGCAAGCTACCTAGCTGTGCTGTGCTACATGAAAGACAAAGGGCAGGAATGTGCCATATTTATGATGATGCAGCACATTCCTGTCCATTCATTGCTCTGGTTTGCCTTGCGCCAATGCAGGCACCCTTGGACCATGGTGCAAGGGTGCCTGCGCTGTAGGCAAGATTATTTCAGTGCAGGAAGGGACAACGTCCGGCACAGCAACAATCCTCAGAGGCATTTTCCTCTTTCTAAGTGTGCTGCAGAATGCACCACACTTATACAGAGGAAAACACAATGTGAAATAAAGATATTTCTCCTTGTTGCACCCCCACTGTGAAAGCATAGCATTTTGATGCAATCCCAGGTTTGCCAGTGTTGGTTAATCTGAGACCGCTTCAAAATCCATGGGTAGAATTGCGGGAACCCCCAAGCTCCACCCATGGAACACCTCCGTGGGGCAGTGTAATGCAAGGCAGTGATTTGCACTGCCTTGCATTACTCCAGACTAATCAAGCCACTAAGGGCCATGCAAGGTAGCCTTGTGTGGCTTGATAAATCTGACTTATCATTTGCATCAGCCTTGTGCCCCCTTGCATGGCATAAGGGCAAAGCAAAACCATGATAAATATGCCCCCCTAATGTAGCCCTGAGATCATATATTGTCCCACATTCCTGGCGATCAGCCATCATAGTCCCTTTCAGCAAAATAGTAAACAAGTTGCCACCGTATAACTACAGGCTAATATTGCTTTTGGACAGTACCAGGAAAATCTTTGGGCATGTCCTTCTGAACAGACTGAAGGTCTGGGTGGACAAGAAGACTGCCCCCATAGAGGCTCAGGCAGGGTTTCACAAGGCATTAGAACCATCTACCAAGCAATACAACTATTTATGGTATGCGTCAAATACACAAAGATGTTCAAGCACCCACACTATTTGTCCTTTAATTTTCTTAAATCGGCCTTCAACTTGGTTGGTAGGAGAAAATTACGGGAAACGCTGAGAGAACAAGGAGTCGAGAAACATCTCTTGCAAGTTATCAAAATATTGCATAAAGACATGCATGCTTGTGTCCTCTAAGGAAGTGGAGGAGAATGCACTCCCTATTTTGACATCTCTTCCGGAATGCATCAGGGATGTGACCTCGCTTAACTATTGTTCTCCCTCTTCTTCAGTGACTCCGAAGAATGTTTACTCAAAAGGGACACAGAGGTGCCGAAGCTAGGCAACAAAAAATAGTCATTCTTCCGTTACGCAGTAATACTATCTAGCACACAAAACGAGCTGCACAGGAAGGTAGCTTTTAAAGTTTCTTCAGCCAAAAAGAACTCATTATTATCACACAAAAGACACAAGTAATGCCACTGGGATTATCTCCACCATTGATAAAACAACCAAGAATTGCTGGCAAGGTACTTGAAATAGTTAAGGTCTATGATTATCTGGGGATATCCTTTAACAACATATTGACCTGGCATGCCCATGTTGATGGGGACTGTGGTCCGCCAACACAATTCGGAGGTTCAAGGATAAGATCGACTGCCACACATTGAGCGATGTTTTCCAAGTATACAACCAAAAAGCAGTGGTAACAGCAATTTAAGGTGCAGAACTATGGGGGTGTAGCAGAAAATGCAGAAGAAAATGCTTTCTTCCATCACTGTTACATCTAAGCCCTGGCACACGGCTTCTTACCCTGTATCTGGAATTCAATCAATAGTTTATTCGGTCCAAATTTGGGCCATTTGAAAAGTAAAAAGTAATATATATAAAAAGGACATTGACAATTAATACAGGAAAAAAGTTCATAAAATTACATAAAAGGTTTCAAAAATAGTTAAGACAAGACTCACAAAATAGTCTCTGGATCCTACCCTATGCAAGACGCTAAATGCTAAAATGATACTGATCAGTTGTTAAAAGCATAAAAAGCATTTAAAACGGGTTTATAGAATAAAAATAAAAGGTAAAAACTACATACAATAACTCCTGTTAGCAAAAAGTTTAAAAAAAAGAAAAAACAACCAGTGGAAAGTGATGCCCTAAGTTAATCAATTCTATTGAATGAGTTGATCAAGTAGATTGCATTTTACCATTTGTAAACAGGGTGCTAGTTCGCTGACTTCTAGACTGTACTTCAACCGGTGGATTAAGATCTATAGTAATCCTACTGCGGATTTTCCATGCTGCTGCCAAATATTTAGAAACAGAACTCACTATCAGCATGGAAGTATCATATTTACATATTCTATATGCACTGTTACGATTTTGTATTGACAGTGTTTTACACAGAGGGGTAATCCACTTCCCTCGGGGGCATTTGTACAAAGGACAGAAAAATAGGACATGCTCAGGAGTTTCCTTGGATAGATGGCAGTTTGTGCATTTGTCAGATAAGGAACTATTGGTCGACCAGCAGGCCGTAAAGCTGTTGACTGCCAATGTTCCATATCTGAACTGAAGTAATAGAGAACGAGCACGAGCTGGTATGGGGAGATCCAGGAAGCTTTCAGGCAGAGGTTCGTGCTTAACCAGCAGGAATTCTGCTGTCAGCCGACCTAACCCATTTGAGCCGAGAGATGCCTCATGGATCTTTTCCCAATAGCGGTCTTTGATCAAGCGTTTAGCGTTATCAGGAATCATCTCGGGATTCTCCCAATATTGGGACAGATTCAGTTTAACCCAGGCTGCTTTCATCTCCCTTAGCCATCGTACTTTTTCCCATCCATAGCAAGGTGGCAATAATTCTTTAACTGCTAACCTGAAAGGTTCGAGTTCATCCGTTTTCCATAGTCTGACCCAGTACAGAAGTGGTCTTAAGTATGCTGTGTTTTTAATACTATTTAGACCCAGGTCCAGTCTTAGGGGGAGCATCGGCGTACCCTTCCCTAGTCTAGCTATGTGTCTAAGGAAATTATTTTCTTTGACTTGAAGAGTATCCATTTGTCTGTGGGATCCCCAAAGATCCGCTCCATATAGGGCCGCGGCGCGGATTTGGACTTTGTATATTTCAGAGATGAGGGTCAGAGGGGGACTTATTGCAGTGCTAGCTTTGCGTCCTATCACTCCACATCTTTGGCTGATTGTTAGTGCCCCTTCCCTTATAGCTGCATCCCAGCTGCCCTTATCGGATAGTCTGATGCCCAAATAATCGTATTCAATTACCCTCTCCAGAGGAATTGAATTTATCTTTATATTTGCTCTGAGCTTCTTGTTCGGGGGACTATATATCATGAGTTTAGTTTTCTTGAGATTTATGTCTAACCCGTAATCTCTGCAGAATACACCGAACTGATTAACCAGATTCTGGATTCCCATGGATGATTTGGAAAGGAGGATAGTGTCATCTGCATAAAGTAAGCATGGGACTTTAGTCCCGGCCAGCTTTGGGGAATCATTAGTGCAATTTGTTAAATACTTAATACAATTATTTATATATAGAAGAAACAGAGTTGGGGCCAAAACGCACCCCTGTCTGACTCCCCTCTCAATAGCGACTGGTTCTGTTAGATCACCGTTCTTGCCGCTCCTGATTTGAGCATAAGTATTCTCGTGTAGTCGGGTGATGAGTTTCAAAAGGCCGTGCGGGACACCCATATTGGCTAGTGTCAGCCATAGCTGATTTCTTGGGACCAAGTCAAACGCAGCTCTAAGATCAATAAAAACTACAAAAAGATTGCCACCTCCTACTTCCACAGTCTTCCATTTTATTGTAAGGAATCTTAGCACCTGATCTATGGTACTTACTGCTGGCCTAAACCCTGCTTGCAAATCAGAAATAGCATTGGTTTCCAGAATCCATTCTTCTAGACGGGACAGAATTTGCTTTGCAAAAAGTTTTTGGAAGTTATCGATTAAGGAGATTGGGCGGTAGTTAACAGGGTTAGAGGGGTTACCTTTCTTAAAGATGAGAACTATCTCTGCTCCCATCCAGGAGCTCGGGACAGGTGCTCCTGCATTTACCGCATTGGAAATAAGGTTCAGATATGGGGCCCATATATCTGGGTTTGTCTTGTATAAATCACCAGGTATCTTATCAAGGCCGGGGGCCTTCCCCCATTTCAATGAAGCAATCGCAGCTTTAGTTTCTGCCAACGTAAATTCAATTTTGGGGGTCTCAGTAATCATGATATGGGTCAAATCCCTGGGAGTAACACCAGTGATCCCAGAATATAATCGGGAAAAATGATCTGTCCACTCTGCAGGGAGTATTGAGGTACCGGGCGAGCGATTAGGTTCTTTGCTGGCATCAGCCACCAGTTTCCAAAATTTCGAGGTGTCATTTGTTTTAGCAGACTCCAGGGGGGAAACCCATCTAGATTCATCCCATGTCCTGCGGGCTCTGCCTTGTTCCTGTTTATAATCTTTCCTGGCTTCCCTTATGTGATCTGACTGGCCTCCTCTTAAAGCTCTCAGCAGTTTGTGCTGTGCTTCCCTACATGTGGCGTTGAACCACCTTGCATTGCACTTCTCTTTGACTTCTTTTACAGACTCTTTGGTAAAAAGGTTTTTTAGAGAATTAAAGAAACGTGTGTGGGCTGCTATAAGCCCCCCACTATCTTCTAGAGGCTGGGATATACAATCCATGTGGTCAGCCAGCTGCCTATACGCGGATGCCAATGTGGCTGTATCGGTGTTCAGGGATTCCCATCTAACATTTCGTCTGTTATTGGTCAGTGCGAGCTGTTGTTCGTTGGTCTTGAAACAGGAAACTTCAGGTAGGGGTAATAGGTTCCTAAGAAATAAAATCAATGGTTCATGGTCACTTTCCTCATGTTCTACAATATTCATGTCGGCCATATAGCCCCACAGGCGAACATCAAGCAAAATATAGTCTATCTGGCTCTTCTGTGCCCCGCGTCTAAATGTGTGGTGAAGATTAGGGTCCGAGCGGGAGCGACCATTGCAAGCCCGCAGGCCATGTGCCAATGTAATGTCCACAACCTGGTGTGTTAATCTATTTATTTTTGGTCTTTTGCTTGATACCAATTGAGGTATACCCCAGTAAGCATCTTCATCTTTATATAATTCCTGGGCCAGCAAGTAGGGTTCAAAAGTGGTATTGAAATCTCCAGCAATAAGGATAAAGTGGGAAGGTGATTTACAAGAAAGAAAGCTGTCCAAAATATTCAGTGTGTCGGACTCGTATTTGCTACCCAGGCTGGTTTCTCGCTAAGGGATGGTATTGATAAGCCCATTAAATCAGGGCAGCCCAGGTCGATTGTTTCAATCCGACATTTAAAGGAGCAGCTGAGCCATATAAGTAGGCCACCTGAGGGTCTCCCTGAATTCACCTTAGTTGCTGGGACCCAATAAATTTTATAACCAATTCTGTATTTGGGCTCCAAAGCCCATGTTTCTTGGAAAAGACATATTTTGTGTTCGTCTATGAATTTACCCATTCAGGGTTGTTCAATTTATTCTCCAACCCTGCAATATTCCAACTAAGGATGGTATCTAGGCCATCTATTTTGCCATGGGGAGCTTTGGCCACAGGGTTCTCTCTTGCCAATGGGGTGCCTTGGGGAAGTTTTATACCCTTTTCAATCGTATCTATGCCAGTCAGATTTGGGTTTCCCACTGCTGTATTGCCCAATGTATTTCTTGCCCCGTCTAGATCGGGGGGTGGCGTGAGCAGTTCGAGTGTCTGAAATGTTGGTGGATATCCAGGTTTGCTGAGATCTGCTAAATCTATGGCTAAATTGGTCTTAATCACCTTGCACTTCTTATTTGCACCCCCAGTACAGTTTTCAAAACATTTAGAAAGATCTGGCTGAGCAGGTACGAAAATTGGCGTAGGGTCTCTGCCGTCTACAGTAGGGGTTTGTTGGACCTCAGGGTTGCCTTGTCCTATTTCGTGGGTTTCATTATTTCCGACTGTAGGGTGCTTTTTATCCCAGGTGTTTGAACCTTGAGGCTCAAATAAGCTGTACTCAGTGCTGTTTTTTAGTCAATCATTTTCAGAGAGCGAGAGCGAAAAAGGGCTACATCTTGGCTGAGAGTCGAATTGCATCTGTGCCCTAGTGGGATCTCTGAGTGACATTGTTGCCCCCTTAATAGTTGGTACAGCTGTATAAGGGTAAAAAGCCTGAAGCCTACAGAGAGAGGTTGCTCCCCCTAGAGGGTTGGAGTGACACACATTCAAGGAAAGCTGTTGGACAAGGAAAGGCGCATTGAAGTTAATAACAATACAGTCCCCTGTACCGGGGTTTTTGAGTGGACCCACCCAACCCAACCCACCCGCCTCACCATTAATATTGAAGGTATCATATGGAAAGGAAATCTAGCATATTTGTGTAGCCAGTGAATGGTCTTATTTTTCAGTTCTGTGAATGGTTCGGGGATATTGGGCTTAAGTCTAGGAACATTTGTGATAACAAGCACATAAGGATAAGCTTCCGGTGGTAGATGTAGGGTTCTCATATTGGATCCTAGATCCCTATGCATCCGGTCTGCTGGAGGATTGGTATAGTCCTTGCACAGTTTTGTGTCCATGTTTATAGATGGAGCAATTTCATCAGTCCGCCTTGGGAAGAGAGGGTCACTCTTTGAGTGCCGAGTTTTAGGGGAGTTGGCCAGTTTATCAGAAAAAGTCTTCACTAGTTGATGCGAAGAATCAGGGCAAAGTGATTGAGGGTTGTGAACCGTGCTTGATGGTAGAAGAGGGCTGCTGGCACTATTGGCCGGGGGGCATGGGGGAAGATGTTGTTGCGAATATTGTAAATCCGATAAGGTAGAGGTGGTTGGCTGATTAAGTTTGATGAGAACGTTGAGTTTCTCCTCAATATCTGATAGGCGGGTTGTTATAGGGTTTAATTTTTTGGAGAGTTCATCTTTTATAAAATCTATTATGAAAGCTATGTCTACGCTGCCGTTATTTGTAGCTTGGGCAGATGTACAGTCCTTGTTCCGAGTAGGCACGGCATGATTGGGGGAGTTCAAAACATGGGCCCGTTTATTCTTTAGGTTCACCTCCCCACGTTTCCTTTTGCCCTTTGAACTGTGTTTTGGGGAGGGTGCAGGCCTATCTGGCATAGGCTGTGAAGTTTCTGAAGAATGTATGTCTTTGTCCAGGGGCTCTGCGAGGGGCATTCGGGTAATTTGGGTAATTGGTGGTGGGGTTGCCGGTGTAGGCTGGAAAACTGGTGGGTAAAAATGTTGTGGTGGGGTTTTCGATGAAGCAATCGTTGGTGGGGGAGCAGACAATCGGCGCTCCACCAATTCAATTTCTTTTTCTAATGCCCCTACCGCTTTTTGGAGGAAGCCATCTAGAGTCTTGTTGTTACCGGCTTTTTCCAAAGGCATCCCCCCCTTCCGTCTGCCCATCTTGTTTTGATGAGACTCTTAGGTCCAGCCCCAGATTTTGACAGTCTGTTCCCGTGGGTCTTGTTCTTCTCCTTTTCCCACCCTAATTTTGCTCTATTAGGGCTTTTAAATAAACGCCAGAAGGGCTTGGAGTGCTGCTCACCTGTGTTAGGAAGGTGGCGGGTAGGTAAGGTATATTCATCCGCTGGTCACCCACCTCGGGAGTTGGGATAAAAATGGTGTGGCCCAGCCCGGCCTCCTCGGATCGCTGACGGGCGCAGGACGGGCCCGCCCTTGGCCCGGGCTTCGCCCAGGTGCCGCCCGCGCGCGTCCCGCGCTGCGGGAGCGCGAATAAAGTTTAAAGGGCTCCTGCCCGTAAGGCTCCTCCTCCCTGCAGGCACACAGCGCTTCCCGCGACGGCGGGAGCGCGAGTAAAGTTTAAAGGGCTCCTGCCCTCCTCCCTGAAGGCACACAGCGCTTCCCGCGCTGCGGGAGCGCGAATAAAGTTTAAAGGGCTCGTGCCCGTAAGGCTCCTCCTCCCTGCAGGCACACAGCGCTTCCCGCGACGGCGGGAGCGCGAGTAAAGTTTAAAGGGCTCCTGCCCTCCTCCCTGCAGGCACACAGCGCTTTCCGCGCTGCGGGAGCGCGAATAAAGTTTAAAGGGCTCCTGCCCGTAAGGCTCCTCCTCCCTGCAGGCACACAGCGCTTCCCGCGACGGCGGGAGCGCGAGTAAAGTTTAAAGGGCTCCTGCCCTCCTCCCTGCAGGCACACAGCGCTTCCCGCGCTGCGGGAGCGCGAATAAAGTTTAAAGGGCTCCTGCCCGTAAGGCTCCTCCTCCCTGCAGGCACACAGCGCTTCCCGCGACGGCGGGAGCGCGAGTAAAGTTTAAAGGGCTCCTGCCCTCCTCCCTGCAGGCACACAGCGCTTCCCGCGCTGCGGGAGCGCGAATAAAGTTTAAAGGGCTCCTGCCCGTAAGGCTCCTCCTCCCTGCAGGCACACAGCGCTTCCCGCGACGGCGGGAGCGCGAGTAAAGTTTAAAGGGCTCCTGCCCTCCTCCCTGCAGGCACACATCGCTTCCCGCGACGGCGGGAGCGCGAATAAAGTTTAAAGGGCTCCTGCCCGTAAGGCTCCTCCTCCCTGCAGGCACACAGCGCTTCCCGCGACGGCGGGAGCGCGAGTAAAGTTTAAAGGGCTCCTGCCCTCCTCCCTGCAGGCACACAGCGCTATCTGGAATTGTGCTTGGTCTCTATTTCCAAGCCCATAGCTCTAGCCCTGGTCCTGTACTGGTTACACTTAAACCACAATTGCCACAGGGAGTCCCACTCGAGAGTTATGCTTGAGGTGTCCCCTGTAGGGAAAATCCATTATAATCTCTGGGCAAACTGCGTGAGAAACTACCTCCAATACCTTGGCCTTGAGCATCTTTGGCTAGAGACAGTCCACATTACTAGTACCACTGCTGCCATTGTCAAAGAAGCATTTTTGCACAATAAACTGAGTGCTTGTATTGGAATAGTGTGTTCATCCATCTTAACTAGCAACTTTCTGCGCACAAAGCACACCTTGGTCATGGAGCAAAATCTGAATGATATTTGCCCAGTGCTTAATTTGTAAATAAAAACGTGCGGGTGCCCAAAGCTCTCCTCTTAAACACGCGGCTGCTGCAACTAAATGTGTGAACACGGAATACTGAGGCGGTGTAATCCTGAAGCCATCTCGGGCCTCTTCAATCCATACAAAGCCACTCGCTGCCGCTTCAGCTCACTCTTGCAGCTTTCTCACTTTGTGACGCTTTTTCGTTTTTCCCTTCCTCCATCTTTCCCATATGTGTCTTTTGCTCGAACCAAATGCCTGAGGCAGAAGAATAAGCCCCGGCCCTGAAAAATAAGTGCCGGTGCTCAACACCGGAAACAATAAGCACAAATTAAGCACTGCATTAGCCCCAATACCCATGCACTTTCTACCTAAAATTCCACGTAGGCACCTCGTCCATTAAAACATACTGCCAAATTCTCTAACAGCTGCATCAACTCTGAACTCTTTAATTGCAAAGTAGGTGGCAAGGGGTTAATAATGCCGTTTATGCTATTTTGCACCAAAACTAATCATGTACTAAATAGCTTATCCTACTGTATAAACAATTTACGATCTCATCTTGCACAGAAGTACAATCAGTGGCGGCTGCCACTGAATGGGGGTTGCAGGGCTGAGGGGATGATTAAAAAAAGATAAACAAGAAAAAAAAACACTTACCTGCTCCGAATGGAGACGGGTATGTCCCCTCCGTCCTTGTCTGAAAGCACACAGGCTCCCAGACTCCCCTCAGCTAATCACAACGCTGCTGTTACAAGAATGACAGCAGTGTTGTGATTGGAGTGAGCGACCTGCTTGGGACCCTGTGCACTTTCTCCTCCTGGATGTGCAATACAGCCGGGAGGAGAAATGCAAAGTGTGCATGTCTGTTTGGCCAGCCGAACATGGCCAGCCAAACAGACATACACATTTATGATGTACTCACCACTCCTCCTCCAGCTCGCTCCTGCCACGCCCTGCCCTAGCCTAGCTAAAAATAAAATGATAAAAACTCTCCGATATTATCATTTTATTTTCCCTTTGGCTGCAAGCAGTGGGGCGACGCTCCCCCATCTTATTGGAGGAGCCGCCGCTAAGTACTAGCACTTTACGCCAGATCAGAATTCTGAACCATATACAAGCCTGTGTCCAGATACATTATGGGAGCCTGTCCCATCACAAGAAGGGCACAGAAAGCCCTTAATACAGCTACAAATCAATGAGTCTTATTTATTTGGGACTGTTTCTATTGGGTTTTCATAGATATACCATGTGTGACTCGTAAGTATATTGCTATTTAAATGGTACTTTAATATGCTAATAAAGAGTGATGATGATGAGCATTCATCATCTATTCAATAGTATTCATACTAATAATAACATAAGGAAAAACGACTTTCGTAAGACATATAGGTTAAAAAGATGTATGTGCAGCTTTCAAACCGTTCAGCTCAAAATACGATTTGGAAATATCATTGCATTCAAGTATTACTCAAATACCTTTGCCGAAATAGAGCTACTACAGTTTGTACATTTTATATCACTGTCCATACCACCACTGACATGTTTGATGCCTCTGTGTTTGAGTCTTAAACTCCCAGGGTCGCATACCACACACATTTTCTTAAATCAGTTTCTTGCATTCAGAAATAGGAGCAATTTGCTGCAGATCCACAGCACTTATTTGGCCCCATGATTAATTGCAGTACACAATAATTTATCCATGAAGCGTTGAATAAAATAAATAAAAATGCATTTATATAAGGACATCGGGCGCCGTTGAGAGGCATATCCGCATTAAAATTAAATATGCGTGAAGCCTACCGTTCTTCACGAAATCCCATTTCCGTTCTAACAACTAACCCAGCTTGTTAATATTCCCTCTGTGTTGCAGGATCCTGGAACACAGCACATTAGGGAGCACGGATATACATACATCTTCATTGAGAAGAGCAGAATGGCAGTGCCTGCGACTTAGTGGTTTCATATGTATGTATACGAGGATATTGCACTGCTTCTGTTGAAAATATACAATGAAATGTTACACTTGGATTCATTTGCCTCTTTATTGTTCAAGAAGGCCACTACAATTTAGAAAACAAAATTGTTCTCTTCTAGTGGCGGCTTGTCCTTTAGGGTGAAGAGGCCACCCCCCCACACCCCCCCCACCTTTTGCCCCTCATGAAGAGTGTCTGTCAGGCTGAACAAAGGCCACCCTGACAGACACTCTTCATTTTCAGCTCAGACAGCCAGGAGTGATCCATGCGCGATTTGCGCAGACTCCTGGCTGCCTGAGCTGAACTTTGCTGGGCTGAGGAGGTCACAGCTCCTATGGGCGTGACCTCCTCGGCTCAGCAAAGGTGCCTCGAGGCCCTCCCCTGGGTGACGAGGAAGCGTCACCCATCGACACTCGCCCGGGGCGCTTCAGGTTTAAGCCCTGAAGCCCCCAGGGCGAGTGCCAATCAGGGACACCTCGTCACAGAGTGGGGTGGGGTCAGGAGTCTCACTAACCCCATCCCACACTGTGATGAGGCTGGGACTGCTGCAGCCAATGAGGGAAGGCAGCAGTCCCAACCCTCCTGGGACCTGGAGGCTGAAGGTAAGTGTGTGTGTGATGTTTTAAATTGAATGTTTGGCGTGCGCGTGCATGTTTGAGTGCAATGAGTGTTGTTAATGGATGTGCGTGTGTGTGTGTGTGAAAGAATGAGTGTGTGTGATATTTTAAATTGAATGTTTGGTGCATGCATGCATGTTTGAATGTTATGAGTGTTAATGGATGTGCGTGCGTGCGTGTGTGAAAGAATGAGTGTGTGTGTGATGTTTTAAAATGAATGTTTGGTGCGTGCGTGCATGTTTGAACTGCATGAGTGTTGTTAATGGATGTGTGTGTGGATATGCGTGTGTGTGTGCATGCGTGCGTGTCTGTGTGTGAAAGAATGACAGTGTGTGTGTGTGTGTGTGTGTGTGTGCTTCCCGCCCGCACCCTCCCTCCTAAAGCTGCCAGCTGCCACTGTCCTCTTCAAATAAGATGGCTAGATCTCCATATGCTAAAGGCAACTAAATATGACACTAGTTAGATTCACTGGATTTGGTAGTCCTTTTGGCCTTAGGCAGTGCGAGAACCGGAAAATCTTTATTCCTGAACCCATAATTTGTGGGTAAAGGTATAGCAACAAAAAGGGGGTGAAGTCACGAGGGGCGGAGTCACGAAAAACAGTATGACTTTCAATTGTTATATATATTTTTTTAAATCTTTGCCACAAAATCTTTGGCTACAAGCAAAAGGTGGCGGTAAATCTGTTCTGGAGTATTTGTTTACAAAGGCTCATTCTAACATATTTTATGAGGTTAAGGCACCTTCTACAGATAACTTTGTGCGCCCAGTACGTGTCAGGAAATACTAATAATGGTACAATACCTCTAGTGGTTGATGCACTTGCTGGAGAGATCTGTGTTTTGTCTAGTCACGGTTTTGACTCAAAAAGAGACTGTTACGTGGGTCGGTGACAGAAGGACTCAGAGACTCAGGTAAGTGACAAGGTGTTTATTTATAATATTATTATTGTGGTGGTCAGTATCTTGGTGTTGTCTCAGGCCAGTTTCTCCCTTTGTCCCTTTTACAGTTTCCTGCTTGACTGGCGAAGATCCTTGGCTGTGTCTCCCGGCGTACCGAAAAAGAAGGAAAGGGAAGGTAAGTCGGGGTGTTTATTCTCTGCAGGAGTCGTAGAGAACGTTAGGGACAAAAAGGGGAGAGAGAGAGAAAGAAAAAAAGGTAAAGAGAGAGAGAGAGATAGAGAGAGATCCCGGGTGCATATGTGGGAAATAATGAGCGGTAGAATGTGAGGTGGTCACCCTTGGTGCAGGATCAGATATTATTAAGGTGTCAGTTCTGGTGTTGTTTTGCTCACCAACAGTGCTATTCTCTTAATTTAACTGTTCTCATGAGCCTGATCTTTTCGCCCGTTCCCCTCTTCCTTCTCCTCAATTCCCCTCTCCTTCCCTCTGGCCTCCCCCCTTTCGGACCTCCCTATGTGAAATAATTGTTTGTCCCTCAGAAGGGACCGTACCTTGGAGAGCCACGCCCCTCCTGGGACGTGGCGGGGCTTTGTCGTTTCTTCAGTCGGTTCCTGGGTTCTCCAGCCTCCCGTGTCTCTGACGTGGTCAGGATCCTCTGCTGTCGTCTGGAACCGCTTCTGTTTTTTCACCTCTGTCTCTCGCTCCGTCTCACAGCATCCTGGATCGGCGTCCTCCTCCTCTTCGTTTGGTCCGTCTTCTCTTTTCATGTGTCCCAGAGTCTGGAAATCCGGGTTTGCGTTCCCGACGCCGGGCCCCCGGTCGTCAAGGCAACCAGAGACGCTGTTCGCGCGGCTGCGCGAACAGCGCTTTTCTGACATGGGGGCCGCGCAGCCAGATAACCGGCTACAGAGACATAGAGGGTTTAGGTTAGTCCTGCAAAGCACTTAGGCCCTCATTACAACCCTGGCGGTCGGTGATAAAGCGGCGGTAATACCGCTAACAGGCCGGCGGTCGAAAAAATGGAATTACGACCATGACAGAAACTGCCAACACAGACAGCCACTTTAACACTCTGACCGCCACGGCGGTAGAAACAAACACTGCGGCGGTAACCGCCAACAGACAGGCGGAAGACAATGTACCACCCAGACTATTACAAAGCACCAATCCGCCAGCTTTTCCTGGGTGGTACCAACGTCATCAAAAGCACAGAGGAAACTGTCTTTGGAAGGGAAACCACTCACCTCCCGACACCCAACGAGGAACCAGGACGCCATGGAGCTCGAACTACAGGTGTTACCAATGTTGGTGTATCTTCTCATCTACCAGGAGTACGAACGGCGGCGGCGACGACCATGGTGAGTACTGCACCTAGCATACAGGGGAGGGGAGGAGGGAAAAGAGAGTGACACACGCATGCAACACCCCCACCCACAACAACACACACACACATATGCAATCACATCACAGATACACCCCATCACCCCCTGGAAGAACGTAAGGACCAAACAACATTAGTTTAACTAGTGTAATATTCAAACAATCAGATAGCCCAACAGCAAGTACACAAGTCTGTACACTGTCTCATGAAATGTCTGTGGACCAGTGGTCCCAAAAAGCATGGGCAAAGCCCACACATGAAACCTGCCTCAAAACAGAGAGAATACTGCAGCATCAGGTTGAAAAAAAAAACAAGCACCTCAGGGGGAAGTGGGGGCACCTCAGCCGAATGATGGGACGACGCCACTGCTCCTCGAGGGGGATCCATGCCCTCTGCCTGGTCCTGGGGAGTGCAAAGCTACAGTCTCTCAAGTCTCTCAAGTGGGTCCACTGCCCACTGCATGGTCCTGGGGAGTGCAAAGCCACAGTCTCCCAAGTGGGTCCACTGCCCACTGCTTGCTCCTGGGGAGTGCAAAGCCACAGTCTCTCAAGTTGGTGACATGTACCACTGGTTCTGGAGGGGGCTTTGTGCCCAGAGTGCTTCATCCTGCCAAGGACTGTGTTAATGGATGCTTTTCTCCACTGGTTCTGCTTCATCCTGCCAAGGACTGTGTTAGTGGATGCTTTTATCCACTGGTTCTGGAGGTGTTACGTACTGCGCTGAACCTCGCACCTCTGGATACCGGGTTGGCGAATACACCAAGGGGGTCATTACAACCTCGGCGGTCTTTTGACAAGACCGCTGAGGGACCGCCGTGCGGAAGACCGCTAGTAGTGGCGGTTTGCCGCTCGGCGTATTATGACTGTTGGCTGCCCTCCGTCATTTTTCTGACGGAGATCTGCCAACAGCCATACTGGCGGGCGGAGGGGAAGTGGAGGTTGCTCCACTTCCACCGCCACGCCAACAGAACACCACCCAGCGAATCACGTCCAGTGATTCGGCGCTGCCTTGTTCTGTTGGCGGTGTGGTGTCGGCGGAGCTGCCCCCTTGGCTCCCGTCCCCTCCCAGAGGATCGACGGACCAGGTAAGTCGATCGTCCGTTAGGGGAGGGGGGGTTGTGTGTTGTGTGGGTGCATGGTGGTGTGCGTCTGTGTATGTAGAGGGGGTGTGTGAGTGCGTGTATGCTTGTGGGGGTGTTGTGTGTATGGGAATGAGTGCGTGTATGTCTGTGGGTATGTCAGTATGGATGTGTGCGTGAATGTTTGAATGTGGGTGTGCGTGTCTGCCTGTGAGTGTGTATGTCGGTATGTATGTTGGCGTGTGTGCGTGCGAGTGTGTAGGTGGTGCCTGCGTGCGTGTCGTGTGTGTATGAGTGATGTGCTGTTGGTGGTCGGGGTGGGGAGGGGGGCCCTGCCACCTTTGGGGGGTGGCAGTGGTGGTGGGGGGTGTAGGGGAGGGAGTTGGGGTGGGGGTGGGGGAGACCCCTATCAGTGCCAGGGAAGGAATTCCCTGCCACTGATAGTGCTTACAGCCATGGATTTCATGGCGGTTCAAACCGCAGGAAATCCGCAGCAGTAAGCCGGGTCAAAATACCGCTGGCGGTATAGTGACGGCCGCCGGGCTGGAGACCCAGGTCTCCAGCCCGGCGGTCATCTCCGCCCTGGCGGGCGGAACGGAGAACCGGCGGATGACCATGGCGGTAACCGCCATGGTCATAATTCCATGAAGGGAGACCACCAGCCTGTTGGCGGTCTTACTGACGGTTCTCCGCCTTCCGCCAGGGTCGTAATGACCCCCCAAGTCTTCTACAGGTTCTGGATACTCCTAGATAGAGGCAACCCCTTCTAGTAACCACAGTGCCAGTTGACAGGCTACGCCAAAGCAGACCGTACCCTCCAGAAGGAGTCCCAGAGGGAAAAAACCCCAACACTGTGAAAAAACCTCAAACAGGAACTCCTGAAGAAAAACAGGACTAAACAACAGGAAACAAAAATAGGCAAAAATCTCCCAACGCAAAAAGAAGGAACAAAGAACAGGCAAAAATTTCCCAAGGCAAAAAGCAGGAACAAAGAACAGGATCCAACAGCACAACCAGAAGGAAGTGTTTGCAACGCAAGGTGGAACAAGACTGACTGACTTATATACTGAGAAAAGGGAAGTGACATCACAGGAAAAGGAAAGAACACCATCTTGAATTGGGAAGAGCCCATAGACCAGTATAGGAAAAAGAAAGTAGTATAAAAGAAAAACAGAGCATGCTAGGACAAAAACACGAAGAAGACAAGATGGACACAACATGGACAGAGACAGGTAAAAAGACCAGACAAACCCACCAACAACAAAAAGAAGAAAAAGGGGCTACAGGTAAGTGTAGCGCGACCGGGAGCTAAATATATGCTTCCCAGAATGTGTAGTCAAAAAACGCGGGGAACGGCGCTCCGAGTATCAGTAGCGCGTACCATCTGCGAAGACAGAGAGAGACGCCGCGTCTGAGCGCGGCATTACAGTAGGGGGCTTTGTGTCCAGAGTGCTTCATCCTGCCAAACGACTGTGTTAGTGGATGCTTTTCTCCACTGGTTCTGGAGGCGGCTTTGTGCCCAGAGTGCTTCATCCTGCCACGGACTGTGTTAGTGGATGCTTTTCTCCACTGGTTCTGGAGGGGGCTTTGTGGCCAGAGTGCTTCATCCTGCCAAGGACTGTGTTAGTGGATGCATCTCTCCACTGGTTCTGGAGGGGGCATGGTGCCCAGCGATGCTGCTCCTGGGGTGTGGCAGTTCCCATTCCCTCACCTGGGTGTCTGAGCCACAAGATTTTCAGGGAACAGGTAGCATGATACTCATGGAGGCAGAGCTACACTCAACCTTGCAGCGACTTAGCCTGCAAACTGCTGGTAGTGCCAGTGTTGGTGGTGGTGCCTCATGTAGTGTGTGCAGGGTCCAGGATGTCTCCTGCAGCCTCGGACGGCTGATGTCCACTGTAGTGGCGATGGCTGGGCACATGGTGGGGCAGGTGGCGGTGGCTGCGGCAGTGTCTGCGGCGAAGATGCTGCCGGTGCTGGCCGTGGTACAGGTGTCTGTAGTAGTGGAGGAAGACACCAGGCGGTCTCCAGCAGCCTCGGACGGCTGCCCACTGGGGGTGATGTTGGTGACTGTAGTTGTGGCAGCTGCTGTGCAGGTGGCGGTGCAGATGGCGGTGCAGGTGGCAGTTGTTACGGCAGTGCTCACCGTGGTACAGGTTGCTGCCCTGTCATGAGAAATGGGGGTCACCAGTCCCTCACCAGGAGGCTCTGTGCCCTGAGGTGACTTTCCTTTACTTTTGTGTCCCTTCCCTACCTTGGTAGTTGCTGCTGGGACCTTGGCACTGTCCTCTTTGGTTCTGGATGAGGCCTTGCTGGGTGGGTGGTGCGTCTTTTCCCTTCTGCATGCTGGCCCCTTCTTTACCTTGGCAGGTGGCGGAATCGGGTGGTCCTTAGCTTCAGTAGGTGGCCCACTGCCAGCCCCGATGGGTGCCCCCTTCGATCCTCCCAGACTTGCAGGGACCACAGTGGATGCCGATTTGGTGCTTGAGGTGCTGGTCTGGGTTCTGGGGGGGAAGGTGTAGGGAAGAGGTCAATGTTAGCCAGAAAAAGTTTCTTTGACACACTGGGATGGGAAGATGGAGGTGGTGTGGGCGTGGAGGAAGAGGTAGTGGTTATAGGAGGTTTACGTCTGCTGAGTTTGGGTGAAGGTCTATGGGCTGGAGGCTGTTGTGAGGTGGATGGCTGTTGGGTGGGTGTGTGCTTGCGTTTGTGTACTTTGGGAGGAGGGCTCACAGACACACTGGGAAAGGACAAAGGGGACGTGTGCATGGTTGTGGGGGGTGGTGATTGCTCGTGAGTGGTATGTTGTGATGGGCATGCTGGTGATGGAGGCAGTGGCTGAGGATGTAGTGCATGCAGTGGTGAGTGGAGACGAGACAAGGAGGGAGGTGGAGGAAGTGGAGGAGGGGGACACAGTGGAGGAAGTGGATGTTGGTGTGTCTGCATGGGTATGGTGCTTGTGTGAGTGCCTGTGGGATGCTTATGTTTGCCTGAGCCACTTTTGTGTGTTGATGTGTGTGCATGCTGGTCTGATGGTGTGCTTGGGATAGGCTGAGGTAGAGGGGATTGGTTCTGGGTAGAGGAAGTTGGAGTGGGGAGGCTTGACACAGGGACAATGGCTGCCATCAGTGCTGAGGCCAGAGCCGGAAATGCTCTCTGTCGGGCCGCCACGCCAGAATGAATGTCCTCTAGGTATGCATTTGTTTGCGGCAAATGCCTCTCGACACCCTGGATGGCATTCAGAATGGTTGATTGCCCAACAGTGAGGGATCTCAGGAGGTCAATAGCCTCCTCACTGAGGGGAGCAGGGCTGACTGGGGCAGGGCCTGAGGTGCCTGGGGTGAAGGAGATGCCCACCCTCCTGGGTGAGCGAGCACAGGAAACACGCTGAGGGGCTACAGGGAGGGCAGTGCTGGTAGGAGGGGTGGCGGCTGTACCTGTTGTTGCAGTGGGCACAGAGATGCCCACCACTGTAAGGGAGCTCCCATCAGAGGAGGAGTCGCTGTCGCTGGTTTCCCCTCCTGTCCCCGTCGTGGAGTTTCCCTCGTCCCCCGTCCCACTGATGCCTTTAGACTCCGTAGATTCACCCTCCTGGGCCATGTGGGATGCAGCTCCCTCCGTCTCCGGTGCCTCTGCTCCTCCGCCAAATGATGTTAATGCACACAAGGACAGGGTGATCAAACAAGATGGGGGGGAAAGACAGAGGAGACATATGGCCAATGCCAGCAACACCACTGCTGTTGGCAGACACAACACACAAGGAGCAGCCCTATGCACTAGGCCATGCACTAGCAGTTAGTAGGAAAAACACCTGCCCATGGGGGACTATGCCGAACCCCATTTGCTGCACACCTGGAACCCACAGGAGGCTGACTAGTTGTAGATGGCCTCTACCAATATTGGGGTTGGAGTGCCACAGACCCTGCCTAACAAGGGACCTACACTACCAAGTTCGCCCTGGCCTAGGGGAACCCACAGCCCACATCCCCCACCCAGACACCTCGTAAAGCGCGCAGTCAGCTGAATGAGACTGTGCTCACCCCCTAGTGGCTGCTGTGATGCCCTCAAGCGCCCATCCAACTCCAGATATGCTACCGCCAGGATCAAAAACATCAGGGGGGTCATGGTGTGACGGGCACCCCTTCCACGTTGGGAGGCCATCCCCAGCTGGGCCTCGGCTGGCTTCTTGCTCCAGCGGCGCAGATCCTCCCATCTCTTGTGGCAGTGGGTGCTCCGTCTATGATAGACCCCCAGGGTCCGCACTTCCTTGGCGATGGCAAGCCAAATATCCTTCTTCTGGTGCGCGCTGACCTATAGGAAAGGTATAGGATGAAAGGAAATTGCTCCCCTATCTGGTTCATCATACTCATTGCCCACCACTTCCCACCAATGCCGTGACAGACATACACTCATCATCCTCTCATGCAGGCCTCAGCCCCCAACACCACATGTCTCTTACATTCACACCACTCCATACATTCATGTCCCACGCATCATGCTCACAGTGTACTCACCTGTTTGTCTGGAAGACCGTAGAGTAGTGTGTACTGGGGGAGGACCCCATCCACTAGACTCTCCAACTCCTCCAAAGTGAAGGAGCCATTGTCGCTTCCAGACACAGGTCACAGCAGCATTTGCAGTGTAGGTCCTCTCCTGTTGACAGTCAGGTATCAAGTGAGTGAACAGATAGAAAATGTCAGTCACGTGCACGGCGGTGCGTACTGTCACCGCCGGCATGCATCGTCATTGCGTCCTGGAACCCAGAGGGCCCATGATAACCAATGCTGAATTGCTCGGTGGTCTTCGATCGCCTACTGCAACGCTGCACAACACCAGCGCAGTTAACTCATTTCCCCTTGTCCCTCCTTACTGGTCAGACAGCCGGCATTTCAGGGTGGCACATGGCATGGCACCTAACTGCATCACAGCACTTTTGGGCAGAAATACGGACAGACAATGCCACACACAGATTTTCTCATGTACCTGCAAAAACACTTGTGCAACCTATGTGGTACATGACCCTCTGCTCACCATTCTCCTCCATAGGGCACATCCGCTGCGGCAGATGATGAGATGGCTTCATCCTCCTGTGTACAGACCCCTGGTGGACCTATCGACAATGGAAGACAGACACATCATTATCACCTACAGACTTGATCGTGCCACAATCCAAGAACTGTGTGCCCAATTGGAGCCTGACCTGATGTCAGCTATGCACCATCCCACAGGTATCCCCCCTCTAGTGCAGGTCCTGTCAGTGCTCCATTTCCTGGCAAGTGGTTCCTTACAAACAACATTGGCCATGGCATATGGGATGTCTCTGCCAATATTCTCTAATGTGTTGACCAGGGTGTTATCTGCCCTGCTGAATCACATGCACAGCTACATCGTTTTCCCCCAGGTGGAGGATTTGGCCATAGTGAAAGCTGACTTCTATGCCCTGGGACATATCCCAACATAATTGGTGCCATTGATGGTACACATGGGGCATTTGTCCCCCCCGCAGGAATGAACAGGTGTACAGAAATCAAAAAAGCTACCATTCAATGAATGTGCAGATGGTGTGTTTGGCAGACCAGTACATCTCTCATGTGAATGCCAAGTATCCTGGCTCTGTGCATGATGCTTACATTTTGAGGAATAGCAGTATCCCTTATGTGATGGGGCAACTCCAGAGGCACCGGGTGTGGCTAATAGGTGAGCCCAAGGTCCCCAAACAGTATGAATAGGTGTCTCGGTATGGGGTAGTCCCTAAGGGTTAGAGTGTGTCTAACAGATATCCATCGACATTTTCAGGTGACTCTGGTTACCCCAGCCTCTCATGGCTACTGACCCCAGTGAGGAATGCCAGGACAAGGGCAGAGGAAAGCTACAATGAGGCACATGGGTGAACTAGGCGTATTATTGAGGGTACTTTCGGCCTCCTGAAGGCCAGATTCCGGTGCCTCCATCTAGCAGGTGGCTCCCTTTACTACTCACCAAAGAAGGTGTGCCAGATAATCGTGGCATGCTGCATGTTGCACAACCTGGCTTTGCGATGCCAGGTGCCTTTTTCTGAATGAGGATGGGACTGATGATGGTATTGTGGCAGCTGTGGAGCCTGTGGCCAGTGAGGAAGAGGAGGCAGAGGAAGAAGATATTGACAACTGAAATACCATCATCATGCAGTACTTCCAGTGAGACACAGGTAAGAGACTGGCACTGCTCATCTCATGTCTGACTACTGTAGGACATTGTATAAGACAGCCTCTTAACCTCTGTATATGGACACTGACAGTTCACTTTGGTTTTCCATTTCACAGATCTGGGTATGTCATTATGCCTTCTACTATGTTTACTGCTGCCCAACAACTGTCATACATTGGTATGTGCAAATGAACATTAACATTGATATTTGTCAAAGAAGTTGTAATTCTACATCTGTGAAAGTACAGACTGACTCCAGATTGTTTTGTGATTCAAGGGTGTTTATTATTTATGGGCTAATGTGTATAGGGGTATGTGGAAGGGGCTGGGGTGATGGTGGAGGAATGTCCATGGTCGAGTCCAGTCTCTTGGTATCACAGGTGCATTGTCCAAGGGGGCATAGGAAGTGGAGCAATGGCAGTTCAAGGTGGACAGGGTGACATAGTGGGACAGAAGGGTGACAATCAGGAGAGTCTTTTTTCCTGGCTGGGGTATTGGCAATGTTCTCTGTCTTGTGCCGGGATCGCAGGGACCGTTTGCGGGTGGTTCTCCTTCTGCAGGGGGTATGGTGCTGGTGGCCTGTTGTTCCTGTGGTGGACTTCCCGTCCACTAGCGCTGGCGGACGTGGACAGCTGTTCATTGTTCGGGCTGGTTTCAGGTGCCCGGTGGTATGCCACTGCCTCCCTCATGGTGTTTGCCATGTCTGCCAGCACCCCTGCAATGGTCACCAGGGTGGTATTAATGGAATTCAAGTCCTCCCTGATCCCCAGGAACTGTTCCTCCTGCTGCCGCTGGGACTCCTGAAACTTGGCCAGTACCATGCCCATGGTCTCCTGGGAATGGTGGCACGCTCCCATGATGTTGGAGAGTGCCTCGTGGAGAGTGGGTTCCCTGGGCCTGTCCTTCCCCTGTCGCACAGCAGTCCTCCCAGCTTCCCTGTTATCCTGTGCCTCTGTCCCCTGAACCGTGTGTCCACTGACCCCTGGGTCCCTGATTGTCCTGTGTTAGTGGGGTTGCCTGGGGTCCCTGTAGTGGTGGACACACTGTTGATTGACATGTCCTGGGGACTGTGGCATGGGCCCGCTGGGTGGGTGCTGTGGTGGTGTTTCCTGAGGGGGAAGGTGCAGTGATGGTTTGGGACTGTGGCAGGGGAACCGACTGTCCAGAAGTCCCTGATGGGCCGGGCTGGTCATCTTGATCCAGGCGTGCAGAGCTGCTGTCATCACTGTGGGCCTCTTCTGTGGGGGGACTGGATATGGCTGGCACCTCCTGTCCGGTGACGATGTGTAGGGGTCCTGTTGGGATGTAAATGCATTGTTATTGAATTTGTGTGTGCCATCTTGTGCAATGGGTGTGTTTCCCTCTACTACTGAGCTTGCAATATTGCCTTGGCCCTTGTGTGTTTGGTGATTGTGTGCCCTGGGTGAGTCTCTCTCTTGGACATGCCTTAGTGATGGGTGTCCATACAGGTCTGTGATGGGTGTCCATGCATTGTTGTCACATGCAGGGCTTGGTATTGGGATGTGTGGGTTGTGATAGTGAGGTATATGTGAGGTGTCAGAGTGATGGGTTTGAGGGTAGGGGTTGGGGTTTGTTATGGCATGCAAGTAGGGTGAGGGGGATATAATAGTAAAGATATGACTTACCAGAGTCCAGTCCTCCTGCTACTCCTGCGAAGCCCTCAGGATGCATGATCGCCAAGACTTGCTCCTCCCATGTTGTTAGTTGTGGGGGAGGAGGTAGGGGTCCACCGCCAGTCCTCTGTACAGCTACCTGGTGTCTGGATACCACGGAACGCACCTTCCCCCGTAGGTCATTCCACCTCTTCCTGATGTCATCCCGTGTTCTTGGATGCTGTCCCGCTGCGTTGACCCTGTTGGCAATTCTCCGCCATAGCTCCATCTTCCTTGCAATGGATGTCTGCTGCACCTGTGATCCGAATAGTTGTGGCTCTACCCGGATGATTTCCTCCACCATGACCCTGAGCTCCTCCTCAGAAAACCTGGGGTGTCTTTGACGTTCCATGATATGGTGTGAGTGATATGTGAGGTGATGTGTGATGTGTGGGGTGGTGTTTTAGGGTGTGTGGTGTTTTGTGCGTGGATGGTGTATGAGTGATGGTGTTGCTTGCCTCTGGATGCTGGTGTTGTCTTTGCTTTTCTCTCTCTCTGCTTCTTCCAAAAATGTTGTTGTAACTGGTTGTGGGTAATGCGGGTGTGTATTTTATAGTGGTGTGAGTGTGTGGTGTGTGTATGTGTGTCAGGTGTGTGTATTTTGAATTGTCCAATGTGGTTGTGTTTTGTAAATGTGTGTGTATTTTGAGCGCAGCAGTGTGTACCGCCAATGGTTTACCGCTGTTGAATGACTGCCATGTTGTAGGAGGCTGGACTGGCTTGTAGTGAGTACCAAGGGGTACTTGCACCTTGCACCAGGCCCAGTTATCCCTTATTAGTGTATAGGGTGTCTAGCAGCTTAGGCTGATAGATAATGGTAGCTTAGCAGAGCAGCTTAGGCTGAACTAGGAGACGTGTGAAGCTACTACAGTACCACTTAGTGTCATATGCACAATATCATAAGAAAACACAATACACAGTTATACTAAAAATAAAGGTACTTTATTTTTATGACAATATGCCAAAGTATCTTAGAGTGTACCCTCAGTGAGAGGATAGGAAATATACACAAGATATATATACACAATAGCAAAAATATGCAGTATAGTCTTAGAAAACAGTGCAAACAATGTATAGTTACAATAGGATGCAATGGGGAAACATAGGGATAGGGGCAACACAAACCATATACTCCAAAAGTGGAATGCGAACCACGTATGGACCCCAAACCTATGTGACCTTGTAGAGGGTCGCTGGGACTATTAGAAAATAGTGAGAGTTAGAAAAATAACCCTCCCCAAGACCCTGAAAAGTGAGTGCAAAGTGCACTAAAGTTCCCCTAAGGACAAAGAAGTCGTGTTAGAGGAATAAGGCAGGAAAGACACAAACCAACAATACAACAACTGTGGATTTCCAATCTAGGGTACCTGTGGAACAAGGGGACCAAGTCCAAAAGTCACAAACAAGTCGGAGATGGGCAAATGCCCAGGAAATGCCAGCTGCGAGTGCAAAGAAGCTTCTAATGGACAGAAGAAGCTGAGGTTTCTGCAGGAACAAAAAGGGCTAGAGACTTCCCCTTTGGTGGACGGAACCCTCTCGCCGTGGAGAGTCGTACAGAAGTGTTTTCCCGCCAAAAGAACGCCAACAAGCCTTGCTAGCTGCAAATCGTGCGGTTAATGTTTTTGGACGCTGCTGTAGCCCTGGAGGGACCAGGAGGTCGCAAATTGGACCAGGAGAGAGAGGGGATGTCGAGCAAGACAAGGAGCCCTCTCAGCAGCAGGTAGCACCCACAGAAGTGCCAGAAATAGGCACTACGAGGATGCATGAAATGGTGCTCACCCGAAGTCGCACAAAGGAGTCCCACGTCGCCGGAGACCAACTTAGAAAGTCGTGCAATGCAGGTTAGAGTGCCGTGGACCCAGGCTTGGCTGTGCACAAAGGATTTCCGCGGGAAGTGCACAGGGGCCGGAGTAGCTGCAAAAGTCGCGGTTCCCAGCAATGCAGCCCAGCGAGGTGAGGCAAGGACTTACCTCCACCAAACTTGGACTGAAGAGTCACTGGACTGTGGGGGTCACTTGGACAGAGTCGCTGGATTCGAGGGACCTTGCTCGTCGTGCTGAGAGGAGACCCAAGGGACCTGTAATGCAGCTTTTTGGTGCCTGCGGTTGCAGGGGGAAGATTCCGTCGACCCACGGGAGATTTCTTCGGAGCTTCTGGTGCAGAGAGGAGGCAGACTACCCCCACAGCATGCACAAGCAGGAAAACAGTCGAGAAGGTGGCAGGATCAGCGTTACAGAGTTGCAGTAGTCGTCTTTGCTACTATGTTGCAGGTTTGCAGGCTTCCAGCGCAGTCAGCAGACGATTCCTTGGCAGAAGGTGAAGAGAGAGATGCAGAGGAACTCGGATGAGCTCTTGCATTCGTTATCTAAAGTTTCCCCAGAGACAGAGACCCTAAATAGCCAGAAAAGAGGGTTTGGCTACTTAGGAGAGAGGATAGGCTACTAACACCTGAAGGAGCCTATCAGCAGGAGTCTCTGACGTCACCTGGTGGCACTGGCCACTCAGAGCAGTCCAGTGTGCCAGCAGCACCTCTGTTTCCAAGATGGCAGAGGTCTGGAGCACACTGGAGGAGCTCTGGACACCTCCCAGGGGAGGTGCAGGTCAGGGGAGTGGTCACTCCCCTTTCCTTTGTCCAGTTTCGCGCCTGAGCAGGGCTAAGGGGTCCCCTGAACCGGTGTAGACTGGCTTATGCAGAATTGGGCACCTCTGTGCCCAACAAAGCATTTCCAGAGGCTGGGGAAGGCTACTCCTCCCCTGCCTTCACACCATTTTCCAAAGGGAGAGGGTGTAACACCCTCTCTCAGAGGAAGTCCTTTGTTCTGCCATCCTGGGCCAGGCCTGGCTGGACCCCAGGAGGGCAGATGCCTGTCTGAGGGGTTGGCAGCAGCAGCAGCTGCAGTGAAACCCCAGGAAGGGCAGTTTGGCAGTACCAGGGTCTGTGCTACAGACCACTGGGATCATGGGATTGTGCCAAATATGCCAGGATGGCATAGAGGGGGCAATTCCATGATCATAGACATGTTACATGGCCATATTCGGAGTTACCATTGTGAAGCCACATATAGGTAGTGACCTATATGTAGTGCACGCGTGTAATGGTGTCCCCGCACTCACAAAGTTCAGGGAATTGGCTCTGAACAATGTGGGGGCACCTTGGCTAGTGCCAGGGTGCCCTCACACTAAGTAACTTTGCACCTAACCTTTACCAGGTAAAGGTTAGACATATAGGTGACTTATAAGTTACTTAAGTGCAGTGTAAAATGGCTGTGAAATAACGTGGACGTTATTTCACTCAGGCTGCAGTGGCAGGCCTGTGTAAGAATTGTCAGAGCTACCTATGGGTGGCAAAAGAAATGCTGCAGCCCATAGGGATCTCCTGGAACCCCAATACCCTGGGTACCTCAGTACCATATACTAGGGAATTATAAGGGTGTTCCAGTAAGCCAATGTAAATTGGTAAAAATGGTCACTAGCCTGTTAGTGACAATTTGGAAAGAAATGAGAGAGCATAACCACTGAGGTTCTGATTAGCAGAGCCTCAGTGAGACAGTTAGTCACTACACAGGTAACACATTCAGGCACACTTATGAGCACTGGGGCCCTGGGTTACCAGGGTCCCAGTGACACATACAACTAAAACAACATATATACACTGAAAAATGGGGGTAACATTCCAGGCAAGATGGTACTTTCCTACACAACCCCCCCCCACCAAACGAAGGACAATAAGACTAGCCATGACCTGATGAGTCTTCATTGTCTAAGTGGAAATATCTGGAGAGTCCATCTGCATTGGAGTGGCTACTCCCAGGTCTATGTTCCACTGTATAGTCCATTCCCTGTAGGGATATGGACCACCTCAACAATTTAGGATTTTCACCTTTCATTTGTTTTAGCCAAAGTAGAGGTTTGTGGTCTGTCTGAACAATGAAGTGAGTGCCAAACAGGTATGGCCTCAACTTCTTCAGTGCCCAGACCACAGCAAAGGCCTCCCTCTCAATGGCAGACCAACGCTTTTCTCTAGGGGTCAACCTCCTACTAATAAAAGCAACAGGTTGATCCTGGCCCTCAGAATTAAGTTGTGATAGGACTGCCCCTACTCCTAATTCAGATGCATCAGTTTGGACATAGAATGTTTTAGAGTAACAAGGGCTTTTCAGGACAGGTGCAGAGCACATGGCCTGCTTCAGCTCCTCAAAAGCTTTCTGACAGTTTGCTGTCCATAATACCTTTTTAGGCATTTTCTTGGATGTGAGGTCATTAAGAGGGGCTGCAATGGAGCCATAGTTCTTAATGAACCTCCTGTAATACCCAGTGAGGCCTAAGAAGGCTCTCACCTGAGTCTGAGTGGTAGGGGGAACCCAATCAATAATTGTTTGGATTTTCCCCTGTAGTGGTGCAATCTGTTCCCCACCAACAAGGTGTCCCAGATAAACCACCTTACCCTGCCCTATCTGGCACTTTGAAGCCTTGATAGTGAGGCCTGCCTTTTGCAGGGCCTCCAAAACTTTCCATAGGTGGACCAGGTGATCATCCCAGCTGGAGCTAAAGACAGCTATATCGTCCAAATATGCTGCACTGAAAGCTTCCAGCCCTTGCAGGACTGTGTTCACCAACATCTGAAAAGTGGCAGGTGCATTTTTCAAACCAAAAGGCATTACAGTAAACTGGTAATGTCCTCCAATGGTAGAAAATGCAGTCTTAGGTTTAGCATCTTCTGACAATTTGATCGGCCAATACCCTGCAGTCAATTCAAAAGTGCTTAGATACTTGGCAGATGCCAGTGTATCTATGAGCTCATCTGCCCTGGGTATAGGGTGAGCATCAGTTTTGGTTACTAAGTTGAGACCTCTATAGTCTACACAAAACCACATTTCCTTCTTTCCATCTTTGGAATGGGGTTTTGGTACCAGTACCACAGGAGAAGCCCATGGACTGTCAGAGTGCTCAACTACTCCTAGTTCTAACATTTTCTGGACCTCTTGCTTTATGCAGTCCCTGACATGGTCAGGCTGCCTATAGATCTTACTTTTGACAGGTAAACTGTCTCCAGTATCTATAGTGTGCTCACACCAAGAAGTGGTACCTGGCACAGTAGAGAAGAGTTCAGAGAATTGATCTAGGAGGTTTATGCAATTGTCTTTCTGCTCAGCAGTAAGACAATCAGCCAAAACTACACCTTCCACCAGAGCATCTTGTTCTGTGGAAGAGAAGAGATCAGGTAGAGGATCACTGTCTTCTTTCTGTCCCTCATCAGTTGCCATGAGCAGGGTGAGATCAGCCCTGTCATAGTAGGGTTTCAGGCGGTTGACATGGAGCACCCTAAGGGGACTCCTGGCAGTGCCTAAGTCAACTAAATAGGTGACTTCTCCCTTCTTTTCAACAATTGTGTGGGGTCCACTCCATTTATCTTGGAGTGCTCTTGGGGCCACAGGCTCCAAGACCCACACTTTCTGCCCTGGTTGGTACTGAACCAAAACAGCCTTCTGATCATGCCATTGCTTCTGGAGCTCTTGACTGGCCTGAAGGTTTTTACTGGCCTTTTTCATGTACTCAGCCATCCTTGATCTGAGGCCAAGTACATAATCCACAATATCCTGCTTAGGAGCTTTTAAAGGTTGTTCCCAACCCTCCTTTACAAGTGTGAGTGGACCCCTAACAGGGTGTCCAAAAAGAAGTTCAAAGGGGCTGAAGCCCACTCCTTTCTGGGGTACCTCCCTGTAGGCAAAAAGGAGGCATGGTAGAAGGATATCCCATCTCCTGCGGAGTTTTTCAGGGAGACCCATAATCATGCCTTTGAGAGTTTTATTAAATCTCTCTACCAGTCCATTTGTTTGTGGATGATAGGGTGTTGTGAACTTGTACGTTACACCACACTCCTTCCACATGGCCTTTAAGTATGCAGACATGAAATTGCTTCCCCTGTCTGATACTACTTCCTTTGGGAAGCCCACCCTGGAAAATATTCCCAGGAGGGCCTTTGCCACTGCAGGTGCTGTAGTGGTCCTTAAAGGAATTGCTTCAGGATATCTTGTGGCATGGTCCACTACCACTAAGATGAATCTATTGCCTGAAGCAGTAGGAGGGTCAAGGGGGCCAACTATGTCAACCCCTACCCTTTCAAAGGGAACCCCAACCACAGGCAGTGGAATAAGGGGTGCCTTTGGGGTGCCACCTGTCTTGCCACTGGCTTGACAGGTTTCACAGGACTTACAAAATTCCTTTGTGTCCTCAGACATTCTAGGCCAATGAAACAGGGGAACAAGCCTGTCCCAAGTTTTCATTTGTCCTAGATGCCCAGCTAGGGGAATGTCATGTGCCAGGGTTAGGAGGAACTTTCTGTACTCCTGAGGAATCACTAATCTCCTGGCAGCTCCAGGTTTAGGATCCCTATGCTCAGTGTACAAGAGGTTGTCCTCCCAGTAAACTCTGTGAGAGTCACTGACATCCCCATTAGCCTGTTTGACAGCTTGCTGTCTGAGACCCTCTAATGTGGGACAGGTTTGCTGTGCCACACCCAGCTCCTCTCTGGCAGGCCCCCCTTCACCCAAAAGCTCAGCAGTGTCTGCTTCCAGCTCCTCTGGTGTAGGTTCTGCACAGGGAGGGAATTCTTCTTCCTCAGAAGTTGAATCCACTGTAGAGGGAGGGGTAGTAGGAAGTGGTTTGCTTCTACTAGCCCTAGCTTTAGGGAGCACTTGGTCCATTGTTCCAGGATCCAAGCTTCCCTGTCCTTTTTGCTTTTTGGCCTGAGCCCTTGTCAAAGCAAAAATATGCCCTGGGATGCCCAGCATTGCTGCATGGGCCTCCAACTCCACATCTGACCAAGCTGATGTCTCCAAATCATTCCCTAATAGACAGTCTACAGGTAAATCTGAAGCTACCACAACTTTCTTTGGACCAGTAACCCCCCCCCCCAGTTGAGATTTACAACAGCCATGGGGTGGCTAAGTGTGTTGTTGTGAGCATCGGTTACTTGGTACTGGTGACCAAGTAGGTGTTGTTCAGGGTGGACCAGTTTCTCTATGACCATAGTCACACTGGCTCCAGTGTCCCTGTAGGCCTGAACCTCAACACCATTTATTAGGGGTAGCTGCTTGTACTTATCCATATTAAGGGGACAAGCAACTAAGGTGGCTAAATCAATAGCCCCCTCAGAGACTAACACAGCCTCTGTGGCCTCCCTAACAAGGCCAACCCCAACTAAGTTACCATTAGTGAGCCCAGCTACTCCCTTGGATTGACTATTAGTAGGTTTGCTCCCACCACCATTGCTATTAGTAGGGACACTAGGTGTAGCAGTAGGGGTTGTAGTGGTAGGAGGCTTGGTGCCTTTCTTTGGACAACTGGGATCTGTTGTCCAATGGCCTTTTATTTTACATAAATAGCACCATGGTTTCTTTTCCTTGTTCTGATTCAAAGAGGATTTGGGCCCACCACCCCCACCAGAGTGTTTTTGTGGGCCTGATGAAGACTCATTTTTAGATTTGTCCCCACCCTTGTCAGAAGACTTACCATCCTTCTTTTTGTTGCCATCTTTGTCACCCCCTGTATGAACTTTTCTGTTCACCCTTGTTCTGACCCATTTGTCTGCCTTCTTTCCCAATTCTTGGGGAGAGGTCAGATCAGAGTCCACCAAGTACTGGTGCAACAAATCAGACACACAATTATTAAGAATATGCTCTCTCAGGATCAAGTTATACAGGCTGTCATAATCAGTAACTTTACTGCCATGTAACCACCCCTCCAAGGCCTTCACTGACTGGTCAATGAAATCAACCCAGTCTTGTGAAGACTCCTTTTTGGTCTCTCTGAACTTTATCCTGTACTGTTCAGTGGTTAAGCCATAACCATCCAGGAGTGCATTCTTAAGAACTTGGAAATTATTAGCATCATTTTCTTTCACAGTAAGGAGCCTATCCCTACCTTTTCCACTAAATGATAGCCATAGGATAGCAGCCCACTGCCTTTGAGGGACATCCTGTACAACACAGGCCCTCTCAAGTGCAGCAAACCACTTGTTAATGTCATCCCCCTCCTTATAAGGGGGAACTATCTTGTGCAGATTCCTGGAATCATGCTGTTTTGCAGGATGACTATGGGGAATACTGCTGCTGCCACCATGGGTTTCTAAACCCAGTTTCTGTCTCTCCTTCTCTACTTCTAAAGTCTGTCTATCCAAATCCAGCTGTTGCTTCTTGAGCTTCAGTCTGGTTTGTTCCACTCTCAATCTATTGAGCTCCCTTTCTAACAATCTGTCATCAGGGTGGGTGGGAGGGACATGCCTTGAAACAGAAGTATGGTGAGAATGGACAGAAGGAGACCTGTCCCTTACAGAGGCCACCCTAACAGCTTGGCTAACAGAAACATCACTACCAGTATGGTGAGAATAAATGCTTTTGCTATGATGTGAGACAACACTATTTGTATGGTGTGGCTCATCATCATTACCAACTATGCTAGACTGTCTAGTAATGGGCAGGCTAGGAAGTTTCTTTCCAGAATCTTTTCCTGGGGGAGTCCCTGGATCAGATTGGGAACCATTAGCTACTTTTTCTACAGATGGGGCACTTCTAGCCTTATCCTGTTCTCTAAGCATGTTAAGTAACAGTTCCAAGGAAGGATTCTTCCCTACATTCAAACCTCTCTCTACACAGAGACTCCTTGCTCCTTTCCAGCTAAGGTGGTCATATGCAAGTTTGGACAGATCAACATTTTGGCCTGTGCCAGACATTTTTAGAGAGAGTTAAAGTGATAGTAAAAGATAAAAAGTTTGTCAGAGCTTTTAGAAAGACAGAGAAAAAAAACTTTTAAATCTTTTTAGAACTTTTTAGAAAGTTAGGAGTACTTTTCAGCACTTAGAAAAGAGTGAAAAGAGGAAATGCAAAACTTTTTGGCTATGTGTATATACACTGACCTTGTTTTGTCTATTTTTCTCTTATGAAAAGTACAATGACAAGAGTGGTAAGTAGTCTCAAAGCACTTATCCCACCGCTGCACAACCAATGTAGGAGGCTGGACTGGCTTGTAGTGAGTACCTAGGGGTACTTGCACCTTGCACCAGGCCCAGTTATCCCTTATTAGTGTATAGGGTGTCTAGCAGCTTAGGCTGATAGATAATGGTAGCTTAGCAGAGCAGCTTAGGCTGAACTAGGAGACGTGTGAAGCTACTACAGTACCACTTAGTGTCATATGCACAATATCATAAGAAAACACAATACACAGTTATACTAAAAATAAAGGTACTTTATTTTTATGACAATATGCCAAAGTATCTTAGAGTGTACCCTCAGTGAGAGGATAGGAAATATACACAAGATATATATACACAATAGCAAAAATATGCAGTATAGTCTTAGAAAACAGTGCAAACAATGTATAGTTACAATAGGATGCAATGGGGAAACATAGGGATAGGGGCAACACAAACCATATACTCCAAAAGTGGAATGCGAACCACGAATGGACCCCAAACCTATGTGACCTTGTAGAGGGTCGCTGGGACTATTAGAAAATAGTGAGAGTTAGAAAAATAACCCTCCCCAAGACCCTGAAAAGTGAGTGCAAAGTGCACTAAAGTTCCCCTAAGGACAAAGAAGTCGTGTTAGAGGAATAAGGCAGGAAAGACACAAACCAACAATGCAACAACTGTGGATTTCCAATCTAGGGTACCTGTGGAACAAGGGGACCAAGTCCAAAAGTCACAAGCAAGTCGGAGATGGGCAAATGCCCAGGAAATGCCAGCTGCGAGTGCAAAGAAGCTTCTACTGGACAGAAGAAGCTGAGGTTTCTGCAGGAACAAAAAGGGCTAGAGACTTCCCCTTTGGTGGACGGATCCCTCTTGCCGTGGAGAGTCGTGCAGAAGTATTTTCCCGCCGAAAGAATGCCAACAAGCCTTGCTAGCTGCAAATCGTGCGGTTAGCGTTTTTGGACGCTGCTGTGGCCCTGGAGGAACCAGGAGGTCGCAAATTGGACCAGGAGAGAGAGGGGACGTCGAGCAAGACAAGGAGCCCTCTCAGCAGCAGGTAGCACCCGGACAAGTGCCAGAAACAGGCACTACGAGGATGCGTGAAACAGTGCTCACCCGAAGTCGCACAAAGGTATCCCACGTCGCCAGAGACCAACTTAGAAAGTCGTGCAATGCAGGTTAGAGTGCCGTGGACCCAGGCTTGGCTGTGCACAAAGGATTTCCGCCAGAAGTGCACAGGGGCCGGAGTAGCTGCAAAAGTCGTGGTTCCCAGCAATGCAGCCCAGCGAGGTGAGGCAAGGACTTACCTCCACCAAACTTGGACTGAAGAGTCACTGGACTGTGGGGGTCACTTGGACAGAGTCGCTGGATTCGAGGGACCTCGCTCGTCGTGCTGAGAGGAGACCCAAGGGACCGGTAATGCAGCTTTTTGGTGCCTGCGGTTGCAGGGGGAAGATTCCGTCGACCCACGGGAGATTTCTTCGGAGCTTCTGGTGCAGAGAGGAGGCAGACTACCCCCACAGCATGCACAAGCAGGAAAACAGTCGAGAAGGCGGCAGGATCAGCGTTACAGAGTTGCAGTAGTCGTCTTTGCTACTATGTTGCAGGTTTTCAGGCTTCCAGCGCGGTCAGCAGTCGATTCCTTGGCAGAAGGTGAAGAGAGAGATGCAGAGGAACTCGGATGAGCTCTTGCATTCGTTATCTAAAGTTTCCCCAGAGACAGAGACCCTAAATAGCCAGAAAAGAGGGTTTGGCTACTTAGGAGAGAGGATAGGCTACTAACACCTGAAGGAGCCTATCAGCAGGAGTCTCTGACGTCACCTGGTGGCACTGGCCACTCAGAGCAGTCCAGTGTGTCAGCAGCACCTCTGTTTCCAAGATGGCAGAGGTCTGGAGCACACTGGAGGAGCTCTGGACACCTCCCAGGGGAGGTGCAGGTCAGGGGAGTGGTCACTCCCCTTTCCTTTGTCCAGTTTCACGCCCGAGCAGGGCTAAGGGGTCCCCTGAACCGGTGTAGACTGGCTTATGCAGAATTGGGCACCTCTGTGCCCAACAAAGCATTTCCAGAGGCTGGGGGAGGCTACTCCTCCCCTGCCTTCACACCATTTTCCAAAGGGAGAGGGTGTAACACCCTCTCTCAGAGGAAGTCCTTTGTTCTGCCATCCTGGGCCAGGCCTGGCTGGACCCCAGGAGGGCAGATGCCTGTCTGAGGGGTTGGCAGCAGCAGCAGCTGCAGTGAAACCCCAGGAAGGGCAGTTTGGCAGTACCAGGGTCTGTGCTACAGACCACTGGGATCATGGGATTGTGCCAACTATGCCAGGATGGCATAGAGGGGGCAATTCCATGATCATAGACATGTTACATGGCCATATTCGGAGTTACCCTTGTGAAGCCACATATAGGTAGTGACCTATATGTAGTGCACGCGTGTAATGGTGTCCCCGCACTCACAAAGTTCAGGGAATTGGCTCTGAACAATGTGGGGGCACCTTGGCTAGTGCCAGGGTGCCCTCACACTAAGTAACTTTGCACCTAACCTTTACCAGGTAAAGGTTAGACATATAGGTGACTTATAAGTTACTTAAGTGCAGTGTAAAATGGCTGTGAAATAACGTGGACGTTATTTCACTCAGGCTGCAGTGGCAGGCCTGTGTAAGAATTGTCAGAGCTCCCTATGGGTGGCAAAAGAAATGCTGCAGCCCATAGGGATCTCCTGGAACCCCAATACCCTGGGTACCTCAGTACCATATACTAGGGAATTATAAGGGTGTTCCAGTAAGCCAATGTAAATTGGTAAAAATGGTCACTAGCCTGTTAGTGACAATTTGGAAAGAAATGAGAGAGCATAACCACTGAGGTTCTGATTAGCAGAGCCTCAGTGAGACAGTTAGTCACTACACAGGTAACACATTCAGGCACACTTATGAGCACTGGGGCCCTGGGTTACCAGGGTCCCAGTGACACATACAACTTAAACAACATATATACAGTGAAAAATGGGGGTAACATGCCAGGCAAGATGGTACTTTCCTACACATGTTGATTTGTGGGTCGTGGTAGTGTGGGCGTATTCCTGTTGGCGTGACGGTGTGGGTTTTGGTACCGCCAGTTTATCACTGACCTTTGGTGTGGCGGACTTGTGTGGGTGTCTGTATTGTGGAGGATTTCTAAGTGTGGGTCATAATACCCATAGTGAATTTCCGCCACGGACATGGTATGTTGGCGGCCGTCAGCACGGCAGACAGCGGACTTTACCACTAGGGTTGTAATGAGGGCCTTAGTGTGACACCCAAATGACACATTTTTATTTTATGTAAATAAGTAGGTTGATGCTTTTGACAGAGATATCCCTTTAATACTTGCAGTTCATGAATGGAAATGTTTATACTATAGCACAGTGAGCTATGAACTGGCAACAAGACCTGAGTACAAACTGCAAAGCATGGGGTTGGAGCCCTATTGTTTTTCCCTGATCTGTTGTAATTATAAGGTTGCTAAAAAGATTTTTTTGAGTAGTCATAAAATCATATTAGTACAGGCAATCCCAAGCACTGCATTACGTTATAACTCAAGAATTTCCATTTCTCCAGGCCATGCATTTTTTAATTTTTTTATTTCCATAACTCTATTAATTTTTATAGGAAAAACAAATAGACTTCTAGTTACAGATTTCCCCCAGGCATCAGACTGGATCCGGAGATTTTTTTACCGAAGGTAAGTAACTTGTACTTCAAGTACATCCCGGTGAAATCCAGTTATAAAACATGTCAGAGGATACAATATAAGCCAGGATATATGGAGGAGAGTACACATATTACTAGTCGCAGAGTCTTGAGATGATTTCACCATGCAAAAGTAACCCTAAGAGATGATATTTTATTGTAGACATTTAAAACCTAGTCTCGTTGGGATGAGTGATTCTCAATAAATAAATGACAAAGGGATCGAACTGTATCTAACAGAGGGCAAGTTATACAATCTATAGGTGTATCACCTTATATATCCATCATTAGAATGGGGAAGGTTGGGATCCTAGTGTGCTTCGTGATGAAACTAGGCAAATATTAGAATGTCATAGTTGTCAGTCACTTATTGTAGATAGGAGAGCGGTAGGGTGGAGTTGTGTTTCGTAAATCTATCTGGAGTTTGCCAGACGCTCTGTGTGATTTTGGAGTTAGTAGAGGTCTCTTCTTGGGAGCTGGAAGATCCTCTGAGATATGAGATCCAGGTCCACTAAGTGTGATGGGATTGGATTTTGAACAATTTCCAATTTGCAAGAATAATTTTGGTTGCAATGGTGAGAAGTAAGTTGAGTAATGCCATGTTGTGGGTATTGAGTCCTAGGTTATTTGGTGAAGCCCAGGGACATAGAATAATCACTGAAAAGTTTAAGGAAATTGGTGTGACAAATATCTCTATTAGTTAGTTCTTAATTGTTGACAAATATTGGTCAAGAAGGGTGCAGCTAAAGAACATGTGTTTGAGTGTTCTGGTGGGCGAGGTAAAGTTCCAGTATTTGTCATTTTTGCATAGTTTTAATGTGTGCAGTTTGGCAGGGGTTCACTTGAGCAAGTTCATAGTAAAAAAGTTTGACTGTGTAAGGGGTGGGGACATTTTATCGTGTAGTGATGTTACAGATTTTTAACCAGCTTTTTTTCTGAGATGTAGTCAATGTAGTGGGGCTCTAGAGGTTTGGTCCATTTTGATTGTAGTGGTGACTGTGAGGTCAGCGACAGGCTCGTTAATATCTTGTATATTTTCAATGACATATGCCCTGTTGAGTGTCATGACAACAATAGCGAAGCAATATAGCGGCGCACTAATGTGTGCAGTTTTGATAACTTTGCTTTAAGGTTTAGGAAGGCATAGAAATCTACATTGGGTAGATTGAATATAGATTGGCGTTTTACAAAGGAGCGCAGGTTCTTGTTATTATCATTTGGTCGCGAATTAGTCTTATGCCTTTGGATGCCCAAGATAAGCCAAGGTTGGTGACCGTTTCAGCTTTTATTTTCGGTTTGTGCCATGTGGAGGATAGCAATGAGTTATAGATAGATTTTTTTTTATTTTTTACACTTGATTGTCAAGTAGCCTAAGGACAATTGTAGTGTCAGTAAATATTAGTCATTGTAGGAATGGAAGTGGTATGGAAGGGCTTGCATTATGTGCATTCTATTTCTAACCAGCGGGGTGGTCCATTGTATCTGGCAGAAGGCAATGTGCTTCTTGTGCTGCTAAGGAGGCAGACTTATATAGGTTCCTGTTTGGTAGGTTAATCTACCCCCCCACAGTTGCAAAGATTACTCAGAGTCTGATAGGTGATTCTCGCTCTTTTGCCATTCCAGAGAAGGTTGACATCAGCTTATTAATGGAGTTAAAGAAAGTGGGTGATTGCTTCTGGGGAAGCATGGATGTGACAAAATTTACTGATGGGGTAATCATAATTTTAAGCGACTGAAGTCTGCCCCACCAAGATATGTTTTTAAGGGACCAAGAGGTGAGAAGGTCTTTGACTTTAGTTATGGTTTGGGTTTCATTGTGTCTTTCTGATTCAGTTAACTCATTGCTAAACCATATACCTAGATATTGTATGAACTTGGTTTGCCACTACAGTCCTGAATCTCCCAAGTGTATAGGCAAGCAGTGTGGGTTGAAGGGGAGCACCTCCATTTTGTCCTTGTTTACGGTATACCAGATACCTAGGAAAAGTGGAGGATTACGTTAGTGATTGCTGGGATGGTTTTCCCAGTAGCATCAGAAAATATGAGAATATCATATCATCTGCCCATGTAGTGGTTTTGTATGATGTTCCCTTTAATTTCTGGGGAGCAATTAATCATTTGCAGTAAAGGATCAATGAAATGGAGGAAGAGTAAGGGGGGAAGTAGGCATTCCTGTCATGTGCCTTGGTGCAGGTCAAAGGGAGCAAATAGTGGGCCATAGCTATTTTTATGAATTGTGTGCCAAGACTGTGCAATTGCCCTTGGAACGTAGACCATTGAGCTTTTTCTACTATGTGGCAAAATGTGTGTAACTATTTTTCTTGCAAGTCTCCCATCTGGGCATTTTGAATCAGTTTAGGGATGCAAGGTTCCAGTTTCTTGGCAAGGATTTTAGCAAACATTTCCTCTTCTGGCTGGTTAGAGACCCGCCACAAGAGATAAGGGAAATGGAAAGTTCCTGAAAGCCTTAGAAATATGAAAGGGGAGGAGGAGGACGAGAAAGTCATTACAATGAAGCCGGCTCAGAGGGCACTGACATTACTTCTCCCATTCAACGTGCTCCAAAGGATGCAACACTGATGCCACCATCACCGCTAGCCTCCATATTTGTAAGGCCCCCGCTGAGACCAGCATCCAACACTACCTCAGTCAAAGTACACAGTCCAGAGTGCCAATCGTTGATACACTCATCTACTTCCAGTTCTTCAGGCATTGGCAATAGCACCAGAGACCCACTAAAAAAGTTCTCCTGAGTTTGGGACTTCCTTATGATTAGCAAGCAGAAGGATAAGATTGCTATATGCTTCATTTGCCACATGAGTGTTCATCGAGGTAGCCTGGTTCACATTATGGTACTGGAGGCCAAACAACCGATTTGAAACAACATCATGCAATCCAGTGGATGGAGCACCTTAAAAGAATTGCTGCAGGTGGTAGTGGTAATGAGAGAGGGGAATCAGCTCTGGTCATGGTGTAAGATGAACGTTATGAGCAAGAACCGGGTGACAGCTTTATGCAAAGCAGCCCTGTTCCCAGCAGTGTACCAGTATCACCCGCCTCAGCAACCTCAAAATGGCACGAGAGTCAGATGGAGACACTGCAACATACAGTGACTGCCCCAAAATGCACATTGAGTCTATCACCTCCTAGTTCCCAGAAGTGCATGTGTCAGTGATTCCAGAAGAAAAAAAAACCCTAGGCTACCATTATGGGCAAGTTTAGGCAGGAGGTGCCCTCTGGATGGAACTACCCAATGGCACATTTGTACGATAGGAAGCTGGTTTAAATTTTAAAGCTGGACCCCCTCCCTTTTTCTTTCATGGAAGGAGTGGGATTTTTAGAATTTGTGGTGGCCATCTGCCCAAAACGGAATGTTCAAGCAACTGATTACATGTGTATCACTGGACAGTAGACCTCTTTCGTAATGTTAGGAAAAAGCTACCCACAAGTCTCAGTGGTGAAGAAACTTTTAAAGGCGTTTGGTGGCATGCAACAGTAGCTATGTTCGCAATGGAGAAATCCCACACAGCTTAAAACATGTTGGAAGACTTTCACAAGAAGGTGTTTGCATGAGTGTGACCCAGAGGTCTTACAATTGTATTTGTTGCCACAGACCATTAAAGTAATATAGTCAAGGCCATGTCAGACAGTGGATATTACAGAGTCCTATGTTTGGCACATTGCATCAACCAGCTTGTGCAGGACTTTCTAAAAAATAAGACATAGTCAGCAACATACTGGCAATCTGTAGAAGAATCTGCACTGATTTCAGCCATTCTTTTAGAGCCCGGAAGCAGTTGAGGATCCTTCAGCAAGCTAATAGAGTACTAGTTAAAGCCCTCATACAAGAGGTACCAACACGATGGAACTCAACCTTTGACATGTTGCAGCATCTGTTTGCAGTACAAAACAATCAATGACTAGGTCATTCAAAGAGGAGGGGATGGAATTGGAAAAAGCATGACCATGGATGCAAACAAATGCGGCCTAGTCAAATGCTGAATATAGATGCTACTTCCTTTTGCGGTTTTCACTCAGGAAGACAGCAAGTGTTTCAGGGAGTCTACTTTTTCAGAACTGTGCCTTTGGACAACAGAACATCAGAATGCCGGGGCTGTGCCACTTCTGCCAAATCAGTACTGTCACACCAAAAATACCTGATTAGCTCACAGTGCCCTACTTGCCCTCCTAAACTTACAGTCACTAGTAATTGTGGCAACCCAAATATCACTATACTCTAGCCCCCTCTCTCAGGGAACAGTGGAAAGCAGGTCAGTCCTTTTCAAACATTATCTCAGTCATACATATCCATCGCAACAGTAAAAAAGAAACAATGAATGTACACAATATAGTTATTGCATTTAACCTAGACTATTATGAAGTAAATTAAATGTGATTATAATGCTGGCAATAATTATTAAAATCAGAATAGCAGTTAGATAACTAGTGCCGCCATAATGCAAATCTAGTGGCCTGAGTGTAGGAGGCTGGACTGGCTTGAAGTGGGTACCAAGGGGTACTTACACTTTTCACCAGGCCCAGGTATCCCTTATTAGTGTAGAGGGGTGTCTAGCAGCTTAGGCTGATAGAAAAGGTAGCTTAGCAGAGCAGCTTAGGCTGAACTAGGAGACGAGTGAAGCTCCTACAGTACCACTAGTGTCATATGCACAATATCATAAGAAAACACAATACACAGATATACTAAAAATAAAGGTACTTTATTTTTATGACAATATGGCAAAGTATCCCAGTGAGTACCCTCAGTATGAGGATAGCAAATATACACAAGATATATGTACACAATACCAAAATGTGCAGTAATAGCAATAGAAAACAGTGCAAACAATGTATAGTCACAATAGAATGCAATGGGGGCACATAGGGATAGGGGCAACACAAACCATATACTCTAGAAGTGGAATGCGAACCACAAATGGACCCCAAACCTATGTGACCTTGTAGAGGGTCGCTGGGACTGTAAGAAAACAGTGAGGGTTAGAAAAATAGCCCACCCCAAGACCCTGAAAAGTGGGTGCAAAATGCACCAAAGTTCCCCAAAGAGAACAGAAGTCGTGATAGGGGAATTCTGCAAGGAAGACCAACACCAGCAATGCAAGAACAATGGATTTCCTGACGAGAGTACCTGTGGAACAAGGGGACCAAGTCCAAGAGTCACTATCAAGTCGCGAGTGGGCAGATTCCCAGGAAATGCCAGCTGTGGGTGCAAAGAAGGTGCCACCGGATGGTAGAAGCTTTAGATTCTGCAAGAAAGACAAGGGCTAGAAACTTCCCCTTTGGAGGATGGATGTCCACATCGTGAAGAGTCGTGCAGAGGTGTTTCCGTGCAGAAAGACCGCAAACAAGCCTTGTTAGCTGCAAAGGTTGAGGTTTGGGTTTTTGGATGCTGCTGTGGCCCAGGAGGGACCAGGATGTCGCCAATTGCGTGAGGAGACAGAGGGGGCGTCCAGAAAGACAAAGAGCCCACTCAGAAGCAAGCAGCACCCGCAGAAGTGCTGGAACAGGCACTACAAAGTGGAGTGAACCGGAGCTCACCCGAAGTCACGAAAGAGGGTCCCACGACGCCGGAGGACAACTCAGGAGGTGGTGCACTGCACGTTAGAGTGCCGGGGACCCAGGCTTGGCTGTGCACAAAGGAAATCCTGGAAGAGTGCACAGGAGCCGGAGTAGCTGCAAAACACGCGGTTCCCAGCAATGCAGTCTAGCATGGGGATGCAAGGACTTACCTCCACCAAACTTGGACTGAAGAGTCACTGGACTGTGGGAGTCACTTGGACAGAGTTGCTGAGTTCAAGGGACCTCGCTCGTTGTGCTGAGAGAAGACCCAGAGGACCGGTGATGCAGTTCTTTGGTGCCTGCGGTTGCAGGGGGAAGATTCCGTCGACCCACAGGAGATTTCTTCAGAGCTTCTAGTGCAGAGAGGAGGCAGACTACCCCCACAGCATGCACCACCAGGAAAACAGTCGAGAAGGTGGCAGGATCAGCGTTACAAGGACGCAGTAGTCGTCTTTGCTACTTTGTTGCAGTTTTGCAGGCTACCAGAGCAGTCAGCAGTCGATTCCTTGGCAGAAGGTGAAGAGAGAGATGCAGAGGAACTCTGATGAGCTCTTGCATTCGTTATCTAAAGAATTCCCCAAAGCAGAGACCCTAAATAGCCAGAAAAGGAGGTTTGGCTACTTAGGAGAGAGGATAGGCTAGCAACACCTGGAGGAGCCTATCAGAAGGAGTCTCTGACATCACCTGCTGGCACTGGCCACTCAGAGCAGTCCAGTGTGCCAGCAGCACCTCTGTTTCCAAGATGGCAGAGGTCTGGAGCACACTGGAGGAGCTCTGGGAACCTCCCAGGGGAGGTGCAGGTCAGGGGAGTGGTCACTCCCCTTTCCTTTGTCCAGTTTCGCGCCAGAGCAGGGCTGGGGGGTCCCTGAACCGGTGTAGACTGGCTTATGCAGAAATGGGCACCATCTGTGCCCATGAAAGCATTTCCAGAGGCTGGGGGAGGCTACTCCTCCCCAGCCCTGACACCTTTTTCCATAGGGAGAGGGTGTAACACCCTCTCTCTGAGGAAGTCCTTTGTTCTGCCTTCCTGGGCCAGGCCTGGCTGGACCCCAGGAGGGCAGAACCCTGTCTGAGGGGTTGGCAGCAGCAGCAGCTGCAGTGAAACCCCGGGAAAGGCAGTTTGGCAGTACCCAGGTCTGAGCTACAGACCTGTGGGATCATGGGATTGTGCCAACAATGCCAGGATGGCATAGAGGGGGCAATTCCATGATCATAGACATGCTACATGGCCATATTCGGAGTTACCATTGTGAAGCTACATATAGGTAGTGACCTATACGTAGTGCACGCGTGTAATGGTGTCCCCGCACTCACAAATTCCGGGGAATTGGCCCTGAACAATGTGGGGGCACCTTGGCTAGTGCCAGGGTGCCCACACACTAAGTAACTTAGCACCCAACCTTTACCAGGTAAAGGTTAGACATATAGGTGACTTATAAGTTACTTAAGTGCAGTGTAAAATGGCTGTGAAATAACGTGGACGTTATTTCACTCAGGCTGCAGTGGCAGGCCTGTGTAAGAATTGTCAGATCTCCCTATGGGTTGCAAAAGAAATGCTGCAGCCCATAGGGATCTCCTGGAACCCCAATACCCTGGGTACGTCAGTACCATATACTAGGGAATTATAAGGGTGTTCCAGTATGCCAATGTAAATTGGTAAAATTGGTCACTAGCCTGTTAGTGACAATTTGAAAGAAATGAGAGAGCATAACCACTGAGGTTCTGATTAGCAGAGCCTCAGTGAGACAGTTAGTCATAACACAGGTAACACATTCAGGCACACTTATGAGCACTGGGGCCCTGGTTGGCAGGGTCCCAGTGACACATACAACTAAAACAACATATATACAGTGAAAAATGGGGGTAACATGTCAGGCAAGATGGTACTTTCCTACACAACCCCCCCCCCCAAACGAAGGACAATAAGACTAGCCATGACCTGATGAGTCTTCATTGTCTAAGTGGAAATATCTGGAGAGTCCATCTCCATTGGAGTGGCTACTCCCAGGTCTATGTTCCACTGTATAGTCCATTCCCTGTAGGGATATAGACCACCTCAACAATTTAGGATTTTCACCTTTCATTTGTTTTAGCCAAAGTAGAGGTTTGTGGTCTGTCTGAACAATGAAGTGAGTGCCAAACAGGTATGGCCTCAACTTCTTCAGTGCCCAGACCACAGCAAAGGCCTCCCTCTCTATGGCAGACCAACGCTTTTCTCTAGGGTTCACCCTCCTACTAATAAAAGCAACAGGTTGATCCTGGCCCTCAAAATTAAGTTGTGATAGGACTGCCCCTACTCCTAATTCATATGCATCAGTTTGGACATAGAATTTGTTAGAGTAACAAGGGCTTTTCAGGACAGGTGCAGAGCACATGGCCTGCTTCAGCTCCTCAAAAGCTTTCTGACAGTTTGCTGTCCATAATACCTTTTTAGGCATTTTCTTGGATGTGAGGTCATTAAGAGGGGCTGCAATGGAGGCATAGTTCTTAATGAACCTCCTGTAATACCCAGTGAGGCCTAGGAAGGCTCTCACCTGAGTCTGAGTAGTAGGGGGAACCCAATCTATAATAGTTTGGATTTTCCCCTGAAGTGGTGCAATCTGTTCCCCACCAACAAGGTGTCCCAGATAAACCACCTTCCCCTGCCCTATCTGGCACTTTGAAGCCTTGATAGTGAGGCCTGCCTTTTGCAGGGCCTCCAAAACTTTCCATAGGTGGACCAGGTGATCATCCCAGCTGGAGCTAAAGACAGCTATATCGTCCAGATATGCTGCACTAAAAGCTTCCAGCCCTTGCAGGACTGTGTTCACCAACCTCTGAAAAGTGGCAGGTGCATTTTTCAATCCAAAAGGCATTACTGTGAATTGGTAATGGCCTCCAATGGTTGAAAATGTAGTTTTTGCTTTTGCATCTTCTGATAATTTGATCTGCCAATACCCTGCAGTCAAGTCAAAAGTGCTTAGATACTTGGCAGATGCCAGTGTATCTATGAGCTCATCTGCCCTGGGTATAGGGTGAGCATCAGTTTTGGTTACTTGGTTGAGACCTCTGTAGTCAACACAAAACCGCATTTCCTTCTTTCCATCCTAGGGAATGAGGTTTTGGTACAAGTACCACAGGAGAAGCCCATGGACTTTCAGAGTGCTCAACCACTCCCAGTTCTAACATTTTCTGCACCTCTTGCTTTATGCAGTCTCTGACATGGTCAGGCTGCCTATAGATTTTACTTTTGACAGGCAAGCTGTCTCCAGTATCTATAGTGTGCTCACACCAAGAAGTGGTACCTGGCACAGTAGAGAAGAGTTCAGAAAACTGACCCAGGAGATTTATGCAATGGTCTTTCTGATCAGCAGTAAGACAATCAGCCAAAACTACAACTTCCACTAGAGCATCTTGTTCTGTGGAAGAGAAGAGATCAGGGAGAGGGTCACTCTCTTCTTCCTGTCCCTCATCAGTTGCCATGAGCAGGGTGAGATCAGCCCTGTCATAGTAGGGTTTCAGGCGATTGACATGGAGCACCCTAAGGGGACTCCTGGCAGTGCCTAAGTCAACTAAGTAGGTGACTTCACCCTTTTTCTCAACAATTGTGTGGGGTCCATTCCATTTATCTTGGAGTGCTCTTGGGGCCACAGGCTCCAAGACCCACACTTTCTGCCCTGGTTGGTACTGAACCAAAACAGCCTTCTGGTCATGCCATTGCTTTTGGAGCTCTTGGCTGGCCTGAAGGTTTTTACTGGCCTTTTTCATGTACTCAGCCATCCTTGATCTGAGGCCAAGTACATAGTCCATTATGTCTTGCTTTGGAGCTTTTAAAGGTTGTTCCCAACCCTCCTTAACAAGTGTTAGAGGACCTCTCACAGGGTGTCCAAAGAGGAGTTCAAAGGGGCTGAAGCCCACTCCTTTCTGGGGTACCTCCCTGTAAGCAAAAAGGAGGCATGGTAAAAGGATATCCCATCTCCTGCGGAGTTTTTCAGGGAGTCCTATAATCATGCCTTTGAGAATTTTATTAAATCTCTCCACCAGTCCATTTGTTTGTGGATGATAGGGTGTAGTGAACTTGTATGTCACACCACACTCCTTCCACATGGCCTTTAAGTAAGCAGACATGAAATTGCTTCCCCTGTCTGATACCACCTCTTTTGGGAATCCCACCCTGGAAAATATTCCCAGGAGGGCCTTTGCCACTGCAGGTGCTGTAGTGGTCCTTAGAGGAATTGCTTCAGGATATCTGGTGGCATGGTCCACTACCACCAAGATAAACCTATTGCCTGAAGCAGTAGGAGGGTCAAGGGGGCCAACTATGTCAACCCCTACCCTTTCAAAGGGAACCCCAACCACAGGTAGTGGAATAAGGGGTGCCTTTGGGGTGCCACCTGTCTTGCCACTGGCTTGACAGGTTTCACAGGACTTGCAAAATTCTTTTGTGTCCTCTGACATTCTAGGCCAATGAAACAAGGGAACAAGTCTGTCCCAAGTTTTAATTTGTCCCAAATGTCCAGCTAGGGGAATGTCGTGGGCTAGAGTTAGGAGGAACTTTCTGTATTCCTGAGGAATCACTAACCTCCTGGCAGTTCCAGGTTTAGGATCCCTTGCTTCAGTGCACAAGAGGTTGTCCTCCCAGTAAACTCTGTGAGAGTCACTGACATCCCCATTAGCTTGTTTGACAGCTTGCTGTCTTAGACCCTCTTGTGTGGGACAGGTTTGCTGTGCCACACTCAGCTCCTCCCTGGCAGGCCCCCCTTCACCCAAAAGCTCAGCAGTGTCTGCTTCCAGCTCCTCTGGTGTAGGTTCTGCACAGGGTGGAAATTCTTATTCCTCAGAAGTAGAATCCACTGTAGAGGGAGGGATAGTAGGTAGTGCTTTACTTCTACTAACCCTAGCTTTAGGGAGCACTTGGTCCATTGTTCCAGGATCCAAGTCACCCTGTCCTTTTTGCTTTTTGGCCTGAGCCCTGGTTAAAGCAAAAATATGCCCTGGGATGCCCAGCATTGCTGCATGGGCCTCCAACTCCACATCTGACCAAGTTGATGTCCCCAAATCATTTCCTAGTAGACAGTCTACAGGTAAATCTGAGGCTACCACAACTTTCTTTGGACCAGTAACCCCCCCCAGTTGAGATTTACAACAGCCATGGGGTGGCTAAGTGTGTTGTTGTGGGCATCGGTTACTTGGTACTGGTGACCAAGTAGGTGTTGTTCAGGGTGGACCAGTTTCTCTATTACCATTGTAACACTGGCACCAGTGTCCCTGTAGGCCTGAACCTCAACACCATTTATTAGGGGTAGTTGCTTGTACTTATCCATGTTAAGGGGACAAGCAACTAAGGTGGCTAAATCAATAGCCCCCTCAGAGACTAACACAGCCTCTGTGGTCTCCCTAACAAGACCAACCCCAACTAAGTTACCAAAAGTGAGCCCAGCTACTCCCTTGGATTGGCTATTAGTAGGTTTGCTCCCACCACCACTGCTATTAGTAGGGCCACTAGGTGTAGCAGTAGGGGTTGTAGTGGTAGGAGGCTTGGTGATTTTCTTTGGACAACTGGGATCTGTTGTCCAATGGCCTTTTATTTTACATAAATAGCACCATGGTTTATTTTCCTTGTTTTGATTAGAAGAGGATTTGGGCCCACCACCCCCACCAGAGTGTTTTTGTGGGCCTGATGAAGACTCATTTTTAGATTTGTCCCCACCCTTGTCAGAAGACTTACCATTCTTCTTCTTGTTGCCATCTTTGTCACCCCCTGTATGAACTTTTCTGTCCACCCTTGTTTTGACCCATTTGTCTGCCTTCTTTCCCAATTCTTGGGGAGAGGTCAGATCAGAGTCCACCAGGTACTGGTGCAACACATCAGACACACAGTTATTAAGTATATGCTCTCTCAGGATCAAGTTATACAGGCTTTCATAATCAGTAACTTTACTGCCATGTAACCACCCCTCCAAGGCCTTCACTGAATGGTCAACAAAATCAACCCAGTCTTGTGAAGACTCCTTTTTGGTCTCTCTGAACTTCATCCTGTACTGTTTAGTGGTTAAGCCATAACCATCCAGGAGTGCATTCTTAAGAACTGCAAAATTATTGGCATCACTTTCTTTTACAGTAAGGAGCCTATCCCTACCCTTTCCACTAAATGATAGCCATAGGATAGCAGCCCACTGCCTTTGAGGGACATCCTGTACAACACAGGCCCTCTCAAGTGCAGCAAACCACTTGTTAATGTCATCCCCCTCCTTATAAGGGGGAACTATCTTGTGCAGATTCCTAGAATCATGCTCTTTTGCAGGATGACTATTGGGAATACTGCTGCTGCCGCCATGGGTTTCTAAACCCAACTTCTGTCTTTCTTTTTCTAGTTCAAAGGACTGTCTATCCAAATCCAGCTGTTGCTTCTTGAGCTTCAGTCTGGTTTGTTCCACTCTCAGTTTATTGAGCTCCCTTTCTAACAATCTGTCATCAGGGTGGGTGGGAGGGACATGTGTAGAAACAGAAGTATGATGAGAAAGGACAGAAGGAGACCTGTCTCTAACAGAAGGCACCCTAACAGCTTGACTCACAGAAACAGCACTTCTACTATGATGAGAAGGAATACTCTTACTGGGATGTGAGACCACACTATCTGTATGATGTGACTCAACATCAGTTCCAACTATGCTAGGTTGTCTGCTAAGGGGCAGGCTTGGAAGTTTCCCTCCTACTTCTTTAGCTAGGGGTGCCCCAGAGTCAGAGTGGGAACCATCAGCTAACTTTTCAACAGGAGTGCCAGCTGTGGCCTTATCCTGTTCAATAAGCATATTCACTAACAGTTCTCTAGAAGGATTCTTCCTTACACTTAAACCTCTATCTATGCAGAGACTCCTTGCTTCTTTCCAGCTAAGGTTATCATAAGCAAGTTTGGACAGATCAACAGTTTGGCCTGTGCCAGACATTTTAGACAGTGTTTAAGTGACAGAAAAAGTGAAGAATTTTTTTTTCAGAACTTTTAGAAAGACAGAAAAAAACCTTTTTCAACTTTTTAAGAACTTTTTAGAAAGTTAGAGGTACTTTTCAGCACTTTAGAAAAGAAGTGAGAAAAGAAATGCAAAACCTTTTGGTTAGGTGTACATACACTGAACTTGTTTTGTATATTTTTCTCTTATGAAAAGTACAATGACAAAAGTGGTAAGTAGTTACAGAGCACTTATCCCACCACTGCACAACCAATGTAGGAGGCTGGACTGGCTTGTAGTGAGTACCTAGGGGTACTTATACCTTGCACCAGGCCCATTTATCCCTTATTAGTGTATAGGGTGTCCAGCAGCTTAGGCTGATAGATAATGGTAGCTTAGCAGAGCAGCTTAGGCTGAACTAGGAGACGAGTGAAGCTCCTACAGTACCACTAGTGTCATATGCACAATATCATAAGAAAACACAATACACAGATATACTAAAAATAAAGGTACTTTATTTTTATGACAATATGCCAAAAGTATCTCAGTGAGTACCCTCAGTATGAGGATAGCAAATATACACAATATATATGTACACAATACCAAAATATGCAGTAATAGTGTTAGAAAACAGTGCAAACAATGTACAGGGAGTGCAGAATTATTAGGCAAATTAGTATTTTGACCACATCATCCTCTTTATGCATGTTGTCTTACTCCAAGCTGTATAGGCTCGAAAGCCTACTACCAATTAAGCATATTAGGTGATGTGCATCTCTGTAATGAGAAGGGGTGTGGTCTAATGACATCAACACCCTATATCAGGTGTGCATAATTATTAGGCAACTTCCTTTCCTTTGGCAAAATGGGTCAAAAGAAGGACTTGACAGGCTCAGAAAAGTCAAAAATAGTGAGATATCTTGCAGAGGGATGCAGCACTCTTAAAATTGCAAAGCTTCTGAAGCGTGATCATCGAACAATCAAGCGTTTCATTCAAAATAGTCAACAGGGTCGCAAGAAGCGTGTGGAAAAACCAAGGCGCAAAATAACTGCCCATGAACTGAGAAAAGTCAAGCGTGCAGCTGCCACGATGCCATTTGCCACCAGTTTGGCCATATTTCAGAGCTGCAACATCACTGGAGTGCCCAAAAGCACAAGGTGTGCAATACTCAGAGACATGGCCAAGGTAAGAAAGGCTGAAAGACGACCACCACTGAACAAGACACACAAGCTGAAACGTCAAGACTGGGCCAAGAAATATCTCAAGACTGATTTTTCTAAGGTTTTATGGACTGATGAAATGAGAGTGAGTCTTGATGGGCCAGATGGATGGGCCCGTGGCTGGATTGGTAAAGGGCAGAGAGCTCCAGTCCGACTCAGACGCCAGCAAGGTGGAGGTGGAGTACTGGTTTGGGCTGGTATCATCAAAGATGAGCTTGTGGGGCCTTTTCGGGTTGAGGATGGAGTCAAGCTCAACTCCCAGTCCTACTGCCAGTTCCTGGAAGACACCTTCTTCAAGCAGTGGTACAGGAAGAAGTCTGCATCCTTCAAGAAAAACATGATTTTCATGCAGGACAATGCTCCATCACACGCGTCCAAGTACACCACAGCGTGGCTGGCAAGCAAGGGTATAAAAGAAGGAAATCTAATGACATGGCCTCCTTGTTCACCTGATCTGAACCCCATTGAGAACCTGTGGTCCATCATCAAATGTGAGATTTACAAGGAGGGAAAACAGTACACCTCTCTGAACAGTGTCTGGGAGGCTGTGGTTGCTGCTGCACGCAATGTTGATGGTGAACAGATCAAAACACTAACAGAATCCATGGATGGCAGGCTTTTGAGTGTCCTTGCAAAGTAAGGTGGCTATATTGGTCACTGATTTGTTTTTGTTTTGTTTTGTTTTTGAATGTCAGAAATGTATATTTGTGAATGTTGAGATGTTATATTGGTTTCACTGGTAATAATAAATAATTGAAATGGGTATATATTTGTTTTTTGTTAAGTTGCCTAATAATTATGCACAGTAATAGTCACCTGCACACACAGATATCCCCCTAACATAGCTAAAACTAAAAACAAACTAAAAACTACTTCCAAAAATATTCAGCTTTGATATTAATGAGTTTTTTGGGTTCATTGAGAACATGGTTGTTGTTCAATAATAAAATTAATCCTCAAAAATACAACTTGCCTAATAATTCTGCACTCCCTGTATAGTTACAATAAGTTGCAATGGGGACACATAGGGATAGGGGCAACACAAACCATATACTCCAAAAGTGGAATGCGAACCACGAATGGACCCCAAACCTATGTGACCTTGTAGAGGGTCGCTGGGACTGTAAGAAAACAGTTAGGGGTAGAAAAATAGCCCACCCCAAGACCCTGAAAAGTGAGTGCAAAGTGCACTAAAGTTCCCCAAATCACATAGAAGTCGTGATAGGGGAATTCTGCAGGAAAGACACAAATCAGCAATGCAACAATGATGGATTTCCAAATGAGGGTACCTGTGGAACAAGGGGACCAAGTCCAAAAGGCACAAGCAAGTCGGAGATGGGCAGATGCCCAGGAAATGCCAGCTGTGGGTGCAAAGAAGCTGCTACAGGACAGTAGAAGCTGAAGATTCTGTAGGAACGACAAGGGCTAGGAACTTCCCCTTTGGAGAACGGATCTCTCACGCCGTGGAGAGTTGTGCAGAAGTGTTTTCCTGAAGAAAGACTGCCAACAAGCCTTGCTAGCTGCAAATTGTGCGGTTAGGGTTTTTGGATGCTGCTGTGGCCCAGGAGGGAACAGGATGTCGCCAATTGCGTCTGGAGACAGAGGGGGCATCGAGCAAGACAAGGAGCCTTCTCAAAAGCAGACAGCACCCTCAGAAGTGCCAGAACACGAACTACAAAGTGGAGTGAAATGGTGCTCAGGCGAAGTCGCACAAAGGAGTCCCACGTCGCCGGAGGACAACTTAGAAGGTCGTGCAATGCAGGTTAGAGTGCCGTGGACCCAGGCTGGACTGTGCACAAAGGATTTCCGCCGGAAGTGCACGGAGGCCGGAGTGGCTGCAAAAGTCGCGGTTCCCAGCAATGCAGTCTGGCGTGGGGGGGCAAGGACTTACCTCCACCAAACTTGGACTGAAGAGTCACTGGACTGTGGGAGTCTCTTGGACAGAGTTGCTGGATTCAAGGGACCTCGCTCGTCGTGCTGAGAGGAGACCCAGGGTACCGGTGATGCAGTTCTTTGGTGCCTGCGGTTGCAGGGGGACGATTCCGTCGACCCACGGGAGATTTCTTCGGAGCTTCTAGTGCAGAGAGGAGGCAGACTACCCCCACAGCATGCACCACCAGGAAAGCAGTCGAGAAGGCGGCAGGATCAGCGTTACAGAGTTGCAATATTCGTCTTTGCTACTTTGTTGCAGTTTTGCAGGGTTCCAGCGCAGTCAGCAGTCGATTCCTTGGCAGAAGGTGAAGAGAGAGATGCAGAGGAACTCGGATGAGCTCTTGCATTCGTTATCTAAGGAATCCCCAAAGACAGAGACCCTAAATAGCCAGAAAAGAGGGTTTGGCTACTTAGGAGAGAGGATAGGCTAGCATCACCTGAAGGAGCCTATCAGAAGGAGTCTCTGATGTCACCTGCTGGCACTGGCCACTCAGAGCAGTCTAGTGTGCCAGCAGCACCTCTGTTTCCAAGATGGCAGAGGTCTGGAGCACACTGGAGGAGCTCTGGACACCTCCCAGGGGAGGTGCAGGTCAGGGGAGTGGTCACTCCCCTTTCCTTTGTCCAGTTTCGCACCAGAGCAGGGCTGAGGGGTCCCTGAACCGGTGTAGACTGGCTTATGCAGAAATGGGCACCATCTGTGCCCATGAAAGCATTTCCAGAGGCTGGGGGAGGCTACTCCTCCCCAGCCCTAACACCATTTTCCAAAGGGAGAGGGTGTAACACCCTCTCTCTGAGGAAGTCCTTTGTTCTGCCTTCCTGGGCCAGGCCTGGCTGGACCCCAGGAGGGCAGAACCCTGTCTGAGGGGTTGGCAGCAGCTGCAGTGAAACCCCGGGAAAGGCAGTTTGGCAGTACCCAGGTCTGAGCTACAGACCTGTGGGATCATAGGATTGTGCCAACTATGCCAGGATGGCATAGAGGGGGCAATTCCATGATCATAGACATGCTACATGGCCATATTCGGAGTTACCATTGTGAAGCTACATATAGTTAGTGACCTATATGTAGTGCACGCGTGTAATGGTGTCCCCGCACTCACACAGTCCGGGGAATTGCCCCTGAACAATGTGGGGGCACCTTGGCTAGTGCCAGGGTGCCCACACTCTAAGTAACTTAGCACCCAACCTTTACCAGGTAAAGGTTAGACATATAGGTGACTTATAAGTTACTTAAGTGCAGTGTAAAATTGCTGTGAAATAACGTGGACGTTATTTCACTCAGGCTGCAGTGGCAGGCCTGTGTAAGAATTGTCAGAGCTCCCTATGGGTGGCAAAAGAAATGCTGCAGCCCATAGGGATCTCCTGGAACCCCAATACCCTGGGTACCATATACTAGGGAATTATAAGGGTGTTCCAGTATGCCAATGTAAATTGGTAAAATTGGTCACTAGCCTGTTAGTGACAATTTGAAAGAAATGAGAGAGCATAACCACTGAGGTTCTGATTAGCAGAGCCTCAGTGAGACAGTTAGTCATAACACAGGTAACACATTCAGGCACACTTATGAGCACTGGGGCCCTGGTTGGCAGGGTCCCAGTGACACATACAACTAAAACAACATATATACAGTGAAAAATGGGGGTAACATGCCAGGCAAGATGGTACTTTCCTACATTCACAGCAAGTGAAATTACTGTGTGTTTTTTTAAAACAATGCAAAAAATAGAAAATGTGCAATATACAACAATACAAGGTAAAAACATTGTAATTTCTAGAGTGCTAAAAATGAAGCATAACTATAGTTAGTCCATGCACAGGCCTCATGACACAGGGAGGACAATGTGATGAGCCAATCAATCCTCTTGTTGAATTTGCTACAGGACCAGTTTAAAAAGGTGTCACAATGGTTTACTGGTATGAGTGGCAACAGAGAAGTGCATGAGTTGCTTGAGAGCGTAATCCTTTGCTTGTCTGTTAGTCCAAGGCTGCAAGGAGACGTTGGGCCTCATTACAAGCCTGGCAGTCCGAGTGCCATATTATGACCGGTGGCGGTTGGGCCTTGGTCAGACCGCTAGCACCACCTGGATTATTTTTCCTGGCGATCTGCCAGTCGTACCGGTCCTAATCTGCCAGGGCAGCACTGCCCTGGGGATTACAGCTTTGATCTAATGGTGGTAGCAACGCCATTAAAGGACTGGTGGAGAACGGGTGCAGGGGGCCCCCTTGGCATGGTCAGTGCAGGGGCCCCCTTAGCCAGCACCGTTGCAATGTTTGCTGTGTGCTTTGCAGTCCACTACAGCACTGCCACCAGCTCTATTACGAGCCAGAGACACTGCTGTAGGTCATTTCCTGCTGGGCCAGGAGGCAGAAACTGAGGTTTTTATTCCGCTGACCCAGCGGGAAACTCGTAATGGGCCTGGTGGGGAGGCAGCCACAATGGGATGCAACCTCCTTGTCGGGATTTCGGCGGACGGGCTTTTCTGTCCACCAAAATAGTAATAGGGCCCATTGTGTACTCCAAACAGTGCATCTGTGCCACAAACCTTGATCCATGGTACAAAAAATACTGGCCACTTTTATTCCTTTTTCAGAAGGGGATGTTTTACTATACAAAATGTGTATTTTGGAGCAAGTGAGAGTGCATCCTCTAACCTACAGAGAGGGCAATGCTGTTGTCTCACAGCAGCCAACACCAACAACAAGAACATGACTCATGTGTGATTCATTGCAGCAGCCTACATCCTTGCTCTCCCTCTTGGTCCACTCCTAATGAAGCTTCCCACCTGTCCTTCGCCTTTTAAGGTTAAAGCTCTAGAACACTACTGCTTACTGGCCCGATTCAGCTAGGCAGCCAAGACGGACATTCCTAGAAGAATATAGATGTACCACCCAAGCTGGTATTTAAATACAGCATCATTTTACTTTTAACAATCATAATTTTTAAAACTGTGTGGGTTCGGCCACTCCTCCTCTAAAATGTATATTTTTTTAACCTTAATGACAGAACATTTATATAAGAAATCCAGTGCTGAAAGGCTTCTTGAAATGTATTAATTTGAATTGCCATTCCTTCATTTTCTCCCACAACAGATTTGATTATGATGATGTACAGCTCATTGTCCAGATGAATATTTTAGTTGTTGTGTAGAGTTTGTCTTTTTCACACCTTTCCCCAACTCCCCTCTCGTATTCATTCATGGTGGGTCAGATGTGGTGAAAGCTACACCAACTCACTGAAGGATCTTCTAGTACCTGAGCAATAGACCACACCAGCCCCACTTACCCATCGACGAATAGGCCTGGCTATCCTCCATTGACTGTCACCACAGCTGGACTACTATCTCCTGCCAAGATGGTGGTGATGGATCAGCAAGTCTAGCTGTATCAGAAAAAAGACAAATTATAAATAATATGCTCAGTGCAAACACTTGTTTGTATAATGGCACAGTAGCAGTACATTGCTGGTCCCCTAGGGCCATTGGAATATTTGATGCAATTAGTTATAGGGCCACGTTTTCCCCACACATGCCTCACATAAAAACATTGACTGTCTGCAAGGAATTAAGGCAGAATACCACAAGATTAAAAGTATGGGGTTCATATGCAAGCCCTTTGTGCCGCTGTAGCATAATTTTTTATGCTACAGCTGTGCAATACAAATCCCCACAGCACACTGAATTTACAAAAGTATGTAAACCCTTGCGCCACATTATAGCTGCTCTAGGTCTAATGTAGGCAATGAGAGGCGTTCCTCCACAGCGAGGCCCAAAAAAATGAGACAGTGAAATCTACAAGATTTCACTGCATCATTATAGAAATATTTTTAAAACACCTGCCTAGGGCAGGAGTTAAACTGACGCTAGTCCATTTTCAATGGGTCTCCTGGAGCTTTGCAGCACTAGCATAAAAATGTTTGTCGCTAGTTTAGCAAATTGCAAAAAAAATGTGTCAAAAAATTTGCTGCATTATAAATACAGAACAACCATTTTGTCGTTAGGAGGGCGCAGAATGACGCAAGAAAACTGGTGCATTGGAGCCAATGCACCAGTTGCTTGTAAATGCGGCCCTAAGTGATCTTTTTCTTTTATATGATTTCCTGGAAAAAAAAGAAACAGCCAATTTGTGTGTAAAAAGAAAAACAAATTACCTCTCAATAATGAGAAAGGCATAATGCACTATGCAGCACAAGCATTCTTGTTGTGCTAAATTATTGGAGGCATGCTATTGCGTCAGATACTTTGCTACTCTCCACAGTCTTCAGCTGGGGCAGCTGTAATGGACAATTTATTAATGTGCTTTAATTCCAATGGGCTGGCCCTTCTCTGACTGCCTTTCAATTCTTCCCTGACTCAAAGGAAGCAGATGATTAATAATAATACTGCGTCACACATGTCAAGTGTAAAATGCGGATATCCTGTCTGCCGTAAGTAGACCGTGGGAAAAATGAAGCACTGCAGTACAGGGAAAGGAATGGGATATATATTTTATTTGTCACGTTTGTCACAGAGTTTCCCATCCACCAAGCTCTAAATCAAGCACTTAGTCCCACTATACTCTATGGCCTCACCCTCCACCACAAATTATTTTCAATAATGACCTACCCTACTGCAGGGTAGGTTAGAGGGATTAGGTTAGGTAGAGGTTTTGCTACAGAATAGTGATGGGGTGTCACTGATCATCATGTGCTAAGCTATGGCTTATTCAGTCTCAGTAGTTGACTAATGACAAAAGAGGAAAAACGTGAACAGGCGTAAATCCAGTATGGAAGGCATGAAATACATTTACCTAATCACTTGGCCAAAAAAATGTGACCCGTGCCAAAAATTAATTTTTAAATATTTTTGGTAGCCTGGGACAGAACTTAAGAAAGAATAACACAGTGAACTAGGAGGTGGCTGAATGGGCACTGGGAAACACACCTTCATTTGGTTTGCAATGCATTGAAAACTTCATAAATTCTGCAATAACTGAACAAAAAACACATTGCACAGCCAACACTGTAGTGCCGAATTGAACCATGTTGCGGTTAGGTCACTTCTGGTAAAATGCCAAGGGCAGGGAGGTGGTAAATGATAATGGATGGGATATCTGCCTCGCTTCACAAATACAGGGAGTATAATTAATTGGTCAATAAGCAAGCAATTTGACTTACCACCAACCATCCTTACTACCACTGGGACTCTCCCTTGAACCACCTGCTCTGCTACGTCTGCCACACTGGTGCTAGCCCCAGCACTGGTGGTCTGTGTGGCTAGAAGAAACATTAGACATTTTAGATGCCAGATATGCCTCCCCTGATTATTATTTTTTTAATTAAATACATCAGCAATACCTCACCACCGTTCGGTTAGCAGTACCTTATATCAAGCTATAATTTTGAGCAGTTTGTTGGTTGACAACATTAGGAAAGCCAGGTAGTCCAGCCAACCAAAAACTTTTCATAATAGAGGGGCATAGATATGATGACTCCGAGTCATTGAAGTGCAATAAAGGGGTGGAATAATGGTCAATAAAAGACATATGGGCCCTCATTACAACCCTGGCTGTCGGTGTAAAAGTGGTGGTAATACCGCCAACAGGCTGGCGGGAAAAAAATAGAATTACGACCATGGCAGTTACCGCCATACAAAACTGCCACTTTTACACATCGACCACTAGGGTGGTAACGACTGCAGGGCTGGAGTTTTCGGTCTCCAGCCCGGCGGCTGTCACTAAACCGCAGGCGGTATCAGGAAACCGCATACCACCATGGATTTTGTGGGGTTTTGTACCGCCACAAAATCCTTGGCGGTAGGCACTATCAGTGCCAGGGAATACGTTCCCTGGCACTGATTGGGGTCTCCCCCTCCCCCTCCACTGAGTCCTCTTCCAACACCCTCGACCCCCCATCACCCTCAAAGGTGGTAGGACACCCTCCCCACCCCTGACCCCCACAGAAACACCCACACACACCCCCTACACGCACGCTCACACCACTCTTACGCATACACGCACACATGCACGCACACATACATGCACACATACACACAGACATATACGTCACATTTCCAATACACCCCCACATGCATACACGCACTCACACAACCCCTCTACACATGCACACCCGATGCACGCACACACCACACAAACCCCCACCCCCTCTCCTAACGGACGATCACCTTACCTGTTCTGGTGATCCTCCGGGGGGGAACGGGATCCATGGGGGCTGCTCCGCCGCCAGCACCCCGTCACCAGAACACCTCGACGCCGAATACTGGGATGTGATTCAGTGGGCGGTGTTCTGATGACGTGGCGGTGGAGCAGCCTCCACTTCACCGCCGAGCACCAGTATGGTTGCTGGTGGCTCTCCATCCGAAAAAGGGCAGAGGGCTGCCAGCAGTCTTGATACAGTTGGCGGAAGACCGCCACTACTTCGGCCCGAAGTAACCTCAGTGGTCTCAGTAACCTCAGCAGACTTCAGAACAGGGGACAAGCTCAGTCCTAGCCCTTACAGACACTTCATAAGCAGGAAAGAACAGAAAAGTCCAATCTTTGTGTTCTCAGAGGCAGCAATTTCAGCCAACCCACAAAGCACACTCACAGGCAAATGGGCAGTACTTCTCCTCCAGCTCTTCAGCTCTTCTCCTTGGCAGAGGTTCCTTGTGATCCAGAAGTAATCTAAAAGTCTGGGGTTTTGGGTCCACTACTTATACTCCTTTCTGCCTGTGAAGTAGGCTAACTTCAAAGGATAGTCTGTTGTTCACAAAATCCTACCTTGCCCAGGCCTGGCCCCAGACATACACCAGAGGGTTAGAGACTGCAATGTGTGAGGACAGGCACAGCCCTTTCAGGTGTGGGTCTCAGTTCCTCCCTCCCCACTCTAACCCAGGAGGCTCATCAGAATATGCAGGTTACACCCCAGCTCCCTTTGTGTCACTGTCTCGAAGAAATTCACAAACAGCCCAACTGTCATTATGACCCAGACGTGGATTTCACAGGCAGGCAGAGGCACAGAATGGTTAAGCAATAAAATGCCCACTTTCGAAAAGTGACATTTTTAAACTAACAATCTAAAAATCTATTTTACCAAAAGATGTATTTTTAAATTGTGAGTTCAAAGACCCCAAACTCCACATCTCTATCTGCCCCCAATGGGAAACTACACTTAAAAGATATTTAAAGGCAGTCCTTATGTTAACCTATGAGAGAGATAGGCTTTGCAACAGTGAAAAGAAAACCACATTTGGCAGTATTTCACTGTCAGGACATGTAAAACACATCAGTACATGTCCTAGCTCTTAAATACATGGCAACCTGCCCATGGGGCTACCTAGGGCCTACCTTCGGGGTGGCTTACATGTAGCAAAAGGGAGGGTTTGGGCCTGGCAAGTGGGTACACTTGCCAGGTCTAATTGGCAGTGCAAAACTGCACACAGACACTGCAGTGGCAAGTCGGAGCCTACTCATATGTGTGGCACAACCAATGCTTCAGGCCCACTAGTAGCATTTGATTTACAGGGGTTGGGCACCTCTAGTGCACTTTACTAGGGACTTACTATTAAATCAAATATGCTAATCAGGGATAAAACAATCACCAATACAATTTAGACAGAGAGCATATGCAATTTAGCACTGGTTATAAATGGTAAAGTGCCCAGAGTCCCAAAGCCAACACAAAATGGTCAGAAAGAATAGGGGGAAGGAGGAAAAAAGTTTGGGGTTTACAGTACAAAAGGGCCAGATGAAACACACACAAAGGGAGCTGAGGTTTGCCCTGTATGTCCTGATGGCCCATCAACTGGCTGATGGGTCGTTGGAGTGGTGGGAGGAGTTGTTACTGACGTGGCTAGGGCTGTGCCTGTGCTCTCACAATGCTGTCTCCACACCCCAGGATTGCATCTGGAGCCAGGCCAGGACAAGGCAGGATCTTGTGAACAACAGAGACTATCCTTTGAAGTACACCTACTTCAAAGGCAAAAAGGGGTATACATATTGGACCTAAACCCACAGACTTTTATAGCACTTCTGGATCAAGAGGAGACTCTGCCAAGGAGAACAGCTGAAGAGCTGTAAGGGGAAATACTGCCCCTTTGCTGTGTGTTGCTTTGTTGAGTTGGCTTCTGTTTTGGAGAGGACAAGTACTGGATTTTGCTATGTATCCTGCTTGTGAAGGTTCTCCAAGGGCTTGTGTGTGCTTGCCTCCTGTTAAAAGTTTCAGAGCCAGAAAAGATGTCACCTGCAGCACCCTTTAGCTCCACTGCTGGGAGTTCTGACCTGCTAAGTGGTGCCCATTCCAGTCCTGGGTCCTTGGTGGTTGTCCCTGCTGAAGAAATCTACAAAATCGATGCATTGCTCCTATTGTGCCTCTGTTTCTGATGCAAAACCGCTATGCAGGAGAAATTTCCACGCATCCCTGATGTGCAGCTGAAGAAATTGATGCAACCCCTGTGTGCAACACAAAGAACCGCCTCCGCCCGAGTCCAGCGCCTTATGTCCCTAGTGCCTGAGAGCCCCACACTGACTCTGATGCAGGCCCTGCTGTGCGGCTGAAAGAATCAACACATCATTGTACCACGACTGAGGAAATCAATGCACTGCACCTTTGCATCCAAGTTTCCAACGCAGCACCCTTGAAAGGAACCACCTCGAAATATAATGCCTTGCTTCCCCTTATAGTCAGGATTAGACACAACACTTCTCCCTCGTGCAGCAGAATTGACGCATCACCTTCTCCTAGACTCAGGAACCAAGGCATCCCTGTGCTGTTTGATGCTTTTTTCCTTTGTGGCTGTTTCTGCCTTGGATTTTGATGCGCCCAAAGATACTGTGTGTAACATCCCCGCACCCATAGAGTTCTATGGACAGAATTGCTTAAACCTTTAAAGAGTCATTTTTTTGAGTTTTGTATGTTGGATTTTTGTCATTCTGATCTTAGTCAGTTTAGATGAAGAGTGTTTATTTTCTAAATTTGTGTGGTGTCCATTTGCAGTGTTTTCACTGTGTTACTGTGTATTTTGTACAACTGCTTAACCCAATGCCTCTGAGATAAGCCTTACTGCTCGTGTCAAGCTACCCAAGGGGTGAGCAGGGGATTTCCTACTTACCATGACTAGAAGGAAAGGTCCCTATTTGATCAGGGTGCATGCCACTGTCAACGACAGATACCCCATTTCTAACATTGGTGGTCAGCGATTAGGAGAGGACTTGTGCTTGTACCTGACATACAGTGATTGGTATACACTACTACACAGTGCATACCATTAAGCAACCATACACTACTTTTTGATTTTTTTCTATCTTTGACAAACTTTGAAGTTATGCACAAATTATGTATCTGGTGAACTAGCAAGTGAATTTGCGGAGGTTGTGTTTGAGACTGAGAAGTTGAAATCCTTCATGGTGCCTCAACTGAAACAGATATGCAAGTATCTTAATTGCCATGTGAAGAGTTCCTCTAGAAAAGAGGAGCTGCAAACAATGCTTATGGCCTGGTGGGCAGCAAGAGAACCTGGGGAGGCTGAGAATGAGGATGTGGCGGTCCAGAACCTAGGGTACTTTGTAGCTCAGGATCTGCCTATAAGAAGAACACCCTCCAGGAATGACAGCAGTATGCCAAGCAGAGGATTGGCCCCAGAGGAGCTGGAGGAAAGGTGACAGGCCAGACAGCATGAGCTGGGGCTTGAGAAGCTAAGGTTGGAAGCAGATAGCAAAAAGTGTGAAATGGAGCAAAAGCAAGAAAAGAAGGAAAGGATCCTTACTCTGGAGGAAAAGAAATCGCTTTTGGTTCATGAGTTGAGTATGAGGGAGCTGGACCTCAAGGCCAAGCAGGATGAACCCAACTCGAATGGTGGCAGTATATTTCCGGTGCAGTCTGAGATGAGGGTGCACATTTCTAACAGTTTAGTGAAGGATTACAAAAGGGAAGATGAATTACACTTATGGTTTAAGGGTTAGGAGTTAGCTCTCCACATGAAAAAGGTCCCAGAGGTACACTGGGTGGCAGGTCTGTGAAAGCACTTTGAGGTAGAGAGGTGGAGCCTTGCCAGCCTTGGGGGATCCCAAGGGGCCCACCAACCCTGCCATGAAGGGTGCTCTATTCACTCGGTACAGCCTCAAACCCAGAACAGTACAAGGAAAAGTTTTGGTCCTAGAAGAAGTCGGATGCCCAAACCTGGTTAGAATGTGTTGATTCTTTTTGCAGAGCACTGGATGGTTTGGTGAAGGGCAGCAAGAGAACAGATTGTGAGGGCCTGTACAATTTGATTGCATTGGAGCACTTGTACAGTCTTTGTTTTCCAGAGCTGCATCAGCACCCCAGGAAGCTTGCCCAGGAAGCGGACTGCTGGGAGAGCACCAGGGTCCAGAAGAGGTATGGGGAAGACTCTGCGAAGGGTGGGTATGGTCCCCAGCAGAAGAAGTGGGGGAGCAAGAATAAACAGGGGGAGTTCTCTAAAGGGCGCAAACCTCGTTCCTGGAGTAAGCATTCCCATCCCCCCAGGAGAGAAGAAGCCTTGGATCTTTCCAGAGAATCTTGAAGATAAGGGTCCCCACAAAGGTTATGCAGTTGATCTGGAGGGTCACATGAGTGGGGACTCCAAGTGTCCTAAGTGGACACCAGCACCCACTGATGAACAGTCATGGGGGTTAGCCAGTGTAACCCTTGGGGAGGAGTTGGTTCCAGGAGAAGGGTGGAAGCCAGCTGAGATGACCTTGTCACGCTAGAGGATTGTGAGATGGTCCCAGGGATCCTCATGCCTGAGAGCAATAAGAAGTACAGGCAGTGGGTGACCATCAATGGACAAAGGGTAGAGGCTCTGAGAGACACAGGAGCCAGTGTGACTACTGTCAGGTGTCACCTGGTGTCTGAAAAGCAGGTGGTCCTTCATGTGCTTCACCAAACAGTTGCAGTTGACAACTCTAAGTGCCAGTACAAGGTGGCACAGGTTCACTTTGAATGTGGGGGGGGGTCTCAGGTTCCTTAAGGGTAGCTGTGAGTCCAACCATGACTGTTGATTGTCTGCTAGGTAACGACCTGGACCTTGGCGTGAGATGGAACGCAGGTCACACTTTGAGATAGTGGGTCTGCATGAGTGGGCATGCATGACCACTTGATCTATGGTAGCCAGTAAGGGTGATCAGGAGGATATGGAACCTGAAAGAGTGGACCAGGTGCCTTCCATGAAGAGAAGGAGCAGGGGGCATAGGAATCCCACCCCAGAAGTTTCCACGGTCCAAGAGGAGGCTGAACCTGAGGGGGATGCCTTGGCACCTGCAGGGGAGCAAGTGGCCAAACTGGAAGATGTGCCTTAGCTGACCCATTGGCAGCAGGAAGGGGGTCACACCAGGGAGGAGTTCTGTGAGGTACAGAGGACATGCCCTTCTCTTGAGGGTCTGAGGCAGCGGGCTGCAGTCCAACCAGCTGGCAGAGAATCGGGATCGTATTGATCTACTCTGAGAATGGTCTCCTGTACAGTGAGCCTAATGTTGCTGAGCCTGGGGCAGCCCTAGTTTGGTGGTACCTGTGTGCTTCAAAACCTATCTGCTGGGCCTGGCTCTGGCTTTGGCATAACATTTGGGGCAGGACAAAACATTTGAGAGTATTTTCACCTACTTTTATTGGCCCAACATGCAAAGGCACTCTGAAGCGCATTGTAGGTCTTGCTAGACTTGCCAGACAACTTGCTAGAGTCAGGGCAGATGCAGGGCTCTTCTCCACCCATTCCCAGTAGTGAGCACCCCTTTCTAGCAGGTAGGGATCAACATTGTAGGGCCTCTGGAACTCAAGACAGCCATGTGAAACAAGTATATCTTGGACTTTGTTGCCCATGCCACCAGGTACACAAATGGTATCCCTCTGAGAACAGTGATGGCATTATGGTGGACCGGGCATTGATGTGGATCTTTTCCAGCATGGGGTTCCACAAGGAGGTGATGTACGACCGGGCTACCAACTTCACGTTCACATATGTGAAGTCTTTGTTGGAGAAGTGTGGGGTGACCTGCAAGTTCACCACTCCTTACCACCCTCAAGGTAATGGGTTGGTTGAAAGGTTCAACCATACCCTGATGGGCATGATTGGGGGTCTGTCAGACTAAATAAGGCGTAAGTGGAATGTCCCCTTGCCATGCCCTAGAAGGGACTTGGCTTAAACCTCTTTGAGCTGCTCTATGAGCACACTGTATGAGGACCTCTTAGCCTGATGAAAAAAGACTGGGAGAAAGTTCTCAGTATGCCCCCCTAGGCAGTATTTAGCTAAGTGCTTGCCTTTAGAAACCAGACTGCGAGCTTCAGGAAACTCACTCAGGAGACCCTGGAAGCAAGTCAGGAGGATATGAAGCTATAGTAAGACCAGAATGCCACTCTGGTGAGTTTCAGCCTGGCCAGAAAGTGTGGGTCATGGCCCCAGTGGAGCCTCACACTCTATTGGACAAGTAGACTAAGCCTTTTAAGGTAGTGGAGCACAAGAACAATGTCACCTACCTGGTGAACTTGTAGACTCCAAGGAACCGTTTGAGGGTTCTAGATGTGAGATGATGTAGTGCAGCTGTCAGAACGACCGCCTCGGGAGCTGGAGATTTGGGATTGACTCTCCGCACCAGTGCAACATCCTGTGATTCTGAGAAAATCACTTAATCTCCCCAAGCCCATGGACAGCACCTTGTGACCCACAAGGGTGATAAGCGGTGCTATGCAAATCTACATTTCACAATTCACCTCAAACCACATTTTCAGAGATCGGAACTGACTATACTTCTGGCAACAGATGATGGTATGAAGAAGGAGAGTGAACCTCTTCTTAACCTCCAGCCTGCCAAAAGGCAAGATGGGTCTGTGGACGGTGTGAACCTCTCCCTGACACTAACCCTGGAACAGAAGTGTAAATGTCACCAGCTGCTGGGATGGTTTGCCTCCCTGTTATCTTTGATCCCAGGAGTCACCCATTTGTGTACCCACAATGTGGACACTGGAGACAGTCCACCTGTGAAACATGAAATCTACAGGATGACTGACAAGTTCAAAGCCAACATCAAGGAAGAGGTCTCCAAGATGCTAGCGTTTGGGATGATAGCTCTCTCCAGCAGTCCTTGAACCAACCCAGTGGCTTTGGTCCCAAAGGCTGTTGCCCCAGGTGCAACCCCTCAACTGCGGTTCTGTGTGGACTATTGTGGGCTCAGCACCTTCACTAAGACTGACGTGCACCCCATCCCCAGAATAGATGAGCTCTTAGATCGGCTAGGAGCTGCTAAAGTTCCCCAGTATGTTTGACTTAATATCTGGGTCCTGGCATGATGATTAATGAGGCCAGAGAGAGATCAGCATTTTTAACACCAGAGGGGTACCACCCATTCTGGGTTATGCCCTTTGGTTTCAAAAACGCACCTGCCACCTTTCAGAGGTTGGTCAACCAGGTCATGGCTGGACTAGAGGATTTTAGCGCCGCCTACCTGGATGGCATTGCAGTGTTGAGCTCCAGCTGGGAGGATCACTTGCATCGCCTCTGGGAGGTGCTGAAGACCCTGTAGAAGGAGAACCTCACTATTAAGGCCAGAAAGTGCAAGATAGGGCAGGCGTCTGTGGTGTACGTGGGACACCACATGGGAAGTGGCTGGGTTGTACCCCTACATTCCAAGATTGACACCACTCTGGCTTGGGAGCCCCCAAGACCCAGACAGAAATGAGAACCTTCTTAGGTCTCACCAGTTATGACAGGAGATTTGTCAAGGGTTATAGCACCAGTGTTACCCCTTGACAGAGCTAACTTCCAAGAAGCAGCCCAAAAAGGTGGTCTGAATGGAAGCTTGTCAGGCTGCTTTTGATGCCCTGAAGGCAGCCAAGTTCACAGCATCGGGGCTGAAGGCACCCGACTTCTCCAAGGAATGTGTTGTGCAGGCCGAAGCTTCAGAGCATGGTGTGGAGGCAGTTCTAGCACAGCTAAATGAAGAGAGCCTGGACCAGCCTGTAGCCTTCATTAGCAGGAGGTTACTTTCCCGGAAATAGAGATGGAGCGCAAATGAGAGAAGGGGCCTCCAGGGCTTTTTAAGGCTTGAGACCATGTGGTCCCACTTCTTACTGAAATTGGCCATGGGGGATGAGGACCATGGATAAACTAAGTCTCAAGGAGGGGGCAGCACACCCTTTCCCTGTAATATATATGTTTTGGCCCCAGGGCATGGCATGACAAAGGCCGTGCAGACTGTGGGGTTGTCAGCCTGTTGGAGGTTTGGCCATAGGGCCTAGCAGCAGGCCAAGCACTGTGTATGATTACCAGCTGCACACATCCAAAGGCTGTACACAGCGCGTCATTGGCTGCCTGCGTGGAATTGGGAGCAGTGCCTAGGTGCAAGCCAGGACCTTTAGCTAGCCCCACACCATTCACAACCAAAGGCTGTGTGTAATGTGGGGTTGTTTGCTTCTGGGTGGCTGCCTGAAGGGAGTTGGTTGCGGGGCATGGCTGCAAGCCAGGCCCTGTGGCCACCCTTAAGCTGCACATGACCACAGGCCATATGCAGCTGGTTGGCTGCCTCTGGGTAGGTTGGCTACAGGGCCTGGTCATAGGCCAGGAGTTCCTACCAACTGCCTGCTGTGCACAGCCATTGCTGTAGGCCGACAGAGCAGAAGTGAAATAAAGGATTGCTTAGTCAGATACTATATTTGTCTGGCTCTAACATGCCTGTTTTTTTAAGAGTACCTACTACTTTGTCCCCCTCATTTCAGGACAGTCCACTCCCATCCCCCAACCTGCCCCACAGGACATAGGTAGCCTCCACCTCTGTCATTTGTGCGGGTGCTTCTGGTAGGTCATGTTGAATATTTTTTTGCCTCTCAACTAGTATGTGTTAGGGTCTTCTCTATTTCTTTTAAGTCCTCCCTTTCTATTTGAGTGTCCACTTTAACCATACAAACCTGCCTCCTTGAACTTTTTTTTATGTTTCCCAGTTTCCTCTGCAAACTTCCTCCTTTTTTCCAATTTATTCTGCTGCCTTTTGAGTAACTTCCCTCATTCCTCTTTTAAATGCCTTGAGGTAACAGATGATTGTTTGTTACGTGTAGAGGAACATGGGCCTAGGAATACTATTCACACACTGTGTAGTTGACAGAGGGCTTTATTGAGCAAAGAGTCCATAGTACAGGTGGACCCGCACAAGATTTTATGTCATACAAGATTCCATGATGTCATTAGCAATGACAGCACAGTCTGGCAGGATACATACCACCATATGTCCTTTCCATTCCTTTCCACCTCATCATGCTTTGCATTTCAGATCTTTTTGGACCCATGTCTCAACCAACATAATGAAAAAAATATTATTGATTTAATGACTACATGCTTGGTCCATTAAAACTTTCAAATTGATACTTATGATCAATAGATAAGCTAGAGATGACCCAACATTAGTGATATATTGCTTTTGTAAATGGTGGAAAATAATTTGATAGCTGCATACAGCAGGTATCTAAATATGTGTGTTATTGTTTTGTCTAGGACTGGAAGTATTCCAGACTCCTGGAGTGGATGGGTGGCAGAGACCACCCCCCCAGTGGAGAGAGGAGGAGTAGCTACTGGGACATGTGGTAAGTCACTTTTCTTTCTCAATGACAACTACTGCATTTGTTAAGGAATTCCTTCCTTGCTTCCAAGCCCATTTAGCACTCTCTCCTTTTTTTAAATAAATTATGCAACCTCCTTTGTTTTTTTGTATCCTCCCACCATTCAGTTGTTGGAAGAAAGTTTGCAGTGGTCTGTCCAATCGCCTACATTTTTATTTCAATTTAACCCATTCATCCTGTTCCACCAATTCCATAATTTGCAACCCCATCTGTTAGAAATTAGGTTTCTGGTTGCCAGAGGTATGCACCTTGAGCAAACAGAAACACAATCATAGTCAGGGTAAGTCACAAACACACCATGAATTAACCTGTGCCCACACATTGGTATCTTGGCACAGAACAGGCAGGTTTAGCTTAAGAGGCAATTTGTAAAGTGTTTGTGCAACACTTCAAAAAGTAGACAAGTGAAAACACGAAATAATACCCTACCCATTTAAAAAATAAAACTTAATCTAATTAATAAACAAGACCAAAAAAAAATCTTTCACAAGTGGAACTTGAGTTATGAATTTATAAAGAATAAACTGTAGAAAAGAGCTTAGAAGCAAAAAGTATCAACCGGGAATATTTGGTCACCCTGAACCAGGACAAAGTCATATATTCAGGCCAACCGTGGTGGAGTGAGGGTCGGCTACAGGTACCTAGTTGGACCCATTGAACCAAAGTATTTTAAAATCCTGGTGTGGAACCGTTGTGGTGGTTCTGAACCATGCTGTAGAGGGGATGCGTTGAATTTCCCCATGTAGTCAAGGTGGTGCGCCGAAGTCCCCCAAGTCTCAGTGGTGATTTGTCAGAGACAAGATGCGATAGAGTTCGGGCCCAGGAGCAGGCCACATCGGCATCAATGCAAATCACTGATTCCGATGAACGCAGTGGCTGCAATGCAAGTTTGGTGTTATTGTCGAGAATGTTGTTTACTGGGAAGCAGGAGCCTTACACTGAAGGAAACATTACAGTGCGTGTTCCGAAAATGACGCACCAGTTTTATCCACATAACTGCAGACATGAACTGTTCCGTCTACTCAGTGGCAGAGATACGGTATTTCTGATTGAGCAGCAGCTGAAAATCTACCTCCAAGGGTTTAGGACTGGGGTGGCACCACTTGACAGATCAGGCTTACATTTGGCAGAGTCAAAGTTGGTTGGTTAGAAATTTTTTATATCCCTAAGACTTTAAATCAGGAGACCAGTCAGTAAGTAAATATTGGAAAAATGTGTCCTCTGCTCTGACAAAGATTCACATACAAAGAATCCCAATTACCTCAGGGAACAGCAATGTTGTGGCTATTTTACAATGGGTTGAGTACTAAAATTCACATTCTTTTTTTTTTTATTTGGATAATCTTGCTAATCCTGCTGGAGGAGTCGGAGGACAAGCCCCAGAGGCCTACTCCCAGTGGGACACAGCCGTTCGACTGCACCTCAGGAAATTGGAGGCAATTGCACTGGAATACTGCCAGCTGCTGGTGCTCAAGGAGGAGGAGGAAGAAGAAGAGGAAAAAGAGACAGCTTTGGTCACTAGCCACCCAAGCCGCCCCCGAACCACAATAGGATTTTGCAGGACCTGGATGAACTGAAGTGTGGCCAGCAGAAACTGTTGCACCGGGTGGAGGCTATTGAGGCCTATTTTTTTAGGAGGGATGGGACTTATTTTGAAAGGTGGTAAGGGCAGTAAGGATTAGGGTGCTTTTGGAGTATGTTGGATTTGAGTGAGGGGAGGGGCCCCTTGTCGGAGGAGAGGGTGGCAAGCACAGTTTGGGACAAGGTGTTTTGGGGATATGTTGGCTTTGAAGGAGAGGTTGGGCCTGTTGTTGGAGGAGAGGGTGGGACCTTTATGCATTTCTTTTTATTTAATTATATCAAATAGTTCTCATGAATATATATCTTTGTATTAATTAGAGTAGCCTCACACATAGTTAAAGTGGAGGCACTGCCAACACAGTGGCAACAGAGGCTGTTCTGCAACTGTCTCACTGCAAACAATTGTCCCTCTATGTTCATCATCTCTCTCTTAAGTATTTAATATTTGCCTACCCAATCAGTCTTTCAATGTGTTTGAACTACTCTACGTACCTTATCTCACCCAGTACAGGCACCTCTGCAAACAATGTTTTAAAACAGAATATGAGTGACCTGAACATACACAACAACCCATCTTTTTTTGATGATACTGAGGAGCACCCACCCTCCCATTATCAGTAATAATACCTACTAATAGTACCTACCTACCCTCTGTTACTGCTAATGGGGCCAGTCATCAAAAACAATTCCTCCTTCACAAGAGCCTCTTTTTGTACCGGAGTAAAGAAAGCTATGTCTGGTACCTCTCCTATAATCGGTCCATACCTTCATGCAGGGCTTTTCAAAGGGCCTTTTACTGGCAGTGAACCGATAGTGCTAACAGTGACAGCATCACAGGGATTGCAACTGGACACCATGAAGGACCCTGGTGAGGGGAACTACTGCATTAAAGCCACCAACTAGACTAAAAGAAAAGAAAATGAGTAAAATCCAGGACTGAGACTACCATGCTAAAACAGCAATTAGCAACATAGGCCCTCATTACAACATTGGCGGTAAAAGCTGCTTACCGCCGTGCAGAAGACTGCCAACACACCTCTGCAGCTGCGGAATTCCGCTACAGCTATTACGACCCACTGCTCAGAAACCGCCAAAATCTAGACACCCACACAAATCCGCCACACCAAAGGTCAGTGATAAACTGGTGATAACAAAACCTCCAACGTCATGCCAACAGGAATACACCCACACTGGCGGTCTTTCAACCGCGGTAATCCATTGGCGGTACACATCGCTGCGCTCAAAATACACACACTCTTACAAAACACAACCAGATTGGACAAATTCAAAATACACACACCTGATACACATATACACACCACTCATACACACCCAATACAATATAAATCACACACCCACATTACCCACAAACTCTTACTGCCCACAAATCCAAAGAAGGCCAGAGAGACAGCAAAGCAAAGACAACACCAGCATACGGAGGCACACAAGACTATTAAACATACACAACCACGCACAAAACACCACACACCCCTAAACATCACCCCCCACATCACAACACACACCACCTCACACATCACCCACACCACCCCATGGCACCGCAAAGACACCCCAGGTTTTCTGAGTAAGAGCTCAGGGTCATGGTGGAGGAAATCATCCGGGTAGAGCCACAGCTATTCGGATCAAAGGTACAGCACACCTCCATAGTTAGGAAGATGGAGCTATGGCGCAGAATTGTGGACAGGGTCAACGCTGTGGGACAGCACCCAAGAACACGGGATGACATCAGGAAGAGGTGGAATGACCTACGGGGGAAGGTGCGTTCCGTGGTCCCAAGACATCACATTGCGGTTCAGAGGATTGGCGGCGGACCCCCACCTCCTCCCCCAGAACTAACAACATGGGAGGAGCAGGTCTTGGCTATACTGCATCCTGAGGGCCTCGCAGGAGTAGCTGGAGGAATGGACTCTGGTAAATCAAATCTTTAACTACTTCATCCCCCACCCTATCTGCATGCTATCACATACCCCACCCTCGCACTCACCCCATCACTCCAACTCCTCACATATGTCCCACTATCACAAATCACACATCCCAACACCAAGCCATGCATGCAACAACAAAGCATGGACACTCATCAACAATGCATGTCCACTACACATACCCACAGACACCCCTAAGCAAGTATCACACAAGGTCCTACACAGGAATGGAAGCACTGGGGTACAGGGCCACCCACCCATTGCACACCATGGCACACACAGATACTAAAACTATGCATTTACACCCCTGCATGACCCCTACCCAATGTCACCGGACAGGAGGTTCCAGACATGGCCACTAGACCCACTGAAGAGGCCCATAGTGATGACAGAAGCTCTGTCCAACTGGATCTAGATGACCAGCCCGGCCCATCTGGGACCTCGGGACAGTCGGTTCCCCTCACACAGTCACAGGCCACCAACGAGCCTCCCCCCTCAGGAATCACCAGCACAGCACCCACCCAGCGGACCCATACCTCTGTCCCCAGGACACGTCAAGCAGCAGTGTGTCCACCACTACAGGGAACCCAGGCTAACCCACCACCCCAACAACAGCATGGACCTGGTGGTAGTGGGCACACGGTTCAGGGGACAGAGGCCAGGAACACAGGGGAACTGGGAGGGCTGCTGTGCAACAGGGGGAGGACAGGCCCCGGGAACCCACTCTCCATGAGGACCTCTCCAACATCATGGGAGCCTACCATCCTTCCCAGGAGACGATGGCAACGGTACTGGCCAAGTTTCAGGAAACCCAGCGGCTGCAGGAGGAACAGTATTTGGGGTTCAGGGAGGAACTCAAGTCCATCAAATCCACCCTGGGCACCATTGTAGGGGTGCTGAAGGAACTCTTGAACACCAGGAGGGACACTGTGGCACAACAAGGGGCCCATGACACTAGCCTGGACGATGAACTGCCCACCACCTCTGCCAGCGCTAGTGGACAGGAGGCACCGACACAGGACCACGACACCAGCACCCCACCCCCTGCAGATAGAGAACCACCCGCAAACGGTCCCTGAGATCCAGGATAAAGACCGAGAACAATGCCAAGAACCCCCCAAGAAATGAGACCACCCTGATTGTCATCCTTCTGTCCCACTTTGTCACCCTGTCCATCCTTAAACTGCCCTAACTCCACTTCCTATACCCCTTTGGACAATGCATCTGTGAGACAAATAGACTGACTCTGCCAAATCAAATCAAATCAAAATCATTAACATTTATAAAGCGCGCTACTCACCCGTGCGGGTCTCAAGGCGCTAGGGGGGAAAGGGGGGGTTATCGCTGCTCGAACAGCCAAGTCTTTAGGAGTCTCCGGAAAGCGGAGTGGTCCTGGGTGGTCCTGAGGCTGGTGGGGAGGGAGTTCCAGGTCTTGGCCGCCAGGAAGGAGAAAGATCTCCCACCCGCCGTGGAGCGGCGGGTGCGAGGGACGGCAGCAAGTGCGAGGCCAGCGGAGCGGAGGGGGCGGGTGGGGACGTAGAAGCTGAGGCGTCTGTTGAGGTATTCCGGTCCCTTGTTGTGGAGGGCTTTGTGTGCGTGGGTGAGAAGACGGAAGGTGATCCTTTTGCTGACTGGGAGCCAATGCAGGTGTCTCAGGTGTGCGGAGATGTGGCTGTTGCGGGGTACGTCGAGGATGAGGCGGGCCGAGGCGTTTTGGATGCGTTGCAGGCGGTTTTGGAGTTTGGCGGTGGTCCCGGCGTAGAGGGTGTTGCCGTAGTCCAGGCGACTCGTGACAAGGGCGTGGGTCACGGTTTTTCTGGTGTCGGCGGGGATCCAGCGGAAGATCTTGCGGAGCATGCGGAGAGTGAGGAAGCAGGCGGAGGACACGGCGTTGACTTGCTTGGTCATGGTGAGAAGAGGGTCCAAGATGAAGCCGAGGTTGCGGGCGTGGTCTGCGGGGGTCGGTGCGGTGCCGAGGGCCGTGGGCCACCAGGAGTCGTCCCAGGCGGACGGGGTGTTGCCGAGGATGAGGACTTCCGTTTTTTCAGAGTTCAGCTTTAGGCGGCTGAGCCTCATCCAATCTGCGACGTCCTTCATACCCTCTTGTAGGTTGGTCTTGGCGCTGGCGGGGTCCTTGGTGAGGGAGAGTACAAGTTGGGTGTCGTCGGCGTAGGAGGTGATGATGATGTCGTGCTTGCATACGATGTCGGCGAGGGGGCTCATGTAGACATTGAAGAGTGTCGGGCTGAGCGATGAGCCTTGAGGTACGCCGCAGATGATCTTTGTGGGTTCTGAGCGAAACGGAGGGAGGTAAACTCTTTGGGAGCGGTTAGCGAGGAAGGAGGCGATCCAGTCCAGGGCCTGGCCTTGGATCCCGGTGGAGCGTAGGCGGGTGATTAGGGTGCGGTGACAGACGGTGTCAAAGGCAGCCGAGAGGTCGAGGAGAATGAGGGCGACTGTTTCACCGTTGTCCATCAGGGTTCTGATGTCGTCTGTGACTGAGATGAGGGCGGTTTCCGTGCTGTGGTTGGTTCGGAATCCGGTTTGTGAAGGGTCGAGCAGGTTGTTGTCTTCCAGGAAGGTGGTCAGCTGTTTGTTGACGGTCTTTTCTATTACCTTGGCTGGGAAAGGTAGAAGAGAGATGGGGCGGAAGTTTTTCAGGTCGCTTGGGTCAGCCGTAGGTTTCTTTAGTAGGGCGTTGACTTCAGCGTGCTTCCAGCATTCGGGGAAGGTAGCAGAAGAAAAAGAAGAGTTGATGACGGTCTGGAGGTGCGGGGCGATGATGTCGTCGGCTTTGTTAAAGATGAAGTGCGGGCAGGGGTCCGAAGGGGCGCCGGAGTGGATAGAGTTCATGATGGATTTGGTTTCTTCCGTGTTGATGTGGGTCCAGTTGTTGAGGGTGATGTCCGGGGAAGCGGGTTCAGTGGTGTATGGTTGGGTCTGGTGTCCGCAGCTGTCGTGGAGGTCGCTGATCTTGCGATGGAAGAAAGAGGCGAGGGATTCGCACAAATCCTGTGAGGGCGTAACGGCGTTGGCACTGGCGCTGGCGCTGGGGTTGGAGAACTCTTTGACGATGCTGAAGAGTTCTCTGCTGTTGTGGCTGTTTTTGTCTAGTCTGTCGGTGAAAAAGTTCCTTTTGGCAGTGCGGATCAGGTGGTGGTGTTCGCGTGTAGCGTTCTTGAGGGCGGTCATGTTGTCAGCGGTGTGGTCCTTGCGCCAGGCCTTCTCAAGGGCACGACAAGTTTTCTTTGATTCTTTGAGGGTGTCAGAGAACCAGAGAGGTTTTTTGGTGTTGGTCTGTCGATGCGTGCGTTTGAGGGGAGCAAGGTTGTCAGCGCAGTTGGAGATCCAGTTTGTGAGGTTGAGAGCTGCGTCGTTGGGGTCGGTGGTGAGGGTGGGTTGGTTGGCGGCGAGAGCGGAGAAGAGTTGCTCTTCAGGGATCTTGTTCCACTGTCGACGAGGGATGGGTTGAGTGCGGAGGTGGGAGGTCTCGCGTCGGAATGTGAAGTGGACGCAGCTGTGGTCGGTCCAGTGTAGGGCAGAGGTGTGGCTGAAGAAGACGTGTTTGCTGGCGGAGAAGATAGGGTCGAGCGTGTGTCCGGCGATGTGGGTGGCGGTGTTCACCAGTTGTTTGAGGCCGAGGTTGGCGAGGTTGTCGAGCAGGGTGGTGGTGTTGGGGTCGTTGTTTTGTTCCAGATGGAAGTTGAGGTCGCCTAGGAGGATGTAGTCCGGTGAGGCGAGGGCGTGCGGGGAGATGAAGTCGGTGATGGCGTCGCTGAAAGAGGCGCGAGGTCCGGGAGGACGGTAGACGAGGGATCCTCTGAGGGTGGTCCTTGGGTCGGTGCGAATCTGAAAATGCAGGTGTTCAGCGGCGAGGGGGGGGTCTTCGGTGGAGGTGGTGACGCTGATGGAGTCTTTGAAGATGATGGCGACACCTCCTCCTACTTGGTTGGTGCGGTCTTTTCTGGAGATCTTGTAGCCTTCGGGGATGGCGGGTAGCGATGTCTGGAGCAGAGGAGGCGTTCATCCATGTCTCCGTGATGAAGGCGACGTCCGGGGCTGTGGAGTCCAGGAGGTCCCAAAGTTCAACGGCGTGCTTGTGGACGGAACGAGCGTTGACCAGGATGCACTTGAGGTGGTTGATGGCGCGTGGGCTTGTGGTCGTGGTAGTTGCGTGGTGGAAGATGCGTTTGCAGGAGTTGCAGGCGAAGGGTCCATGGGTGCGTTTGGGGTGAGCTAGGAAGCAGGTTTTGGAGCGCCCTGGGTTGAGGGCGTGGAGGGTGGTGGGGTCGTAGCGGATCAGCGGGGCTTGGGGGAGCTGGGGACCAGGGGTCGTGGCGCTGGGCGCGGGCCAGGCGCGGGCGCAGTCGCGCAGCGGCCGCCATAAGAGGTAGGAGGGGGGGAGGGGTCAGCTGGGGGCGAATGGGAGCTGGGGGGCGGGGGCGTGCAGGAGGTCGCGGCGGGAAAGCGCGAGGGAGGGGGGGGGACAGGTAGAGTGAGAGGAGCTGGGGGAGGGGGTTTAGGGTGGAGGAGGGTGAGTGTTAGGAGGTTTGGAGATTAGGGAGAGAGATAGGAGTAGGGTTGTGAAGATAGGGGAGGGGGGGTTGTAGAGGTGGGTGAGGGAGAGAGGTAGAGTGAGAGGATAGGGAGATAGGTAGTAGAGGGGGTGGCGGGAGGGGGGGAGAGATAGAGAAATAGATAGAGAAAATAGATAGAGAAGTCGATAGATAGGGAAATAGATAGATAGACAGATAGGTAGGTAGGAGGAGGTGGAGAGTGGGGGAGTTAGATAGTGAGATAGGGAGCTAGAGAGATAGGAAGATAGGAGGAGTGAGGGAGGTAGATAGCGAACGGGTTAGCTAGGGGTGAGAGAGGGGGAGGCGAGTGAGGGAGGGGGATGAGGAAGGAGCAGGAGGGCAGGCTCGGGGGAAGAAGACGGAGGAGGTAGAAGAGCCGAAGACAGAAGACAGAAGAACAGAAGACAGAAGAACAGAAGACCGGAAGAACAGAGAAGAACAGAGAAGCACCGAGAAGAACAGAGAAGAAGAACACAGAAGACCGGAAGAACACAGAAGAACAGAAGGGAAGAACAGAAGAACAGAAGAGAAGAACAGAAGAACACAGAAGAAGATTGCAGAGGGGGAGCGAGGAGGAAGAGACAGAGAGGAGGAAAAGAAGCAGGAGCAGGAGAGAAGGTGAGTGGCGCGGGGCAGGGCGAGGGGCTGGGAGGAGGGGGGTACTTACAGTTAGGTGGGTCTCAGGAACACAGGAACTCGGGAACTTGGAGGAGCTGCAGCGGCAGGGGGAGCGACCTACCCTTGGGTCAAGGGTCGCTACCACTGTCGCGCAGCGGCCGCCATAAGAGGTAGGAGGGGGGGGGAGGGGTCAGCTGGGGGCGAATGGGAGCTGGGGGGCGGGGGCGTGCAGGAGGTCGCGGCGGGAAAGCGCGAGGGAGGGGGGGGACAGGTAGAGTGAGAGGAGCTGGGGGAGGGGGTTTAGGGTGGAGGAGGATGAGTGTTAGGAGGTTTGGAGATTAGGGAGAGAGATAGGAGTAGGGTTGTGAAGATAGGGGAGGGGGGGTTGTAGAGGTGGGTGAGGGAGAGAGGTAGAGTGAGAGGATAGGGAGATAGGTAGTAGAGGGGGTGGCGGGAGGGGGGGAGAGATAGAGAAATAGATAGAGAAAATAGATAGAGAAGTCGATAGATAGGGAAATAGATAGATAGACAGATAGGTAGGTAGGAGGAGGTGGAGAGTGGGGGAGTTAGATAGTGAGATAGGGAGCTAGAGAGATAGGAAGATAGGAGGAGTGAGGGAGGTAGATAGCGAACGGGTTAGCTAGGGGTGAGAGAGGGGGAGGCGAGTGAGGGAGGGGGATGAGGAAGGAGCAGGAGGGCAGGCTCGGGGGAAGAAGACGGAGGAGGTAGAAGAGCCGAAGACAGAAGACAGAAGAACAGAAGACAGAAGAACAGAAGACCGGAAGAACAGAGAAGAACAGAGAAGAACAGAGAAGAACAGAGAAGAAGAACACAGAAGCACCGAGAAGAACAGAGAAGAAGAACACAGAAGACCGGAAGAACACAGAAGAACAGAAGGGAAGAACAGAAGAACAGAAGAGAAGAACAGAAGAACACAGAAGAAGATTGCAGAGGGGGAGCGAGGAGGAAGAGACAGAGAGGAGGAAAAGAAGCAGGAGCAGGAGAGAAGGTGAGTGGCGCGGGGCAGGGCGAGGGGCTGGGAGGAGGGGGGTACTTACAGTTAGGTGGGTCTCAGGAACACAGGAACTCGGGAACTTGGAGGAGCTGCAGCGGCAGGGGGAGCGACCTACCCTTGGGTCAAGGGTCGCTACCACTGTCGCGCAGCGGCCGCCATAAGAGGTAGGAGGGGGGGGAGGGGTCAGCTGGGGGCGAATGGGAGCTGGGGGGCGGGGGCGTGCAGGAGGTCGCGGCGGGAAAGCGCGAGGGAGGGGGGGGGACAGGTAGAGTGAGAGGAGCTGGGGGAGGGGGTTTAGGGTGGAGGAGGGTGAGTGTTAGGAGGTTTGGAGGTTAGGGAGAGAGATAGGAGTAGGGTTGTGAAGATAGGGGAGGGGGGGTTGTAGAGGTGGGTGAGGGAGAGAGGTAGAGTGAGAGGATAGGGAGATAGGTAGTAGAGGGGGTGGCGGGAGGGGGGGAGAGATAGAGAAATAGATAGAAAAAATAGATAGATAGGGAAATAGATAGATAGACAGATAGGTAGGTAGGAGGAGGTGGAGAGTGGGGGAGTTAGATAGTGAGATAGGGAGCTAGAGAGATAGGAAGATAGGAGGAGTGAGGGAGGTAGATAGCGAACGGGTTAGCTAGGGGTGAGAGAGGGGGAGGCGAGTGAGGGAGGGGGATGAGGAAGGAGCAGGAGGGCAGGCTCGGGGGAAGAAGACGGAGGAGGTAGAAGAGCTGAAGACAGAAGACAGAAGAACAGAAGACAGAAGAACAGAAGACCGGAAGAACAGAGAAGAACAGAGAAGAACAGAGAAGAAGAACACAGAAGCACCGAGAAGAACAGAGAAGAAGAACACAGAAGACCGGAAGAACACAGAAGAACAGAAGGGAAGAACAGAAGAACAGAAGAGAAGAACAGAAGAACACAGAAGAAGATTGCAGAGGGGGAGCGAGGAGGAAGAGACAGAGAGGAGGAAAAGAAGCAGGAGCAGGAGAGAAGGTGAGTGGCGCGGGGCAGGGCGAGGGGCTGGGAGGAGGGGGGTACTTACAGTTAGGTGGGTCTCAGGAACACAGGAACTCGGGAACTTGGAGGAGCTGCAGCGGCAGGGGGAGCGACCTACCCTTGGGTCAAGGGTCGCTACCACTGTCGCGCAGCGGCCGCCATAAGAGGTAGGAGGGGGGGGGAGGGGTCAGCTGGGGGCGAATGGGAGCTGGGGGGCGGGGGCGTGCAGGAGGTCGCGGCGGGAAAGCGCGAGGGAGGGGGGGACAGGTAGAGTGAGAGGAGCTGGGGGAGGGGGTTTAGGGTGGAGGAGGGTGAGTGTTAGGAGGTTTGGAGATTAGGGAGAGAGATAGGAGTAGGGTTGTGAAGATAGGGGAGGGGGGGTTGTAGAGGTGGGTGAGGGAGAGAGGTAGAGTGAGAGGATAGGGAGATAGGTAGTAGAGGGGGTGGCGGGAGGGGGGGAGAGATAGAGAAATAGATAGAGAAAATAGATAGAGAAGTCGATAGATAGGGAAATAGATAGATAGACAGATAGGTAGGTAGGAGGAGGTGGAGAGTGGGGGAGTTAGATAGTGAGATAGGGAGCTAGAGAGATAGAAAGATAGGAGGAGTGAGGGAGGTAGATAGCGAACGGGTTAGCTAGGGGTGAGAGAGGGGGAGGCGAGTGAGGGAGGGGGATGAGGAAGGAGCAGGAGGGCAGGCTCGGGGGAAGAAGACGGAGGAGGTAGAAGAGCCGAAGACAGAAGACAGAAGAACAGAAGACAGAAGAACAGAAGACCGGAAGAACAGAGAAGAACAGAGAAGAACAGAGAAGAACAGAGAAGAAGAACACAGAAGCACCGAGAAGAACAGAGAAGAAGAACACAGAAGACTGGAAGAACACAGAAGAACAGAAGGGAAGAACAGAAGAACAGAAGAGAAGAACAGAAGAACACAGAAGAAGATTGCAGAGGGGGAGCGAGGAGGAAGAGACAGAGAGGAGGAAAAGAAGCAGGAGCAGGAGAGAAGGTGAGTGGCGCGGGGCAGGGCGAGGGGCTGGGAGGAGGGGGGTACTTACAGTTAGGTGGGTCTCAGGAACACAGGAACTCGGGAACTTGGAGGAGCTGCAGCGGCAGGGGGAGCGACCTACCCTTGGGTCAAGGGTCGCTACCACTGTCGCGCAGCGGCCGCCATAAGAGGTAGGAGGGGGGGGGAGGGGTCAGCTGGGGGCGAATGGGAGCTGGGGGGCGGGGGCGTGCAGGAGGTCGCGGCGGGAAAGCGCGAGGGAGGGGGGGGGACAGGTAGAGTGAGAGGAGCTGGGGGAGGGGGTTTAGGGTGGAGGAGGGTGAGTGTTAGGAGGTTTGGAGATTAGGGAGAGAGATAGGAGTAGGGTTGTGAAGATAGGGGAGGGGGGGTTGTAGAGGTGGGTGAGGGAGAGAGGTAGAGTGAGAGGATAGGGAGATAGGTAGTAGAGGGGGTGGCGGGAGGGGGGGAGAGATAGAGAAATAGATAGAGAAAATAGATAGAGAAGTCGATAGATAGGGAAATAGATAGATAGACAGATAGGTAGGTAGGAGGAGGTGGAGAGTGGGGGAGTTAGATAGTGAGATAGGGAGCTAGAGAGATAGGAAGATAGGAGGAGTGAGGGAGGTAGATAGCGAACGGGTTAGCTAGGGGTGAGAGAGGGGGAGGCGAGTGAGGGAGGGGGATGAGGAAGGAGCAGGAGGGCAGGCTCGGGGGAAGAAGACGGAGGAGGTAGAAGAGCCGAAGACAGAAGACAGAAGAACAGAAGACAGAAGAACAGAAGACCGGAAGAACAGAGAAGAACAGAGAAGAACAGAGAAGAACAGAGAAGAAGAACACAGAAGCACCGAGAAGAACAGAGAAGAAGAACACAGAAGACCGGAAGAACACAGAAGAACAGAAGGGAAGAACAGAAGAACAGAAGAGAAGAACAGAAGAACACAGAAGAAGATTGCAGAGGGGGAGCGAGGAGGAAGAGACAGAGAGGAGGAAAAGAAGCAGGAGCAGGAGAGAAGGTGAGTGGCGCGGGGCAGGGCGAGGGGCTGGGAGGAGGGGGGTACTTACAGTTAGGTGGGTCTCAGGAACACAGGAACTCGGGAACTTGGAGGAGCTGCAGCGGCAGGGGGAGCGACCTACCCTTGGGTCAAGGGTCGCTACCACTGTCGCGCAGCGGCCGCCATAAGAGGTAGGAGGGGGGGGGGAGGGGTCAGCTGGGGGCGAATGGGAGCTGGGGGGCGGGGGCGTGCAGGAAGTCGCGGCGGGAAAGCGCGAGGGAGGGGGGGGGACAGGTAGAGTGAGAGGAGCTGGGGGAGGGGGTTTAGGGTGGAGGAGGGTGAGTGTTAGGAGGTTTGGAGATTAGGGAGAGAGATAGGAGTAGGGTTGTGAAGATAGGGGAGGGGGGGTTGTAGAGGTGGGTGAGGGAGAGAGGTAGAGTGAGAGGATAGGGAGATAGGTAGTAGAGGGGGTGGCGGGAGGGGGGGAGAGATAGAGAAATAGATAGAGAAAATAGATAGAGAAGTCGATAGATAGGGAAATAGATAGATAGACAGATAGGTAGGTAGGAGGAGGTGGAGAGTGGGGGAGTTAGATAGTGAGATAGGGAGCTAGAGAGATAGGAAGATAGGAGGAGTGAGGGAGGTAGATAGCGAACGGGTTAGCTAGGGGTGAGAGAGGGGGAGGCGAGTGAGGGAGGGGGATGAGGAAGGAGCAGGAGGGCAGGCTCGGGGGAAGAAGACGGAGGAGGTAGAAGAGCCGAAGACAGAAGACAGAAGAACAGAAGACAGAAGAACAGAAGACCGGAAGAACAGAGAAGAACAGAGAAGAACAGAGAAGAACAGAGAAGAAGAACACAGAAGCACCGAGAAGAACAGGACATGGACATTCACATGGACATTCCTCCACCATCACCCCTGACCATTTTACAACCCCCTCCACTATTTTGCACTTAAATAAACACCCTTGAATCACAAAACAATCTGGAGTCAGTCTGTGCTTTCACAAATGTGTATTAGCTATAACTAAGGAAAATAGCAATGTCCATTGTATTGTCAACATACCTATGTCACACAGCTCTAGTCCATGAGGTAACATAGCAGAGGTCACACAGTGGGACCCACATCTGTGAAAACGAAAGGGAAAGTGACAAATCAGGGTCCATACACTGGGTGAAAGTGACAGAGGGATGAGAGGTCGAACAATTTCATCAGATGTAGGAGGCAGTGAGGTCTTCTTACCTGTGTCTCAGTGGAAGTATTGATGGATCACGGTGTTTCTGTTGTCTATGTCCTCTTCTTCTGCCTCCTCTTCTTCACTGTCCACAGGCTCCACAACTGCCACAAGACCTCCATCTGCACCATCCTCCTGCAGAAAAGGCACCTGTTGTCGCAAAGCCAAGTTGTGCAGCACACAGCAGGCCACGATGATCTGGCACACCTTCTTTGGTGAGTAGTATAGAGAACCACCTGTCATATGGAGGCCGAAGGTCCTCTCTATAACCCTCCTAGTTTGCCCATGTGCTTCATTGTAGCGTTCCTCTGCCCTTGTCCTGGGATTCCTCACTGGGGTCAGTAGCCATGACAGGTTGGGGTAGCCAGAGTCATCTGCAAATGTCGTGGGCCAACTGTTAGACACACACTAACCCTTAGGGACAACCCCAGACCCAGACAACTATTCACACTGTATAGGGTCCATGTCCTCACCTAATAGCCGCACACTGTGCCTCTGGAGTTGCCCCATCACATAAGGGATGCTGCTATTCCTTAGAATGTAAACGTAATGCACTGAGCCAGGAAACTTGGCGTTCACATTGGAGATGTACTGGTCGGCCAAACACACCATCTGCACATTCATTGAATGGTAACTCTTCCCGTTTCTGTACACCTGTTCATTCCTGCGGGGGACCAAGGCTACACGTGTCCCATCAATGGCACCTATGATGTTGGGGATATGTCCCAGGGCATAAAAGTCACCTTTCACTGTAGGCAAATCCTCCACCTGAGGGAAAATGATGTCTGCATGTGTTTCAGCAGGGCAGACAAAACTCTGGACAACACGTTGGAGAACATAGGCTGGGACATCCCTGATGCAATGGCTACTGTTGTTTGAAAGGAATGTGGGCCAATGAATGTGATGGTCCAGACGGTTAAAGATTTTCCTTTTCCCCTGTACTATTCCTGTAGGTCAGCGCCCACCAAAAGAAGGATATTTGGTGTGCCATCGCCAAGGACCTCCGGACCCTGGGGGTCCACCACAGACGGAGCACCCACTGCCGGAAAAGATGGGAGGACATTTGCCGCTGGAGCAAGAAGACAGAGGAGGCCCAGCTGGGGATGGCCTCCCAATGTGGGAGGGGTTCCTGTCGCACCATGACCCCCCTGATGTTCCGGATCCTGACGGTGGCATATCCGGAGTTGGATGGGCACTTTAGGGTATCACAGCAGCCACAAGGGGGTGAGTACAGTCACATTCATCTGATTGAGCGCGCATGGGAGGTGGGCAGTGGGTTCCCCTAGGCCAGGGTGAGTTTTGTAGGCAAGGTCCCTTCGTGAGGCAGGCTATGTGGCACCCCACCCCACCAGTGTTAAGAGCCATCTACCCCTAGTCAGGCTCCTGTGACTTCCATGTGCGCAGCAATCCGGCATAGGCCTTGTACCCCATGGCCCTGTGTTTAATTAGTGAACTCTTAGTGCATGGCGTAGTGCAGAGGGCTGCTGTGTCTGTAGTGTCCGCCAACGGTAGCGGTATTGCATGCACTGAACATGTCTTTCTACTTTGTTTCCCCCCCTTTGTGTGGTCTCCCTGTTCTTGTGTGCATTAGCATCATCAGACGGAGGAGCAGTGCCACCAGAGCAGGAGGGAGCTGCATCCCACATGGCCCTGGAGGGCAAGACTACGGACTCCGAATTCACCAGTGGGACGGAGGGCGAGGGGAGCTCCACAGCGGGGACAGGAGCTCAAACCAGCGACACGACTCCTCCTTTGATGGGAGCTCCCTTGCGGTGGCAGGCCCCTCTGTGCCCACCGCATCTACAGGTACAGCCGCCACTCCCCATACCAGCACCGCCCTCCCAGCAGCCCCTCAGCGTGTGCCCCTGGCAGCTGACCCAGGAGGGTGGGCATCTCCTTCGCCCCAGGCACCTCAGCCCCTGCCCCTGTCAGCCCTGCGGCCCTCAGTGAAGAGGCCATTGACCTCCTCAGATCCCTCACTGTTTGGCAGTCTACCATTCTGAATGCCATCCAGGGTGGAGAGAGGCAGTTGCAACAGACAAATGCATACCTGGAGGGCATTCATTGTGGTCAGGCAGCCCAACAGCGAGCTTTTCAGACTCTGGCCTCAGTACTGATGGCAGCCATTGTCCCTGTGTCCAGCCTCCCCCTCCAACTTCCTCCACCCAGACCCAATCCCCAGTACCCCAGCCTATCCCAAGCACACTATCAGACCAGCATGCACACACCTCAACTCACAAGGGTAGCTGTGGCAAACATAAGCACCACACATCCCACAGGCACTCACACAAGCATCATACCCATGTAGACATACCAACAGCCACTGCCTCCACTGTGTCCCCCTCCTCCATGTCTCCTTCCCCCCTCCCTGTCACGTCTCCACTCACACCTGCATGCACTACATCTTCAGCCACTACTTCCATCACCAGCACGCCCATCACCACACACCGCTCACGTGCACTCACCACCCCCACTACCATTCACACATCCCCTGTGTCCTCTCCCAGTGTGTCTGTGAGCCCACCTCCCAAACTACACAAACACAGTCACACACCCACCCAACAGCCATCCACCTCACAACAGCCTCCAGCCCATGCACCTTCACCCAAAGTAAGCAAACGAACACCTACTACAACCACTACCTCTTCCTCCACTCCCAAACCCCCTCCATCTACCCGTCCCATTGTGTCTAAAAAACTTTTCCTGTCAAACCTTGACCTCTTCCCTACACCTCCCCCACCCCTTCCGTCCCCTAGGGCCCACCTTTCCAGGTCCCAACTCAGCACCTCAGCCACCCCATCACCGGGAACAGTGGTGCCGGCAGTAACCGGCTTCTGGAGTGCACCAAGCAGCAGGGCAGCCAGTGTCCCAAGGAGCCAGGCCAAGGACATTCCCCCACCTCAAAAACAAAAGAAGTTGGCCACAGCCCGGAGGGAGAAGACCAAAACACATGGCACCAAGGGCTCTGCCAGGACAAAAGTTGGGAGTGGCAAGACAGCTGCGCCACCATCCAAGTTGGGGAAGGGCCAGAGAAAGAAAGGGAAGTAGCCGCCTACCTGCACGGCGTACAAGACCACCACATGCACCGCCAGCAGCACGCTCAGTAAGCCCCCCACCAGCACCGCCATCCAATGAGTGCCGCAAGCACCGCCGCTACTGAGGCTGCCGCCAGCACCGCCAGCGGCCACGCCGCATCCTGTGCCAGTAGCACCACCGCAGACATGGCTGCCATCCCCAGTGGTCAGTCGTACGAGACTGGTGCTCAGTTCCAGGGGCCTGGACAGCTTCCATGTTGGCCCACCGTCAGTGGAGTGTCAGATCCACTACCTCAGTCCTTGGCAGGATGAAGCACTCTGGGCACAAAGCCCCCTCCAGAACCAGTGGAGTCTCACATCCACTACCTCAGTCCTTGGCAGGATGAAGCACTCTGGGCACAAAGCCCCCTCCAGACCCAGTGGAGACTATTATCCACTTGAGAGACTGTGGCTTTGCACTCCCCAGGATTAAACAGTGGGTAAACCACCCACTTGAGAGACTTGAGAGGCTGTGGCTTTGCACTCCCCAGGATAAAGCAGTGGGCAAACCACCCACTGTAGAGACTTGAGAGACTGTGGCTTTGCACTCTCCAGGATAAAGCAGTGGGCAAACCACCCACTTTACAGACTTGAGAGACTGTGGCTTTGCACTCCCCAGGATAAAGCAGTGGGCAACCCACCCACTGGAGAGACTTGAGAGACTTTGGCTTTGCACTCCCCAGGATACATCAATGGGCATGGAGCCCCCTCGTGGAGCTGCCGTTGTGCACTCATCCGGCTGAGGTGCCCCCCCCTCCCCCTGAGGTGCCTGTTTTATTTCAATCTGATGCCCCTGCAGTGTTCTCTCCGTTTGGATCGGGTATTGAGTGTGGGCCTCTCCCATGCATTTTGGGCCCAGTGGTCCACGGACTATGTAGGTGCAGTACATGGACTTGAATTCTTGGTGTACATATTTGTTAATAGTGTATATATATTTTTGAGTAATGGATTTTTCCAGATTACAATCGTTCAAATCATTTCCTTTTGTCATCGCGTTCTTCTGGGAGGGTTGGGGGGTCTAAATGTAATGTTTCAGCATATAGTGGTGTGAGTGTTGTAGTGGGTGAGGGTGGGGGTGGGGGTGTTGCGTGCTGCATGTGTGTGTCACTCTCTTTTCCCTCCCCCCTCCCCTGTGTCGTAGGTGCAGTACTCACCGTGTTCGTTGCCGTCGTTGGTCGTGCTCCTGGTAGAGGAGCAGGAAGACAAAGGCAGGTAGAATTTGGAGTTCCGGCTCCATGGCGTCATGGTTCTCCGTGGGGAGTGTAGAGGTGAGAGTTTTCCCTTCCAAAACCAGTTCCCGCCGTGTTTTTGTTCGCGTTGAATCCGCCCCGGAAAAGGTGGTGGATTGGCCTCTCAAATTGGTGTGGGTGGTACATTGTCTTCCGCCTGTCTGTTGGCGGTGACCGCCATGCTGTTTGTTTGTACCGCCGTGGCGGTCAGAGTGTTAAAGAGGCTGTCTATGTTGGCGGTTTCCACCATGGTCGTGATTCCATTTCTTTTACCGCCGGCCTGTTGGCGGTCTTACCGCTGCTTTACTACCGACTGCCAGGGTTGTAAAAAGGGCCCTAGTGTTGAGTTTCTTACTAGAGTAAGCATTATTTATAAATCACACAACTCTCAGGAGAACTCAGTAGAAGGTTACTTCAGTAGAATCCAAATACATAGGATGTAGACTGTGAAATAAGTGTCACTACATATCTTTGGACATACATTGCTGTAATTAATTCCCTGCACTATGATGTACATTTTATACCTGAATAGGAGGGTAGGGTGTGTGCAAATGTTAATTTTGGTAGTACCATCTCTTATAACAGTTGGCATTGTTATAATCCCACCCACAAAGAGTGAGATCTGGTGGTGGTAGAGATTAAGACACAAGTCAACTGATCACGCAGCCTGGGAGAAAAGGGTAAGTTTTTTTTTAAGGATGGGTAGAGGAAATTAGGGAAAGGTGAGCTAGACAACCACAACATTCATCAAGTCGATGATCCCATCACATCTGTTGTGAAAGAAACTTGCCAAAGCAAAGCAGTCCTTCAAACCCTAAACTCCTAACTTGAAGAATGCAAAACAGGGAGGACCCACTTACATTGCAGCATATAGAAAACAAAACACTAGCTACGCAAAATGGTCACAGCTGCATGGCCAGCAAAGAAAGGGCATGGAGAACAAAGAAACCAGTTACCTTGTCCTGCCTCATGCACACTTCTCCATGAGAAAAATATCTTGCAGCATTGCAGAGAAAGGATTGCATAGATATTATCAGCAAAAGGCACATGAAGACAAAAAATAAAATAACCTGGGGTTTGCATTTCATCCACAGATATCCACAATCCCTAAATGATTTTCAAAAGTATATAGCACCACAGGAATGAGAATGTGAAGCATAACATACATCATAAATAAACCCAAGGTCTAGTGCAAGACACACTAGGCAACAGACAGTAAAACAACATCACAGTAAAACAAACAAGTTAGTATAACAATGAAAAAAATACAAACAAAATAAGAAAATGTATATTTCCTTTAACCCTAGGCCCCACCATTAAAAAGTGCAAACATTTCTCCGTAAAAAAGGTAATCCCACATAGAAACCCCTTACTCCTACCTAATCTCAAAGCCACGTACCAATGAAGATGCAAAATAAAAAAAGAAGCAAAAGATACTGGTGCATGCCCTCCCTCAAACAACACTTTTTTCCCACAGTGCTTCATTGAACGTACTTAATTTCTCCCCAAACTTTAGGATTGCAATGGTGTGATACAAATGGGATTGCAGACAAAAAGAGACACTAGAGAGAGAGATGCTTCCCCTCTAAGATCCATATCAAAAGTGGACAAAGACTTGATAAAGCAGAGGGAGGAGTCTTCTGAACAGGAAGAAGACATTACTGCTGTATGTACAGTATCCTCCCAGTGCCTCCTTTCAATAGCACTTCCTATTTTTTCTTAAGAAAAAGTTAATTTCACGATGAAAATACATCAAATTAATCTGGTTAAAATTTCAACTTGAAATGCATTTTGAGTTGATTTTCCTGCCACTAGAGTAGAAAATATACTGGAAATGCAGCCTTGAAAATTACCACATTCAATTACTGCCACTCACTTTCTCTAATTGACTGCTGACCATTCATGTTTGCCATAACCACAGAGGTCTCTGAACAAGTTGCTAGTTTTTGGAATTTTTGTTTATCCAATTGATCACTTTATTATGTGGATTTTTTGCTGCCCATGTTTTTTAACCCCTTCGTTGCACGGCCTTTTCCCCTACTGTGCCAAGCCTTTTTTTGGGCGATTTGGGGCAGTTCATGCTTAGGCCCTCATACCTTTTTCTCCACATAAGCTACCCATGTCAAATATGCGTCCTTTTTTTTCCAACATCCTAGGGATTCCATAGGTACCCAGACTTTGTGGGTGTCCCTGAAGGAGACCAAGAAATTAGGCAAAATACAGCAACAATTTTGTTAAAAATAAAAAAAGGGAAAAAAGGGCTGCAGAAGAAGGCTTGTGATTTTTTCCCTGAAAATGGCATCGCCAAAGGTTTTGCGGTGTTAAAATCACCATCTTCCCAGCTTTCAGGAACAGGCAGACTTGAATTAGAAAACCCCATGTTTCAACACAATTTTGACATTTTACTGGGACCTCCTTCCAGTTAGTGACAGAAATGGGTAAGAAACCAATGCTGGATCCCAGAAAGCTAAACATTTCCAAAATGTAGACAACATTCTGAATTCAGCAAGGGGTCACTTGTGTAGATCCTACAAGTGTTTCCGACAGAAAATAACAGCTGAAATAAAATAATATTGAAATTGAGGTAAAAAACACAGCCATTTTTCACCACGTCTTACTCTGTAACTTTTTCCTGCGATGTCAGATGTTTTAAAGCAATATACCGTTACATCTACAGAAATCTTCTGGTTGGGGGGATATATAGGGCTTGTAGGTTCATCAAGGGCCCTAGGTACCCAGAGCCAATAAATGAGCTGCACCTTGCAATGGGTTTTAATTCTATACCGGGTATACAGCAATTAATTTGCTGAAATATAAAAAGTAAAAAATAGGTATCAAGAAAACCTTTGTATTTCCAAAATGACCACAAGATAAGGTGTTGAGAAGCAGTGGTTATTTGCACATCTCTGAATTCTGGGTTGCCCATACTAGCATGTGAATTACAGGACATTTCTCAAATAGACATCTTTTTTTACACACTGTCTTACATTTGGAAGAAAAAAATGTAGAGAAAGACAAGGGGCAATAACACTTCTTTTGCTATTCTGTGTTTCCCCAAGTCTCCCAATAAAAATGGTACCTCACTTGCGTGGGTAGGCCTAATGCTCGTGACAGGAAACACAAAATGGACACATCACATTTTTACAATGAAATCTGACATCTTCTTTGTAAAGTGCCTAGCTGTAGATTTTGGCCTCTAGTTCAGCCGGCACCTAGGAAAACATAGCAAACCTGTGCATTTTTTAAAACATGACACATAGTGGAATCCAAGTTGGGGTGACTTGTAGGGCTCTGACCAGTTCTGTTACCCAGAATCCTTTGCAAACCTCAACATTTGGCAAAAAAATACCTTTTCCTCTCATTTCGGTGACAGAAAGTTCTGGAATCTGAGAGGAGCCACAAATTTCCTTCCACCCAGCGTTCCCCCAAGTCTCCAGATAAAAATTGTACCTCACTTGTGGGGGTAGGCCTAGCACCCGCGACAGGAAATGACCCGAAACACAACGTGGACACATCACATTTTCACAAAGAAAACAGAGCTGTTTTTTGCTAAGTGCCTTTTTGGCCTCTAGCTCAGCCAGCACCAAGGGACACCTAGCAAACCTGTGCAATTTTGAAAATTAGACAACATGGGGAATCCAAGATGGGGTGACTTGTGGGGCGCTGACCAGGTTCTGTTACCCAGAATCCTTTGCAAACCTCAAAATGTGGCCAATAAAACACTTTTTCCTCTCATTTCGGTGACAGAAGGTTCTGGAATCAGAGAGGAGCCACAAATTTCCTTCCAACCAGCGTTCCTTCAGGTCTCTTGATAAAAATGGTACCTCACTTGTATGGGTAGGCCTAGCGCCCATGACAGTAAATGTCCCAAAACACAACATGGAAAAATCACATTTCCCCAAAGAAAACAGAGCTGTTTTTTGCAAAGTGCCTAGCTGTGCATTTTGGCCTCTAGCTCAGCCGGCACATAGGGAAAACTAGTAAACCTGTGCAGTTTTGAAAGCTAGACACCTAGGGGAATCCAAGATGGGATGACTTACAGGGCTCTTACCAGTTCTGTTACCCAGAATCCTTTGCAAACCTCAAAATTTGGCCAAAAAACACCTTTTCCACTCATTTCGGTGACAGAAAGTTCTGGAATCTGAGAGGAGCCACAAATTACCTTCCACCCAGCGTTCCCCGAAGTCTCAGGATAAAAATTGTACCTCACTTGCGGGGGTAGGCCTAGCACCCGCGACAGGAATTCCCCCCGAAACACAACACGGACACATCACATTTTCCCAAAGAAAACAGAGGTGTTTTTTGCAAAGTGCCTTTTTGGCCTCTAGTTCAGCCGACACCAAATAAAACAAAGCAAACCTGTGCATTTTTTGAAACAAGACACATAGGGGAATCCACGATGGGGTGACTTGTGGGGCTTTGACCAGGTTCTGTTACACAGAATCCTTTGCAAACCTCAAAAGTTGGCCAAAACAAATCTGTTTCCTCTCATTTCGGTGACAGAAGATTCTGGAATCAGAGAGGAGCCACACATTTCCTTCCAACCAGCGTTCCCCGAAGTCTCAGGATAAAAATTGTACCTCACATGTGGGGGTAGGCCTAGCACCCGCGACAGGAATTCCCCCCGAAACACAACACGGACACATCACATTTTCCCAAAGAAACCAGAGCTGTTTTTTGCAAAGTGCCTTTTTGGCCTCTAGTTCAGCCGACACCAAATAAAACATAGCAAACCTGTGCATTTTTTAAAACAAGACACATAGGGGAATCCACGATGGGGTGACTTGTGGGGCTCTGACCAGGTTCTGTTACACAGAATCCTTTGCAAACCTCAAAAGTTGGCCAAAACAAATCTTTTTCCTCTCATTTCGGTGACAGAAGATTCTGGAATCGGAGAGGAGCCACAAATTTCCTTCCAACCAGTGTTCCTTCAGGTCTCTCGATAAAAATGGCACCTCACTTGTAAGGGTAGGCCTAGCGCCCATGACAGTAAATGTCCCAAAACACAACGTGGAAAAATCACATTTCCCCAAAGAAAACAGAGCTGTTTTTTAGCTGTGCATTTTGGCCTCTAGCTCAGCCGGCACATAGGGAAACCTAGTAAACCTGTGCATTTTTTAAAGCTATACACCTGGAGGAATCCAAGATGGGGTGACTTGTGGGGCTCTGACCAGGTTCTGTTACCCAGAATCCTTTGCAAACCTCAAAAGTTGGCCCAAAAAAATCTTTTTCCTCTAATTTCGGTGACAGAAAGTTCTGGAATCAGAGAGGAGCCACAAATTTCCTTACACCCAGCGTTTCACCAAGTCACCTGATAAAAATGGTTCCTCACTTGTGGAGGTAGGCCTAGCGCCTGCAACAGAAAATGCCCCAAAATACAATGTGGACACATCACATTTTCCCAAACAAAACAGAGCTGTTTTTTGCAAAGTGCCTAGATGTGGATTTTGGCCTCTGGCTCAGCCGGCACCTAGGGAAACCTAGCAAACCTGCGCAGTGTTGAAAACTAGACACCTAGGGGAATCCAAAATGGGGTGACTTGTAGGTCTTACATTTGGAAGAAAAAAATGTAGAGAAAGACAAGGGGCAATAACACTTCTTTTGCTATTCTGTGTTTCCCCAAGTCTCCCAATAAAAATGGTACCTCACTTGCGTGGGTAGGCCTAATGCTCGTTACAGGAAACACAAAATGGACACATCACATTTTTACAATGAAATCTGACATCTTCTTTGTAAAGTGCCTAGCTGTAGATTTTGGCCTCTAGTTCAGCCGGCACCTAGGAAAACATAGCAAACCTGTGCATTTTTGAAAACATGACACATAGTGGAATCTAAGTTGGGGTGACTTGTAGGGCTCTGACCAGTTCTGTTACCCAGAATCCTTTGCAAACCTCAACATTTGGCCAAAAAACACATTTTCCTCTCATTTCAGTGACAGAAAGTTCTGGAATCTGAGAGAAGCCACAAATTTCCTTCCACCCAGGGTTCCCCCAAGTCTCCTGATAAAAAATGTTCCTCACTTATGGGGGTAGGCCTAGCACCCGCGACAGGAAATGCCCCGAAACAGAACATGGACACATCACATTTTCACAAAGAAAACAGAGCTGTTTTTTGCAAAGTGCCTTTTTTGCCTGTAGCTCAGCCAGCACCTAGGGAAACCTAGCAAACCTGTGCAATTCTGAAAACTAGACACCATGGGGAATCCAAGATGGGGTGACTTGTGGGGCTCTGACCAGGTTCTGTTACCCAGAATCCTTTGCAAACCTCAAAATGTGGCCAAATAAACACTTTTTCCTCTCATTTCGGTGGCAGAAAGTTCTGGAATCAGAGAGGAGTCACAAATTATCTTCCAACAAGGGTTCCCTCAAGTCTCTCGATAAAAATGGTACCTCACTTGCATGGGTAGGCCTAGCACCTGCGACAGGAAATGCCCCAAAACACAATGTGGAAAAATCACATTTCCCCAAAGAAAACAGAGCTGTTTTTTGCAAAGTGCCTAGATGTGGATGTTGGCCTCTAGCTCAGCCGGCACCTAGGGAAACATAGTAAACCTGTGCAGTTTTGAAAACTAGACACCTACGGGAATCCAAGATGGGGTGACTTGTGGGGCTCTGGCCAGGTACTGTTACCCAGAATCCTTTACAAACCTCAAAATTTGGCCCAAAAAAATCTTTTTCCTCTCATTTCGGTGACAGCAAGTTCTGGAATCAGAGAGGAGCCACAATTTTCTTCCACCCAGCGTTCCTCCAAGTCTCCAGATAAAAATTGTACCTCACTTGTTGGGGAAGGCCTAGCACCAGCGACAGGAAATGCTCCGAAACACAACATGGACACATCACATTTTCACAAAGAAAACAGGGCTGTTTTTTGCAAAGTGCCTTTTTTGCCTCTAGCTCAGCCAGCACCTAGGGAAACCTAGCAAACCTGTGCAATTTTGAACACTAGACACCATGGGGAATCCAAGATGGGGTGACTTGTGGGGCTCTGACCAGGTTCTGTTACCCAGAATCCTTTGCAAACCTCAAAATGTGGCCAAAAAAAAACTTTTTCCTCTCATTTCAGTGACAGCAAGTTCTGGAATCAAAGAGGAGCCACAAAATTTCTTCCACCCAGCGTTCCTCCAACTCTCCAGATAAAAATTGTACCTCACTTGTTGGGGTAGGCCTAGCACCAGCAACAGGAAATGCCCCGAAACACAACATGGACACATCACATTTTCCCAAAGAAACAGAACTGTTTTTTGCAAAGTGCCTTTTTAGCCTCTAGTTCAGCCGGCACCAAGGGAAACATAGCAAACCTGTGCATTTTTTAAAACAAGACACATAGGGGAATCCAAGATGGGGTGACTTGTGGGGCTCTGGCCAGGTTCTGTTACCCAGAATCCTTTGCAAACCTCAAAATTTGGACAAAAAAAATACTTTTTCCTCTCATTTCAGTGACAGAAAGTTCTGGAATCAGAGAGGAGCCACAAATTTCCTTCCACCCAGCGCTCCAGCGAGTCACCTGATAAAATTGGTACCTCACTTGTGGAGGTAGGCCTAGCGCCCACAGCAGGATATGCCTCAAAATACAACGTGGACACATCACATATTTCCAAACAAAACAGAGCTGTTTTTTGCAAAGTGCATAGATGTGGATTTTGGCCTCTAGCTCAGCCGGCACCTAGAGAAACCTAGCAAACCTCTGCAGTGTTGAAAACTAGACACCTAGGGGAATCCAAAATGGGGTGACTTGTAGAGCTCTGCCCAGTTCTGTTACCCAGAATCCTTTGCAAACCTCAACATTTGGCCAAAAAAACAAATTTTCCTCTCATTTCGGTGACAGAAAGTTCTGGAATCTGAGAGAAGCCACAAATTTCCTTCCACCCAGTGTTCCCCCAAGTCTCCCGATAAGCATTGTACCTCACTTGTGGGGGTAGGCCTAGCACCCGCAACAGGAAATGCCCCAAAACTGAACTTGGACACATCACATTTTCACGAAGAAAACAGAGCTGTTTTTCGCAAAGTGCCTTTTTTGCCTCTAGCTCAGCCAGCACTTAGGGAAACCTAGAAAACCTGTGCAATTTTGAAAACTAGACACCATGGGGAATCCAAGATGGGGTGACTTTTGGGTCTCTGACCAGGTTCTGTTACCCAGAATCCTTTGCAAACCTAAAAATGTGGCCAAATAAACACTTTTTCCTCTCATTTAGGTGACAGAAAGTTCTGGAATCAGAGAGGAGCCACAAATTTTCTTCCAACAAGGGTTCCATCAAGTCTCTCGATAAAAATGGTACCTCTGTTGCGTGGGTAGGCCTAGCGCCCGCGACAGGAAATGCCCCAAAACACAATCTGGAAAAATCACATTTCCCCAAAGAAAACAGAGCTGTTTTTTGCAAAGTGCCTAGATGTGGATTTTGGCCTCTAGCTCTGCCGGCACCCAGGGCAACCTAGTAAACCTGTGCAGTTGTGAAAACTAGACACCTAGGGGAATCCAAGATGGGGTGACTTGTGGGGCTCTGACCAGGTCCTGTTACCCAGAATCCTTTGCAAACCTCAAAATTTGGCCAAAAAAATACTTTTTCCTCTCATTTCGGTGACAGAAAGTTCTGGAATCAGAGAGGAGCTACTAATTTCCTTCCACCTAGCGTTCCCCCAAGTCACCTGATAAAAATGGTACCTCACTTGTGGGGGTAGGCCTAGCACCCGTGACAGGAAATGCCCCAAAATACAACGTGGACACATCACATTTTCCCGAAGAAAACAGAGCTGTTTTTTGCAAAGTGCCTAGATGTGGATTTTGGCCTCTAGCTCAGCCAGCATCTAGGGAAACCTAGCAAACCTGTGCAATTCTGAAAACTAGACACCATGGGGAATCCAAGATGGGGTGACTTGTGGGGCTCTGACCAGGTTCTGTTACCCAGAATCCTTTGCAAACCTTAAAATGTGGCCAAATAAACACTTTTTCCTCTCATTTCGGTGGCAGAAAGTTCTGGAATCAGAGAGGAACCACAAATTATCTTCCAGCAAGGGTTCCCTCAAGTCTCTCGATAAAAATGGTACCTCACTTGCATGGGTAGGCCTAGCGCCTGCGACAGGAAATGCCCCAAAACACAATGTGGAAAAATCACATTTCCCCAAAGAAAACAGCTGTTTTTTGCAAAGTGCCTAGATGTGGATGTTGGCCTCTAGCTCAGCCGGCACCAAGGGAAACATAGCAAACCTGTGCATTTTTTAAAACAAGACACATAGGGGAATCCAAGATGGGGTGACTTGTGGGGCTCTGGCCAGGTTCTGTTACCCAGAATCCTTTGCAAACCTCAAAATTTGGACAAAAAAATACTTTTTCCTCTCATTTCGGTGACAGAAAGTTCTGGAATCAGAGAGGAGCCACAAATTTCCTTCCACCCAGCGCTCCAGCGAGTCACCTGATAAAATTGGTACCTCACTTGTGGAGGTAGGCCTAGCGCCCATAGCAGGATATGCCTCAAAATACAACGTGGACACATCACATATTTCCAAACAAAACAGAGCTGTTTTTTGCAAAGTGCATAGATGTGGATTTTGGCCTCTAGCTCAGCCGGCACCTAGAGAAACCTAGCAAACCTCTGCAGTGTTGAAAACTAGACACCTAGGGGAATCCAAAATGGGGTGACTTGTAGAGCTCTGCCCAGTTCTGTTACCCAGAATCCTTTGCAAACCTCAACATTTGGCCAAAAAAACACATTTTCCTCTCATTTCGGTGACAGAAAGTTCTGGAATCTGAGAGAAGCCACAAATTTCCTTCCACCCAGTGCTCCCCCAAGTCTCCCGATAAGCATTGTACCTCACTTGTGGGGGTAGGCCTAGCACCCGCAACAGGAAATGCCCCAAAACTGAACTTGGACACATCACATTTTTACGAAGAAAACAGAGCTGTTTTTCGCAAAGTGCCTTTTTTGCCTCTAGCTCAGCCAGCACTTAGGGAAACCTAGAAAACCTGTGCAATTTTGAAAACTAGACACCATGGGGAATCCAAGATGGGGTGACTTTTGGGTCTCTGACCAGGTTCTGTTACCCAGAATCCTTTGCAAACCTAAAAATGTGGCCAAATAAACACTTTTTCCTCTCATTTAGGTGACAGAAAGTTCTGGAATCAGAGAGGAGCCACAAATTTTCTTCCAACAAGGGTTCCATCAAGTCTCTCGATAAAAATGGTACCTCTGTTGCGTGGGTAGGCCTAGCGCCCGCGACAGGATATGCCCCAAAACACAATCTGGAAAAATCACATTTCCCCAAAGAAAACAGAGCTGTTTTTTGCAAAGTGCCTAGATGTGGATTTTGGCCTCTAGCTCTGCCGGCACCCAGGGAAACCTAGTAAACCTGTGCAGTTGTGAAAACTAGACACCTAGGGGAATCCAAAATGGGGTGACTTGTGGGGCTCTGACCAGGTCCTGTTACCCAGAATCCTTTGCAAACCTCAAAATTTGGCCAAAAAAATACTTTTTCCTCTCATTTCGGTGACAGAAAGTTCTGGAATCAGAGAGGAGCTACTAATTTCCTTCCACCTAGCGTTCCCCCAAGTCACCTGATAAAAATGGTACCTCACTTGTGGGGGTAGGCCTAGCACCCATGACAGGAAATGCCCCAAAATACAAAGTGGACACATCACATTTTCCCGAAGAAAACAGAGCTGTTTTTTGCAAAGTGCCTAGATGTGGATTTTGGCCTCCAGCTCAGCCGGAACATAGGGAAACCTAGCAAACCTGTGCAGTTTTGAAAACTAGACACCTAGGGGAATCCAAGATGGGGTGACTTATAGGGTTCTGACCAGGTTCTATTACACAGAATCCTTTGCAAACCTCAAAATGTGGCCAAAAAAACACCTTTTCCTCACATTTCAGTGACAGAATGTTCTGGAATCTGAGAGGAGCCACAACTTTCCTTCCACCCAGCGTTCCCTTAAGTCTCCCGATAAAAATGGTACCTCGCTTGTGTGGGTAGGCCTAGTGCCCGCAACAGGGACTGCCCCAAAACACAATGTGGACATATCACATTTTCCCAAAGAAAACAGAACTGTTGTTTGCAAAGTGCCTAGCTGTGGATTTTGGCCTCTAGGTCAGCCAGCACCTATGGAAACTTAGTAAACCTGTGCAGTTTTGAAAACTAGACACCTAGGGGAACCCAAGATGGGTTGACTTGTGGGGCTCTGACCAGGTTGTGTTACCCAGAATCCTTTGCAAACTTCAAAATGTGGCCAAAAAAACACTTTTTCCTATCATTTTGGTGATAGAAAGTTCTGGAATCAGAGAGGAGCCACAAATTTCCTTCCACCCAGTGTTTCTCCAAGTCTCCCGATAAAAATGGTACCTCACTTGTGTGGGTAGGCCTAGCGCCCACAACAGGAAATGCCCCAAAACACAACGTGGAGTCATCACATTTTCCCAAACAAAACAGAGATGTTTTTTGCAAAGTGTCTAGATGTGGATTTTGGCCACTAGCTCAGCCGGAACATAGGGAAACCTAGCAAACCTGTGCAGTTTTGAAAACTAGACACCTAGGGGAATCCAAGATGGGGTGACTTATAGGGTTCTGACCAGGTTCTGTTACACAGAATCCTTTCAAACCTCAAAATGTGGCCAAAAAAACACATTTTCCTCTCATTTCAGTGACAGAATGTTCTGGAATCTGAGAGGAGCCACAACTTTCCTTCCACCCAGCGTTCCCTCCAGTCTCCCGATAAAAATGGTACCTCACTTGTGTGGGTAGGCCTAGCACCCGCGACAGGGACTGCCCCAAAACACAACGTGGACGCATCACATTTTCCCAAAGAAAACAGAGCTGTTTTTTGCAAAGTGCCTAGCTGTGGATTTTGGCCTCTAGGTCAGCTGGCACCTATGGAAACTTAGTAAACCTGTGCAGTTTTGAAAACTAGACACCTAGGGGAATCCAAGATGGGGTGACTTGTGGGGCTCTGACCAGGTTCTGTTACCCAGAATCCTTTGCAAACCTCAAAATGTGGCCAAAAAAACACTTTTTCCTATCATTTTGGTGATAGAAAGTTCTGGAATCAGAGAGGAGCCACAAATTTCCTTCCACCCAGTATTACTCCAAGTCTCCTGATAAAAATGGTACCTCACTTGTGTGGGTAGGCCCAGCGCCCACAACAGGAAATGCCCCAAAACACAACGTGGACACATCACATTTACCCAAAGAAAACAGAGCTGTTTTTTGCAAAGTGCCTAGCTGTGGATTTTGGCCTCTAGCTTAGCCGGCACCTAGTGAAACCTGGCAAAACTGTGCAGTTTTGAAAACTAGGCACCTAGGGAAATCCACGATGGAGCGACTTGTGGGGCTCTCACCAGGTTCTGTTACCCAGAATCCTTTGCAAACCTCAAAATTTGGCCAAAAAAACACTTTTTCCTCTCATTTCGGTGACAACAAGTTCTGGAATCAGAGAGGAGCCACACATTTTCTTCCACCCAGCGTTCCTCCAAGTCTCCCGATAAAAATGATACCTCACTTGTGTGGAAAGGCCTAGCGCCCGCGACAGGAAATGCCCCAAAACACAATGTGGACACAGCACATTTTCCCAAAGAAAACAGAGCTGTTTTTTGCAAAGTGCCTAGCTGTGGATTTTGGCCTCTAGGTCAGCCGGCACCTATGGAAACTTAGTAAACCTGTGCAGTTTTTAAAACTAGACACCTTGGGAAATCCAAGATGGGGTGACCTGTGGGGCCCTGACCAGGTTCTGTTACCCAAAATCCTTTGCAAACCTCAAAATGTGGCCAAAAAACACTTTTTCCGCTCATTTCGGTGACAGAAAGTTCTGGAATCAGAGAGGAGCCACAAATTTCCTTCCACCCAGTTTTACTCCAAGTCTCCTGATAAAAATGGTACCTCACTTGTGTGGGTAGGCCTAGCGCCCACAACAGGAAATGCCCCAAAACACAACATGGACACATCAATTTTACCTAAAGAAGACAGAGCTGTTTTTTGCAAGGTGCCCAGCTGTGGATTTTGGCCTCTAGCTCAGCCGGCACCTAGAGAAACCTGGCAAACATGTGCAGTTTTGAAAACTAGACACCTAGGGAAATCCAAGATGGAGTGACTTGTGGGGCTCTGACCAGGTTCTGGTACAGAACATCCTTTGCACACCTCAAAATTTGGCCAAAAAAACACTTTTCTCTCTCATTTCGGTGACAGAAAGTTCTGGAATCAGAGAGGAGCCACAAATGTCCCTCCACCCAGTGTTCCTCCAAGTCTCCCGATAAAAATGGTACCTCACTTGTGTGGGTAGGCCTAGCGCCTGCAACAAGAAATGCCCCAAAACACAACGTGGACACATCACATTTACCCAAAGAAAACAGAGCTGTTTTTTGCAAAGTGCCTAGCTGTGGATTTTGGCCTCTAGCTCAGCCGGCACCTAGGGAAACCTGGCAAACCTGTGCAGTTTTGAAAACTAGACACCTAGGGAAATCCAAGATGGAGTGACTTGTGGGGCTCTGACCAGGTTATGTTACCCAGAATCCTTTGCAAACCTCCAAATTTGGCGAAAAAAAACACTTTTTCCTCACATTTCGGTGACAGAAAGTTCTGGAATCAGAGAGGAGCCACTAATTTTCTTCCACCCAGCGTTCCTCCAAGTCTTCCGATAAAAATGGTACTTCACTTGTGTGGGAAGGCCTAGCACCCGCGACAGGAAATGCCCCAAAAACAACATGGACACATCACATTTTCCCAAAGAAAACAGAGCTGTTTTTTTGTAAAGTGTCTAGATGTGGATTTTGGTCTCTAACTCAACCGGCACCTAGGGAAACCTAGCAAACCTGCGCGCTTTTGAAAACTAGACACCTTGGGGAATCCAAGATGGGGTGACTTGTGGGGCTCTGACCAGGTTCTGTTACCCAGAATCCTTTGCAAACCACAACATTTGGCCAAAAAAACACTTTTTTCCTCTCATTTCGGTGAAAGAAAGTTCTGGAATCTGAGAGGAGCCACACATTTCCTTCCACCCAGTGTTACTCCAAGTCTCCCGATAAAAATGGTACCTCACTTGTGTGGGTAGGCCTAGCGCCCGCAACAGGAAATGCCCCAAAACACTATCTGGACACATCAAAATTATCAAATACAAAACTACTTGTTTTTGCGGGGGGCACCTGCGTTTTTGGTCCTGGGCTCAGCAGCCATCTAGGGAAACCTACCAAACCCAGACATTTCTGAAAACTAGACACCTGAGGGAGTCCAGGGAGGTGTGACTTGCGTGAATCCCCAATGTTTTCTGACCCAGAATCCTCAGCAAATCTCAAATTTAGCTAAAAAAAACCACATTTTTCCCACATTTCTGTGTGGAGATCACCACACCGGGACAAATTTCATATCACCCACCATTCCCCTCAGTTCCCCGGCAAAAATGATACCTCATTTGTGTAGGTGGGCCAAGTGCTTGTGACAGGGAAGAGCCAAAAACATATTGAAATTGAGGGGGAACCAAAGCGGGTCCAAAAGGGCAATTTGAAAAAAAAAATTTTTAGGCTGACAAGTGCAGCTGAATTTTTGTCGGTATAGATGAGACAATGCTGGGTGGTAGGAATTTTGTGGATTCCTGCAGATCCCGGAAAGTTCCATCACAAAAATGTGGGAAAAATATGTGATTTCCAGCAAAGTTGGAGGTTTGCAGGGCATTGTGGGTTAGAAAATGGTGCGGGGTGCATGGGAAACACACCACCCTGGAATCACCAAATATTTAGTTTTCAGATGTGTCTAGGTCTTGTGGATTTTTCTACATAGCAGCGTCCCAAAGTCCATAAAGTGCAGCCCTCACCATTCCAAGTGGGACCCTTTTGAGAGTTAGCCAAGCTCTCATGGCCCAAATGTAATAATAATAGCCTGCTCTGCCCCCATAGAGGGCAGAATTGGCCTAAAATAAATTTGCCCCCTCCGCCCCGGGAGCAACCCTTGCCTAAGGGGACACTCCCCTTGTGTGAAATTGGCACACAAAAAAAAGAATCCCGGTGCCTAGTGGTTTCTGCTCCCCTTGGGAACAAAAATCGGCCAATGGTCTAAATATAATTTGCCCCAGGGGAGCAACCCTTGCCTAAGGGGTCGCTCCCCACCTCTTAAAAAAAAAAAAAGATCCCTGGCGCCTAGAGGTCTCTGCCACCCCTGGGGCAGATCGGCCTAATAACAATAGGGGGGCAGAAATGGCCTAAAATAAATTTGCACAAAAAAAAAAACCCAGTTGTGATGCTATTAATTGTGTTTGACCAATGACTTTGTGTTTCACCACTGCGCATATTAGTTGCTCAATGTTCACCAGTAGCACATTATGGGGGTCATTACAAAATTGGCAGTATAAGGCGCTTACCGCTGCGCAGAAGACCGCCAATACACCGCCGCGGTAGACCGCCACAGCTATTGTGACACACATCTTGGAATCCGCTGAAATTCAGACACCCAGACAACACCGCCACACCAAAGGTCAGCGATAAACATGCGGAAACAAATCCTCCACCTCCACGCCAACAGAAACACGCCCATGCTATTACGACCCACGAATCCGCGCTCAAAATACACACACAGCTCCAAAACACCGCCACATTGGACAATTCCAAATACACACACCTGAGACACATACACACACCACTCCCACACACCCAACACAATATAAAATATACACCCACATCACCCACAAACCCCTACAACCAAAAATTCTGAGAGAAGGCGAGAGATAGAGCACAGCTATTGACAACCCCATCACACCGAGGCACACAACACCATCACCCACACAACATCCACGCACAAAACACCACATACCACTACACTCACCACACTCATCAACACATACACCACCCCACACATCATACACACCACCCCATGTCACGCCAAAGACACCCCCGCTTCTCCGAGGAGGAGCTCAGGGTCATGGTGGAGGAAATCCTACGGGTAGAGCCACAGCTATTTGGATCACAGGTACAGCACACATCAATAGCCAGGAAGATGGAGCTATGGCGAAGAATAGTCGACAGGGTCAACGCCGTGGGACAGCACTCAAGAAATAGGGAGGACATCAGGAAGAGGTGGAACGACCTACGGGGGAAGGTGCGTCCCATGGTCTCCAGGCACAACATCGCGGTACAGCGGACTGGCGGCGGACCCCCACCTCCTCCCCCACAACTAACAACATGGGAGGAGCAAGTCTTGACCATCATGCATCCTGAGGGCCTCGGAGCAGTCGGTGGAGGATGGGACACTGGTAAGTCAAATCTTAACTATCACACACCCACCCTACCTGCATGCTATCACACACCCCCACCCTCACACCCTCCCCTATCACCCCAAATCCTCAGTAATATACCCATAACACAAACCACCCATCCCAACACCAAGCCCTGCGTGACACAACTAAGCATGCTCGCCCCTCACCAAAGCATGCTCACTGCACATACCCAGAACACCCCCCCCAACCATCATCACACAAGCCCCCACACAGGAATGCCTGCACTGGGGTTCACGCACACCCACCCATTGCACACCATGAAACACACACATGCAATAATCATGTTCTTATACCCCTGCAGGAACCCGAAGGAACGTCACCACACCAGAGGGTCCAGACAACACCACTCCACCCCCAGAAGAGGCCCACAGTGACGACAGCAGCTCTGCCCCACTGGATCTTGATGACCAGCCCGGACCATCGTGGGCCTCAGGACAGTCGGTTCCCCTTGCCCAGCCACAGCCCAACACCGAGCTTCCACCCTCTGGTAACACCAGCACAGCACCCACCCAGCGGGCCCAAACCTCCCTACCCAGGACAGGTCAATCAACGGTGTGTCCACCACTACAGGGCACCCAGGGTAACCCACCACCCCAACAACAACAGGGACCTGGGGGCAGTGGTAGTGGGCACACGGTCCAGGGGACGGAGGCACAGGAACATAGGGGAACTGGGAGGGTTGCTGTGCGACAGAGGGAGGACAGGCCAAGGGAACCCACTCTCCATGAGGCCCTATCCTCCATCATGGGAGCATACCACCACTCCCAGGAGACAATGGCAACGGTCCTGGACAAGTTGCAGGAGACCCTGCGTCTGCAGGAGGAGCAGTATTTGGGGTTCAGGGAGGAGCTCAGGACCATCGGCTCCGCCCTGGGCACCATCGTAGGGACATTCAAAAGACCTTGAGGGACACCGTGGCACTCCAAGGGGCCCCTGACACTAGCCAAGATGATGAACTGCCCACCACCTCCACCGGCGCTAGTGGACAGGACGCACCGCCACAGGACCACCACACCAGCACCACACCCCCTGCAGACGGACAACCACCACGCAAGCGGTCCCTGAGATCCAGGAACAGGACAGAGCAAGATGGCAAGACCCCCACCAGGAAATGAGACCACCCTGATTGTCCTCCCACTGTCCCACTTTGTCACCCTGTCCATACTTGAACTGGCCCCGTTCCACTTCCAATGCCCAGATGGCCAGTGCACCTGTGAGACTAATAGACTGGACTCTGCCATGGACATTCCTCCACCATCCCCCATCACCAATTTACAACCCCTCTTCATTTTTTGAGCACTCAAATAAACACCCTTGAAACACAAAAAAATCGGAAATCAGTCTATGATTTGGAACTTTGTATTATCAATTACAGTGTCATAATGGGTTACCCACTGTAAGGCCAACATACAAATGTCACACATCACAAGCCCTTCAAGGATGCAAGCAGTTGACACGTAGGTTACCACACTTGTGAAACTGAAATGGAAGGGTACAACTCAATTAACAAATAGTGAGTGAAATGTAGGTACAGGATAGAGGTAGACGTGTGAAACTTAATGTAATGTTAAACCAGGAAATGTTCTCACCTGTGTGTCACTGGAAATATTGCTGTATGACTGAATCCCTGTTTTTCGTTTTCTTCTTCCTCAGCTTTATCCTCATCACTGTCCACAGGCTCCACAGGCTCCACAGCTGCCACAACACCGTCATCTGGATCATCCTCCTGCAGAAAAGGCACCTGGCGTCGCAATGCCAAATTATGGAGCATGGAGCAGGCGACGATGATGTCGCACACCTTCTTCGGTGAGTAGAATAGGGATCCACCTGTCATATGGAGGCACCTGAACCTGGCCTTCAGAAGGCCGAAGGTGCGTTCGATTACCCTCCTAGTCCTCCCATGGGCCTCATTGTAGCGTTCCTCTGCCCTGGTCCTGGTATTCCTCACTGGGGTCAATAGCCAGGAACGGTTGGGGTAACCGGAGTCCCCCAATAGCCATGCACGGTGTCTCTGGAGTTGACATCTCATATCAGGGATACTGCTATTCCACAGGATGTAGGCGTCATGCACAGAGCCAGGGAACATAGCATTTACCTGCGAGATGTACTGGTCTGCCAAACAGACCATCTGGACATTCATCGAATGATAACTCTTCCTGTTCCTGTACACCTGTTCACTCCTGTGGGGGGGGACCAGAGCTACATGGGTCCCATCAATGGCACCTATGACGTTGGGGATATGTCCAAGGGCATAGAAGTCACCTTTCACAGTAAGCAAATCCTCCACCTGAGGGAATATGATGTATCTCCTTACGTGTTTCAGCAGGGCAGCCAACACTCTGGACAAGACGTTGGAAAACATAGGCTGGGACATCCCTGATGCCATGGCCACAGTTGTCTGAAAAGACCCACTTGCAAGGAAATGGAGCACTGACAGCACCTGCACGTCAGGGGGGATTCCAGTCGGATGGCGGATTGGTGACATCAGGTCTGGCTCCAACTGGGTACATAGTTCCTGGATTGTGGCACGGTCAAACCTGTAGGTGACGATGACATGTCTTTGTTCCATTGTCAACAGGTCCACCAGCGGTCGGTACACCGGAGGATTCCGCCATCTTCTCATATGTCCCAGCTGACGGTGCCTAAGAAGGACAACAGCGAAGAACCAGTCACTAGTCCTCCAGGTATGTACCCACAGTTACACACAAGACTACACCAGACAATAAACCCTTCCTGTATGTTTTTTTAGTGTAGGCCTAGCTATGTGTGACGCAGTAGTAAATGAAGCCATGTGGGCCCCTGAAATGGCGGCTGCCTGACCTCTAAACTGGGACAATGGGATTGTGGGGTAACTGCGCTGGTGTTGCACACCGTCGCGGTAGGCGGTCGTAGACCGCAGCGCACTGCTGCATTGGTTAACATTGGACCCTATGGGTCCCAGGAGCCAATGAACAGGTGCGCCGGCGGTGATGATGCGCCCCGCCGCGGACGTCACCGCCGTGGACGTCACTGCCATTTTCTATCTGTTTAATCACTAGATACCTGACCTTCAACAGGAGAGGACCTACACTGCTAGTGCTGCTGTGACCTCGGTCTGGAAGCGACGATGGCTGCTGCGTCTGGGGAAAGGGCCCCTGCCTTCACTGCACAGAGTTGGAGAAACTTGTGGATGGGGTCCTCCCCCAGTACATGCTACTCTACGGTCCCCCAGACCAACAGGTTAGTACAGAGGGAGCACGTTGTATGGGCTAGGCCTGGGTGGAGAGGGCTGGGTGGAAGAGGGAAGGGGCCAGAGTTCATAGTACATTAATGCATGGGAATGAATGGGCCACATGGTCAGAGTAGGGAGGGGGCCACTCACATTGATGGTGCAGTTGGTAATGACTGTTCCTCTTCCCTTGTGCATGTCATGTAGGTCAGCGCCCACCAGAAGAGGGACATTTGGCGTGCCATCGCCAAGGAGGTCCAGACCCTGGGGGCCCACCAGAGACGGGGCACCCAGTGCCGGAAGAGATGGGAGGACATTCGCCGCTGCAGCAAGAAGTCGGCGGAGGCTCAGCTGGGGATGGCCTCCCAACGTGGGAGGGGTGCGCGTCGCACCTTGACCCTCCTGATGTTCCGGATCCTGGCAGTGGCCTACCCGGAGTTGGATGGGCGCTTGAGGACATCACAGCAGACACAAGGGGGTGAGTACAACCTCATTCTGCGGACTTTGCGTGCAGTGGAGGGGTCTGGGTGGGGGTGGTGGGCTCTGGGTGTCCCTAGGCCAGGGCGAGTTAGGTAGGCAAGGGCCCTCCGTTATGTAGGCCATGTGGCACTCTACCCCACCTCAGCAGAGTGCCAAGTTAAGGTATAGTTGCCCCTGTGGCATCCATGTGCGCAGATTTCCACCATTGCCATGGAGGCCATATCCCAGAAATTGCATGTGCAGAGGTCAGGAGCACGGTGTAATGCATGGGGCTGCTGCGTCTGTCTTGTCCGCCAACGGTAGCGGTATGCCATGCACTAAAACTCCCTTTGTTCTGTCTTCACCCCTTTTCCTGCTCTCCCTGTCCTTTTGTACATCAGCATCATCAGGCGGAGGTACAGTGGCACCGGAGCACGAGGGAGCTGCATCCCACATGGCCATGGAGGGCCACACCACAGACTCTGAATGCACCAGTGGGACGGAGGCCGAGGGGAGCTTCACGTCGGCCACCGGATCACCAACCAGCGACATGGACGCGTCCGCCGATGGGAGCTCCCCTGTGGTGGTGGCACCATCTGTGCGCCCCACTTCTACAGGTACAGCCGCCACCTCCCTACCAGCACCGCCCTCCCAGCAGCCCCTCAGCGTTCGTCCCGTGCCCGCTCACCCAGGAGGGTGGGCATCACCTTCGCGCCAGGCACCTCAGGCCCTGTCCCTGTCTGCCCTCAGTGAGGAGGCCATTGACCTCCTCAGGTCACTCACTGTTGGGCAGTCTACCATTGTGAATGCCATCCAGGGTGTAGAACGAGAGTTGCAACATGGTAATGCATTCCTGGAGGGCATTCATTCTGGTCAGGCTGCCCTTCAGCGAACCCTGCAATCTCTGGCCTCAGCACTGATGGCAGCCATTGTCCCTGTGTCCAGCCTCCCCCCTCCAACTTCCTCCACCCAGACCCAATCCCCTGTACCCCAGCCCATCCCAAGCACACCTACAGACCAGCATGCACACAAGTCAACACACACAAGTAGCTCAAGCAAACATAGGCACCACACACACCACAGGCACTCACGCAAGCCTCACCCACATACAGACACAGCAACATCCACTGTCTCCACTGTGTCCCCCTCCTCCTCTTCTCCCGCCTCCCTCCCAGTCTCGTCTACACACACACCTGCATGCACCACATCTACAGGCACTAGGACTCGCACCAGGACACCCAGCACCACAAGCCGCTCACCTGCACTCACCACCTCCACTGCCATTTACACGTCCCCTGTGTCCTCTCCCAGTGTGTCTGTGACGCCCCCTCCCAAAGTACCCAAACGCCGGCAATCACTCACCCAACATCCATCCACCTCACGACAGCCTACAGTACCTGCACCCAAAACACCTAAAGTGACACCTCCCACAACCACCTCCTCTTCCTCCACTCCCAGACCCCCTCCAGCTACCCATCCCAGTGTCCGTCAGAAACTGTCCCTATGTCAAATTGACCTTTTTGCCACTACCCCCCCCCTCCAATTCATCAGTCCCGTCGTAGCGCCTCAGCCAAATAGCCTCCAGTACCAGTGGTGCGTGTTCCAGCTTTTTGGAGTGCACCGGCCACCAGGGCAGCCAGTAGGACCCGGAGCCAAGGCACTGGCAGCCCACCCCCTGTAAAGGCTCTGAAATTGGAGAGTGGACGACGGGACTGTGTTAAGACTCCTGGTGGGACAACAAGTGACATGGGATCGAAGGCGATTGGTGAGTCAGCTGTAACTCCAAAAAAGGTAGGGAAGGTCCAGAGGAAGTCTGCCCAGCCTGTTGTGAGTGTCACGGCGGAGAAATGCACCATCATTTCCGGCGGTCCAGACACAACCGCCAGCACCGTCGTCACTGGTCCAGAGTGTAGGAAAGTACCATCTTGCCTGGCATGTTACCCCCATTTTTCACTGTATATATGTTGTTTTAGTTGTATGTGTCACTGGGACCCTGGTAACCCAGGGCCCCAGTGCTCATAAGTGTGCCTGTATGTGTTACCTGTGTAGTGACTAACTGTCTCACTGAGGCTCTGCTAATCAGAACCTCAGTGGTTATGCTCTCTCATTTCTTTCCAAATTGTCACTGACAGGCTAGTGACCATTTTTACCAATTTACATTGGCTTACTGGAACACCCTTATAATCCCCTAGTATATGGTACTGAGGTACCCAGGGTATTGGGGTTCCAGGAGATCCCTATGGGCTGCAGCATTTCTTTTGCCACCCATAGGGAGCTCTGACAATTCTTACACAGGCCTGCCACTGCAGCCTGAGTGAAATAACGTCCACGTTATTTCACAGCCATTTTACACTGCACTTAAGTAACTTATAAGTCACCTATATGTCTAACCTTTACCTGGTAAAGGTTAGGTGCAAAGTTACTTAGTGTGAGGGCACCCTGGCACTAGCCAAGGTGCCCCCACATTGTTCAGAGCCAATTCACTGAACTTTGTGAGTACGGGGACACCATTACACGCGTACACTACATATAGGTCACTACCTATATGTAGCTTCACCATGGTAACTCCGAATATGGCCATGTAACATGTCTATGATCATGGAATTGCCCCCTCTATGCCATCCTGGCATTGTTGGTACAATTCCATAATCCCAGTGGTCTGTAGCACAGACCCTGGTACTGCCAGACTGCCCTTCCTGGGGTTTCTCTGCAGCTGCTGCTGCTGCCAACCCCTCAGACAGGCATCTGCCCTCCTGGGGTCCAGCCAGGCCTGGCCCAGGATGGCAGAACAAAGAACTTCCTCTGAGAGAGGGTGTGACACCCTCTCCCTTTGGAAAATGGTGTGAAGGCAGGGGAGGAGTAGCCTCCCCCAGCCTCTGGAAATGCTTTGTTGGGCACAGAGGTGCCCAATTCTGCATAAGCCAGTCTACACCGGTTCAGGGACCCCTTAGCCCCTGCTCTGGCGCGAAACTGGACAAAGGAAAGGGGAGTGACCACTCCCCTGACCTGCACCTCCCCTGGGAGGTGTCCAGAGCTCCTCCAGTGTGCTCCAGACCTCTGCCATCTTGGAAACAGAGGTGCTGCTGGCACACTGGACTGCTCTGAGTGGCCAGTGCCACCAGGTGACGTCAGAGACTCCTTGTGATAGGCTCCTTCAGGTGTTAGTAGCCTTTCCTCTCTCCTAGGTAGCCAAACCCTCTTTTCTGGCTATTTAGGGTCTCTGTCTCTGGGGAAACTTTAGATAACGAATGCATGAGCTCAGCCGAGTTCCTCTGCATCTCCCTCTTCACCTTCTGATAAGGAATCGACCGCTGACCGCGCTGGAAGCCTGCAAACCTGCAACATAGTAGCAAAGACGACTACTGCAACTCTGTAACGCTGATCCTGCCGCCTTCTCGACTGTTTTCCTGCTTGTGCATGCTGTGGGGGTAGTCTGCCTCCTCTCTGCACCAGAAGCTCCGAAGAAATCTCCCGTGGGTCGACGGAATCTTCCCCCTGCAACCGCAGGCACCAAAAAGCTGCATCTCCGGTCCCTTGGGTCTCCTCTCAGCACGACGAGCGAGGTCCCTCGAATCCAGCGACACCGTCCAAGTGACCCCCACAGTCCAGTGACTCTTCAGCCCAAGTTTGGTGGAGGTAAGTCCTTGCCTCACCTCGCTGGGCTGCATTGCTGGGAACCGCGACTTTGCAAGCTTCTCCGGCCCCTGTGCACTTCCGGCGGAAATCCTGTGTGCACAGCCAAGCCTGGGTCCACGGCACTCTAACCTGCATTGCACGACTTTCTAAGTTGGTCTCCGGCGACGTGGGACTCCTTTGTGCAACTTCGGCGAGCACCGTTTCACGCATCCTCGTAGTGCCTGTTTCTGGCACTTCTCCGGGTGCTACCTGCTTCAGTGAGGGCTCTTTGTCTTGCTCGACGTCCCCTCTCTCTGCAGGTCCAATTTGCGACCTTCTGGTCCCTCCTGGGCCCCAGCAAAGTCCAAAAACGCCAAACGCACGATTTGCGTGTAGCAAGGCTTGTTGGCGTCCATCTGGCGGGAAAACACTTCTGCACGACTCTCCAAGGCGTGGGGGATCCATCCTCCAAAGGGGAAGTCTCTAGCCCTTGTCGTTCCTGCAGTATTCACAGCTCTTCAGCCTAGTAAGAGCTTCTTTGCACCAACCGCTGGCATTTCTTGGGCATCTGCCCATCTCCGAGCTGCTTGTGACTTTTGGACTTGGTCCCCTTGCTCCACAGGTACCTTCAGACAGGAATCCATCGTTGTTGCATTGCTGATTTGTGTTTTCCTTGCATTTTCCCTCTAACACGACTATTTTGTCCTTAGGGGAACTTTGGTGCACTTTGCACTCACTTTTCAGGGTCTTGGGGAGGGTTATTTTTCTAACTCTCACTATTTTCTAATAGTCCTAGCGACCCTCTACAAGGTCACATAGGTTTGGGGTCCATTCGTGGTTCGCATTCCACTTCTGGAGTATATGGTTTGTGTTGCCCCTATCCCTATGTTTCCCCATTGCATCCTATTGTAACTATACATTGTTTGCACTGTTTTCTAAGACTATACTGCATATTTTTGCTATTGTGTATATATATCTTGTGTATATTTCCTATCCTCTCACTGAGGGTACACTCTAAGATACTTTGGCATATTGTCATAAAAATAAAGTACCTTTATTTTTAGTATAACTGTGTATTGTGTTTTCTTATGATATTGTGCATATGACACTAAGTGGTACTGTAGTAGCTTCACACGTCTCCTAGTTCAGCCTAAGCTGCTCTGCTAAGCTACCATTATCTATCAGCCTAAGCTGCTAGACACCCTATACACTAATAAGGGATAACTGGGCCTGGTGCAAGGTGCAAGTACCCCTTGGTACTCACTACAAGCCAGTCCAGCCTCCTACATTGGTTGTGCAGTGGTGGGATAAGTGCTTTGAGACTACTTACCACTCTTGTCATTGTACTTTTCATAAGAGAAAAATATACAAAACAAGGTCAGTGTATATACACATAGCCAAAAAGTTTTGCATTTCCTCTTTTCACTCTTTTCTAAGTGCTGAAAAGTACTTCTAAACTTTCAAAAAGTTCTTAAAAGTTTAAAAAGTTTTTTTTCTGTCTTTCCAAAAAGTTCTGAAAACTTTTTTCTCTTTGTCTATCACTTTAACTCTCTCTAAAAAATGTCTGGCACAGGCCAAAAAGTTGAACTGTCCAAACTTGCATATGATCACCTTAGCTGGAAAGGAGCAAGGAGTCTCTGCATAGAGAGAGGTTTGAGTGTAGGGAAGAATCCTTCTTTAGAACTGTTAATTAATATGCTTAGAGTACAGGATAAGGCCATAAGTGCCCAATCTGTAGAAAAAGTAGCTAATGGTTCTCAATCTGATCCAGGGACTCCCCCAGGAAAAGGTTCAGGAAAGAAACTTCTCAGCCTGCCCATTACTAGACAGTCTAGCATAGTTGGTACAGAGGTTGAATCACATCATACTGATGATGTGCTCTCACATTATACTGGTAGCCAAGCTGTTAGGGTGCCCTCTGTAAGGGACAGGTCTCCTTCTGTTCATTCCCATCATACCTCTGTATCTAGAAATGTCCCTCCCACCCACCCTGATGACAGATTGTTGGAAAGGGAGCTCAATAGATTGAGAGTGGAGCAAACCAGACTGAAGCTCAAGAAGCAACAGCTGGATTTGGATAGACAGTCTTTAGAAATAGAGAGGGAAAGACAGAAAATGGGTTTAGATACCCATGGTGGCAGCAGCAGTATTCCCCATAGTCATCCTGCAAAAGAGCATGATTCCAGGAATCTGCATAAGATAGTTCCCCCTTACAAGGAGGGGGATGACATTAACAAGTGGTTTGCTGCACTTGAGAGGGCCTGTGCTGTACAGGATGTCCCTCAAAGGCAGTGGGCTGCTATCCTATGGCTATCATTTACTGGAAAAGGTAGGGATAGGCTCCTTACTGTAAAAGAAAATGATGCTAACAATTTCCAAGTTCTTAAGAATGCACTCCTGGATGGTTATGGCTTAACCACTGAACAGTACAGGATCAAGTTCAGAGATACCAAAAAGGAGTCTTCACAAGACTGGGTTGATTTCATTGACCAGGCAGTGAAGGCCTTGGAGGGGTGGTTACATGGCAGTAAAGTTACTGATTATGACAGCCTGTATAACTTAATTCTGAGAGAGCATATTCTTAATAATTGTGTGTCTGATTTGTTGCACCAGTACTTGGTGGACTCTGATCTGACCTCTCCCCAAGAATTGGGAAAGAAGGCAGACAAATGGGTCAGAACAAGAGTGAACAGAAAAGTTCATACAGGGGGTGACAAAGATGGCAACAAAAAGAAGGATGGTAAGTCTTCTGACAAGGGTGGGGACAAATCTAAAAATGAGTCTTCATCAGGCCCACAAAAACACTCTGGTGGGGGTGGTGGGCCCAAACCCTCCTCTAATCAGAACAAGGAAAATAAACCATGGTGCTATTTATGTAAGATAAAAGGCCATTGGACAACAGATCCCAGTTGTCCAAAGAAAGGCACCACAGCTCCTACCACTACAACCCCTACTGCTACACCTAGTGTCCCTACTAATAGCAGTGGTGGTGGGAGCAAACCTACTAATAGCCAATCCAAGGGAGTAGCTGGGCTCACTTTTGGTAATTTAGTTGGGGTTGGTCTGATTAGGGAGACCACAGAGGCTACTTTAGTCTCTGAAGGGGCTATTGACTTAGCCACTTTGGTTGCTTGCCCCCATAACTTGGAGAAGTACAAGCAACTAACCCTAATAAATGGTGTTGAGGTCCAGGCCTACAGGGACACAGGTGCCAGTGTCACAATGGTGATTGAGAAACTGGTGCACCCTGAACAACACATACTTGGACACCAGTACCAAGTAACCGATGCTCACAACATAACACAAAGCCACCCCATGGCTGTTGTAAATCTCAACTGGGGGGGGGTATCTGGTCCAAAGAAAGTTGTGGTAGCTTCAGATTTACCTGTAGACTGTCTATTAGGGAACGATTTGGAGACACCAGCTTGGTCAGATGTGGAGTTGGAGGCCCATGCAGCAATGCTGGGCATCCCAGGGCATATTTTTGCTTTGACAAGGGCTCAGGCCAAAAAGCAAAAAGGACAGGGAAGCTTGGATCCTGGAACAATGGACCAAGTGCTCCCTAAAGCTAGGGCTAGTAGAAGCAAACCACTTCCTACTATCCCTCCCTCTACAGTGGATTCTAATTCTGAGGAAGAAGAATTCCCTCCCTGTGCAGAACCTACACCAGAGGAGCTGGAAGCAGACACTGCTGAGCTTTTGGGTGAAGGGGGGCCTGCCAGAGAGGAGCTGAGTGTGGCACAGCAAACCTGTCCCACATTAGAGGGTCTCAGACAGCAAGCTGTCAAACAGGCTAATGGGGATGTCAGTGACTCACACAGAGTTTACTGGGAGGACAACCTCTTGTACACTGAGCATAGGGATCCTAAACCTGGAGCTGCCAGGAGATTAGTGATTCCTCAGGAGTACAGAAAGTTCCTCCTAACACTGGCACATGACATTCCCTTAGCTGGGCACCTGGGTCAAATGAAAACTTGGGACAGATTGGTACCACTGTTTCATTGGCCTAGGATGTCTGAGGACACAAAAGAATTTTGTAAGTCCTGTGAAACCTGTCAAGCCAGTGGCAAGACAGGTGGCACTCCAAAGGCACCCCTTATCCCACTGCCTGTGGTTGGGGTTCCCTTTGAAAGGGTAGGGGTTGACATAGTTGGCCCCCTTGACCCTCCTACTGCTTCAGGCAATAGGTTTATCTTAGTGGTAGTGGACCATGCCACAAGGTATCCTGAAGCAATTCCTTTAAGGACCACTACAGCTCCTGCAGTGGCAAAGGCCCTCCTGGGAATATTTTCCAGGGTGGGCTTCCCAAAGGAAGTAGTATCAGACAGAGGAAGCAATTTCATGTCTGCATACTTAAAGGCCATGTGGAAGGAGTGTGGTGTAACTTACAAGTTCACAACACCCTATCATCCACAAACAAATGGACTGGTGGAGAGATTTAATAAAACTCTCAAAGGCATGATTATGGGACTCCCTGAAAAACTCCGCAGGAGATGGGATATCCTTCTACCATGCCTCCTTTTTGCCTACAGGGAGGTACCCCAGAAAGGAGTGGGCTTCAGCCCCTTTGAACTTCTTTTTGGACACCCTGTTAGGGGTCCACTCACACTTGTAAAGGAGGGTTGGGAACAACCTTTAAAAGCTCCTAAGCAGGATATTGTGGACTATGTACTTGGCCTCAGATCAAGGATGGCTGAGTACATGAAAAAGGCCAGTAAAAACCTTCAGGCCAGCCAAGAGCTCCAGAAGCAATGGCATGATCAGAAGGCTGTTTTGGTTCAGTACCAACCAGGGCAGAAAGTGTGGGTCTTGGAGCCTGTGGCCCCAAGAGCACTCCAAGATAAATGGAGTGGTCCACACACAATTGTTGAAAAGAAGGGTGAAGTCACCTACTTGGTTGACTTAGGCACTGCCAGGAGTCCCCTTAGGGTGCTCCATGTCAACCGCCTGAAACCCTACTATGACAGGGCTGATCTCACCCTGCTCATGGCAACAGATGAGGGACAGGAAGAAGACAGTGATCCTCTACCTGATCTCTTCTCTTCCACAGAACAAGATGCTCTTGTGGAAGGGGTAGTTTTGGCTGATTGTCTTACTGCTGAGCAGAAAGATAATTGCATAAATCTCCTAGGACAATTTTCAGAACTCTTCTCCATTGTGCCAGGCACCACTTCTTGGTGTGAGCACACTATAGATACTGGAGACAGTTTACCTGTCAAAAGTAAGATCTATAGGCAGCCTGACCATGTCAGGGACTGCATAAAGCAAGAAGTTCAGAAGATGTTGGAACTAGGAGTGGTTGAGCACTCTGACAGTCCATGGGCTTCTCCTGTGGTACTGGTACCAAAACCCAATTCTAAAGATGGAAAGAAGGAAATGAGGTTTTGTGTAGACTATAGAGGTCTCAACTTGGTAACCAAAACAGATGCTCACCCTATACCCAGGGCAGATGAGCTAATAGATACACTGGCATCTGCCAAGTATCTAAGCACTTTTGATTTGGCTGCAGGGTATTGGCAGATCAAAATGTCAGAAGATGCTAAACCTAAGACTGCATTTTCTACCATTGGAGGACATTACCAGTTTACTGTAATGCCTTTTGGTTTGAAAAATGCACCTGCCACTTTTCAGAGGTTGGTGAACACAGTCCTGCAAGGGCTGGAAGCTTTCAGTGCAGCATATTTGGATGATATAGCTGTCTTTAGCTCCAGCTGGGATGATCACCTGGTCCACCTTTGGAAAGTTTTGGAGGCCCTGCAAAAGGCAGGCCTCACTATCAAGGCTTCAAAGTGCCAGATAGGGCAGGGTAAGGTGGTTTATCTGGGACACCTTGTTGGTGGGGAACAGATTGCACCACTTCAGGGGAAAATCCAAACTATTATTGATTGGATTCCCCCTACCACTCAGACTCAGGTGAGAGCCTTCCTAGGCCTCACTGGGTATTACAGGAGGTTCATTAAGAACTATGGCTCCATTGCAGCCCCTCTTAATGACCTCACATCCAAGAAAATGCCTAAAAAGGTATTATGGACAGCAAACTGTCAGAAAGCTTTTGAGGAGCTGAAGCAGGCCATGTGCTCTGCACCTGTCCTGAAAAGCCCTTGTTACTCTAAAAAATTCTATGTCCAAACTGATGCATCTGAATTAGGAGTAGGGGCAGTCCTATCACAACTTAATTCTGAGGGCCAGGATCAACCTGTTGCTTTTATTAGTAGAAGGTTGACCCCTAGAGAAAAGCGTTGGTCTGCCATTGAGAGGGAGGCCTTTGCTGTGGTCTGGGCTCTGAAGAAGTTGAGGCCATACCTGTTTGGCACTCACTTCATTGTTCAGACAGACCACAAACCTCTACTTTGGCTAAAACAAATGAAAGGTGAAAATCCTAAATTGTTGAGGTGGTCCATATCCCTACAGGGAATGGACTATACAGTGGAACATAGACCTGGGAGTAGCCACTCCAATGCAGATGGACTCTCCAGATATTTCCACTTAGACAATGAAGACTCATCAGGTAATGGCTAGTCTTATTGTCCTTCGTTTGGGGGGGGGTTGTGTAGGAAAGTACCATCTTGCCTGGCATGTTACCCCCATTTTTCACTGTATATATGTTGTTTTAGTTGTATGTGTCACTGGGACCCTGGTAACCCAGGGCCCCAGTGCTCATAAGTGTGCCTGTATGTGTTACCTGTGTAGTGACTAACTGTCTCACTGAGGCTCTGCTAATCAGAACCTCAGTGGTTATGCTCTCTCATTTCTTTCCAAATTGTCACTGACAGGCTAGTGACCATTTTTACCAATTTACATTGGCTTACTGGAACACCCTTATAATCCCCTAGTATATGGTACTGAGGTACCCAGGGTATTGGGGTTCCAGGAGATCCCTATGGGCTGCAGCATTTCTTTTGCCACCCATAGGGAGCTCTGACAATTCTTACACAGGCCTGCCACTGCAGCCTGAGTGAAATAACGTCCACGTTATTTCACAGCCATTTTACACTGCACTTAAGTAACTTATAAGTCACCTATATGTCTAACCTTTACCTGGTAAAGGTTAGGTGCAAAGTTACTTAGTGTGAGGGCACCCTGGCACTAGCCAAGGTGCCCCCACATTGTTCAGAGCCAATTCACTGAACTTTGTGAGTACGGGGACACCATTACACGCGTGCACTACATATAGGTCACTACCTATATGTAGCTTCACCATGGTAACTCCGAATATGGCCATGTAACATGTCTATGATCATGGAATTGCCCCCTCTATGCCATCCTGGCATTGTTGGTACAATTCCATAATCCCAGTGGTCTGTAGCACAGACCCTGGTACTGCCAGACTGCCCTTCCTGGGGTTTCTCTGCAGCTGCTGCTGCTGCCAACCCCTCAGACAGGCATCTGCCCTCCTGGGGTCCAGCCAGGCCTGGCCCAGGATGGCAGAACAAAGAACTTCCTCTGAGAGAGGGTGTGACACCCTCTCCCTTTGGAAAATGGTGTGAAGGCAGGGGAGGAGTAGCCTCCCCCAGCCTCTGGAAATGCTTTGTTGGGCACAGAGGTGCCCAATTCTGCATAAGCCAGTCTACACCGGTTCAGGGACCCCTTAGCCCCTGCTCTGGCGCGAAACTGGACAAAGGAAAGGGGAGTGACCACTCCCCTGACCTGCACCTCCCCTGGGAGGTGTCCAGAGCTCCTCCAGTGTGCTCCAGACCTCTGCCATCTTGGAAACAGAGGTGCTGCTGGCACACTGGACTGCTCTGAGTGGCCAGTGCCACCAGGTGACGTCAGAGACTCCTTGTGATAGGCTCCTTCAGGTGTTAGTAGCCTTTCCTCTCTCCTAGGTAGCCAAACCCTCTTTTCTGGCTATTTAGGGTCTCTGTCTCTGGGGAAACTTTAGATAACGAATGCATGAGCTCAGCCGAGTTCCTCTGCATCTCCCTCTTCACCTTCTGATAAGGAATCGACCGCTGACCGCGCTGGAAGCCTGCAAACCTGCAACATAGTAGCAAAGACGACTACTGCAACTCTGTAACGCTGATCCTGCCGCCTTCTCGACTGTTTTCCTGCTTGTGCATGCTGTGGGGGTAGTCTGCCTCCTCTCTGCACCAGAAGCTCCGAAGAAATCTCCCGTGGGTCGACGGAATCTTCCCCCTGCAACCGCAGGCACCAAAAAGCTGCATCTCCGGTCCCTTGGGTCTCCTCTCAGCACGACGAGCGAGGTCCCTCGAATCCAGCGACACCGTCCAAGTGACCCCCACAGTCCAGTGACTCTTCAGCCCAAGTTTGGTGGAGGTAAGTCCTTGCCTCACCTCGCTGGGCTGCATTGCTGGGAACCGCGACTTTGCAAGCTTCTCCGGCCCCTGTGCACTTCCGGCGGAAATCCTGTGTGCACAGCCAAGCCTGGGTCCACGGCACTCTAACCTGCATTGCACGACTTTCTAAGTTGGTCTCCGGCGACGTGGGACTCCTTTGTGCAACTTCGGCGAGCACCGTTTCACGCATCCTCGTAGTGCCTGTTTCTGGCACTTCTCCGGGTGCTACCTGCTTCAGTGAGGGCTCTTTGTCTTGCTCGACGTCCCCTCTCTCTGCAGGTCCAATTTGCGACCTTCTGGTCCCTCCTGGGCCCAGCAAAGTCCAAAAACGCCAAACGCACGATTTGCGTGTAGCAAGGCTTGTTGGCGTCCATCCGGCGAGAAAACACTTCTGCACGACTCTCCAAGGCGTGGGGGATCCATCCTCCAAAGGGGAAGTCTCTAGCCCTTGTCGTTCCTGCAGTATTCACAGCTCTTCAGCCTAGTAAGAGCTTCTTTGCACCAACCGCTGGCATTTCTTGGGCATCTGCCCATCTCCGAGCTGCTTGTGACTTTTGGACTTGGTCCCCTTGCTCCACAGGTACCTTCAGACAGGAATCCATCGTTGTTGCATTGCTGATTTGTGTTTTCCTTGCATTTTCCCTCTAACACGACTATTTTGTCCTTAGGGGAACTTTGGTGCACTTTGCACTCACTTTTCAGGGTCTTGGGGAGGGTTATTTTTCTAACTCTCACTATTTTCTAATAGTCCTAGCGACCCTCTACAAGGTCACATAGGTTTGGGGTCCATTCGTGGTTCGCATTCCACTTCTGGAGTATATGGTTTGTGTTGCCCCTATCCCTATGTTTCCCCATTGCATCCTATTGTAACTATACATTGTTTGCACTGTTTTCTAAGACTATACTGCATATTTTTGCTATTGTGTATATATATCTTGTGTATATTTCCTATCCTCTCACTGAGGGTACACTCTAAGATACTTTGGCATATTGTCATAAAAATAAAGTACCTTTATTTTTAGTATAACTGTGTATTGTGTTTTCTTATGATATTGTGCATATGACACTAAGTGGTACTGTAGTAGCTTCACACGTCTCCTAGTTCAGCCTAAGCTGCTCTGCTAAGCTACCATTATCTATCAGCCTAAGCTGCTAGACACCCTATACACTAATAAGGGATAACTGGGCCTGGTGCAAGGTGCAAGTACCCCTTGGTACTCACTACAAGCCAGTCCAGCCTCCTACACAGAGACCACCACCAGAGTCACAGCCCAGGAGGGCCCAAGTATCGTCACTGGTCCAGAAACCACCGCCGGAGTCACAGCCCAGGAGGGCATAATTATCGTCACTGGACCAGAGACCACCGCCGGAGTCACAGCCCAGGAGGGCACAAGTATCATTACTGGTCAGGAGACCACCACCGGAGTCACAGCCCAGGAGGGCACAAGTATCGTCACTGGTTCAGAGACCACGGCCGGAGTCACAGCCCAGGAGGGCACAAGTATCGTTACTGGTCCAGAAACCACCGCCGGAGTCACAGCCCAGGAGGGCACAAGTATCGTCACTGGTCCAGAGACCACCGCCGGAGTCACAGCCCAGGAGGGCACAAGTATCGTTACTAGTCCAGAAACCACCGCCGGAGTCACAGGGGCCAGGATGCCACAGCCCCGCTGGGCAATGATCGAACGTCATGCCACACACCAATGCCCATTGTAGGGATCGTCATGCCACACACTAATGCCCATTGTAGGGATCGTCATGCCACACACCAATGCCCATTGTAGGGATCGTCATGCCACACACCAATGTCCAGTGTGGAGATCGTCATGCCACACACCAATGTCCAGTGTGGAGATCGTCATGCCACACACCAATGTCCGTATCAGAACCGCCATGTCAAAACACCGCTGAACAGGGCAAAGACCGCCATGTCAAAGCACCGCTGAACAGGGCAAAGACCGCCTTGTCAAAGCACTGCTGAACAGTCCAGACCCGCCATGTCAAAGCACCGCTGAGCAGGGCAAAGACCGCCATGTCAAAGCACCGCTGAACAGGGCAAAGACCGCCATGTCAAAGCACCGCTGAACAGTCCAGACCCGCCATGTCAAAGCACCGCTGAACAGGGCAAAGACTGCCATGTCAAAGCACCGCTGAACAGGGCAAAGACCACCATGTCAAAGCACCGCTGAACAGTCCAGACCCGCCATGTCAAAGCACCGCTGAACAGTCCAGACCCGCCATGTCAAAGCACCGCTGAACAGTCCAGACCCGCCATGTCAAAGCACCATGGAACAGGGCAAAGACCGCCATGTCAAAGCACCGCTGAACAGGGCAAAGACCGCCATGTCAAAGCACCGCTGAACAGGGCAAAGACCGCCATGTCAAAGCACCGCTGAACAGTCCAGACCCGCCATGTCAAAGCACCACTGAACAGGACAAAGACCGCCATGTCAAAGCACCGCTGAACAGTCCAGACCCGCCATGTCAAAGCACCGCAGAACAGGGCAAAGACCGCCATGTCAAAGCACCGCTGAACAGGGCAAAGACCGCCATGTCAAAGCACTGCTGAACAGTCCAGACCCGCCATGTCAAAGCACCGCTGAACAGGGCAAAGACCGCTATGTCAAAGCACCGCTGAACAGGGCAAAGACCGCCATGTCAAAGCACCGCTGAGCAGGGCAAAGACCGCCATGTCAAAGCACCGCTGAACAGTCCAGACCCGCCATGTCAAAGCACCGCTGAACAGGGCAAAGACCGCCATGTCAAAGCACCGCTGAACAGGGCAAAGACCACCATGTCAAAGCACCGCTGAACAAGGCAAAGACCGCCATGCCAAAGCACCGCTGAACAGGGCAAAGACCGCCATGTCAAAGCACCGCTGAATAGGGCATGCACTGTGTAGGAATGAATGGACCGCCACATCAGGCATCCTTATCCCATGTGCAGCTGGGACAGTCACAGGACAGGAACTTTTACGGGGAGGCTCATCCAGTCTGGGCACCAGTCCCCCTCCAGAACCAGTGGAGACCTGCATCTACTTGAGAGACTGTGGCTTTGCACTCCCCAGGATGGCACAGTGGGCAAACCACCCACTGTAGAGACTTGAGAGACTGTGGCTTTGCACTCCACAGGATGGCACAGTGGGCAAACCACCCACTGTAGAGACATGAGAGACTGTGGCTTTGCACTCCACAGGATGGCAGAGTGGGCAACCCACCCACTGTTGAGACTTGAGAGACTGTGGCTTTGCACTCCCCAGGATGGCACAGTGGGAAACCCACCCAGTGTAGAGACTTGAGAGACTGTGGCTTTGCACTCCCCAGGATACATCAATGGGCATGGAGCCCCGTCGTGGATCTGGCTTTGCATTCATGTGGCTGAGGTGCCCCCTTTTCCCTTCCCCCTGAGGTGCCTGTAGTGTTTCCATCTGATGCTCCGGCAGTGTTCTCTCCGATTTTGGTCAGGTATCTTTTGTGGGCCTCGCCCATGCATTTTTGGACTGTTGGTGCACGGACATTGTTGTGTACATATCTACACCACTTCTCAGATTGTATGTGTAAATAAGAGTGATTTAGAGATATACATCTGTATATTTTTGTATGACATGTATATTGGCACATTACAATGTTTGCCCGAATTTCGCATTGTCTTTGCATTCTTCCGGGGGGATTGTGGGTTGTTAATGTGATTTTTGTGACTGCATTGGTGTGTATGTTGTATAATGCGAGGGTGGGGGTGTTTGGTGGGTGTCCCCCTGACTTTTGCCTCCCTCCTCCCCCGTGTCGTAGATGCAGTACTCACCGGTATCTTCTGCGCCTACGTAGCTGTTGGTCGTAAAGGAGCAGAAAGACAAGGGCAGGGAGTATTTGTAGTTCCGGCTCCATGGTGTCCTCGTTCCTCGTGGGATGAGTTCAGGTGAGCATTTTCCCATTGCAGAAACTGTTTCCGCCGTGTTTTTATCCACGGTGAATCCGCCCCGGAAAAGGTGGCGGGTTGTAATATTGTGGGCGGTACATTGGCTCCCATCTGTCTGTTGGCGGTAACCGCCGCGCTGCTTGTCTGTACCGCCGTGGCGGGCGGTGTGTTAAAGTGGCTGTCTTTGTTGGCGGTTTCCGCCAGGGTCTTAATTCCCTTTTTTTGTCCACCGGCCTGTTTGCGGTATTACCGCACCTTTAACACCGTCCGCCAGGGTTGTAATGACCACCTACATGTTTTGTTCAGTTTAGCTGCCTATTGGCTTTGACATGGCATTAGCCATTACATTCTGTATTCACTTTAGTTGCCTATTGGCTTTGACATGACATTAGACATTACATTCTGTATTCAGTTTAGCTGCCTATTGGCTTTGACATGGCATTAGACATTACACTCTGTATTCAGTTTAGCTGCCTATTGGCTTTGACATGACATTAGACATTACATTTGGTATTTAGGTTATCTGCCTATTGGCTTTAACGTGGGGTTAGACATTGCAGTTGAGACATTGCAGATGAGCTGTGTTTTTCAAAGCTGTTTTTCCATAAGATGGACCAAGCTGTTTTCTTCACACCAGACCTTAGCTGATAAGAGCACGTAGATTTTGTGTTTACCTCGCAATCCAGTCTGAGAGCTCGGGGGCTCGGGAGAATTGGCCACTGTCCAGGGTCCTTCGGTTCTCACACTGAGTTTGCTTTTAAGGATGGCTCTGGGCTACAGCAGGGTAGATTGAATCTGCTTTGACTTCAGACAGGAGCTAGACGTCAGTTGCATGTCTCCCGTTTGGGTAGAGAATCTCTTTCTCACAGTTGACCGGAGTCATCAACCTGCAGACCCCAGAAAGATGAAGCTGAGCTATAGGCCCTATGGTGATGAATTTTGACTTTTATGCTTTGATTTGACGTTATGCTATAATATAATCACCTATATTTGCTGTGTACACTGCAACTGAGAAGTACTTTGATATATTTTGCTTTCATTACTGCGACTACTTTTGAACGTGTGCTTCCAATCTACTAATTTCGTCTCTTAGGAACCTCGTGGTGGGGAATTAATAACAATAAATGTCTTCTTTAAACTCAGAAGTGCGTTCCAGAGAGGTTCTGTAAGCTCGGTTATGAGATAAGAGGGAAAGCAGAACTCCGGTGCCTAGTGGTTTCTGCCCCCCTTGGGGGCAGATTGGCCTAACAGAAATCAGCCCATCTACCCCAAGGGGGGCAGAAATAGTCTGAATAACATTTTCCCCGCAGGGGAGCGATCTGTGCCCAAGGGGTCGCTCCCCACCTCTAAAAAACAAAACAAACAAAAAAAATGATTCCTGGCACCTAGAGGTTTCTGCCCCCCAGGGGCAGATCGGCCTAATAATAATAGGCCGATCTGCCCCCAGGGGTGGCATAAATGGCCTAAAATAACCCCCACCCCCCCTGGGAGTGACCCTTTCCTAAGGGGTCGCTTCCCTTGCATGAATTCACCTTAAAAAAAAAACTCCCTGGTGTTTAGTGATTTATGCCCCTTTGGGGGCAGATTGGCCTTATACAAATAGGCCGATCTGCCCCACAGGGGGGCAGAAATAGTCTAAATATAATTTCCCCCCTTAGAGAGCAACCCTTGCCTAAGGTGTCGGTCCCCACCTCTAAATAACAAACAAATAGAAAATTTTCAAAAATGAATCTCTTGTGCCTAAAGGTTTCTATCCCCCGGGGCAGATCGGCCTAATAACAATAGGCCGATCTGCCCCCAAGGGGGGCAGGAAAGGCCTTTAAAAAAATTGCACCCCTGAGGAGCAACCCTTGCCCAAGGGGCCGCACACCTTTTGACAATTTCTCCCCGTAAAATAAATCTCTGGTGTCTAGTGGGCATTTCAGAAGCCGGATTGCTTAGCGATCTGGCTTCTGAAATTCTCTGAGAGACTTCAAAGGGAAGGAAATTTCTTTCCTTCCCTTTGAAGCCTCTCAGGACCCCATCACATGATCAGAAGAGAAATGCTGAGCATTTCTCTTCCGATCGCGCTGGAAGCTGAGCTTACAGCCCAATGGGGAAATGGCCTCTGATGAGGTCCGCGCTGATGTCATCAGACATCACTGAGGGTCAGGGGTGGTCGGTTGGAAGGGGAAGGGCTTCCCCTTCCATCCTTGCCTTGGGGGGGTGGGAGGGAAGCCCACGGAGAGAGCACTAGCGCTCCTTCCAAGCCCCAGGCCGAGGACGTAATGATTTCGTCCTCGGCACAGGAGCACTGTGCCGGTGGACGTAACCATTATGTCCCCGGCACAGAAGGGGGTAAGCTTTTTGCACACGTTTATCATTAAGCTTCATTTGGTTACACTGGGGAGTGATATTTAGGCAAAATGTGGGCTCTTTTTCAGGGACTCCCTCCGGTGAGGCTATTTTGTTGCCAAGCTTTCTTATTCCTTCATTTCCTGTGATATCCTCTGTAGGAAATGCTTTCAGGTTTACAGCTTTGATTCCATCACAATGGTGTTCAGGTGTGCCACATTGTTGTAATTAATACATAATGTTAGCACTCCAGTTGCTTATTAGAAGGCTGTGATAAGACTGCAGTTGATCTCCAAGTAGTTAACTGGCAGACTACTGCTAGTGTTGAAAGTACATATTTCAGTTTGCATGTCAGAATGTTTTGCTAATATGGATAATGAACATATTTGAGAATTCATAGACAATATGTCATCATTTTGCTTTCTACTGTGAACTGAAGTACGACAATTCACAAAAGCTCACTTTCTTAGCAAAGATCTACCTTTGCCTAATTTGGTGTAATTCCCTTCAGCCATTTTTTCTGTATCGCTTCGAAGAATTTCCTACAGAAATTAACTTGGGAAATTGACGTTTAAGAACCCCCCTCCTTCTCTCAGCCCCCACTTGACACATGACCTCAAAACTTTCAAGGAAGAAGCTGAAGAGGATGACTTTTATTTGGAAATGTTTGTGACGATTTGTCAAACAATGACAAAGCTATTAACAAAACAAAAAAACAATCTTCCTATGGAAACTGTGTCCTAGCATTAAACTACACGGTGGTAAATGCAAATGTATTCCTCCCATTTAATCCCCCTGGATTTTTTGCTTTTTATTACCCGGTTTAGGACTTTTACTATAAATGAGTCTCACCAATTGAATCTCACTCACTGTAAATTCCGTGGAAATGGATATGAGAGTGCTAATTGCCAGAGTCTGCCTTTCAAGATTAGGTCTGCTACAGTGCAACAGTGACTCAGCAGTTGAGGTGGAGAACTTTGCACATAAAAGATGGGATAGTCCTATCAATGCTATGCAGGTGAGCTGGGGCAGAGGTCGAGTGATAGTGTGATACTGTCGGATTGAGGTCCCCTGCTTCTATAACACCACCGCATCCCTCTACCTCCTCACCGCCGTTGGGGAAAAATCACCCAAGACCAACTAACCAGCACCCTCGTCAAAAACCCACCACCCGACTCAACCGACCTGAGCACTGCCGCCATCAACCTCCATCAATGGATCCTCGACTGCGCCAACACCTTAGCCCCACTCAAGAAACCCACCCCCAACCAAGGAAAGAAAAAACCAGCCTGGTTCACAGACGAACTGACCGCCTCCAAAAGCCTCTGCCAGAAGCTCAAGAAGAAGTGGATCTTAGAGCGCACACCCGACAACCTCGCCTCCCTCAAAGACGCCAACCGTGAACACCACCAACGGATCCGAGTCGCCAAGCGTGCCCACTTCACTGAACGCATCAACAACAACGCCCACGACTGCAAAGAACTCTTCGGCATCGTGAAGGAACTCTCAAACCCCAACGCCAACTCCAGCGACATCCCGCCCTCCCAGAAACTCTGCGACGACCTCTCCACCTTCTTCCACCAGAAAATCACAACCATCCACGACAGCTTCAACGCCACTCCGCCGCCAGACCCCACCCCTGACATCTCCACAGACGCCTGCCGCCTCACCGCCTGGACCCACGTGGACGACACCGAAACAATAACAACCATGAACACCATCCACTCAGGCTCTCCCACGGACCCATGCCCACATCACGTGTTCAACAAAGCCAACGCCATCATCGCCCCCAAACTCCGCAAGATCATCAACCTCTCCTTCGACTCCGCCACCTTCCCAGACAGCTGGAAACACGCAGAAATCCAACCCCTCCTCAAGAAACCCAAGGCTGACCCCAACGACCTCAAAAACTTCCGACCGATCTCTCTCCTCCCTTTTCCAGCAAAAGTCATCGAGAAGGTCGTCAACACACAGCTCGCCCACTTCCTCGAAGACAACTCCATCCTAGACCCCTCTCAATCCGGTTTCAGACGAAACCACAGCACCAAGACTGCACTCCTCGCCGCCACAGATGACATCAGAACTCAAATGGACAACGGCGAAACCTCGGCCCTCATCCTCCTCGACCTATCAGCCGCTTTTGACACAGTCTGCCACTGCACCCTACTGACCCGCCTCCATGAAGCCGGCATCCAAGATAAAGCCCTCAACTGGATTTCATCCTTCCTCTCCGACAGAACCCAGAGAGTCCGACTCTCCCCTTTCCGCTCCAAAGCCACCAACCTCATCTGCGGCGTCCCCCAAGGCTCCTCCCTCAGCCCTACGTTGTTCAACGTCTACATGGCCCCCCTCGCTAAACTGGCCCGCCAACATCACCTCAGCATCATCTCCTACTCCGACGACACCCAGCTCGTCCTCTCCCTGACCAAAGACCCGCTCACCGCCAAAACAAACCTCCACGAGGGACTAAAATCTATCGCCGATTGGATGGACAACAGCCGCCTGAAGCTCAACTCCGACAAGACGGAAGTCCTCATCCTCGGGCGCACCCCTTCGGCCTGGAACGACTCCTGGTGGCCCACCGACTTCGGACCCCCACCCACCCCAACCAGCCACGCAAGAAACCTCGGCTTCATCCTGGACTCCGCCCTCACCATGTCCAAACAGGTCAGCGCCGTCTCCTCTTCCTGCTTCAACACCCTTCGAATGCTACGCAGAATTTTCAAGTGGATCCCAACAGGAACCAGAAAGACGGTGACCCAAGCCCTCGTCAGTAGCAGACTTGACTACGGCAACGCACTCTACACAGGCATCCCAACAAAAGACATCAAACGACTCCAGCGTATCCAAAATGCATCCACCCGCCTGATCCTCGACATACCCCGTAGATGTCACATCTCCCCTCACCTGAAGGACCTCCACTGGCTCCCCGTGGACAAGAGGATCACCTTTAAACTCCTCACCCACGCTCACAAGGCTCTACACAACACCGGACCTACCTACCTCAACTCCAGACTCAACTTTTACGCCCCCACTCGTCAACTCCGCTCTGCCAATCTCGCCCTCGCCATCGTCCCCAGGATCCAGCGCAAGACCTCCGGTGGCAGATCCTTCTCCTTCCTCGCCGCCAAGACCTGGAACTCTCTCCCCACCTCTCTACGCCAGACCCAGGACCTCCTCACCTTCAGGAGACTCCTCAAGACCTGGCTCTTCGACCGCTAACAGCTCACCCCCCACCCCCCCCAGCACCTCGAAACCCTGACGGGTACATAGTGCGCTTTACAAATGAAATGATTGATTGATAGATTATATAACATTCCACCTTGTCTTTAACCTCTTCGCTGCTAAGCCTCCCCCCCCCCCACCACAGTGCTAAACCGTTTTTGGGCTATTTGGGGTAGTTAGCCCTTAGGCCCCTATGTCAGGGATTGTGGATTCCCATGGAGAACACCAAGAAAGTAACCAAAATTCGAAAGACGGGGTGGCTGCAGAAGCAAGTGCCTGTTTTTTTCCTTGCAAATGGCAACAATAAAGGGTTTGGGCTGCTAAAATTACCATCTCCCCAGCTTTCAGGAACAGGCAAACGTGAATCACAAAACCACATTTTTCAGCACAGTTTTGGAATTTTACTGAGGGGTAGCCCATTTGTCCTACTTTTGGTGCTTTCAACCTATGTCCAGTTAGTAGTAGAAATGGCTATAAAACCAATAGTAGTGGCTGAAAAGCTATACATTTCCAAAAAGTAAACAAACTTCTGAATCCAGCAACGAGTCATTTGTGTAGATCCTTCAAGGTTTTATTTTTTTATAGAAAGGAACATTTGAAATAAACAAATATTGAAATTGAGCTGTCAACAACAGCCATTTGTGTCTATGTTTTCATCTATAACTTCTTCTAACTTTGATAGATTTTTGAAAGCAATATACTATTATGTCTGCTGGACCCTTCTGGTTTCAGGGATATATAGGGATTGTAGGTTCACAAAGAATCCGAGGTACCCAGAGCCAATACCTGTGCAGCACCTTGCAATGGTTTTTAATTGTGTACCGGGTATATAATAATTAATACGGTAAAATATAAAGAGTGAAAAATAGATATCAAGGAAACCTATGTATTTCCAAAATGGAAACAAGATATGGAGTTTTGAAGCAGTGGTTATTTGCCCATCTCTGAATTTGGGGATACTAGTGTGTGAACTTGATGACATTTCTCAAAATGACTTAAACACTGTTTTACATTTGGAAGGTGCAACGTCAGAGAAAAACAATTAGTAATAGGACTTGTTCCACTAGTCTGTGTTCCCCTAAGTCTTCCAATAAAAACAGTATCTCATTTGTGTGGGTAGGCCCAGTGCACGGCCCAAAACACAATGTGGACACAGCACATTTTTCCACTAAAAACTGACCCTTTTTTGCAATGTGCCTAGCTGTGGATTTTGGATTCTAGCTCAGGCAGCAGCTGGGAAAACCTAGCAAAACAGTACATTCTGTAAAACTAGACTCCCAGGGGAATCCAAGATGGGGTGATTTGTGTGGTTCTCACTAGGTTCTGCTACCTGGAATCCCTTGCAAACCTCAACATGTATCTAAAAAGTGTTTTCTACTCCTACCTGTGCCTGTTTACTGTAGACTCTCTGTGTTTCAGGCAGCTTGGTCTTTTAAAGTGCTGTTATTTTAGCTGTGACTGTTTGAAATTTCCCTCCTAGTCTGTGGCAAAAGACTGCATAAAGCCCCCCCTCTTCTTTGTTAAGTAAAAAGTCTACATACACCTCAGTGCTTAACCAGAGTGTGTTTAGGAGACAGTGAAAAGCGCGAGGGGTGCAACTGCACCCGTCGCACGCCCGCAACACCGCATGCTCCATTTGGAGCCAGCTTCTGTGTTGCAGGCCTCCTTCCCGCTGGGCCGGCGGGCGCTAACATGGTTAGCGCCCTCCGGCCCAGCGGGAAGGTTGGAATGCCGGCAGCGGTCTACCGCCGCCCACCAGACTTGGAATGACCGCCTTAGTCTTGTATTTAGAAACTCTGCATCACCTGTTTTGCCTTGAAAAAGCCAAATTTCTGAGTGCACGACAAGCAGTTTTTCAGTGTTTTTTTACAATCTTTTTCTTACCTTGAAAGTAGACTCTTCTAGCTTGAAAGTGTGGATTCAGCTTGTCTGTATCCAATGAGATTCTGAATAGAGAAGCAGCTGCCTCCTCCTTTCCCACATGGGGCATCAGTTAACTAGGCCATTATATAGGTTTCTAATGGTTGTTGCATAGGGTGGTGTGATAGGTTGTTGGGGTTGGTCTTTCTATTGGCTTAGGGATTAGGGTTGTGTCTGTGATTGGTAACAGGGTTGAGATTCCTATTGGCTCCTGGTTTTTTAGGGTTGGGGTTGTGATTGGTACTAGGGTTGATCTCCCTTTTGGATCTTGGTTTTTAGGGCTGGGGTTGTGATTGGTAGTATGGTTGCGATTTCTATTGGCTCTTGGTTTTTAGGGTTGAGGTTGTGATTGGTATGAGGGTTGAGATTCCTACTGGCTCCTGGTTTTTAGGGTTGGGGTTGTGATTAATACTAGGGTTGAGATTCCTATTGGCTCCGGGTTTTAGAATTAGGGTTGTGATTGGCTGTCATGATTAGGGGTATGATTGGTGAATAGGGTTGGGTCGCCCATTGGTTGGGAGATTTAGGGTTACAAATCTGATTGGTTAGGTTTAGGACTATTGGTCAGTAGGGCTATTTAAGCCTGGGGCTCAGGATGTCTCAGGACAGGCATCGAGGCTAAGGGCGGAGAGGACAAGGGCAGTTGCCTGTTTGGGCTTGTTAGGGACTGGTCAAGCCTAGGGCCAGAAATACTGCCCAATTTTCTATTTATCAGAAAGGGACATACTCCCTCCACATCCATCAACATGCAAACACATTATCAGCAAAGACATCCAACTCCTGCGTCACAAATTGACCTCATGCAGACTGCAATCTCTCATCAACCAACATAAAACCCCATATACTACTCCTATACACATATTCACCACAACTACAACAGTGAGACACCTTCATTCTCACAGCAAACACAACTCTGTCCATTCCCACTAACACAACCTGCCATCGCCCACACAACACAAAACCATATTATACATTACTTTCACCCATCCAGGTACACACTCCCTGTTCATACAAACCAACAACACTATCCTCTATTTGCTCCCCACAGACCCCCTTTAACCATGACAATACCTAAACCCAGACTTCCAAAACACCATCTACAAACAGCCTTCTCCTCTGTTCACCAATTACACACATCCATACAATCTTCACACTCCACTCCACCACACATATTACCACTTCCAGTCATCAGAACTAACACACACTCCCTTGACACACATTCATCCCCTCTTAAACACATCATACACTCATCTCCAAAACACATCAACACCCCCTGTAATACTCTAATACCACTGACTAGCCCTAACTCCCATACAATCCTTAGCCAAAAACCACTACATCAAAATCCCCTCTCACTATTTCACAAACATAATACAGACCACACACATCAGCACATCAAAATAACACAAACTTTCATTATATTTTCTGTCACACCCACTCCCACCCTCATGACAACACAAAGAATACAAATCCTTACCTATCTTTACCCCTACATTCTCACTCTTCACAAACAACTACCACAAACACCCCTGCACAGCAACATTCATTCACCTGTTTCTCATCCATTGCACAATTTAGAGCCTTACATTATGATCCACATGCTCCTCCACCACCCCTAATCCATACGCCTTCCATACTAAACAGACGCAAACAAAATAAACAATATGCCACTCTTAACAACTTTGCATTCCCTTGTCTATTACATAATAAGGCTAACCTACAAAAAATGTATACTCTTCATGTCTCTCTTAGCCACCAAGTCAACCACTGACACACACAGACCCAACAAAATGCCTCCTTTGACCCTCACACCGTTATCATAACTAACAACACACCTGGTACAAACTCAAAATATACTGCTCACTCCTCTCCTAAACAAAACAACACCATCACTAACACACTTTTTCTAAACTGGCAGCTTATAAATGCTAGATCAATCAAAAAAACAAACACCACATCTACGAACTGCTCCCAGACACACAACTTGACTTACTAGTCATAACAGAATCATGGTTGGGAAATGACATGGCCCCAGTGTTGCATGAAGTCGTTCCTCCGGGCTATCAAACCATCAAACAAAACCGTAGAGACAAGATAGGTGGTGGACTAGCAATATATTCAAACAAGCAATAAATCTCGGTAAAACAGACAAAATTTCCATACAACATTGTGAAGCCCTCCTCATAAGATACCATCCTAGTCCAACCTCCTCCTGTACCTTTCTACTCCTTTATAGACCTCCACCTAACAACTCAACGTTCCCAGAGGCTTTTCTAGATACAGGCCCTCATTACAACCCTGGCGGGCGGCGGTAATTTGGGGAAAGGTACTGCCAAGAGGCTGACGGTACCTTTTCTCAATTTATGACATTGGCGGTTTGGCTCAAGCCAAACCACCAATGTACCACTCCGTCCTCCAGGGCGGTAACAGCCTCTGGGCTGGAGACTTCGGTCTCCAGGCAGACGGCCATCACAATCCCACCCTCGGGATTATGACCCCGCCTACCGCCATGGTTTTCGTTCGAAATCTACTGCCCCGAAAACCATGGCGGTAGGCACTATCAGTGCCAGGGGATTCCTTCCCTGGCACTGATAGGGGTCTCCCCCGCCCCCCTCCCCAGAGCCCTCCCTCCCCCTCCCGTTACCAACCCCCCGACATCCTCACACCCACATGCGCACACATACACACTCATACACAGATGCATACCCACACCCCGCAACACACACTAACATACATTGTAGCACACATGCATTCACAACACACAACTCACATTCATTCATTCATGCATGCATTCCTCCCGACTCACACCCGCATGAACGCTTACAAAAACAGACACACCCGCCCCACACACAACACCTCCACACATGCACACAACACCCCAAGCCCCCTTTCCTGTCGAAGAACCTGACTTATCTGCCTGCAAAGGGTCCTCTGGCAGGAGACGGGACGCAGCGCTACTGCCAGCAGCAGAGTCTGGCAGCAAAAACACCGCCAGGCTGTATCATGGCTCATGATACGGTAGGCGGTGTATTGCTGGTGTGGCGCTGCTGCTGCCAGCAGCACCACCTTACCGCCGTCCGGTATGTTGGCGACCGTTGCCGTGGCGGTAGGCGGCATTTACCGTCAATGTCATAATGAGGCCCACAGTCTCAAACCTTATTACATTATACTCAAACCTATGCATTCTTGGGGACCTAAATATTTGGTTTGACAAACCCAATATGCCCCATCCAAAAGCTATCACCACTGGCCTAATCGCATTGAACCTACATCAGATTGTACACAATACCACACTCATCGCTGGACATATCCTAGATGTCATTTTTGCTAAGCCTGAATTAGTTTCCGTTCATAGCATCACGCCAATCAGATGGTCAGACCACCATTTGATAACTTTCCAACATAAAACACTGAAAATCAACACACCCCACAACTACTTACATACATGTACCTTTCTACCATGGAGCAAACTCAATTTTGATGAGTTAGAAACACAACTAACAGCCAACACAGATCTAGATACAATACAATTAATTATGTTCCAAAACGTTATGAGTGGCTACAGGAAGCTTTTGATATCCTAAGACCACTCAGAAAAACTAAACAGTGCAAAAGAAAACCAACACCTTGGAGAAACACAGAACTTAAAGAGATAAAGCAACACATCAGAAGGTTGCAGTGGACCTGGCTCAAAACAAACAGCATTCAAGACAAACTGCAGCTACACAAACTTAACAAAATATATAAATCATCAATTAAAAAAGCTAAAAAAAGGTACTACTCAGACAGAATACAAAATATTAAATCTGCAACCAAAGAATTTGATAAAATTCTCAATTAATTTTGAAAACCTAAATGCATGGAAGGAAGTCATCCCACTACTCAAGATTTCACAAACAAACTGACAACTCACTACACAACCAAGGCAGACACATTGGACTCGTATTTAAAACGGAAAAAAACCACCAGCACCAACCCCTTTCCTAAAATTCCCTCTAAGAAGAAACCAACCCAGCCTCTACAGTCCTTCAAACAAATATCTCAAGGTGAATGTGGATTTGGTCAAAGCAAGCAGGCCTTCTGGTTGCCCTTCTGACCCTTGTCCACCACACATCTTCAAGAACATTCTTTTATCTACGTCTGCTGCCACACCTGTAAGAAGAATCATCAACAACTCTTTAACTACAGGAACTTTTCCTGAAGACCTGAAAAAGGCATACATATGTTTGTTATTAAAGAAAACAAAACTAGACCCACAGGACCGCAACAATGCAGACCAATCACAAATGGACCTTTCCTTGGCAAACTGATAGAAGCAGCAGCATTCACCCAGATATCACAATTCATTGAAGACACTTCCATACTTTCAGACTACCAAACTGGATTTTCCCAGGAAGAGGCACTGAATCGGCACTCATAGCAATCTCGGATGATCTTAAAAACACAGTGGACTGCAATGGAGTTACAGCACTACTTCTCTTCACCTCTCATCTGCCTTTAATACCATGACACCGTAATTCAAGGACTCCACAAAGCCAGCATAGAAGAGACTGCTTTTGACTGGATTACATCCAACCTTCAAACCAGAACTAACATTATCTATTCTCCACCCTTTTCCTCCAAACCCCATCTTACCTTTGGTGTTCAGCAGCTGCATGATATCATCACCAGAACTGATCAATGATTTTTATCTCACATGCTACAACTATGCAGGTGACACACAAATACGACTTAAATTGGAATGCCCCAAAGATAATGAAAATGCACAAGCCTTCGGTTGCCTCAGGGCTGTTGATCAGTGGATGACTTGGAACCATCGCAAACCAAATGCCTCCAAAACGGAAATACTCATATGTGGTGACTGGAAAAATACTGACCCTCTGTGCTCCTGGCCTGATGATCTTGGACCACCTCCTCAATTATCCGAGGAAGTTAAAAACCTTGGAATTACCATGGACTCCAAATTATCAATGAATGTCCAAGTGGACAACTTAGCACAAACAAGGTTCATCACCTTGAAAACTCAGCAACACGTCTTCCCCCACCTCGGATTTCCACACAGTGCAGGCCACTATCTCTCTTGTACTATCCAAACTAGATTATGCCAATGACCTCTACAATGGATCACTGCTATCTATTATGAAAACACTACAACATATTCAAAACTCCCCTGCCAGACTACTATTACATGTAAAGCCACAAGCCCACATCTCCCCTCCATTGAGAGCACTGTACTGGTTACCCATTGTCAGAAGATATACCTTCAAGCTGCTTTGTATCACTCACAAAGCTATACATGGAACAGGACCACTTTTTATCAGAAACAACATAACCAAATATAATCAACAAAGAAACCTCCGCTCAAGATTGGCACCCCGCCTTAGAAAACCACCATACAAGAAAAAGACTGTAGGTGGTACATCCTTCTCTGTTCAAGCACCCAAACTATGGAATTCATTACGCCCAAATATAAGATCCATGGATAATTATCTTGTCTTTAGAAGACTACTCAAGAGTTGGCACGTTCCTTCATAACCACCATATTCAAACAGCAATGGACTGCAGATGCCTGTGCTGATAAATATTTTTAATCTGAATATTTGTATGTTCTCGATAAGTATAGTTCTTTAGAAAATATGTATTGCTACTATGTCAAAACAATAAATTACACACATACTCTTTAAACCTGTTTAACATATGTATATTTAGTCATGATTAAATATCTATATGAAAATATATATATATATATATATATATATATATATATATACATACACACAACAAAACGGTCCTCCTCATGGCGCGCTATTTCATGCTGGTGCAGTCATGAGGAATGAACCTTTCCTCCAATAGGACTATAGTAACAAGACATTTATCATCATGTCATAACATAGGCTTCCCAGTTTGGATTGATTTAGAGATAGATGTGAATAATATCTTAATTTCCGGAGTTTTTTGCACAGATGGTAATATATTTTTGTACAATTGTGATGGGTGGAATCATTTGTTTTTAACATTCGTTTTTTTAATATACTACATGTCCCATAATGCATCACAATTGGTAGTAGGGAAGAGACTATAAATAATAGGCATTGAAAAAATATTGAGATACTGTGAACAAGACCAGTAGGTCGAAACGCGTTGGTGGTGATGGTTGGTGACTTTTTTTGACTGCAAATAAAGAAAAGAGTAAATTTTTCTCCTGGAGTGCAGTGCTGCAGTTGTTATCAACTGTTTGTTTTGGGATATATGTATATATGTATCCCAAAACAAACGGTTGATAACAACTGCAGCATTGCACTGCACTGTATATATAGATATATCTATATATGTGTGTGTATAAATATAAATAAATAAAATAAAATGTATTAAATTCAAATTATAAATAAGTAAATTAAAGTTAAAAAATAAAGAAAATAATAACAATGAATAAATAAATTAAATAAAAAAATAATGATTAAGAAAGTATATATATATATATATATATATATACAATTATAAATAAATGAAAATAATGTAAATGTATTCTCTTGTAAGCTTTATTTTGTCTAACCATCACCTTATGACATGTTTCTATCAATCTATCACCCATCCCCACTCTGACTCATCCCGAACCTAGTCTACTACTTTCATCTCCAAAAATAACCCTGCCTAAGCTCTTCCCTCCTCTTCCACATCTAGCTCACCCAAACCTCTCTTTACTACCATGATCTCCCAAACAACCCTGCTAAATTCTCCCTCATGTATCTCACCTTTGACTCATCCAAAACCCCTCCTGCTACTATGATCCCCCTAACCCTTTCCACAGAGTCTTCCCTCCTCCATCTCTCCTTTACTCATCCCAAACCTCATCCTATTACTATAAACTCCCAATTAACACTTCTGGATTCTTCCCTCCTCTCTCCTTCCATTGCTCTTGTCAATCCAACTAATAAACTAAAATATCCTCTGCTCAAATTAACTTAAAAAACTACTAAAACTGAACTCAAATTTCCCTATACTAATACACCACTAATTCTTCTTGGGCTCCGGAGTAGCGTGCTACTTGCCGAAAAGCGCTTCAACGCCTCATCAGGGGTAGTAAGCACTATATAAATACTATTACAATACAATACAGATTTATGTGATGGAAAGTTCTGAAGACTGAGGGGAGCCACAAATTACCTACCACTGAGTGTTCCCTGCGGTCTCTCAATAAAAAGAGTTCCTCACTTGTGTAGGTAGGCCAAGTGCATGCGACAGGGTAGGGCCCAAAATGTATTGTGGAGACATCAAAATGATGTATCACAAAATATCCTGCTTTTGCAAGGGGGCACCTGCGTTTATGGTCCTGGGTTCAGCAGCCATCTGGGGCTTGCATGGATCCCTCAACGTTTTCTTACCCAGAATCCTCTGCAACCTCAAATTTAGCTATAAAAATCACATTTTCCTCCCATTTCTGTGTGGGATCACCGCACTGGCACAAATTTCCTACCACCCAGTGTTCCCCTTGGTCTCCTGATTAAAAATGATGCCTCACTTGTGTAGGTGGGCCCAAGTGCCTGTGACAGGGAAGGCCCAAAAGCATGTTGAAATTAAGAGGGAACTAAAGCGGATTCAAAAGGGCAGTTCTTTTCATACGTTTTTAGGCTGACTCTGCTTTGGGCACCCACACAAGCTGGGCAGAATTTTTATTGGTACAGATGGGGCAATGCTAGGTGGTAGGAATTTTGTGTATTCATGCTGATTCCGGTAGTTTCCAACAGAAATGTAGAGAAAATTTGTGATTCCAGGCAAATTTGGAGGTTTGCAGGACATTGTGGCTAAGAAATGGTATGGGCTGTGGGGTGCAGGTGAATCACACCACCCTGGGCTCCCCCAAATGTTTAGTTTTCAGAAGTGTCTGGGTCTGGTAGATTTTTCCAAGTGGCAGCGTAACCAAGTCCAAAAAGTGCAGCCACTCACTATTGCAAGTGGGATGATATTAGGAGTTAGATAAGCTCTCTTGGCCCATATGTAAAATCAAACCTCAAAACAGTCAAATGTCCTCTTGCTTGCCATTGGGATGAGATGCGTTAGTCTGTGGGGGGCAAAAAGACTGTTACCCCTTCAGTTGGGGTGAGGGCATAACCATGACCATGGCAGTTAGCAGCCCCACCCCTCTATTTTCTTGGAATTCTCTGGCGTCTAGTGGGCTGTATGTCCCCCCCTAGAGGGTCGGATCAGGGGTAATTACCTCATCTGTCCCCTGAAGGCAGCAGAGAATCTGTGTCCCCATTTATTTGGGGTGGGGGCAGGGTCATGCCCCTGCCCCTCTCTTTAAAAAAAAATTCTTCCCTGATGCATATCAGGGGTAATAATCCCCATTTTACCCCCTGGGGGCAGAAAGACTGTGGCCTTTTTTGGGGGATGAGGGCATTGTCATGCCCATTCTGGACAGCCCCCACCCCTACACTAAAAACAAATAGTCCCTGGAATCTAGTGGGCTTTCTGCCTCCCCGGGATAGAATTTGGGGGTAATAACCCCTATCTGCCTCCCAGGGGGAAAAAATGACTGTGCCAAATTTTGGGAGTGGCGTGGGTATTGCAGTGCCCATTTAGGACAGCCCCCACCCCTACATACATACAACAAATGAAACCCTGGCTCCTAGTTGGGGGGGGGGGCAGATCAGGGTCTATTGTCTCCAACCATCCCCAGGGGGGCAGAAAGACTGAAAATGTGCAAAAACCACTGGGGGAGCAAAAGCCCTTGCCCAAGGGGTCCCTCCCTCCCCATGGTATCTAGTGCTTGTGGATCACCCTCCTTGGGTGATTCCCCAAGCAGGGATCCACTTGGAGATTCTACCCTTTTCAAAAATACTTCTTTGGTCTGGATCAGTGCTTGAGGGGCTGAAATGGCCATCCCGAGCACTGATGTAGAGAAAGTTAAATGAGCTGATTGGCTCATTTCACTTTGGTTTCAGAGAAATGTCAGTGTGCCACGTGTGCTGATTTGTCATTTTCCTGAAAACCAAAAACAATAAGCTGTTCCCCACCTCCAGAGGCTGCTTTTAGCAGCAGGGAATCGCTCTGTTACCTGCATCAGAGGGATCTCCTGGCACGTGTGCGAAGACGGTTGGTTGGGATGCACATGAGCACCATGATGTCAGATGGCTCCCAGCTGTCCGATGCATGGAAAGGGTTATAACCACTGCACAAAGGAAAGACTTAGGAGACCTCACTGGACTGGGGAGTAATAATTGCGAAGGAATGTCCAGCTGGAAGGAGACACCATCTGGTACCATTGCACGAATGGACTGAAGAACTTTGACTCCAACTGGCAACCAGGGACTGAGAATGTTTCTCCAGTGGCACTGGCCCCTTTGTAATCTCTGAGAGTCAGTGAGGGATGCACCTGCTTGGGTAGACCCCAGAAGGGGATTTTCCATCAGAAGAATGGCTACTAACTCTGCTACTGACACACAGGTGACCTGCAAGACAGTTAAAGCCATGGAGGCTGGGGAGTGTGGCAGAGAGGGTATTCTGGTGACACGCTATGGAGGAGCAACTGAGGCACACCCAGGCTTTTGCTGGTGCCACTGGCCCAGACTATGGATAGCTATTTCACTAGAAGCAGGAATTTAAGCTCCACGAATCAAAATAAAGGTTGGATACAGAAGATCTGAGAAAAATGTTCCTGTTGGCTAGAATTGTCCAACTGGAGGACAACAATACCAAAATTAAGCAATTTGGATCTACTAGGGTAGAACAAATAGGGCACAAAGCCTGGTCCTTCAGGGGGACTAGGTAATAAACCAAATGCACAGCATTTTGCTACAAATTCCTCACTATTCTCTGTGTAGGCCTGTACCATGGAGGCTGGCACATCCTCATTAATTTGCTTTTTAATGAGGAGGGGGCCCCATCTGCCTTAGCGCAAGACAAATAGAAATGTCCAAAGGGACCTCATGTCCCATGGAACGAAAGAACGGTGTAAGGAGGCTCCTCAGGGCCCGATGTAAATAAAAAATGTCCTAGGGGATCAATCTTTCCAGGACTAGAAACAGCATTAAGATGGGGCATTTCTTTGCTGTTGTCCTAGGGCAGACCCAGGCCCTAGAAGAAAGACAGCTGCTTCGCTCACCCCCCTTAGCCTAAAAATGATTGAGTCGTCACGTCTGATGTTCCCACCTTGCCTCATGAGGGTAGGAAAGAAAGTCAAAGATGGCTACATCATCCGCCTCCTAAAAGAGAGTCAACAGCTGTGAGAGTATTGAAGCTGCCTGCCCACACCCACCAAAAAAAGCATTTGTGTGCCTGTTAGAAATTGTGGGGCATATTTATACTCTGTTTGCACCAAATTAGTGTCATTTTTTTTTACTCTAATTCAGTGCAAAACTAACTCCATATTTATACTTTGGTGCTAGACCCCTCTAGCACCAAATTTGTGGAGTTAAAGTCATTTTTTGAAAGTGGAGTCCTACTTTGCCTTAATGAGATTCAAGGTAGGCGTTCCCGTGCAAAAAATGACTCTATGGCCTTAACACCATATTTAGGGACATATTTATGCTCTGCGGCGTATTTATACTCTGTTTGCACCGAATTAGTGTCATTTTTTTTAACTCTAATTCGGTGCAAAACTAACTCCATATTTATACTTTGGTGCTAGACCCATCTAGCACCAAGGCCCTTATTTAAACTTTTTTTGCACTGCATTAACGTCATTTTATGACACAAAAGTGGCGCAAACTTACAAAATATTGGCCCTTATTTATACTTTTTGCTGCAAAACTGCACTAACTCAGTTTTGCACCAAAAAGTTGAGCACCGGCTTGCACCATTTCTGTGCACCAGCCGGGCACCATATTTATGGAATGGTGCAAGCCGGTGCAAAGGGTAGGCTAGAGTTTAAAAAAATGACTTTAGTCGGGTGGGGCTGGCAGTATAGAAGAAGAGGGTTTAGCACCAAAAAATGGCTTCAGGCAGGTTAGAGTAAAAATAAATGACTCTAACCAGATTAGCGTCATTTTATGGTGCTAAACCTACCATGCCACATGACTCCTGCCTTAGGAAAGGCAGGAGTCATGCCCACCACCCCAGTGGCCAGCACAGAGGACAGGGGTCCCCTGGGCATGGCCATTGCACCCGGTGCCATATATGGGGGCCCATTTCAGGGCCCCCTATGGCACTTTCAAAAATAAAATGCACTTACCTGTACTTACCTGGGATGGGGTCCCCCATCCTCGCAGTCCCTCTAGTGTGGGTGGGGGTGCCCCTAGGGCCTAGGGAGGGCACCTCTGGGCTTATTCCATGGTGTTCCACCATGGAAATAGGGCCACAGGTCCTCTAAGACCTGCCCTGACCCAGGTCTTAAAAAATGGGGCAAAGCAAGCTTTGCCCCATTTTTTGACCCTTCCTCCCTCCTTTGCACCATTTTTACATGGGAGTATAAATATGGTGTTAAGGCCATAGAGTCATTTTTTTGCACGGGAACGCCTACCTTGCATCTCATTAAGGCAAGGTAGGTTTCCACTTCCAAAAAATGACTTTAACTCCATAAATTTGGTGCTGGACGGGTCTAGCACCAAAGTATAAATATGGAGTTAGTTTTGCACTGAATTAGAGTAAAAAAAAAATGACGCTAATTCATTGCAAACAGAGTATAAATACGCCCCTTAGCGTCAAAAAATTATGCTAATCTGCTCAGAATCATTTATTTTTACTCAAAACTGCCTAATGTAATTTTTTTTTTAAGCTAGCCTACCCTTTGCACCGGCTTGCACCATTCCATAAATATGGTGCCCAGCTGGTGCTAAAAAATGGTGCAAGCCGGTGCAAAACTTTTTGGGGCAAAACTGCCTTAGTGCAGTTTTGCACCAAAAAGTATAAATAAGGCCCTGTGTTTCTTGTTGGCCGAGGTTTGCATCTTGTCCAAGTTGGAACCATAATCCTAGTCAGGGTAAATCAGACACACACTAAAAGCTAACCTGTGATCACCCTCTGGTAGCTTGGCACAGAACAGTCAGACTTAACTTAAGAGGCAATGTGTAAAGTATTTGTGCAACACTTTCAACAGTAAAACAGTGAAAACACCACACAAAAAGGCACCACATAGAAAAATATAGCTTAATTAAAAAAAAAAAATCCAATAAGCAGAAGTTGAGTAATGAATTTTTAAATTATAAAATGCAAGATAGTGCTGGCTACCACAGGTGTTGACAAGGCACTCTTATTAGTGGAAGCAAGTACCCTCACACATCTAATAGGTGTCATGCTTTATCATAGGGCCTGCTCCTCGTTGGGCTGGTGCTACAATGCCCACGGCCCCTCAAGGAGGCTCTCTGCCAGAGATCTTTTTGTAAGTGCCGGGGTCAAGTGTAGGAGTAGACACAAACCTACCGGGAGTGAAGAAGTGACTCTGTTTTTTTATTTTCTAAATTTAACTATAACCTTTGAACCAAACATCTTGCTAGTGTGACACTTTGAAAATATTGTATGGAGAGAACATTTGTAGTGTATGGAGAAAACATTGCAATAACAATCTCTCTCTCTCTCTTTCTTCCATCCCGCTATGGGATGGAAGAGAGAGTGACAATACTGCAGGGGAGCCTGAAGTGCCCTGCAGTCCTAGCTTGATCCCCACTTCCTACAGGAGGCAGCATTCCTTCTACAAGCAGGGAGCTGCTTTAAATAGCAGCTTCCTGTTTGTGGGAAAAATGTTTTTGTCTGTTTCTTTGTATGCATATCTGCCCAGGTCCTGGGGCAGGGTGGGCCCAGTGGGCCCGCCAGCAAAATATTATACAGTGCCCCAGAGAGGTGGAGATCCCCGGAGTTGTTGGGGGCCATGAGGACAGCTCACATTGATTTAACATGCTTAGCACCAGGAAAGTGGCGAGCCCCGGGGCTGAGGAGGGAAGAGGGCTGTGCAGGCCACCTGCAATAATTTGTAAACATTTGCACTGGGGAGGTGGTGGTCCCCAAGGCATGGATGTACCGCATGGGCACTCGCATATATATAAAAAAGCAGTGCCCCAGGGAGGTGGGGGTCCACAGGACTTTCATAAACCCTGGTATAGGGGTCCCATGCACCCCCTCCTATTTTTGCACTATGCCCCCTGGATCTGGCCTACCCAGGAGCAAAAAAAAAAAAGCAAGCAAGGGAGACCCTTCATGCTTTTTTATTTGTAATCACTGCAAAATTTGCAGATTTGCCGTGATTTTTACTGGGATGTAAAAAAAGTATTTTTAACTCTTGGGGGGGTCCCTGGGGGACCTCTGCGCCAAGCCTAGTGGGGTAGGGTAGCAACCTTGCCCCTTTTATTCTTGTTTTCCTTTTTTGGACACTCCACTGAAGTTGAGTCTCAAAATGGCTGCCAACACTTCCTGGTTAAAGTGTTGGCAGCCAATCAGATCTCTGCATGAGATCAGGAGTATTCACGAAGCCTTCGCACCGCCATACAAATTGGGTTTTCTTTTAATATTTCAAAAACTACTGAACAGATTCACTGCCAAATAACAAAAATACTTCATCCTGGACCAAAAGTTACATTTCTGCAAAATTTGGTGTAATTCCATCCAGCAGTTTCAGGTTGCAGTCGTGTTCAAATGTGGATTATTGGTCAGAGCAAGAAGGTACCTGCAAAATGCCACAACCCCCCACTAGGTCCAGTCAACATCTCACTAAATGAATCCTTGATCAACCCTTGGTAGGTTGGCCCACGAGCAGTTAGGCTCAACTTAGGAGAGAGAAGTGTAAACCATTTAAAATCAAATAAGCAAAACACAACATACAATAAAAATCTGACACCAATTTGCAAAAATAAGAAATACTTCTATCTTTAAAATGACACTAAAATGACTAAAATCCAATGTAGGGAACTGCTACGAATTTGTAAAGATTAAAGGCGAAAAAATGCTTTCTAGTGCCTAAAAACTAAAAATACCAACCGGGAACATCTGGTCACACTTGACCGAGGCAAAGTCAAAAGTTGAGGCCGACTGCAATGGAGCCCTACTCTGATACACTGAGCAGGAGACCTCGGTCCAAGTTTAACCTTTCTGCAGTTTTTCTCCCTCAATGTCTTGAGGTCCTCTCTAGCAAGCCGATTTTGATGTGACATCATCGGAATGTCTTTCCACAAGACCCCGGTAAAATTCTGAAAGTCTGGAGGTCAGGACTTTTTAGCGGGACAAACCTTTTATTCAGGCCAGGTCGTGGTTGATGGTAGCCAGCTTGACTCATAACGTTGATTTTTACAAAGTTGCTCCAAACTTCTTCATCCTTCTGAATCTGCTTCCACATGTCCTTTTTGAGCCCTAGAAGTGTCCACAACTTGATACAATGTTCCAGAAGTTTTGAGTTGCTCCTTGAGATTTGGGATTACAGTTCCCAGAATTCACCTAGTCAGAATCCTCAAATGGCCACTGGACACTGGTCAGCTGGGCTCTTCTTACATGACTTGATGTAAGGGATTATGGCCAGCCCCTCCGTAGCTGTAACATACAGGGAGTCCACTCCTGGAATTGCAAAAGCAAGGTAAAGTCCTTCTATTGGTAAGCCCAAAGTGTGCATGTGGTGCAATATTTGTGGGTGCAGTTCTTCAGGTGCAGACCAAGGGTTCAGCAGGGCAGTCCTTCCCCTCCAGTATCTTCTGCTAGCAGGGATCTGAATTGCTGGGCAGCACTGCCACATTTATTCTTGCTTCTTGGTTGGCAACCAGGGGGGCGCTCCTGACCAGTGAGATGCAGGGAGCCACCTTCTGGAGTGACGACTAGGTCTGGGTATAGAACCTCGCTCCACCGGCAGAGTTTGCGTAATTCAGGAGTTTGTTTGCGGTCGTGAGATTGAAAATTGGTGCTCTCTCATGGGTGCAATGATTCTCCTGGGCCACTAGCGCATGTGCGCAAGACTTCACGTTCTCTTGCATTGCGACCAGCCGTGCCGGTGGCCAAAACAGGCCTATCATGACAACTAACTTACTTCTGAGGTAGATTTTCTACTCCAGAACCACTAAATCTAGACAAAAAGACATTTTGATTAGATTTTCTTCTCCAATGGATCTTGCAATTTGTTCTTCACATTGAGAAGCCTTTTTTTCAAACAGGAAGGTTCCTGTCCAGCAGGCTCATGCCAGTGTTTGTCCATGCCCTGGTCACTTTTCACTTGGATTTCAAAGTGGAAGGATCACTTTCTTTGTCTCCTGGTTATACCTTTGGATTTAAAGACTTTGTTTTTGTGAAATCACACAAGTAAGTTCTAAAACTATTGAAAAGGGTGTTGTTGTTTGTTTGCTTGGGAGTGCACCGGTATTCCTTTGTACTTTAATTTGATTTTTAAAAATGTATAGAGGTGGGTGGCCTGGAGTTTAAGTATGGGCCTTCAAATGATTTATTTTGCATTTCATTTATTTTTCATCTTTTGTGAAGGGAAACTGTTGCACAGCTCAGTACCTTTTCAACATGTTTGTGACATTTGCAATATTATTTTAGTATGTGGCCTAGATTTCCAAAGGGCCATTTAAGTCAGTCGGCCTAGGCCAGTACTAGTAGTCATCAAGGCATGAAATAAATGTTTCAGTGGTATATGTTTTTACAACATCATTTAGGGCAGGGATGACATTGGATTACATTTCAAATGTTGGCTATTGTTTGCATTTAATTTTTGTCTATATATTGTGGGGTAATAATAATATATGATGGCATAGGAGGATGTAGTTTGACTATGTGGCGGGCAGCCATTTTGTGTATGCAGCCAGTGTCCCTTTGCCATAGGCTTGCATGTGTTCTTCTTTGTTCTTCTTGCTCCTTGTTGTTGCTGTTTGACCATGTGGCTGGCTGGCAGCCATTTTGTGCATGCAGCCAGCGTCCCTTTGCCATAGGCATGCATGTGTTCTTCGTTCTCCATGTTTCCTCCTCGCTCATTGTTGTTGTTCTTTGACCATGTGACTGACTGGCAGCCATTTTTTCCATCCAGCCAGTGTCCTTTTCTATAGACTTGCATGTGTTATTTGCTTGCTATGCCTCCTTGCTCCTTCTTGCTGTTATTTGACTATGTGTCTAGCAGACATTTTGTGCATGCAGCCAGTGTCCCTTTTCCCTAGGCTTACATGTGTTCTTCTTTTTTATCCTTCCTCCTTGTTGTTGTTGTTTGACCATGTGGCTGGCTGGCAGCCATTTTGTGCGAGCAGCCAGTGTCCCTTGCCATAGGCTTGCATGTGTTCTTTGTTCTCCATCCTTCCTTTTTGCTCCTTGTTGCTGTTGTTTGGCCATGTGGCTGGCTGACAGCCACTTTGTCTATTCAGCCAGTGTCCCTTGCCATAAGCTTGCATGTAATCTTGGTTCTCCATGCTTCCTCCTTGTTGTTGTCATTTGACCATGTGGCTGGCTGGCAGCCATTTTGTGTACACTATGCAGCTATTGTTCCTTTGACATAGGCTTCCATGCAAATTTCATTAATTATTGATCATTTGTTTTTAAGTTTCTATTTTTATTTTTAGTTTCTATTTTATGTGTTACGTTTTTATTTTTTATTTCTATTTAATTTTTACGCCATTTTGTAAGTCATTGTTTAACTCATTCTTTTATTTTAATTTTATATTTTAGTTTTTTTATTTTTGTTTTACTTTTCTAATTTTGATTGTTAATTTATTTTTCTTTTAATTTATATTTTTATTTTTTATTGTTTCTTTTTATTTTTTACTTTTTTAATTTTAACTTTTTTATGTTTTATTTTATTTTTATGTTTTTTATTATTTATACTTTTTATTTGTTATTTAAATTTGTATTTAATTCTGCATTTTGCCTTGATCCATCCATCCATCCAATCCATTCCATTCCTCCATCCTTCCATCCGTCCATCCACCAAAGATGCACAGCTGCACCACAGCATTCAGTTTCTTAAATGTAATTCAATTTCCTCCAGAATACCCTGGCCATGGAGCATGGCAGACAAACCAACAGTATAATTAATTTTGTTAGTGATTATTCCATTTCCCCTGGACCACCTTGCCACCATAAGTGATTTTATTTAAAGGATTATTCCTTTTACCCATGCTCCTCTTTCTGACTACCCCAGGTGTCTCCTAAAACAGATGAAGATAAAGCAAAGAGCTAGTTCTACCTCTTGTGCTGTTTGATTTGAAATGTAATTTTTTCTGTGGTGTGGTGTGCTTTTACAGTGTTTGATTACATACTAGGTATATTACATAAGTAACCAACCACACTAAGATTACATTTCTTTGTACTATTTTCAACCTGCTGCAACAATGCCACGTTTCACTAACCACTTGTTTTTCTTGTAAGGTAGTTTTAGGTGTACAAGAGAAGACACCCCATATGCCAGCAGTACTGCCAAAGAGAAGGCCTTATAGTTACTTCGGTCAACAAGCACCAAACTTTTCCACATGTGCATCCTGGTGCTACTGCCAACCTACAGCTAGTTAAGATGGCCCCAAAGAAAGTTGCTCCCAAGAAAGTGGCCAGTGAGAAGAACCAGATTTCTGCCAGTAGCGTGCCCATAGCAACCTTTTTCAGGAGATATGTGCCTGTCACACTGGCCATGGAGAGGAACCTGGGAACACTCCTGCATCAACAGAACCATACCAAGCCGAAGACCATTTCTGTCAGTGAGGCAACCACTGCAACCTTGCCGATGCTGATGAGTATTCACGTTGAATTGGATTTGTCCCTTTTGTAAAGTAGTACCCAATCATTTCAGGAAACAGAGCAAAGTGGACAGCAGCCGCAGCCAGATCTTCCAGAAGTTGAAGCAGTACAGGAGGTTGAGCTTTCTGTCGATCAAGAACCTCCTTTTTTTAGAATCAAAGGCTCCCAGGTCTCCAGCAAGAAAATGGAAGGGTACTACGCCACCATAGTCTCCAAGCACCACTTCTGATGATGATGATAGAAACATGGAGTGGATCCCGGCAGAGCCTGGGAGATGCCAGGAGAGGCAAGGGAAAATAAAAAATCCAGAAAACCTTAGAATCATGGAAGGGGATGATGACAATGTCAGAATCATTGTAGAAGCTGGCACAGAGTAGCCCTAGATTACTATCCAGCCTGCTCCGAGGGATGTGGCACAGAGAGCACCACAAGCTTCCATATTTGTAAGGCCCCAGCAGAGACCTGCACGAACCCCCTACCTCAATACAAGTATGCAGTGCAGAGAGGCAATCAACACACCCATGACCACCTACATCCAGTTCTTCTGCAGGTTTTGGAAGTGGCTCAATAAGAAAGTACTCCTCCCCAGTTTTGGAGTTTTTAACAATGAGCAAACAGGAGGAGAACATTGCCCAGTGCTCCAGTTCCCACATGAGTGTTCGTCGATGTAAGCCTGGTTCATATTATGGTACTGGAGGCCAGATGACCTATATAAACAAATCACACAATCTGGTGGGAGCAGAACCTTAAACAAATGGCTCAATGTGCTCACGGTGGTGAAGGTGAGGAGACCCAGTAAAAATGAGATACACCTGTTCAAATCATGGTGAAAGATGAGGAAGAAGAGGGTGGCATCATCCTCATGCAAAGCAGGCCTGTCCCCAGTAGTGAGCCAGACGCACCCGCCTCAGCGACCGCACAGGAAGACTCAGAGTCAGATGAAGACACTGCAGCATACAATGACTGCACCACCATGACACATATTGAGTCTACAACCACCTACATATGAAAAGTCACCTGTGTCAGTGGCCCCACAAAAGAAGAAAATCCAGGCTACAATTGTGGGTATGGTTAGGCAAGTGGGAGCCCTACAACCACAAGCACCCAATGGCATGTTTGTACAATCGCAAGCTGGCAAAAATGTTAGTGCTGGACCTCTTCCCTTTTTCTTTTGAGGAAGTAGTGGGATTCTTAGAGTTTATGGCAGTCCTCTGCCTGAAACAGAAGGTTCCAAGCTGGACCTATTTTGCCAGAGTTGCTGTTCCAGTGCTGCATCACGATGTGCTTCAATTGGTTGTACAAACTTTGTAACAAAGTGTTGTCCACACTATTCACCTGCCGACAGACATGTGGACCAGTTGTCAGGCAACTGATTACATGTGCCTCACTGCACACCGGATCTCTTTTTTGGGGGTAAGCAAAAGCTATCTGCAGGTCTTGGCCCTGAAGAGTTTTTTTAAGAGCACTCGGCAGCATGCAACAGTATCCATGTTAGCCATGGAGAAGTCACACACAGCTGCAAACATCTTGGAGGAATTTAATAGAAAGTTGTCTGTATGGCTGCGACCCAGAGGTCTTTGAGTTGGATTTGTTGCCATGGACAATGACAGTAACATGGTCAAGGCCATGGCAGATGGTAGATGCTTCAGGGTCCTGTGCTTAGCATACGGCATCATCCTGGTTGTGCAAGACTTTCTTAAAAAATAAGACATAGTCAGCAATATACCGACCACCTGCAGATGCATCTGCACTCATTTCAGTATTTTAAACCCTGGAAACAGTTGCAGATTATTCAGCGTGATAACAGAGTACTAGTTAAAGTCCTGATACAGGAGGTGCCAACACGCTGGAACTCAACCTATTATATTTGCAATGTCTGTTTGAGCAGTATAAACAGATCGATAACTATGTCATTCAGAGAGGAGCTGATGCAATTGGGAAAGCTAAGACCATGGATGCAATACATGGGGCCTAGTCAAATGCCTCACATAGATGCTGCTCCCTTTTGAGGTTTTCATGCGGGAAGTTAGCAAGGAGGGCAGTACATCAAGCTATGCCTTTATTGCACCTGCTAGAGGAGCAGCTAAAGAAGGTGCCTGAAATGTTTGCCGTCAGTGGTACGAGCGACAACCCAGAAGTGCATTCTTTGGCTACTAGTCTAAGCTATTGCTTCACTTGTAATGCAAGGCTGCAAAATTATATCATCTCTTCCAAAGACTACATCTGTGCCAGCCTAATTGATTCACGCTACAAACAAATTATTTCTGCTCCATTCCTTTTTCTGAAGAGGATGTTACACAATATAAGAGGTGGATTGTTGAGCAAGCAGGAGACCTGGAAGAAGAACGGCTGAAACTTAGAGCCCCCCTCCTCAGTTCTGGGGTGCCACCTTCAACTTACAGAGAGGGTAGTCTTGTCTCACATTCGCCAACCCCACCAACAAGAAAATTGGCAACAACAGCAACAGACGTATCAGACCCAACTTCTGCATTGGCTTGGCTTCAAGTGGCAGGTATTAAGTCCAGTGCAAAGGAAAAAGCAGGTAACAGCACCAATGACCATTCACAGTATGTTCCAGGAGTATCTGGATGACCCAAAAGAGGTGTATGTGCATCAAAACCCATTGGTGTATTGGCATGGAAAGATGTGCCAGTGGACAGAGCTCAGCAGCCTGGCAATAAAGGTTCTAGCTTATCCTGTAGCCAGTGTGTCTGCTAAACATGTGTTCAACACAGCTGGTTCAGTTGTTACAGTAAGAAGGGCCAGGCTTCCTCTTTAAAACATGGATAAATTGACCATGATGAAAATGAACCAGCATTTTATACCACCTAATTACACTATTCTTAAAATGCCACAGGAGGAAGAAGAGGATGACTGGTCAGAATCAAGCGTGTTAGCTGGCCAACTTCTGGGTGAACCACTAGAGTTTGAGGATGAACTCAACTTCCCGGATTGAGTATGCCAGTGTCACCATGGAACTTTTTCATTATTTCTCGTTCAGCTTCTATTTCTCTTTCTTTATTTGCAAAAATATATCTCTATATGGCAGTGCAACATTACGTTTGTGTCGTATTTATGCTGCCCCACCATTATAGTCACATAAAAGCCCGGATTGGACTTGGACCCGTGTGCAGTGAAGAAGCTTCCACATACCTTTCAAGACATTGGCGATGCTACCTGCCTCCCTCACATGCTATTGCCTATCCTATTTTTACATCACCTAAGAGGGCTGTCCATTGATTAAAAGACTGCCATTGCCAATGTCTAATTCCAATGTGTGTATACCAACAAAGAGAAGGTATTTTGTTCAACCAACATGCTTGGATTTTAAGAGGTAACTAAATAACTATTGTACCAATGAGTGATGAAATATTGAATGATTGTGATTGTGATTGTGAATTTGTGAGTAATGACTGATGTATGTGGTGCTTGACAGTGAGGGAGGGAGTTAAAAAAATCTTGTAAATTAGTTTTAGAGGATTTGGGGGCTGATGGGTGATAATCTTTTCCTGAAAGTGAATGGCCTTTCAAAAGTAGTGAAATGTACTTGCAGGGTCTACTCCTTTTTCTGGTTCCTCATAATAAACCAGCCACTTTAGTTACAAAACATTAATCTATACAAAAAAAAATCTTCAGTTCTGTTTCTCTATTTGTTCGTCAACAGTAGTGCACTTCACAAGTCAACCTTGCATGGTTTGGGACTCTGAATCTGCAGGAGGAAGATGGAAGGACTCAGGGTGGGACTACCTCAACAGCAAGAAAGGAGAACGTTTGTAACTTCAAAAGAACCCATGATGATGGCGAAGACTCTGAGGCCTAGTACTCACTCAGCTCTGTGAACTGGGAGAGGTGCGTTGATTTGGAAATGCTCGTGAGTATGAGGTTGCGGCATTACTAGCTCAAACGTAAAACTCTTCTTATGTTCTTGCTCTGCCTCTGAGTCTTCTTGGACACCCATGACTCCTCATGAAGCTCACCTAGCTTTTTTTGTCCTTTTCCTTCATTCTATAATGTAGGTACTGTTTTTTTGTAATACACAGTCGTTCTCCTAGTCCTCGCCTGCATGACAGGCACCAGAGTGATGGACATTCCAAGAAAAAAGAAGATGCATCACTCAATTTGACAATACAGTATAATTTTCCTTTTAACAATCATAATTTTAGAACTGGGTGGTTTACCTTCAGTCTTCCATATTTCAAAACTAGAATACATAATACTTAGTATATACTATCTGGAGTTTCTCGGGGGCAGGAGGACTATTTTGAATACATTTACTGAACTGTGTCATTCTTTCTTACTTATCCCTTTGTTTCCTTTGATGATGGTGTGCTGCTCAGCGTCTTAACAAATATTGCCATGGTTTTTCTCATGTAATGTTGTTCTTTGTCACACCTTTCCAAAATCCCCTTTCCCATCCATTTATTGAGCCCTTAACCATCTTCCCCAGAGGCTATGTGATTCATTGAGGTGTGCCATAATTTTAAACCATAAATGAATCACACACTTGCTGGGGTGGATGTGGTGTAAGCAATCCCACCTTACTGCATGACCTTCTATTACCTGAGCAATATTCAACACTGGAACCATCAATATCTTCATTTTTGGCTTGTGTGTGTGTTCAATAAATGCTTAACCTGGTCCAAACACTCTTGAGTTTGAGTCCACTTCTGACTCCATGACCTCATTTGCTAAGTTGAGTTTTATACTATAGCTCCCCACCACTGCTCAGAAGAAATTAATCTTGCTATATGTTATTATCATACCAGGTCTTCTTTGCTGTGTGCCAATATTGTCATTGTGGCAGTCTGGTTTCAGTCTTCCTACACTTAAAATATATGATGATGACCCATTAACTCTTTGTTTTCTTTCAATTGAGTTGACAGTGATGGATAACCCTTTGTCTAATCTTGTAGTTTGTTGTATTGTAATGGCTTCTTACATAATCAGCTAAAGAGGGTGCCTACCTAGGACTATAATAATGTAGCACTGAGCACCAGCCTAGCTCTAACTGGATGTTTTGCTTTCACTAATGACTGTGCTGACAAAAATCTCTGGAATGCACTTCTCAGTTCAAAGAAGACATTTATTATTATTTCACCACAAGGTTCCTAAAAAAGGAGTTTAGTTGATTGAAAGCACACGTTTAAGAATAGTCAAAGCAATGGAACGGAAATATACCAAATTGATTATCAACTGCAAAGTACACAGTACACAGTAAATATATGTAGTTATGATTATGCAAAGCAAAGAATAAAATTAACATTTCATCACCGTAGGGCCTGTCAGATGCTTCATCTTTCTCATGCCAGGAAGAAGCTAACCCCACTCAACTGTGAGAAAGAGATCTCCACCCTCACGGGACAGAAATGCCAGGCATTCGACACCTAATCCTGACCAAGGTCTTGGAAATTCCACCACTACTGAGCAGGGCCACCTTTTTATATCTTAAAGAACCCGAGAAGGGCTTTCTGGAAAAAACCCGCCCATAAAAAAGAAATATTCAAACATGCTGGCTAATGTAGGTCAGAGTTGAAAGAAACAGGTTGTAACTGGCCAGTCTCCCAAATTGTCTCTCTCAAGGCCAAACCATTCACTACTTGCACTAAAAAACATTAGTCTGGTACATTCTTATCATGCTGACTGCCTACCTCCTCCATAATATGTCCTTACCCTTCGGAGGGAAAGAATAGGAAAACAATCACAGTTTACAATGTGGAAAAAAAATATATGGTCAGCCTCTAACATGCAGTGTCTAACGTTACAGTAAAGTCAATAGGCAGCTAAACTGAATACAAAATGTACTCTGGAACTTGTGAACACTGAACAACTAATCCAGGTGCAAAGTGATGCAACACAAAGTCAGTGGTCCAAAACACATATTTCACTACACTGGATCATATAATAAATAATAATCTTAACGTAAACTAAATGTAACTTACCTCTGAGTGGAAGCTGCATGCTATTCAGAAAAAAAGTTAGCATTGTAGAATACAAAAAAAACAATACAAATAAAATACTCATCAAACCCTGGGATCTCTATGCCCAGTTGGCTGAGCAGGTCCTGCTCACGGTTGATGATATCCGCCCAGCAGTGCGTCGGCTGCTGGGTGATGCGCTGGACCTGGGTGGTGGCTCTCAATAACCGGCGTGCCGTAATCCAGTGCTGCTAACGCTCCAGAGGGGTTATCTGCTTCCGGGCCTGCGGCCTACTGCCAGCATGAAGGGGAGGTGGCTTGGCACATAAGAAAACAGTGCTGCCACCTCCTCCTCGCTGAAGATTGGACGAGGCTGCAACCTTGATGGCAGCTCCACCCACAAGGCAGATGGTCACTATTGACCCCCTGTGATGGGCGTGTAGGGTAGGAAAAAAGAAACATGAGGAAAAGAAAAACTAAATTATGGAAAAAGTATGGGGTGGAGGATTACAAAGATTGAGGGCAGATTGAAGTAGGAGTCCCAGCACCATAAACAGTGTGAAAAATAAGATGGCTGTGCCCATGCAAACCATGTGGTGTCATTCTCGCGCAACTTTGAACGCAAATATGTACTTCATTTTGCGTTTGATGTCAAATGCAATGCAAACTCTGCCTGCTAGCGGAACTCTGCATAGTGCAGTAGAATTTTTTTGCCACTTTGCAGAGTTCTGTATAGAGCAGCTCTGCCCCTCCGCCCTTCCTGCAAAGTGTAGCAAAAATAAATACCAGAAAGCAACATTTTTTAAAAATACAACATGGAGAAAATCTCTTGTTGAAGGTTACATCTGGCTGAACCCACCCAGTGGTGTGGCTAAGTTTCCCTAACGCACCACTTCCAGCCCCTCTCCTATTCTAATTATTGGGGTTCCCATCTGGCTGGCTTCCACCTGGCAGGAAATGGGTGATGTCCAGTTTCTGTCCCAGGTGTATTTCCCCCATTTGATAAGCAGAGTGGCAATTCTACCTGCATCCTGTTCTGCTATCTGCTGTAGCAGTTCTCCTCCCACCAGATACTTCGTTTGTCTCAGCCAGGCCACTTCACACCTCATTAAGGCAGCTTGGCTCAGGCTGCCAGAGACTGAACAATTAGCAAAGGGGACTACAGGGCTGATTTTGGTAACTTTCAGAAAGAGTTCTGAGCCTCTTTCTCTGTACTAGCTATAATAAATCCAATAGTTGGTAAGTTGTTGGATTTATTCTAACGTTTAATTTACTACTAAACTTGATAGATTTGCCCATTTTCTAGTGGAATTAAGAATTTATTAATTTTAAATAAAACCTCAGAATGTTAGCCTATTGAGCTAATGTACTACAATGGGGAAAAACAAATTTGGCTATTTTCCCTCACCAGGGTCATGAAACATCTTTTAGACAGCCCCTGCTTATATTTACACTGCACCCAACCCTGGGGAACCCAGGGCAGACCATATGTAAAAGTAAGGTAGTTTAGGACTTTGGAAGTACTTTTAATTCAAGATTTGAATTTAGAGTTAACTTTAATTTAAAAGCAGCCTGAAGGCAGGTGTGCTTTAACCATGACTCCAGAGACCACATCAGGGCACCCAGGGGTGCCCTAACTACACTGGGGTCCCTAAAGCTACATGCCCTACCATGTACTAGGGACTTATACTGTAGGTGTGTTGTGAGAGCCAATTATAATTATGCCTAATTTGCATATATCATTTTAAACAGAGCACTGGCCCTGGGACTGGTTAGCGGTACCCAGAGCACACTCAGAGTCAAAAAACCTCTATCAGCTAAAAATGGAGGAACAAGTGATGGGCTTCTGCAATCAGCCCAGTTTTCTCACAAATGGGAAATGCACTTTTTTGACTCCTCCTTTTTCTGAGCCCAAACCTTCCCATACCTGACACAATTCTTGGGCACACTTTTCTGGAAAATGTCATTAAGATTTGTCACATGGTGCCAGAGATAGAGGCAAGTCAAAAAATGCTTTTTCAATCGAAAGTAGGTTCTAACAATAACTACCTACTGGCGACCACCAGTAGTTGATCTATCTATCTATCTATCTTAGTATCGGTCACCACCAGGTAGTTATAGTTAAGATCTAGTTCCTATAGAACTTTCCCAAGAAATACGAGGCTCACTTTATCATATGTCTGGAAAGTTTTGTAGTGATTCGTAAAGTGGGAACAAAGAGAAAGATGGTGAACAGGAATAGAGCCCAAACCAGTGTACGAAATTGCACCAAATTTAGCAGAAAGGTAGCTCTTGGTCCAGAAAGGGTACTTTTTAGGGTCGAGCGGACGAGCACTCTGGCCTGTTGTAATCTCTCTGTAGGCTTTTAACCACACCCATGTCACACCCATCACTTTTATTGGTTTGTGGGCTTGCCTTTTAAAATTTGCTTGAATTAATTTGTGAAAGGCATGCATACTTCATACCTTTTCCGGTGTTTAGCCCTCCTCAAGTGCACCAGACAACTACTGAAAAAATAGGAAGCTCCTTGTTTTCCGCATGGTTTCTGGACTGCTTTTTCTTTTTATTTCCTATACAGTGCAATCACACTTGGTTTAAAAAAAATATTTTTTGTAAATTTCCCCCTCCCCATCCCCGCTCGCCCTCCCCTTGAGATTTGCAGCAGCAGCCGCTGCACATATGCATTGCCAAGTGTCCTCTAGCTTTTAATTTATCATCTGCTATGTCCTGCATTACATTTGCATGACGGTGCATCCAGGCACTGATTACCCTATCAGGAAACTGATTTTTTTCTTTTCTGTATCTGGTGTATATATTTATTTACAGTGTTTTATATAGCGCCTCTTTGTGCTGTGAGCTTTTTCCTTCATCGCTACAAACACTTGGTAAGAAGTAAGTGTACATACGTGTACAGGGACACAAACAAATCAGCTGCTAGTGGAAATAACAGAGGAAAGGCTCTTTGGCACGTCCAGATCGGCTGCTGTGGGGAGGTTCTTGGCAGTGGGGAGGATATTATATGAGATTTAGGGCAGGGGAAGAAAAGCTCCTTGTGGATTGTCAGTGTTCCGAGTCTGGCGAAGTCAATGTTACTCAATCACATCATCAATCGACCAAAGTGAAAGTGAACAGGTGTTATCTACTTATATTTATTAAAGTGGAACGTATTGGTCATTTGCAACATATGTATTCATTCCAGTGAAACTCCCGACAATTTTATTATGTTTTTAAGGGGTTTTAATCCATCACTATACTTTATTAGGTGATTGAGAAAGTTAGAAAACATCGAAATTGGAGGGAATTGGCCAGAAGACCAAGAGATGTGACAGAGGAGAAAAGTCAATGCACCTTCCAAGGAGAATTATCTCTTGATGTCAGCTTGTCTTCTTCCTTTGACATCCTGTGACTGGAAGGAATGACCCAATGTTCCTGCCCTGGATGACACTGAACACGACATTCCCGACCCTCAACTCACATCCTGCAGAAAGTGGGTTTCATCTGCTCCTGTGGTGATAAGGAAGTCTGAAGTCCAAGTTTACCTTCAGCTTCAGGGCTTTTATGAAAGGGATCACTACCATTCACATTAATTTATCCTATCCAGGTTGCCGCAGACGATCGATCCTCGGCTCCAGAGAAATAAATATCTAAAGCAGGCAAGTACATTTTCCTAGGACCCCCCCCCCACCAACCCAACCAAAGTTCATTTTGGGTCTACACCTTTCTTTTCCTCTGCAAAAGTATTTTCCAACTTGTCTTTTCAAATTGCAGACTTTCCTTTCAGAGCATGTTCTTGCCCAAGATTTTCTATCTCTGCATTTCCCTCCATTTTCTAAAACTAGAGAGGTCACACATTTAACAAGCACTTGCAATGCAAACGGTCTTGCGTTTGCTTGAGCTCGAGCAATTAGCATTGTAAACTCCTAACTGGACTTTTCTTGCCATATAAATTGAAAAGTAAAAGTTTCACTTAAATGACCTGACGGCCGCCATCAGTGCAAAGCAGTCACACAAACAGAAATTACAGTTCACCCGTAGTGAAACCTATTGGCAAAAGTGCAATTATCTACGTAACCGGCAAAAGTGCAATTAACTATGTAACAGGGTCGATGTCATGCAAAGCGCTCGACTTCTGCCAAGCGAGATCGCGCTGTGAAAAAAGAGAAAAAGTAGTCCACAAACAGGACGGAAAACAACAAGCCCTGTATGTTTTCAGTACTTGGTCACTGCACTCAAGAAGGGCTAACCACCAGAAAAGGCATGACGTATGCACGCCTTCCACTAATAAAAGCAAGCAGATTTTAAAAGGCAAGCCCACGAACCGATGAAAGACACTGATGTGACATGGGCGTGGGATGAAGCCCAAAGAGAGAGAACAACACAGAACTGAGTGCTTTGCGCTCGCCCATAAAAAATGAATCTTCCAAAGGAAAGATAGGGATATGTTGCAACATTTTGTATACACTTTCAAAAAGGATGCTCCTCATACACCCCAACAGCACTGAAATGACGTCCTACACTCTATCCGTTAGAAAATAAGTAAAATCCATAATGCACAATCAATAATCACAAACCCTTCAAAAATGCCCACTGACCTTCACAGTAACAAATACTTCCTCAGTGACCACTGACATAGAGATCACTGTGCCATTGACACTAGGAAGCCTTGACTACGGCAATTTCTTGTATCTGGGATATATCTAGTGAAAAGAAACAAAAAACAAGCATATGGGATGTGCCTCATCCCTGGCATACACGAGTACATAACATATACCATATGATCACTCTACTTGCTCTCTGTGGAAAAAATAATTACATTCAAAGCTGTTTGCACCATACACATGAATCATCAGCAGGGGCTTTAGCTAGCCTCAATATCCACTGCATAAACCTGCAGTCCTGACACACCTTTACACATTGCCTTTCTAAGATCAAGCCATTTTAACACATTGGAAGAACCCACATAGGTAATGAGGCAGTTTCTCTGGAGTAACCTTGAGATATCACCGCTCCCAACTGAAAAATATGTTGCATTTATAGCTGTTGGTGCTGTTGCTATTTATTTGCTTAAAATGTAGCAATCCCAAGGTAAATTGATCAGCCCCTAGATAGGATGTCTCTCTCTCTCTATATATATATATATATATATATCCAATCCAAGCAATTATCAAGCAATTGATTTGTTGCACTCCAGGAGAGTTTATTACTTTATCCAAGGAATATAAAAAAACACCATCAACGCGTTTCAACCTCTCAGTCTTCTTCACAGTTCATAAAAAAGTCTTTTCCATGAGTCTCTATTTATACTTTAGTTACCTAATACCAAAATAGTGCATTATGGAACATGTGGTCCTTCTAGAAACTAAAAATCTAAAAATCACCAAAATATATCTAGAATCTCAAACCTGTGCTTCTAAATCACCCAATTTAACTTAATATCAATGCAAAGTGTCGAAAGATATCCTACTAATGTTACTGATTATTATATCTACAATAATATACAGTGCAAATACTTTGGATTGTTGTTATAGTCCCGGTTGCAAAATCTGTTGAGTGTGAGGGGTATTAAGTCCATAGATTCTAAGGAAATGGAGCTTATTTTCCTGATCTTCTATATACCCAATACATATACTCAAAATGGTCACATGTACAAGCATGTGTAGATGTAGTATTTTCAGTGCCTTACACTTATATTCTCCATCTCCATGCTTTGGATGTTGTTTTGCATACTAGTCTCCATAGCCTACTCTGAGCCAAATACAACCTATTTCCCATGGTGTTAGCCTATTCCCTCTACACACTTCTTTAGATTCCAGTCAGAGTTCATATCACAGCATCATCAAGCAGGCTCATGGCTTATATTTATAAATGATAATGAAGTTCTTCATCACCGTTAAGGCCTCTCGGGCCTTTGTTTTTAGCTGTATAATTAATCTGGATTCTAAACGTCCAAACTTAAGCTCCCTGTTCCCTCCTCTCTCATCATTCTCAACAGTCGCAATACCGAAATATTTAATATTTGTCCAATTATCTTTATGCATACACAGATGTTTCGCCATAGCATAATTTGCATCTTTATTCTGCACCGCTCTGATATGTTCCAGTATCCGTTTCTTTAAAGGACATATTGTGCTTCCCACGTAGCGTAACCCACAATCACATTCAATTATATATACTAGGTGGGTAGTATTGCATGTAATTCTCTTCGTAATTCTTATTGGATTATCTTTGGAGTCTAAATACACTCTTTTATTTACTCCTATCTGACACGCCATACATTTTCCACAACTTGAGAAGCCAATTGTCTGAGTTTGTAGCCAATTCAGAGTTTTTGTCAGTTGAAAATGACTATTCAGGAGATCTTGTAAAGATTATACTTTTTTATATGTCATCATGGGTCTGTCCCCAACAAGTTTTCCTATATCGGGATCTTTTTTTATAATATCCCAAAATTTGTTGAGCATTTTCAAGATCAGAAGGTTTTCCTTACCGAATTTCATGACCATTCTTATAATTGAGCTTTTATTGTCCTTATGCGGTGTGGGTTTGTTCAATATTTCTTCTCTCGTTCTGGATCTTGCTTTCTGCTCCCCCAGGTTTATATCTTTTACCTTATATTTTCTCTGGGTAAATATTTGTTGAGTTTCTCTCAGTTTTAGTTCCATTTCACAAAGAGAAAGTGGAGTTCTGCGGTGGTTCCGCATCGAATGTCAAGGTAGGAGGAGTTTTCCTCCGTATTGAACTTGTTTATAGAATAATCCGTAATATACTCTGACAAAGCTTTTACAAGCTTTTAAGGGCAGCGGATAAACGCTGTTAAAGCGTTTTTGGATAGTTTGAAGGGAGGACCATTTATGAGAGGGAATTGACTGATATTAAAGCGTTCCAGTCAGTATAATACTTTACAATGGCAACGGTAAAAGAGACCAGAAGACGAGAAGCGGGGGACAAACTGTTTGAAAGTAATATGGTTTGTGAAGGGCCAGCAAGTACTTCAAATCACCCAGAGAATAGTGTCCTGCATAATAAAAAGCAGTTGTGGGACCTTTTATGGAAACATTCTAGAAAAGAACAATTGAAATGGTGGGAAGCAGTGACGCTGCAGAAATATGTGGATTGTGATTGAATACCCAGGGGGTTGAGAATTGTTGTGGTTCCCACTTATATGAACACTGACTCTGATATGTTAGAGGAATGGGCAGCTAATAATCACAAATGCAATGTCAATATGCTTCATATTTTGACTAAATATGCTTGGAAAGAACAAGAATTTCTCCTTCAAGAAACGAATAATGTGGAGACAAGTTTAAAGGAGCTTTGCCAAAAAGATGAATTTGATAGAGAAATGTTGAAGATAGAAAGTAGGTTGGACAAAGCAGAGGAAGAAGTGAAAACCAAAAAGCAATAAAAGTTTTTAAGGAACCAAATGGATTATGACGAAGGACAAATTCTAACTTTCGCCAAGAAACATGATCAAATATGAGTGAAGCAACCTTTAACTAAGGCACAGACACAAGTGACTTGTGGAGACCAACAAGGAGTAAGGAATCAAACAATAAATGTCATCAATAAAGACACCCCAGAGAGTTCAATTGAACATGAAAGTCACAACAGTGAAAGCGATATCTCAGTTCAGTTGATACCTGAAGGAGTAAAAAACAATATTTTAAAGGAATTCGATCTCCTGCGTCAGGGCAGACAGGTTGGCCAAGCAGGAAAAGGCAATCACGGAGGTCATGGAGGAAAAGGTTCTTTCAGAAGAAACGCAAAGAGAAAAGAAAATATACAAAGCCACATGGGAGTTCTTACAAGGGGACAAACAATATAAAAATGAACCAAAAATGAACTGTAGTCAACCTTTCGGACATTGATCTCACTAAGTCTGAAAAACAGGTACTGTCTTTGGGATTATCATTTTGTCCTACAGCTTCCTTTTAATATCCTCAATGTAGAATTGATTTGTTCCATTTTGTGAGGAAGTTGAAGTTGTTGAAATGGTTTACCACAAAACCCAAAATTAATCAGGGTATTAGTGCCATTAAACCATCGAGTTTACTGATTGATGATATAGAAATGTTACACACCTTGTGCCAGTTGAATAGTGAAATCATCTCTGAATCTGATCCATTTCTCAATTTAGTAGACATAGGTATTGATGTGGACCTAAGCTGTCCTAGTGGATTTTACCCTAAATCTTTGTTCCTTCCTCCTATTAGTAATGGTGCCTTAAGTGTTTTGAAAAAGGTGTTATTAAAGAAATGAACATGTTGAGACATAGAAAAACTATGAGATGTGACAATTTGGAATATAGACATAAAGAAGCTATTAAATCTCTACAGAATAACAAGAATATAGTGATTAAAAAATCAGATAAGGGAGGTAATGTGGTGATTTTGCCTATTACTAAATATTTGAATGAAGGATTGAGATAGCTTAATGATGTCAGTAGCTATGGAAGATCTAATATGGAGGTTGTTAAAAAGGCTAATCAATCTTATTGGATGAAATTAGAGGAATGGAGAGATAGGGGACTTCTTAAATTAGAAGAATATCAATTTGTGAGGGTAGATTTCTCCAGGATGCCAGCTATGTATTTTCTTCCCAAACTACACAAACATCCGACTAATCCTTCTGGTCGACCAATTGTTTCTTCTAATGGCAGCATCTTGGAAAACACTTCTAAATATGTTGACTCTTTCTGCAATCCTTTGTCACATCGCTCCATTCATACATCAGAGCTACTACTGATTTTTTACGGATTATCAATGATATTCCTTGGGAGGAGGATTTTATATTTATGTGTCTTGATGTCAACACCCTATATACTTGTATCCCCCATGATTTGGGGGTAAAGGCTGTTAGACATTTTTTGAGAGCTAGATCTTTATCATACCTTCTCCATACTGAAATGCTGTTAGATATGATCTCGATATGTCTCATGAATAATGTTTTCATCTTTGGCAAAGTGATTTACAGGCAGAAACAGGGGACGGCCATGGGAACTTGCTTTGCTCCCAGTTATGTGGGCCTTTTTCTAGGCTGATGGGTGGAACAAATAGTTGGAAATATTGATCTGTTTGAGACCCATGTGATTCTTTGGGTTAGATTTATTGATGACATTTTCTGTATCTGGCAAGGTGATATAAATACGGCTAACAAGTTTGTGGACATTCTAAATGATAACTCATTATTCTCGAGCCGGATTGATTCCAATTCTATTGACTTTTTGGATGTTCCAATTAGTAAAGAGGATAACAAATTGACTAGTACTCTTTACCATAAGGATACCGATGGTAACAGTTTACTCCATGCGAGCAGCAGTCATCCTAAGAACTTGATACAAAGCATTCCATACAGTGAACTACTACGGGCTTGCCGAAACTGTAGTTCTGATGCGGCTTTTCTTTGTGAAGTTGGGATCATGACTAAAAGATTCATTGAAAGAGGTTACAAGAGGTGTGCCATTGATAAAGCTATTGCTAGGGTGTCTCAAATTAGCAGACCCAATTTATTGATAAAGAAAAATTTGAGTCCACAGGAGAAACAACCCATTAGATTTATTACTACATACAATAGCAGTAGTAATGAGGTGAGAAAGTAATTTAGAAAATATTGGCCTGTTTTAAAAACAGATGAAACCTTCTCTAAAACATTAGATGAGTTCCTGCGTTTCACCTTTAGAAGAAATACTTCTTTGAATGACTTCCTTAGCAAGTGTTTGACACCGCAACCTCAAGTTAAGAATCCAGTCTAGGGATTCTATGTCTGTGGCAGGTGCAAGGATTGCAGACATAGTAGTAATACTAAGAAAGTTGAATTTCATACTATCTCCACACCTTTTGTAATCAAGAAACATTTATCATGTATGTCAGATCATTGCATTTACACCTTAATTTGTCCTTGCAACAAATGTTATATGGGCAGTACCATTCATGCTGCTAAAAAACGAGTTTTTGAACACATGAAGGCCATCTGTCATACTGACAAAAGTTATCCAGTGGCCAGCCACTTTAGGGACTTCCATAGCCAAAGGGTTGACTTGTTAACATTTTTGTATTAGATTAAGTTCCAGTAAAGTAAAGAGGTGGAAATAGAGTATTGGAATTGAGGAGACTGGAATCTAGATTAATAATAGGCATGAATACTTGGTAACCTTTAGTTCTCAATACGGACGAGGAATTGGCAATACATATAGGTGATTAAGGGCCTTAAAGATTGTTTCATCTTTTGTCATCCATTGTTTGATGCCGTATATTTAAATCCTTTTAGTGTATAGTAGTATTTGTCGTGCAAATATTTTTTTAATTGTGATTTTATTTTTATTCACATTTCATAGGTGGATTTAATGGGGGTGTATTGAATATTGAAGATTAAGAACTTTTAGTCCCACATTCAGGAGAGGCAAAGGAGCTATTATATCCTTTTATAAAAATAAAAATAATTTTGGTAACATCGGTCATCACGTGTGGTGACTGAACTTTGCTAGTACACTTTGTTATTAGCCCTTTGCAACTTATTTCATACTGAGGAGAGAAATATATGAGACATTTATAAGTTTTGATGATTATAAAATGCACATGATCAGATTTTGTTATGCTTCATATCTATGTTGTGTTTCATTATAATCTCTTTTTTCATGTATTCAAGTGAGTATAGAATTAAAATAGGCCTTATTGGGGCTTGTGACATGTTGAGTGGATACTTATGCAAAGTTATATAAAGATATTCACTATATGGATGTTTGCCATAACTTTGTGGTACAATATTTATTCTTCCGATCAGGGATTGCGTTTTCAGTTATTTGTTTAAGTCACTTTAAGATGGCTGACATGTTTCAGGGTAAACCTGTTGTTGTTGTGCTTTAGTCCGTTTTCAGTGTCATTGAATGTCTTTGGGGTTTTGCACTTTGCACTTGGTGTATTGAAATAATTAAATGAATGGGTCTATTACCCATGAACAAGGAAACTTCATTTCTGAAACGCGTTGGGTTTTACCACGCCAATAAGTTCACGATTTCAGCTATCCTTTGTGATGGAGACTCATTTCTAGTTCTGGGGCAAGTCAACACGGCTCGCCTGGAGGTTTGGATGTTTGTTGTTATATATCTATTTATATGTTGTGATAAAACTCTCCCTTTTTGTTATCCCACACTAAAAATGTAGATTCAAAAAATATTAAAAAGAAAGCAAACTGATCACTCTATCTAGTACCCAGCTCACCAAAGTATGCAAGATTTTGTTCCCAGCTGGAGATAATCATCTTACAATGCCTAGCACCCACACTGATTTATTATATTTCATATGACTGCCATAAATATACATAATTACTGGTGAATAATTGTGAGTTACTGAGATGTTTTTCACCTTAGAGTTCTGAGTGACATCAAACAGGCAATAAGAGCAAAGTTACCCATCTATAATTGTATGTTATTTATGCCCCCCAAAAGCACCTGCCACTGCTGATAACTGCTAGTCTAAAGCAAAAGAGTAATGGGGAAGTCATACATAGTATGGCCTTTCCCCACTGGCCCAAATGTGAGAAAAACATTAGCTATGATCCTTATCCAACCCCCACCATGTTTCCTGTCCCCTCCTGCAGCTGCTCTTTCTTTGTCGAGCCAAAGCTGATAGCTGATAGCATTGGTGCACTGACAGGCTCTTCAATAGTCCTGTCAGATTGGCCTGGAAGGCCTTTATGATGTAGCAACAATAGGTAGATAAGGAGTTTTGTTATCAACTGTTACTGCATCATAGTAGTGAATTACCTCCAAGCTGGGAAGAAAAGTAGGGTCCACATATCCACTATGGACTGGGTAAAAGACCACCTGGTTGTCCTTATCCCAAGAGTCCTTAAGGGCCAGATTACTTTGGAAACTGGGCCATTTGTGCCTTTGGACAAAACGTCTGAAATAGGGATGTAATTTGCAAAAGAGATATACTCTTTCTATTCTGACACTTGTTGCAGATCAATTTAGGTGAGAATAGATAATTTACCAATTAGGGAACCAATCGTCAGCAATTAGGTTTTCATGTAGGAGCTGACAAATTGCTGATGATCCCTTTGAAGGCAAAGAAAGAATGAAACATGTTGAGCAGGAATTCAGGAGCAGTTGTCATCCTGTCGAGTTCTAGATTTATTTTAACCTTTAACAAAGGCCCCAGTGATAAACTACTCTGCTAGGGGAACTTTTAGGTCATTTTAACCATCACTTATCATTGTAGTCTCACATAAATTCCCCTCCACATATGTACTTTTGAAGAACTTAGTTCTGGTTACAATAGAACTTGCGTCCAGATATAAGATCTTTGGCAAAGTGCCCTGTTGAGAGATCCGTTGGGCATTGCAGCACAGCCAACCGGGGAGCACAGCCCGATAATGAAGCATGCCACGGTTTGTAGGCTGAGGGCTTGTGCTTCTAAAAGAAAATGCCTTAAATTACTTTGATAGGTCCAGGCACGTAATAGAGGACACTATGACCTCCACTAGGGAACTGCACACTTGTGTTTAATGTACAGCAGTGATATGAGGAAAATGTCACTTTCAATATCTTACATGGAACAACCTAAAGAATTACAATCCCCAGGACAATAAAAGGCCCTGAAAATGCTTGATATGTGCTAAACAATTAACAAAATAAAACCCATTACACCACAATTGTTTAATATCTTCCCTGTTCAGCTTCTCCCTGCCTCCAAAACTGACTGGGTGCGGGCTTACAAATACATCAAATAAAGAAATAAATGAAACATAGTATACACATAGTCAGCGTGAGATCAAAGTTTGCTTGTGGATATGTGTGTAGATCTGACTAATTGTGGGAGCAATAACAACCAGGTGTGGTTGCGTGGAGAATGATCTTATGGAGTGGCTCTATTCTCTCCCTCCCTTCTCCCCAGGGACCGATCTTTCATTGTGGTGGACACAGATACCTACCAGCGACTAGGTCATCTGCTTGTATTGACTCCACCGCCCATGATTGCATGATTGAGGAGTTCGCCAGGATTTGGCTGGGAAGTTACTATCGGGGCACCCATTTGCTACCACTGGATGTTTATTGTTCGTATGGAAACAATAAATGTTTGTTGACTTGTTGACTTTTATTGCTATGCCTTGTGTATTGCATTGCTCACAATACACTCATGTTTAAAAAAACTGCTGATGTGACTTTCCCAAGTAAAAGTCAGTTGTGCCCAGTGTGCAGATCTTCCACAAGTTCAGCAACAGGACTTGCTCCAACAACCAGGTTTGCTCTGCATGCTAATACTTTCTTGATATTGTGCAGAGATGTATAAGAAATAATCTCATTACCCCCTCAAAGCGGTGAAATGTATGTGACAGACTCATTAGACCACAACGTGCTGCGCTTACAACTGGCTGTCTCTTGAGTCCGTGGCGTAGGAGCAGTCAGAGCACCTGCACTAATATTAATCGTGTACTTCCAGTGTTCAGCAAATTTATCACCAAAATCTAAATTTGGTGCACCTAAAAAGTAAATGTAATTTTCAGGTACACTGGCATTTTTACTCAGAATTCTTAATTACTGTTCAAGAATGGTGTAGGAGGAAAATACACAGACAGTATTTCAATTTCAGCTATATTTCGAAAAAACAATACCATAAAAGCATACTGACAAAATTCTTACATTTCTAAAAAAGGAACGAAAACACTTTGAGAAAGTCGATAAAATCATACCCATCATGATGTTAAAAAAAAAAAATCAAGACCAGGATTCCCCCAGGGCCATACAATACAGATGGGCAAGTTGTGAATATGAATGTTATAAGAATAAGCAATTGATCAATAAAAACACTAAAAAAATACACAATACACATCATCATACAATCACCCTAAAAATATTATAAATACCTATAAATACAGATCTTTGTGCAGAAAACAATTGAAATTGTTAACTCACTATTAGTAGCAATAACTATGAACTAAAAAAGAAAATTCACTTAGTCTCTAGAACTGTGAGTAAGCACAAATAGTGACCATTGTAAAAATAGGATTCATGCTTTTTGGAAAAACATTTGCCTCTAGCATATCAAATTGCCTCTAAAATCTTGGCAATGTGCATACCACCATCACATGAGGGGTTGCTTTGCTAATTTTAAGAGCCGGTTAACAGTCCCTAGAACCCAACGATTTCTTTCTTTCATACATGCCTATATTCAATTAAAGGCCATAAAAAGGGGTACAATCAAGTAATACAAAAAGGCACATTATTCCAACAACAATTAATATTTACTGAACTACTAAAAACAGACTATCTGATGTTGGTCTTAAAAACAATAAATAAGAATCAATTACAGTATTTCATTTATAAAACCCATAAAACCCATAAAATTTGCCTCCCGTGCCATCAGGCACTTATTTGCTTAGCTAAGGTTTTTTTTTTTTTAATAAAAATAAATAAATAACTGGATCTAAGAACTAGTTTCATAGGTGACAAATGACCATTCTAGATAACTTGAAAAACCTCCCAATGACTACGGTCCTTGGGCCAGGGGGCAAGATAAAGTTATAATTCAAGTACTTCCCGGGCATTGTCAATAACCCCTGGGCTAAATATATCCTTGGCTGATTGTATAACCAGAGGCCATTGGATTACCAAAGGTGGCTCCCAATTATCAGTTTGGGGACCGTGGATTAACCGTGGGAGTTTTGCCTGTGTTAAGCGCCTATAGCCTCAGGCCCGCCTTGTCTCTAATGAATGAAATTGCTAGTAGAAACCGGCTTAGACCAAAAACAACATATGGTATCGTGCTAGATCTCAAGAATCTTGCTGCTTCATTGCAATTCCTGATTCCAACATTCCTGCAAATAGGTCAAATCCATTTCCTCCTTGCTTTATCGTAGGCATTGCAGTTTAAAAGTACATGATCCGTCGTTTCAGGAGTCTCCATATTACACAGCTCGCAAGTCGCCTCATGACTTCTCCCATTCAAGGGGCCCCATTTAAAAGTAAAGGCCTTAACCTGGAGAGACCCATATCGAAGCTTCATGAATAAAACTTTTGCTCGTCTAGGTTGGATAGTATCGATCCATTCCTCAGCACTCGGTAATGGTTTGATATCCAGGAAACTTAAGGTTAGTCTACCTAGATCCTTGCTATGGAGAGGGCTATTTAGGGTGAAGTCCCAAAATACTTGCTTTAGTCGGATCTTGGATTGTGTTGTAAGTGTATGCGGTTCATCCCAATAAAATGTCAGACCTAGATTGTAAAAGCATTGCCTTATATAGTGGAGCCACGGGAGGGAGATGGCCTTGTCCAAGTCCATGATCTCAATTAGTGCTTGCCTGTATTGGATCAATTCAGGGGTTGTCCAAAGTCTACACCAGTAGAGCAAGGGCCTCAGGGCTGCCAATTTACCTATTTGTTTCATGTTAATATCGTAGGTTAAGGGAATCAGCGGAGTGGATAGAGGGAGACCCAGTACCCCCTCATGAAATTATTTTCCTGGGTAACCAATGGGGTTAATTTTGTGAATCCCCAGAGTTCAGCGCCATATAGAGCAGCAGCCTGTGCTTTGGACCTATAGATCTCAAATACTGGTGACACAATGCTAGACCTTGAGCATTTGTAATTTTTGCTAATTGCCATGGAACTATGAGTTAAGGAGATAGCAGCTTTATTGATGTGCGGTGCCCATGACAATTTGGCATCAAGCATTATCCCTAGATAGTTGAAATTTTTTACTCGTTCCAATGCCTGCCCTCTAATCCGGATGTTTCTCTTGAGTACTTTATGGGGGTTGACAGTCAAGTATTTGGTCTTGTTTGTATTTATTTCTAATCCCTTCAAGCTGCAATACTCACTGAATTTGTCTAATAGAGTTTGCAAGCCCATGGGAGTTTGAGATAATAAGATGGTATCATCTGCAAAAAGGAGGGCGGGGACTGGATCACCGTTCAATCTTGGTGAGTCATGGTTACTTTGTTTCAAATGATGAACCAAATCATTAATGTATAATGAGAAAAGTGTTGGGGCAAGCACACAGCCCTGTCTCACCCCCTCTTGATAGGTATTGGGTCTGTCAACTCCCCCTTTGGCCCCCACCGAACCTTTGCAAATGTATTTTCATGTAACCTCTCTAGCTGGCCCAGGAGGTTCCCTGGCATGCCCTGTGCCCCTAGTGCTGCCCATAAGGAGTCTCTTGGCACCAGATCAAAGGCTGCACGCAGATCCACAAACGCGATATAGAGGTGACCTTTCCTTAGTCTAGTATATTTCCACATTATTGTCAATAGCCTAAAGGCCTGGTCGACTGTACTCGTCTGCTGTCTAAAGCCTGCTTGATATATAGTCAATATGCTATTTTCTTCTATCCAGCTACTAATTCTATTCAGCATCTGTCTAGCATACATTTTTTGCATGACATCTATGAGGCTGATTGGTCTATAGTTCCCTGGGTCTTCCCTGGATCCTTTTTTGTAGATTGGGATTATTTCTGCCCCTTTCCATGTCGCGGGCATTGGGCCTCCCCTTGTTATAGCGTTACTTAAAAGATTTAAATAAGGTGCCCAAATTTCAATGCTATGTTTAAACATATCCCCCGGGATCTTATCCAAACCGGGGGCTTTTCCTGGCTTGATTGCTTCAATGGCATTCACCGTCTCCTCCAGACTAAATTGTAACTCGGGTAAGGTGCCCCAAGTAGCTAGGGTTTTATGTCTTGAGGGATAGAAATCCAGGGTGGGGGGATCAGAGTAAAGATGTGTAAAATAGTTAACCCATGTTTTGGGATCTATATGATGATCTGTAGTGAATATCCCCTCTTTGCTGCCATGGGTTACTATTTTCCAGAAGGTCCTAGTATCATTGCTTTTTGCTGCTTCCAGCAGGTCTTGCCATTTTTGATCCTCCCAGTTGCTTTGGGCAGTTGCCAGCGTTTTCTTGTAGCTGGCCCTTGCCTGTTGTACGGCTAATTGATTTTTTTGCTTTAGAGCCTCTATCAGTACTCTTTTCCTCTCCCTACATTTGATAGTGTACCATGGACTGGTTGGGGTGGTTTGCACCTTCTCCTTTTTATGCTTATACTGTAGCTGTTTGGTCAGGACGGGTCTTAGTGCAATACTCATTGATTGATGGATGGCCATAATAGGGATGTCAATAGGTTTATTTTCTGCATAAGGCTCCAGGAGATCAGAAAATATATTGTAAATATTAGTCATAGTATCCAGATTGCCTAGTATTGCTGGCCATTTTACAACCCTTCTATTGTTACTGAGGGTGGGTTGTAACTCCACCTTATCGTGTTCTGTATATTCCAAATCCAAATCTAGGAGGTGGGCCCTGAGTTCAATTATTAGCGGGAAGTGATCACTATCCCTTCTTTTATCTATTTTAAAAGTCGCTAATCTTCCCCATGTACTTATACTATGCAAAATGTAGTCTATTTTCGAGGTTGAGTTGCCTCTCTGGAAGGTATCAAAATTAAGGCCTCCTTCACCCACTCTGCCATTGCACGCTCTCAGTCCGTGCTTTAATGTAAGGCCCATGAGTTGCAATGTGGCCACTGTGCCCGGAACAGTTTTGTCTATTGTTAAATAAGGAATTGCTCTCATTCGATCTTCTTCTTCTGCTAAATGTTCAAATCCAGTTATAGGTTCATAATTACAATTAAGGTCACCCCCTATCATAATTGTCTCTCCTACTGGGATCTTTTTGAGCAGGTCATCTAGTAGAGTTATTTCGGGAGACTCCAAATTTGTCCTTCTAGGTCTTATATATACATTGAACAAGTGGGTTATTATCTTATTTTTTTTCCCCACTACCAACCATAGAATGTCCTCTGACTCAGTAGCTTGCATACGTATCTCGACATTTAATGAGATTTTCACCCATACAACCAACCCCCCAGACGGTCTCCCTCTGGCAGCTGAGGTTGCACTAATAAAGTAGGTTTTATATCCTAATTTATACGGTGGATCTTTAAGCCAAGTCTCTTGAAAGAGACAGACATGATGTTGATCAATATAGTCCTGCCATTCGGGGTCTATAAGCTTATTTTTTAGGCCGGCTACATTCCAGGAGATAATGGTGATAGGGCCCCTTCCGTTTAGGGTCGTGACACTGGAAGTAGGACTCAGATAGGCTGTCGAATCTTTCCTACTGTGCAAAGACTCCACTACACTCCCTGCCCCTGTAGCTTGAAGATCATCCCCTTCATGGGGTTCACCTACTGTTGGGTCCCCATTTGGTCCCACTTGTGCCTGATCTATCTGGATTAGTCAATCTACTCTTTCAAGATTGGAATCACCATTTCTCTTTTGCAATCCCTCATTATGATTGTACTTATGTCTCTGGACTCTGGGTTTGGTAATTAATGGATCCAAACTAAACCTCATGGCATTGGTTTTGGGGGCGGGGGTTCTCTATTCCATGTCAATCAAGCCTCTGATTAATCTTCCATCCTTGAATGTTAGTGCAATAACGTCATGTTGCCCCTTCTCTCCTGGGATTCTTTCTGCCCCCCTGATATCTGAACGAATTATGGATAGACAGTGTCTTTTGGCCCTGATCCAGTGTGTAAGTTTATTTTTTAAGGAATCCTCGTCTTCTCTGCTATTTAAGGGCAATTTTGGCACATTTAACAGATAAACAACATTGGTCCTAATAGGAAACCTATCCTCCTCAGAATATCGATTCCATATAGTGTGACGATTATGATCATTAAATATTTGGGGATAGGGGTTCAGAGTAGGTTCCAGATTTCCTTTTTTGGGTCCTTTTACCAAATGGGGTTCTCTTTGTGTATTCCCTGTTTCTTGGCATAGAACACTAGCATTTCTTCTAGGGTAGTTGCATGAACCAGTATTTTCTCCATCTACCCCTCTCATGCATCCCTGTGATTGATGTAAGATCTTAGCTATAGCTGGGGTAGGATTGGGGTTAGTATTCAAATTTTGAGAACATGTGGGTCTACCTTGTGGATGGAATGATATAAGGGGGGACTCCTTTTCGCACTGAGCTCTATGGGTACCCCTACCCCCCTCCTTTTCCACAATACCTGTTAAGGTTCTTACTTCAAGTTTCAAATCCCTAACTTCCTGGATTAATCCAGTGAGTAGGTCATAAAGGTCTGCTATAGTTCTTATTTTGTGTTTTAGAGGATTCGCTGGTTCTAAATTGAGAGGAGAGGTCCTCTCACTATCTAACTGTACAGTTGGGATAAATGGGTATAACTCATCCACAGATTCCCCCTCTTGTACATTCTGTACATTACTACTATCGAGTTCTGCCAAGACTGCATATTTATTGGAGCACACAGCTTCACACTCCTGCGTATGGCCCTTCTTCCTAGTATTATCAATGGTGCATAGGTGTATGGGTCGAGTTGTAGCATCCTTAGGGCTGCCAGTCCTAGTATCGGATGATACCCCCCCCTCTTGCTGACAAATAATCTCTATCACTTTATCTTCCTCTGGTTCAATTTTCTTCGTGTAATAGGAGGTAATCTTTTTATCGGGACCCTCCCGGATAGTGGCCCTGCTACATAGTAGTGACTCTACCTCCTCGATAAGATCATCAATTTCAGCTATAGTGCAGTTCTCACCCGCATTCCTAAGTTTTTTGATAGATTTCTCCTTCCCCCTCGGGGGTTCTGATGCCTTACGTTTTCCCATAACTTGTGCCTCCTATGTAGTGCTTCGGCTCTGTGGACAGGTTCACAATATGTATTTATGAAAGACTGGTGGGAGAAACCTAGTTAATACTATTATCTTCTCGTATGACAACATTAGCTATAGATGTGGCACTATAGATACAAATAGACCTCTTACAAAAGTGTGAAGAGGCAGAGGCCCAGCCTAGCCCCACTCCAAAATCTATCAGGTAATGATAAAAGCGTTACAACAATAAAGGGAGAGTACCGTCCTAAGGCCCTCTATAAAAAAAGACCTTTTTTAGAAGTAAATGTCAACACAGTACCTTCAGGCAGCCATACGTGTAAGTTGCCAAATCCAAAGATTTTGAATAAATATCAGGGGGGTGGCCCTGCCCTGCCTCTTCCTGGCAATGACGGGCAAGGACGGGCCCGCCCTTGGCCCGGGCTTTGCCCGGGCGCGTCCCGTGCGGCGGGAGCGCTGTTTGAGATTTAAAGGGCTCCTGCCCTCGACATGCCTCCCGGGACCTCCTGTGCGCCTCCCGCGACGGCGGGAGCGCTGTTTGAGATTTAAAGGTTCCTGCCCTCGACACGCCTCCCGGGACCTCCAGTGCGTTTCCCGCGACGGCGGGAGCTCTGTTTGAGATTTAAAGGGCTCCTGCCCTCGACACGCCTCCCGGGACCTCCTGTGCGCTTCCCGCGACGGCGGGAGCGCTGTTTGAGATTTAAAGGGCTCCTGCCCTCGACACGCCTCCCGGGACCTCCTGTGCGCTTCCCACGACGGCGGGAGCGCTGTTTAAGATTTAAAGGGCTCCTGCCCTCGACACGCCTCCCGGGACCTCCTGTGCGCTTCCCGCGACTACGGGAGCGCTGTTTAAGATTTAAAGGGCTCCTGCCCTCGACACGCCTCCCGGGACCTCCAGTGCGCTTCCCGCGATGGCGGGAGCGCTGTTTGAGATTTAAAGGGCTCCTGCCCTGTTTAAGATTTAAAGGGCTCCTGCCCTCGACACTCCTCCCGGGACCTCCTGTGCGCTTCCCGCGACGGCGGGAGCGCTGTTTGAGATTTAAAGGGCTCCTGCCCTCGACACGCCTCCCGGGACCTCCTGTGCGCTTCCCCAGACAGACAGTATTGAAAAGCGGGCCTTTTCTGCCAATACTTGTCAAATTTATATAAGCTATAGCAAAACGTTTTATTAAGTAAAATATTGTTTCTAAAGAAATCGTTGTGAAAAAAACGGAATAAGGGTACAGTTGCTCCTTTAAATATGACTGCTAAAAAGGCATGTAAACAATGTATCTAAAATAATGAGTTATATTAACAAACACAATTTGGACAAAAGCCAAAGGGCCCTCGCTGCAGCTTTGAAAAGCTTGAAACACTGCAAATTTGATTCACTTTTACACATCATTTCCCTCGTGATTTCGCCAAATTATTTAATGCTATTACGTGGGTTCATCCGTGTTTGTGGTTTGACTGAATAAAACTGATTATGTTAGTAGCCATGCATTTCACCGACAGCCTATATAATAAACAATTTGTGTAAAGCAGCAATTGCATATGCTTTCTAAAGATGCAAAACGGTCTCAAAGCATATTTCAAAAGGCGTTTATGACGTAACTTCGGATCAGAAATCCCTTCCTGAAATTTCACAAAACTAAGAAACCACTGTTCCTGTTTGTGAACTCACCAAGGTAAAAAAAAAAGCCATACAAGCTCGCAGAGTTCAGTCGGTAGCTCCAGTTTCACAGCATAAACAAAGGTGAGGGAGTGAAGAATTCGCGGATGGGGGGTGAGGTCAACAGAGGGAATCATTAACCCAGCCGAAACGAGAAAGACAAGCATTTGGAATGGAATAGTCTCGTGTTTGCTCGAGTTAGAGCTCATAGCTTTGTAAATTACTGACTGGACTTTTATTTCCACATAGACTGAAAATAACAAAAGGAAGAGAGTGAGGGTAAACGGGCCCTGGAAAATCCCCCCTCTGCTGTTGGTTTATGTTTACAGAGGGAGCTGGTGGGGAGGAGTAACTGAAAAAGCACCCACACTGTTGAGGTGAAACAGGCAAATGCCAAAAAAAGTCCCTTACAGAAGAGATAAAGAGGACTTAGCATAATTACACAGTACTTTGTGCTGCTCCCAAAGTGAAAAAAGGCAGGACAAGAGGTAGAACTGACCACTAGCAAGCAAGGATTTTGAAGGTCACTGCAACTAACAAATGAAAACACTGGAACTCACTACATAGTATACTTATAAGTATACAGCAGGCCGAACGCTAACGCTCAACCTTAAAATGGTGTCAGAACAATGAAGTTACAGAATCTGCCTATGCAGGCAGGTTGGTAAGAAAGGGTGGCTTTGTTCACTTCAGGCATACTTTATTGTACCTGCTGGCAGTCTTTTCTCTCAAGGACGATATTATTATTATGCAATTTACTTATGCATTTAAAACTATTGTACATGATTATAAAGCATTTCATACAGAAAACTCAATAGTGCCAGGTCAGGTTTTAATAACCCAGTCAATAGTACCAGTAGTATTTTCTCTGTGCATCCTGGGACTTGAAGGTTTGCTTTAACCGCCAACAACATTGGAGCCAGAACTGGAGGACCAGCTCATGCCTGGTATAAAAGAGACCAAGATGTTGTTGACATGCAGACAAAGAAGTACCTAATGTGATGCCAGTTCATTGACTGCAAACGGTGCTTTCAGCATTGAAACTACCTCTTTCTCTCTGTATTTGAAACAGTAAGGGTTTTGGGTCCTTGATATGACAGAGACATTCACCTTCCTGAGAGGAATAAACAGAACGCAGGAGCTACAATTTTTACTATGAAAACCAGATATCAAAGCAAAACTCTGGAGGCGGTAGGCTCAGGAGTCGAGACTAAAAGTAGAATATCATTTTGAAAGGCCTGTTTGGCTGTGACATTATCAATCTGTCTGTCACTGATTGTTACCTGTCATTATAAAGCTGCCTCTTCCTGAATCCACTTTGTTTATGAATTGTTTCAATAGCTGTCAAATGCCCCCATGTTAACAGAGTGACTTCTGTCATCCTGATTTTTAGGCCTGCAGCACTAAGCATGCTGGGATTAATAGGCAAAAAATTTATTTAGGGGACATTACATTGTGAATCCCAGCATAGTTGAAGCTACAGGTAAACGTCGCCCTCGTGCCATGGGGCAAGTGGACAAATCAGTTGATATTTCTATACAGCACTCGTAGCACCCTCTGGGGTGGCCAAAGTAATGGTGCACAATTAAAATAGCCATCAAGATCCTTTGTGTCTTTTCTTGGAGGTCATGCCATTCCTCTAATTTCGTTGGCTGAAATCTTTCATCTGGACAGTGCCTTAGAACCCCCCCCCCAAAGGTGCCAACTCTTTCCAAACACCATCTCTCTCTGGTTCAGTGGCCTTTGGACTGCAGTGTTCAAGGGCAAGTTCATCAGCAGAAAAAGTGACTGTTTAAGTTTGGGCGGTACAATAAACCACTTAAAGGCTCATAAAGAATGGATGATTGCAGGTATCTTGGAATCCAAAAAATAATTTTACAGTTGTACAGGTACTAAAAATGAGTTCTCCTGCTTTGAGCTATAAGGAAATGTGAATCCGATCTTCCCTCTGGTTACCCATGTACAAAAGAGGCCATGGGGATGTGCGGACCGTGTACCACAAATTGGACGCGAATGCTGCTGTTAACAGAAAAACAGTGGAGGAAAGACTGTTTTGTGCCAACAAGATTTAATTTTTCTCTGTCTGCAAACAGAAAGGGGTGTCTTGGTTTTGTAGTGAAAATTACAGGAGAACTGTAAATGAACTAGTGGATTTCCGTAGACCGTTCTATTGTGCCCCCAATGAAACAAAATGAAACAAAATTGAGGGACTTCACATTGCTTCATTTGCCTTACCTGCATCTGTTTTGTGGCTCTATTTATGAGGGACCAAACATTTGGCAGCAGAAGTCCATCTGCACTTTCTCCTCATCCAATGGTTTATTTGAACAATCGTTTTTTTTTTAGGTCGAGCTTGCAAGCACTTTGACATGTTGTAAGTATTGTGGACTTTTAACCACGCCCATCACTTTCACTCATTTGGGGGCTTGCCTTTCAAAACTCCGTTGTTATTATTGGTAATAGGACATTTGTCCTTCCTTGGGAAGGTTTTGTTACCACCTTGTAGACTAACCCTGATACATGGATAATAGCACGATCATCGTTATGTTTGACTGTGAGTGAACTTCTTTTTCCTTTTGTGTCTCCCCCTCTTCGCTCACTGCGGCCATGGCTCTTTGAATTGGCTCGCTTATGTCAACTGTTTTCATTTTCAATTTATGTGGCATGAAAAGTCCAGTTAGGAATTGACAACGCTAATAGCTCTAACTGGAGCAAATGCGAGAACCATTGCATTGTAAATGCTTGTTGTTATTTGGTGTAAATCCATGCAGTAGTTTTGGAGAAATTAAAGAAAAAACTAATTTGTATACATAGGGACGGAAAGGCTCCGCAAACCCTCCCGATCTTGTGCTGAGATTTGATTGGCTCTCAGCCCTTCAGCAAGAAATTGTTGGCAGCCAAGTTGGGCCTTGGCTTCAACCGAGTCCCAGAAAAAAAGATTAAAAAAAGAAAAGGGGCCATTAGCTCTGCTGCAGGGGGCCCAGCAATTTCCAAACAAAAAACAAAAGCGGACTCCTGCACTTGTTTAAATGATGACTGTGGGTGGATGAGGCCCCCAAGGTATTGAGATTTTAAAGGTGGGGGCCACCCAGCCCCCCTGCAGCCCTGGGGAATGCCATCTCCCCTAGACTTATGTCTAATGAAATGTGGGGGTGCGTCCAGCATAAGGGTCTGTTTTGGACCCCCAGCCCCGGAGACCACCACCTCCACAGGGCTGTATAAGGTGGAGGGGGTCCGCATGGCCACCCTTGAAGAACCACTGATGGGTGCTATGTCCCGGTATGCCTCCACCTGGGACATAGCTGTTTGCTCTGCCTCGGAGGAAGCTTTGGCAAGCTAGAGCAAACACTCCGGTTTCAGCAAGTGAGAGCTGCAAACAGGTCTCATTTGCTGGAAACTGTGGTTGTCTATGTTTCCCTGCCTGCAAAAATGCAGGCAGGGAAAGATAGGAAACAATTGCTCTCAGAGAGAGGGAGCTGCATGTTTAGCAGCTCCCTCGCTGTGACAGCAATGATTGTTCATGCAGGAGGAAGGGAGCCAGCTGGGACTTGGGAGCCATCAGTCTCCCCATGCAGTCCCCAACCGTGGTGACCAAGTGCCCTAGAGGGCACCCAGGTAATATGGCCGGGGGCTGAGATCGGCCCAGGGAGCGGGGTGCACAGCCCTCTGCTAAAAAAATAAAATAAAATGTTTAGGCTGGCCCCAGGGATGGCTTCTCCAAGGCCGAGATTTGCCCAGGGAGGGGGAAAGTGAGGCTTCTCAGTCCACGAAACCAGGGGGGTGGGGTCCCTGGGGCTGAAATAAGCCAGAGGAGGGGACCACATGGTCCCCCACCCCTCCAAAAACAACAACATTTTACAAGGCCAGGACCCAGTGGATGGGGTCCCTGGGATAAGACCATGTGGCCTCCTTCTGAAAAAAAAACATATCTAATGCCGGGCCCCAGGGATGGAGTCACCGGGGCCAGAATCAGCTGGAGGAGGGTACCACACAGACCTGTGGCCAACTCCTGCTGTACATGGCCAAAGGCCTTGTGCAGTGTGGAGTTGGGTGTTAGGGGGTTGGTGCAAGTTTGAATGATTATAAGGGGGTGGCCGCAGGGCTGTGCGCAGCGGTGGTTGGACTAACGTCTAGTAATGAAAAAATGTTTTTGTAAAAAAATCCATAGTAATTCAATGAAAAAAACAAAGATTACAGGGACGCTATAGTTAGGAAGGAAATAGAATTTAAAAAACATAGAAATTCACCTAAAAACAAAGTATACAGAGACGTTATAGTTAGGCTCACATTTTAAACATACAAAACCATAGAAATCCCTGTTATAGTTAGAGTTCTCTCAAGTAACTATAGCTCGCACCCTCGTCATGCACTGCTAATTACCCTACAAGTTACTGCACTGACGACATCTTTGATAACATCATTGATAATATCAATTTAATATTTGTTGTACAATTTGTGATGAAAAAACTGTGCTTGGCGGAGGCACAAGTTATAGTTACCTTAGGGCATGAGTTATAGCTACTTGAGATAACTCTAACTATGCCAGGTAAATTTCTATGTATGTTTAGAATGTGAGCCTAACTATAACATCCATGAAACCTTTATAAACCATTCACTCATGACTCGATAAGAAGCTTCTTTCATTTCATCCAATCGGAAAGAATAGCCGTGGACACCAGTCGTCTTGCTCAGTAGATATTTATTTCAAAACCGGCAACCAACTCCCAACACGTTTTAGAATACAAGACCGGTGAACAAGGAATCCTGTATTTCTAAACTTGTTAGGGGTTGGTATTGGGGATGACTGATGTCCGTGGCTAATCTTTCCAACTGAAATGAAAACTTCTTATTGAGTCATCAGTGAATGGCTTTTTGCTTGTGTTGGGGATCACAACCCCGCCACGGACTGCCACAGAGAGGGTGTGCAAAGTGAATAATTGTGTTTGGATATATTGTTATAGTTAGGTTTACCAGAGATAGAAATTCCTTGTAAAGTTTCAACATCAATAATTTTGCTCCAATTTGACCAATCTCCACGAAAGATTTCTTACCTTTTTTAAACCAGCAGAGTAAGCAAAGTTTCTCAAATGTTTGTCAAGTGAATGTAAATAAAACAAAAGATGGGTCCCAATTCATTTCCATAGACTTTGTACTCATGCGGAGGGCAAAAATCAGCTTCACTGTCTTGAATGACATTTGGCAGGAGTATAGATTATGGTAAGCATTAGCTTTGGTAATTTTTCCCCTACCTATTATCACTTGCTTAAAGTGGTAGTAAGTAGGGCACAATTATACATAGTTACTATATATTTCAAAACGTGTCACAGAGTAAAATGGTACATCCAAAGAGGTAGTGCAGTACTTAAAACAATTAGCAAAATAATATATGTAAAAAATGTTTTAAAAAAATACACTGGAATACACTTTATTCCACAAATATAGTGTTCTACACAGTTTCTTTTCAATATGTTTAATGCTTTCTAAAAAAGCGTACAGACTACCGCAGAAATGGGGGAAAAGTACTGCACAACTTAAAAGAAATTACAAGAAAAAGCTAATTTCTCAATAAATATTGTACTACAGTACAAGACTGCTACTCTGTAATTTAAAAATAGAAAAAATAAATTAATTTGCCTATCTATTAATACTTTAATAAAATGGTAATAATTTGGGAATACTAATAAAACCTAATACTTACCTATAAATAAGCCCCTAACCCAGAATACAAGCAAAGTGTATTAACAAATATGCCTTCCTTTTAATTTTCTAAAGGCAACCATTAGCAAATTATTTACTGCCTTGTCATTGGCATGTACCATGGTATATCACAAAGTTAGCACAATGTACCATGACATAATATGTAACTAAAGGCTAAATGTATTATGATATCACCTTTCCCTTGTGTCACACATGGTCTTGCATAGGCAACACAATACTTAAGTAACATTTTCAAAGCAACACAAGGACACAATCATTGGCCCTGCATTGCTTGGTAAATCTGGAGAAATGCATAGCAATGCAAATTGCTGTCTTGCGTTAATCTCCACATCATATGCTACATTTCTATCAGATTTTATCTACATCCATAAGTCACTCAACTCTACACGCTGCACTTTACTTCACCACACTGTACACCACTCTAGTCTGTGACACTCTACTATATGCCACTATGATGTATGCTACTCTTCTCTATAGTATCATATTTAATGCCACTCCACTATATGCCACTCTACGCTATTCCACTGTATGCCACTTCACTCTACTCCACTCCACTTTGTTATTCCATTGCATACCACTCCAATGAACACTACTCCTCTCTATGCCATGCCATAGTGTGCACCTGTACTCTGCCACTCCACTGTATGCTATTCCACTCTATGCCACTCCATTCAATGCTACTCGACTCCACAACACTCCACTGTATACCACTGCATTTTATGCCAGTGCAGTCTACACCTGTTCACTGTATGCCACTCCACTGTATGCCAATCCACTCTATGGTATTCCACTGTACACCACCCCACTCTATGCCACTTTACTCTATGCTGTTGTGGGTGTGTATATGTGTGGGGGACAGGAGAGGGAGGGGGAGGGTGGGGGAGGACTCTGGGGAGGAGGAGGCGGTAAGTTTGGCACGACAACCATGGCGGTTGGCCGGTTTGTAATCCCGAGGTTGGGGATTGTGATGTTCGCCGGGCTGGAGACCGAAGTCTCCAGCCCAGCAGGCGTTACCACCTTGGCAGTTGGTGTGTTAAAGTGGCGGTCTTGGATGGCAGTAACCGCCATGGTCAAAATCACATTTTTTCTACCGCCGGCCCGTTGGCTGTATTGCCACCACTTTAACACTGACTGCCAGGATTGTAATGAGGACCTATGTTATTCCCTTGTCTTCAACTCCATTCTATGTCATTCCACTCTATGCTATTCCACTCTATCCCACTACACTGATTGCCACTTCTTTGTATACCACTCCATTCCACTCTACTCCACTCTACACTATTCCTCTGTGTCACTCCAATGTATGCAACTCCATTATAAACTATTCCACTGTATGCCACCTCTGTGTACTCCACTCTATTGTATGACACTCCACTGTCTGTTACTCCACTGTACCCCACTCAGTGTATGGTACTCCAGGTTAGGCCACTCCGCTATACACCACTTCATTGGCACTTGTATACATGCTACTCCATTCTATGATATTCCACTCTATGCCATTCCACTGTACGCCACACCATCGTACGCTATTCCTCTGCCTGCCAGTACACTGTACAGCGCTATATTCTACTCTACTACACTGTATGCCACTCCACTATATGCTTCTCCAGTCAAGGCCACTCCACTGTACAACACTCCACTCTAAACCACTACACTGTACGCTATGCCTCTATACACCAATCCCCTCTATGGCACTCCACTGCACGTCACTCTATTGAACAGCACTCGACTATACAACTGTACGTTATTCCACTTTATGCAATTACCACTCCACTGTATGCTACTGCACTCTATCACTTTCTACTATAAGCATTCCAATTTCCACCACTCCTCTGTATACCACCCCACTCTATGCTATCCCACCCTTCACCACTCTGCTGTACAACATTACACTCTACGCTATTCCAGTGTATACCACCTCTGAGAAATTGGGTTACTGATTGAGGGGGTAAAAACCTACTCAAGCAGAAACCACAAAACTTGTCAGAATGAAGTCACAAGCAAACTGCAAATTAATCTGTGCTCATTCCCCAGGTCGCTTAGCACCAGACCAGTCAGGATTAACCCCTTCGCTGCCAGGCCTTTTCCCCTCCTGTGCCGAGCCTTTTTTTGGCTATTTGGGGCAGTTCGCGCTTAGGCCCTCATAACCTTTTGTTCACATAAACTACCCACGCCAAATTTGCGTCCTTTTTTTCCAACATCCTAGGGATTCTAGAGGTACCCAGACTTTGTGGGTTCCCCTGAAGAAGACCAAGAAATTAGCCAAAATACAGTGAAATGTTTTATTTTTTTTTAAATGGGAAAAAAGGGCAGCAGAAGGTCGCTCATGTTGTTTTTTCCCTGAAAATTGCATCAACAAAGGGTTTGCGGTGGCAAGATCACCATCTTCCCAGCTTTCATGAACAGGCAGACTTGAATTAGAAAACCCAATTTTTCAATACAAGTTTGACATTTTACTGGGACATACCCCATTTTAACTATTTTTTGTGCTTTCATCCCCCTTCCAGTTAGTGAACAAAATGGGTGAGAAAACAATGCTGGATCCGAGAAAGCTAAATATTTCTGGAAAATTTAGAAAATTCTGAATTCAGCAAGGGGTCATTTGTGTAGATCCTACAAGTGTTTCCTACAGAAATTAACAGCTGAAATAGAAAAACATATTGAAATTGGGGTGAAAAAAACAGCCATTTTTCTCCATGTTTTACTCTGTAACTTTTTCCTGCTATGGCAGATTTTTGAAAGCATTATACCGTTACATCACCTGGACTGTTCTGGTTGCAGGGATATATAGAGCTTGTAGGTTCATCAAGAACGCTAGGTACCCAGAGCCAATAAATGAGCTGCACCTTGCAATGGGTTTTTATTCTATACCGGGTATACAGCAATTCATTTGCTGAAATATAAAAAGTGAAAAATAGGTATCAAGAAAACCTTTGTATTTCCAAAATGGCTACAAGATAAGGTATGAGAAGCAGTGGTTATTTGCACATCTCTGAATTCCGAGGTGCGCCCATACTAGCATGTGAATTACAGCGCATTTCTCAAATAGACATCTTTTTTACACACTGTCTTACACTTGGAAGGAAAAAATGTAGAGAAAGACAAGGGGCAAAACATTTGTTTTGCTATTCTGTGTTCCCTCACGTCTCCTGATAAAAATGGTACCTCACTTGCGTGGATAGGCCTAGCGCCCGCGACAGGAAGTGCCCCAAAACACAACGTGGACACATCACATTTTCACAAGGAAAACAGAGGTGTTTTTTGCAAAGTGCCTAGATGTGGATTTTGGCCTCTAGCTCAGCCGGCACCTGGGAAAACCTAGCAAACCAGTGCATTTTTGGAAACTAGACACCTAGGGGAATCCAAGATGGGGTGACTTGAGGGGCTCTGACCAGGTTATGTTACCCAGAATCCTTTGCAAACCTCAAAATGTGGCCAAAAAAACACTTTTTCCTCTCATTTCGGTGACAGAAAGTTCTGGAATCTGAGAGGAGCTGCAAATTTTCTTCCACCCAGCGTTCCCCCAAGTCTCCCGATAAAAATGGTACCTCACTTGTGTGGGTAGGCCTAGCGCCCGCAAAAGGCAATGGCCCAAAACACAATGTGGACACATCACATTTTTCCACAGAAAACAGGTGTTTTTTACAAAGTGCCTACCTGTGGATTTTGGCCTCTAGCTCAGCCAGCACATAGGGAAACCTAGCAAACCTGGGCAGTTTTGAAAACTAGACACCTAGGGGAATCCAAGATATGGTGACTTGTGAGGCTCTGACCAGGTTCTGTTACCCAGAATCCTTTGCAAACCTCAAAATTTGCCAAAAAACACTTTTCCCTCAACTTTCGGTGACAGAAAGTTCTGGAATCTGAGAGAAGCCACAAATTTCCTTCCATCCAGTGTTCCCCCATGTCTCCTGAAATAAATGGTACCTCACTTGTGTGGGTAGACCTAGCGCCCGCAAAAGGCAATGGCCAAAACACAACATGGACACATCACATTTTTCCACTGAAAACAGAGGTGTTTTTTACAAGGTGCCTACCTGTGGATTTTGGCCTCTAGCTCAGCCGGCACCTGGGGAAACCTAGCAAGCCAGTGCATTTTTTAAAACTAGACACCTAGGGGAATCCTAAATGGGGTGACTTGTGGGGCTCTGACCAGGTTCTGTTACCCTGAATCCTTTGCAAACCTCAAAATTTGCCAAAAAAACACTTTTTCCTCTCCTTTCGGTGACAGAAAGTTCTGGAATCTGAGAGAAACCACAAATTTCCTTCCACCCAGTGTTCCCCCATGTCTCCCGATAAAAATGGCACCTCACTTGTGTGGGTAGGCTTAGCGCCCGCAAAAGGCAATGGCCCAAAACACAATGTGGACACATCACATTTTTCCACAGAAAACAGAGGTGTTTTTTACAAAGCGCCTACCTGTGGATTTTGGCCTCTAGCTTAGCCGGCACCTGGGGAAACCTAGCAAGCCAGTGCATTTTTTAAAACTAGACACCTAGGGGAATCCAAAATGGGCTGACTTGTGGGGCTCTGACCAGGTTCTGTTACCCTGAATCCTTTGCAAACCTCAAAAGTTGGCCAAATAAATACTTTTTCCTCTCATTTCGGTGCAGAAAGTTCTGGAATCTGAGAGGAGACACAAATTTCCTTCCACCCAGCGTTCCCCCAAATCTCCCGATAAAAATGGTACCTCACTTGTGTGGGTAGGTCTAGCGCCCACGAAAGGAAATGACCCAAAACACAATGTGGACACATCACATTTTTTCACAGAAAACAGAGGTGTTTTTTACAAAGTGCCTACCTGTGGATTTTGGCCTCTAGCTCAGCCAGCACCCAGGGAAACCTACCAAACATGGGCAGTTTTGAAAACTAGACACCTAGGGGAATCCAAGATAGGGTGACTTGTGAGACTCTGCCCAGGTTCTGTTACCCAGAATCCTTTGCAAACCTCAAATTTGGCCAAAAAAATACCTTTTCCTCTCATTTCGGTGACAGAAAGTTCTGGAATCTGAGTGGAGCCACAGATTCCCTTCCACCCAGCGTTCCCCCAAGTCTGCTGATAAAAATGGTACCTCACTTGTGTGGGTAGGCCTAGCGCCTACGAAAGGAAATGGCCCAAAACACAACGTGGACACATCACATCACATTTTTAACAGAAAACAGGTATTTTTTCAAAGTGCCTGCCTGTGGATTTTGGCCTCTAGCTCAGCCGGCACCTGCGGAAACCTAGCAAATCAGTGCATTTTTGAAAACTAGACACCTAGGGTAATCCAAGATGATTTTTAATCGGTAAGAAAATGTTGGGGGATCCAGGCAAGCCACACCTCCTTGGACTCCTTGGGGTGTCTATTTTTAAAACATGTCTGGGTTTGGTAGGTTTCCCTAGATGAAGGCCGCACCCGAGACCAAAACCATAGGTGCCCCCCCAACACAGGTAGTTTTGCAATAGATCATTTTGGTGTGTCCACATACTTATGCGATGTTCCAAACACTACAATTGTGAAAAGAAACACACTTAGGTTATGTTAAAAAGACCCCTCACCCACCAACTAAGTTGGTGGTATGCTTCATCATCGGGGTCCCACCCGAGGCACCTAGCGTGTCACAGGTGTGCTGTGACGCCTGATTACAGCGGAGCAGGTTTTGTAATTTTTACCACACATACTGGTTGGATTTGGCACGAGGGTGAGTGATGATTCAGTGGATCAAATTTTATTAACAAGAGATTTCACAAAAATGAAATGCACTGTTATTAACTGAAAGGCCCAAAAACTGAACCAATTACTCACAGCTTGTGAGCTGTAAAGCCACGGCAAGGCACCAACCGCTTTACAGTCCATTCACACACCTTTCCTACATGACATGCACAAGACCATTCACGCCGCCAGCCACGGGCCCAGCACATTACAACACTTACATCGACAGACAGTGCCACTCAAGGGCCCATCACTTACATACGCCCACATGCCTGATACAGCAATCACACCAGCTGATGGGAGTGTGTGGACTGGTGTTTGTCTGGCAGTGTGTTGCAGTAGCCAACAGCAAGTCAATATGTACATCATCAGCCAAGCGCCACTCCACACACAATGGCATCACTTTTTTTTTTTTTTTAAACAAAGAAACCACTAACTAATTAGAAATAATTACAAGACTACAAACACAAAAGCTCTAACTAAGTACATGACAGAAATGCCAACCATGAAACTGAAAACATTAAACTACAAATCAGGCAGTTTACACTCATGGTTGTTCCCAGTAATTCTTCTGGGTGTGGTAATTCTTAAAACAACCACCCACACACAGCCCAGGCTTTGAAGGACAATCTGGGCAGTACATTCGAGTCTCCCTCCGGATACCTCTTCGAAAACACACTCTACATTTCTTAGCTGGAAAGTCTTTTTTGGGTGTGGGAGGAATGTGCTCGGAAAAGTGGTGGTCTTTCAATCTAGCCACATCCTCCACCACTGCTTCTCTAGGAACTCTGGCCTGTTCCACCACAATAAGGCTCTCTATCACTGACTACTGAAATTTCACAAATCTTCGACTCTGAATGCCCATCCTTAAACACAATAAAAGCATTAAAAGTTGCTAAGTGGAAGAGGTGAATTGCTAACTTCTTATACCAAACGTAAGACTTACGAATAGCAGTATAAGGTTCCAACTTCTGATCAACTCTATCTACACCTCCCATGTGCTTATTATAATCTAAAATGCACACAGGTTTGCGCACTTCAGCAACCTGGCCCCAAACAGTCACGGGGGAAGTACTCTCATCATGGATGGTACTTCGCATGTAGACGTTCCTCCTGTCTGAAAATTTCAAAGCTAGCAGCTCATCATTTCGCAAGGCACTGCACTGTCCCCTCTCAAGTTTTTTACAGACAAGCTCCCTTGGATAGCCTTTCCGGTTACAACGAATTGTGCCACAAGCAACAGTGTCCACTCTAAACAATTCCTTGAACAACTGCACTCCAGTGTAAAAGTTATCTACACACAAATGGTGACCTTTGTTGAACAGTCGTCTACCAAGTTCCCACACAATTTTCTCAGTAACTCCAAAAGTGGTAGGACAACCAGGTGGGTCAATACTGGAATCCCTACCAGTGTAGGCATGGAAATTATACACATATCCTGTACTACTTTCAGACCGCATATACAATTTAATTCCATATCGTGCCCTCTTGCTTGGAATGTACTGCCTAAAAACCAAACGACCCTTGAAAAGGACCAAAGACTCGTCCACAGCTATTTCTTTGCCTGGAACATAGACCTCTGAAAACCGATCTACAAAATGATCAAGGACAGGCCTAATCTTAAAAAGATGGTCAGAATCAGGGTGTTCTTGTGGCAAGGCTAATGCAGTGTCAATAAAATGCAGCATCCTAAGAAGAAGCAAATACTGATTACGACTCATGGTTGCAGGAAATATAGCTGTTGCCATCAAGGGACTAGTAGACCAATAAGAAGCCAGTGACGGCTTCCTTATCAACCCCATCAAAAGACTCAAACCCAAAAACCTTTTCATCTCCTCCAAATTTGTGGGAATCCACTGGGTAGCTCTAGAGTGTGGCCTAAGTCTAGCAGCGTTGTCCCTCAAATACTGCTCCGCATACAAATTAGTCTGCTCAACAATCTCTTCCAAAAACACATCATCCACAAATAACTCAAAGAAATTGACAGGCAAAAAGTTCTCTGTATTGACTCTACACCCCGGGAGACTAGTAAAGGCAGGCAACTCTGGCTGCTGCATGTTTGGGGCAACCCAGAGTTCAGGTCCTCTAACGGGAAACCTTTCACCCCCAGGTTGCTGCACTAATGGCACATCAGTGTCCTCCTCTAAAACAGGCCCTTCATCTGTGTGGCTTCCTCATCAGAAGATTCCTCTCCGACAGAAACTTCACTGCCAGAATATTTCACTTCCTCCTCTGCCTCAGATGCAGAGTCCGTCTCATAATCATGATCAGACAATGACTCAAAAAGCATACCAACTACCTGCTGAGCGGTCATCCTGCGGCTAGCCATGATCTTTCCTACGAAAATTTAACTGGACAAATGCACCACCAACAACTAGCACTGTGTAAGATAAGTAATAAAGTGTAGCTTTATTAGTAAGAGTTATAAACTCAAAAACTATGCCGCTCACTAGCCTGAAAAAGCTTGAATCAGCAGCAACTACTTTGCACAGACACAGCAATCACCAATGACATCCCACTAAAAAGAAAGAAAGAAAAGCAAATTAGAAATAAGGCAACACAAATATCATTGTGCACAAATCTAAGGACAATTTCACACAAACCTGCATTTAGAACACCACCTACAAACATGTCATTCATGCATGGCAACAATACTCCTTTGGAGTAAATTGTTTTTACTTACCTAAAACATGTAACTATGCAAACCGCAGGTCAACCACCGCCAAAACCGCAAGGAGCCACAGCAAAGAAAGCAAAAGCTTTGAACTACAACAAAAAGGAGGAAAAAAAATGTATCACAAATGCAAATACTTCGTCAGTTGACAAAAATCCCACCATCAAGCATTTAGAAATTGGTGCCTAAGTGGATTCTGCCATAGGCCTATCTGCCCCAAGGAGGGCAGAAAATACCTTTAGTAGTGTGTCCCCACGGGGAGTGACCCTTGCCCAAGGGGCCACCCCCAAACAAAAAACAAAAAAAACACACACACTATCCCGGGTGCCTAAGTGGCTTCTGCCTACTTGGGGACAATGGGCCTAAAAAATAACAATAAGCCCCTTGGGGGCAGATCAGTCTAAAAATAATAGGCCAATCTGTCCCCAAGGAGGGCAGAAATGGACTTGGTACACATGCCCCCAAAGGGGGGCGACCCTTGCCCAAGCGGCCGCCCCCCCTCCACTGACACACACTATCCCTGGTGTCTAAGTGGCTTTTGCCACCCTTGGGGGCAGATGGGCCTAAAGAAAATAGGCCCATCTACCCCCAAGGGGGCAGAAATGGCCAACAGTTCAATAACCCCCTTGGGGGGAGCCCCTTGCCCAAGAAACTCACCTTTTTCTCTGTTCGCAATCTGGAAGCAAATGCCTTCAAGTGCTACCGGCACTGTGTAATGATGTCAGCGCGCGATCGCGCACTGACGCCATTACGTGCGGCATGGGGGAGGGTGTGGTGCCGGAAGGGGAAGGGCTTCCCCTTCCATCCCTGCCTTGTGCGGGTGGGGGGAAACCCATGGAGGGAGTGCTAGCGCTCCCTCTGTGCTCCGGGCCGAGGACGTAATGGTTACGTTCTCGGCACAGGAGCACTGAGCCGCAGGACGTAACCACTACGTCCGCAGCACAGAAGCGGTTGACTTAGAAGCAATGTTTAAAGTATTTGTGCAACACTTCAAATGGCAACATAGAGAAAACAGACCACACAAGGACCCCATAAATGTTGAGTAATTTGTACGAAATAAAATAAGACCAAACCAACCAAACCCCAATCGGTAGAACTATAGACATGCAGTTTAAAGATTTTAATGAAAATAGCGGCAAAAAGCACAAAACACCAACTGTGGTTATCAGGTGGCACCAGGTGGGGCTAAAGTCACAAGTTCAGGCAGATCACAATAGACTATGGGCCAGCTACAGGGACCTAGTTAGGCCTGATAGCGCGACAGAGCCTTTATAAGTAAATTTACAAGGAGACGCGTTTAAGTCGACAAACCTTTGGACCACGTTCGGGGACTTCCCAGTACGAGATGTCTTATTGTCATCACAAATTAATAGATCAATAAACCAATCAATAATTTCAATAACTAATACGCAACCCAATCAATAACATTTAGTAAGAATCAATAAGTTGAACACCATTACCTTTCAGTCACGAAGAACCACACCAATTTAGTTAAGTGTTAGGATATTTATTTCCTTATTAGTTACAATCTAATGTCATTTCTGTTAATCTCATTAGCAATTCATCTCATTAGTAATTCTTCAGATTTTGCAATTAGAACGCAATTAATCAATGCATAGAGAATATTCATTCAGTATTAACACGTCATTAATAAGAAGCAACTTAGCAAAGTCTCAGTAGTACACGATTCAACAAAGCAAGAACTCAGTCATTTGTCTATTTGTGTAGGATATTTGTGAACACCTTAACCAATCTCAAATTAACATTAGCATGTTGGGCTTCATGCAAAACATTTTAGCAAACACAAATTTGGAAAACGTCTAAACTATGACCTCTGTCAAAAGAGCAGTTGGTACCTAGAAAGAAAAGGCAAACAGACAATTTACAATTTTGCATCAAATAGTTACCAATCCAACAGATCAGCAACCAACGTCAGTCTTCCTCCTCAGGACATCAGTTGATTCACCCTCAGCAGAGATAGGTCGGGGCAAAGTCTCGACAAGGCATAGCTAAGGAATAGGACCTTCCCTCGTATGGAGGAGAAGTAAGTATCAGGTAAGAAACAGGTATAGGATGGTTTAAGGTAACAGGAAGAATAAATGGCAAAGTCTCAAAAGAATGGCCTAATTTCTCCTTGGGTTGTGAGGTTAAATCAAAACTGTCTAATTAGCCTTGAACTCCTCATTGGATAATAATTGGTGCATCGTTATCTCTGTCCAATAATGTTTCACGCACTTCACCAGAATCCTCCACAAACCACAGTTCTCATGTCGAGGATTGGTCCATGTTATTGACGTCTTCATCGGTTGGAATGTCAGGTAAGAAAAGTTACACTTTGCGCTCCAGTCAGTGTCTCCATTGTTTTATTCTACTCCAGTAACCTTGCACCTGTTATGAATTACACTGTTGCATTCAGCAAGAACGTCTCCTTGAACAAGTCGGTTCTCATGAGAAAGAATTTACTATGGCTACACACACATAACTTCTGGAAAAGTACAGCTTCGTGTCTTTCAGGAAAACAGCACATTACACGTTAGAAAAATACAGTTTAACATGAGTCCAGGCAGTTAGGCCCAGACCCTCGCTAAGCTAAGGCCTATTAATTAATAAGCAAACTCTTAATATATATAAATCTAGTTATGTTACGCTAATACAAATTCAAAACATTAGTACATAATTAATTCTGAATTAGCAACTTTCATTAGTCTTCGTATACATTGGTAGCCACTCCCCGTGAGCACATTTCAAACGTGTGCATTATTTTCTATGTTAACACATTTTCTATGAAGCTCCATCGCACAATATTTCAAGCTTTTCATATTAATATTGTTTTAAAATGGCACACTCCAACAATCCCTCCTCTGATGACTTTTGTCATCACAAAAACCTTCCCCAAAAATTTTACATCAGTTAAAATTCTTTCCATTCAATTTCCTCTCTTATTTGCTTTCCCTTTGATTTTTCCCTAAACAATTTTTCCCTTTGTTTTTCTTCCATCCTCTTATTATTTTTCACCATCTTTAATTTTATTCTTTTACTAATTTTACATGCCACCCACAATCCAAATAGGCAAGCTATAACAATCAATATTTCCTGTATTATTTTAGACAATATCCCATGCCAAATGTTACTAAGCCAATTTCCCACTGAAGCAAATCCTTTCCCAACCTTTTCCCAAACACCCGGTTCTTTCAATTCCTTCAAGTCCGTAGTATCTCTAGTCAAGTTAGTAAGCATACTTCTAATCTCATTACTATTATCTGGTATATATGCACAACAATGACGCTCATTAAGCATCCTACAAACTCTGCCATTTTTCGCTAAAAGAATTTCTAAAACAAGCCTGTTTTGAAGAGTCATAGCCCTCTCCGCAGCAAGTTCAGTATCCATCAGGAGTATAGCCCCTGAAAAATTTGTCAGCATGTTATCCACAATAGTAGACAACTTTCGAATCTTTATGGAGTTCAAGATAACTCCCACTGAAGGAATTATCGCCCCAAATATGTCTTCTACTACACCAGCAGCAGTTTCTCTCTTCTGTCTAGTACTATGTAATTCAGACAATTTTGGAAACCTTTTCAAATCGTCAAGTTGGTATATCTTTGGGAAAACTATCCCTAAATAACATGTCCCATATCATCCTTTTGGAAGATGGTAATAAGCATTAAGTCCACATATATAATCCATCCCTGGGATCGCTGGATCCTGTCCATTTAACATGAACGTCCATTTACTCTGAAACAACAACACATGCTTACATTCACTCATCCCCACAAACACATTGTCATAATGTGACTTAGGCCTAGATATACAAAGCTTCCCTACGTGTAGTGCATCTAAAGCTAGCTTCCCTTGTTCTCTAATTGCACCATAACCCTCACTACTAGCAAAAGCCTGCTGCTGCAATCCTTTCTCTAATTTACCCTTTAATGCCCTTCTCCTATCTTCTATGTGATCTAAAAAGCTTTTCTCTACAGGTGTAAGCAAGCATGTCAAATTTATACTGTGTGCATAAGATTTACTAATTGTTAATGTTGACTCAAAGAATCCTTTAACTAGCTTTATACTATAGTATCTAGCTACCCCACGCAAATCCTCTATTATAGGCACATAGGAAAACACAAGGTCATAGTTTGAGTAAAAGTATTGAATCCCTTCCTGATTATAGAATCTTGTTAGTAACAGACTACAACTTATCCCATATGTTAGTGGCAGTCTATGATAGGTAACACCCTCTTGTACCGAAACAGGAATCTGTGTGCATACAAAGCAATCCTTTGCATCCTTTGTGTCAACATACTCACTCAGCAAGCAATAGAAAATGTTAGAGGAAAGTTCTCCTTTTGCGTTAGTTCCCTCATGCAAATACTTCGTCTCCAATTCAAACCTCTCCCAAGCTGTTAGTGCAGTGGTAGTTTCAGGAATTGTAGCATTGTTAGCCCCACTCTTATCCATTAGTGTCATACCCACAACCACAACCATAATGAATATCACACACAACACCCAAACCAACACCCAAATATTTACAATGCCTACTCCCTCTATTATCCTGACTAGTGTTAGCCATGATCTGTAAAGAATCAGAAAATGAAGGATGGTTCATTCAAACAACAGAGGATAGTCATAATGATTTTTTCTCTTCTTTTCATTTTTTTTTCTCGCAGCAGAGTCAAACAAGCGAAAGTCTTCCTTCAGCAATTATTTACAGCTTTCAGTTTCATTCCCAGGATCCTTGTCAATTCAGGTTAGCAGCTTGTCAAAATCAGGTTCAAAGTAAATTCAGGTTTTCAAGTCTCATCCGGTAAATTCTCACTCTCCTTTTCTCAATTTTCAACTTTAATTCGATCCTTACACCAATTCAGTCTCTTCAGCCAGACTCAGGTGCCAAAGTATTGACCTGGAACTTCTTGATCAAAGCAAAATGCCAAAAACTCTTGTTGCCATTCAGCTGTCGTTGCATACGCCCATTCAGGACCTGCGTACCTTCTGTTTGCTACTCTCTTTCTCTTCAACTTGCGATCACCTTGCATCTCTCCTTCACTTAGGTCTTCTCTCCTCGTTGTATCAACTTCTTCCTCTATTGCATCTTCGACAACCACTTCTCCCATTTTCACTTGTAATTCTGACCACTTGTCTCCGTTCAGTATCTCCCTGGCCTGTGATCTTTCCTGTGGCAACCCTTTGCCCTCTCTTGGCTTTATGGTGCTTTCTCTTGATGGACCTGCAATCTGCTCAGGAAGAGTTTGAGCACTCAGACTCTCGTCCACCTCGACTCCTTCACCTTCTGGGTCTGTCAAATGCTCTAGCTCATTTCCATTATCGTCTGCTTCTGGAAGAACCTCACTGTGCTTAGGCTCTCCTGCTGCCTCTCTTGAGATAGGCTCGCCGTCCCCCCTCTGGATCTCTTCTCCCTCGTCTCTTACCGGAGTGACCAAGCCATCCTCAACGGGCTCTCCTCCAGTCTCAGTTCCCCTTCGATCACTCTCCGGTCCTGAGACTTCCTTCTCTGTTGTTGGTACTTTCAACAACTCATCTTCCTCATCAGCTGGACACGTCACCTTTTTCGGGTGACTGGCATGGATCCAGTTTGGAATTCCTGCACACTTCACAGCAGTAGTAGTCATTAGTATCACTTGATATGGCCCCTTCCAACGTGGCTCCAAACACGTCTTCCTTACGTGTTTCTTGATGACAACCCAGTCACCAGCTCTCAGGTTGTGTCCTGGATCATTTGTTGGTGGCAGGGTGGTAGCTTCCACCTGGTGAGAAAAAGAACGGACCACATCAGCCAGACCCTTGCAGTAGTCCAACACCATATTATCTGTGATATTCACAAGAGCATTCGTAGGCACTGGGGGCAGTCTCATAGCTCGGCCCATGAGAATCTCATGAGGGGACAATCCTGTTTCCTTGTTAGGTGTATTTCTCATTGACATTAACATCAAAGGTAATGCATTGGGCCATTTCAAATTTGTGGCTGTACACATTTTTGCCATTCTCAACTTCAGGGTACCATTCATCTGCTCCACTAGTCCTGATGCTTCAGGGCGGTAACTACAATGCAACTTCTGCTCAATGTTGCACACAATAGCTTAACCACCTCGTTGTTGAAGTGACTTCCCCTATCTGATTCTAAAGAGATCGGAAAACCGAAACGCGGTATCAATTCCATAAGCAGCAGCTGTGAGACTGTCATTCCTGCGTGTAGGGTACGCTCCAATCCAGTGACTAAAGATACACACAATCACCAACACATATCTCAAACCTCCACACACGGACATTTCAATAAAATACAATTGCATTCTGCTAAATGGAACTCCAGCTCTCCCAATGTGGCTCAAATTCACCACTGTTCCTTTTCCCGCATTCATCTGTTGACAGATGACACACCTATGGTAAATCACTTCGGCAGCTTGTCTGAACTTCGGGTTAAACCAGTCAATTTTGAACAACCTGATCATGGCATCCCTCCCGATATGTGCTTGACAAAGGTAAAACCTTGCAAATTGTGACAAAAGATTGTTCGACAAGACCATTTTCCCTTCGTCTGAGACCCACAAATCATCTGGCCTTTGTACGCATTGCATCCTAACCCAAGAACGCTTCTCATCTTTGCTGGCATGTCCCTGCAACAATCTCAATTCTTCTAACGTATCAATCACCCTTAATGCTTAACCTGTGCATGTCTCGTTTTTTTTTCAGATAACAATTCCCACTGATCCTTAAACGATATACAGTTCAATGTGCATAACCTTGCGACTTGATCCGCATATCCATTTCCCATTGAAACAAAGTCTTGTGACTTCAGGTGCGCACTGCATTTCACCACGGCAATCTAAGGAGGTAACTGAATTGTGTGCAACAACTCCTTAATTCTCTCACCATTTTTCACTGGCAAACCAGAGGAGGTAAAGAAACCCCTCTATGACCACAACTGGCCAAAATCATGGACAATTCCGAATCCGTGCCGGCTATCAGTATAGATAGTCACTGTCAACTGGGCAGAAGCATGGCAAGCTCTAGTAAGAGCGACCACTTCAGCTACTTGAGCAGAATATACTCCTTGAAGCCAAGACGCTTCCAGGATACCAGAAATCGTCCATACAGCATATCCGGCTATCAGCACTCCTACTGAGCCTCTCAAACATGAGCCATCAACAAATATAATTTGGTCATTTTCTTCCAATTGGGTATCTTTAATATCAGGCCTCGGTTTGGTGCACATTTTTGTTACCTCAAGACAATCATGTTCTACATCTTCTATATTTTCACCCTATGTGTTTTCACTTGGAAGCAAAGTTGCTGGGTTCAACACTGTACATCTTTTCAGCGTTACATTTGGTGACCCCAATATAATCGTTTCATATTTTGTCAGTCTTGCATTTGTCATGTGCTGTGTTTTAGTAGGGGTCAACAGGATTTCAACTGAGTGAGGGCCCATGACTGTTAGAGGATGTCCCATCACTATGCCTTCACACTGTGTGAGGCTTTGTCCAACTGCTGCTACTGCACGCAGACAACCCAGTAAGGCTGCTGCGACTGGGTCCAACGTAGCTGAAAAATATGCTACGGGTCGGTTTACACCTCCATGGACCTGTGTCAGAACAGACAAAGAACAGGCATCATGTTCATGACAAAACAGAACAAAAGGCTTCGTGAAATCAGGCATACCTAAAGCTGGAGCCCTGCACATGCTCTCGCTTAACTCAGTAAACACTTTAATTTCCTTCTCTCCCAACACTATAACATCCGGCCCCTCTTTGACTGTTAGTCTCACCAATGGCTTGGCGACGACTGAGAAATTTGGGATCTGCTGACGACAGTAACCCACCTTTCCTATAAACATCCTAACATCTCTCTATGTTGTGGGGGGATTCATCTGTAATAGTGCTGTCACTCTTTCCCTGGATAACTTCCTCGACCCTTTCTCAATTTGATGACCCAAGTACTTCACCTCTTTTTGGCAATATTGCAATTTCTTTGGGGACACCTTGTGCCCGTTCTTCCCCAAGTGGGCCATTAAGGCAATCGAATCATACTTGCACTCATCCCTCGTTTTAGATGCGATCAACAAATCATCAATGTACTGCACTAGAGTCGATTGAAAAGGCAACTCCAATGACACCAAATCCTTCTTCAGTATTTGATTGAATATGGAAGGTGATTCTGAAAACCCTTGAGGAATTCAACACCAACTGTAAACCTTGTCCAGGAATTTAAAACTGAAGAGAAATTGACTGTCCTCATGAAGGGGCACAGAAAAGAATGCCTGGGACAGATCAATTACTGTGAACCATTCTGCATCGCATGGAATCTGAAACATAATCACAGCTGGATTTGGCACCACTGGGCAGTATTTCACCACTATATCATTGACCTTTCTCAAATCTTGGACAATTGGAACCTTCCCACAAGGCTTTCTCATTCCCATTATCGGTGAATTACATGGACTGCTCATTACTTCTTTCAAGACTCCTTGTTTCACAAAGTCTGCAATTAATTGCGCAACCTTTATAAGGACATCTTGCGCCATACGGTACTGCGGTATCTGGGGAATGCAGCATTTGGCTTCACACTGACTTTAACTGGTTCTACTCCTTTTATCAGTCCTACTTCTTTCCCTGTCAAGTCCCACACCTTCTCTTGGATTGTTCCCTGCAAGTCTGCCGGGAGATCAGCCACTGTGAACATCAGGAAGAAGTTAATCAGAGGATATTCCTCATCTGTGGTCTGAGTTTTAGGCTCTGACACCTGCTCCTCTCCTTCCTCATCACTGTTTGTCTGGACCTCAATCCCCTCATTGGAACAGGTGATTGAACACCTTGTCTTGCACAATAAATCTCTTCCCAGTAAGGACACGGGACTTGAATCGCAAACCACAAATCGGTGCAATCCCTGAAAAGTGCCAAGCTCAACCTGAAGAGGATCTGTGATCGGATTAGTCAGGAGTTGGTTTGCTACTCCCACTACCTTAACTGTTCTCCCAAAAGGGGTTGTTTTGGAACCTCTGCACTTCTGACTGTAGAACACGTAGCTCCTGTGTCAACCAAGAATGAAACCTTGTGACCCATTACCTTCCCCTGAACATAGGGCCCTTTCTGGTCTACCTCTAAGGACGCTGCAAGCCTACACTCCTCATTATCTGAACTCTCATCCGATTATTTATCGTTTATTCCATTCTCACTATGCAATGGGTACTGTTGCACTGTGTTATTTTGACTCATCCCTTGACCTGTGACCTGGTGAGGAAGCATCACCTGCTGCTGTTCCATTGGCGCTAACAGCACTTGCATTTGCTGTCTAGGTACCATGGGAACCTGCTGTTGCATTTGTTGTAACCGCATCAACTGTATACCTGGCATCTGCACCTGCTGCATGGATTGAAAACCCTGCATCTGATTCACATTATTCTGAAAATTTGGATTGGGACCTCTCAACCTCGTCCCTTCACATTTTGAAATGAACTGACATCATTGCTTTGTTGAACAACGCCCCCCTGCACCATCATCGGGCACTCCAGCTTCCAATGTCCAATGACCCCGCAAGCATGACAAGGTAATATCTTCTTCATTCCCTGCACATCGTTTTGAACTACTACAGTGTTCAAATCTGGGTTTCGGTTCACAAAACCTCCTCGACCTCCACCTCTCACTTGTGCTTGAAACATCCTGTTTCCCTGCGGCTGTTGCACCATCTGTTGTAGACAACCTCCCTGCATCCCTGACTGTGCTGCCTTAATTTGCATCACCATTGCTTTCTCTTTCAACCTTCTCTGCTTTAACTCAATCTCTTCACTACAGTACTTTGTATACTGCAACACCTCGTCAGCCGGCTTTGCTTGCCAGCAAATCAAGTGACTTTTAATCATCTGGCTAATCTCAGGTCTCAACCCTTCAACAAATCTAAACACAAGGTGATTCATGTCCTTTGCCTCAACAACCTCTGTACCACTGTAGTGCTTGAACGCCTTCAACAGCCTCTCATAATAGGCATGTGTCGACTCCTTGGCTTCCTGAGCCGTCCAATCAATCTTTTGCCAATCAATATTCTTCGGTGAAACTCTTGATTTCAAAAACTCAATCACCTTATAGTAATACTTCATCATCTCAGGAGACGGTGTCCCTTGCCGTTTCCTCGGTCAGCCAATCCACGCCTCTCTTGCACTCACGCCACAAATCAGCTGGAACTATGATCTCAAAGAGTGTATTCAGGTCTTCCCAAAGGCATTTAGCAAGATTCAAAAACCTGTCCGTCTGCTGATACCACTCTATTGGCTTCTCACTCAGCATGGGAAAAACATTCATAAATGACAGAATATCACCTCTAATCCATGGCACATGGACAAGAACCCCTCCGTCAGTCTCTCTCATTGGTAACATCTTTACCCTACAGGTATCCGGTAAGGCTTTTGCTGGCTGCCCTATGCAGTTACTTTTCCTCTTGTCTCTTTTCTTCGCCCATCTGCCTTCCCACTTTTCTAAGGCTCCCCAAACTTGTGCATTCTGCAGTATCTCTTTAAGGTGTGCCTTTATCCCCATAGACCTCAAGTGCTCGAAATCCTTTGGCTCAAAATCTAACCTGTAACTCCTCTTCAGATGCTTGGTATTTTCTAAATCAATGCCATATTTATCTGCCAAGTTTGCCAACCTCTGGTGCACCCTGCTCACTTCTCTAGTTATCTTTGTACACAAGTATCTCAATTCTGCTTCAGTGTATGACTCTAACCTGTTCACTCCCATGCTCCCTTCAACAAGTTCATTTGCTTCCATGCCCAACCTCACAAAATGTAGGTGTCCTTCCCCTTCCGCTCTCCCTGCAGCTGCAGGACCAGTCTGTGAAGTATTAAGCTTGTCCAACCAGTCGGTCAGCTGTTGTGCTGTTAAACCTTGTAATTAAATATTCCCAGCCTGCGCTAAAGATGTCTGCGGTATATTCACACTTGTGATCTGTGGAGTCAACAGTCTCAAACCTGTCTGCCTCATGGTCTCTGGAGGAGCCCCAATCGGACTGAAGTCTAACAGGGATCTAGGGCCATATGTACGAACACTTTTTCCCATAGACACAGAATGGGTAAAAACCTTTGCTACATCTGGCCCCTAGATCTTTCAAATGTCGGTTCCACTGGAGTCGTTCCTTGGGAGCTTCCTACGAACCCTCCTCTTGTCATCTCTTGAGTCATTACCCCTTGATCGCATACACTAGGCTTCACCTGCGCATACAATGGTACTGGTGGACCAACTATAATGGGCAAAGATATGGCGTCTGGCGTCTGCCTGTTCCCCAAAACCTGCGGAGGACTAACTCCCACTATCTGGCTCATCACAGGTGTCATGTTTGATTGCGGCCCATGACCGAAGTATAATTTGGAACCCTATGTTGCTGTACCTGTGGCAGTAAAGGTGGAGTTGGCTCAGTCTGAATCAACTTTGGTCTTCCATATATTGGCTCTGTCGGCATCATCCGATTTGTGGTAGTCTCCAAAATTGGGACATCGGGGTAAAGTCTCTGAACCTGTGGTGGTTGCAAATGAGATTGCATACCATGGGCAGTGGACACGTTAAAACTACTCTGCACCGGAACTGGTGTTGAGACAGGACTAGCCTGTATTGGACTCGTTGTCACCTTGTCTTGGGTCAAACCTGCAGGACATGTACTAGAACTCGATCTATTGTCATCTATCGCATATTGGTGTGGTCAATCATTCAGTAACTGATTAAGAAACTCATCATCGTCTGAGTCATCTACATCTGACCATGGCTTCCTAGCCTCTTTGTCTTTGGAGGGACTTTTGTCAGTCTTACAAGTGGCTTTCCCCCCTTTGTCTTCACCTTCTTGACCTATTGCTGGAAACAGCCTGACTCCATCTATTGTTTCTCTCCTCCAAACTCTCTGTGCACTATCCCACCTAGCATCCGCTAGTGTCTTTTCTGCTTTCCTCATTCTCCTCTCAAGTTTCTGTTGCTGTTGTCATATTGCCATCAGTTCCCAAATTGCTAATGCCTCGGAGGTGGCTTTAGCTCATTTAGCACCCTCTTCAAATTTTCCAAAATTCTTAAATTGAACGTTCCGTGCTCCGGAAATGCCAAACACCCTTCTTTCTCTGTAGCTTTGCACCATTGCTTTAGCCAAAGACATGGCACAACCCCCTTTTCCTCCATTACAGCATACGCTGGTGAATCCTCCGGCGGTGTAACTTCCCCTACACTCGTGGTAATATATATGTCTCCCCTCAAAGCGCTCTTTAAAGCCTTGAAAAATTTCATTTTTACGCCTTTTATTTTGGTCACAATAGAATCAGAAAGTGACTTTTATTCCGAGAACTCTCTTTGCCTACCTTCTCAACCAATTGCCTCTCACGGACGGCTGACAATCCGTGCGCGACCCTTCTCACTAACCAACCTATCCCAGCGCGGCTCTAATGACGTCACACTCACACACACTGCGGCTGACAAAGTCTTGCGGCTTGTCCTCCCACGCTCAAATTCACACAAACTAATGCAATATACTGCAAGCACCAACCAAAAATAAACTCAAATTTGCCAATTTACTACAAGATTTACTACAATCGCTTCAGAACTTTACAGAGATTTCGCTTAACCTCAGCAGCTACTCTCTCCTTCTCAGATCCCGCACTCACAAGCAAAATTTGACACGCAAATGTTACTCTTGACTTGTCAATGGGTCGTTCTAGTGCACTTTAGAACTCACCAAATCTCCATCTAAGTTTTCATTCACTCACTTTGACCCAAACTCGACTTGTCGATTTCACCATCGACCTATTAAACCGTGCAAATTACAACATAAACCAAGTGTCTCATACACTTACCAATATACTCTGGAACCTTAGACCACGCAGGGTCCGTACCTCATCAACAACCAAGTGGACAGTTTTTTAGCACAAAGCGCCACACTCACATGAAGTTCGCTGACTTCCCTACTCTCACACTGCAGAGTACGCACACTCCTACTAAAACATCATCATCTGGCCTAAACTCCTCACAAACTTCACAATTCACCTGCGGTATGCATAAGCTGTGCAAGCGCAAACCCTACTTCATTCACACTATCACTAGAATGCCGAGAGCATACTCAAGCTTCCTTCAGCAAGCTCCGAGATTCCGGGAAAGTAATTTGGGACTTAGGGGCACATCATCTCTCCTATTTGCATCACTGAAAAAAAATACTTTTCCCAGACCCCAATTTTTCCGATACACCTTGTTTACTTCCAAACCACGCCCCTCAATCTCTACCAAAACCTGACACCTTTCCTAGCAACGCTCTTTCAAACCGTAGTCCCTTGTACTGGGGCCCCAAAAGGCCAAACCCATCTGCACTGTTACCAAAACTGTTAATTATCACACCCCGTGTACTCGTACTAGCGCCCCAAAGGGCCTCACCATTACCTCTGCTACCAAAAACTGATAGTGTGTCAGACACTTGATAAGTAAACTTACAAGGAGACGCATTTAAGTCGACGAACCTTTAGACCACGTTAGGGGACTTCCCAGTACGAGATGTCTTACTGTCATCACAAATCAATAGATCAATAAAACAATCAATAATTTCAATAACGAATACGCAACCCAATCAATAACATTTAGTAAGAATCAATAAGTCGAACACCATGACCGTTAAGTCACGAATAACCACACCAATTTAGTTAAGTGTTAGGATATTTATTTTCCTTATTAGTTACAATCTAATGTAATTTCGGTTAATCTCATTAGCAATTCATCTCATTAGTAATTCTTCAGATTTTGCAATTAGAACACAATTAATCAATGCATAGAGAATATTCATTCAGTATTAACACGTCATTATTAAGAAGCAACTTAGCAAAGTCTCAGTAGTACATGATTAAAAAAAGCAAGAACTCAGTCATTTGCCTATTTGCGTAGGATATTTGTGAACACCTTAACTAACCTCAAATTAGCATTAGCATGTTAGGCTTCATGCAAAACATTTTAGCAAACAAGAATTTGGAAAACGTCTAAGCTATGGCCTCTGTCAAAAGAGCAGCTGGTACCTAGAAAGAAAAAGGCAAACAGACAATTTACAATATTGCATTAGATAGTTACCAATCCAATAGATCAGCAAACAACGTCAGTCTTCGTCCTCAGGACATCAGTCGATTCACCCTCAGCAGAGATAGGTCGGGGCAAAGTCTTGACATAGCATAGCTAAGGAATAGGACCTTCCCTCGTATGGAGGAGAAGTAAGTATCAGGTAAGAAACAGGTATAGGATGGTTTAAGGTAACAGGAAGAATAAATGGCAAAGTCTCAAAAGAATGGCCTAATTTTTCCTTGGGTCGTGCGGTTAAATCAAAACTGCCTAATTAGCCGTTAACTCCTCATTGGATAATAATTGGTGCATCGTTATCTCTGTCCAATGATTCTTCACACACTTCACCAGAATTTCCCACAAACCACAGTTCACATGTCGAGGATTAGTCCATGTTATGGATGTATTCATCGGTTGAAATGTCAGGTAAGAAAAGTTACACTTTGCGCTCCAGTCAGTGTCTCCATTGTTTTCTCCTACTCCAGTAACCTTGCACCTGTTACGAATTACACTGTTGCATCCAGCAAGAACGTCTCATTGGACAAGTTGGTTCTCATGAGAAAGAATTTACTACGGCGACACACACATAACTTCTGGTCCTTCAGGAAAACAGAACATTACACGTTAGAAAAATACAGTTTAATATGAGACTAGGCAGCCAGGCTCAGACCCTCGCTAAGCTAAGGCCTATTAATTAATAAGCAAACTCTTAATATATATAACTCTAGTTATGTTACGCTAATACAAATTCAATACATTAGTACATAATTAATTCTGAATTAGCAACTTTCATTACTCTTCGTATACATTGGTAGCCACTCCCCGTGGGCACATTTCGAACATTTCAACGTGTGCATTATTTTCTATGTTAACACATTTTCTATGCAGCTTCATCGCACAATATTTCTAGCTATTCATGTTAATAGTGTTTTAAAACGACACACTCCAACAGGCCCACTGAAGAAACATATCTTAGGTCCCGGTTGTGAAGTGTTGTCAGGTCCCGCACTGAGGATGCGTCACACAGCAGAGGCGATGCATCAGTTCTGAGGTGTTTGCGGAGCTTCAATGCGAGGTCCTGCTTCAACTCAGAGGATCCCATCAATGAGAGCTTGCGATGCAGAGTCCAGCATCAAGGGTGCATCATGCAGTTGAGGCAATGAATCCATTCGGAGGAGCTATGAGGCTGTGATAAGATAACCTGCGTAGCTATCAAGGCTGCCTTCGAGGTCAGGGCCTGTGAAGGAAAAGCTTCACACAGGTGACATTTCCAATGAGGACTGTGAGGTTGATGCAGAGTCTTTGCATAGGAAGGATCCTCAGAGCAGGGTTATGCAACGGCTCTGCTTGGGTTGTGCTGCAGAGCAGAAGAAATGCGTTAGTTCTGCTGCATCCATAGATGAGCTGGCAGAGCACCTTCAGACCCACTTCCAAGCGAACTGAATTGAGGTGGCACCACTTGTCAGGGTAGGACTTACAGATAGTAGAGTCCAGGTGCTGGGTTCAAGATTGTTGGAGCCTTCTGTCCTGGAGGCTCTACCAGGAAGCCGGCCAACTACCCCTTGGAGTCACTTTGGAGTTATAGGTTCAACAGATGGAGGATCAATTATTTTCATCCAGGCAAGAGGGATTCAGTCAGCAGACTAGCCTAGTCTAGCAGTCCAGCAGAGTGGCAGTCCTTTCAGAAGCACAATAGTCCTTCCTGGCAGAGTATCCAAAGGTCCAAAAGTGTACTGACGAGATGGTGTCTGAGGTCCCTTATTTATACCTGGTGCCATTCTCTTTGAAGTGCACAGGGTTCCTGACTTCTCTACCCTGGCTCCAGACTAACCACAGGGGGTTGGCAGCCATTAGGTAGAAGCACGACATTGATGGCCCATCCAGCAACATCTAAGCTCTCTAATTTGTATTGCTTTTTAGGAGTAATACACAATTCGCAACTGTCAGCTCCACCCAGTCACGTGACCCAGAGACAGGCTACAGGCACTACATGGTCAAGTCAGAAAAATGGCAACTTTCTAAAGTCACATTTTCAAAATTATAGTATAAAACCGGACTTTACAATGAGAGAGGTTTTTTCATTGCAGTTTTAAGACACCATTCATGAACTGATTACCTGTTCCCATTTGTAAATTACCATTCATTAAATGTAACAAACTAACTCCCATGTTAGCCTATTGGAGAGGTAGGCCTTGCAGTAGTGAAAAATGACTTTAGGACTTTTTCACAACCAAGACACGTAGGGGCATATTTATACTCTGTTTGCGCCGGAATTGCGTCGTTTTTTTGACGCAATTCCGACGCAAAACTAACTCCATATTTATACTTTGGCGTTAGACCCGTCTAGCGCCAAAGATCTTGGAGTTTGCGTCATTTTTTTGCGTGGACACCTACCTTGCGTTAATGATATGCAAGGTAGGCGTTCCCGTCTAAAAAATGACTCCAAGGCATGTGCGCCGTATTTACACTCCCGGGCAAAAATGACGCCCGGGAGTGGGCGGGTCAAAAAAAATGACGTCCAGCCATTTTAGCGTCATTTTTTAACGTCTGGTCAGGGCAGGTGTTAAGGGACCTGTGGGCTCGGAAGGAGCCCAGAGGTGCCCTCCCATGCCCCCAGGGACACCCCCTGCCACCCTTGCCCACCCCAGGAGGACACCCAAGGATGGAGGGACCCATCCCAGGGAACTTAAGGTAAGTTCAGGTAAGTATTTATTTTTTATTTTTTTTGTGGCATAGGGTGGCCTGATTTGTGCCCCCCTACATGCCACTATGCCCAATGACCATGCCCAGGGGACAAAAGTCCCCTGGGCATGGCCATTGGGCAAGGGGGCATGACTCCTGTCTTTGCTAAGACAGGAGTCATTTCAATGGGGGTTGGGAGTCAAAACAAATGGCGCTAATCGGGTTGAGGCGAAAATTTTGCCTCAGCCTGACTTGCCCCATTTTTTGGCGCCCAAGCTCCATTTTCCCCTACGCCGGCGCTGCCTGGTGTAAGTCATTTTTTTTTACGCACACCAGGCAGGTCCGCCGGCTAACGTCATTCCATAAATACGGCGCCCGCATGGCGCTTTGGAATGGCGTTAGCCGGCGTTAAATTTTTTGACGCACAACAGCGTTGGCGCAGTTGTGCGCCAAAAAGTATAAATACGGCCCGTAAAACTTAAAACTACACTTCCAACAATTTAAATACACTGGACCTTACCATGTGGGATGTCCAGGATATACCCTCCAGGTCACTTATGGGTATTAAAAAGGACGTTTTAGGCCCAGATAAAAGGTGTATTTTGCCAGGTTGGAATGGCAGTTTAAAACTGCACACACATGCTTCAGTGGGAGGCCTGAGACATGTTTAAGGGGCTTCTCCAGTGGGTGGCACAATCAGTGCTGCAAGCATACTAGCAACATTTAATTTACAGGACCTGGGCAGAAGTAGTGCCATTTTACTAGGGACATACAAGTAGGGTAAATATGCCATCTGAGGATAAGCCAATGTAACCATGTTTTAAGGAGTGAGCACATACACTTTAGCACTGGTTAGCAGCGGTAAAGTGTACAGAGTCCTAAGGCCTGCAAAAATTAGTTCAGCAAAAAGTGGAGGGTAAAGGAAAAAAGGTTTGGTGGGGTGGCCCTGCAGAGAAGGCCAGGTCCAATATAACCCACCTCCAGCCTAAAGCCAGGGGAGACTAGTCAATACCTTGTTGAACTTCCCTACTTGTATGATCCAATGTGGTCAATGGTCCACTACTGCAGGGACACTTGTCAGTTCTAGGCCCTTCTGAATTCAGTTGGATCTCTTTGTCTACACCTTCCTGGACCACAAGTCTGACCCCTGGGGAACCTCTTTTCCTCACTTGTGGATCCCATCTGTACAGCACCTAACTTTAATGTGCTCACAGATGCATCCCAGTAGACAGACAGTACAACTATGACCAAGTAGGTGATGGGGCCCTTCCACCACTTAAATCAGACTTCTGTCCCCAGCCTAAGGAAAACTCTGCCCATAAGTACAACAACCAACAGAGTCTGCTGACAGAGGTCAAGCGTCAAAAGACAGGCCTCAGGACTTCCAGGGTTCTCTGACCTCTGTGACTATTCTAAGTGGAGGGAGGGGGCAACACCCCCAGGTGTTAGGCACACACCTTCTACTCCACCTCGCACCAGTCCTGAGGTTCTATCCTGGGACTGGCCACTCAGCCCAGGGTCTGTACCCTGACATTGAGCAGGAGACAGGTGTGAGTCTTCCCTCACCCTGCCCCTCCATCTGGGCTTCCATACCCCCAGCAAGTGAACTGTCAGGGTGCCCAGGGTGGTTGCCCCTCTCGGTTTTCCTGACACTGGGGGCAAGTAATTTCCCAGAATGCAAGTCTATGGGCATCTGGATGCTAACTATGACCGTACTCAGGGTTACCTCTCAACTCCACTTCAGGGATACCAGGTCCATGAGGTGGAAAAAGTCCTGTTCATGGGCCTGAGTGACCCTACATACTTCTGGAGTGTACTGTTCTGGAGAAACTAACCTTTTTACTATTATGATCTGGCTAGGCCCTGTGCCTCTCAGAGCAGTGCCAGGGATCCGGTTTACTTTCACATGCTGGAAGTGCTGACTCTCACCCTCAGGGATCACAAGCTCATCCTCTGAGTCTATCCCCCAGCTAAAGAAGATCATGGCATTGTCAATGACATGCCTCTGGGGACTACTCACATCTAGGGCCACATTGACCACCCTTGTATATGTCCCATCAGAGGGTGTTTTCTGAGGGCAAACAGATATCCCCTACTTGTATCCCAGATAAGAGCAATCAAAGCATAGGGTTGGATATAGGGTGCCCTAGGACACCACCCACCGGAGGCACCTTACTCCTTCTCAGAAAGGGCGTGGGACCCTTTCCTTAACCGTTAGTCTGGGACTTGCCTGTATCTCCCTTGACCTCCCCTTCACTTTTCTGGGGGGGAATCTAACCTCCCTTCTTAGGGTCACTCCAAGGTGCCTCCTTGAACACTGGTACTGACTCAGATGTCTGCCTCTGCAGCAAGCTTCCTGGGATCAGTTAGCTTGCTATTCACCATGTACTGATGCAACTCTCTAAAACAAATATTGAGTATGTGCTCCCTCAGAATTTGATTGTACAGCCCATGATAATCATGAACTTGGCTGCCCTTCACTCAACCATTCATTGTCATGCTAGAGTAATCCAAGACGTCTACCCAAGACCGGTAAGGAAGTTTGTGGCTGTCTTTGAACCTATAGCAGTATTTCTCAATGGTCAGCCCAAATTTAATGACAAGGATGGACTTCATGGGAACATACTTGGTTTTGTAATCTGCCGCTAGTGTGAGTAATGTATCACTCCACACTCTATGCATTTACTTCCACAATGCACTCCCCCCTCGCTCCCCCAGTGCTCCTCTGAGATTTTATGCACCCTCAGGGCTACCTCATATGCAGCAAGCCACTTGTCAATATCATTTTCCACCGCATGGTTGGGCACAAGGTTTTTTGTGTGCAGTCTTTCTTGTCACTTTCAGACACTACAGCAAAGCTGCCAACATTGCTACTAGATTCGAGTTTGTCTTACTTTAATCTCCAGTGCTTTTAGTCTCTTCTTATGCTCAGGCAGTATCTTCTTCTCTGCCATCACTCTCACAGCCTTCTTTTGAACTGTTTTAAACTTAGTCATTTGGAGACTGAAATCCCTTTCTGCTTTCCTGTCCACCAGCTCCTTGGGAGACAAGTCCTAAAAGACACACCGCTGCCTACTCTTACACTTGGCTCTCTCCCACTGGGTAGAGGAATTCCCTCCTCTCGGAGTTCCTGCTCAGGGCACAAGGCCAAGTCATTCTGAAATCCCCCGTCATCAAGATCCTCCACATTAGTATTCCTTGTCCTCAGAGTCCTCAGACTGGGATTGCATCCTAGTGACTTTCTCATAGGTGTGAGTTACTATCTGAAGGTCCAGGTTTGTGGCCTCCTTTCCTGCACATAACCCCCTCTCTTGCAGAGTTTCTGCAGCTCAGCCAAGTGGAAGTTATCCACATTGAGCCTTTTTACTTCCATGGCATAAGATAGAGAAGTAGCAAATTTATATTTAGGAAAAAGGAAAAATAGGCAAATAGCAACCTAGGGAGAGCTGAAAAGCCCAAAATGGTCTTAAATTATTTATATGGGATGGTAGTAAAACATAGAATTACTGTGTGGCACTGCATGGACAAATGACCAACCCTCACTGCTGAACACAAAAGTAAGAAACTATGGTAGTGGTTTAGGGGGGTGAAACCTTACTCAAGCAGAAACCACGAACCTTCAGATGGTGAAATCACAAGCAAACTCCAAATTAACCTGTGCTCAACCCCCTGGTAGCTTGGCACAGAACAGTCACGGTTAACTTAGAGGCAATGCTAAAGTATTTGTTCAACCCTTCTAACAGTAACATAGTGAAAACACACCACAAAAGGCCCTCACACAAATATAGAAAACTAGAGTCATTGATGACATAATCATAGCTACTTTTGCACACATTACTCTATAAACAAGTATGGCATTAGAAGTCTGAAATTAGGTACGAAATAACTCACTAAAATCAGAAGCATCATTAATGCCATCACACACAAATCCCTCAGCTGAAGCAAGCTTGTGGTGTGTACAACATTGACCCTATACCATACACGTTATGTGTAGTTGAGTTCATATTAACAATCAACCTCAGTTAGATGGGTAATCTCTACCGCAAATGGTGCCAAATCTGTATACAACTATTCTGAGGAAACCAAGTTCCTCCAGATACTCAATTTCTGTTACATACCTAATAGCCTACTTTGGGCAGCCTTTAACTGTATCAATCCTCTCACAGTCACCAAACCTATATTGAGAAATGAAGTGGATATCAGTAGAAAATGCCCTATGAACTCGTTTGATGACACCAGTACCCTGGAAGGCTTTATACTAGGAATGGCAGTGAATGTAATTCCTAAACCAGGCCTTTCCTATTGTGACTCTTATAGTCCCATTTCCTTGCTAAACCTAGACATTAAATTATTCATAAGCGTTTTGGTTTCATAATTCCAGCCATTAATTCCAGACTTGGTCCATCTAGACCAGTCAGCCTGGACACCGATGCCGATTCAGAGAAAATACCAAAAATGTTTGGTCTCTATTTATCAAGGTATTGTGTCAACCTTGAACCATTCTATGGGTTGCAAGGGAGACGCAAAACCTAAGTGATATTTATCAAGCCACAAAAGGTCACCTTGTGTGGTCTTGCATGGGTTGATAAGTCTACCGTAACACAAAGCATCACAAATCACTGCCTTGCATTACTCTGTAGCAGGGAGGCATTCCATGGGTGGGGCGTGGTATGATTCAGCTCAAAAGTAACCCTGCCCACAACCTAGTTACCCTTGCAACATGATACAAGAGTGCCTACCTGCTTTGGCCTTTGGCAGCCAAAAGTACACCAGCACTAGGAAAGGACAGGAATGTGCCATATAATGGCAAATACGGCGCACTCCTGCCCTTTCCCTTTCACACAGTGCAGCATGGTGGCATGTTGCATTGCACTGTGTGAAAGGCTGATAAATCTGCCCCTCTACATATTGTGGCAAATACTCAAAGAACACACAAAAATGTCTTGCTTCTGTTCCTGGATGCGGAGAGGTAATTTCACAGAGTAAACTTTAATTACGTGTGAGGTACATGGGATTTGGCCCAGGTTTGTCTATTCTTGCCACCTACTAAACATTTGGGTGTGGAAAAGGTCCCCTACTGCCTAGAGTGCAGGTGTGAGGTATTTGGCGAATTAGCAGGGAACCTATGTGTAGGAAGTTGGCTCTGTATATAATATCTCTAAGTAAGAGATAGAGTGCACAGAGTCCAAGGGTTCCCCTTAGAGGTGAGATAGTGGCAAAATTAGATAATTCTAATAAGTAGTGTGGTCGAGCAGTAGGCTTCTCAGAGGGTGGTGTTAAGCATTTGTTGTACACACACAGGCAATAAATGAGGAACACACACTCAAAGACTTACTCCACCAATAGGTTTTTATATAGAAAAATATATTTTCTTAATTTATTTTAAGAACCACAAGTTCAAGATTTGAAGTAAATACATAAAATGCAAGGTACTCCACACAGGTAGGTACTCCACACAGGTAAGTTAGGAACTATGAATTAGAGCAATAACATATACAGTTTTTGTTAAAATGGCAATAAGCTATTTTAAAAGTAGGAACAGTGCAAAAATCAACAGTTCTTGGGGGAGGTAAGTATTGGTTAGATTGTGAGGTAAGAAAGACACTTACAAGTCTCAGTTCCTGGGTATAGGAAGCCCACCGTTGGGGGTTCAAGGCAACCCCAATGTTACCACACCAGTAGCTCAGTGCCGGTCAGGTGCAGAGGTCAAAGAGGTGCACAAAAAACATAGGCGCCTATGGAGAACAGGGGTGCTCCGGTTCCAGTCTGCCAGCAGGTAAGTACCCGCGTCCTCGGGGGTAGACCAGGGGGTTTTGTTGAGCACTGGGGGGACACAAGTAGGCACACAAAACACACCCTCAGCGGCACAAGGGTGGCCGGGTGCAGAGTGCAAAGCATGCGTCGGGTTTTGAATAGGTTTCAATAGAGGCACCCGGGGGTCACTCTAGCGATGCAGGCAGGCTCAGGGGGGGCTTCTCGGGCCACCCACCACCTGGGCGAGGCAGAGGGTCGCCTGGGGGTCACTCCTGCACTGAGGTTCAGTTCCTTTAGGTCCTGGGGGCTGCTGGTGCAGTGCTTGATACAGGCAGTCGCGGTCAGGGGGAGTCTCTGGATTCGCTCGGCAGGTGTCGCTGTTGGGGTCCAGGTGGGTTGTCTCGGGCTACTCATGGAGTCGCAGTCACCGGGGAGTCCTCCCTGTGGTGTTGGTTCTCTGGATCTCGTGCTGGGGGTGTTGGGTGCAGAGTGTGAAGTCTAACGCTTCCGGCGGGAAGAGTGAGGTCTTTAAAGTTGTTGAAAAGTTGCAGGTTGTTGAGCAGAGCCGCTGCTCATGGGAGTTTCTTGGTCCTGGGGGTCAGGGCAGTCCTCTGAGGCTTCAGAGGTCGCTGGTCCCTGTTGGATGCATCACTGTTTGCAGGTTTTCGAGTCAGGAGGCAGGCCGGTAGGGCTGGGGCCAAAGTACTTGTGTCTTCCGTCTTCTCTACAGGGCTTGTAGGTCAGCAGTCCTTCTTGTTTCTTCAGGTTGCAGGAATCTGATTTCCTGGGTTCTGGGTCGCCCCTAAATATTCAATTTAGGGGTGTGTTGAGGTCTGGGGGGCAGTAGCCAATGGCTTCTGTCCTTGAGGGTGGCTACACCCTCCTTGTGCCTCCTCCCTGAGGGGAAGGAGGGCACATCCCTATTCCTATTGTGGGAATCCTCCAAAATCAAGATGGAGGATTTCTAAAGGGAGGGGTCACCTCAGCTCAGGACACCTTAGGGGTTGTCCTGACTGGTGGGCGACTCCTCCTTGTTTTTCTCATTATCTCCCCTGGACTTGCAGCCAAAAGTGGGGGCTGTGTCCAGGGGGCAGGCATCTCCACTAGCTGGATTGCGTGGGGAATTGTAACACAAAGCCTGAGCCTTTGAGGCTCACTGCTAGGTGTTGCAGTTCCTGCAGGGGGGAGGTATGAAGCACCTCCACCCAGGGCAGGCTGTGTTTCTGACCTCAGAGGGCACAAAGGCCCTTAACCCAGGGGGTCAGAAACTCATCTCTCAGCAGCAGGCTGGCACAGACCCAGTCAGTCCTGCACTGAAGGACTGGGTAAAATACAGGGGGCATCTTAGCCTCTGTGTGTGTTTTTTAATAAATCCACCACTGGCATCAGTGTGGGTTTATTATTCTGAGAAGTTTGATACCAAGCTTCCCAGTATTCAGTGTAGCCATTATGGAGCTGTGGAATTCGTTTTGACAAACTCCCAGACCATATACTGAATATGGCCACACTGTACTTACAATGTCTAAGAATGGACTTAGACACTTTAGGGGCATATTGCTCATGTATCTATGCCCTCACCTGTGGTATAGTGCACCCTGCCTTAGGGCGATAAGGCCTGCTAGAGGGGTGACTTACCTATGCCACAGGCAGTATTTTGTGTGCATGGCACCCTGAGGGGGATGCCATGTCAACTTTGCCTTTTTCTCCCCACCAACACACAATCTGCAATGACAGTGTGCATGTGTTAGGTGAGGGGTCCCTAAGGGTGGCACAACACATGCTGCAGCCCTTAGATACCTTCCCTGGTCAAAGGGCCCTTGGTACCACACATACCTTTTACAAGGGACTTATCCTTGTCCCAGGGGAGTGTCAATTGTGGAAACAATGGTACAGTTTTAGTGAAAGAACACTGGTGCTAGGGCCTGGTTCGCAGGGTCCCAGCACCCTTCTCAGTCAAATCAGCATCAATATCAGGCAAAAAGTGGGGGTTAACTGCAACAGGGATCCATTTTTCTACACTATGAGAACATGCATGCCCCAGATACTTCAAGATACTATTGGCATATTTTCCATGACATAGGGCATTTCTGCCCTTTCCTAGTGCTGGTGCACTTTTGGATGTCTAGCACTAGTGCAGGCACCCTTTCCTCATTTTGCAATGGTACCTACGTTGTAAGCAGGATTGTTTTAATGCAGGAAGGGACACCTTCCTGCAGAAGAACAATCCTGAGAGGCATGTTCCACTTTCTATGTGTGCTGCAAAATGACTAGCTGTGAAAAGATTTAGATTTTTACAAGTCCTTGTGGTCAAAATAATACAAAGTGGCTTTAAAGTTCTTTTTAATCATTGTTCAAAAATTGAGCACAATGAGGTGAGTAGGTTGTTTATATCTCTAGTGCAAAAGTACTTTTAAAAAGTACACTTTGTGCTAATGAACACCAAGCTGACAGACAAGACAACTGAAATTAGAAGTGCTGAAAAAGAGGGTTGGGTTTTTTAAAAGTTCTGCTGGAATTGTGCCTAAGGAAATCTCCAATCACAGGCTAGGGCACTGGCAAAAAACGTTTCGACCAAGTTTTCAGATCATTCGTGACTGTCTTGCTTGGGAAAAAAAGTCTGAAACACTGCTGCTCTCCACTTGCACCCAGAGGCTGGAACTGCTTTAAATGGGTCAGATGAGTGGCCTCCTGTTTTCTACTGCAGGTCCATAAAAGTTGTGAGTGAATTGCACTGAACCCTGTAATCAACTTGGCTAGTGAGAGACCTGAAACCTAGAATTCTTCTTATGGAACTGTGAGCTTTAGAGGAGACTGAATGTGAATCTCCTTGTACTACGGAGAATAAAAACAATTGGTTGTATTGGAAACAGAGGCAGAGAGGTCTGTCTAACTCTTGGAGCTAGGACTGTAGTCCCCCAGAAAGACATCAGAAAGACTGAAGGTATTTCATTAGACCAGCCTGAAATGTAAATGACTTCTGTTTACTCAACCTCTGAGAGGCCGAACAGTTTGCTCGTTGTAGAAAAGTGGAATATAACATCTGGTGTGGGTGTTAGTCCTCACCACGTAATATTCTCACAATACCCCAAAGCTGGTCCTTGGATTTATGTGAGTGAATCCTTAGCTCAGTCTTGGTAGTGTGCCAAAGAACAGACATGCTTTACTTAGAGTGGCATGTGTTAAGCATTTCGGAGTACCAACATGGATGATAAGCAATTAACACAACTCGAAAAAAATCCAACACCAAATTATAAAAATTGAGCTTATTTTTATCTTAATTTAGATACCAAAATGAACAGAGTTGCATAAGTGTAATTTCAGATATGGATTTTGGAAGCATAATTAACTCATAGCAAAAATGACATTTGAACATCGCGTTGAGTTACGTGGAAACCTTGCAGGGTTTAGGTTGTGTGGGTCCTAGGACTAGGCCACAACAGTCAGTTCAGTCTTGCCTGGCTTTTGGCGTCCCAGTGCAGAGTTGTCCTGGCTGTCCGTGGTGCTGAGCAGGACTCACGTTGGTGCTGATTTTATCACTTACACAATGATGCAGTGAAGAAGATGTAAAAACTCAGCTGGGCATGGTTTGGTGATGTGTATGCAGGCTGCAAGGAGTGTCTTGCAGTTAAAGCGTCAAGTGTGGGGGTCAAGTACTAGACTGGCAACCAAAAAGCATTGGCAGAAGTAAAGGTGACAAAAAGAGTTGGAAACTTCACAAGGTCCGAGGGATTGACATAGTTACCTGAAACTTCGAGGCAGGTGAGACTACAACTCGCAGAAAACACTGGAACACCTGGATTTTGGCGATCGCATGGAGGGTCCGAGGGCCTGTAAATGTTTGGATCCTGCGAACATTGTTACCTGCAGTTAGCAGGGGACTAGTGCCACGACTGCGCCAACACCCTTGCCCCTCTCAAGAAACCCACCACCACCCAAGGAAAGAGAAAACCAGCCTGGTTCACAGACGATCTCACCACCTCCAAAAGCAACTGCCAGAAACTCAAAAAGAAATGGATCCAAGAACGCACACCCGACAACCTCGCCGCCCTCAAAAACGCCAACCGCGAACACCACCAACGGATCCGCACCGCCAAGAGCGCCCACTTCACCGAACGCATCAACAACAACGCCCACGACTGCAAAGAACTATTCGGCATCGTGAAGGAACTCTCCAATCCGAAAGCCAACTCCAACGACATCCCGCCCTCCCAGAAACTCTGCGACGACCTCTCCACCTTCTTCCACCAGAAAATCACCACCATCCACGACAGCTTCATCACCGGTCCACCGCCAGACCCCACCCCCGACGTCTCCTCCCGCGACTGCCGCCTCACCGCCTGGACCCACGTGGACGAGGCAGAAACCATAGCAACCATGAACACCATCCACTCAGGCTCCCCCACGGACCCCTGCCCCCACCATGTTTTCAACTCAGCAAACGCCACCATCGCCCCCGAACTCCGCAAGATCATCAACCTCTCCTTCACTTCTGCCACCTTCCCGGACAGCTGGAAACACGCAGAAATCCAACCCCTCCTCAAAAAACCCAAGGCTGACCCCAACGACCTCAAAAACTTCCGTCCGATCTCTCTCCTCCCTTTTCCAGCGAAAGTCATCGAGAAGATCGTCAACACTCAGCTCACCCACTTCCTCGAAGACAATTCCATCCTGGACCCCTCACAATCCGGATTCAGACGAAACCACAGCACTGAGACCGCCCTCCTCGCCGCCACAGATGACATCAGACATCAAATGGACAACTGCGAAACCTCAGCCCTCATCCTCCTCGACCTATCAGCCGCTTTTGACACCGTCTGCCACCGCACCCTACTGACCCGCCTCCAGGAAGCCGGCATCCAAGATAAAGCCCTCCACTGGATCTCATCCTTCCTCTCCGACAGAACGCAGAGAGTCCGTCTCTCCCCTTTCCGCTCCAAAGCCACCAACCTCATCTGCGGCGTCCCCCAAGGATCCTCCCTCAGCCCCACGTTGTTCAACATCTACATGACCCCCCTCGCTCAACTGGCCCGCCAACATCATCTCAGCATCATCTCCTACGCCGACGATACCCAGCTCGTCCTCTCCCTGACCAAAGACCCGCTCACCGCCAAAACAAACCTCCACGAGGGACTAAAATCTATCGCCGATTGGATGGACAACAGTCACCTGAAACTCAACTCCGACAAGACGGAAGTCCTCATCCTCGGACGCACTCCCTCGGCCTGGAACGACTCATGGTGGCCCTCCGTCCTCGGACCCCCACCCACCCCTGCCAGCCACGCAAGAAACCTCGGCTTCATCCTGGACTCCGCCCTCACCATGTCCAAACAGGTCAGCGCCGTCTCCTCCTCCTGTTTCAACACCCTCCGAATGCTCCGCAGAATTTTCAAGTGGATTCCAACAGAAACCAGAAAGACGGTGACCCAGGCCCTCGTCAGCAGCAGACTTGACTACGGCAACGCACTCTACACAGGCATCCCAACCAAAGACATCAAACGCCTCCAACGTATCCAAAATGCCTCCGCCCGACTGATCCTCAACATACCCCGCCGAAGTCACATCTCCCCTCACCTAAAGGAACTCCACTGGCTCCCGGTAGACAAGAGGATCACCTTCAAACTCCTGACCCACGCTCACAAGGCACTTCACAACACCGGACCCTCCTACCTCAACACCAGACTTCACTTCTACACCCCAACACGTCAACTCCGATCCGCCAACCTCGCCCTCGCCATCGTACCCCGAATCCAGCGCAAGACATCCGGCGGCAGATCCTTCTCCTTCCTCGCCGCCAAGACCTGGAACTCTCTCCCCACATCCCTTCGCCAGACCCAGGACCTCCTCGCATTCAGAAGGCTCCTCAAGACCTGGCTCTTCGACCGATAAACCAGCAGCGCTCCCCTCCCCCCCCCCCCCTCAGCGCCTCGAAACCCTGACGGGTACATAGCGCGCTTTATAAATACTATGATTGATTGATTGATTGACTAGTACAAGGGAGACTGAGGGTGCTTCTGGTGTCCACAGGGGTCTCTCTGGTCGGGCGTGCGAGTTTTAGCCAAGGATGAGGATAGTTCATACAGTTCACAGTCTGTTGTCTCAGGGACAGTTCATCCCTCTTTTGCTTTGTTGCAGTGGACAAAGTCCAGTTGTGGGTGACACAGGGCTCCTCATGCTGCTTCTTCAATGTTGGTTCATCAGATCAGAGGTTTTGGTGTCAGGGGTGTTCCTTAAATCCTGGATTTAGGGGAGTTAGCTGTATGGAGGCTAGAGGCCAATGAGCAGCTGTCACCTAAGGCTACTCCACCCCTAAGGTGACCACATCTGGTGAGATAGCTCACCTTTTTCTACCCAAATCCCTCTAATCTGCCACTCCTATGATGGCAGAAATAAAAATTCAGGAGGTGTGCACTGTCCTGCATATCTTATTTTCTACCTGACCATGAGCAAATGTGCCTGGGGACAAGGAGACGGCTGTTTTCTCTAATAGGGGACAGCACAGATGGCTATCAGCAGTGGTGAAGCCTTTGAAGCTCACTCCCTGATGTGCCTATTCACTAGCCCGACTGGGGGTTGGAGGTGTGACCTCCTTCTTGCCCCAGCCTTTGTCTCTGACTTCTGGGAGTCCCAACACTACCTGGCAGGTGGTCAGAACTCTGTCTTGGTGCCTGCAGGCACAGGAAAAGCACGGGCTGACTGGCGTAAGCGCAAAGAAATCAGAGCAAACAGGTGGGTAAACTTTAAGATGCCATCTGGGTACAAGCCAGCCATCCCTTGACACCAGATTTGTGTGAGGGGAGAGAAGGCACGTTGTTTGACACCAAACTTGGCATATCTTGGCGCCACCATAATGGAGCTAGAAAACCAGGTGTGCCCAGGTGTGTAAGCTCTATGATATATTATTAGAGTCACATAGGCATGCCTGCACCTTGAATATATTGCACCCTGCCTCCTGGCCTGAAGAGGCCTTCCTTAGGGGTGTCTGACTTCTATGTAAGTCTGGGTATTTGGCTGTGCCACTTATGGTGGGAGCACAGTTGAACTCGTGCAGTTTCACTGCTCCTGCAGTCTGCAATGGCAGGCCTTCTTTACGGAGTTTGCATGGGTCACTTCAGGTGGTAAAAACTCATGCTGCAGTCCTGGGGACCCCTTTACCACTTATACCCTGGGTACCATTTATTCAGGACTTGGGGGGTAAAGCTTTTGCCAATCAGAGAATTACCAAGTCGACAAATTAATGTAGGGAGAGAGCCTGAGCACTGAGGCCTGATTAGCAGGATCCAGTGTTCTAACAGAGTCATAACCATCAGCATTGGGGCAAAGTATGGGGGTGACCATATCAAAGGGCTCTTTCCTACATACCTGCCCCCAAATAAAAGAGGTTGAACAACTAACCTACACTCTGGTAGTTATCATCTAAGTGGAAGAACCTGGAAAGGCTATCTGCATTGACATGGACAGTGTTCCATTGTAAAGGCCATAACCTGTAGGGAAAACCACCACTTCAACAGTTCAGGATTTTCCCCTCTCATCTGCATCATCCATCTGAGCGGCTTGTGGTCAAGTTGAACATTAAAGTGAGTCCCAAACTATTATGGTCTCAGCTTCTTCAAGGACCAAACCACAGCAAAAGCTTCCCTCTCAATGGCACTCCAATGTTGCACTCTAGGGAGGAGTCACCTGCTAATATAGGCATCTGTTTGATCCTGCCCCTCATCATTTGTTTGTTGTAACACTGCCCCAACCCCTTGTTTAGAAGTTTCTGTTTGGACTACAAACTCCTTGGTATGGTGGGATGCTTTGAGTAGAGGTGCTGAGCACATTGCATTTTTCAGGGTGTCAAAGGCCTTTTGGCACCCAGTGGTCCAGATGACTTTGTTATGCTGCTTTTTAGAGGTAAGTTCAGTGAGTGGGGCCACAATGGTTCCATAATTCTTCACAAACCTCTATAGTGCCCAGTAAAGCCAACAAAGACCCTGACTTGAGTTTGAATTTTTAGAAGATCCCAGTCCAGAATAGCCTGAATCTTCGGATGGAGAGGCTGTACTTGGCCTCCACTTGGCCTCCACCTACAAGGTGGCCAAGGCACACAAAAGAGATCTGCCCTATCTGGCACTCACAACCATTGATAGTTAGGCCTGCCTGCTGCAGGGCGTGCACCACTCCTTCAGGTGGATGAGGTGATCCCCCCAGGTGGAGCTAAAGAAAGCAATGTCATCATAGTATACTGCACTAAAGTCTTTCAGACCTGAAAGAACTTGAGTCACCAACCTTTGGAAGGTAGCAGGTGCATTTTTTAGTCCAAAGGGCATAACTGTGCATTGGTGGTGGCCCTTTGGAGTTGACAAAATGAAGACCTGTCCTTTGGATGAGTGCAATCTGCCAGTACCTGAGGTTAAGTCATGGGTACTCAAGAAATTGGCTCCCCCCAATTAGTCAATTAGCTCATCTGTTCTAGGGATAGGATGAACATCAGCTTTTATAACTGCAATGAAGCCCCTGTAATCCACACAGAACTTCATCTAAGGTTTTCCACCTTTTGAGTGAGGTTGGGGACCACCAGTACTGGGCTAGCCGAGGGGTTATCAGAAAGGCTCAATAACCCCAACCTCTAACATCTTGATGACCAATTCTTAACTTGGTCTGACTGTATATTTTGTTTTTGAAAGGGAGGCCGTCACCAGTGTCCACTTCATGAGTACATCATGCTGTCTGACAAGGAGTTAAGAGAAAGAGTTCAGCAAACTGTCCTGGGTCGTGCCTGCAGTCAGCTTGCTGTTGGGCAGTGAGAGTGTTAGGTGAGACTACACCCTCCACTGACCCACCTTGGCGTTTGTTTGATAGAAGATCAAGGAGGGGTTTACTCTCCTACTCCTGACCTTGATCAGTGACCATGAGCATGGTCATGTCAGTTCTGTCCAGATGGAGCTTTAGGATGGAGAACCCTGTGAGGATTCTTTGGGGTACCTAAGACAACCAAGTAGGTGACATCCCCCTTCTCTACAATTGAACAGGGTCCAGTCCACTTGTCCTGGAGGGCCCTGGGATTGCAGGCTTCAATACCCACACAAGCTGTCCTGGTTGATACTCCACCAGTACTGACTTCTGGTCATACCAGTGCTTCATAAGCTCCTGGCTTGCCTCTAGGTATTATTTTGCTTTTTTCATGTACTCTGAAGTGTGAACGCAGACCTGATACATAGTCTACTATGTCCTACTTGGGCTCTTTGAGAGGCCTCTCCCATCCTTTCCTTACAAGATACAATAGATACCTTACAGGATGACCAAACAAAGGTTTAAAAGGCTGAGCCCAACCCCTTTTGTGGTACCTCTCTGTATGCAAACAGTAGGCTAGGTAACAGGACATCCCACATCCTTCTGAGTTTGTCATTGAGGCCTATCATCATGCCTTTTGTGGTTTTGTTGAATCTCTCGACTTTACCATTTGTTTGAGGTGTGAAGGGGTGGTGATCTTGTAGCTCACTACGCATTCATCCCACATAGCTTTTAGGCATGCAGACATGAAATTAGCCTCTCTACCTGAGAGCGCCTCTTTAGGAAGCCCAACCCTAATGAAGTTGCCAAAGAGGGCCCTTGCCAATGCAGGAACAGTTACAGTCCTGAGGGGAATTACCTCTGTGTACCCTGTGTCATGGTCTACAACCGCCTGGGTAAATCCTTTCTCAGAAACAGTTTGAGGGTCTAGGGTACCAACAATGTCAATCCCTACCCTCTCAAAGGGAGTCCCAACCTCAGGTAGGGGAAGTAAGGGAGCTTTTGGGTGTGTGTCTGTAATGCCACGGGCCTGGCAGGTCGCACAAGAGCGACAAAACATCTTATTTTTTCAGACATCTGGGGCCAATGAGAATGGGCAACCAACCTATCCCAGATTTTGGTTTGTCCCACATGTTTTGCTCGGGGGATTTCATGGGATAAAGTGAGGACGGATTCTCTGTCCTTTTATGGGGGACCACCACTATCCTGTCTGCCCCTGGTTTGGGGTCCCTAGCCTCAGTGTACAGAAGCCCATCCTCCCAGTAGACCCTGTGGGTACCACTGACATTTCTCTCTTCTTACCTTGCAGCCTGCTGCCTAAGTCCATCAAGAGTAGGACATTCCTTTGGCCCTTGGCACAGGTCCTCTCTGGAGGGTCCCCCAGCACTTAGAAGCTCAGTCAGGTCAGGCCAGGCTCCCTCAATAGCAGTTCTCTCCTCAGGCACTGGGGCATCTCCCTCTGGATACCTCTCCCACTGGTCCTCTGACCTCTAAGAAGTTGCCTTAACATATTTCTTGCCCTTTCACATGTTTGGAGTCCACTGTTTCCAGATCCAAATCCCCTTTTCTTCCTTGGTGCGCTGCCTGTGCTCTTGTGGTAACACACACCCACTGAGGAGATACAGCACTTCTGTATGAGCCTTCCTCTCCAGTTCTGTCCAAATAGAAGTCTCAGGGGAATTTCCCAACAGACACTCCATTGGAATGGCAGGGGACACAACCACATTTTTTGGGCCAGTAGCCACTCCCCATTTTAAGCTTACCAAGGCCATTGGATGGAGCTTAGTCTCACTGCCAGCATTGGTAACCGGATGACTGACACCAGGCAAAATTTTGTCTGGGGAAACCAGTCTGGCTACCACCATAGGGACACTGGCACCTGTATCCCTCAGAGCCTCTACCACAGACCCATTGATCTTTGGCCATTATCTATACTTCTCCATGCTTGGAAGTAAGACAGCTGGGGCTTCAATAAACACCCCACCCACAGAAACTAAATTAACCTCTGTGTAACCTATGGCCTACCCAGAGTACACCTCTACCCCCACTCCTATGCTAGGCAATCTCTGGAACTGTCCACCACTGTGTTACTTTTTGAAGCATGTTGCATCTCCTGTCTTATGACCTGCCTGATGACAGTCATGACACACCCTAGAAGCCTTAGTTGGGTCCCAGTCTAACCCTGATATCGCTTTTCTTTTGACTGTGAGAAGTCTCTGAGCCCAACCTCCTGAGAATTCTTTTGATGGCCTTTAGAGAACACCTTATATTTTATCCTACTTGTTGCTCACCCCTTTCACCTGCTGGGAAGCCTGTGATCCCTTTTTCTGGTTACCCCCACTATGGTTCTTCTTAGATAGCCTGGATCTGGCCCATTTGTCTCAGAATCTACCAAACGCTGATGCAATTTCTCTGTGGTACAGATAGTTAAAGTGTGTTCTTTTTATAATTAAATTATACCATCCATCATCAATGCCCACCTTATTGCCTTTGATTCAGCGTTCTGGTGCTTTGACAGGACAGTCGACATAGGTCTGCTTCTGACCTTTATGGGTGTCTCTGAACTTTACCCTGTACTCTTTTGTAGTGAGTCAAAATCCTTCTATCATAGCAAAGTCTCAGTCATATGCTGATAGGATTCAACTTCCTCCTCATTATGGGTCAGAAGTCTATCTCTGTCCTTTACAGAGAATAACTCCCAAAGTAGAGAACCTCAGTGTTGGGATGGTATCTTCCTTATCTCGTAAGCCCCCTCAAAGGCTGCAAACAATTTGTAAATATAATCTCCATCACTATACTTAAGGACAATGCCTTTGAGGATTTTAGGGTAAAATAATTCCTCCTTCACCCTGTTGCTTTGATTGCTGCCACCATCTTTGGGCCAAAGGCCCAACTTAGACCTCCTTTCCTCTAGGGTAGTCTCCTCTCCACAAGTTCAAGTTTTCTCTCCTCCAGGGAGATTAAATTCAACTCTTCCTCTAGGAGTCCTATCACCCTTCCAGGGGGAGTCGGAAAGAGTGACATCTGTCACTTCTCACTGCTAAGTGAGGTCTGGGGAAGGGTTGAGAAGTCTTTGTCTTCAACGCTTTCCCCTTCATGTTCTGGGGCTAGAGCATCTTCCTTGACCTCTACTGGGTCATTCTCTGAGGGCAAATCCTCCTTCTTTTCTCTTTCCTGTACATAGAGGCTGAGGACCTTCTTTAAGGTCCTCATTTTTGGCAGTAGCTCTATAGCAATACTTCTTGCTTTGCACAAAGCTCATAGGTCACTGATTCTAATGGCAGGAAGAGTGGATAAGTGAGGACTCTTGTTGGTATCCATGCTGCCTTTTAACCTAGTAGTTGGGACCTTATTAACATTTTAGAAAAACTTTCAAAATGTTTCCTAACTCACTAAGACAATGATTTAGAGTTTGGCAGATGGGTTACTCCATCACAAACATGAGGCATACCATGTCCACCGTATTACAAGTTCATAGGATATAATAAGATCATAATACGGTGTGATGCAACTAGAGCAGTAATCATCTCGATAGATGTCGAGAAGGCTTTTGATAGCCTACGATGGGACTACCTAGAACGAGTCATGCTGCAGCTAGGACTAGGGGAAGGGTTTGTCAAATGGACGAGGCTTCTCTATACAAACCCCACAGCGAGAGTGCACTGGCCGTACAATATCCCCTTCCTCTGCCATAGGTAGAGGCACAAGACAGGGCTGCCCGCTATCACCTTTGCTTTTTGCGTTGGCAGTTGAGCCTCTCGCCCAGTCAGCTAGGTCCCAGAGGTTCTATGAAGGCATTACAATCAATGCCTGGACACATCATATTGCTCTATATGCGGATGACATGTTGCTCTTTCTCCGGAACGTAGATGCCGACCTACTAAGAGCAATGACAATGTTAGACAACTTTGGGGCTGCATCTGGGCTCCGGATAAACTGGGGGAAGTCGTCCATTTTTCCAGCTACTAGGGGTATCGAAGAACCAATGGACAATCGGGGCCTCCCGTGGTCCCCGTCCACATTCAAATACTTAGGGGTTAATATCTATCACTCCGCTGAGGATCTACTAGAAGGGAACATACAGAGCACGATTAGGAGTATCAAAAACAGCATGGTATTCTGGCAGACTTTTCCACTAGCGGTCACTGGGAGAGTTGCACTGATTAAGATGATAGTATTACCTAGAGTGTTATATTACTTTGCAACCATCCCACTCATAATACCGAGGGTGGTATTTAAAACAATCTCGTCCTTGATTACAGGATTTATATGGGGAAACAACAGACAAAGGATAGCATTGCGCACCCTCCAGAGAACAACAGCAGAGGGTGGTTTGGCTCTTCCTGACTTTGAATTATACTATTGGGCGAGCCAACTCCAATGGCTGGCGCGATTCATCAGAGCACCCCCAGTGGGAGATGCACTGAAAGCTCCTCTCCACTGCTCCCGAGATAGAATTATGGGTATTCTACTAAACCCCAAGAAACAGAATAAACCGCTTCCGGTAGAATGGGAGACATCGCGTCACTGCTGGGAACAATACCTAAAACGTACACACACCAGAACACCGTACTCACCAGAGGCCCCCCTGATCTGTGTGGGAGCTGTTGCAGGAAATCATGTGATAGGGGGTATAATCCGATTCATGGCATTTCAGATCGACACCATAGGGGCTCTATATAATAATGGGAAGCTGTGCTCCTATGCGGAACTGCAGGAAAGGTTCCAGCTACCGCCAGGGCTGTTCCTAACCTTTAACGCAATTGCCAGAACTCTTCGTAGACAATGGGGCACTGGGCTGGAAGAACCCCCCAGACATACTACCTGTGACCAAATATGCACTATAGGAGACCAAGGGAGGTTGATATCAGGGATTTTTCACTGCACTTAAGTAACTTAAAAGTCACCTTTATGTCTAACCTTCACTTGGTGAAGGTTAGGTGCAAAGTTACTAAGTGTGAGGGCACCCTTGCACAAGCAAAGGTGTACTCACATAGTTCAGGGAGATTTCCCCAGACTTTGTGAGTGCAGGGACAACATTACATGCGTGCACTACATATAGGTCAATACCTATATGTAGCTTCACAATGGTAACTCCAAATATGACCATGTAACATGTATAAGATCATGGAATTGTCCCCCCATGCCAAATCTGGTGTTGGGGTGCCAATCCCATTCATCCTGGGGCTTTCTTATGATATAGTACCTATATGATATAAGTGGTATAGTAGGAGTTTTGCATGTCTCCTAGTTCAGCCTAAGCTGCTCTGCTATAGCTACCTCTATCAGCCTAAGCTGCTAGAACACTACTAATCTACTAATAAGGGATAACTGGACCTGGCACAAGGTGTAAGTCCCACCAGCTACCCACTATAAGCCAAGGCTTCCTCCTAAAGTGGTGGTGCAGCAGTGGGATAAGTACGTGCAATTGCTTTACCACTTTGTTACCTGTGCTTTTCACAAGAAAAGATTGCTCCAATACTTAGAGCATATACAAAATATACCTAGAAGTTATTTTCTAACTTTCTAAAAATTCTGTTAAACTTTGTAAACATTTTTACAAAGTTCTAAAAAGTTTTCTTCTTTTCTCTAAAAAGTTAGCTCTATTCTTCTACTAACTTTTTACTTACCTTTTCTAAACTTTTTTCTTTCAACATGTCTTCTGTAGAAGCTACCCCTAGAGTTGTGAAAACAACATATGAACATCTTAACTTTAAAGGTTTGAGGGGTCTCTGTATTAAAATAAGTTTGGGGATTGGGAAGAACCCCAATAAGGAGTTCCTCTTAAATCTTCTCCTCCAAGATGACCAGGGACTCAGCGCTGGTCCAGATCAGACAGGGGAAGAGGTAGAGGATGATTCCAACCAGGAAGGCTCAGAGGAGCACATTGACAATCCTGGGGAGGGTACATCCACAGATTTAGCTGTTAACAAGCCACTTAGTACAACTGGTAGTGGGAAGGGTTCACACACTAGTAGGGCTCCCCTCACCCATAGAGGCCAGGTCACTAGAGTGGCCCCTGTTGGGAGATAGGTCTAACTCTGCACATTCCCATGTTACTTCTGTTTCAGAGGCTTCACATCATTCTAACCCTGAGGACTGGTCTCTAGATAGGGAACTCAGAAATCTGAGGTTAGAGGATGCCAGACTGAGGCTAATGAAGCAGCAGTTGGCCTTAGACAGGGACTCCCTGACTCTGGAAAAGGAAAGGCAGGGTTTGGGGTTAGTTCACCATGGTGGCAGCAGCTGTTTCAGAAATACAAATGATAGAGAACCTTCATTTGACTCTAGAAATCTGCTCAAAATTGTCCCCCCTCACAAGAATGGTGATGACATCTTAAGTGGTCTGCTGCACTTGAGAGGGCCTGTAAAGTTCAGAGGGTCCCTTATGTACAGTGGGCTGGAATTCTTTGGTTATCTTTCTCTGGGGAGACACAGAGAGGATGATGCAGATAGTTACCAAATTCTGAAAAATGCCCTCTTAGATGGTCTGGGCTTAACCACTGAACAGTACAGACTTAAGTTCAGAGAGACCAGAAAGGAGTCATCACAGGACTTGACAGACTTTGTAAACTGTTCTGTAAAGGCCCTAGAAGGATGGTTAAATGGCAGTTAGGTGATTGACTATGAAAGCCTGTATAACTTGATTCTGAGGTAGCATATTTGAAATAACTGTGTGTCTGACATGTTACATCAGTATCTTGTGGACTCAGATCTGACCTCTCCCCAAGAATTGGGAAAGAAGGCAGACAAATGGGTCAGAACAAGGAGAAGCAGAAAAAATTATGCAGGGGTTGACAAGGATGGCAATAAGAATGATGATAAGTCACATGACAAGGGTGGAGCCAAAGATAAAAAATCATCAGAGTCTTCATCAGACCCACAAAAATCCTCTGGGGGTTGTGGGTCAAAATCCTCTTCTCACAAAGATAAGAAACCTTGGTGTTATTTGTGTAGAGTCAAAGGCCATTGGGCAACTGATAGTCATTGTCCAAAAAAAAACATCAAACCTCCTACCACCACAACCCCAACTATAACCACTAGTGCCCCTAATAATAGCAGTGGTGGTGGGAAGAGCACGACTAATAGCCAATCGAAGGGTGCAGCTGGGCTCACCATTGGTAATGTAGTTGGGGTTTGTAGGAAGTTGGCTCTGTATGCACTATTTCAAAGTAAGGAATAGTATGCACAGAGTGCAAGGGTTCCCCTTAGAGGTAAGATAGTGTCCAAAAGAGATAATTCTAATGCTCTATTTTGTGGTAGTGTGGTCGAGCAGTAGGCTTATCAGAGGAGTAGTGTTAAGCATTTGTTGTACACACACAGGCAATAAATGAGGAACACACACTCAGTGACAATTACAGACCAATAGGTTTTTGTATAGAAAAATATATTTTCTTAGTTTATTTTAAGAACCACAGGTTCAAGATTTACAAGTAATACTTCAAATGAAAGGTATTTCAGGTAGGTACTTTAGGAACTTTGAATTAGCAAAATAGCATATACAGTTTTCACATAAATGACATATAGCTATTTTAAAACTAGACACACTGCAATTTTCAACAGTTCCTGGGGAGGTAAGTGTTTGTTAGTTTTTGCAGGTAAGTGAACCACCTACGGGGTTCAAGTTTGGGTCCAAGGTAGCCCACCGTTGGGGGTTCACAGCAACCCCAAAGTTTCCACACCAGCAGCTCAGGACCGGTCAGGTGCAGAGGTCAAAGTGGTGTCCAAAACGCATAGGCTTCAATGGAGAAGGGGGTGCCCCGGTTCCAGTCTGCCAGCAGGTAAGTACCCGCGTCTTCGGAGGGCAGACCAGGGGGGTTTTGTAGGGCACCGGGGGAGACACCAGTCAGCACAGAAAGTACACCCTCAGCGGCAAGGGGGCGGCCGGGTGCAGTGTGCAAACAAGCGTCAGGTTTGCAATAGAAATCAATGGGAGACCAAGTGGTCTCTTCAGCGATGCAGGAAGGCAAGGGGGGGGCTCCTCGGGGTAGCCACCACCTGGGCAAGGGAGAGGGCCACCTGGGGGTCGCTCCTGCACTGGAGGTCAGATCCTTCAGATCCTGTGGCCTGCGGGTGCAGAGTCTTTACCAGGCATCGGGTCTTTGAAGCAGGCAGTCGCGGTCAGGGGGAGCCTCGGGATTCCCTCTGCAGGCGTCGCTGTGGGGGTTCAGGGGGGTCAACTCTGGCTACTCACGGTCTCGTAGTCGCCGGGGAGTCCTCCTTGTGGTGTTTGTTCTCCACAAGTCGAACCGGGGGCGTCGGGTGCAGAGTGCAAAGTCTCACACTTCCAGCGGGAAACATGTGTTGTTTCAAAGTTGCTTCTTTGTTGCAAAGTTGCAGTCTTTGGTGAACAGAGCCGCTGTCCTCAGGAGTTCTTGGTCCTTCTAGATGCAGGGTAGTCCTCTGAGGCTTCAGAGGTTGTTGGACCCTGGGAACGAGTCGCTGGAGCAGAGTCTTTAGAAGGGGGGAGACAGGCCGGTAGAACTGGGGCCAAAGCAGTTGGTGTCTCCGTCTTCTCTGCAGGTTTTTCAGTTCAGCAGTCCTCTTCTTCTTAGGTTGCAGGAATCTGAGTTCCTAGGTTCTGGGGAGCCCCTAAATACTAAATTTAGGGGTGTGTTTAGGTCTGGGGAGTTAGTAGCCAATGGCTACTAGCCCTGAGGGTGGCTACACCCTCTTTGTGCCTCCTCCCTGAGGGGAGGGGGGCACATCCCTATCCCTATTGGGGGAATCCTCCATCTGCAAGATGGAGGATTTCTAAAAGTCAGAGTCACCTCAGCTCAGGACACCTTAGGGGCTGTCCTTACTGGCCAGTGACTCCTCCTTGTTTTTCTCATTATCTCCTCCGGCCTTGCCGCCAAAAGTGGGGCTGTGGCCGGAGGGGGCGGGCAACTCCACTAGCTCAAGTGCCTTGGGGTGCTGTAACAAAAGGGTTGAGCATTTGAGGCTCACCGCCAGGTGTTACAGTTCCTGCAGGGGGAGGTGAGAAGCACCTCCACCCAGTACAGGCTTTGTTACTAGCCACAGAGTGACAATGGCACTCTCCCCATGTGGCCAGCAACATGTCTGGTGTGTGGCAGGCTGCTAAAACTAGTCAGCCTACACGGGTAGTTGGTTAAGGTTTCAGGGGGCACCTCTAAGGTGCCCTCTGGGGTGTATGTTACAATAAAATGTACACTGGCATCAGTGTGCATTTATTGTGCTGAGAAGTTTGATACCAAACTTCACAATTTTCAGTGTAGCCATTATGGTGCTGTGGAGTTCGTGCATGACAGACTCCCAGACCATATACTCTTATGGCTACCCTGCACTTATGATGTATAAAGTTTTTCTTAGACACTGTAGGGGCATAGTGCTCATGCACTTATGCCCTCACCTATGGTATAGTGCACCCTGCCTTAGGGCTGTAAGGCCTGCTAGAGGGGTGACTTATCTATACCTATAGGCAGTGTGAGGTTGGCATGGCACCCTGAGGGGAGTGCCATGTCAACTTAGTCATTTTATCCCCACTAGCACACACAAGCTGGCAAGCAGTGTGTCTGTGCTGAGTGAGGGGTCCCCAGGGTGGCATAAGACATGCTGCAGCCCTTAGAGACCTTCCTTGGCATCAGGGCCCTTGGTACTAGGGGTACCAGTTACAAGGGACTTACCTGGATGCCAGAGTGTGCCAATTGTGGAAACAAAAGTAGAGGTTAGGGAAAGAACACTGGTGCTGGGGCCTGGTTAGCAGGCCTCAGCACACTTTCAAATCATAACTTAGCATCAGCAAAGGCAAAAAGTCAGGGGGTAACCATGCCAAGGAGGCATTTCCTTACACCCCCCCCCCAAACGAAAGAGGATGAGACTAACCTTTCCCAAGAGAGTCTTCATTTTCTAAGTGGAAGAACCTGGAAAGGCCATCTGAATTGGCATGGGCAGTCCCAGGTCTGTGTTCCACTATAAAGTCCATTCCCTGTAGGGAGATGGACCACCTCAACAGTTTTGGATTTTCACCTTTCATTTGCATCAGCCATCTGAGAGGTCTGTGGTCAGTCTGAACTACAAAGTGAGTACCAAAGAGGTATGGTCTCAGCTTCTTCAGGGACCAAACCACAGCAAAGGCCTAATACTCAATGGCACTCCAACGCTGCTCCTTGGGGAGTAACCGCCTGCTAATGAAAGCAACAGGCTGGTCAAGGCCATCATAATTTGTTTGGGACAAAACTGCCCTATCCCATGTTCAGATGCATCAGTCTGCACAATGAACTGCTTGGAGTAATCTGGAGCTTTGAGAACTGGTGCTGTGCACATTGCTTGTTTCAGGGTGTCAAAGGCCTGTTGGCATTCTACAGTCCAGTTTACTTTCTTGGGCATTTTCTTGGAGGTAAGTTCTGTGAGGACTGTCACTATGGATCCATATCCCTTCACAAACCTCCTGTAGTACCCACTCAAGCCAAGGAATGCCCTGACTTGAGTCTGGGTTTTTGGAGCTGCCCAGTCCATAATAGTCTGGATCTTAGGCTGGAGTGGCTGAACCTGGCCTCTACCTACAAGGTGACCCAAGTAAACCACAGTTCCCTGCCCTACCTGGCATTTGGAAGCCTTGATAGAGAGGCCTGCTGATTGCAGGGCCTTCAAAACCTTCTTCAGGTGGACCAGGTGATCCTGCCAGCTGGAGCTAAAGACAGCAATATCGTCAAGATAAGCTGCACTAAAGGACTCCAAGCCAGCAAGGACTTGATTCACCAACCTTTGGAAGGTGGCAGGGGCATTCTTTAAACCAAAGGGCATAACAGTAAACTGATAATGCCCATCAGGTGTGGAGAATGCTGTCTTTTCTTTTGCTCCTGGTGCCATTTTGATTTGTCAGTACCCTGCTGTCAAGTCAAAGGTACTTAAGTATTTGGCAGCACCTAGTTTATCAATCAACTCATCTGCCCTTGGAATGGGATGGGCATCTGTCTTGGTGACAGAATTAAGTCCTCTGTAGTCCACACAAAACCTCATCTCTCTCTTCCCATCTTTGGTGTGAGGTTTGGGGACTAAAATCACTGGGCTAGCCCAGGGACTGTCAGAGTGCTCAATGACTCCCAATTCCAGCATCTTGTGGACTTCCACCTTGATGCTTTCTTTAACTTGGTCAGACTGTCTGAATATTTTGTTTTTGACAGGCATGCTGTCTCCTGTGTCCACATCATGGGTACACAGGTGTGTCTGACCAGGGGTTAGGGAAAAGAGCTCAGCAAACTGTTGCAGGACCTTCCTACAGTCAGATTGCTGTTGGCCAGAGAGGGTGTCTGAATAGATCACTCCATCAACTGAGCCATCTTTTGGGTCTGTGGAGAGGAGATCAGGGAGAGGCTCACTCTCAGCTTCCTGGTCATCATCTGTTACCATCAACAGATTCACATCTGCCCTGTCATGGAAGAGTTTTAGGCGGTTCACATGGATCACCCTTTTGGGGGTCCTGCTAGTGCCTAGGTCTACCAGGTAGGTGACCTGACTCTTCTTTTCTAGCACTGGGTAAGGACCACTCCATCTGTCCTGAAGTGCCCTGGGAGCCACAGGCTCCAAAACCCAGACTTTGTGCCCTGGCTGAAATTCAACCATAGCAGCCTTTTGGTCATACCAAAACTTCTGGAGCTGTTTGCTGGCCTCAAGGTTTTTACTTGCCTTTTCTATATACTCTGCCATCCTTGAACGTAGGCCCAGTACATAGTCCACTATATCTTGCTTAGGCTCATGAAGAGGTCTCTCCCAGCCTTCTTTCACAAGAGCTAGTGGTCCCCTTACAGGATGGCCAAACAGAAGTTCAAAGGGGGAAAAACCCTACTCCCTTCTGAGGCACCTCTCTGTAGGCGAAAAGCAGACATGGCAAGAGGACATCCCATCTCCTTTTGAGTTTTTCAGGGAGCCCCATGATCATGCCTTTCAATGTCTTGTTAAATCTTTCAACAAGACCATTGGTTTGTGGATGGTATGGTGTGGTGAATTTGTAAGTCACCCCACACTCATTCCACATGTGCTTCAGGTATGCTAACATAAAGTTGGTACCTCTGTCAGACACCACCTCCTTAGGAAAACCCACTATGGTAAAAATACCAATGAGTGCCTTGACTACTGCAGGGGCAGTAGTCGACCTAAGGGGAATTGCTTCAGGGTATCTAGTAGTATGATCCACTATTACTAGCATGTATTGGTTCCCTGAGGCTGTGGGAGGTTCAAGTGGACCCACTATGTCCACACCCACTCTTTCAAAGGGGACCCCCACCACTGGAAGTGGAATGAGGGGGGCCTTTGGGTGTCCACCTATCTTACCACTGGCTTGACAGGTGGCACAGGAGACACAAAACTCCTTGACCTTCTGGGACATGTTGGGCCAATAGAAGTGGTTGACTAGTCTCTCCCACGTCTTGGTCTGTCCCAAATGCCCAGCAAGAGGAATATCATGAGCTAAGGTCAGAATGAACTCCCTAAACTCCTGAGGCACTACCACTCTCCTAGTGGCACCAGGTTTGGGATCTCTTGCCTCAGTGTAAAGGAGTCCATTTTCCCAATAGACTCTATGTATTCCTGTTATTTTTCCTTTGGACTCTTCAGAAGCTTGCTGCCTAAGGCCTTCAGGAGAGGGACAGGTTTCTTGCCCCTTACACAACTGTTCCCTTGAGGGTCCCCCTGGGCCTAGGAGCTCAACCTGATAAGGTTCTAACTCCAGAGGCTCAGTTCCCTCAGAGGGCAGAACTTCTTCCTGGGAAGAGAGGATCTCTTTTTCTTGTTGTGTGGAAGCTGGTTCTCCAGTCTTCTTTCCTTTTCTCTTGGAGGGTTGGGCCGTTTTTCCAGGCTCCAACACCACTTTTTCACCCTGAGCCTTGCACTGTGCCCTTGTCTTGACACACACCAGTTCAGGGATACCCAGCATGGCTGCATGGGTTTTGAGTTCTACCTCAGCCCGTGCTGAGGACTCCAGGTCATTTCCAAGCAAACAGTCTACAGGGATATTTGAGGAGACCACCACCTGTTTCAGGCCATTGACCCCTCCCCACTCTAAAGTTACCATAGCCATGGGATGTACTTTAGTCTGATTGTCAGCGTTGGTGACTGGATACGTTTGTCCAGCCAGGTATTGACCAGGGGAAACCAGTTTGTCTGTCACCATGGTGACACTGGCACCTGTATCCCTCAGGCCTTCTACACTTTGCCCATTAATTAAGAGTTGCTGCCTGTATTTTTACATATTAGGGTGCCAGGCAGCCAGTGTGGCTAAATCCACCCCACCCTCAGAGACTAGTGTAGCTTCAGTGTGAACCCTGATTTGCTCTGGGCACACTGTTGATCCCACTTGGAGACTGGCCATTCCAGTGTTAGCTGGAGTAGAGTTAGAAGTGGAACCTTTCTTGGGACAGGCCTTGTCTCCAGTTTGGTGTCCAGGCTGATTACAGCTACGACACCAGACCTTTTTGGGATCAAAGTTTTTACCCTTGTACCCAAAATTGGATTGTGAAGAGGCTCTGGGCCCACCCTCGTGTGCAGGTTTTTGGGGCCCTGTAGAAGACTCTATTTTTCCCTTTGGATGTCTCAACACTCTTCCCCTGGGGAGTCTTTCTGACCCCTTTCTTTTGGTCACCCCCTGTGGAAGTCTTAGTCACCCTAGTCTTGACCCAATGGTCCGCCTTCTTTCCCAATTCTTGGGGAAAAAATTGGTCCTAGGTCTACCAGATGCTGATGCAGTTTTTCATTGAAACAATTACTTAACAGATGTTCTTTCACAAATAAATTGTACAGCCCATCATCATCATTTACACCAATGCCTTGAATCCAGCCATCCAGTGTTTTCACTGAGTAGTCAACAAAATCAACCCAGGTCTGGCTCGAGGATTTTTGAGCTCCCCTGAACCTAATTCTATACTCCTCAGTGGAGAATCCAAAGCCCTCAATCAGGGTAGCCTTCATGAGGTTATAGGATTCTGCATCTTTTCCAGAGAGTGTGAGGAGTCTATCCCTACACTTTCCAGTGAACATTTCCCAAAGGAGAGCACCCCAGTGCGATCTGTTTACTTTTCTGGTTGCACAAGCCCTCTCACAAGCTGTGAACCATTTGGTGATGTCATCACCACCTTCATATTTAGTTACAATCCCTTTAGGGATTTTCAACATGTCATGAGAATCTCTGACCCTATTTATGTTGCTGCCACCATGGATGGGACCAAAACCCATCTCTTGTCTTTCCCTTTCTATGGCTAGGAGCTGTCTCTCTAAAGCCAACCTTTTGACCATCCTGGCTAACAGTAGGTCATCTTCACTGAGGCTGTCCTCAGTGAGTCCAGAGTTGCTGGTCCCTCCTGTGAGAGAACCAGTATCTCTGACTATCACATTTTGAACCAGGGTATGAGGAGCCCTGGTTTCCCTAACTAGGACTGGAGGTGGGACTTCCTTCACATCACTAGTTTCCTCCTCTGTGAGGTCATCCTCAGAGGGGTTGTTCTTGGCAAACTCTGCCAAAAGCTCCTGGAGCTGTAGTTTGGTAGGGTTTGAACCAGTTCTAATCTTTTTTATTTTGCAGAGAGACCTTAACTCTTTCATCCTAAGATGCAGGTAAGGGGTGATGTCGAGTTCCATCACATTCTCTTCTGCATTAAACATTATGGTGGTCATTCCAACCTCGGCGGTAAAAGGCGCTTACCGCCGTGCAGAAGACCGCCATAACACCGCCGCGGCCGCGGTAAATCGCCACGGTCATTCTGACCCACAACAGGCAAACCGCTAAAATACAGACATCCACACCAAAGGCCAGCGATAAACTGGCGAAGACCAAACCTCCACCGTCACGCCAACAGAAATCCGCCCACACTATCACGACACACGAATCCACGCGGCGGTCTTTCAACCGCGGTATTCCATTGGCGGTACACACCGCCGTGCTCAAAATACACACACACATACAAAACACAGCCACATTGGATAATTCGAAATACACACACCTGATACACATACAAACAACACTCCCACACACCCAATACAATATAAAACACACACCCACATCACCCACAAACCCCCACTCCTAGAGATTCGTGAACACGAAAAGAGATAAGAGACCCGAGCACCCAGACGCGCAATTCACTGTCACCCAGCAATATTACCACCCACTTCAAACTACACACCAATACACATCACCACACTTAGCACCACACAATCCACCCCACACATCACCCAAACCACCCCATGGCACCGCAAAGACACCCCAGGTTTTCTGAGGCTGAACTCAGGGTCATGGTGGAGGAAATTGTACGGGTAGAGCCACAGCTCTTCGGGACACAGGTGCAGCACACCACCATTGCCAGGAAGATGGAGCTATGGAGCAGAATAGTCGACAGGGTCAACGCTGTGGGACAGCACCCAAGAAATTGGGACGACATCAGGAAGCGGTGGAACGACCTACGGGGGAAGGTGCGTTCCATGGTATCCAGGCACAACATCGCGGTGCAGCGGACTGGCGGCGGACCCCCACCTCCTCCCCCAGAATTTACAACATGGGAGGAGCAGGTCTTGGCGATCCTGCATCCTGAGGGCCTCGCAGGAGTAGGCGGAGGAATGGACTCTGGTAAGTCAAATCTTAACTACTTCATCCCCCCCACCCCACCAGCATGCCAACTCATACCCCCACCCCCATCACACCTACTCCTTGCAAATGTCTCACCCTCACAACCCACCCATCCCAACACCAAGCCCTGCATCCGACCACAAAGCATGGACACCCATCACCTAAGCATGCCCACTGCACATACCCATCCCCCCCCAAACCACCGTCACAAAAGCCCCCACACAGGAATGCAAGCACAGGAGTACACGGGCACCCACCCATTGCACGCTATGGCACACACAGAAGCAATAATCATACTTTTATACCCCTGCAGGACCCGAACGCCACGTCACCGCGCAGGAGGGTCCAAAAATGTCCACTCCACCACCAGAAGAGGCCCACAGTGATGACAGCACCTCTGTCTCCCTGGATCTAGATGACCAGCCCGGCCCATCGGGGACCTCTGGACAGTCGGTTCCCCTCAGACAGCCACAGGCCACAGCAGACCTTCCCCCCTCTGGGAACACCAGCACAGCACTCACACAGCAGGCCCATATCTCTGTCCCCAGGTCCCCATATCTCCGCCGGCGCTAGTGGACAGGAGGCCCCGACACAAGACCAACAGGCCACCAGAACCCCACCCCCTGCAGAAGGAGAACCACCCCGTAAGCGGGCCCTGAGATCCAGGAAGAAGACAGAGTAAGATGCCAAGACCCCAGCCAGGAAAGGATACCTCCCTGATTGCCATCCCACTGTCCCACATTGACACCCTGTCCAACCTTACACTGCCCCTGCTCCACTTTCCACAGGCATCTGGACAATGCACCTGTGATACTGATAGTCTGGACTCTGCCATGGACAATCCTCCACCATCACACCTCAACGATTTGCAACCACCTACCAATTTAGAGCACTGTAATAAACACACTTATTGCATAAAACAATCTGGAGTCTGGCTGTGATTTTGTACAAATGTATTAGACATTACCGTGCCAAATGGCATATTCACATTGTGATGCCAACATACCAATGTCACACAGCTGTAGTCCATGGGGAAATAAAGCAGATGTCACGCAGTGGGGCCCACATCTCTGAAATTGGAAGGGAAAGTCACAACTCAGTTACCATACACTGGGGGAAAATGTCAGACAGTAGAGAGGTAGTAGGGGTTAAGCATATGTAATATGCCGGTGCGGATTCTTACCTGTGTATCATTGAAAATACTGCTGTATTACTGTGTTCCTGTTCTCTTTGTCGTCCTCTTCGCCTTCCTCCTCTTCACTCTCCACAGCCTCCACAGCTGCTACAACACCACCATCTGGACCATCCTCCTGCAGAAAAGGCACCTGGCGTCGCAAAGCCAGGTTGTGAAGCATACAGCAGGCCACGATGATCTGGCACACCTTCTTTGGTGAGTACATTAGGGATCCACCAGTCATATGGAGGCACCTAAACCTGGCCTTCAGGAGGCCGAAGGTACGCTCGATCACCCTCCTAGTTCTCCCATGGGCCTCATTGTACCGTTCCTTTGCCCTTGTCCTGGGATTCCTCACTGGGGTCAGTAGCCATGAGAGGTTGGGGTAACCAGAGTCTCCTAATAGCCACACACGGTGCCTCTGGAGTTGACCCATCACATAAGGGATGTTGCTATTCCGCAGGATGTCGGCGTCATGCACTGACCCAGGGAACTTGGCATTAACAAGGGAGATGTACTGGTCAGCCAAACACACCATTTGGACATTCATGGAATGATAACTCTTCCTGTTCCTGTACACCTGTTCACTCCTGCTGGGGGGGACCAAAGCAACATGTGTCCCATCAATGGCACCAATGATGTTGGGTATATGTCCAAGGGCATTGAAATCAGCCTTCACTGTAGCCAAATCCCCCACCTCAGGGAAGACGATGTAGCTCTGCATGTGTTTGAGCAGGGCAGACAACACTCTGGACAACACCTTGGAAAACATGGGCTGGGATATCCCTGATGATATGGCCACTGTTGTTTGAAATGACCCACTTGCTAGGAAATGGAGTACTGACAGCACCTGCACTAGAGGGGGGATCCCTGTGGGTTGGCGGATTGGTAACATCAGGTCTGGCTCCAGCTGGGCACACAGTTCCTGTATAGTGGCTCGGTCAAGCCTGTATGTCAGTATGACATGTCTTTCCTACATTGTCGACAGGTCCACCAGCGGTCTGTACACGGGAGGATTTCTCCATCTCCTCGCATGTTCCAGCGGACGGTGCCTATGAAGGACAACAGCGAGCACAGAGTCAATCAACCCACAGGTACGTAACCACAGCTTGCACATAACACCATTCCCAATGCATTGAATGGCTTGTATGAGTGTCGATGCAAGGCCTAGGTATGTGTGACGCAGTAGAAAATAAGGCATGTGGGCCCTTGAAATGGCGCCTGCCTGACCTGTGAAGTGCGACAATGGGATGTGAGGTCAATGCGCTGGCGTGGCACACCGTGGCGGTAGGCAGTCGAAGACCGCGGCGCAAAGCTGCATTGGTTAACATTGAACCCTATGGGTCTCAGGAGCCAATGACGATGTGCGCCGGCGGTCCGTACTGCTGCGGGCTTGACCGCCATTTTCTATCTGCTTAATCACTCGATACCTGATCTTCGACAGGAGAGGACCTACACTGCAAGTGCTGCTGTGACCACGGTCTGGAAGAGACAATGGCTCATGCGACTGGGGAAAGGGCCCCTGCCTTCACTGCTCAGGAGTTGGAGAAACTCGTGGATGGGGTCCTCCCCCAGTATGCGCTACTCTACGGTCCTCCAGACCAACAGGTAAGTACACTGGGACCATGCTTTGTGGCCAATGCCTGTGTTGAGTCGGGTGGATGAAAGATGGTGGTGAGGGGAGCGATTGAGGCATGCATCAAACGACAGATGAGAGCATGTGCCACATGGCAAGGGTGGGGATGGGGGGTCCACTCACATCGAGCATGCAGAAGGTGATGATTATTCTTCTCTCCCTGTACATGTCACATAGGTCAGTGCCCACCAGAAAATCGATATTTGGTGTGCCATCGCTAAGGACGTCCGGACCCTGGGGGTCCACCACAGACGGGGCACCCACTGCCGGAAGAGATGGGAGGACATCCGACGCTGGAGCAGGAAGACGGCGGAGTCTCAGCTGGGGATGGCCTCCCAACGTGGGAGGGGTGCCAGTCGTACTTTGACCCCCCTGATGTCCCGGATCCTGGCGGTGGCCTACCCTGATTTGGATGGGCGCGTGAGGACATCACAGCAGACACAAGGGGGTGAGTACACTCAAATCCTGGTGATTTTGCGCGCAGTGAAGGTGTCTGGGTGGGGGAGGAGGGCTGTGGGTATCCCTAGGCCAGGGCGATATCTGTAGGCTAGGCCCCTCTGTAAGGCATGGCCCTGTGCCCCCGCCCCCCACCTCTGTAGGGTTCCAAGTACAGCTATTCATTGCCCTGTGTCATGTATGTGAGCAGAGGTCGCCCATAGGCTTGTAGGCCATGTCCCACGGATTGCGTAGTCGACCCCAAGTGCGCGGGGTAGTGCAGGGGGCTTCTGTGTCTGTCCTGTCCGCCAACAGTGTCGCCAATGCATGCACTCAACATTTCTTTATTTTTCCCCACCCCCCTTTTTTGTTGTCTTCCTGTTCATTTGTGCATTAGCATCATCAGGCGGAGGAGAAGTGGCATCAGAGCACGAGGGAGCTGCATCTCACATGGCCATGGCGGGCCATGCAACTGACTCGGAATTCACCAGTGAGACGGAGGGCGAGGGGAGCTCCACAGCGGGGACTCGTGCGGATGTCAGTGACAGCGACTCGTCCTCTGAAGGGAGCTCCCTTGTGGTGGCGGCAACATCCGTGCCCCCCGCAACAACAGGTACAGCCGCCACCCAGCGCACCAGCACCACCCTCTCAGCAGCCCCTCAGCGTTTGCCCCGTGCCCGCTCACCCAGGAAGGTGGGCATCTCCTTCGCCCCAGGCACCTCAGGCCCTGCCCCTGTCACCCCTGCTGCCCTCAGTGAGGACGCTCATTGTTGGGCAGTCTACCCTTTTGAATGCCATCCAGGGTGTAGAAAGGGAGGTGCACCAGAGTAATGCATACCTGGAGGGCATTAATTCGGGTCAGGCTGCCCATCAGCGATTGTTCAACACTCTGGCCTCAGCACTGATGGCAGCAATTGTCGCTGTCTCTAGCCTCCCCCCTCCCCCCTCCAACTTCCTCCACCCATACCCAATCCCCTGTACCTCTGCCTATCCCAGACACACCAGACCAGCCTGCACACACCTCAACACCCAAGGGAAGCTCAGACAGACATAAGCACCACACATCACACAGGCATTCACACAAGCAACATCCACATGCAGACATACCAACACCCAACACCCACTGCCTCCACTGTGTCCCCCTCCTCCTCGTCTCCCTCCTCCCTCCCTGTCACGTCTCCACTCACACCTGCATGCACAACATCTTCAGCCACTACGTCCATCACCAGCACACACACCAGAACCCCCCGCACACGTGCAGTCACCACCCCAACTACCATTCACACGTCCCCTGTGTCCTCTCCCAGTGTGTCTGTCACCCCCTCTTCCAAGCTACACAAACGCAGACAGCCACCCACCCAACAGCCATCCACCTCACAACAGCCTCCAGCCCAAGCACCTGCACCCAAAGACAGCAGAGTTCAAACTCCTACAACCACAACCTCTTCCTCCACTCCCATACCTACTACACCTACCCGTCCCTCTCTTCCTAAACTTATTTTCCTATCAAAACTTGACCTCTTTCCAACAACTCCCCCACCCCGTCCATCTAATAGGACTCCAGTCAGCACCTCAGCCACCACAAAAGCGGGCCCTGTGAAGACAGTCTGCCATGGACTGTGGAGTCCCCCACCCTCAAGGGCAGCCAGTTCAGTAGGGAGCCAAGGCACGGGCAGCCCACCCCCGCAAAAACATGCGAAGATTGTCAGTGGCCGGCGCGAGAGGCCTAAAACACCTGGGACCAAAATCCCTACCATGGCTCCGGCAGGGAGTGTGGTGCCACCTGGCACACCGCCAAAGGTGGGGAAGAGCCACAGGCGAACAGGGAAGGCTGGGAAGGGCAGCACGCCCGACAAGACCGCCAGCAGCCCAGCTGTGCAGGAGGGCCCCGCATGCACCATCCCAGGTGGGCAGGAGAACACCAACAGGCCCGGTACTGCAGCCCAGGAGGGCCCCACCAGGCCCATCCCAGGTGGGCAGGAAGGCGCAGCCAGCCACAGGTCAGGTGGCGAATGACCTCCACGCCATGGGCGGATCCGCTGAACTGGGCACTCATCCGAAGCACAGCTGAACTGGGCCCCGCCGTCTCAAGCACCGCTGCGCTGGGCCCTTTATCTCAGGCACCGCTGCGCTGGGCCCTTCATCTCAAGCACCGCTGAACTGGGCACCGCCGTCTCAAGCACTGCTGAACTGGGCACCGCCGTCTCAAGCACCGCTGCGCTGGGCACCGCCGTCTCAAGCACCGCTGAACTGGGCACCGCCGTCTCAAGCACTGCTGAACTGGGCACCGCCGTCTCAAGCACCGCTGCGCTGGGCCCTTCATCTCAAGCACCGCTGCGCTGGGCACCGCCGTCTCAAGCACCGCTGAACTGGGCACCACCGTCTCAAGCACCGCTGAACTGGGCACCGCCGTCTCAAGCACCGCTGCGCTGGGCCCTTCATCTCAAGCACCGCTGAACTGGGCACCACCGTCTCAAGCACCGCTGAACTGGGCCCCGTCGTCTCATGCACTGCTGTGCTGGGCCCTCCATCTCAAGCACCGCTGCGCTGGGCACCGCCATCTCAAGCACCGCTGCGCTGGGCCCTTCATCTCAAGCACCGCTGCGCTGGGCACCGCCATCTCAAGCACCGGTGCGCTGGGCACCGCCATCTCAAGCACCGCTGAACTGGGCACCGCCGTATCAAGCTACCGCTGAACTGGGCACCGCCGTCTCAAGCACCGCTGAACTGGGCACCGCCGTCTCAAGCACCGCTGAACTGGGCACCGCCGTCTCAAGCCCCGCTGGCCCATTGGCGGAAGGGGCAGGCCAGCATCTGTGTCGGGCAGGGCTGCACGAAGCACTCTGGGCACTAGTCCCCCTCCAGTACCAGTGGAGACTGATATTGACTTGAGAGACTATGGCTTTGCACTCCCCAGGATGTAACAGTGGGCAAGCCACCCACTGTTATCGAGTTGAGAGACTGTGGCTTTGCACTCCCCAGGATGTAACAGTGGGCAACCCACCCACTGTAGAGACTTGAGAGACTGTGGCTTTGCACTCCCCAGGATCGGACAGTGGGCAAGCCACCCACTGTAGAGAGTTGAGAGACTGTGGCTTTGCACTCCCCAGGATGGAACAGTGGGCAACCCACCCACTGTAGAGACTTGAGAGACTGTGGCTTTGCACTCCCCAGGATGTAACAGTGGGCAAGCCACCCACTGTAGAGACTTGAGAGACTGTGGCTTTGCACTCCCCAGGATGGAACAGTGGGCAACCCACCCACTGTAGAGACTTGAGAGACTGTGGCTTTGCACTCCCCAGGATGGAACAGTGGCCATGGAGGCCCCTCGTGGATCTGGCGTCCTGGACTCATCTGGCTGAGGTGCCTGTAGTTTTGGTATCTGATGCCCCTGCAGTGTTCTCTCCGTTGGAGTCAGATATCCTGTGTGGGCTTTGCCCATGTGATTTGGGCCCAGTGGTCCACGAACAATGCCTGATACAAATATCGGACTGGACAATTTATGTATATAAAAGTTTTAGATGTGTGATATATTTTAAAGCCAGTGATACAATATATTCCAATGTTTATAATCATTTCCTTTTGTCTTTGCATTCTTCCGGGGGGTTTGGGGGGGTAACTGTGATGTCTTGCTATGCATTGATGTGTGTGTTGTAGTGGGTGAGGGTGGGTCCCCGTAATTTTTTGCCTCCCCTGTGTCGTAGGTGCAGTACTCACTGTTGTCTTCTGCGCCGGCGTTCGTGCTCCTGGTAGAGGAGCAGGAAGACAATCGCTGGGAGGATGTGGAGTTCGGGTTCCATGCTGTCCAGATTCCTCGTGGGGTGTATGGAGGTGAGTGTTTTCCGTTTGAAATGGCTGTTTCCGCCGTGTTTTTATCGGCGGGGCTACCGCCCTGGAAAAGGTGGCGGATTGGTGGGTTGTGATAGGGTGGGCGGTACATTGTCTCCCGCCTGTCTGTTGGCGGTGACTGCCGGGGTCGGAATTGCATTTTTTTCACTGCCAGCCTGTTAGCGGTTTGCCGCCGCTTTAACACCGACCGCCAGGGTTGGAATGACCCCCTATGTTTCTAAAAGTTGGAATACTTTTTAAGAATCTAAAACTATCTCTAGAACTTAATTCAAACTTTCACAAAACTTTTAAACTCTAAAATAAATGCTAACAGGGACTAACACAAGGCCCTAGCAGCACTTTTAAAAATTTAGAAAAAAAGCTCAAATTTCAAAAATCAGTTTCCAATGACAATTTTTGGAATTTAGTCGTGTGATCAGGTATTGGCTGAGTAGTCCAGCAAATGCAAAGTCTTGTACCCCACCGCTGATCCACCAATGTAGGAAGTTGGCTCTGTATGCACTGTTTCAAAGTAAGGAATAGTATGCACAGAATCCAAGGGTTCCCCTTAGGAGGTAAGATAGTGGCAAAAAGAGATAATTCTAATGCTCTATTTTGTGGTAGTGTGGTCGAGCAGTAGGCTTATCAGAGGAGTAGTGTTAAACAGTTGTTGTAAACACACAGGCAATAAATGAGGAACACACACTCAGCAACAATTCCAGACCAATAGGTTTTTGTATAGAAAAATATATTTTCTTAGTTTATTTTAAGAACCACATGTTCAAGATTTACAAGTAATACTTCAAATGAAAGGTATTTCAGGTAGGTACTTTAGGAACTTTGAATTAGCAAAATAGCATATACAGTTTTCACATAAATGACATATAGCTATTTTAAAACTAGACACTGCAATTTTCAACAGTTCCTGTGGGAGGTAAGCGTTTGTTAGTTTTTGCAGGTAAGTAAACCACCTACGGGGTTCAAGTTTGGGGCCAAGGTAGCCCACCGTTGGGGGTTCAGAGCAACCTCAAAGTTACCACACCAGCAGCTCAGGGCCGGTCAGGTGCAGAGGTCAAAGTTGTGCCCAAAACGCATGGGTTTCAATGGAGAAGGGGGTGCCACGGTTCCAGTCTGCCAACAGGTAAGTACCCGCGTCTTCGGAGGGCAGACCAGGGGGGTTTTGTAGGGCACCGGGGGGACACCAGTCAGCACAGAAAGTACACCCTCAGCGGCACGGGGGCGGCCGGGTGCAGTGTGAAAACAAGCATCGGGCTTGCAATAGAAATCAATGGGAGACCAAGGGGTCTCTTCAGCGATGCAGGCAGGCAAGTGGGGGGCTCCTCGGGGTAGCCACCACCTGGGCAAGGGAGAGGGCCACCTGGGGGTCGCTCCTGCACTGGAGGTCGGATCCTTCAGGTCCTGGGGGCTGCGGGTGCAGAGTCTTTACCAGGCGTTGGGTCTTTGAAGCAGGCAGTCGCGGTCAGGGGGAGCCTCGGGATTCCCTCTGCAGGCGTCGCTGTGGGGGCTCAGGGGGGTCAACTCTGGCTACTCACGGTCTTGTAGTCGCCGGGGAGTCCTCCCTGTGGTGTTTGTTCTCCACAAGTCGAGCCGGGGGTGTCGGGTGCAGAGTGCAAAGTCTCACACTTCCGGCGGGAAACGTGTGTTGTTTCAAAGTTGCTTCTTTGTTGCAAAGTTGCAGTCTTTGGTGAACAGAGCCGCTGTCCTCGGGAGTTCTTGGTCCTTCTAGATGCAGGGTAGTCCTCTGAGGCTTCAGAGGTTGTTGGACTCTGGGAACGCGTCGCTGGAGCAGTGTCTTTAGAAGTGGGGAGACAGGCCGGTAGAGCTGGGGCCAAAGCAGTTGGTGTCTCTGTCTTCTCTGCAGGTTTTTCAGTTCAGCAGTCCTCTTCTTCTTAGGTTGCAGGAATCTGAGTTCCTAGGTTCTGGGGAGCCCCTAAATACTGAATTTAGGGGTGTGTTTATGTCTGGGGGGTTAGTAACCAATGGCTACTAACCCTGAGGGTGGCTACACCCTCTTTGTGCCTCCTCCATGAGGAGAGGGGGGCACATCCCTATCCCTATTGGGGGAATCCTCCATCTGCAAGATGGAGGATTTCTAAAAGTCAGAGTCACCTCAGCTCAGGACACCTTAGGGGCTGTCCTTACTGGCCAGTGACTCCTCCTGGTTTTTCTCATTATCTCCTCCGGCCTTGCCGCCAAAAGTGGGGCCATGGCCGGAGGGGGCGGGCAACTCCACTAGCTGGAGTGCCCTGGGGTGCTGTAACAAAGGGGGTGAGCCTTTGAGACTCACCGCCAGGTGTTACAGTTCCAGCAGGGGGAGGTGAGAAGCACCTCCTCCCAGTACAGGCTTTGTTACTAGCCACAGAGTGACAAAGGCACTCTCCCCATGTGGCCAGCAACATGTCTGGTGTGGCAGGCTGCTAAAACTAGTCTGCCTACACGGGTAGTCGGTTAAGGTTTCAGGGGGCACCTCTAAGGTGCCCTCTGGGGTGTATGTTACAACAAAATGTACACTGGCATCAGTGTGCATTTATTGTGCTGAGAAGTTTGATACCAAACTTCACAGTTTTCAGTGTAGCCATTATGGTGCTGTGGAGTTCGTGCATGACAGACTCCCAGGCCATATACTCTTATGGCTACCCTGCACTTACAATGTCTAAAGTTTTGCTTAGACACTGTAGGGGCATACTGCTCATGCACTTATGCCCTCACCTATGGTATAGTGCACCCTGCCTTAGGGCTGTAAGGCCTGCTAGAGGGGTGACTTATCTATACCTATAGGCAGTGTGAGGTTGGCATGGCACCCTGAGGGGAGTGCCATGTCGACTTAGTTATTTTATCCCCACTAGCACACACAAGCTGGCAAGCAGTGTGTCTGTGCTGAGTGAGGGGTCCCCAGGGTGGCATAAGACATGTTGCAGCCCTTAGAGACCTTCCCTGGCATCAGGGCCCTTGGTACCAGGGGTACCAGTTACAAGGGACTTACCTGGATGCCAGGGTATGCCAATTGTGGAAACAAAAGTACAGGTTAGGGAAAGAACACTGGTGCTGGGGCCTGGTTAGCAGGCCTCAGCACACTTTCAAATCATAACTTAGCATCAGCAAAGGCAAAAAGTCAGGGGGTAACCATGCCAAGGAGGCATTTCCTTACAGGGTTGATCTAGTTAGGGAGATCACTGAGGCTGTTTTAGTCTCTGATGGTGGCATTGACCTAGCCACTTTTGTTGCTTGTCCCCTTAAGGTGGATAAGTACAAGCAACTACCCCTGATTAATGGTGTTCAGGTTGAGGCCTACAGGGACACAGGTGCTAGTGTCACAATGGTGATAGACAAACTGGTTGCCCCTGAGCAGCACCTACTTGGTCACCAGTACCAAGTGACAGATGCCCATAACAACACTGTTAGCCACCCCATGGCTGTTGTGACTCTCAACTGGGGGGGGGGGGTTACTGGTCCAAAGAATGTTGCGGTAGCCACTGACTTACTTGTAAAATGTCTACTAGGCAATGATTTGGAGACTTCAGCTTGGGCTGAAGTGGAGTTGGAGGCCCATGCAGCAATGCTGGGCATTCCTAGGCATATATTTGCTCTTACCAGGGCTCAGACCAAGAAGCAAAGAGGACAGGGAAACTTGGATCCTAGAATAATGGACCAAGTGCTCCCAAACCAAAAATTAGGGGTAAGAAGGGCAAACCCTTGTCCACTATTCCTTACCCCACAGATGATTCCCCTTTTGAGAAAGAGGAATTCTCTCCCTATGCAGAACCCACACCAGAGGTGCTGGAAGCTGATACAGCTGAGCTTTTGGGTGCAGGGGAGCGTGCCTGGGAAGAGCTGAGTGTGGCACAGCAAACCTGTCCCACATTCCAGGGCCTCAGACAGCAAGCTGTCAAGCAGCAAAATGGTGATGTCACTGACACACACAGAGTTTATTGGGAGAATAATCTCCTTTATACTGAAGCAAGGGAACGTAAACCTGGTGCCACCAGGAGATTGGTCATCCCCCCTTCAGTACAGGGAATTCCTCCGAACTCTGGCTCATAACACCCCTTTAGCTGGGCATTTAGGCCAGAGTAAAACATGGGACAGACTTGTTCCACATTTTCAGTGGCTCCATATTTCAGAAGACACAAAGGAGTTTTGTAGCTCCTGTGTCACCTGCCAAGCCAGTGGCAAGACTGGTGGCAGTCCAAAAGCCACCTTAATCCCACTGCCAGTGATTGGGGTGCCCTTTGAAAGGGGAGGGGTTGATATTGTTTGCTCCCTTGACCCCTCAACAGCTTCTGGCAATAGATTCACCCTTGTGGTGGTGGACCATGCTACAAGGTATCCAGAAGCTATCCCCTTAAGGACCACTGCAGGTCCTGCAGTGGCAAAGGCTTTCCTGGGAATGTTTTCCAGGGTGCGTTTCCCTAAGGAAGTTGTGTCAGACAGAGGTAGTAACTTCATGTCTGCATGCTTAAAGGCAACGTGGAAGGAGTGAGGTGTTACCTATAAGTTCACCACCCCTTATCATCCACAAACTAATGGCTTGGTTGAGAGGTTTAATAAAACTCTCAAAGGCATGATTATGGGACTCTCTGAAAAACTCAGAAGGAGATGGGATGTCTTATTGCCATGCCTCCTTTTTGTCTACAGGGAGGTACCACAAAAAGGAGTGGACCCCATCTAATTGTAGAAAAGAAAAGTGAGGTTACCTACCTGGTGGACCTGGGCACTGCCCTTAGGGTGCTTCATGTCAATCGCCTAAAGCCTTACTATAACAGGGCTGACTTAACCCTGCTCATGGGCTTCAGATGAGGGACAGCATGAAGTGAGTGAACATCTCCCTGATCTCTTCTCCAACACTGAAGCTGATGGATTAGTGGAAGGAGTGGTGCTTGCAGACGGCCTTACTGCTAAACAGAAGGAAGACTGTAACAATCTCCTTGATCAGTTTTCTGAACCCTTCTCACTCACACCTGGTACAACTACTTGGTGTGAACATACAATTGACCCTGGAGACAGTTTACCTATCAAAAGTAAAACTTACAGGCAACTTGACCATGTCAGAGATTGCGTAAAAGCTGAAGTTCAGAAGATTTTAGACCTTGGAGTAATTAAGCCTTCTGATGGTCCCTGGGCCAGCCCAGTGGTGCTTGTCCCCAAACCGCATAGCAAAGAAGGAAAGAGAGAAAAATGTGGTTTTGGGTGGACTATAGGGATCTCAATACAGTAACCAAAACAGATGCTCACCCTATAACCCTATACCCAGGGCAGATGAGCTAATAGATACACTGGCGTCTGCCAAGTATCTAAGCACATTTGACTTGACTGCAGGGTATTGGCAGATCAAAATGTCAGAAGACGCTAAAGCAAAAACTGCATTTTCTACTATGGGAGACTATTGGCTTAAAAAATGCACCTGCCACATTTCAGAGGCTGGTGAATACAATCCTCCAAGGTTTGGAAGCTCTTAGTGCAGCATATTTGGATGATATTGCTGTCTTTAGCTCCACCTGGGATGATCACCTGGTTCACCTCTGGAATGTTTTGGAGGCCCTGCAAAACTATCAAGGCTTCAAAGTGCCACATAAGGCAGGGGAAATTGGTTTATCTGGGCCAACATCTGGTAGGTGGAGAACGGATTGCACCACTACAGGAGAAGATTCAGACCATCATAGACTGGGCTTCCCCTACTGCTCAGACCCAAGTCAGAGCCTTCTTAGGTCTCACTGGGTATTAGGTTCATTAAGAACTATGGCTCCATTGCAGCCCCTCCTAATGACATCACAAGCAAGAAAATGCCTAAAAAGGTATTGAGGACAGCTAGCTGTCAGAAACCTTTTGAGGAGCTTAAGCAGGCTATGTGCTCTGCATCTGTCTTGAAGAGCTCAAACTACTCCAAAAAATTAATTGTTCAAACAGATGCTTCTGAATTAGGGGTATGGGCTGTACTATCACAACAAAACTCAGAGGGCCAGAATCAACCTGTTGCTTTCATTAGCAGGAGGTTGAACCCCAGAGAAAAGCGTTGGTCTACCATAGAGAAGGAGGCCTTTGCTGTGGTCTGGGCACTGAGGAAGCTGAGACCCTACTTGTTTGGGACTCACTTCATTGTTCAGACAGACCACAAACATCTATTATGGCTCAAAAGAATGAAAGGTGAGAACCCCAAATTATTGAGGTGGTCCCTTTCCCTACACGGTATGGACTTTACAGTGGAACATAGACCTGGAAGTACCCACTCCAATCCAGATGGATCTCCAGATATTTCCACTTAGACAATGAAGACTCATCTGGGCAAGGCTAGCCTTATTGTCCCTCATTTGGGAGGGGGGTTGTGTAGGAAAGTATCAACTTCCTTGGCATGTTACCCCCAATTTTACCTGTATGTCAGTATGTTTATGCCTGTCTCACTGGGATCCTGCTAGCCAGTACCCCAGTGCTCACTGTTTGTGGCCTAATGTGGGTGTTGTCAGTAGTGCTTAACTGTGTCACTGAGTCTCTGCTAATCAGAACCTCAGTGCTTATGCTCTCTCTGCTTTTAATTTTGTCACCATAGGCTACTGACTTCATTTAGCAATTTCAGTTGGCACACTGAACCCCCTTATAAGTACCTAGTATGTGGTACCTAGGTACCCAGGGCATTGGGGTTCCAGCATTTCTTTTGCATCCATAAGGAGCTTAGACAACCCCTTTCACAGGACTGCCATTGCAGCCTGAGTGAAATAGTGCATACACTATTTCACAGCCATTTTCACTGCACTTAAGTAACTTATAAGCCACCTATATGTCTAACCTTCATTTACAGAAGGTTAGGTTCAAAGTTACTAAGTGTGAGGGCACCCTTGTACTAGCAAAGGTGCCCCCACATAGTTCAGGGCTGATTCTCTGGACTTTGTAAGTGCGGGGACACCATTACACGCGTGCACTACATATAGGTCAATACTTATATGTAGCTTCACAATGGTAACTCCAAATATGGTCATATAAGGTGTCTAAAATCATGGAATTTTCCCCCATTCCAAATCTGATATTGGGGAGCCAATTCCATGCATCCTGGGGGCTCCACTATGGACCCCCAGTACTGCCAAACCAGCTCTCTGAGGCTTACACTGCAGCTACAGCTGCTGCCACCCCACAGACAGAGTTCTGCCCTCCTTGGGTTGGAGCAGCTCAGTCCCAGGAAGGCAGAACAAAGCATTTGCTCTGAGAGCAGGGAATTACACCCTCTCCCTTTGGAAATAGGTGTTACAGGCTTGAGGGGGTAGCTTCCCCCAGCCTCTGGAAATGCTTTGAAGGGCACAGATGGTGCCCTCCTTGCATAAGCCAGTCTACATCGGATCAGGGACCCCTTGTCCCCTGCTCTGGCATGAAACTGGACAAAGGAAAGGGGAGTGACCACTCCCCTGTCCATCACCACGCTAGGGGTGGCGCCCAGAGCCCCTCCAGTGTGTCCCAGACTTCAGCCATCTTTCTTTGCAAGGTGTGGGGGCACTCTGGAGGACTCTGAGTGGCCAGTGCCAGCAGGTGATGTCAGAGACCCCTCCTGATAGGTCCATACCTGATAAGGTAGCCAATGACATGCAGTTATACCTTGATGTCTGTCATGTTTTAGCACATTTTGCAACCAAAAATACCAAAACACTATACACACAGGTAAATATTAGCAATTTACTACAAACTTAGACCACAAGCCTAACTTTACTAAAAGTAAAGTTAGGCTTTTGGTCTAAGTTTAAACTTATGGTCTAACCTTAGACCAAAAGTCTATTTTTACTAAGAGTAAAGTTAGACTTTAGGTTTAAACTTAAACTTTTGATCTAAACCTATACTTTTGGTCTTGGTTTACCTTTGTGAATAGAGCCCAGAATATTTATCTTAGAAAAACAAGACCAAAACAACAGACCTACATCCAGTGGAAGTTGTGATATGGATTATTAAAGTTTAAATGTAAAAACTGTGCTTGCAAGTCACTAGCGTTCAAGAGGTTACTTGAGGTCGCAAGGAACCAGTGCAAATCCAAAATTCCTGGTCGAAGGTAATGGAGGTTAGGACAGCTATGGAACCCACACAGGGTCCACTGAAACAGTATGTTTGGTGGGGAGAAGAGTCGATACTGAGGACACAATACATTAATATTTTCCATGCAGTCAGGTAACTGCGTCCTCGTCGGGCTCCGTTGAGATTAATGCAATGCATTGTTGCTGTGCCACGCAGAGCATTTTTGGCGAGTCATGCAGGCTGTGAATTCACTGTCATCAGGCAGCCACTGCATCATCGATGGAGATCAGTGCGCTTATTTTTCTCCAGCACTAGAGGCGCAGCATCACTTTTTGCAGAATGTAGCTGCAGAACTCACTTCTGGGGCCCAGAGCATGGAATGGTCACCTCAGGCAAGGGTAAGACTTACGAAGGCAGAGTCTAGCAGCACCAGGAGATTTGCAGGCAGTCTTTGATGTCCCTGAGACTTCAGAAGAAGAGGGTCAAGCCAGCAAGCCCTTGGAGATCATTATGTTGAGAAGGCAGAGTTCTTCCAGCAGGGTCAGAGAGCAGATGGCAGCAAGGCAACAAACAGAAAAGCAGTCCTTACAGAAAAGCAGTTCAGCTGAGTCCTTGGAGCAGAATAGCAGTTCTTCTGAATGAGGTTCAGTTCCAGGTTGAGGAGTGTCTATGTTGATGGAGTCAGAGACCCTGTATTTATTCCCAAATGTGCCTTTGAAGTAGGGGAGACTTCGAAGAGTGGTTTTGAAGTGCACCAGTTTTCTTTCAGCCCATCCCATCTGCCAAGCTATCTGTGGCAGATAATCAGTCCTTTGTGTGGGGATAGGCCACTATCCCTTGAAATGTAAGTGAGAACTCCTTCCATCCCTCTGTCCAAGAAGGCCCATCAGTATGCAGATTAATGCAGATGCAGTTGAGTATCCTGTGTTTGTGGCTGTCTGGATGAAATGCACAAATATAGCTGTCATCCAGCCGCCCAGTCCAGATGTATATTGGAGACAGGCTGTAATCCACCCAGCAAAGAGCAGAGAAATGTAGACTTTCTAAAAGTGGCATTTCTAAAATAGATATGTTGAATCCGAATTTACCAGTACAGAGGATTTATCATTACCATTTCAAAGATACGAAATATGAGGTAGCTACTCCTTTCTGATCAGGAATTACAGCTTAAAAGCATATTAAGAAATTCCCAATGCTGGCCTATGAGAGAAGTAGGCTTCACAATAGTGAAAAATTACCTTGTGACTACTAGGACACGTAAAACTTAAAAGTACATGTCCTCCCTTTTAAACACACTGCATCTTGCCCTGTGGGTGACATACGGTTTACTTTAGGAGTGACATGTAATAAAAGGGGAGCTAAAGACTTGGCAAGGAGTTTTAAATGCCAGATCGAGGTGGCAGTAAAACTGCACACACAACCCCTTGCAATGGCAGGCCTGAGACACGGTTAAGGGGCTTCCTATGTTTGTGGCACAATCAGCTCAGCAGGCCCACCAATGGCATTTCAGTTATAGGTCCCATGAACATGTAGTGCACTTTACTAGGGATTTATAAGTAAATTAAATATGCCAATTGGGTAGGAGCCAATATGAGCATGTTTAGGGGAAAGAGCACAAGCACGTTGGCACTGGTCAGCAGCCCTAAAACCAGCAACTACAAGACCAAAAAATTAAGGGAGGTAGGCAAAAAGTGGGGGAAAGACCTCCCTAAGGTTGTCAGGTCTAACATGTGCCCCCTCCCCTAGCTGAAAGTGGAAGAGCTATCTCACCCCTTAGGAGCTCTCTTCACTAAGGTGGAAGAATCTGGAGAGACCATCAGCACTGGCGTGATCAGGCCCCTGGCAATGCTCCACCATAAAGTCCATTCCCTGTAGGGAGATTGACCACTTTAAGAGTTTAGGATTTTCACATCTCATCTGCATGAGCCATCTGAGGGGTATGTGGTCTGTTTGAACTCAGAAGTGAGTCCTAAACAGGTATGGTCTCAGCTTCTTCAGTGCCGAGACAACTGCAAAAGCTTCTTTTTCAATGGCACTCTACCTCTGTTTCCATGGAAGTAACCTGCTACTAATTAAGATTAATAGTTGGTCTAGGCCCTCCTCATTCAGCTAAGCTAAGACTACCCCTACGCCATGTTCTGAAGCATCCATCTACACAATTAATTCCTTAGAGAAATCAGGGGCCCTGAGCACAGGTGCTGTGCATATGATTTCCTTGAGAGAATCACAACCCTCTGTCCAGATCACCAATCTGTGCTGCTTCTTGGAAGTCAGCTTAGTTAAGGGCACAACAATGGTGTCAATATCATGGACAAAACAATGGATGAGTCCAGGGGTGAGTGAGAACAAGGAGGCAAACTGTCCCAGCAACTGGTAACAGTCACCTTGCTATACTGGGATCCGGGTGGCAGAGAGGTTGACACCCTCCTCTAACCTACTGTTTTCCTGTGCAGAGAGGAGGTCAAGGAGAGGTTCACTCTCTTCCTCCACACCACATCTATCACAAGGAGTATGCTGACCATTTGAAGTGAGGCTTCAGTCTGTTGACATGGAGCACCCTTGTGGAGTTTCTAGGGGTTTGGAGGTCCACTAAGTAAGTGGCCTCCCCCTTATGCTCCTTGACTCCAGTCCAGTGGTCCTGGAGAGGTCTGGGCTCTACTGGCTCCATGACACATACATTCTGATCAGGTTGAAAAGCTAGTAGAGTAGTCTTCTGATCACACAGTGATCATTGCTTCCTGCCTGGCTTCGGATTTGCTCTTGGCCATCTTCCAGAAACAGTGCATCTTGTCCTGGAGGGCCAGCATGTAGCTACCCACATCCTGAGGAGGGTTTCCTGGGAGCTTTCTGCCACCCTCCTTGACAATGCTCGGAGGTCCTCCGATAGGGTGACCATAGAGGAGTTTGAAGGGACTGAACCCTACTCCTTTCTGTAGCACCTCCCTGTAAGCAAGGAAAAGGCATAGCAAGAGGATATCCCACCTATGTCCCATGGCCTCAGATAGGCCTGCAAACATGCCCTTCAACTTTTTGTTGAATCTTTCAACTAGATTATTGGTTTGGGGATGATACACAATAGTGAACTTGTAAGTTACACTACACCCATCACCATGGACTTCATGTACGCAGACATGAAGTTAGTGCCTTGGTCAGACACTATCTCCTTGCGGAACTCCACATAGGTAAAGATCCCCTTCAGTGTTCTAGACACCATAGGCACAGTCACTGTCCTCAGAGGGTTTGCCTCTGGGTAGCATGTTGTTAGAAATGGGGTTTTTGGTTGGCAGTCAGGTTACCCTCTGTCCAAGCAAGAATCCTCACTCTAGTCAGGGTAAGTCACACACAATCCAAAATTATCCTGTGCCCACCCTCTGGTAGCTTGGCACGAGCAGTCAGGCTTAACTTAGAAGGCAATGTGTAAAGTATTTGTGCAATAAATCATACAATAACACAATACTGTATAGCACCACAGAAATACACCACACAGTGTTTAGAAAAATATATAATATGTATCTGGATAATTGCAGGTCAAAACGAATAAAGATGCAATGTGAAATTGTAGAGATATCACTGAAAAGTGATATAAAGTGTCTTAAGTCTTTAAAAAGCAAACAAAGTCTCTTTCAAGCACAAAGTACCTGGTTTAAAGTGGAACATCTCCGCAAAGGGCCGCAGAAGAAGAGATACGTGGAAAAATGGTGTGTGCGTCAATTTCTCCCCTGCACACACGGACTTGCGTCGTTATTTTTCACGCGGGGAAGTCATGCGTCGTTTTCTGGCGAGCGGACAGTCTCTCTCTGTGGTTCGCGGGATTACCAGATGTCCCGGGGTCTGTGCGTGGAAACCTAGGCTGGTTTTCCAGCTGTGCGTCGTTCCGGTGGGCTGTGCGTGGAATCTTCTTCCTCATGGCAGGCGTTGCGTCGATTTCCTTTCTGGAGTTGGGCGGCGTTGTCCAGGCGAGACCGTGCGTTGAAGTTCCGGTCGCACCGCAGGCGTCGCTTCGAGCGGCGTCTTTCCGGATCGGCGTGCAGTGAATTTTTCACAGCAGAGCAAGCTGTGCGTCAAATTTTTCGGCGCACAAGACGTCCAAATGAAAAAGAGAAGTCTTTTTGGTCCTGAGACTTCAGGGAACAGGAGGCAAGCTCTATCCAAGCCCTTGGAGAGCACTTCAGCAGCAAGGCAAGAGTTCAGCAAGGCAGCAGGCCAACAGCAAGGCAGCAGTCCTTTGTAGAAAGCAGACAGGTGAGTCCTTTAGGCAGCCAGGCAGTTCTTCTTGGCAGGATGCAGGTTCAGGTTTCTACTCCAGCAAGTGTCTGATGAGGTAGGGCAGAGGCCCTGTTTTATACCCAAAGGTGCCTTTGAAGTGGAGGAGACTTCAATCAATCAATCATATTTATACAGCGCGCTACTCACCCGTGAGGGTCTCAAGGGGCTAGGGGTGGGGGTCACTGCTGCTCGAAGAGCCAGGTCTTGAGCTGCCTCCGGAAGGCGAGGTGGTCCTGGGTGGTCCTGAGGTGGGCGGGGAGGGAATTCCACGCCTTGGCTGCCAGGTAGGAAAAGGATTTCCCACCTGCAGTGGTTCGGCGGATGCGGGGGACGTCGGCGAGGGCGAGGCTGGTGGAGTGAAGTTGACGGTGGGCGTGTAGAAGGTGAGGCGACGGTTGAGGTATTCGTGGCCCTTGTTGTGGAGGGCTTTGTGTGCGTGGGTGAGGAGCCTGAAGGTGATCCTTTTGTTGATGGGTAGCCAGTGCAGGTGTCTCAGGTGGGCGGAGATGTGGCTGTGGCAAGGTACGTCGAGGATGAGGCGTGCAGTGGCGTTTTGTATTCGCTGAAGACGTTTCTGAAGTTTTGCGGTGATTCCTGCGTATAGGGTGTTTCCGTAGTCTACGCGGCTCGTGACGAGGGCGTGGGTCACAGTTTTTCTGGTGTAGGCGGGGATCCAGCGGAAGATCTTTCGGAGCATGCGGAGTGTGAGGAAGCAGGAAGACGAGATGGCGTTGACTTGCTTGGTCATGGTGAGAAGGGGATCCAGGATGAATCCGAGGTTGTGTGCGTGGTCTGAGGGGGTCGGTGCGGTGCCCATGGCCGTGGGCCACCAGGAATCGTCCCAGGCGGATGGGGAGTTTCCGAGGATGAGGACTTCCGTTTTGTCTGAGTTCAGCTTCAGGCGGCTGAGTTTCATCCATTCTGCGACGTCTTTCATTCAATCCTGCAGGTTGGTTTTGGCGGTGGCTGGGTCTTTGGTGAGGGAAAAGTATCTACTGGGTGTCGTCGGCGTAGGAGATGATGTTGATGTTGTGTTTGCGTGCGATGTCGGCGAGGGGGCTCATGTGGACATTGAAGAGAGTAGGGCTGAGCGAGGAGCCCTGTGAGACGCCGCAGATGATCTTGGTGGGATCCGAGCGGAACGGTGGGAGGTAGACTCTTTGGGAGCGGTCAGAGAGAAAAGAGGTGATCCAGTCCAGGGCCTGTCCTTGGACACGGGTGGAGCGGAGGCGGGTTTTTAGGGTGCGGTGGCAGATGGTGTCGAAGGCAGCCGAGAGGTCGAGGAAGATGAGGGCGGCTGTTTCTCCGTTGTCCAGCAGAGTTCAGATGTCGTCGGTGACTGCGATGAGGGCTGTTTCCGTGCTGTGGTTGGGCCGGAATCCAGATTGGGAGGGGTCAAGCAGGTTGTTGTCTTCGAGGAAGTTTGTCAGTTGTTTGTTGACGGCCTTCTCGATGACTTTGGGCGGGAAGGGGAGGAGCGAGATGGGGCGGAAGTTCTTCAGATCGCTGGGGTCCGCCGTGGGTTTCTTCAGGAGAGCGTTGACTTCCGCGTGTTTCCAGCTCTCGGGGAAGGTGGCAGATGCAAACACGCTGTTGATGATGGTCTGGAGATAGGGGGCGATGATGTCGTCTGCTTTGTTAAAGATGTATTGTGGGCAAGGGTCCGAGGCGGCACCGGAGTGGATGGTGTTCATGGTAGTTTTGGTCTCTTCGGCGCTGATGGGTGTCCAGGCTTGAGGGTTACGGCTGGGGCTGTGGATTCCGTGGTGGTCGGCGGGGTCTGTGGACCAAAGCTGTCGTGTAGGTCGGTGATCTTTCGATGGAAGAAGGTGGCTAGGGAGTTGCAGAGTTCTTGTGAGGGTGTGATGGAGTTGGAGCTGGCGTTGGGATTGGAGAGCTCTTTGACGATGTTGAAGAGTTCTTTGCTGTTGTGGGTGTTCTTGTCCAGTCTTTCTTTGAAGGATGCTCTTTTGGTGGCGCCGATCAGCTGGTGGTGTTCGCTGGTGGCGATTTTGAGGGCTGACATGTTTTCTGCGGTGTGATCTTAGCGCCAGGTTTTCTCGAGGGTACCGCAGGTTTTCTTGGATTCTTTGAGGGCGTCTGTGAACCATTGTGGTTTCCTGGTGTTGGTCTGTCTTGGGAGACGTCTGAGGGGGGCAAGGTTATCAGCGCAGTTGGTGATCCACTGTGTGAGGCTGAGGGCTGCGTTGTTGGTGTCGGAGGTGATGGTAGGTTGGTTGTGGTTGAGAGTGGAGAGTAGCTGTTCTGTGGAGATTTTGTTCCAAGGTCTGCGTGAGATAGGTTGTGTGCGAAGGTGGAGAGTCTTGCGTCTGAAGGTGAAGTGGACACATCTGTGTTCAGTCCAGTGTATTTCGGAGGAGTGGCTGAAGGATACGTGGTTGCTGGCGGAGAAGATGGGGTCGAGCGTGTGTCTGGTGATGTGGGTGGGGGTGTTCACCAGTTGCTTGAGACCGAGGTTGTCGAGCAGGGTGGTGGTGTTGGTGTCGTTGTTCTGCTCCAGGTGGAAGTTCAGGTCTCCGAGGAGGATGTAGTCTGGGGAGGCTAGGGCGTGCGGGGAGATGAAGTCTGTGATGGATTCGCTGAAAAGGGCGCGTGGGCCGGGGGGCCTGTAGATGAGAGTTCCTCTGAGGGTGGTCGTGGGGTCGGTGTGGGTCTGGAAGTGCATGTGTTCGGCAGTGAGGGGGGTGTCTTCGGTGGAGGTAGTGACGTTGATGGTGTTCTTGAATATGATGGCGATTCCTCCTCCGACTTGGTTGGTGCGGTCTTTCCTAGCGATCTTGTAGCCGTGGGGGATGGCTATGGCGATGTCGGGGGCCGATGAGGCGTTCATCCAGGTCTCAGTGAAGAAGGCGACGTCCGGTTGGGTAGAGTCCAAGAGGTCCCATAGTTCAATGGCGTGCTTGTGGACGGAGCGTGCGTTGATGAGGATGCACTTGAGGTGGTTATTGGCGCGTGGGCTGGTGGGCGGGGTGCAGTCGCGGTGGAAGGTATGCTTGCAGGTTTGACATGCGAAGGGTCCATGAGTGCGTTTCAGGCTGGCTTGGTAGCAGGTTATAGTACGTCCCGGGTTGAGTATTACTATTCTAGAAATGCCACTTTTAGAAAGTGAGCATTTCTTTGCACTTAAATCTTTCTGTGCCTTACAACCCACGTCTGGCTGGGCTTAGTTGACAGCTCCTTGTGCATTTCACTCAGACACACCCCAAACACAGGGTGTTTCAAAGAGAAGCTAAGAAGTACACCAGGTCCCCTTTCAGTTCAATCCTGTCTGCCAGGGTTCCAGTAGGGGGTGTGGCAGTCCTTTGTGTGAGAGCAGACCCTCCACCCTCCCAGCCCAGGAAGACCCATTCAAAATGCAGATGTATGCAAGTGAGGCTGAGTACCCTGTGTTTGGGGTGTGTCTGAGTGAATGCACAAGGAGCTGTCAACTAAGCCCAGGCAGACGTGGATTGTAAGGCACAGAAAGATTTAAGTGCAAAGAAATGCTCACTTTCTAAAAGTGGCATTTCTAGAATAGTAATATTAAATCCAACTTCACCAGTCAGCAGGATTTGGTATTACCATTCTGGCCATACTAATTATGACCTTCCTACTCCTTTCAGATCAGCAGCTACCACTTCAATACTGTATGAGGGCAGCCCCAATATTAGCCTATGAAGGGAGCAGGCCTCACAGTAGTGCAAAAACGAATTTAGGAGTTTTACACTACCAGGACATGTAAACTACACAGGTACATGTCCTGCCTTTCACCCACACAGCACCCTGCTCTAGGGGTTACCTAGGCCACACATTAAAGGTGACTTATATGTGGAGAAAGGGGAGGTTTAGGCTTGGCAAGTACTTTTAAATGCCAAGTCGAGGTGACAGTGAAACTGCACACACAGGCCTTGCAATGGCAGGCCTGAGACAAGGTAAAGGGGCTACTTCAGTGGGTGGCACAACCAGTGCTGCAGGCCCACTAATAGCATTTAATCTACAGGCCCTAAGCACATATAGTGCACATTACTAGGGACTTATAAGCAAATTAAATAGTCCAATCAGGTATGATCCAAGGTTACCATGTTTAAAGGGAGAGAGCATATGCACTTTAGCACTGGTTAGCAGTGATAAAGTGCGCAGAGTCTAAAAGCCAGCAAAAACAGTCTCCAAAAAGTGGAGGGTGGCAGGCAAAAAGTTAGGGGTGACCACCCTAAGGCTGTCAGGTCTAACATGTGTCCCTCCCAGCTGAATGTGGGGAGAGCTACCCGACCTCCTCGGAGCATTCATCGCTAAGGCGGAAGTATCTGGAGAGACCATCAGCATTGGCGTGGTCAACCCCTGGGCGATGCTCCACCGTAAAGTCCATGCCCTGTAGGGAAATGGACCACCTCAAGAGTTTAGGATTTTCGCCCCTCATCTGCATGAGCCATCTGAGGGGCCTGTGGTCTGTCTGAACCCGGAAGTGAGTTCCAAACAGGTATGGCCTCAGCTTCTTCAGTGCCCAGACCACAGCAAAAGCTTCTCTCTCAATAGCACTCTACCTCTGTTCCCGTGGTAATAGCCTTCTGCTAATAAAGACTACTGGTTGGTCTACGCCCTCCTCATTTAGCTGTGCTAGGACCGCCCCTATGCCATACTCTGAAGCGTCTGTCTGCACGATAAATTCCTTGGAGTAGTCAGGGGCCTTGAGCACAGGGGCCGTGCACATGGCTTCCTTCAGAGAGTCAAAGGCTTTCTGACAAGCCTCTGTCCAATTCACAAACCTAGGTTGTTTCTTGGAAGTGAGTTCTGTCAAGGGTGACACAATGGTACCATAGCCCTTGACAAATCTGTGGTAGTATCCAGTGAGGCCTAAAAAGGCTCTCACCTCAGTCTGTGTTCTAGGTGGTTGCCAGGCCTTGATAGTTTCAATCTTGGCCTGGAGTGGCTGCACCTTGCCACCACCCACTAGGTGTACCAAGTACACCACGGAACCCTGCCCAATCTGGCATTTACTAGCCTTGATGGTCAGGCCTGCCTGTTGTAGGGCCTGAAGCACCTCCTTGAGGTGGATCAGGTGTTCCTCCCAGCTGGAACTGTAGACATCTATGTCGTCCAGGTAGGCTGCACAAAAGGCATCCTTGCCAGCTAGGATCCTGTTAACCAACCGTTGGAAGGTAGCGGGGGCATTTTTCAACCCAAATTGCATCACCCGGAACTGGTAATGGCCATCAGGTGTGGAAAATGCGGATCTCTCTTTAGCCCCCTCAGTCAGGGCGATCTGCCAGTACCCTGAAGTAAGATCAAACGTATTCAGGAACTTGGCAGCGCCTAGTCTGTCAACGAGCTCATCAGCTCGGGGGATGGGGTGAGCATCAGTCCGTGTGACTGAGGTGAGACCCCGGTAGTCCACACAGAACCTGAGTTCTGGCTTCGCACCTGGGGCAGTAGCCTTAGGTACCAACACCACAGGGCTGGCCCAGGGACTACTGGAATTCATAATAACCCTTAAAGCTAACATCTTGGAGACCTCCTCCTTGATGCTGGCCTTCACCTTATCCGATAACCTGTAAATTTTGTTCTTCACAGGGAGACTGTCACCTGTGTCAATGTCATGAACACAGAGGTGGGTCAGTCCTGGAGTAAGGGAGAACAGGGGGGAGAACTGCTCCAACAGCTCATAGCAGTCTCCTCTCTGGTTTAGAGTCAGGGAGTCAGAGAGAATGACACCTTTCACTGACCCATCACCTTCTTGGGCAGAGAGGAGGTCGGGGAGAGGTTCACTCTCCTCTTCCATTCCTTCATCTGTGACCAGAAGCATGTTGACTTCAGACCTCTCAAAATGAGGCTTCAGTCGGTTGACATGGAGCACCCTTAGGGGGTTCCTAGAGGATTGGAGGTCCACTAGGTAAGTGGCCTCCCCTTTCCGCTCCTTTACTTCAAATGGGCCAGACCAGCGGTCCTGGACAGCTCTAGGCTCTACTGGCTCCATTACCCACACTTTGTCTCAAGGTCGAAACGCTACTAGGGTGGCCTTCTGGTCATACCAGCGTTTCATTACCTCTTGACTGACCTCAAGGTTACTTTTGGCCTCTTTCCAGAAGCGGTTCATCTGGTTGCGGAGGGCCAACATGTAGCTGACCACATCCTGAGAGGGTGCCTTTGGAGCTTTTTCCAACCCCTCGTTGACAATGCTTAAGGGTCCCCTGACAGGTTAAAGAAGCTCAAAGGGACTGAACCCTACCCCCTTCTGGGGTACCTCTCTGTAAGCAAAGAGAAGGCATGGTAAGAGGACGTCCCACTTACGCCTCAGGGCCTCAGGGAGGCCACCAATCATGCCTTTCAAGGTCTTGTTGAATCTCTCCACAAGACCATTAGATTGGGGGTGATAGGGTGTGGTGAACTTGTAGGTTACACCACACGCATCCCACATAGACTTCATGTATGCAGACATGAAGTTGGTGCCTCTGTCAGACACTATCTCCTTTGGGAATCCCACATGGGTAAATATCCCCATCAGAGTTCTGGTCACCACCAGTGCAGTTACGGTCCTCAGAGGGATTGCCTCTGGGTAACGGGTGGCATGGTCCACCAAAACCAGGATGAACCTTTTGCCTAGGGCAGTTTTGGGGTCCAATGGACCAACAATGTCGATGCCCACCCTTTCAAAGGGGGTGTCAACGACAGGAAGTGGAATCAGGGGGGCCTTAACCCTTTTTCCTGTTTTACCACTGGCCTGGCAGGTAGGGCAAGATCTAAAGAATATATCTGAGTTTGTCCTTATTCTGGGCCAAGAAAAGTGGGTGACAAGCCTGTCAAAGGTCTTGTCTTGCCCCAATTGTCCTTCCAGGGGAATGTCGTGAGCCAGACCCAGTAGGAAGGTTCGGTAACACTGGGGGACAACCAGCGCACGCGCTGCCCCAATGGCCGGAACCTTAGGCTCACTGTAGAGGAGATCATTCTCCCAATATATGTGGTGATCGCCAGAGGCTACACCTGCTGCCTGGGCTGAGGCTTGCTTCCTCATACCCTCTAGAGTGGGACATTCTTTCTGCGCCTTGCAGAATTCCTCCCTCGTGGGTCCAACCTCAACTTGCCAGCCAGCAAGCTCAGGTAGATCAGCTAGGGTGGCAATGTCTTCCCCAATTGGCTCCTGGGCCTCCTCCTCAGGAACCCCGTCAACCACTGCGGGAACTTCTGGGACCGGTTTCCCGTGCCCTTTGCCCCTCCTCTTGGCAGTTGTCTGGGCCATTGTTCCAGGCTCCAAACGCCCTTGACTTCCCTCTCGGTCAGCCATGGACCGTGTGGTCATGCAGACCCACTCAGGCAATCCTAACATTTCTAAGTATGGCCTTAGCTCTACCTCCTTCCAGGTTGTGTGCTCGAGGTCGTTGCCTAACAGACAATCTACAGGCATGGCAGGACTCACAGCTACTTTCAGAGTACCAGAGACCCCCCCCCCACTCAAAGGGAACTAGAGCTACTGGTAGGTGGCTCTCATGATTGTCAGCTACTATGACCTGGTGAAATGTATTGGGAATGACCTGCTCTGCTGACACCAGCTGACCCTTGACAGTGGTCATGCTGACTCCTGTGTCACGCAGACCCTCTACCCTTTGCCCATTGATGATGACCCACTGTCTATACTTGGAAGTATTGGCAGGCATGTGGGCTTTTGGCACCATCTCTGCATCCCCCGGGGACACTAGGGTTACCTCTGTCTGCACCCCAAAACTGTCTGGGACCATCTCCTCCCCGAGCGCTATGCTAGCCAACCCAGGTGTCTGCCTTCCTTGGGGGGGCTGTGCCCTCTTGGGACACTTGGAGTCGCCCTCAGAGTGCCCATACTTATTGCACTCTGAACACGGGTGTACAAACCTCCCTGTCTTATGGTCAGTGAAACCTTTCTTTTGAGAATCAGACCGGGACTGGTTACCATTACTCCCTTGGGAACTATTTTGGGGGCCTTTTGAGAACTCCTTGTTTTTAAGTTTTTCTCCCCCCTCTTTCTTCTGATGGGAACCCTGACCACCTTTGTGGGTGTCCCCCCCAGATACCTTCTTGGACACTCTGGTACAAGTCCAGAGGTCTGCTTCCTCAGCAAGCTTCCTGGGATCAGTGAGCTTACTGTCTACTAGGTGCTGGCGCAACTCTGTAAAACAAATACCAAGCAAATGCTCTCTCAGAATCAAATTATATAATCCTGTGTAATCATCTACTTTGCAGCCCCACACCCATCCATTCAGTGCCTTACTGGAAAAGTCAAAGAAATCTACCCATGTTTGTGTGGATAGTTTGGTGCTGTCCCTGAACATGATGGTATCTCTCAGGGGTCAGCCCAAACTTGGCAAGTAAAATGGCTTTCTGAAGTGGGTATGTGTTTTGATCCGGTTTGTCTAATGTGAGAAGTGTGTCCCTCCCCAAAGGCGACACATAACCCCACATAGCTACCCCCATTGCCCTTCAGGAACCTCATGAGCCCTTAGTGCAACTTCATAAGCAGCTAACCATTTATCTATGTCATCTCCCACCACAAAACTGGGCACCACATTTTTGGGTATACGAACCTTCTTTTCTCCAGCAGGTCCTGTCTGTATGCTGCCACCATTACTGCTGGATTCAGACTGCTTGGCCTTGAGATCCAGCTCCTTGACACTCAGTTCATGAGCCAACAAAAGTTTATTTTCAGCCAAGGCTCTCTCAGCTGCAGCTTCAGCTCTTTCAGCTTCAATCTGTTTGGCTGCTCTTTCAGCCTCAGCTTGCTTGGCTTCTCTCTCTGCCCTTCTTTCCTCCTGTTGAGCCTCAATTTTCAGTTTTGCCATTTGCAATTGGAACGCCGTTTCTTCTCTCCTTTCCTCTGCGGTCAGGCTTTGCACAGAGACACTGCTCCCTGGTCTGGAAGGGGGCACAATTGCAGTGGTAACATCACCCACTGATAGCAACAAATCCTCTGAGGGGCCATTTTCTGGCTCCTCTTCCTCCTCATCATCCTCCTCTAAATGGGCTTCTGCCCAGGCCCTCAGCGCCACTTGAAAGTCCTCCTTTTTGGAGGCCCCTTGGGTGGGTACTCTCATCATCCTGCAGAACCTTCTTAGCTGTTTGACAGTATATGTATCCAACAGGGCTAGGTCAAAGTCTCCTACTTGAGACCCAGCCAGAGGCATGTTGAGTGAGGATTTAGTTTTTGAAAATTGTCAGGAAAAACGAATTTGCAAAAAGAGATAAAAATCAAGTTGACCTTCAACTGTGGGTAGGTAGTGAAATACTTAGCTACTGTATGTCACTGCACAAATACAAGTCCTATCCTCACCGCTGATCACCAATGTTAGAAATTGGGTTTTTGGTTGGCAGTCAGGTTACTCTCTGTCCAAGCAAGAACCCTCACTCTAGTCAGGGTAAGTCACACACAATTCAAAATTATCCTGTGCCCACCCTCTGGTAGCTTGGCACGAGCAGTCAGGATTAACTTAGACGGCAATGTGTAAAGTATTTGTGCAATAAATCATACAATAACACAATATAGCACCACAAAAATACAGCACACAGGGTTTAGAAAAATATATAATATTTATCTGGATAACTGCAGGTCAAAACTAATAAAGATGCAAGGTGAAATTGTAGAGATATCACTGAAAAGTGATATAAAGTGTCTTAAGTCTTTAAAAAGCAAACAAAGTCTCTTTCAAGCACAAAGTACCTGGTTTAAAGTGGAAAATCTCTGCAAAGGGCTGCAGAAGAAGAGATACGTGGAAAAATGGTGTGTGTGTTGATTTCTCCCCTGCACACACGGGCTTGCGTCGTTATTTTTCACGCGGGGAAGTCGTGCGTCGTTTTCCGGCTCGCGGACAGTCTCTCTCTGTGGTTCGCAGGATTACCAGATGTCCCGGGGTCTGTGCGTGGAATCCTAGGCTTGTTTTCCGGCTGCGCGTCGTTCCGGTGGGCTGTGCGTGGAATCTTCTTCCTCACGGCAGGCGTTGTGTCGATTTCCTTTCTGGAGTCGGGCGGCGCTGTCCAGGCGAGGCCGTGCGTCGAAGTTCCTGTCGCACTGCAGGCATCGCGTCGAGCGGCGTCTTTCCGGATCGGCGTGCGGTGAATTTTTCACCACGGCGCAAGCTGCGCAGCGAATTTTTCAGCACACAAGACGTCCAAATGAAAAAGAGAAGTCTTTTTGGTACTGAGACTTCAGGGAACAGGAGGCAAGCTCTATCCAAGCCCTTGGAGAGCACTTCAGCAGCAAGGCAAGAGCTTAGCAAGGCAGCAGGGCAACAGCAAGGCAGCAGTCCTTTGTAGAAAGCAGACAGGCGAGTCCTTTAGACAGTCAGGCAGTTCTTCTTGGCAGGATGCAGGTTCTGGTTCAGGTTTCTTCTCCAGCAAATGTCTGATGAGGTAGGGCAGAGGCCCTGTTTTATACCCAAATGTGCCTTTGAAGTGGGGGAGACTTCAAAGAGTGGCTAAGAAGTGCACCAGGTCCCCTTTCAGTTCAATCCTGTCTGCCAGGGTCCCAGTAGGGGTGTGGTAGTCCTTTGTGTGAGAGCAGGCCCTCCACCCTCCCAGCCCAGGAAGACCCATTCAAAATGCAGATGTATGCAAGTGAGGCTGAGTACCCTGTGTCTGGGGTGTGTCTGAGTGAATGCACAAGGAGCTGTCAACTAAGCCCAGCCAAACATGGATTGTAAGGCACAGAAAGATTTAAGTGCAAAGAAATGCTCACTTTATAAAAGTGGAGTTTCTAGAATAGTAATATTAAATCCAACTTCACCAGTCAGCAGGATTTGGATTTACCATTCTGGCCATACTAAATATGACCTTCCTACTCCTTTCAGATCAGCAGCTACCACTTCAATACTGTATGAGGGCAGCCTTAGTGTTAGCCTATGAAGGGAGAAGGCCTCACAGTAGTGCAAAAACAAATTTAGGAGTTTTACACTACCAGGACATGTAAACTACACAGGAACATGTCCTGCCTTTCACCCACACAGCACCCTGCTCTAGAGGTTACCTAGGCCACACATTAAAGGTGACTTATATGTGGAGAAAGGGGAGGTTTAGGCTTGGCAAGTACTTTTAAATGCCAAGTCGAGGTGACAGTGAAACTGCACACACAGGCCTTGCAATGGCAGGCTTGAGACAAGGTAAAGGGGCTACTTAAGTGGGTGGTACAACCAGTGCTGCAGGCCAACTAGTAGCATTTAATCTACAGGCCCTAGGCACATATAGTGCATATTACTAGGGACTTATAAGCAAATTAAATAGTCCAATCAGGTATGATCCAAGGTTACCATGTTTAAAGGGAGAGAGCATATGCACTTTAGCACTGGTTAGCAGTGATAAAGTGCGCCGAGTCTAAAAGCCAGCAAAACAGTGTCCAAAAAGTGGAGGGAGGCAGGCAAAAAGTTAGGGGTGACCACCCTATGGCTGTCAGGTTTAACACATGTGATATGGTTCACCAAGACCAGGATAAACCTGTAGACTAGGGCTGTCTTGGGGTTCAAAGGACCAATGACATTGATGCCTACCTTTTAAAGGGGTTGCCAGTGACGGGAAGTGGGATCAGGGGAGCTTTCTGCTATTTTCCCTGACTTCCCACTGGCCTGGCAGTGAGAAAGGACCTGCAGAATGTTTCTGAGGCTGTCTTCATTCTGGGCCAATAAAAGTGTGAGACAAGCCTAGCAAAGGTCTTGTCTTGCCTTAAATGTCCTGCCAGAGGTATGTCATGAGCCAAACCCAGTTGGAAGACCCGGTAACACTGGGGGACCACCAGAAATTGGGCTGCCCTAGTACCCAGAGCCTTAGGCTCTCTGTAGAGGAGATCATTCTCCCAGTCTATTCGGTCATCCCAAAAGGCTTCACTTACTGCATGGGCTGAGGCCTGTCAGCTCAAGCCCTCAAAAGTGGGACACTCTGTGCGATTTGCAGAACTTCTCCCTACTGGGTCCACCCTCAACTTGCCAGCCAGTAAGCTCAAGAAGGTCATCCAGGGTGGCAAGAGATGAAACGACCTACGGGGGAAGGTGTGTTCCATGGTATCAAGGCACAACATAGCGGTGCATAAGACTGGCGGCGGACCCCCACCTACTCCCCCAGAATTTACCGCATGGGAGGAGGAAGTCTTGCACATCCTGCATCCTGAGGGCCTCGCTGGAGTAGGCGGAGGAATGGACTCTGGTAAGGCAAATCTTCACTACTGCTTCCCACCCCCACCCCACCTGAATGCCAAATCATACCCCCACCCTCACCCCCTCCCCCATCACACCAACCCCTAGCAAAAGCCTCACCATCAAAACCCATCCATCCCAACACCAAGCCCTGCATGCGACCCCAAAGCATGGACACCCATCACCAAAGCATGCCCACTGCACACACACATAACCCCCACAAGCCACCCTCACAAAAGCCCCCACAAGGAAATGCCTGCACATGGGTACACGGACACCCACCCATCACACGAAATCCCACACACAGAAGCAATAACCATACCTTTATACCCCTGCAGGACCCGAACGCCACCACACCGCCACGGAGGGTCCAGAGATGTCCATCCCACCCCCAGAAGAGGCCCCCAGCGATGACAGCAGCTCTGTCTCCCTGGAGCCAGACGACCAGCCCGGCCCATCGGGGACCTCTGGACAGTCGGTTCCCCACAGACAGCCACAGGCTACACCAGACCCAACCCCCTCTGGGAACACCAGCACAGCTCCCACCCAGCGGGCCCATGCCTCTGTCTCCAGGGCACGTCAATCAGCGGTGTGTCCACCACTACAGGGCACCCAGGTTGACCCACCACCCCAACAACAACAGGGACCTGGGGGCAGTGGTAGTGGGCACACCGGCCAGGGGACAGAGGCCCAGGGACACAGGGGAACTGGGAGGGCTGCTGTGCGACAGGGGGGGGACAGGCCCGGGGAACCGACTCTCCAAGTGGCCCTCTCCACCATCATGGGAGCATACCACCGCTCCCAGGAGACGATGGCGACGGTACTGGCCCGGTTCCAGGAGATCCAGGAACTGCAGGAGGAATGGTACATGGGGTTCAGGGAGGAACTGAGGAACATCGGTTCCGCAATGGGGACCATCGTCCTGGCCCTTACCCAGATGGTCACCACATTGCGGGACCATGTGGCACCCCAAAGGGCCCCTGTCACTAGCCCAGGCCAGGAACAGCCTACCACCTCCGCCGGCGCCAGTGGACAGGAGGCCACACACAACGACGGGCCCCAGAACCCCACCTCCTGCAGAAGAAGAACCACCCCGCAAGCGGAACCTGAGATCTCACAAGAAGACAGAGTAGGATTGCAAGACCCCCGCCAGCCTAAGATACCCCCTGATGTCATCCCACTGTCCCACATTGTCACCCTGTCCAACCTTGAACTGCCCCTGCTCCATCCTTCCACAGGCATATGGACAATGCACCTGTGCGACTGAGAACTGGACTCTGCCATGGACATTACTCCACCCCCACCCATCCCCGCTTCCCAATCATTTACCTATATCTAGCACTTTAAATAAATCACTTATTCCACTTAAATAAACAGGAGTCTGCTTGTATTCTTAACAAATGTATTACACATAACGGTTCAATAATGTCCAGTTGCTTTGTGATGACAACATACCAATTGCAATAAGCTTTAGTCCATGGGCAAACAAAGCTGAAGTCAGGCAGTGGGTCATACAGCTCTGAAAAGGGAAGGGAAAGTCACAAATCAGTTAACAGGAACCGGGGGAAATACAGACAGTGGAGACGCATGAGGCCTCAAGTAAATGTAAATTGGGGTGGCTTTTCCTTACCTGTGTGCTACTGAAAGTATTGTTGTATGACTGTATCCCTGTTGTCCGTGTCGTCCCCGTCGTCCTCCTCTTCTTCACTCTCCACAGGCTGCACAGCTGCAACAACACCACCATCTGGACCATCCTCCTGCAGAAAAGGCACCTGGCGTCGCAATGCAAGATTGTGAAGCATACAGCAGGCCACGATGATATGGCACACCTTCTTTGGTGAGTACATGAGGGATCCCCCTGTCATATGCAGGCACCTAAACCTGGCCTTCAGGACCCCGAAGGTCCTTTCTATGATCCTCCTAGTTCTCCCATGGGCCTCATTGTAGCGTTCCTCTGCCCTTGTCCTGGGATTCCTCACTGGGGTCAGTAGCCACGACAGGTTGGGGTAACCAGAGTCGCCAATTAGCCACACACGGTGTCTCTGTAGCTGTTCCATCACATAAGGGATGCTGCTATTTCGCATGACATACGCGTCATGCACTGACCCAGGGAACTTGGCATTTACATGGGAGATGTACTGGTCAGCCAAACAGACCACCTGGACATTCATCGAATGATAACTTTTTCTGTTTCGGTACACCTGCTCACTGTCTTTGGGGGGAACCAAAGCCACATGGGTCCCATCAATGGCCCCAATGATGTTGGGGATATGTCCAAGGGCATAGAAATCACCCTTCACTGTAGCCAATTCGCCCACCTCAGGGAAAATAATGTATCTCCGCATGTATTTCATCAGGGCAGACAACACTCTGGACAAAACCTTTGAAAACATAGGCTGAGACATTCCAGATGATATGGCCACTGTTGTCTGAAACGACCCACTTGCCAAAAAATGGAGTACTGACAGAACCTGCACCAGAGGGGGAATCCCTGTGGGTTGGCGGATGGGGGACATCAGGTCTGGCTCCAGTTGGGCACATAGTTCATTTATAGTTGCTCTGTCAAGCCGGTATGTAAGTATGATGTGTCGTTCTTCCATTGTCGACAGGTCCACCAGCGGTTGGTACACAGGAGGATTCATCCTTCTCCTCGCAAGTCCCAGCGGACGGTGCCTAGGAAGGACAACATGGAGCACAGAGTCAAGCAACCCACAGGTTCGTTCACACAGCTTGCACAGTACACGAATCGCTATGCATGGAACGGATTGTATGAGTGGCAATGCAAGGCCTAGGCCTGTGTGACGCAGTAGAAATCATGCCATATGGGCCCTTGAAATGGCGGCTGCCTGACCTGTGAAGTGTGACAGTGGGATGTAAGGTCACTGCGCTGGCATGGCACACCATGGCGGTAGGCGGTCGAAGACCGCGGCGCAAAGCAGCATTGGTTAACATTGAACCCTATGGGTCTCAGGAGCCAATGACGATGTGCGCCGGCGGGCGCGGGACGCACCGCCGCGGGCGTGACAGCCATTTTCTATCTGATTAATCACTCGAGACCTGATCATCCACAGGAGAGGACCTATACTGCAAGTGCTGCTGTGACCTCGGTCTGGGAGATACAATGGCTGCTGCGACTGGGGATAGGGCCCCTGCCTTCACTTCCCAAGAATTGGAGAAACTTGTTGATGGGGTCCTCCCCCAGTATGCGCTACTCTACGGTCCTCCAGACCAACAGGTTAGTACACAGGGTGCACGCTGAATGGGGTATGCCTGTGGTGAGCGGGGTGTATGTAAGATGGTGGGGAGGGGAGCGAATGAGGAGTGGAACGCACGACAGATGGGAACAGGTGCCACATGGCAAGGTTTGTGAGGGGGGGCCACTCACATCTACCATGCTGAAAAGTGATGATATTTCCTTTCCCACCCTGTACATGTCAAATAGGTCAGCGCCCATCAGAAGGTCGACATTTGGCGTGCCATCGCCAAGGACGTCCGGACCCTGGGGGTCCACGACAGACGGGGCACCCAGTGCCGAAAGAGGTGGGAGGACATCCACCGCGGGACCAGAAAGACCGCCGAGTCTCTGCTGGGGATGGCCTCCCAACGTAGGAGGGGTGCCAGCCGCCAATTGACCCCCCTGATGTCCCGGATCCTGGCGGTGGCCTACCCTGATTTGGATGGGCGCGTGAGGACTTCACAGCAGACACAAGGGGGTGAGTATCAGCACATTCTGCTATCTTTGCGCGCAGTGGAGGTGCTTGGGTGGGGGAGGAGGGCTGTGGGTAACTCAAGGCCAGGGGCGCTTTCTGTAGGCTAGTCCCCTCTGTTAGCCATGGCCCTGTGCCCCCGCCCCCCACATCTGTAGGGTGCCAAGTACAGCTATCCATGGTCCTGCATCACCCATGTGTGCATTTGTCGTCCATAGACCTGTAGGCCTAGTCACAAGAACTGAGTAGTGTACCCCGAATGCGCAGCGTAGTTCAGGGGGCTTCTGTGTCTGTCCTCTCCGCCAACGGTGTTGCCAATGCATGCACTCAACCTGTCTTCATTTTTCCCCCCCACCCATTTTCTTTTTCTTCCTGTGCATGTGTGCATTAGCATCATCAGGCGGAGGAGAAGTGGCATCAGCGCACGAGGGAGCTGCATCTCACATGGCCCCGGAGGGCCATGCAACGGACTCCGAGTTCAGCAGTGAGACGGAGGGTGAGGGGAGCTCCACAACGGGCACCCGTCAGCGACACCGACACGTCCTCGGAAGGGAGCTCCCTTGCGGTGGCGGCAACATCCGTGCCCACCGCAACTACAGGTACAGCCGCCACCCAGCGCACCAGCTCCGCCCTCCAAGCAGCCCCTCAGCGTTCGCCCCGTGCCCGCTCGCACACCAAGGCGGGCATCTCCTTTGCCCCAGGCACCTCAGGCCCTGCCCCAGTTACCCCTGCTGCCCTCAGTGAGGAGGTCATTGACCTCCTCCGGACGCTCATTGTTGGGCAGTCTACCCTTTTGAATGCCATCCAGGGGGTGGAAAGGGAGGTGCATCTGAGCAATGCATACCTGGAGGGCATTCATTCGGTTCAGGCTGCCCATCAGCGATCGTTCAACGCTCTGGCCTCAGCACTGGCTGCAGCCATTGTCCCTGTCTCCAGCCTCCCTCTTCTAACTCCCTCCACCCAGTCCCAGTCTCCTGTTCCTCAGCCCATCCCATCCACACCATCAGACCAGCCTGCACACACCTCAACACCCAAGGGCAGCTCATCCAGACATAAGCACCACAGATCCCACAAGCATTCACACAAACAACATCCAGATGCAGACATGCCAACAGTCACTACCACCTCTGTGTCCCCCTCCTCCTCTTCTCCCTCCTCCCTCCCTGTGACATCTCCACTCACACCTGCTTGCACTCCACCATCAGCCAGTACTTCCATCACCAGCACACCCTCCATTACAGTCATCAAACGTGCAGTCACCACCCCCACTGCCATTTACACGTCCCCTGTGTCCTCTCCCAGTGTGTCTGTCACCCCCTCTTCCAAACCACACAAACGCAGGCAGCCACCCACCCAACAACCATCCACCTCACGACAGCCTCCAGCCCAAGCACCAGCACCCAAAGACAGCACACTTGACTCTCCTACAACCACATCCTCTTTCTCCACTCCCATACCCACTGCACCTACCGTTCCCATTGCTCCTAAAAAACTTTTCCTCTCCAAAATTAACCTCTTTGCATCACCTGACCCACCCCCTCCATCTCGTAAGAGTCCAAAGAGCACCTCAGCCACCACCAGCCCTGCATCTAGTATCACCATAGTGCCGGGCTACTGGAGTCCACCAGCTCCTAGGGAAGGAACATCGGCCAGCAGCAAGGGGACAGCCAGCCCACCCCCTGGGAAGAGGACAAGAAAACTTAAGGGCCGGCGCGAAAAGCCTGAGACGGCTGCCACCACGGAGAGTGGCCTTGCCACGTCACCTGCCACATCATCTAAGGGAGGCAAGGGCCCCAGAGCTGCAGCGAAGGAGGGCAAGGGCAGCAGGGCGGAGAAGACATGCAGCAGCCGAATGCACCAGGAGGGCCCCACCAGCCCCATACCGGGTGTGACGGACGACACTCACGGGCACAAGACTCCATCACAAGAGGGCCCGCTACTGCAAGGTCGGAGGGCGACTAAGCGGGGAGTCTTAGCCAGGTCTGGGTCCCTTGAAAGACAGGAAAAGCACCGCTGAAGAGGGCCCCGCCAAGACAGGCACCGCTGAACAGGGCCCCGCCGTGAGGAGCACCGCTGAAGAGGGCCCCGCCAAGACAGCCACCGTTGAACAGGGCCCCGCTGTGAGGAGCACCGCTGAAGAGGGCCCCGCCAAGACAGCCACCGCTGAACAGGGCCCCGCCGTGAAGAGCACCGCTGAACAGGGCCCCGCCATCTCAAGCACCGCTCCGCTGGGCCCCTCAAGCTCAAGCACCGCTCCGCTGGGCCCTTCCTGTCAAGCACTGTTCCGCTGGGCCCTTCCTGTCAAGCACCGCTCCGCTGGGCCCTTCCTGTCAAGCACCGCTCCGCTGGGCCCTTCATCTCAAGCACCGCTCCGCTGGGCCCTTCCTGTCAAGCACCGCTCCGCTGGGCCCTTCATCTCAAGCACCGCTCCGCTGGGCCCTTCCTGTCAAGCACCGTTCCGCTGCGCCCTTCCTGTCAAGCACCGCTCCGCTGGGCCCTTCATCTCAAGCACCGCTCCGCTGGGCCCTTCATCTCAAGCACCGCTCCGCTGGGCCCTTCATCTCAAGCACCGCTCCGCTGGGCCCTTCCTGTCAAGCACTGCTCCGCTGGGCCCTTCATCTCAAGCACCGCTCTGCTGGGCCCTTCATCTCAAGCACCGCTCCGCTGGGCCCTTCATCTCAAGCACCGCTCCGCTGGGCCCTTCATCTCAAGCACCGCTCCGCTGGGCCCTTCCTGTCAAGCACCGCTCCGCTGGGCCCTTCATCTCAAGCACTGCTCCGCTGGGCCCTTCATCTCAAGCACCGCTCCGCTGGGCCCTTCATCTCAAGCACCGCTCCGCTGGGCCCTTCATCTCAAGCACCGCTCCGCTGAGCCCTTCCTGTCAAGCACCGCTCCGCTGGGCCCTTCATCTCAAGCACCGCTCCGCTGGGCCCTTCCTGTCAAGCACTGCTCCGCTGGGCCCTTCATCTCAAGCACCGCTCCGCTGGGCCCTTCATCTCAAGCACCGCTCCGCTGGGCCCTTCCTGTCAAGCACCGCTCCGCTGGGCCCTTCATCTCAAGCACCACTCCGCTGGGCCCTTCCTGTCAAGCACCACTCCGCTGGGCCCTTCCTGTCAAGCACCGCTCCACTGGGCCCTTCCTCTCAAGCACCGCTCCGCTGGGCCCTTCATCTCAAGCACCGCTCCGCTGGGCCCTTCATCTCAAGCACCGCTCCGCTGGGCCCTTCATCTCAAGCACCGCTCCGCTGGGCCCTTCATCTCAAGCACCGCTCCGCTGCGCCCTTCCTGTCAAGCACCGCTCCGCTGGGCCCTTCATCTCAAGCACCGCTCCGCTGGGCACCGCCGTCTCAAGCTCCGCTGGTCCTTTGACAGTGCCGGTTCTGTGTCGAGCAGGTGTTCACGAAGCACTCTGGGCACCATGCCTCCTCCAATACCAGTAGAGTCGGTTATCCATGTGATGGACTGTGGCTTTGCACTCCCCAGGATGGTACAGTGGGCATGGAGGCCTCTCGTGGATCTGGCGTCGTGGACTCATGTGGCTGAGGTGCCCCCCTTTCCCTTCCCCCTGAGGTGCCTGTTGTTTTCTCATCTGATGCCCCAGCAGTGTTCTCTCCAATGGTTTCCGGTCTCCTGTGTGGGCTTTGCCCATGTGTTTGTACACATTGGCCCACGGACTATGGATATTGAAAGGACTGTGCAGGACTTATTGACTATGTTTATACTTTGCACTATGTTCATTATTTCTTTTGTATATTTCATAAGGCATATTTACCATGACTTAAATGAACCTATTTTATACATAAATTTTAAACTTCATTTGAATTATGTCTTTGCATTCTTCCGGGGGGTTTGGGGGGTGTCACTCTGACTTGTTGCTCTGCATTGGTGTGTAGGTATTGGGGAGGTGGGTTGGGGGGGTGGGTGTATCGCGTATGTGTGTGCCCGTAAGCTTTCCTCCTCCCCCCTCCCCTGTGTCGTAGGTGCAGTACTCACCGTTGTCGTCTGCGCCGGTGTTCGTACTCCTGGTAGATGAGCAGGTAGACAATAGCCGGTAGGATGTGTAATTCGGGCTCCATGCTGTCCTCCTTCCTTGTGGAGTGTGTATAGGTGAGCGTTTTCCCGTTCGTAGTCTGTTTCCGCCGTGTTTTTATCGGCAGGGCTCCCGCCCCGGAAAAGGTGGCGGATTGGTGAGTTGTGATAGGGTGGGCGGTACATTGTCTGCCGCCTGCCTGTTGGCGGTGACCGCCGCGCTGTTTGTCGGTCCCGCCGTGGCGGTCGGAGTGTTAATGTGGTGGCCTGTGTTGGCGGTTCCCGCCAGGGTCAGAATTCCATTTTTGGGACCGCCTGCCTGTTGGCGGGTTGGCCGCCGCTTTATCACCGACCGCCAGGGTCAGAATGACCCCCTTAATGCTTAATAGCTCTGTGTTGTATGGTGTGTTAGACTGTGCAAGCATACAAGCCTCTGCACTGTAATCTCTTTCTTGAGAAAGATACTCTCTACACACCCTTACATTTTTTTGAGCCTGCAAGAGTCTTGCAGGATGGTAAAAATAGTTTGAGAAGAAATATACACTTTCCTTCATTGCATTATAGTCCCCATTAATAGGCTGTGGGGAGAAAGCGATCTCTCCAATAAGACCTTTTCCCAGTATGACGCATACTAGGGTATGAGGAGTGACTGCGTTCTTCAATAATACCGCTTCCTAGTTCTGTATGTTAGGGTGTGGGGAGAGTCAGTCAAAATCAAACTAACTTTATTTCAACTGAAGCCGTAAAAGATCCAATAAGGTTAAGTAATTACAAAACATGATTTAAACAGATCATAAATACTTCTCATTACAAAAAGGTATCATAAATGACAGCAAGGATTATTATGGCCCACAATATGAATACAACTGATAATAAAACACATCCAATTACATTAAAATGTCACAAGCAATTACAATAGGTAAGATGAACCACAAAATGCTAGAAAAACTAGCTAGTAAAATTGGCATTGCATCAGGATCACAGGTTGGCAGACAATCAATTCAATACATCCACCAGTAAGGAGCTACTGAAATCTTAATCACTAAATTGCGGACCTTCTTTTTGCCAACATCAGGCCCAAAAATGTAGTAACCCCACAAACATACAAGGTGGCTAGTGGTACCCATTTGCTGCCAACTAGGTACCAGGTGTGCCAAATGTGCCTAAGCATAGGCAGGGCATACCAAAAGCACAGGCGGTACCAACTCAACATGGTCATGACAAAAAAGGACACACTGCTGACTCAGAGTCCAGCCCATTTTGCAGTGAAAGACTAAGGGGCACTGAGCGAGCTCAGAATTGATGGTCAAACTTCCTGTCAAAGGGGGCGTGATCACCTCCCACTACATATTCAACCTATAAACCAATTTAGAGTTTAGAAAGTCCCCAGTTAAATTGCCCACTGCTTTGTGTTCCTCCCTACTTGTTAAGAGTGCCCAATATTGTTTTTTCAACACAGCCTTAGAGGGCATAGGGGCAACAGAGGGGTGTAGCCAGCAATCAAAAAGGCTTAAAGAAAGCAATAGATTCTTTATAGCTCTCAGCCACAGGATTTTGTTAAATTGGTCAATCCTAATAATATCAATAGGGCAGCAGCATAATGGGCTAACTCAGGGGTGGTCCATATTCTTTGTCAGAAGAGCAGTGGGTGCAGAGAAGACTTCTTTGCTACCTTTTGTTATGGCTTAGTCCAAATATAGGGGATGCAACAGGAGGTAAGAAGAGAGGGAAGCTAGATATTTTGAAAATCTATTCTCAGAGCTCGCCAGAGAAAACACATTAAAAAACCCACACATAAGCACCACAAAATGCAGCACCGAGGATCTTTGCCTCGTAGACCTGCAAAGCAGTGAGCAATTGGTTTAGTAAAAGAAAGATCGTATTCCCTTAAAATGGCACCCCATTCTGTCTATATTTCAGCAAAACCATACTAATGTGTGAACACCATGGCATAATGAGCTAAAATTTGACCCCCAAATAGTTAAAGCCATCTACCTTCTCTAGGGTCTTGCCCTTCTAGAGCTAGATTTTCCCTAGAATTCCTATAATGTGTAAATACCATGAACTTTGTTTTGGCTGCATTAATTTCTACGCCACGGTCCTGGCAAAAAGCAACAAAAATGTTAACAAGAATTTGCAGCCCACTCTGGGTTTTTGAGATTAAGAGTGTATCATCTGAGATTAACAAAAGAAAGATTTTAGCATTAGCTAAATTGGGTGCATCTCCAGAACAATTGGACAGATACTCTACCAGGCTATTGAGGTATAGATAAAAAAGAGTGGGGGCCAACGCACACCACTGACGTACTCCTTTGGATACAGAGATCTTCTTAGTCAACTGGCCCTCTGCTCCTCATCTGACCCAGGAATATTTTTTATAATGGAGCCTGACCAGTGGGAATAAAAGTTTAGGGGGCATATCCATCTAACTTAACACCCACCACAGCCTTACCCATGGGACCAGGTCGAAGACCGATTTTTAATTGAAAAAGGTAACCTACAATTCACCCCTGGTGATCAAAACCGTCTTCCAATAAATCAGGACAAATCGAAAGACCTGGTAGAGGTTTTAACACTAAAGGCCACTTCTAATGGGCTTATAATGTAATTCTCTGTCACCCTGGCTTGGATTCTCACTAAAACCATACAGCAAAAAACCTTTTGTATGCCATCAGTAAGAGAAATCAGCCTTTAATTAACTGGCAGAGACATGACCCCCTTTTAAAAAACATGGATAACCTGTGCTCTCAGCCACAACTCAGGACTAGGAGTGCCCAATGCATTTACGTTTGATAGTACTAAAATGTAATCCACCTAGACTTCGATGCCGTGCACAAAAACATCTACCAGAAGAACATCTGGGCAGGGGGCCCTCCCTCTTGCGAAGGAGAACAAGGAATCAATGACATCTTCTTTAGTGAAAGGGGGAGCAGCACAATTCTAAAAGGGACTACAAAACAGGGGGCCCTCAGCTAATACCACCTGCGCCTCTTTGTTAAGACTAGAATAGTGGGAGAACCACTCCAGGGAAAAACATGCTTCTGCTGCACTAATCCCTAGGAGTTTGGTTCACTGTCAATCAACTTCCAGAAGCACGAACAATACTTTATGGAACATGTCTCAGCCAGATTACACCATATATTGTCATCCCAATCCATTTTGGCTTTCAGCATACTGCACTTGTACTCCTTTCTGACAGCCGAGATCAACGAGGATCTTTCAGCTATATGGCCCTAGCCAATGAGCACCTTAACTACCAGCACCCAACCAACAATAGGCTATAGTGGAGGCTTCTACTTAGTAGTCGTGGGAGCTACAAAAATAGCAGCAGTCTCCTGGAAAAACTTTTTATGCACCACACTTAGATCAAGAGTGTTGCCCACCTGTGTTGTGCCCGCTACGATCATAGCCATTGTCGCCTTTAGGCTATCTCTAATCTATAATTGAATCTCTGGGTGTGCAACAGCCTGACACCATTTAAGGCGCTGAGTGCCAGATGTAAGTGAAACATTATCAGTGCTACTAAGAGTTAGAGGTTCAGCATGACATTTTTCAAACAGTACAAGCATGGTAAGACACAGAGGGTTCTGGTCACTCTCCACTCTTTCTACCATGTCCACGACTCAGGAGCACAATTTAAGGTGGACCAAAATACAATCAGTTCAACTCAAAGACAAATGATTTTTTAACGTAAATGCATCCTTGAGATCAGATTTAGTGCAGCAGTTGCTCACCCTAACCCCCAGTTCTACTGTAAGTGCTTTTAATTGGAAAGCAGCCTGGGACTATCTTTTAATGGGGCTAGTTGCAACGATGGGATGCCCCATAATTTATTCTCCCCTATTGAAATTTCAACATTGTCCCTATCAAGGGGCTCAAATGTAGTGGTGAAATCCGCAGCAAGGATCAAGATAGAACATAGCAGGAGCTTGTCCATATCAGCTTCAAGAAGTTTGATGGTCCCTGAGGGTCTTCCACCCTTTAAGCTCACATGGAATATGTTAAAATACACAAGACTATGGCCCCCTCCACTTAGCTTGATACCTTGAATGTCAACATAGTCCATAGGTAATGGACACATTTTACAGTTTAAAGAGGACCTCACTCAAATTATTAAGCCACCCAGAGACCTCCCATGTTTAATAGGCTTGGCAGGGATGTTGCAAGATAAGTAACCTACTTTAAGTTAGTTCTATAGCCCAAGTTTCCTGGAAAAGACACATGTCATTAGTATCAATAAATTTGCACCAAAGAGGTAGAGACAATTTGGCCCGAAGGTCAGCCACATTCCAGGAGAACACCTTGGAAGATGCTATGTGATGAGTATGCGGATAAGCTTCCAATATTTAACTCTGCCCATCCAAGCTGCTATTTGCACAACTGGCAACTACTGGAGATTTTTTGTTACCATGATGAGAAAAATCAACTGGAGCGACCAAAGTGTCCAAGAAATGAGAACTGACCTCCTGAAAAGAGCTAACCTCCGTAGCAGGCAGACACTGCGTAAAGGAAGGGGAACTAAAACTAATCCGGAGAGCACCCTAAATTGATTCCCTGATAGGGATTGATCTACACGTTGTGGGTGGCAGTGTGAGTGGGATTTCTCCTGACCTCTAGACTTTGAACCTTAATGGTTGTAGAAGTTGCCCAAAGGTACATCAAATACTCAGTCAGGTTGTGAACCACCACAATTGGCTAACCAAAGAACTTCCCCTACTACAAAGGGCCTTCAGAAGTTGATAATCACATTGCCTGAAATTGGCTAGGGGGATGCCCTAGCCCTCTGATTCTCCTAACAAAAATGATTTCCTCATGGGAGTTGAAGCCATCACCCACATTCCTATATATCCAGTGGATTACTTTGTTTATAAATTCAAGAGTCTCTGTACTCCCAGGCGGCAGTCTTGGGACATTGGCTGAAATAGCCACATAGGGGCAAGACAGAGGAGGGTAAATTTATTACAGAGAGAAGATCATCAATGGCTAAAGCTCCCACTATGAGAGAGGGAAACCTAACCTTCTTTGTCTGTACATGATTAAGAAGACCATTCGATTATGCACTGATCGAGAACCCGAATGAGCAACAATTTTCATTTCATTGCTTCCCCCTCATCATTGGTGTCTCTCGTACTAGACCTGATAGAGACATCCTCTAACCTGGCATGGGAAACTGAACTGCTGCCCATACCCTGGTCTATCTTTGAAGTATCTGCTAAGCAAGGCTCACCACCTTGCCTGTTTTTCCCAGAGCAATCTCGATGGCTGTTAGTCTCTCAAGCAGAAGGTGCAGTTTGCACTCGAAAAGCTCACTTAGATGATTACTAATAGACTTCCACACAAGCCCATCTGGGTTTAAGGTGCTTGTAGTACAAGCTTCCGATTTAGGCTATCCAAGGAAAGATTAATGATTCCCATCTTGGCCAAAGATTTTACCCCCTTCCTGCACTTAGCAACTAGACCAAAATTGGGGGGAGATGTATCCAGAGCAGAGCGTTTAAGAGAGCTCACTCCCTTGGACTTAAAACCTTTGGTTGACCCTTCCATATCCTCAGCAGTAACAATATGAGCAATGGAGTGTGCATATTGCATATCCCCCCTTCCTTTGGACTTAGAACCATTGGTTGACCGTTTCATATCCTCAGCAGTAACAATATGAGCAATGGAGTGTGCAGATTGCATATCCCCAGAGCCAGCGGGGGCATTGCAAGTGGAAATGGAGAAGAGAAAGGAGAAGAAACAGTCAGACTCTATTGACGCCTTGCATCAACATTATGTGAACCCCACTACTTTTTTAGGATCGTGCAAGAGATTTGCAAGATCGTATTTTTTTGGGGGGGCGGGAGAATTTACGCTTTCTTTTTTTACAGTACTTATGCCGCCTAGTCCCCATTAGTAGGTGTAGGGAGAAAGTGACCTCTGCAATGAGACCATTTCTCTCCACTCAATTACCAAGTCTTTGTACCACAAAAGATGTGCATAATACTATATATATATATATATATATATATATATAGTTTTTTTGCTGACTTTCTACATAGTTATGAAATTAAAAAGACTTATTTTTTTGCTCCATATATTTTCTCAGACGGTAGTGTTCTAGTTCACAATTTCTGTTTTCCATGCTCCTCCTATGAAAAGTCAAAATACCCAAAACATTAAAAGTTACATACTAGTTAATAAATGATAACATTCATTCTTCACTATATTCTGTAAACATTTCTACGTTTCACCTACAATCACACATTTATATCTAGTATACCACTAGCTTGTTATTCCTTTCTCCTGAAAAATGTCATACCCTCACCCAGCACATTTTTTCCACAAATAAATGATAACATGCTATCAAACCTCATTTCATAAAAGGTTGTGAAGTAACACATTCATCTTTTTAACACAATCTGCACCAAGGATAATCTTAACTATCTATGGTTCTGCACCCAATCAAATCACAGCATTTCTTCAACCATGTAATAGGAATGGGAACTATTAGTTGAATCTTGGCCCTTTTTTTCTATTTCTCCCCATACGATCACACTAGACTTTTGCAGGATGATAAAACAACTTCTGGCAGGCTCAGTAATTTCTCATGTGGCTCTTGTGAGAGGCTCACAAGATCATAAAACACCTTGTGGCAGACTCAATATTTTTCCATGCAGGACTCACAAGATGCTCACAAGATTGAATGTACCCCATATGGTAAGCTTCAATCTCTGAAGCTTGCATGGCACTCTCATGAGTCTCTCGGGATCTGTAGTAAGTTGGCCTGGTTTGTAGTGGGTACTAAAAGTAATTACACCTTATACCAGGTCCAGTTATCCCTTATTAGTGAAAAGTAGTCAGTGTCTAAAAGCCAGGCTGTCTAGAGGTAGCTGTAGGCAGAGCAGCCAAGGCTGAACTAGGAGATATGCAAAGCTCTTGCAATACCACTGTAGTCACACAGTACTTACACACATGAACGACAATACTTAGTTTTACAAAAATAAAGGTACTTTATTTTAGTCACACAATGCCAAAAATACTTTGTAGGCTATACTCCCTTAGGAGGTAAGTACATCACACAATATATACACCAGTAATCAGAAACGGGTGAGTACACAGTAGGAAAATAGTGCAAATAGTGAAAAACACAATAGGTTGCAATGGGCTAAAGGAGAATACTAAAATAGTGGAATGCGAAAGTCACTTTCGCACCTAGGCAAGTGTAGTGTGTAGAGGGGCGCTGGGAGTGTAAGAAAACAAGAAACGTAAGTAAAATACAGTAGGAGGCTGGCATGGCTTGTAGTGGGTACCTTGGGTACTTACACCTTACACCAGGTCCAGTTATCCCTTGTTAGTGAATGTAGTAGTGTTCTAGCAGCTTAGGTGGAAAGAGGTAGCTATAGCAGAGCAGCTTAGGCTGAACTACGAGACATGCAAAGATCATGCAATACCACTTATAGTTACACAGTACTTATACCCAAGTAAAGACAATACTCAGTGTTATCAAAAATAAAGGTATTCATTTGGGTGACACAGTACCAAAAACTTCTTAGAGACAATTATATACACTAGACACCAAAATTAGACAAGTAAATAGTCATAGAACAATGCAAATAGTAGGAAATTCTATAGAATGCAATGGGAGAAAATAGGTCTAGAGGCAACACAAACCATATACTAAGAAAGTGGAATGTGAATCACAAATTCCCCCCTAGACAAGTGTAGTGTGTGCAGAATCGCTGGGAGAGTAAAAATACAGTAAAGGTAAGTAAATTACCCACCACAGAGCCCAGACAAGCAGGAATAAAGTACTGCAAGTTTCCTTAGGACACACTACACTTCGTTTTGGGGATTTTGCAGCAGCTAACCAAGTCTGCAAAGAACAACTGCTGGATTATTGGACCTGAAGACCTGCAAAGGAAGAGGACCAAGTACAGAAGTCGAAAGAAGTTCCAGGAAGGACAGGAGCCCCTGCCAACCCAGAAGAGGGTGCAAAAGAATAGTCCCCAGTTAGTTGAAGACTGCAGAAATGCACCCTAGGAAGATGGCAGCGGGTTCCTGCATGATGCAAAAGATGTCCCACAGAGTGAAAATCGTTGCAGATGAGATTTTGTGTTCGAATGTGCCCACAATCCTTGGCTACAGCAAAAGTGCGTTTTTCATCAAAATGCCCTGGACGGACCCAGGAGGGACCTGGGGGACTCAACTCTGTGTGAGGAAGAAGAGGGGGCTACCAGCACTTTAGAGAGCCCTCAGGATACCAGCCAGCACCCCCAGAATCTGCAGTATCTGGGTTCAAAGTAGGTGCAAAACACAGTTGATGCAGCACAACAAAAGAAGGTCCCTCGCCGCCGGAGAACAACTCAGCAAGTTGAGCATCATAGGGTGGAGTGCTGGGGACCTGGGCCAGGCTGCGCATGAAGGAATTTTGCAAAGAGTGCACAGAGGCCTTAGGAGGCGAAGAAGACACAAAACACAGGGGTGCTGGTGTTCTCGGGGAAGGCAAGGTCTTACCACCTACAAATTGCATCAGCAGGACCTCAGGAAAGTCTATGTTGATGATGTCTACCCTCTGTGTCCTTAGCAGCACGCTCATTGCTGTGAGAGGAGTCCCAGGGTACCAGTCGTCACCTTGGAAGGTGCCTGCTTGGAGCAGGAGAGTGACTCAGTCACTCCACTGGAGATTTCTTCAGTCCTTCTGGTGAAGGATGAAGATAGGGAGTCCCCAGAGCATGCACACCAAGGAAACTGTTGCAGTTGCTGACTTGGAGCTGAGGTTGGTAAAGAAAAGTGTCTCTTGTAGACACTTTGTTGCAGTTACAGCGTTTCTTGGTGCAGGCTGCGGTTGATCCCAGGTCAGAGGATGTTGAAGTTGTTGCAGAGGATTCCTGAAGGAAACTTGTAAGCAGAATCCAAAGAGAACACACAAGAGAGACCCTAAATAGCACAGAAAAGGGGATTGGCTACCCAATCAGGTATGGAGCTATCAGGAGGGGTCTCTGACATCACCTGCTGGCACTGACCACTCAGAACGCTCCAGGGTGCACCCACACCTTGCAGAGCAAGATGGTTAAAGTCGGGGACACACTGGAGGAGCTCTGGGCACCACCCCTGGGGTCACTCCCCTTTCCTTTGTCCAGTTTCATGCCAGAGCAGGGGAGCAGGGGTCCTTGAACCAGTGTAGACTGGTTTATGTAAGGAGGGCATCATCTGTGCCCTTCAAAGTATTTCCAGAGGCTGGGGGAGGCTACCCCTCACCAGCCTGTAACACTTATTTCCAAGGGGAGAGGGTGTAACACCCTGCTCTCAGAGGAAATGCTTTGTTCTGTCTTCCTGGGACTTGGTTGTCCGGACCCCAGGAGGGCAGAACCCTCTCTGTGAGATGGCACCAGCTGTGGCTGCAGTCCAAGCCTCAGAGAGCTGGTTTGGCAGTACTGGGGGTCCATGGTGGAGCCCCCAGGATGCATGGAATTGGCTCCCCAATACCAGATTTAGAATGGGGGGGGACAATTCCATGATCTTAGACATGTTAAATGGCCATATTCAGAGTAACCATTGTGAAACTACATATGGGTATTGACCTGGGAGGCCCTAGGGTAGCTATGCGCTATATAAGTTTGTTAACAAAACATAACATATATGTAGTGCAAGCATGTAATGGCGTCCCTGCACTCACAAAGTCTAGGGAAATGGCCCTGAACTACGGGGGGCAGCTTTGCTAGTGCAAGGGTGCCCTCACACTTAGTAAGTGTGCACCTAACCTTCAGCAAGTGAAGGTTAGACATATAGGTGACTTATATGTTACTTAAGTGTAGTCCAAATGGCTGTAAAATAGTGTGTGCACTATTTCACGCAGGCGGCAATGGCAGTCCTGTGAAAGGGTTTGTCTGAGCTCCCTATGGGTGGCAAAAGAAATGCTGCAGCCCATATGGATCTCTTGGAACCCCAATGTCCTGGGTATCTATGTACCATATACTTGGGACTTATAAGGGGGGTCCAGTATGCCATTTGAAATTGGTAAATGAAGTCACTATCCTACAGTGACAAATTTAAAAGCAGAGAGAGCATAAGCACTGAGGTTCTGGTTAGCAGAGCCTCAGTGACACAGTTAGGCACTATACAGGCATACAAATTAGGCCACAAACTATGAGCACTGTGGTCCTGGCTATCAGGATCCCAGTGACACAGTAACAACACAGTGACACACACTCACAAACAGGCCAAAATTGGGGTTAACCATGCTAGAAAGAGGTTACTTTCCTATACAACCCACACCCCCCCACAAACAAAGGACAATAAGGCTAACCTTGGCCAGTTGAGACTTTATTGTCTAAGTGGTGATAAGTGGAGAGTATATCTGCAATAGAGTGGTTACTCCCTTTATCATTCACTATATGGTTACTTCCCTGTGGGGATGTGAACCACCCTGTTTGGAGATTTTTACCTAACCAACAGTGTGAGTGTAAATTCTCAGAGTTCCTATTAGTATGTTTTAAAGTTGGCCAGTGGGATTGGTCCACTGGCCCTATGTCAAATGCAGGAAATGCTAGACAGAGATGCTGTCTCAATAAAGCTATAGCTGGGCAAAAACTTTGTCCATATGGTTGTAAGAGAGAACAGGGTTGATATTTCTCTTGAGTTGGGGCAGGGCAGTAAAGTTTCTCTGGGAGGGTTGGAGGGATGCTCCATATTTACTAAAATGGTGCAATTTTTCACATCAGGATTAGTTATTCCACAGAGAGGTACTTTTACCTCAGGGAGTACAGCTGTGCTAGCTGATGGTTCCCTTGGTACATGTTCCACCCCAGGAGAGGTTTCTCCCACCACAGGAATGGTATCCTTAATGGCAGGATGGGTAGGGGATACTTTAATGCCCTTTTTACCTGTTGTTGGAGAATGATCCTGAGATTTCAGGCCTTTTTCTCTCCTTTGCTTTTTCATTTCAGCTGTAATGAGAGGAAGCAATCCCTCAGGGATACCCAGCATGGATGCACCGGTATTAAGCTCTACCTCAGCCCAACCTGAGGTCTCTAGGTCATTACCCAAAAGATAATCTACAAGTAAGCTAGGTGACACTACCACCTGCTTTGGGCCAGTAACTCCACCCAACTAAACTGAACTATAGCTAAGGGGAGGAACTGAGTGGAGTTATGGACATCAATAATCTTGTACTGTTGTCCAATGAGGTGTTGTGCAGAAGACACCAGGTTTTCAGTCACCAAAGTGTTACTGGCACCTGTGTCCCTGTAGGCCTGGGCCTCAATAGCATTTATTGAAACTGACTGCCTGTACTTATCCATTGTAAGGGGACAGGCAGCCAGTGTGACTGAAACTGGCTTGGGACTGACTACCCCAGTTTCTATGATGGACCCAAAAGTGAACCCAACTACATCCTTATTTCGACTGTTGCCAGCAGTCCCACCACTATTACCACTACTGCTAGGGGCACTAGAGTTTGATGTATTAGTGGTGGTTATCTCAGGGGCTTTACCTGGCCATGATTTATCCCCTGGCCAATGGCCTTTATTTTTGCACACATAGCAAGGCTTTGTAGTGTGTGTGGGTTGTGAAGAAGAGTTAGAAGATGCTTTATCCCCCAACCCCTGAAGACTGTTTAGGATGTGAAAAAGGATCTTTAGTTTTACCTTTATCCCCATGCTTATCATGAGATTTCTCACCATCTTTCTTCTTGCCATCCTTGTCACCCCCGTATGAGTTTTTCTGCTCACTCTTGTTCTGACCCATTTGTCTGCCTTCTTTCCCAATTCTTGGGGAGAGTTTAGATCTGATTCTACCAAGTACTGGTGCAACAAGTCAGACTCACAATTATTCAAAATATGCTCTCTCAGGATTAGATTATACAGGCTTTCATAGTCAGTCACCTTACTGCCATGTAACCAACCCCCCAAGGCCTTCACGGAACAGTCTATAAAGTCTGTCCAGTCTTGAGAAGACTCTTTTATGGTATCTCTGAACTTTATCCTGTATTGTTCAGTGGTTAAGTCAAATCAATCTAAGAGTGCATCCTTGAAAACTTTGCAATTATAAGCATCACTTTCTCTGACATTAAGGAGCCTATCCCTACCCTTACCAGTGAACGATAGCCACAAGATAGCAGCCAACTGCCTTTGACGGACCAACTGTACCATACAAGCCCTCTCAAGTGCAGCAATCCACTTATTAATGTCATCCCCCTCCTTGTAAGGGGGGGGAGGTATCTTATGCAGGTTTCTAGAATCTTGTTCTCTTACAGGATTACTATCAAAAACACTGCTGCTGCCACCATGGGGAACTAACCCCAACCTCTGCCTTTCACTCTCTACATCTAGAGATTCCCTGTCTAAAGCCAACTGTTGCTGTCTTAGCTTCAGTCTGGCCTCTTCCAACCTCAGCTTTCTGAGTTCCCTTTCCATAGTGTTATCTTTAGGGTGGGAGGATTGGGAATTCTGAGACATAGAGGAGGTGTGGGAATTGGCAGAAGTGGACCTGTCTCTAACTGGCTGGACTCTAGTAACCTGGCCTTTCGGAGTGAAAGGTGCCCTATTAGTGTGTGACCCCCTCCCACTACCAGTGTCACTAGGAGGCCTGTTAGCTGGCAGATCTTTGGATGAACTCTCCCCAACATCCTCAGGGGACTCATCTGAGTCTTGCTGGGTACCCCCCTCCTCTACCTCCTGATCCTGGGATGGGCCAGACTGGTTCTGGTCACTTTCTAGGAGAAGGCTAAGGAGAAGATCTTTGGTAGGGTTCTTACCAATGCTTAAACCTCTTTCTATTCAGAGACCCCTCAAACTTTTAAAGTTTAAACTACCATAGGTTGCCTGAAAAATGGTGGGAGTAAGTTCTACTGCAGACATGATTGTTAGAAAGGGTTTAGGACAGAGAGAAAAAAGTTTAGAAACTTTTAGAGAAAAGAAAAAAACTTTTTCAAACTTTTCAAAACTTTTAAAAACTGTTCAGAAACGTTTTAGAAAGTTTTTAGAAAGAAAGTTAAACTGTTTAGGTTAACTGTGTATATTTTTAAGCATTTGGTATATTTTTTTCTTATGAAAAGCACCAATGACAAAGTGGTAAAGCAGTTACAAGTACTTATCGCACCGCTGCACCACCAATGTAGGAGGCTGGCCAGGCATTTAGTCGGTACCTGTTGGTGCTTACACCTTGTGGCAGGTCCAGATATCCCTTATTAGTAGATTAGTAGTGTTCTAGCAGCTTAGGCTGATAGAGGTAGCTATAGCAGAGCAGCTTAGGCTGAACTAGAAGACATCCAAAGCTCCTACTATACCACTTATATCATATAGCACTATATCATAAGTATCACAATACTCAGAGTTACTAAAAAATAAAGGTACTTTATTTTAGTGACAATGTGCCAAAAATATCTCAGAGGATATACTCCCTTAGGAGGTAAGTAAAATACACAAAATATACACACAAACCAAAATCAGGTAAGTAAACAGTTAGAAAAGTAGTGCAAACACTGTAGAATACAATAGGATGCAATAGGCCTAGAGGTAACACAAACCATATACTAAGAAAGTGGAATGCGAACCACTTAGAGACCCCAGGCCTAGTGTAGTGTGTAGAGGGTTGCTGTAAGTGTAAGAAAACACTAAGGGTTCCAAGATACCTCACCCCAAGACCCTGAAAAGTTGGAGTAAAGTTATCCTACATCCCCAGAAACGCACTAAAGTTGTGATAGGAGATTCTGCAAGGACAACAACTGACTGCAAAGCACTGAAGACGGATTCCTGGACCTGAGGACCTGTAAAGGAAGGGGACCAAGTCCAAGAGTCACGAAAGTGTCCGGCAAGGCAGGAGCTGACTAAACCCTGGATGAAGGTGCAAAATGGCTGCCTCCGGGTGGAAGAAGTTGAAGATTCTGCAACAACGGAAGATGCCAGGAACTTCCCCTTTACACAGAATATGTCCCACGGTGTGCTGGAGGATGCAGAGTTGTTTTCACGCAGAAAGACCACAAACAAGCCTTGCTAGCTGCAAAGGTCGCAGTTAAAGAAAAATGGGTGCTGCCCGGGCCCAGTAGGGACCAAGAAGTGGACAAGGAGATAGAGGGGGCACTCAGCAACACAGAGAGCCCATGCAGAAGCAGGCAGTACCTGCAGAAGCACTTGAACATGAGTTTAAGAAAACTGAGCACGGCGGTCATCTCAACACTACAAAGGAGGGTGCCACGAAGCCGGTGGTCAACTCAGCAAGTTGAGCAATTCAGGACGGAGTGCAGTGGACCTGGGCTATGCTGTGCACGAAGGATTCCTTACAAAAGTGCACAGACGCCCTAGCAGCTGCAGTTCACGCAGTACACAGGATTACTGTCTGGCGTGGGGAGGCAAGGACTTACCTCCACCAAATTTAGACAGATGGACCACTGGACTATCGGGGTCACTTGGATCCAGCTCCTGTGTTCCAGGGGCCACGCTCGTCAAGATGAGAGGGGACCCAGAGGACCGGTGAAGCAGACGTTTGGTACCTATGCTAGCAGGGGGAAGATTCAGTTGACCCACACAAGATTTCTTCTTGGCTTCCAGTGCAGTGTGAAGGCAGACAGCCCTCAGAGCATGCACCACCAGGAAACAGTTCAGAAAGCCGACAGGATTAGGCGCTACAATGTTGCTGGTAGTCTTCTTGCTACTTTGTTGCAGTTTTGCAGGCGTCCTGGAGCAGTCAGCAGTCGATCCTTGGCAGAATTCAAAGAGGGAGATGCAGAGGAACTCTGGTGAGCTCTTGCATTCATTATCTGTCGAGGAACCCAGAGGAGAGACCCTAAATAGCCCTCAGAGGAGGATTGGCCACCTAGCCAGGTAAGCACCTATCAGGAGGGGTCTCTGACGTCACCTGCTGACATTGGCCACTCAGAGGCCTCCATTGTGCCTTCACACCTCTGCATTCAAGATGGCAGAGGTCTGGGACATGCTGGAAGAGCTCTGGGCACCACCCCTGGGGTGGTGATGGACAGGGGAGTGGTCACTCCCCTTTCCTTTGTCCAGTTTCATGCCAAAGCAGAGACTGAGGGTCCGTGAACTGGTGCAGACTGGATTATGCATGGAGGGTACCATCTGTGCTCTTCAAAGCATTTCCAGAGGCTCTGGGAGGATACTACATCCGATGCCTGTAACACCTGTTTCCAAAGGGAGAGGGTGTGATACTCCTCTCCTAAAGGAAACAGATTGTTCTGCCTTCCTGGGATTGAGCTGCTCAAGCCCCAGGGGGGCAGAAGTCTGTTTGTGAGGTGGCAGCAGCTGAGGCTGCAGTGGAAACCTCAGAAGCCCGTAAGGAAATAGTAATATATGGGTGGGACTGGTCTCTCCACTCAGAACCCTCTCTTGTATAATAGTTGTGCATACTAGGGTGTGAGGAGGGACTACTATCTTTCAAAGTTCTCTGATGAATTACATGTATGCATAGTAGTGTGTGGGATGGTACTGCCTTCTCCTGTTAGACCCTTCTTTCATATGGTGGGTGTGCATAGTAGAGTATCCAAATAGACCGACTTCTCCTTTGAGACCTTTTTCTCAGATGACAGGTGTGCGCAGTAGGGTGTGTAGATAGACTGCCCTCTCCTTTCATACCTTTCTTGCAGATGATGGGTATGTGTAGTAGTGTGTGGGGAGGGACTACCCCCTCCTTTCAGAACTCTCTCTCCAATGACGGGTCTGCGTAGTAGTGAGCGGGAGAGACTACCCTTTCCTGTCAGACCTCTCTCTTGTTCAGATGATGGGAGTGCAGAGTAGAGTGAATGGGTGGGCCTCACCTTTCAGACCTCTCTCTCAGATAATAGCTGTGCATACTAGTGTGTGGGGAGCGACTGCCCTCTCCTGTCAGACGTCTTTCTCAGATGACAGGTGTGTGTATTAGTGTATGGGGAGGGACTCACTTTTCCTGTCAGATCTCACTCTCAGATGACGGGTGAGCATATTAGGGTGTGAACATGGGCTGATCTCTTATGCCAGACCTCTCTCTCAGATGACAGATTAGCATAGTATGGTGTGTCTATGGACTGATCCCTCCTTACAGACCTCTCTCTCATATGACAAGTTTGCATATTAGAGTGTGTACATGGACTGGCCTCTCCTCTCACACCTCTCTCTCAGATGACGGTTAATGTAGTAAGGTATGAGCATGCACTGGTCTCTAAGTCCTCTCTCTCAGATAACAAGTGTGCATATTAGGGTGTATACATGGACTACCCTTTTCTGCCTGACCTCTGTCTCAGATGACAGATGTGTGTGTTGGAGTGTGTGGAGGTGTGGAGAGAGGTTGGCCTCTCTGCTGAGATCGCTCTCTCAGATAACGAGTGTGCATACTAGTGAGTGATGAAGGAGTGGCCTTCTCTATCAAAAATCTCTCTCAGATAATGGGTGTTCATATTAGGGAGTGTACATGGACTAGCTGCCCCTGTCAGATGATGGGTTAGCATAGTAAGGTGTATGCATGGACTGGTCTCTCCTGTCAGACCTCTTTCTAAGATGATGGGTATGCATAGTAGGCTGTGTTGCGAGAAACTGGCCTCTCTCTTGGATGACAGGAGTGTACAGAATGCTGTGTCAAAGGACTGTCCTCCCTGCTAAAACCCCTCTCTCTGATAATGGATGTGCAAAGTAGGGTGTGTAAAGAGACTGTACCATACTCACAACTCTTACCAAGTTGATGGGCATAAATAGTGCACTCTGAAGCATGCATATATTTTATAGTATATTAAAGGATCACCTACTACTTTCTGTTTTTCATGATACTTCGGGAGTCTTGAGTGACTGTAACTTTTATTCAAATAAGAAAAAACTATCTACTCATCACAGTACTTATTTCTTACACACTTCCTCTCAAAAACAAGGACCACAATATCCCTTCCCCCTAACAGTGTATTGAGAAATTATTTACTCATTTTTACTATTCACAATCCAATGAGAGCCCCACAAGATACTAAAAATGTGTACATTTATTGCGTACACAGTAGTTATTCCTTAGACACCTTTTTAATAAATCCAGGGGGACAGCATGCCTTTCTGCTGCCCCCGATATAGATTTTTCATTTCCACAACACCTCTAATTTTTTTGGTGATGGTCGTCCTTTCATTTCTAACATTCAAAAGCCAAACAATCAGAGTGCTCGCTCTCAATTGACTCACTGGAGCCTCTAACTTCCATGAGAGTGTGAAGGCTCATGGGAAAAACGGGCTTCCTGACCAATCACATGGTTCCATTTTTGATTCTGTGCTCTCTTGGTAGGCTCACAGGACTCTTGCGGGCCCAAGTGCCAAAACATGCAATTATTTTTCTCACTTAATTGCTAAAAAATGAATGAACAGATTTACACTATATCACAAAAAGAGGCCAGGGCACCCAGGTACAAGTGGATGGCCCAGGGTTATGGGGTCCCTGGGGCTAAAATGGACCAGGGATGGGGGCCACATGGACCATACTCCCTTTTAGTAATTGATCAAGCCCTAGGGGATGGGGCCCCCAGGGCCAAAATCAACCCAGGGAGGTCAGCTATACGCCCCCCCTTCCCTAATATTAATTGGCTGGGCCCTGGGGGATTGGGTCCCTTGGGCAAAATTGGCCTGGTGATGGGGGTCACGTGGCCTTCCCCTCCGTCTTTCTATAATTGGCAAGGCCCCAGGAATGGGGACCTGGCCAGGCCCTGCAGTCAACCCCCAAAGGGTGTGCGTGACGCGGGGTTGAGTTCTTATCAGTCCAGGAAAGGGGGCTGTATGGACCCCTCCCTCTTTTAACCATTGGTCGGGCACTAGGGATGGGGTCCTCAGTGCCAAAATCAGCCCAGTGAGGGGGGCTATATAGCTCCCTCCCCTAATAATAGTTGGCCAGGTCCCAAGTGATTGGGTCCCTGGAGCCAAAATTGGCTTAGGGAGAGGGGCGGAATGACCCCTCCCTCTTTTAATCATTGGCCGGGCTCTGGGGGATGGAGTACCCTGTGCCAAAATCAGCCCATTGATGGGGGCTACATGGCCCCCCTCTCCTTCAAATAATTAGCTGGGCCCTGTGGGATGGGGTCCCTTGGGCAAAATTGGCTTGGTGATGGGGGCCATGTGGCCTTCCCCTCTGTCTTTCTATAATTGGCAGGGACCCAGAGATGGGGACCTGGCCAGGCCCTGCAGTCAACCCCCAAAGGCTGTGTATGGTGCGGGGTTAGGTTCTTATAGGGGATTTGACCAGGCCCTGCAGCCAATCCCTGCCGCGCATGGCTGGAGGTGGTTGCAGTGGCGGTGGTTGGATTAACATGAAGAAATTACATATTAATTAACAATAAATAAACTTAGAAACAAAAATTCACTAAAAAAACAAAAGGTACAGGGACGTTAGAGTTACGGAATAGCGTTAAAACAAACCTTAGAAATTCACTTAGAAGAAACAAAGGCTACAGGAACCTTATAGTTAGAGACACAGTTTACTTGCACAAAAACAAATAAATTCAGCAGGTAAAGTTATGGTTATCTTAAGTAACTGTAACTCATGCCCTAAGGTAACTATCACTTGCCCCTTCACCATGTACTGCTAATCATCCCGATATTACACCACTCATGACATTTTTTACAAAATCATTAATAATATCAAAGTAACATTTGCAGTAACATTTTGGATAAGATAACTGTGCATGGCTCGAGTTCTACTTACCTTGAAAAAGTTCAGAAAAAGAAAGAAATGGGCAGAGAGTACCTAGTGATGGGTGAAAGAGGAAGCGACCTCTGACCTGATTTCGGTCAAGGGCTTGCTCCCCCACGTCCGCAGCACCACCTTGCTGTGCCCGTGTCCCGACCCCCGCTCACGCTGCTGCTAGCGTGTTCGAGGCCCGTCTAGTGGGCTTCTGGTAAGCTTCGCTGTACTCGTGTGCATTGTGCCATTCTCACTGTATTTGAGACTGTATTCTGCGCCTTGCTTTATTCTGCCTTTTTGCCCCATTTGCGTCGCTGTACTCGTGTGCATTGTGCCGTTTTCACTGTATTTGTGACTGTATTCTGCGCCTTGCTTTATTCTGCCTTTTTGCCCCATTTGCGTCGCTGTACTCATGTGCATTGTGCTGTTTTCACTGTATTTGTGACTGTATTCTGTGCCTTGCTTTTTTGTGCCTTTTGCTCCATTTTGCTTCCATTTGTGCCTTTTTTACTGTTGTAACCGCTTTTTCGCCGCTTGTGCGCTCCCCCTTGCCACTTTCCCCTGCCGCTGCCTCCCTGCGGCCCGCCCCCCTCGTGCCCCCATTCGTCACTCCCTCCCGCCTCCCAGCAGCTCCTCCCTCCCCCCTCCCTTCTTAATGGATGGCGCTGCGCGTCGAGGGTGAAGCGACCTCTGACCTGATTTCAGTCAAGGGCTCGCTCCCCCACGTCCGCAGCACCACCTTGCTGGGCCCGTGTCCCGACCCCCGCCCACGCTGCTGCTAGCGTGTTCGAGGCCCGTCTAGTGGGCTTCTGGTAAGCTTCGCTGTACTCGTGTGCATTGTGCCATTCTCACTGTATTTGTGACTGTATTCTGAGCCTTGCTTTATTCTGCCTTTTTGCCCCATTTGCGTCGCTGTACTCGTGTGCATTGTGCTGTTTTCACTGTATTTGTGACTGTATTGTGCGCCTTGCTTTATTCTGCCTTTTTGCCCCATTTGCGTCGCTGTACTCGTGTGCATTGTGCCGTTTTCACTATATTTGTGACTGTATTCTGTGCCTTGCTTTTTTGTGGCTTTTGCTCCATTTTTCTTCCATTTGTGCCTTTTTTACTGTTGTAACCGCTTTTTCGCCCCTTGTGCGCTCCCCCTTGCCGCTTTCCCCTGCCGCTGCCTCCCTTTGGCCCGCCCCCCTCGCTCCCCCATTCGCAGCTCCCTCCCGCCTCCCAGCTGCTCCTCCCTCCCCCCTCCCTTCTTAATGGCTGGCGCTGCGCGTCCGCGCCGCTGGCACGCCAGTGGCAAGCCCGTCTGCGCCCGTCCGCGCCTGGCCTGTGCCCAGTGCCACCCCCTCTGGTACGCCCGACCCTTGCATCACCAGACGCCGCTACTCAGCCAACCAGCTCATCGCCCTCAACCCCGGCCGCTCCACAACATGTTTCCAGTCATCCCCAAAGAACACCAAGGGACCATTCTCCTGCCACGCCTGCAACTTCACCTGCAACAGAACAAGGAAACCTGCAACAACCACAACAAACCACCTCCACTGCATACTCCTCAACACACGCTCCGCACGCAAGCACGCCATCGAGCTCTGGGACCTGCTCGACACCACCGCCCCAGACGTAGCCTTCCTGACCGAAACCTGGTGGAACGACTCCTCAGCACAGGACATCGCCATAGCCATCCCGGACGGCTACAAGATCACCAGGAGGGATCGCCCCAACGGAATCGGAGGAGAAATAGCCATCGTCCACAAATCCACCCTCAAAATCCACACCCACACGGACGACACCCTCAAGACCGCCGAACACCTACACTTCCGGATCCACACTAACCCCAACACCACTCTCAGAGGAACGCTCATCTACCGACCCCCAGGACCACGAGCACCCTTCTGTGACTCCATCGCCGACCTCACGAGCACCCACGCACTCACCTCAACGGACTACATCCTCCTTGGAGACCTCAATTTCCACCTGGAGAACAACAACGATGCCAACACCACATCTCTGATCGACAACCTCTCCAACCTCGGCCTCAGACAACTGATCAACACACCCACCCACATCGCCGGCCACAAACTTGATCCGATCTTCTCCGCAAGCAACCACGTCACCTTTAACCACACCACTGAACTCCACTGGACCGACCACCACTGCATCCACTTCACATTCAAGAAGCACATCGAACACCACCGCACCCAACTACCACCACACCGCCGCTGGAGCAAAATCACCGAAGACCAGCTGACCAGCACCCTCGCCCAGAACCCGCCCACCGACTCCACCGACCCAGACGCCGCCGCACTCAACCTACGTCAGTGGATCACCGACTGCACCAACACCCTCGCACCACTCAAGAGGGCCACCGACAACCAAGGAAAGAAAAAAGCCACCTGGTTCACTGACGAGCTCCTCACCTCCAAGCGCACCTGCCAGAAACTAAAGAAGAAATGGCTCCTCGAACACACACCCGACAGCCTTGCAGCCCACAAGAAGGCCACCCGCAAGCACCACCAGCTAATCAGACTCGCCAAACGTTCCCACTTCACAGAACGCCTGAACAACAACGCACACGACAGCAAAGAACTCTTCTGCATCGTGAAGGAGCTCTCCAACCCCAACGCCAACGTCAACGACATCCCACCATCCCAAGAACTCTGAGACGCCCTGTCCACCTTCTTCTATCAGAAGATCGCCGACATCCACAACAGCCTCAACACCACGCCTCCGCCAGACCCCACCCCCGACAACTCCACCTGCACCAACCGCCTAACCGCCTGGACCCACGTAGACAACGCTGAAACTTGCAAGATCATGAACTCCATCCACTCGGGATCCCCTTCAGACCCTTGCCCCCACCACGTCTAAAACAAAGTCGACTCTACCATTGCCCCCCAACTTCGAAAGGTCATCAACTTATCCTTCGAAACCGCGACTTTCCCGGAAAGCTGGAAGCATGCCGAAATCCACACCCTCCTCAAGAAACCCAAGGCAGACTCCAACGACCTCAAAAACTTCCATCTCCCTTTCCGGCGAAGGTCACCGAGAAGATCGTCAACGCTCAGCTTACCCACCACCTCGAGGACAACTCCATCCTGGACCCCTCCCAGTCCGGTTTCAGACGTAACCACAGCACCGAGACTGCTCTCCTCGCCGCCACAGGTGACATCAGACAGCAAATGGACAACGGCGAAACATCAGCCCTCATCCTTCTGGACCTTTCCGCAGCCTTCGACACGGTTTGCCACCGCACCCTATTAACACGCCTCCAAGAAGCCGGAATACAAGAAAAGGCCCTCAACTGGATCTCCTCCTTTCTCTCCGGCAGAACCCAGAGAGTCCGACTCCCACCCTTCCGCTCCGAAGCCACCAACATCATCTGCGGCGTACCCCAAGGCTCCTCCCTAAGCCAGACGCTGTTCAACGTCTACATGGCCCCCCTCGCACAACAGGCCCGTCAGCACAACCTCAACATTCTCTCCTACGCCGATGACACCCAGCTGATCCTCTCCCTCACCAAAGACCCACACAGCGCCAAAGCCAACCTCCACGAGGGAATGAAGTCCATCGCGAGTGGATGAGAAATAGCCGCCTGAAGCTGAACTCCGACAAGACGGAGGTCCTCATCCTCGGACGCACCCCCTCGGCCTGGGACGACTCCTGGTGGCCCTGCGCACTGGGACCCCCTCCTACGCCAGCCAACCACGCACGCAACCTGGGCTTCGTCCTCGACTCCGCCCTCACCATGTCCAAGCAGGTCAACGCAGTTTCCTCCTCCTGCTACAACACCCTCCGCATGCTCGGTAGAATCTACAAATGGATCCCGACGGAAACCAGAAGAACGGTGACCCAGGCCCTCGTCAGCAGTAGACTAGACTACGGCAACGCTCTCTACACAGGCATCCCAGCAAAAGACATCCAGCGCCTCCAACGCATCCAAAACGCCTCCGCCCGACTGGTCCTCGACGTACCCCACCAATGCCACTTCTCCCACCACCTGAAAGACCTCCACTGGCTCCCCGTGGACAAGAGGATCACCTTCAAGCTCCTCACCCACGCTCACAAGGCACTCCACGGCACCGGACCAACCTACCTGAACAACCCCTCCCGCCATCTCCGCTCCACCAACCTCGCCCTCGCCATTGTTCCCCGCTTCCAACGCAAGACCTCCGGCGGCAGATCCTTCTCCTACCTTGCCGCCAAGACCTGGAACATCCTCCCGACCCCCCTGCGGCAGACCCAGGACCTTCTCACCTTCAGGAGACTCCTCAAGACCTGGCTCTTCGAACACTAGCAGCATTCCCCCCCCCCTCAGCGCCTTGAAACCCTAGCGGGTACTTAGTACGCTCTATAAATATTATGATTGATTGATTGATTGATTGAAAGGGGCATGAGGTGGAATAAAGACTGCACAGACTTGGTATTAGGCACCCCCCAACATTCAATAGCATTGCACACAGACTTCTGTTCTAAACAGGCACAGCACTTATTATTTTACAAATTTACAAATTAAGCACTTTTATCAGGTCTGAACCCCTTAGTGTACCCCTTGCCTGGCCTCCTACCTTCCACCAACATGAGTGAAGGTAGTGCTCCACATTGATAAAAAGTGCTGCCAACTCCTCCTCATCCGAAATATTGCATTGGTCCACCCACAGCAGAGTGCCATTGGATGTGAGACCCACTGCTTGCCTCTGCCATGATGATGGGTATGAAAAGGGTCAACCCTGAGTGTTATGAGTAAGAAAACTGTCAGACAGGAGCAGGCTAGAGTCTAGAGTAGCAACATTTTCAATATTTTTGCTCACTTGAGTCACAACACGTGCAATTTGAAGCTGTTTTTAACACCTGATGCATCCTTGTACCATTTTGGAAAGAGATGATGGACCACCATTTTCCACAAATGTGCATATTATTTTGGCATTTGGCATAATTTTCACAAAGGAGTTTTAACTGGGGTTATTTCTGACCCCGAGAAATTGTAAATAATTCATTAACCCAATGGCACTTCTGACCTTTAGATGCAGACACAGTACTGTGGCATAGAAATTGCACCTATGTTGTAAACTTTCAGTCACTTGTGTTGCACTGTGGACCAACCATCCACAAGTGATTCTAAAAAGTTGGCCTCATAGTTCCCTCTTCAACCCTAGCTGACTGCTAGACCTGTCATCCTCAAGGAGGTTTTCCTCTAAACCTTTTGTCTACCTACCTTCATTTCTGTGCCAAAATTTGTTTTTTTGGCCTTAGGATTCTTTGCACTTTACCCATGCTAACCAATTCTAAAGTACATATGGTCACTCCCCTAAACATGGTTTTGGTTGTGTTACATCACTCCCCTAAACATGGTTTTGGTTGTGTTACATCTGATAGGCATCTCTAATTTACTTATAAGACCCTAGAAGACTGATATATCATATAATCAGGGCCTGTAAATTAAATCCCACTAGTGGCCCTGCAGCACCTATTATGCCACCCACTTACATAGAACTTTAAAACATGTTGTAGGTCTGCCATTGCAGCATGAATGTAGTTTTAAACGGCCAACTCTACTTGGCAATATAAACCGATTGCCAATGCCTAAGGTCCATTACATATGTCACCCCTGAGGTAGATCTTAGGTAGCTCGTAGGACAGGGTACATTGTACTTTAAATGTTGGACATGTACTTTTAAGTTTTAATAAGTGCTAACGTTTGATTTAGACCGGGTATCCAGTTCATGTTTGGTATCTTTGAAATTATAATGTAACATCCTCTTTGATGGTAAACTCAGAGTTTTTAATTACAATTTTGAAAATGCTACTTCTAGAAAGTTTGCATTTTCCTGCCCTATGTCTTTTTGTGTCTACAGCCTGTCTTGGGTCACATGACTGGGTGCTGTCAGTTATGCTTTGTGAATTGCTCCCAGACAGTCAAACAATAGAGGAATTAGCTGTGCCTAAATGGCCATCTAATGTCAGGATGAGAGGGCACAGCTGAGCACAGTCCCAATTGCAAGTGAATATGGAGTACTCTGCCTTCACATAAAGAACATATTACCTCCATTTTGCCTCTGCAGCTTGGAGCCAGGGCAGGGAAGTCAAGAAATTCCATGCACTTCAAAGAAACTTTCTAGAAGCTTTTCCCACCTTCTAGAGAAAGGGCACCAGGGTATAAAAAGAAGACCCTCAGACCCACTCTTCAGTTCAAACTGGACCTGCAGAAGGCCTCTAAGAGGTAGGGGTGGGAGAAATACTCTATCAAGCTGGAAGAATTGGCAGGAATTGTGGAGTTTTGGTGACTGCATTACTCTTGTAATACAGAGTTCTGGCCAAATTCTGCCTATCACAGGTATGTTTTCCTGGGTGGCTCCAGGATGGTAAGTTGAAGAGAGCAAGCAAGATGTGCCATCCCCTAGCATGATTTCTGGTTCATAGGAGGACATCCGATTAGATTTTTCTTACGGAGACGGTTCCGGGTGGTTGTGACCATTCATAGTCAGAAGGCTGCAGCTCAAGTAGAAAATCTACTTGAACAGCAGCAAAATCAACTTGAGTAGCTGCGCCCTTAACATGCTACGTGGTGCTGTTCGTGTTGCATTTTCAGCACAAAACACACTCACTGCGCTAAATGACAGCACAAGCAGTGTGACATGCTTATTTCTGCTGATTGGCAGAACTCCCTGAAATCTCAGGATTTTTTATATAACTCTGTGTAATTCCACGGGATAAAATTCTGTGAGTTCCTCCCACATCTACTAAGAGGACTGCCTGCTACTGTGACCTCCTGTGCACTCTGCAAGGCTACTTTGCTGTACCTGGAAGGACTGCTTTGCTTTCTTGCCTAGAACCTGCCTTGAACCTCCATGGGCCAGCCCTTTTGCTGTTAAGCCCTACATCTTAAGATGAATCCAGGGCTACCAGAGTACCTCAAAGGATTAGATTTCTGGCCTTCTTTTCAGATCCACAAGGACACAAAAGGCTTCCACCATCTTGAACCTGCTCCTGGACTTATCCCAAGTAAGCCCTGAACCTCCAAGTGGTCTCCCACCACTCCTGGACTCTTGGTTGTGTTGATAAAGGTGCACAGATGCCCAAACCCCAAAGTGGAGGACTTAAAAAAAGTTTTGGCTAAAAAAAGCTCTGAGAACCCGGAGGTTACTGGGACTAACCTGCTTGCCTATCCTCCCAAGGTGAATCATCAGTCGGTTTGACTTTGCTGCTTCTCCCAATACATTCTTCTCTGCAGCAGCAAATCCTGTTTAGTGGTCCTTCTCAACAAGGGTATCTGAGCCCCTGGAAATGTCGTTGGCTACAGCCTTATGCCTCATCCTGCTAGAGATTTTTGACTTCAAAAAAGAGACTATGGGTCTGATTTAGATCTTGGCAGAATCGGTTCCATTGTTGAATTTCCATCAGATTTCGCACCGGCCACCTTCTATTTAGTTGTAGGCAGTTCCATAGACGAAAGTCTGTCATCAAAATACTGTCACTCCTAAGATTTTGCATCAACGTCTATGTCGCCATAGGTAAAAGTGACTTCCGGCGGGGCTCCAGCCAGTTTTATCGCAGGCCCAATCACGATGTGCCCTCCCGCCAACGTAATTGTGGTGGCTAAACCTCCACATCTGAGTTTGTGGATTGTGAGTTATATAAACACAAAACGTACCTTTTTTGACTTTCCTCATTTCCTTCTGCCACAAACCCAATTGTACAAGTCCTACCTTTGCTGCTGCTACTGGACCCCAATGAAAATCAATCCCGCCATTGCTGGAACCAAAGTTAAGCAACTGATTTACCTGTCATCATCAGAATTGTCTGTGAACATTAGCTCTGGACTTGTGCATGTTTAGAAAATACTTGCAAGCAATAGCACAATCATGTGCAATGCATGTGTGTGTAATGTGGTAGTTAAAATAAACCTTTAAAAAACACACCTCGATATATCATTAACAATCACTAATCTAGTACTAACTGCCTTCATGACAATGGACACCTACACAAAAAGACACATCATCCCTAAATATAAATAAAAATGTGTCCATAAAGGTTTGTGTAATCATTTTCCATAAACTACCATATCATATACATAAACAGTACATCATTGTAACTACAGAAATCGAGTACGAAATAGTAATTGCACCACATAAAGCAACACGTGGGTTTACACAGTACGTACAATACTTCAAACATGTCAGAGACGTATTAAGGTCACATTTCCCCTTGACTTGTACAATATCTGTTAAACATTAGATGTCATTTTACTCCAAAGTGTCATTTTCCCTGTGTAATGCATATGTGTATATTATTACCAAATATCATGTTAAAATAAACACAACTGCATTATCAAGTTACAAAAATATAAACATGGATACTTTTGGTGTAAGTTTCTATTATCATGATAAATGCTTGCACTAAAATTAACATGTCCATCGCAAATGTTCAACACTAATATATGCACTATAGAAATATGTGAAAATTAATACCTGTGCTTGTCACTGTCAGAAATTAGAAAAAGTGCATGTCACACACATTGGCATAAATAACATTATTAGAAATCAATTACTAATGATCTCAAATTAATACCAGGACAAAGGTATTGAAAATAAATGACATTTTAATACAACAATAATATATGTCTCTCAGACTGAAGGATAAATGAACATTTATATTAAAAATGTTCCAATTGCCTGGCATTGGCATTATGGGCTGCAGCCCCAGAACTTGACTCCTAATTGCACTGCCAAGTATGACCTCCTCTGTAAGGGGCATCCAGTGAGTAGAGCAGGCACTCCAATGATGTTTCTTGCAAAGGATGGGTTTGTGTTTGACAGGGGTCCAGGACAGAACAAGCGTGAAAGCATCTGGAGGAGAGGGAGTAGAAAAGGTGGGAGAGAATGGGGTTTAGGGGTTAGAGGGAGCTGAAGTTGTGTGTCTTTCTGTTTGTTGTGCATGTGGGTCTGGTGTATGTGTTACATTTGGGTGGGTGTGTTTTGGAAGATGTGTGGGGTTCGGATGAGTATGTGATTTTGTGATTGGTGGGTGTTGGGGTGTCTGTGCTTTTCTGTGAGTGTGCATGTTTGGATGTTTGTGGCTTTGTCAGTGTAGTGTATTCTGGTTATTGTAGGGGTATGCATCTGTGAGTGTTGTTTTGCATGTAGGTGTGTGTGTATGTGACTATGTGTGTTTGGATGAGTGTAATGTAGAGGTAGATGTTGTGTTTGTGGTACCTGTGGGTATGCTGGTAGTTGTGTGTGTGCTGGTGGATGGAGTGTTGGTGGTGCATGTGTCTGTGGTGGAGGGTGTTGTGAGTGTGGGGAATGTTATAGGTGTGGAGTGGTGGTTATATCTGTGGTGGTGGGTGTTGTGTCAGCGCTGGGTGTTTGTTGGCTGAGTGCATGCTTGTGTTTCTTTGTGTGTTTGTGTTTATGTGTGTGTGCTACTGGTGTCTGTGTCAGTGGATGCATGCAAGGAAGTGAATGCGCTTGGGACAGGACTGTAAATAAAGAGTTGGATGGGGAAAGTGTGGGAGTTGGAGCACAAGGTTGGGATAGTTGGGAGGCTGTGGTCAGTGAGGAGGCTAGACCATGAAATTACCTCTGTAGGTCAGACATAGTACTGTGAATGCCTTCCAGGTTTGCTATCATTTGTTGCATATGGCAACTAAGCCACAGGATGGCATTCAGGAGTGCAGTATGGCCTACAGAGATGTTCCATAGTCAATAGCCCCCTCACTCAGTGCAGATGGGGGGACAGAGGCAGGGGGAGGTACCTCCAGCGAAGGATATACCACCCCTTTAAGGGGGGTGGGTTTCACCAGCTTGGGGGGGCAAGAGGGAGGGTGAAGATGGTATTATGTGTGCAGGTTGAACAATTGCTGTAGGTCGGCTACCACTAGGGGATGGTCTTCTGTGTAGACCTCCAAAGATGGTGATGTGGAGCTAGTGGCCTCCGTGTCAGTCCTCTTACCCTCTGTTCCACTGGGACCCTTGGTGTCGGTGGTCTCAGCACCCGAATCACAGTGGTCTGCTGCTTCTCCGTCCATGTGGTCAATGTCTCCTCTGCTGCAAAGTATCACGCGCTATGTAGATATCTATGTTGTTGAAGAAATTGAGAATTCTATTTTGTGGTGGATTGACAAATGATGCATACAGCATAAGTACATAGATAGGCCTTGATACATTTCTAATCCACTTCAGTACAGAGCAAAAACATTTTCACATTTGACTCCTTAATATCTGTAGTTATTTCACGTCTGGTTTACCACCGTGTAATTGTATTGGTATATCAGAGTAAATATTACATACACTGATTCATATGTAATTTATTCATCAAAGATTTGCATGCAATTCACAAAATGCTACAGACTACACCTTGATGCTTTAATTTGTATATATATATATATATATATATATATATATATATATATATATATATATATATATATATACTGTATATATATACTTGCTGTTTAGGCAGGCATGTGCCTGGTCAAGTCAGTCCTTTGGTATGGAACACAAATCGGGTGGTCTCTTTTCACAAACTTTCATCAACAAAACACTTAGGCCCTCATTCTGACCCTGGCGGTCGGTGATAAAGCGGTGGCCAACCCGCCAACAGGCCGGCGGTCCAAAATATGCAATTCTGACCCTGGCGGGAACCGCCAACACAGCCCGCCGCAATAACACTCCGACCGCCACGGCGGAACAAACAAACAGCGCGGCGGTCCCCGCCAACAGCCAGGCGGCAGACAATGTACCGCCCACCCTATCACGACCCACCAATCCGCCACCTTTTCCGGGGCGGGAGCACCGCCGATAAAAACACGGCGGAAACAGACTACGAACGGGAAAACGCTCACCTCCACATACACCACGCCAGATTCCGGCAGTATGGAACCCGAGTTGCAGGTCATCCCCGCACTCCTATACCTGCTCCTGTACCAGGAGCACGCCCGGCGGCGCGGAAGACATCGGTGAGTACTGCACCTACGACACAGGGGAGGGAAAAGATTACCGGCACACACCCACCCACCCACACCCACTACAACACACACATCAATGCATTCCCACAGATCACTGTCACAACCCACAAACCCCCCCCTTCCGAAATAATGCAAAGACCAAAAGAAGAGATCTCAAACGGGCAGATATATTGAAAAATGGACAGCAGTAATCCAAATAAATAAATAAACTATGTACAAAATATATACAGCTACTAAATGTAGTCCAACCACTGTCCATGGACCACAGGGGTCCTGAGCAAAGGGGCAAGGCCCAGTCCCACGACAAGAACTCCACGGAGAGAACACTGCAGGGGCATCAGAAAGAAAAAAGGACAGGCACCTCAGGGGGAAGGGAAGGGGGGGCACCTCAGCCACTTGAGTACACGACGCCAGATCCACGAGGGGACTCCATGACCACTGGCCCATCCTGGGGAGAGCAAAGCCACAGTCCAAACAGTGGGTGGCCTGCCCACTGGGCCATCCTGGGGAGAGCAAAGCCACAGTCCAAACAGTCCATACAGTGGGTGGCCTGCCCACTGGGCCATCCTGGGGAGAGCAAAGCCACAGTCCATACAGTCCATACAGTGGGTGGACTGCCCACTGGGCCATCCTGGGGAGAGCAAAGCCACAGTCCAAACAGTCCATACAGTGGGTGGCCTGCCCACTGGGCCATCCTGGGGAGAGGAAAGCCACAGTCCAAACAGTCCATACAGTGGGTGGCCTGCCCACTGGGCCATCCTGGGGAGAGCAAAGCCACAGTCCAAACAGTCCATACAGTGGGTGGCCTGCCCACTGGGCCATCCTGGGGAGAGCAAAGCCACAGTCCATACAGTCCATACAGTGGGTGGCCTGCCCACTGGGCCATCCTGGGGAGAGCAAAGCCACAGTCCAAACAGTCCATACAGTGGGTGGCCTGCCCACTGGGCCATCCTGGGGAGAGCAAAGCCACAGTCCATACAGTCCATACAGTGGGTGGCCTGCCCACTGGGCCATCCTGGGGAGAGCAAAGCCACAGTCCAAACAGTCCATACAGTGGGTGGCCTGCCCACTGGGCCATCCTGGGGAGAGCAAAGCCACAGTCCAAACAGTCCATACAGTGGGTGGCCTGCCCACTGGGCCATCCTGGGGAGAGCAAAGCCACAGTCCATACAGTCCATACAGTGGGTGGCCTGCCCACTGGGCCATCCTGGGGAGAGCAAAGCCACAGTCCAAACAGTCCATAACAGACTCCACTGCCACTGGAGGAGGCATGTTGGCCAGAGGACATCCTGCAGCCCTGCCCGAGACAGATCTTGCCCTGCCACGTCTGCCAAAGGGCCAGCGGTTCCTGCCTGGAAGGGCCCAGTTCAGCGGTTCTTGCCTTGAAGGGCCCAGTTCAGCGGTTCTTGAGACGGCGGTCCCCAGCGGAGCGGTGCTGGAGACGGCGGGGCCCAGTTCAGCGGTTCTTGCCTTGAAGGGCCCAGTTCAGCGGTTCTTGCCTTGAAGGGCCCAGTTCAGCGGTTCTTGCCTTGAAGGGCCCAGTTCAGCGGTTCTTGAGACGGCGCTCCCCAGCGGAGCGGTGCTGGAGACGGCGGGGCCCAGTTCAGCGGTTCTTGCCTTGAAGGGTCCAGTTCAGCGGTTCTTGCCTTGAAGGGCCCAGTTCAGCGGTTCTTGCCTTGAAGGGCCCAGTTCAGCGGTTCTTGAGACGGCGGTCCCCAGCGGAGCGGTGCTGGAGACGGCGGGGCCCAGTTCAGCGGTTCTTGCCTTGAAGGGCCCAGTTCAGCGGTTCTTGAGACGGCGGTCCCCAGCGGAGCGGTGCTGGAGACGGCGGGGCCCAGTTCAGCGGTTCTTGCCTTGAAGGGCCCAGTTCAGCGGTTCTTGCCTTGAAGGGCCCAGTTCAGCGGTTCTTGCCTTGAAGGGCCCAGTTCAGCGGTTCTTGAGACGGCGGTCCCCAGCGGAGCGGTGCTGGAGACGGCGGCCATTCTATGGCCAACTGCTCATTGCCTGGTGGTGCCCTCCTGGGCAGCGGGGATGGTGCTCCTTCAATGCCCACCTGGGCTGTGGGTGGTGGGGCCCTCCTGGCCAGCTGGGCTGGGTCCTCCCTGGGCAGCGGCTATGGGGGTGGTGGGCTCTCCCGGGGCAGCTGTGCCGGTTCCTCCCGGGGCAGCGGCTATGGGGGTTGCGGGCTCCTCCTGGGCAGCTGTGACGGGTCCTCCATGGGCAGCAGGCCTGCTGCCTGACTTCTCTGCCTTGCTGCCCTTGCCCTCCTTAGTCGGGAGTCTGTGGCCCTTTCCTCCCTTTGGAGCTGTGGCTGTTGACGGTGGCTGGCTAGTGTCCTGGGGGGATATCGAATCCGGGCTCCGGCGGCGGCCCTTCCGCCTTCTGCTCCTCTTCCCAGGGGGTGGGCTGGCTGTCCCCTTGCTGCTGGGCGAAGATCCAGACCTGCGGGCTAGTGGGCTCCAATACCCCTGCACCCTTGTCAAGGGGGCTGCAGGGCTGGTGGTGGCTGAGGTGCTCTTTTTACCCCGACGAGAAGGAGGGGGGGGCTCAGGGTCAGGAAAGAAGGTAGCAGTAGAGAGATAGATTTTCTTGGGACAATGGAGAGTGGTAGGTACAGTGGGTATGGGAGTGGAGGGAGAGGATGTGGTTGTAGGCGAGACAAGTTTGCTGTCTTTGGGTGCAGGTGCAGGAGCGGGAGGCTGTCGTGAGGTGGATGGCTGTTGGGTGGGTGGGTGGCTGCGTTTGTGTGGTGTGGAAGAGGGGGTGACAGACACAGTGGGAGAGGACACAGGGGACGTGTAAATGGCAGTGGGGGTGGTGACTGCACGTGTGCGGACTGGAGTGGAGGGTATGCTGGTGATGGAAACACTGGCTGATGGTGAGGTGAATGAAGGTGTGAGTGTAGACGTCACAGGGAGGGAGGAGGGAGACGAGGAGGTGGGGGTCACAGAGGTGGTAGTGACTGTTGGCATGTCTACATCGGAATGTTGCTTGTGTGAATGTCTGCGTGATCTGTGGTGCTTATGTTTGGATGAGCGGCTCTTGGGTGTTGAGGTGTGTGCAGGCTGGTCTGATGGTGTGGGTGGGACAGGCAGAGGAACAGGAGACTGGGAGGAGGGAGTTAGTAGAGGGAGGCAGGAGACAGGGACAATGGCTGCCGTCAGTGCTGAGGCCAGAGCCTGGAACGATCGCTGATGGGCAGCCTGACCCGAATGAATGCCCTCCAGGTACGCATTGCTGCGATGAACCTCCCTCTCCACCCCCTGGATGGCATTCAAAAGGGTAGTCTGCCCATAAATGAGCGTTCGGAGGAGGTCAATGACCTCCTCACTGAGGGCAGCGGGGGTAACAGGGGCAGGGCCTGAGGTGCCTGGGGCGAAGGAGATGCCCGGCTTCCTGGCAGAGCGGGCACGGGGCGAACGCTGAGGGGCTGCTGGGAGGGCGGAGATGGTGCGCTGGGTGGCGGCTGTACCTGTAATGGCGGGGGGCACGGATGGTGCCACCCCCGCAAGGGAGCTCCCTTCCGAGGACGTGTCCGTGTCGCTGCAGGGTCCAGTCGTCCCCGTTGTGGAGCTCCCCTCGCCCTCCGTCTCACTGGTCCAGTCAGACTCTGTGGCATGGCCCTCCTGGGCCATGTGAGATGCAGCTCCCTCCTGCCCGATGCCACTTCTCCTCCGCCTGATGATGCTGATGCACACAAGCACAGAAAGACAAACAAAAAGGGGGGGGGAGAGAGAAATAAAGAGATTTTGAGTACATGGATCACCGGTACAGTTAGCGGACATGACAGACACAGATGCCCCCTGCACTAAGTTGCGCACTTGGGGTCCGCTACGCATTCCGTGGAACATGCCCTACACGCCTAGAGTTGACAACTGCACCCATGGATGACACGGCCCAGGGATGGCTGTACTGACACACTACTGAGGGTGGTGGCTGGGGACACAGGGGCTTACGGGGGTGCCCAGCCTACAGATATCGCCCTGGCCTAGGGGGACCCACAGCCCTCCTCCCCCACCCAGACACCTCCACTGCGCGACAACAGAGTAGATGATGCTTGTACTCACCCCCTTGTGTCTGCTGTGCTGCCCTCACGCGCCCATCCAAATCAGGGTAGGCCACCGCCAGGATCCGGAACATCAGGGGGGTCAGTTGACAGCAGGCACCCCGCCTACGTTGGGAGGCCATCCCCAGCAGAGACTCGGCGGTCTTCTTGGTCCCGCGGCGGATGTCCTCCCACCTCTTGCGGCAGTGGGTGCCCCGTCGATGGTGGACCCCCAGGGTCCGGACTTCCTTGGCGATGGCACGCCAAATCCCGATCTTCTCATGGGCGCGGACCTATGTGACACGTACAGGGAGGGAGAAATACCACGTTCAAGTTTGTCTGCATTTTCGTTGCCAGTGGCCCAACGCCCCCCGTCCCCGCCAGGCCCCCCGCCAGGCCCCCCGCCAGGCCCAACATGCCCCCCATCCCCGCCAGGCCCCCCGCCAGGCCCCCCGCCAGGCCCAACATGCCCCCCATCCCCGCCAGGCCCCCGCCAGGCCCAACATGCCCCCCATCCCCGCCAGGCCCCCCGCCAGGCCCCCCGCCAGCCCCAACATGCCCCCCATCCCCGCCAGGCCCCCCGCCAGGCCCCCAAGCCAGCCAGTGGCCCCAAATCCATATTGAATTAAACTCACTTGTTGGTCTGGAGGACCGTAGAGTAGCGCATACTGGGGGAGGACCCCATCCACAAGTTTCTCCAACTCCTCTCCAGTGAAGGCAGGGGCCCTTTCCCCAGTCGCAGCAGCCATTGTCCCTTCCAGACCGAGGTCACAGCAACACTTGCAGTATAGGTCCTCTCCTGTGAAAGTTCAAGTCGCAAGTGGATAAGTAGATAGGAAATGGTGGTCACGTCCGCGGCGGTGCGTACCGCGGCGGGGCGTACCGCCACCGCCGGCACCCTTCGCCATTGGCTCCTGAAACCCATAGGCTTCAATGTTAACCAATGCGGCTTCGCGCCGCGGTCTTCGACCGCCGACCGCCGCGGTGTGCCACGCCAGCGCATTGACCTCACATCCCATTGTCACACTTCACAGGTCAGGCAGCCGCCATTTCGAGGGTCCACATGGCTCAATTTCAACTGCGTCACACAGGCCTAGGCCTTGCATAGCCACTCAGACACGCCATTCACTGCATAGAGAATCGTTTACTGTGCAAGCTGTGAGTACGTACCTGTGGGTTGCTTGACTCTGTGCTCCATGTTGTCCTTCCTAGGCACCGTCCGCTGGGTTTGGCGAGGAGACGGATGAATCCTCGCGTGTACCGACCGCTGGTGGACCTGTCGACAATGGAAGAACGCCACATTATCCTGACCTACCGGCTTGACCGTGCCACTATACATGAACTGTGTGCCCAGCTGGAGCCCGACCTGATGTCCCCCATCCGCCAACCCACAGGGATTCCCCCTCTGGTGCAGGTCCTGTCAGTACTCCATTTCCTGGCAAATGGGTCATTTCAGACAACAGTGGGAATTGCTTCTGGGATGTCTCAGCCCATGTTTTCGAAGGTGTTATCCAGAGTGTTGTCTGCCCTGATGAAATACGTGAGGAGCTACATCATTTTCCCTGAGGTGGGCGAATTGGCTACAGTGAAGGGTGATTTCTACGCCCTTGGACATATTCCCAACGTCATTGGTGCCATTGATGGGACCCATGTGGCTTTGGTTCCCCCAAGAGACAGGGAGCAGGTGTACAGGAACAGAAAAAGTTACCATTCCATGAACATCCAGGTGGTGTGTTTGGCTGACCAGTACATCTCGCATGTAAATGCCAAGTTCCCTGGGTCAGTGCATGACGCCTACATCCTGAGGAATAGCAGTATCCCTTACGTGATGGAACAGCTAGAGAGACACCGTGTATGGCTATTGGGGGACTCTGGGTACCCCAACCTGTCGTGGCTACTGACCCCAGTAAGGAATCCCCGGACCAGGGCAGAGGAACGGTACAATGAGGCCCATGGGCGTACTAGGAGGGTGATCGAACGCACCTTTGGCCTCCTAAAGGCCAGGTTTCGGTGCCTGCATATGACAGGTGGATCCCTAATGTAGTCACCTAAGAAGGTGTGTCACATCATCGTGGCCTGCTGCATGCTTCACAACCTGGCTTTGCGCCGCCAGGTGCCTTTCCTGCAGGAGGATGGTCGAGACTGTGGTGTTGTGGCAGCTGTGGAACCTGTGGAGAGTGACGAGGAGGAAGACGACGGGGCTGAAACAGACAACAGGGACAGAATCATTGAACAGTACTTCCAATAGGACACAGGTAACAATTCAAACATTATTTAGTGAATGTGAACTACTCTCCTGCATCTCTGCTGCCTGTCTATTTGCCCCAGTGTATGATGACTGAGTTGTGGCTTTTCCCTCCCTATTTCAGATCTGGGGTCCCCACTACGAGTCCTGTGCTTCGTTTCCCCATGGACTACAGCTTTGTGGCAGCTGTTTGTTGACTTCACTATGTACAAGGACATATTTGCACTGTCATGTCAATTACAATATTTTGAAATCACAGCCAGACTCCAGATAGTTTTGTGCTAAATGGGTGTTTATTTCAGTGCTCAAAATGGGATGGGTGGTTTCAAGTGGGTGGGGGCTATGGTGAAGGAATGTCCATGGCAGAGTCCAGAGTAACAGTCACACAGGTGCATTGTCCAGAGGCCTGTGGAGAGATGGAGCATGGGCAGTTCAAGGATGGACAGGGTGACAATGTGGGACAGTGGGATGACATCAGGTGGTATCCTTTGCTGGCGGGGGTCTTGACATCCTACTCTGTCTTCTTGCGAGATCTCAGGGCCCTCTTGCGGGGTGGTTCTTCTCCTGCAGGAGGTGGGGGTCTGGTGGGCTGCTGTTGTGCGGGGGCCTCCTGTCCACTAGCGCCGGCGGAGGTGGTTGGCTGTTCTTGGTCCAGGCTAGTGGCAGGGGCCCTTTGTTTTTGTTGAGTGTCCGTCCTGGTGTTGATGAGGTCCTGCAGCAGCCCTACCATGGTAACCAGGGTGGAGGTGAGGGCTCTGATGTCCTCCCTGTATCCTGGTTGTTTTCCTCCTGCAGTACCTGGATCTCCTGGAACCGGGCCAGTACCGTCGCCATCGTCTCCTGGGAGCGGTTGTATGCTCCCATGATGGTGGTGAGGGCCTCGTGGAGAGTGGGTTCCCTGGGCCCGTCCCCCCCCTGTCGCACAGCTGCCCTCCGAGTTGCCCTGTTTCCCTGGGCCTCTGCCCCCTGGCCGGTGTGCCCACTACCACTGCCCCCAGGTCCCTGTTGTTGTTGGGGTGGTGGGTTATCCTGGGTGCCCTGTAGTGGTAGGCACACCGCAGATTGACGCGCCCTGGAGACAGAGGCATGGGCCCGCTGGGTGGGAGCTGTGCTGGTGTTCCCAGAGGGGTTTGGGTCTGTAGTGGCCTGGGCCTGTGTGAGGGGAACCGACTGTCCAGAGGTCCCCGATGGTCCGGGCTGGTCATCGGTGTCCAGGTCGACAGAGCTGCTGTCATCGCTGACGGCCTCTTGGGTGGGGGGTGTGGAGAATTCTGGGCCCTCCGTGGCGGTGTGTTGACGGTCGGGTCCTGCAGGGGTATAGAGGTATGGTTATAGTTTCAATGTGTGGCATATGGGTGTATCTGTGGGTTCCCGTGTCCCCAAGTGCTGGCATTCGTGTGTGGGGGCTTTGGTGAGGGTGGCTTGTGGGGGGGATGTGTATATGCATTGGGCATGCTTTGGTGATGGGTGTCCATGCTTAGTGGACGCATGCAGGCCTAGGTTTTGGGATGTGTGGGTTGTGATGGTGAGACATTGGCAGGGAATAGGTGTGCTGGGGGTGGGGGTGAGGATGGTGGTGGGGGTGAGGATGGTGGTGGGGGTGAGGGTGAGGGTGGGGGTGAGGATGGGGGTGGGGGTGAGGGTGGGGTTCGAGGATGGGGGTGAGGGTTGGGGTATGATTTGGCATGCAGGTGGGGGGGAAGCAGTAGTGAAGCTTCAACTTACCAGTGTTCATTCCTCCGCCGACTCCTGCGAGGCCGTCAGGATGCAGGATGTTCAAGACTTCCTCCTCCCATGTTGTAAATTGTGGGGGTTGAGGTGGGGGTCCTCCGCCAGTCTTCTGCACGGCGATGTTGTGCCTGGATACCATGGAACGCACCTTCCCCCGTAGGTCGTTCCATCGCTTCCTGATGTCTTCCCGATTTCTGGGGTGCTGTCCCACAGCGTTGACCCTGTCGACAATCCTCTGCCATAGCTCCGTCCTCCGGGCAATGCTGGTGTATTGGACCTGTGTGCCGAAGAGCTGGGGCTCTACCCGAATGATTTCCTCCACCATGACCCTGAGTTCTTCGTCTGAGAAGCGGGGCTGTCTTTGGGGTGCCATGGAGTGGTGTGTATGATGTGTGGGGTGGAATATGTGTAGTTAAGTGTGTTGAGTGTGGTGGTGTGTGTTGTTTTGTGTGTGGATATTGTGTGGGTGATGGTGTAGTGTGCCTCTGTGTGATGGTATTCTGTGATCGCTGATGTGTCTCTCAGTGCTTCTTTCTGATGTTTTTGTCGTAGGGGTTTGTGGGTGATGTGGGTGTGTGTTTTATATTGTATTGTGTGTGTGGGAGTGGTGTGTGTATGTGTATCAGGTGTGTGGAATTCAAATCGGCCAATGTGGCTGAGTTTTGTTCGTTTGTGTGTATTCTGACCGCGGCGGTGTGTACCGCCAATGGTAAACCGCGTTTGAAAGACCGCCGCGTGGATTCGTGGGTCGTAATGGCATGGGCGTATTTCTGTTGGCGTGACGGTGGAGGTTTGGTCACCTCCACTTTTCCGCCGACCGCTGGTCTGGCGGTCTGTTGTGGCTGTCGGATTTTCGGAGGTTTGGCTGCTGCGGGTCAGAATGACCGTGGCGGGTTACCGCGACCGCGGCGGAATTATGGAGGATTTCTGACCGCCGGTAGGCGCCTTTTACCGCCGAGGTCAGAATGACCACCTTAATCATCTACCTTGGGCAAAACCTACACCTTCAAGAACTCTTCTTCTGTTTTGTCCATAGGTCAACCTTAATGTTGATGACAAAATAAGTTGCTATAACACAAATTAGTTATTGAACATGTTGAACCCACACTAGAATGTACCCCCTTGATGCTGTTGTTGTCCTCTCAATTGCCCATCAAGATCTTGACAGTCTACCCCAAGTATGCAGGCCACTAGAGGGGCCAGACTGTGGTGCACATGCTTCTCACAAGCATTCCTAAAATGTCAGGACAGAGTATTTACCAACATTGTATTTTCCCTAGGAAATACTAGTTTTAGTGACCTGTTAGGTACCCTCAACGTTTTCAGTGTTCTCATGTTACCCATCTAGGACGATAACATAATCTACGCCAGGGGTCTGAATCCTTTCCTATAGTGAGAGCCACTCTGGAGCAGTACAAATAATTGTTAGGTGCTAAAGGCTAAGCAATGTGTACAATATTAACACACAACCCATACACAGCTACTATGTATTATGGTTTGAAATATATCGAATGACTAAGGGCAGTATGGAAGGGCTATCATGTGTGTCAGTGAGAGAATGGTTTTTGGTGATGTATGAACAATTGTGTGTAGTAATGGGACATGCATACATGGGGGATTGAGAGCCTGTTGCATTTATACTTGCAACACAGGATATACCTTTCCCTATATGTGGCACCATTAAATGGCCGAAACATACAGTCATTCATCTTTCAGAAAAAGGGATGTAGTTTAAATTGACAAAAAAACATCAGACAACTCCATAACTTGAAAGTTTGTTCTTGCACTTTACATTTCTCTCATTTTGACATATGACTGCAGTTTTTCACTTATACAACTAGTGCAGCGTCTATTGGCCACTGGAAGTAAGGGGCATGCAGTTTGTCAAATGAAATCTGGATTTGTGAGTAATATGAACTGAAATGTCAGTTTATACAGATGACTTTTCATCACAATTTACATAGATTTTAAATAGTGACAAACATTATTATGTCCCATAACATTTCACTCAGGAACAAAAAGGGAAAAATTAGCCTGAGTATGAAGAAGAAACAAGTTACTTAGAAAAACATTTCTTATTCAAACATGTCCAATACCTCTGGGTTCCCATGTAACTGGCTGTACAGGAACTGGACCTCTGTGGTGAGGAGTTCCAACTCCTCAGGTGAGAAGTTAGGTGCCCTGTCACCTGCGTTGCCCAGCATCCTGACTCCTGAAGGTCATTAACAGCAGAAAAAGTGGAGAAGGTGTTGTTGGCTGCAGTGTTAGGTGGCAAATTAGTTTTTTTTTTGGGACGCCGCATAAAAGTACATAGTGTACACGGTGTACACGTTCCGGTAATGAAGACAGATGCAGTCACTGGCTATCGTGCAAAGCCATCACACACCTTAGCCTATGGCTGTGTCTGTCATGGAGCTCTACACCTACAATGTGGTCAACTTCTACAGAAGGTGTTGGATAGCTAATTTCCTTACGTCAAGGTCAGGCACCCTCCATTTTAGGATGTGAGGCAATGTATTTTTGAATTTGATGTGCGTCACCACCACTCAAAATGGTGACTAGTTTGTTTACCAATGTAAGCTACATAGAGAATTAAATTTTTTCAAAATTTGACACATTAAAATGTAAACTGACATCAATAGTAATGTGTTGTAGTTTACATTTTCGTTGACGGATCTAATATAAATAATACATAAATAAATAAATGAATAATGTGCAAATGTATTATTCACACATTTGTAAAAAATATCAGTCATGTAAAAGTTGTTATTAGAAGTTGCAACTTAACTCAAAAATGATGTGTATATATATATGTCACAAAAAGATATGTATTTTTACATAGACATGAGATGTGTGCTGATTATCAAAGTATTGTAGGACCATTTTAAGTTTTAAGTAATGATTTGTTTTTCTTAAATGCAGATATATGAACCGAGGGAAGGATAGATAATGACAGACTCAAGTCTTCAGACCTTTTCTGGACCTTGCCACAATGGAGGAAATGGACATCATAAAAAAATACATATTAAATAGGCAAACTATTCTGGATTTGTGTCAACAGCTGGAGGTTGATCTTCTGCCTCACAATAGGAATACAACAGCAATAACACCAATAGTGAAAATCATGGCAGTACTTCTTTTTGTGTCCATAGGATATTTCCAATACGCTGTGGCAGTATCTGGAGGCATGTCAGAACCAATTTTCAGCGGTGTGCTACAAGAAGTCCTTTCTTCAGTGATAAGACACATCAACAGCTTCATCCAGTTTCCACGACATCAGGATTTTGCCAATATGAAGGGAGATTTCTATGCTTTGTGTGGCATACCACATGTGGTGCATTAGATGGCACACATATTGCCTTGGTGCTACCACTCTCCAGGGAACAGGTCTACCACAATTGCAAGAACCTCCATTCAATCAATGTGCAAGTTGTCTGCTTACCTGATTTGTACATCTCAAGTGTGTGTGCCCATTTTCCAGAGTCTATACATGATTCCTTTTTACTGCGAACAGTTCCATGTCCATGCAAATGTCACAACTTGGACCTGAGAAGCCTTGGCTTGCGGGTAAATACAATATGACTCTAAGATCATTTGCTTTCTTCATAGTTTAGGAATATAAAATGGGATGAGATATTTTTGCTCAATATATTTTTTACTTTCATATAGGAGACTCCACTTATCCTGACTGACCATGGTTATTAGCACCGCTGAGGAATCCAGCAAAAACAGGGGAAGTCCACTTCAATGAAGCCCATATAAGAACACTGAGGCCAGTGGAGCGGGCTTTTGGGCTCCTGAAGGCCAGATTTGGATGTTTGGGCAAGAAAGGTGGATCTCTCCTCTACTTACCCAAAAAGGTCAGCCAAATCAGGGATGCCTGCTGCATATTGCACAACATAACCCTGCGATGGAACTTCTTAATCTTCGCAGAGGACGGAGACTATGAAGAGCCACCATGTGAGGATATTGAAATGCCAAATGAAGATGACAGTTCTTAACAGGAAGGAATCAACACACGTCAATATGTTATTGACAACTTCTTCACCTGAGTGTAAGTTTAACTTTACATATTGTACAATCAAATGTCAGAACAACTTGTAACATAGTGAACATATCAGTCTCTGATAGTAATTTTGTACCAATTGTTAGTTAAGGAATGTCCAGGGCAAAGATGTTTGTTGACCAAAGTTTCCATACATTGACTACTAAGTTTATTGTCATTAATAAATAAATTAACAAATTAATATTCTTTGCTTGTGCTAAGTATATGTGTTCTCCTAACTTATAATTTGAGTCAATTTTCTTATGTGAAATCATCAATTTTCCCTTGCTATTCTGTTTTAGGATCCTTCCCGTCGCATCGGCATTTGGAAATTTAAGGTTGTGACATTTGCAGATATATGTGGCTGTTGGAAAGTACAAAGGGAACATGGGTTGATCCTTGGACAGACACACAATTTGAATGTACAGATCTTGTACAGAGACTACTTGCACAGTGATTGAATGAAAGTTTCTGAGATTGTGTTAGACCTGTTTCTGGTGGATGTTTCCACCAATGCAATAAGTGCCGCTTAGCTTGCTCTGGTGGGGTCTCTTAAAGATGGTGTTGGAATTCTTGCCATCCTCTCCTGGTGGACCAGCTGAACTTCCCCTTCTCGGGGTGGGAGGTCCACAGTTGCAGGGACTGGGGTAGGTGGAGCAGTTTCCTGTTGTGGCAGGGCCTCCCTGTCTGTGGCTGAGGCAGATGTATTTTGTTCTGATTTTGAAGGACCACAGACAGGGGTAGATGGTACAGGGAAAAGCCCTGCACATATGACGGTCAATGTCAACCATCACCCTAGTCAGGGAGCACAAATTTGAGTTGTGATTCTACATCTCTATATTGAGGTCCCTCTGCACCTGCTTCATGTCCCAGAGCTCTGTAAAGACATGGGTCATTATGCTATGGGACTGCTGTAGTGCTCCCAAGAACCTGTTGATGATAGTCTAGGTGCCAGTGTATCCAGTGGCCTCACTTTGCTGGCCCACTGATTCCCTCCCTCCCCCACTACCCTGTGCCCTCTAGGTAGTGTCCCCAGAACACTGTCCTGGCAGAACTGGAGGTGGTGGTGTTAGATCAACAGCAGCCAGGACTGTGGGGGTACAAGCTTGGGGTGATGTTCCTATGAACAAAGGAAGACAAAGGAAGTAGAGGTGTCCATTGGCTGAGGGGTTGTTGCAGCTGGGGTAGGAGGTGTACCTATGGGACAAGTGAGACTCACTGGAGCTATCTGACCAGACAGACCAGATGGACAAGGCAGCTCCACGTCATCCAGACTTTCAGGAGTGATGCCCTCACTGAAGGCTTGATCCTGGCCTGGTGTGGAGGTGTCTTCAGTTGCAGACGGTGGTTCACTAGCCCTGGGTGTTGGACTAAAAATGAATTACAAACAATATGAAATGAAAAGTCTGGATTGTAACTCAAATGTGAAAATCATCATTAATGGAATTATTAGGCCTTTGGGAGATTTGTATTCATTTACACATGCAGATTAATTTACACAGATGTAAACTTCAGTACAATGTTATTTGGAAAGTTTTCATTACATTTATTTACCAGACATTAAACCCAACACAGTAGAGATGAGAATTGAGAACTTAATCATTCCAAAGCCGGGCAGACAAAAAAAAAACTATAGCACAACTTATTAGAATGGATGGCATTGGTCATCATCAAAACTCTGCAAAGTAAATTATGTATCAATACTACTTATAGTCAGCATGCCACTGAACAAGATTAAAAATCTTTGATTCAACAGACTATAAATTCAATGGAGCAAACAAAAAAGAGACAACATACTAGATCAACACAACAAATGAGATTTTCATACAAAGTATGAGATGGTGACTGACAAATGAATGACACTTTGACATGTGTTCATATTCGGAAGAGAAATGAGGTAGAGCAACATCATACAGCACTATTGTTTTCCAGAAACAAAAACAGGGCATCATTGTAGCTGTAGTCATTTGTAAACATAATTGACATTACTTGTTAAAATGTGAGTTTGACATACCTATTCAAATACCTACAGTGAAAATTGACATATATTTACAATATTTACACACATATGTGTATGACGTAACTAGGCGAAAAATACACTTACAAGCACTAATTCTTCATGGGCAAATAGGTTGAGTTAGGAACCTGTTTTTTTAAGCTAAACAACATACATTGAAATAAAGGAAGGAACTAGGCAAATGCAAGGGATGATCTACAGACAACAACACACATTCTGACAAATATATTGAGCACTCTGAAAAAGAGAGATAGAACCATGATGCTAGGACAAAATACAACATTCTGGTGAATCAAGTTTAGATATATATGTTTTGATAAGGGTATTGAAACATTCTGAACAGCTAACTCAAGGGCAAAAAAGGCATTTGTGATTAGTGAGACATTGCAATTTACTAGTCTCCACTTCACCAAGGATTCCTGTCAAGCCTTCATGATGCAGGATCTGCTGGACTGTCTCCTCCCAGGAAAATAATTGTAATGGGGCTAGGAGAACCACGACCAGTCCTCTGGGACTCCAGGTGATGCTTGGAGGCCAGTAGGGGTGCTGTCATCCGCAGGTCATTCCACCTCTTCTTAATTTCCTCCTGTGTGCACAGATTCCTTGCTACAGCATTAATTCTGTCAACTATTCTTGTTCACATTTGTCTTTTCTGAGATATGCTTGTCTTTGGTGCTGGGTACAGTGGAATGGCAAGTGATCATGGTCTGAAATGAAGTGTGTTTTATAGTGTGGTTTGCAGGTGTTCACAATTGGCCAATATATATCAGGTGAGGGCTGCTAGGATCCATCCAAAATCCATAGTACAATGCCGGACGAGTCCTGCGACGGACTCCCACCATCAAGGGACCACTGCTGGTACACCGCCAGCACGACTATGTTATCTAAATATGTTCATGTAATCCCGCTGCCCGACTGTGATCGAATGCTATACACCAGCATTAGAGTCCACTGCATCAGCTGGGGGATACTGCTCGTGTGACGTATTACACTCTGTTGGCGCAGACGGATGTTGAACTGGCATAGATCTAAATACAGTGGTTGGAACTCTATCAGCTTGATGGAGTACTTGGGCCCGCCACCACAGTGGGATGTCGGTAGTCCCATCAAAATCTAAATCAGCCCTTAAGTCCAAATGTAGAAATCTTTAGCATGACTTTGACCCAAGGCTCCCCAACAATGACACTCCCTCCTCGGACACCTCCTGCATCCTTGCCCTGCTAAAATTTACCTACTCAGAAACAGTTTCTCAGAATTTCTTCTAAGTCCAAAGGTAAATGCTGATTGGGCCCACTCCTTGTATCTGAACAGCACTTGATTGCAGTAGGCTATATTTTTTTACTTTGGACCAGTCTCCTGCGACTAGATAGCTACGGTTGGCACTTTGATCCTTTTAGGTGTTATTTTTTTACTAAATTACTGTGGGATTTTTCATGAGTTGTGTTTTTACTTTATAACTGTTTGTGTGCTGCATAAATGCTTTACACATTGGCTCTAAGTTAAGCCTGACTGCTTTTCTGTGCCTAGTTACCCATGGTTAAGCACAGGTTAATTTAGTGACTTTCTGTGGTTCACCCTGCAAGGGACTGTGGCCGGTGCTTGAACAGTGCTTACTCCCCAGTCAATTAACACTCCAATTTCTCACACTTGCTGAATGCCAATTTACAGAATCCTCTGAATGCACATGGCAAAATAAACACCTTCTTACATGTTTGGAAGAGTAGTTCTCAGTCTACCAAAACATTGAATTATGCCTTTTGGATCCAAAAGGCTTAGGTGAATAATGTCTACAATTGAAACATGTTAAACATGAGGCTGGTGTGTCTCTTCAGTAACAGGATTCAAGAGGCCTTTTGTAGGAAGTTGGCTCTGTATACACTATTTCAAAGTAAGAAATAGTGTGCACAGAGTCCAAGGGTTTCCCTTAGAGGTAAGATAGTGGCAAAAGTAGATAATTCTAATGCTGTATTTTCTGGTAGTGCGGTCGAACAGTAGGCTTATCAGAGGGTAGTGTTAAGCATTTGTTGTACACACACAGGCAATAAATGAGGAACACACACTCAAAGACTTACTCCAGGCCAATAGGTTTTTATATTGAAAAATATATTTTCTTAGTTCATTTTAAGAACCACAGGTTCAAGATTTACAGTAAACACTTTAAATGTAAGGTACTTCACTTAGATACTTTAGGAACTTTGAATGGAAACAATATCATGTACAGTCTTTGTAAAAATGACAATAAGCTATTTTCAAAGTGGACACAGTGCAAAAATCAACAGTTCCTGGGGGAGCAAAGTAAAGGTTAGATTAGGAGGTAAGTAAACACTTACAAGTCTCAGTCCTAGGGCATAGGCAGCCCACCGTTGGGGGTTCATGGCAACCCCAAAGTTACCACACAAGCAGCTCAGGGCCGGTCAGGTGCAGAGGTCAAAGAGGTGCCCAAAACACATAGGAGCCTATGGAGAACAGGGGTGCTCTGGTTACAGTCTACCAGCAGGTAAGTACCTGCATCCTCAGAGGGCAGACAAGGGGGGTTTTGTAGAGCACTTGGGGGGACACAAGTAGGCACACAAAGCACACCCTCAGCAGCACAGGGGCAGCCTGGTCAGTGTGCAAAGCAGGTGTCGGGTTTTGTATCGGTTTCAATGGAGGGACCCGGGGGTCACTCTAGCGGTGCAGGCAGGCACAGAGGGGGCTCCTCGGGACAGGGTTGCCTGGGGGTCACTTCTGCATCGAAGTTCGGTTCCTTTAGGTCCTGGGGGCTGCGGGTGCAGTGTTGGTTCCAGGCGTCGGGTCCCTTGTTACAGGCAGTCGCGGTCAGGGGGAGCCTCTGGATTCTCTCTGCAGGCGTTGCTGTGGGGGCTCGTCTCTGGTTACTCACTGGCTCGCAGTCGCCGGGGAGTCCTCCCTGAGGTGATGGTTTTCTGTAGGTCTAGCCTGGGTCGTCGGGTGCAGAGTGTAGAGTCTCACGCTTCCGGCGGGAAACGTGAAGTCTTTGGAAGTTGCTTCGTTGTTGCAAAGAAGTAGCTGGTTTTGAACAGGGCCGCTGTTCACAGGAGTTTCTTGGTCCTGTAGTCCAGGGCAGTCCTCTGAGGCTTCAGTGGTCGCTGGTCCATGTCGGATGTGTCGCTGGAGCAGGTTTTCGAAGTTAGAGACAGGCCGGTAGGGCTGGGGCCAAAGCAGTTGTCGTCTTCCTCCTTCTCTGTAGGCTTGTAGGTCAGCAGTCCTTCTTCTTCCTTCAGGTTGTAGGAATCTGATTTCGTGGGATCCGGGGAGCCCCTAAATACTGAATTTAGGGGTGTGTTTAGGTCTGGGAGGGCAGTAGCCAATGGCTACTGTCCTTGAGGGTGGCTACACCCTCTTTGTGCCTCTTCCTTGTAGGAAGGGGGGCACATCCCTAATCCTATTGGGGGAATCCTCCAAACTCAAGATGGAGGATTTCTCAAGGCAGGGGTCACCTCAGCTCAGGACATCTTAGGGGCTGTCCTGACTGGTGGGTGACTCCTCCTTGTTTTTCTCATTATCTCCTCCATCCTTGCCGCCAAAAGTGGGGGCAGTGGCCAGAGGGGTGGGCATCTCCACTAGCTGGGATGCCCTGGGGCGCTGTAACAAAAGGGGTGAGCCTTTGAGGCTCACCACCAGGTGTTACAGTTCCTGCAGGGGGAGGTGAGAAGCACCTCCACCCAGTACAGGCTTTGTTCCTGGCCACAGAGTGACAAAGACACTCTTCCCCATGTGGCCAGTAACATGTCTGGTGTGTGGCAGGCTGGCAGAAACTGGTCAACCTACACTAGAAGTCGGGTAGGTATTCAGGGGGCATCTCTAAGATGCCCTCTGGGTGTATGTTACAATAAATTGCACACTGATATCAGTGTGCATTTATTGTGCTGAGACGTTTGATACCAAACTTCCCAGTTTTCAGTGTAGCCATTATGGAACTGTGGAGTTTGTGTTTGACAAACTCCCAGACCATATACTCTTATAGCTACCCTGCACTTACAATGTCTAAGGTTTTGCTTAGGCACTGTAGAGGCATAGTGCTCATGCACATATGCCCTCACCTGTGGTATAGTGCACCCTGCCTTGGGGCTGTAAGGCCTGCTAGAGGGGTGACTTACCTATGCCACAGGCAGTGTGAGTTTGGCATGGCACTCTGAGGGGAGTGCCATGCCGCTTAGTCATTTTCGCCCCACCAGCACACACAAGCTGTGAAGCACTGTGTATGTGCTGAGTGAGGGGTCCCTAGGGTGGCATAAGACATGCTGCGGCCCTTAGAGACCTTCCCTGGCATCAGGGCTCTTGGTATTAGGGGTACCAGTTACAAGGGACTTACCTGAGTGCCAGGGTTGTGCCAATTGTGGAGACAAATGTACAGTTTAGGGAAAGAATACAGGTGCTGGGGCCTGGTTAGCAGGGTCCCAGCACACTTTCAAATCATAACTTAGCATCAGCAAAGGCAAACAGTTAGGGGGTAACCATGCCAAGGAGGCATTTCCTTACACACACACCCAAACGAAAGAGGATACGACTAACCTTTCCCAAGAGAGTCTTCATTTTCTAAGTGGGAGAACCTGGAAAGGCCATCTGCATTGGCATGGGCAGTCCCTGGTCTGTGTTCCACTATAAAGTCCATTCCCTGTAGGGATATGGACCACCTCAACAGTTTAGGGTTTTCTCCTTTCATTTGCATTAGCCATCTGAGAGGTCTGTGGTCAGTTTGAACTATGAAGTGTGTACCAAAAAGGTATGGTATCAACTTCTTCAGGGACCAGACCACAGCAAAGGCCTCCCTCTCAATGGCACTCCAATGCTGCTCCCTGTGGAGTCATCTCCGGCTAATAAAAGCAACAGGCTGGTCAAGGCCATCATCATTTGTTTGGGACAGGACAGCTTCTATCCCATGTTCAGAGGCATCTGTCTGCACAATGAACTGCTTAGAGTAATCTGGACCTTTCAAAACTGGTGCTGTGCACATTGCTTGCTTCAGGGTGTCAAAGGCCTTTTGACAGTCCAAAGTCCAGTTAACTTTCTTCGGCATTTTCTTGGAGGTAAGTTCTGTGAGGGGGGTCACTATTGATCCATAATCATTCACAAACTTCCTATAGTGACCAGTTAAGCCAAGGAATGCCCTGACTTGAGTCTGGGTTTTTGGAGCTACCCAGTCCAGAATAGTCTGGATCTTGGGTTGGAGTGGCTAAATTTGGCCTCCACCTACAAGGTGTCCCAAGTAAACCATAGTACCCTGCCCTATCTGACATTTAGATGCCTTGATAGAGAGGCCTGTTGCTTGCAGGGCCTGCAAAACCTTCTTCAGGTGGACCAGGTGATCCTGCCAGCTGGAGCTAAAGACAGCAATATCATCAGGATAAGCTGCACTAAAGGACTCCAAGCCAGCAAGGACTTGATTCACCAATCTTTGGAAGGTGGCAGGGGCATTCTTTAAGCCAAAGGGCATCACAGTAAACTGGTAGTGCCCACCAGGTGTAGAGAATGCTGTTTTCTCTTTTGCTCCTGGTGCCATTCTTATTTGCCAGTACCTTGCTGTTAAGTCAAAGGTACTTAGGTATTTGGCAGCACCCAATTTATCAATCAGCTCATCTGCCCTTGGGATGGGGTGAGCATATGTCTTGGTGACAGCATTAAGCCCTCTGTAGTCCACAAAGAACCTCATCTCTCTCTTGCCATCTTTTGTGTGAGGTTTGGGCTAGCCCAAGGACTGTCAGAGTGCTCAATCACTCCCAACTCCAGCATCTTGTGGACTTCCACTTTGATGTTTTCCTTAACTTGGTCAGACTGTCTGAATATTTTGTTTTTGACAGGCATGCTGTCTCCTGTGTCCACATCATGGGTACACAGGTGTGTCTGACCAGGGGTTAGGGAAAAGAGCTCAGCAAACTGCTGGAGGACTTGCCTGCAGTCAGCTTGCTGTTAGCCAGAGAGGGTGTCTGAACAGATCACTCCATCTACTGTGCCATCTTTAGGGTCAGTGGAGAGGAGATCAGGGAGAGGTTCACTCTCTGCTTCCTGGTCCTCATCTGTAACCATTAACATGTTTACATCTGCCCTGTCATGGAAAAGTTTTAGGCGGTTAGCATAAATCACCATCTTGGGGGTCCTGCTAGTGCCTAGGCCCACCAGGTAGGTGACCTGACTCTTCTTCTCTAGCAATGGGTAAGGGCCACTCCATTTGTCCTGAAGTGCCCTGGGAGCCACAGGCTCCAGAACCCAGACTTTCTGCCCTGGCTGAAACTCAACCATAGCAGCCTTTTGGACATACCACATCTTCTGGAGTTGTTGGCTGGCCTCAAGGTTTTTACTTGCCTTTTCCATGTACTCTGCCATCCTTGAACGTAGGCCTAGTACGTAGTCCACTATATCTTGCTTAGCTCATGGAGAGGTCTATCCCAACCTTCTTTCACAAGAGCTAGTGGTCCCCTAACAGGATGGCCAAACAGAAGTTCAGAGGGGGAAAACCCTACTCCCTACTGAGGCACCTCTCTTTTTGGGCGAAAAGCAGGCGTGGCAAGAAGGACATCCCATCTCCTTTTGAGTTTTTCAGGGAGCCCCATGATCATAACCTTCAATGTCTTGTTAAATCTCTCAACAAGACCATTGGTTTGTGGATGGTATGGTGTGGTGAATTTGTAAGTCACCCCACACTCGTTCCACATATGTTTCAGGTAAGCTGACATGAAGTTGGTAACTCTGTCAAAAACCACTTCCTTAGGAAATCCCACTCTGGTAAAAATACCAATGAGTGCTTTGGCTACTGTAGGGGCAGTAGTGGAACTAAGAGGAATTGCTTCAGGGTACCTAGTAGCATGATCCACTACTACTAGGATATACTGATTCCCTGATGCTGTGGGAGGTTCAAGTGGACCCACTATATCCACCCCCACTCTTTCAAAGGGGACTCCCACCACTGGAAGTGGAAGGAGAGGGGCCTTTGGATGGCCACCTGTCTTACTACTGGGTTGACAGGTGGCACAGGAGGCACAAAACTCCTTTACCTTCTGGGACATGTTGGGCCAATATAAATGGTTGACCAACCTCCCCCATGTCTTGGTTTGTCCCAAATGCCCAGCAAGGGGAATGTCATGGGCTAAGGTCAGAATGAGCCCATCTTTCCCAATGTCCATCTTCCTGTGTGTCCCACTGACAATTCCTTTTTCATGTTCAGCAGCTTGCTGCCTTAGGCCTTCAAGAGAGGGACAAGTTTCTTGCCCCTTGCACAGCTGTTCCCTTGAGGGTCCCCATGGGCCCAAGAGCTCAACCTGGTAAGGTTCTAACTCCATAGGTTCCTCAGGGGATAGAACTTCTTCCTGAGAAGAGAGGTTCTGTTTCTTTTTCTGTGCTGAAGCTGGTTCCCCAGTCTTCTTTCCTTTTCTCTTGGAGGGTTGGGACATTATTCCATACTCCAACAATTCTTGTTCACTCTGAGCCCTGCACTGTGCCCTAGTCTTTACACACAACAGTTCAGGGATACCCAGCATGGCTGCATGGGTTTTGAGTTCTACCTCAGCCCATGCCGAGGACACCAGATCATTTCCAAGCAGACATTCTACTGGTATAGCAGAAGAGACTACCACCTGTTTCAGGCCAGTGACCCCTCCCCATTCTAAAGTTACCATAGCCATGGGACGTACTTTAGTCTGATTGTCAGCACTGGTGACTGGATAAGTTTGTCCAATCAGGAATTGTCCGGGGGAAACCAGTTTGTCTGTCACCATAGTGACACTGGCACCTGTATCCCTCAGGGCCTCTATTCTAGTCCCATTAATAAAGAGCTACTGCCTGTTTTTTTTGCATGTTAGGCAGCCAGGCAGCTAGTGTGGCTAAGTCCACCCCACCCTCAGAGACTAATGTAGCTTCAGTGTGGACCCTAATTTGCTCTGGGCACACTGTTGATCCTACCTGGAGACTGGCTATTCCAGTGCTAATGGGCGTAGTCGTTGAAGTGGAACCTTTCTTGGGACAGGCCTTGTCTCCAGTTTGGTGTCCATGCTGACTACAGCTGTGACACCAGGCCTTTTTGGGATTAAAGTTTTTACCCTTGTGCCCAAATGAGGATTGTGAAGAGGCTTTGGACCCACCCTCCTGTGCAGGTTTCTGGGGCCCTGTAGAAGACTCATTACTTTTTCCCTTGGATGTCTCAACACCCTTCCCCTTGGGAGGCTTTGTGACCCCTTTTTTTTGGTCACCCCCTGTGGAAGTCTTGGTCACCCTTGTCTTGACCCAGTGGTCTGCAGTCTTTCCCAATTCTTGGGGAGAAATTGGACCTAGGTCTACCAGATGCTGATGTAGTTTATCATTGAAACAATTACTTAAAAGGTGTTCCTTCATAAACAAATTATACAGCCCTTCATAAACATTTACACCACTGCCATTAATCCAACCATCCAGTGTTTTGACTGAGAAGTCAACAAAATCAATTGAGGTCTGGCTCGAGGATTTTTTAGCCCCCCTGAACCTAATCCTGTACTCCACAGTTGAGAATCCAAAGCCCTCAATCAGGGTAACCTTCATGTGTTCATAGGATTCTGCATCTTTTCCAGAGAGTGTGAGGAGTCTATCCCTACACTTTCCAGTGAACATTTCCCAAAGGAGAGCACCCCACTGATATCTGTTTACTTTTCTGGTTGCACAAGCCCTCTAAAAAGCTGTGAACCATTTAGGGATGTCATCACCATCTTCATATTTTGTTACAATCCCTTTGGGGATTTTTAGCATGTCAGTATTCTCTATGACCCTATTTAAGTTGCTGCCACCATTGATGGGAGCTAAACCCATCTCTTGTCTTTCCCTCTCTATGGCTAGGAGCTGTCTCTCCAAAGCCAATCTTTTGGCCATCCTGGCTAGCAGGAGGTCATCTTCATTGAGGCTGCCCTTAATGCTTCCAGAGTTACTGGACTCCCCTGTGGGAGAACCAGCATCTCTGACTATCACTTGTGGAGTCAGGGTTTGAGTGACCCTGGCCTCCCTAATTAGGACAGGAGGGAGGCAATTATCCTCCAGGTCACTAGTTTCCCCCTCTGTAAGGTTATCCTCAGAGGGGTGGTCTCTTGCAAGCTCTGCCAAAAGCTCCTGGAGCTGTACTTTGTTAGGGTTTGATCCAGTTTTTATATTTTTTATCTTACAGAGAGTCCTTAACTCTGACATCCTTAGATGCAGGTAAGGGGTGAGGTTGAGTTCCACCACCATCTCTTCTGTGCTAGACATTAATTTTCTAAAAGTTGGGATACTTTTTAAGAATCTAAAACTATTTCTTTAAACTCTAAAAGACATGCTAACAGGGACTTACACAAGGCCCTAGCAGGACTTTTAAAAATGTAGAAAAATAGCTCAAATTGCAAAAATCTGTTTCTAATGACAATTTTTGGAATTTAGTTGTGTGATCAGGTATTGGCTGAGTAGTCCAGCAAATGCAAAGTCTTAGACCCCACCGCTGATCCACCAATGTAGGAAGTTGGCTCTGTATACAATATTTCAAAGTAAGAAATAGTGTGCACAGAGTCCAAGGGTTCCCCTTAGAGGGAAGATAGTGGCAAAAGTAGATAATTCTAATGCTCTATTTTGTGGTAGTGTGGTCGAGCAGTAGGCTTATCAGAGGGTAATGTTAAGCAGTTTGTTGTACACACAGGCAATAAATGAGGAACACACACTCAAAGACTTACGCCAGGCCAATAGGTTTTTATATTGAAAAATATATTTTCTTAGTTTATTTTAAGAACCACAGGTTCAAGATTTACAGTAAACACTTTAAATGTAAGGTACTTCACTTAGATACTTTAGGAACTTTGAATGGAAACAATATCATGTACAGTCTTTGTAAAAATGGCAATAAGCTATTTTCAAAGTGGACACAGTGCAAAAATCAACAGTTCCTGGGGGAGGAAAGTAAAGGTTAGATTAGGAGGTAAGTAAACACTTACAAGTCTCAGTCCTGGGGCATAGGCAGCCCACCATTGGGGGTTCCAGGCAACGCCAAAGTTACCACACCAGCAGCTCAGGGCCGGTCAGCTGCAGAGGTCAAAGAGGTGCCCAAAACACATAGGCACCTATGAGAACAGGGGTGCTCTGGTTCCAGTCTGCCAGTAGGTAAGTACCTGCGTCCTTGGAGGGCAGACAAGGGGGGTTTTGTAAAGCACTGGGGGGGACACAAGTAGGCACACAAAACACACCCTCAGCGGCACAGGGGCGGCCGGGTTCAGTGTGCAAAGCAGGCGTTGGGTTTTGTATAGGTTTCAATAGAGGGACCTGGGGGTCACACTAGCGGTGCAGGCCGGCACAGGGGGGCTTCTCGGGACAGCCACCACCTGGGCAAGGCAGAGGGTCGCCTGTCACCAGCAGGCCACCATCCCTGTGAGTGCAGCCATTCCAATGGGGTCGCAAATGGGATCAACCTCATGAATATTGATGAGGTAGGTCTTTGCGACACTACTAGGAATCGCTAAATGTGTCTGAGACATATTATTGCACTTCATTTTGTCTCTTATTGCGACTTGCAAAAATTTGCAATTAGAGACCGGCAAAATGAAATGAACATGCATCTGGCGCCCGGAGATTCGATTAATATGTCTTTTAAATTTGTCAGATGAGATTTGTAGGTTCCATTTTTCTCCTAAGTGGAGGGACTGGTCACTAATGAAAGAGCTATTGTTAATCCAGATCCTATATCATATATATAACAATAGGAACAAATACATAACCAAGGGTTTCTACTATAATAAGGGGGCTTGCTTTGTGAAATCCATGATAAACACCATAGAGCTTTACATTGTTGAGTTCTGAGAGACCCTCTTATACAGATCTCTAGTTCAAGCTGGTTTAGAGAGATCATGCTCAACACTGCATGATGTGCTGTGATTTCCTACTCTTTAATGGCCACTGTGTACACACGTAATGCTTTTCACTGTTTCTTTCACAGGTTTGAAGATGTTAGATATTGTTTTGACTGCAGATAGGATCACCTCAGATTGCCACCACTCCATTTCAATGAAATATGACAGCTGTGCATGCAGTTTTTGCTACCCTATGCTGGTTATCTAGCGTCCGTCTATGGCTGTCTTCAATGTATGCATAGGTGTGTATTCTGAAGCACATGTACAGTTTAGTGATCCTTACTGATGGTGACCAGCTGACCCATTCAGCTCATCGTGCCATATAACACCCTGCATGTGAAAGGCACTTATCTGCCCATGCACACTGTGGGTGCACATATGCAGGCGAGTAGAAAAGAGTTTGGGCCGCAGAGCGACGACTCCTTCAAACTGTTTTGGCTCTCTTCATGTAAGGCTGGAGGCAGAGACCAAGAGCAACCAGTGGGAGTCTGTCAGCAATAAGGGAAGGCTCTGAGTGTAAATGGTGCTTAGAGATGCCAGAAAACCCAACCAGGTCTGCAAATGCTTTGAGGAAGGTCAATAACAATGGTGGGGGCTTGCATGGCTGTGAGCAGTCACTGAACAAGGGTTCTAAACAGCAAATAAACTAGCAGCACTGATGTCAACCATGCTCTTTGGGCAGCTCTATTAAGGAATACAGACCATCAAGGCTCAAAAGCAAGAAAAAGGACAACTCCTCTCTGCCCTGCGTGATGACCAGGTTGCCATCACCGGCCACACCACGAGAACCCCCTCCACAGGGCCCTTCAGCCATGCTGGCATGCTGGAGGCCGTCTGGGCAGTAGAAGAACCAATCAACGACACCGTCTGTGAGGAACTCCCCTTAAGAGGCCCCTTCCAGCATCTGAGCCATTGTTCTGGGGGCAGGGTGTGGCATGCGTTCTCCCCACTGCACTGAGGGATATGGCGGGGGTTGAGGAGAAAACCCCACCGGTGCGCACTTCTTCAAGGGCCACTGTACTGATCACAGAGGTGCTCCCCTCATTGCATCCAGGACCAGATACTGTGGGCCACCTGCTTCTAACGTAGCTGCACTTTTGTGGGAACTGGTCCGTAATACCCAAACCCCAGGTATTAGGAGCGCAAGTGCACAACACCCTACATGTTGGGGATCACTTAGGTACTGTGCTGGCAAAGTGTCCTTGTTTTGATGGTTATAACTTGTTATTCAGGTCCTTTGGCACAACTTGACCCGCATTCAATGAAATGTCTGCCCAGGGTTTGCTCCATAACGTATTGTTAATTCTGCAGCCTTATAGGTTATGGTCTCTAGACAAAGTTACAATCCGGTAATTCATATCGTGATTCAGGTGTTTCACATAAGCTACTGCATCCTATAGGATGACAGGGAGGGTATTCCTATGGGTCCATGCACTTAAGGGAACATTGGTTAATGTACATGCTTTATTGTGGTGTCTCATGCTCGGACGCATTACATAACTGAAGTTTTTATTGCTCATGGGATACAGTTTGTGTTGATCTATGCATTAACTGTCACGCCGCTGTTCGCGGCACGAGCCGAACGTTCAGGTCGGGCCGCGTCACGCGGTCCCAAGACGCGCTGCGTCCCCAGCCTGCTCTGCACCTTCAGAGGCCCCAAATTGGGCATGAGGCTTCGTTCTTCTTTAGCGCAGCGCTCTCACAGGAAGGTCTGACCCCCCCACTCACCTGTTCTTTTCTTTTCTTCTTTTTCTGGACATCTCGTTGTGCTTTCCTTTATGTTTTTTCTCCCTTTCCCATATTACCCTTCTCTTCCCAGCATTCCTTATTCCCTACTCTCTATGGCTCCTAGTCCATTCTGTTCTATGTGTTTTTCCCCTATCTAAGATGGTGTCCTTGTACTTCCTGTTGGTCGCTTCCTGTTTGTTGGTATTTAAGGGCTGTGATTCTTTCTCTCCTTGCGCTGCAACAATTTCTGTTTGGATGGTGTCTTCGGTCCTACTTCCTTGTCTTCCTGTGCTGTTTCTCGTCAGTTACAGTGTATTTTCCTGTATTTTGCTCCTGCTGTTACCTGTTCATTTTGTTCCTGTTGCAGGAACCTATCTTTCTGAGCTTTTTTTCCCCTTTTCAGGTTTTTTTTTCCTCTGGCACTACTTCTGAGGGACACGACCTGCTCTTGGCGTACCCATTGCCTGCAGCACCGTGGGTACCAGAAAGAGTCGCCCCTACCTGGGCCAAAGCCAAACATTCAAGAACAAGATCCACGCCACTCGTTCTGCGGACTCCAGGTCAAAGCAGCGCGTAAGTCGTGACAGATTGCAGCGCCCAATACTCCAGACGTCGTCTAACACCTTGGATGATACAGTGGCGGCTACTGCAGATCCTGATAAATCTCTTCTGGCAACTATTCAGAAACAGGCTCAGGAACTGCAACAATTACGCAATGAGAATGCTGCTTTATGACAGGCTTTGGCTTTCCGCAGTGCAGATGTTCCGGCCGTCACCACCTCTACTCCTCGTTTTTTCCATTGAACCAACTAAACTGCGAGAGTTCCTCGATGCATTAACTTTGTGATATCTTATCAGTGCGTTATCCGGTCCTGCCTTGGCCTGGGCAACCCCAATGGTATCATCCAATGACCCAGTATTGTTGGACTATTCCGCCTTCGTGAATCGGTTTAAACAGATGTTTAGTATTCCAGGATTGGAGGCCTCTGCGGAAGAAGCCTTAAGTCACATCCAACAAGGCTCACAAGATGTCCTCCAATATATTACTCGCTTTCGACAGCTAGCGGCTGAGACCACCTGGGTGGAACGAACTCTGGTGACTTTATTTCGTAGAGGACTTAAAGAAGAGATTAAAGATGAGTTAGTACACTCCACCCGAGTTGAAGATCTTCGTGGTCTGATGGATCAAGCTCTTTCCATCGAATACTGTCTCCAAGAATTACATATGGAGAAGAGAAAGAGTAGAGGATCTTCTCAGCCAAGCACTTCACGAGTCTTTATGTATCGTCCCGAGGAACCTCGTCCTTCCGCCAGAGACACAGAAGGTGAACCTATGCAGGTGGATACCACTCGAGGTCCACTTTCCTTTAGCGAGCGAGAAGGCAGACGTAAGAAAAGATTGTGCCTGTATTGTGGTGCTGCCAGCCACATGCTTTGTACCTGCCCCATTCCTCCTCAAAGGCTATCGGGAAACGTCACTTCCCGTCCTCTGTAAGAAGGGAGGGGACGGGATCATCTGCTATACCTTCCATCAGTTCATTCAAGGACAATGCCACAACTTTGTTCATGTTACCTGTGACGTTACAGTTACCGGACTGCAGTCAAGAACAAACAATGGCTTTACTTGATTGTGGTGCTAGTGGCATATATATATGGATAATACTTGGGCCACGACTGAACAAATACCAACACGACCCAAGGAAATCCCAGAAAAAGTGCACACAGTGGATGGGTCTTTAATATCCTCTGGTCCAGTTGATACTACCACTCTGACACTAAGTTTACAATTTGGAAACCACCAAGCACACATCTCATTTGATCTCATATCATCCCCCAATCATACTATCATTTTAGGAATTCCGTGGTTCATAAGACATAACCCTTATGTAAATTGGGAAACCCAGACTATTTCCTTTTTCTCACGGTTTTGTCACGAGAACTGCTCGAAGGTTGATGCCTACTGAAATTACTACCGGGTGTTCCATCAATACATTCCAAGGAGTCCCTGATCACTATCTAGAATTTCAAGATGTGTTCCAAAAAACATCCAGACCTGTGTTACCCCCACATCGAGATTACGATTGTGCTATTCCCTTGGAACCTGGAACTGTTGTTTCCTTTGGGAGGATGTATTCACTCACCGAACCTGAAAGGAAAGTTCTAAAGGAGTATCTGGAAGAAAACTTACATAGCGGTCTTATTGTACCATCGTCCTCTCCGGCAGGGGCTCCCCTCTTTTTTGTACACAAGAAGACGAAGGATCTTCGTCCCTGCCTGGATTTTTTCGAGGTCTAAATAAGATAACTATAAAAGACCGTTATCCTTTGCCCCTCATCAAGGATATATTAGAGGCAGTCAGAGGGGCTCAACGATTTACCAAACTGGATCTTCATGGAGCCTACCAGCTTTTGCGTATTAAAGAAGGAGACGAGTGGAAGACTGCTTTCCGGACCCCATTTGGTCATTATGAGTACAGAGTTATGCCTTTTGGTCTCACTAATGCCCCCTCCATTTTCCAAAGATTTATGGACTCTGTGTTCTCTGATCTCTTGAACCATACGGTCGTCATCTACTTAGACGATATCCTTATTTATTCTAGACGTCCTGAACTTCATTCCTCTCATGTGAAACAAGACCTCTAAAGACTCCGGGAACATCAATTGTCCTGTAAACCAGAAAAGTGTGAGTTTGACAAGACCGAAGTCAAATTTTTGGGATATCAGCTTAGTCCCACTGGAATAGCTATGGACCAGGAAAAGGTACAAGCCATCCTAGACTGGCCTTCTCCTTCCTCTATTAAGGAAACGCAATGTTTTCTAGGATTGGCTAATTTTTATCAGCAGTTTATCTTAGACTTTGCAGAACAAACCAGCCACATAACTCAAACATTAAAAAAGGAGAATTTAAAGAAAGGCTTTGTCTGGACTAGGGTGGCTGAATTAGCTTTTCAGAGTCTAAAAAAGGCCTTCACTCAGGCACCGATATTGAGACACCCAGATACCAACAAACAATTTTATTGTTGTTACTGATGCTTCCGAAAGAGCCAGCAGAGCTGCCTTACTCCAACAACAAGAAGATGACGGTTTTGAACATCCTGTTTTCTATTTGTCCCATGTACTCTCTGCGTCGGAACAACATTACTCAGTACTAGAAAGGGAGTTATTAACTCTGAAAACAGCCTACCTAGAGTGGAGACAGTTTCTTATGGGTTCCAAAGAGCCCTTTGAGGTGAGAACAGACCATCGTAATCTACAATGTTTACGTAATTCTTTATGCCAGAACAGTCGTCAGGCTCGTTGGGCCTTTTTGTTCAGTCAGTATGACTTTTATGTCACCTATATTCCTGGATCCCAAAACATTCTGGCTGATGCCCTGTCTCGCCGTTATCCAGATTGTACTCCTACCCCATCACAGTATCTACTTGAGCCTAGTAAAATCATCGGAGTAGCTCAGTCTTTCCTGAATGAGGTACAACTGGAATATTCCAACCTGTCTGATCAAGAATTAAAGAAATTGAACCCCCTAATATGTAAACTGCAAGGGTATTATTATTATAAGAACCTGTTGTTCCTCCCTACTAATGGAGTAAGAAAAAAGGCACTACAAATGTGCCATGATTCGCCGGTTTCTGGTCATAGAGGCATCAAGGCCACACCAGAACTACTCTTGCGATCTTTCTGGTGGCCTACCTGGAAATCAGATGCCGAAAGATACGTTCAGGCTTGTCCCATATGTGCTCAACTAAAGATTCCCCGCACCAGACCTGCAGGATTACTACAACTATTACCTGCTCCACCGGCTCCCTGGCATACCATTTCTACTTATTTCATGTGTTCACTCCCTCCATCAGCAGGAAACCGGGTTATCATGGTCACCATAGATTCCTTTACTAAGATGGCTCACTTCACTGCCCTGAAAAAATTACCTACTTCTCAAGAACTAAGTCAGATATTTATCCATCATATTTCCGTCTCCATGGACTTCCACACAGTATTGTATCTGACAGGGGACCTCAGTACATCTCCCGGTTTTGGAAACTTTTTGTAAGACACTGAATATCAATATAGCACTATCATCGGGTTTCCATCCTCAAACCAAAGGACAGACTGAGCGTCTCAACCAAGGATTGGAGCAGTACCTTCGCTGCTTTTGTAATTCTACCCAGAGCAACTGGATCACTTACCTTCCTATCGCTGAATTCTCTTACAATAACACTGTCCATAGTGCCTCCAAGGTCACTCCTTTTTTCGGTTCTTATGGCTATCATCCTACCTCTTTTCCTACTACTTCTCAATCTACCTCTTCTCTGCCTGCTGTTACTTCATTTTCCAGACGACTTATACAGATCCATAGATTGATTGGATCTAACTTGTTGAACACCAAGAGATACATGAAGAGAAAAGCAGACAAGAAACGTAGGGATGCTCCAGAATATCACCTTCAAGATAAAGTCTGGCTTTCGTCAAAATTCTTGCCTTTATGCCTTTCTCAGAATAAGTTCACACCTCGTTACTACGGTCCTTTCCGTATCCTTCAGCTGATTAATCCTGTCACTGTCCATCTTCACTTGCCTCGTACCTGGAGGATTCATCCGGTCTTTCATATTTCCAAGCTCAAACCCTATTGTTGTACCTGGCTTTTTGACAGGGTCATCCCCAAACTTTTTGCCTCCTTCCATCTATTTTTTCTGACCTGTTGTTGTTGGCTTTTGAACTCGGGGGAACTTTACCACTGCTAACCAGTGCTAAAGTGCATATGCTCTCTGTGTAAATTGTACTGTTGATTGGTTTATCCATGATTGGCTATTTAATTTACTTATAAGACCCTAGTAGAGTGCACTATATGTGCCTAGCGCCTGTAGATTAAATGCTACTAGTGGGCCTGCAGCACTGGTTGTGCCACCCACTTCAGTAGCCCCTTAACCTTGTCTCAGGCCTGCCATTGCAAGGCCTGTGTGTGCAGTTTCACTGCCACTTCGACTTGGCATTTAAAAGTACTTGCCAAACCTAAAACTCCCCTTTTTCTACATATAAGTCACCCCTAATGTGTGCCCTAGGTAACCCCTATAGCAGGGTGCTGTGTGGGTAAAAGGCAGGACATGTACCTGTGTAGTTTATATGTCCTGGTAGAGTAAAACTCCTAAATTTGTTTTTACACTACTGTGAGGCCTGCTCCCTTCATAGGCTAACATTGGGGCTGCCCTCATACATTGTTGAAGTGGCAGCTGCTGATCTGAAAGGAGCAGGAAGGTCATATTTAGTATGGCCAGAATGGTAATACAAAATCCTGCTGACTGGTGAAGTTGGATTTAATATTACTATTCTAGAAATGCCACTTTTAGAAAGTGAGCATTTCTTTGCACTTAAATCTTTCTGTGCCTTACAATCCACGTCTGGCTAGGTTTAGTTAACAGCTACTTGTGCATTCACTCAGACACACCCCAAACACAGGGTACTCAGCCTCACTTGCATACATCTGCATTTTGAATGGGTCTTCCTGGGCTGGGAGGGTGGAGGGCCTTCCCTCACACAAAGGACTGCCACACCCCCTACTGGGACCCTGGCAGACAGGATTGAACTGAAAGGGGACCTGGTGTATTTCTTAGCCACTCTTTGATGTCACCCCCACTTCAAAGGCACAATTTAGTATAAAACAGGGCCTCTGCCCTACCTCATCAGACACTTGTTGGAGAAGAAACCTGAACCAGAAACTACATCCTGCCAAGAAGAACTGCCTGGCTGCTCAAAGGACTCACCTGTCTGCTTTCTACAAAGGACTACTGCCTTGCTGTTGGCCTGCTGCCTTGCTGAACTCTTGTCTGGCTGTAAAAGTGCTCTCCAAGGGCTTGAATAGAGCTTGCCTCCTGTTCCCTGAAGTCTCAGGACCAAAAAGACTTCTGTTTTTCATTTGGACTCTTCGTGCGGCGAAAATTTCGATGCACAGCTTGCTCCGCGTGACAAAATCACCGCACGCTGACACTGCTCGACGCGACGCCTACGGGGTGACCGGAACTTCGACGCACAGCCTCGCATGGACAACGTCGCCCGACTTCCAGAGGGGAAATCGACGCAACGCCTGCTGTGAGAAAGAAAATTCCATGCACAGCCTCCCGGAACGACGCGCAGCCGGAAAACAAGCCGAAGAATCCACGCACCGACCCTGGGACATCTGGTAATCCCACAATCCATAGAAGGAGACGGTCCGCGTGCCGGAAAACAACGCATGTCTTCCCGAGTGAAAAATAACGACGCAAGTCCGTGTGTGAAGGGGCGCAACCGACGCACACACCATTTTTCCTCCCGTAGGACGACACACGCCTCCCCGCGTGAAAAATAATGACGCAAGTCCGTGTGTGAAGGGGCGTAACCGACGCACACACAATTTTTCCACGCATCTCCTCTTCTGCGGCCCTTTGCAGAGATTTTCCACTCCAAACCAGGTACTTTGTGCTTGAAAAAGACTTTGTTTACTTTCTAAAGCCTTAAGACACTTCATATCACTTTTTAGTGATAGCTTTACAAATTCATATTGCATCTTTGATCGTTTTGACCTGCAAATACCCAGATAAATATTATATATTTTTCTAAACACTGTATAGTGTATGTTTGTGGGGTTATATTATGTTAGAGTATGATTTATTGCACAAATGCTTTACACATTGCCTTCTAAGTTAAGCCTGACTGCTCGTGCCAAGCTACCAGAGGGTGGGCACAGGATAATTTGGATTGTGTGTGACTTACCCTGACTAGAGTGAGGGTTTTTGGTTGGACAGAGGGTAACCTGATTGCCAACCAAAAACCCAATTTCTAACACCTATGTACCTGATCCTTACTCTTGTCAGTTTCCTTGTCCTACTCCTGTGTTAGTGGATGATGTACCTGAATATGAGGTACAAGAGATTTGTGACTCTCGTATCTTTCACAAACGTCTTCAGTATCTGATTCATTGGAAGAGTTACCCTCTCAGTGAAAGCACTTGGGAAGATGCATCTTCTGTTCACACACCTCTTCTGATTCGCCATTTTCACTGCTTGTTTCCGCACAAACCTGGACCTTCGGGGGGTGGGGCCTACTGTTGCACCACTGTTCGGCTCGGGCTGCGGCACACGGTCCAAAGACGCGCCGCGTCCCTAGCCTGCTGTGCACCTTCAGAGGCCCCAAATTGGGCATGGGGCCTCGTTCTTCTTTAGCGCACCACGCTCACAGGCAGGTCTGACCACCCCACTCACCTGTTCTTTTCTTTTCTTCTTTTTCTGGACATCTCATTGTGCCTTCCTTTATGTTTTTTCTCCTTTTCCCATATTACCTTTCTCTTCCCAGCATTCCTTGTTCCCTTTTCTCTATGGCTCCTAGTCTATTCTGTTCTATGGTGTCCTTGTACTTCCTGTTGGTCGCTTCCTGTTTGTTGGTATTTAAAGGCTGTGATTCTTTCTCTCCTTGCGCTGCAACACTGTCTGTTTGGATGGTGTCTTCGCTCCTACTTCCTTGTCTTCCTGTGCTGGTTCTCGTCGGTTCCAGTGTATTTTCCTGTATTTTGTTCCTGCTGTTACCTGTTCATTTTGTTCCTGTTGCAGGAACCTATCTTTTGGAGTTTTTTTCCCCTTTTCAGGTTTTTTTTCCCTCTGGCACTACTTCTGAGGGACACGGCCTGCTCTTGGCGTACCCAGTGCCTGCAGCACTGTGGCTACCAGAAAGAGTCGCCCCTACCTGGGCCAAGGCTGAACATTCAAGAACAAGATCCACGCCACTCGTTCTGCGGACTCCAGGTCAAAGCAGCACGTAAGTTGTGACATTATCATTATACTGAGTTCCATTGCAGTAATGATTTCATTTGCACAATATTTATGGCATCATTTTTGTTCTATCATGTATATTCCAATCTTTATACCTTCTGTGTGGAGTCGCTTTTGTGGTGTATATAGTGCGTCATTAGTGTGAGGGTGTGGTGCAAAAGGTTACACATTAACTCTGGAGATAAGCCTGACTGCTCTGTGCCAAGCTACCAGGGGGTGAGCACAGGTTATCTTTGGTGTGTAACTTACTAGCCCTGACTAGAGTGGTGCATTCTGCCTGCCTTAAGTGCATAACCTAGCCAAACAGAAACACATTTTCGAACATTGGTGATCAGTGGGAAGGATAGGACTTGGGTTTGTGCAATACCACAGTGACTACAACACTCTGCACTTTGACCAATATATGTTGTAGATTTTCTCCTGTTCTCCCATTGGTCATTTTATTGTTTACTCCTACCTCATTTTTCTTGAAGTTGGGACTGCTGTTTACGCCGATGTTGTCACCTTCTCAAAATAGGGTAAATCTTTTAAGATAGATCATCTGTGGTATTACAATGAGGAGGAGTTAAAGGTTTTCTGCAGGGGCAGGGGACTATCAGAGAGTGGGGACATTGTGAAAACCTGTGCTATTTTTAGATGGGACATGGGAAAGCAACTGAGGAAGAGGACAAAGAGGGAGGTGGTTCTGACAGAGACCCTGAGGAGGACCCGGAGAATGATGAGGACTCTGAGTGGGAGGGTTCCTCATCCACACCCCCAGAGGACAGTGACACTGAGGAAGAATTTGAGGAGGAGGAAGGGAATGGCCAGGCAGGGACACCAGTAGAGAGTGAGGACCCCATTGATAGGGAGTCCCTTGCTGGGTCTACTGCCAGGAGCAGTGTCACCTCCCACACCCTGGTCCCTGAGGAGCTCAGAGATAGACAAGCTGAGAGGGACCTGAGGTTGCAGCTCACGCAGCTGGCTATAAAGGAGTGAGGGCTAGAGGCTGAGAAAGCTGTACTGCAGGAGAGGAAGGCAGAGGCTGAAAAGGCCTTAACCGGGGAAAAGCTTGACTTTAAGGAAAGGGAGCTGACCCGGAGCATGGTTGTAGAGTTCTGGACTCACCAGTGCTGCAGGTGGAGTCCAGTGGTGGCAGCAATTTGTAGACTAGTGTTAGGAACGCCACCCACATACCCGCAGACTTGATGCCTAGCTTAAAGGAGGGGGTGACATACATCAGTGGCTGCCGGAGTATGAGAGTGCTCTGGCAGTGTGCAGAATCCCTGACGCGGATTGGGAACTGGCCTAGGGAGTTATACTCTTGTTAATGGGAGAAATATCCTACTGGCCCTAGAAGGTAGAGACAGGCAGAGGTGCATTCCTGTGAAGGAAGCCTTCATTGTAAATTATGGAGTCACCCCTGAAGAGTACAGGTTGAGGTTCAGGGGCAGTAGAAAACTGTCTCACCAGCCTTGGGGGGAGTATGTGGAGAAGTGCTGCAAAGCACTAGATAGATGAATTTTGAGTAGCACACCAAGCAATTTTGAAGGGCTGTACAATCTGGTTATCAGACAGCACGTGTTCTGCTGTTGTTGTCCAGGGCTATGCCAACACCTGTTGGAGTGTAAGTTGTCTGACCCCAGAAAACTTGCAAAGGAGGCAGACCTCTGGGTGAGTAACCTGATCTCTGGAAATGCACTGAGGAGTGAGTCTTAAGGAAATGGCTCAGGTGCCCCCCAAATGAGGGTGGGGGAGGTTCAGAGTAACCAAGTCTGGTCCCCTTGAACTGGGGTGGGTGCAGGGTCCCAAGTCCCTTCAAAGAGGAGAAGGAGAGGTGGGCTGGGAGATATCCCAAGGTGCCCTATGCCCAGTCTCAGAGCCTGGGGAGTACCCGAGTGGACCCCCCGGAAGGGAATCTAGTTTGTACCAGGAGACCATCCACTGAAGGGGGCCCCATATAGTGTCAGGATAACTTGAGGAGGCGGCTGACACAAGTCCAACCAGTACTGGTGTCTGGCAGGACCACTCTGCACAGGAGCATGGAGAATTCCACATAGAGGAACGGGGGAGGACTCACCCATAACCCCTGTCCAGCCTAAGGATACAGACACTGGGCTGGAGGGCAGGTTCAGGTTGTCACCCCTGAGCTGGGGGGAGGGGCAGCTGTCACAAAGTGACCCTAACATTTTGTCTTCTTGGGTATCCTTCACGGTGGGAGGTACAATCCTCTAGAAGGGAGGACCGGGAGTAGGGACTTGCCTCGGACCCTGGTTCAACCCAAAGGTGCAGACCCTAGGTTGGGAGACCAGTTGCAGGGGAGCAACCCTGGACTAGTGGGAGAACTGAGCAGGACAGCTGCCTCAAGTGCCCTGACCATTCTGGATTCTGAGGGTAACACTCTCAAAAGGAGGGCACAGCACCACAGAAGGAGGGGCAGGGGGAGGAAAGCCTCATCCCTGACTTCTGCCAAGCCTAAGGGTACAGGCACTGGCTGGAGGGACAGTTTCAGGATACCACCCCTGAGTTGCTGGGAAGTGGAGTAATGAAAGTGGGCTCTGGGAGCATAGACGGAGGGATCGAACTGGGTACAGAGCCCAGATAACTGGCAAGTGCTGCCCCTGAAGTTACAGGCTAATGCCCACATTCTATCGCCCCAAGCAGTGAAGCCCATCCAGGTACTGATTGGTCTACCCTGACTTTAGGCTGGAAGAGGTTGTGTTGGAATTGGCCCTTTCTGTGGGGCTAGCCCCAAACATTTTGCCTTTCTCCTCCGATTTTTCTGACCGTCTTTTTATTGGCTTTAGACTCTGGGCACTTTGCCACTGCTAATTAGTGCTAAAGTGCATGTGCCCTCTCTCTAAAACTTGGGGCCGTATTTATACTTTTTTTGCGCCGCATTTGCGTCGTTTTTTGACGCAAAAACGGCGCAAACTTGCAAAATACCAAAAGTATAAATAGGGGCCTTGGTGTGATTGGTTTACATCAGTTGGGCATATATAATTTACCTGTAAGTCCCTTGTAAAGGGGTATATCAGATATCCAGGGCCTGTAAATTAAATGCTACTATTTGGCCTGCAGTGCTGATTGCGCCAACCACAGAAGTAGCCTTTCAAATTTGTCTCAGGCCTGCCACCGCAGTGCCTGCATGTAGTTTATTGCCACGTTGACTTAGCAGGTCAAACTAGTTGCCAAGGCCTAAATTCCCTTTTAACTACACCTAATTCACCCCTACAGTAGGCCCTAGATAGCTCTATGGGAAGGGTGGTATGTATGTAAAAGGTAGGATATATATCTTTATGTGTTACATGTCCTAGTAGTGACAAACAGCCCATTTCATTTTTCACTGCTATGAGTGCTGCTTCTCTCACAGGATAGCAGTGGGAATTCCCTTATATATGTCTAAGTGGTAATTTTTGATCTGTGAGGAATAGTGTGGGCATATTTGGTATGTTTGGAATGGTAGTGGAAATCCTGCTTACTGGTGTAGGTAGATTTAACATTACTCATTTAGGAATGACAGTTTTAGAAAGTGGCCATTTCTCTGTGCTTGTAACTCTAGTGCTTTGCAGCCTGGTTTCAATCCACATCTAGGGCAGAGTAACAGCTATACTTGGTGCATACTTTCCAGACAGCCACAACTCAGGAGGGGCATTTACATTAATCTGCAGATTATATGACGGAACACCGAATTAAAAACAACTACTAACCTTAACAACGAGGTCGGAACACCGACCTCGTCCTTACTACTAATGATTTTACCACGAATGCCTTAACAACAATATTTCGTTGTAAAGGCATTCCTGATAAAATCATTAGCAATAGGCACCATTCACCCTACATCCCTCACCCCACCCCCCCAACCCCACCCCAAAACCTAAAACCCCCTGACCCCCCACCCACTCCCCAAAACCAAAAACGCCCCACCCCCCAACCCCACCCTAAAACCTAAAACCCCCTGACCCCCACCCACTCCCCAAAACCAAAAACGACCCACCCCCCCAACCCCACCCCAAAACCTAAAACCCCCTGACCCCCCACCCACTCCCCAAAACCAAAAACGCCCCACCCCCCCAACCCCACCCCAAAACCTAAAACCCCCTGACCCCCCACTCCCTCCCCAAAACCAAAATCACCCCAACCCCCCAACCCCACCCCAAAACCTAAAACCCCCTAACCCCCCACCCCCTCCCCAAAACCAAAAACGCCCCACCCGAAAACCTAAAACCCCCTAACCCCCCACCCCCTCCACAAAACCAAAAACGCCCCAACCCCACCCCAAAACCTAAAACCCCCTGACCCCCCACCCCCTCCCCAAAACCAAAAACGCCCCACCCCCCCAACCCCACCCCAAAACCTAAACCCACCACTTACCTTCGCCAACTCCCTTCTTTGTACCTTAACCACGCATGTTCGTTGTTCAGAACATACGTAGTTAAGGCACAAAAATACGAAGTCGTGGTTAAAAAAAGCGTTGTTACGCTTTCGTTAACCACGACTTTCGTAATAAAAAAGTCGTAAAAAAAGATGTTTACCTAATCTGCATACTGATAGTCATCCTGGGTTGGGGACAGGGGGGGTCATTCACATCTTACATGTCAATAGGATGTGTCCTGCCTCACACAATTGGCTGATGACCCCCTAATGATGTCCGGAGCCAGGGCTGGGTTGAAAAGGGGTTGTTTTTCACTTGAACGAGTTCCTTTTAAAGTCACCCCTTTCTTCAAAGACATTTTGGTGTATAAGCACAAGTGCTCTGACCCCATGATTTTAAAGCACTTCTGGGACAAGGACACCCTGTCAGGAAGGAAGACTGCTGTGCTGCCAGGAGGGACTGCCCCTCAGAACTGCATTGTTGTGTTTGCCTACTGCTGCTGAGTGCTGGAATGTATGAGGGACTCCCACTTTGCTGCTGCTCTGTTGTGTTGGCCTGCTGCCAGCTGCCCTCAGACTCTGACTGCATTGGTCCTCCCAGGACTGCCGGAAGGAACAACCATTTGAACCCCTTGCTTGTTGTGTGCCGACCTGCCTGCCTCTGTAGTGCTCCCTCCAAGTGCTCCCCAAGGAGCCCAGTGTAGTGGAAGAGCTGTTTCCTTCTCCTTGGTGTGTTCAACTTAGTGCTTGAAGAATGCTTTCCTTTTAATTTCTTAGTACGTGAGGAACGCTTTCCTGTTGATTCCTTAGCACATGAAGAGCGCTTACCTTAAAATTTCTTAGCACATCGAGAACACTGTTCCCCCTTGCCTGCTGCACACTAGCACCAGTGAGCGTGTTTGCTTTGCCTTCAATATTGCTGCATGCTGAGCACCCAATCTATCCATAGCACTTGCCGAGGACAGTGTGGCAAGCACCCGGTGGGCTGCACTGAGGAGAGTGTGAGGAGTGTTTTTCTCCTAGGGACAGGGTGGTGCCTGCTGAGCACGCAACCTGCTCCCTGCCCCTCTTGAGAACTAGGTTGCAATCGCCAGCCGCACCAAGACAACCCCCTCCACGGGGGCCCTCAGCTGGGCTGGTGTGCTAGACGCCATGGCAACCATAAAGAAACCAACCAACAACACCATCTGTGAGGAACCCTCCTTGAGAGGCCACGTCCAGCATCTGTGCCATCCCCCTAGGGAGGGGTGAAGTGTGCATTCGCCCTGGGGCAGTGAGAGATACTTCAGGGGTTGTGGAGAAAATCCCACCGGTCCACACTCCCTCAGAGGCCACTCTACTGATCATGTGTGTGCTCCCCTTGTGGTTCCCGGGATCAGGTAGTGGCAGCTGCCCTTGCCCAATTCAACCTGCCGGAATGAGACCTGGAAGCAGGCTGCCCTTCTTTGCCGTTTTTAGGGGAACTTCTCAGGTGCACACCATCTTAGGTGTTGGAGATAACTTATGTACTTTGCCAGCAAAGTGTCCTCGTTTTGGTGGTGATAACTTGTCTTTCAGGTTCCTTGACACAAACTGACTCACATTCATTGAAAAGGCCTGCCAATGGTTTGCTTCACAATGCTAATTGCACTGCCTTATAGGTTATTTCTCTAGACAATTCTACAGACTGAGCATTCATATCATGAGTCAGGTGTTTCACATGAGCTACTGCATCCTATAGGTTGATGGGGAGGGTATCCCTGTGGGTCTGTGCACTTATGGGAGCATTGGGCAATGTACATGTTTTACTTTGGTATCTCATGCCCTGATGCATTACATGACTGACGTTTTTATTGCTCATGGGTTACTATTTTGAGTTCCATTGCAGTAATTGTTTTGTTTGCACAATATTTATGACGTCATTTTTTGGCTATGATGTATATTCCAATTTAGAAACTTATTTTTATACCTTCTGTGTGGAGTCTCTTTTGTAGTCTATTTATTGTGTCATTGGTGTGAGAGTGTTGTGCAAACACTTTACACATGACCTCTGGAGCTAAGCCTGACTGCTCTGTGCCAAGCTACCAGGGGGTGAGCACAGATTATCTTTGGTGTGTAACTTATTTGCCCTGACTAGAGCAGTGGATTCTGCCTGATTTAGGTGAATAACCTAGCCAACCAGAATTTGTAACACATTCTTACATCCCTCACATATTAGCGACCTGCACAACACTTCCCAAACCCATCAGAGTAGCTGCCAAATACTACATAAATTACTCTAAAAAAAATTAACACATTCTTACATCCCTTACATATTAGCGTCCTGCACTACCACCAACACTTCCCAAACCCATCAGAGTAGCTGCCAAATACTACATAAATTACTCTCAAAACCTTCACAAACTAGTATGCTTACAGTCACCAATCATCATAAACAGTCTAACACACCACTGTTAGCATTCGCACATCCCTTACATACTAGCAATGTCACACTACCAACAACAGTGTTGCACCCCTTTCAGAACAGCAGTCTCACACCACCAACCAGACTATTGACTCCTCACAGACTAGTAAACTATCAGTCCTAAAGAGCCACATAATACTGGAAGCATTCTCACACACCTCACAAGCAAACAGCAAAAGCAATAAGTCTGGCTGATACCTGAACGTGGTGTATGTGTGGTTTAGTCGGTGGTGGGTTGGGTGAATAGAAGAATTTGTTAATGATTGGGTGAACAGATGCATGTTTGCAAGAACGAGTAAACGAGAGCATAGGCGATGAATCAGGGCACGGGGGATCGATGAGTGATTGCATGCATGGAGGCATCCATGCACTTTCCGTTTTAAGCCAGACCTGTGTGGTTTGTCAATATTTATTTGTTACCATACTGTCACAATAAATAACACAAGCACATGCTACGGACACATCCACAATTACATTGACTGACATTACTGACTGCGCTCAGTGTACGTTACGGACAGAAAATTGCATACAATTTACAAAAAACGTCAGATTTATTTAGACCCTGTCGAAACCTATTGACATTTGTTTTCAGGCTCTCATCCCTACATTTTCCATCTTTGGGACTACACAAATGAGTTATGTGGTTCTCGGCGTGGAATTAAAGAACACAATTAGTAAACAATGACTGACAAATTTACACATTTTTTTCAGTATCACAGAAGGAATAATTTCCATATTGAAACACCGATATGCTTTAGCGCGAACAACATGTCAAGTGTGCGTAGAGGTTTTATTGAAAACGTGTACACTACTTGTGAATAGATTATTCTGGATTTGTCATGCATATAAATCACAGACATGAATAAAACTGCTACACTGCACAAATTGCTTCGTAAATGATGCATTTAATATATTTTCAACAAGGCATCATTTAATTCTACAGCAACTACAATTAAAATTGTGCCGAAATCTTTAAACTAATTAGTTTTTCTAGAAAAACTTTATCTAAGAATACTTATTAATTGGCATCTTGGGTTATACATTGTTTTAATTTTACGGGGCAAGCAGTTCCTTATGCAGGACCAAAGAGACATTTGGAAAGCTATCTCGGCTGTTTTTTTGATACATGTAATTAGAATAAAACAGGAGGTGCCAACATTCCAGCTGTTAGAACAGAGAATTATACAACATACATCTCCCCTTAAATTTAGTTGGTGGTTGCGTTTATCACTTATGCATAGAATGTATGTATGTAGCTGGGAAGCAACAGAGATCAAAAAGCACTGAACTCTAAGGTGGATCCTACATACATCCCTTCATTTTTAATCAGCTTAATATATGGAAAACTGACGATAGAATCGGGTACTTATTTAAATTCCCAATTTATTTCTCTTTTGAGGAAGGCATGAGCATGGGTATGTGTATGTGCACGTATTCCTATTATAAAAAGTCTATCTTAACTTGCATGTAGAGCTTATGTAGTTATTTGTCCATCTATTGCCATCAAAAGGTCGATGTTCAAATAGACGTTTAAAGGTAAAAAAAACAGTGGATGCCAAACTACCCTCTTGATTCTTGGGCTACAAAATAACAACTGCAATCAACACTGACTCTTGAGCGATGGATCCAATTTAAATTCACTAGACTATAATATATGGAATATTATTGGATATAGGAAAACATCTGTTACATAAATTACTTTTTATTCAAAAATTTCAGATTTATCTGAAGGCTTCACACATTGTGGTAAAAGTGCAGAAAAAAATGACACAAAGATTTCTTTGCACCATTTTTTGGTCCCGTAACAGGGGAATACCCCCTTTGCGTACATTATGCATGGCACGTGCATGGTGTAGTGCAAATGGTTACAAAGTGGGGCAATGCATGCATTATGCCACTTTGTAAATCTGGTGCAGCATTTTTGGCCATCTAACGCCACATTAGCATAAAATAAATGATGCTAATGTGTCATTAGATGGCGTAAGAAGCCCTTAAATCTGCCCCTAAATATCTTACATGCTATTCTTAACCTAAACTCACTTCCTTCCTGGTCTACCTTCCCCCTTCTGCAGCTGTGCTTTCTGCTTTCAGCCAAAGCAGACAAGCGGAGCTGCACTGTCAGGCTCGTAGCAAGGCCTGTCAGCCTGGGCTGGAAAGCTTCATGACATTACAACTGTTGATAACCAGTTTTGTTATCTACTGTTGTGATTTCATAGCAAGGAGTTATGACTTTCATAAACTAATAAACTGCAGAGGCTCTCTATGAGAGCCATACATAACAAAGTAGTCATTTTAACCAACGGCCTACTGTTGAAATGGAGGAGGTGGAGTTTGTGTCTGGTTTTGCACTTGCCAATGGTCTAACCCAAATGATGGAGCTTCCCTGCAGAATGTAATAGGAGCCCTGAGTCTTCCATATCGCACATATATTCATTAGTCTTGGGCTTAATGGGGGACCCGTGAAAGTGATTGGGGGCCCTTGGAGGGTTGGGGCCCCCCTGCACTGTAGGGACTTCAGGGAACTATGTTATGCTGCTGGCAGTGGCTGGTATTACAATGGATGCCGATGTGGTGGAAGAGCATTGCTCTTACTTCCAGGCATGAATCAATCAATCAGTTTTTATAAAGCGCAACTACTCACCCATGAGGGTCTCAAGGTGCTGGTGGTGGATCTGGGCCTCATGCGAAGAGCCATGTCTTGAGGCCTTACCTGAAGATGGGGAGTGATGGGCATTTCTGAGGTGCGTGGGCAGGTTGTTCCAGCTCTTAGCTGCGAGGTAGGCAAAAGATCTTCCTCTGGCGGTGTTTTTCCGGATGCGTGGGATAATGGAAAGAGATGTGATTATTCAGGTAGTCCGGTCCTATGTTGTGAAGGGTCTTGTAGGTGTGGGTGAGTAGTTTGAAGTTGACTCGCTTCTCCACTGGGAGCCAATGGAGGATCCCCAGGTGTTGGGAGATATGTTCCTGGCTGGGGAGGTTCAGGACGAGTCTGGCGGCTGCGTTTTGGATGAGTTGTAATTTCCTGATGTTCTTTGTTGTGCTGCCAGCATTGTCATAGTCAAGCTTGTTTGTGACTAAGCCATGGGTGACCGTCTTGCGGCAGTCAACGGGGATCCATTTGAAGATTTGACAGAGTTGGCAGAGGGTGTGCCAGCAGGAAGAGGTAACTGCTTTTACCTGTCGGGTCATTGATAGGGAAGAGTTGAGGTTGATTCCTAGGTTTCAGGTGTGGTCAGTCAGAGTAGGTGGGGCGCTGCGCGATGAGGGCCACCAGGAGTCATTGCAAGATTAAGTGCAGTTTTCTAAGATGATGAGCTCGGTCTTGTCTGAGTTGAGCTTGAGGTAGCTCTCCCTCATCTCTCCCTCATCCAGGCAGCAATGGCTTCCAGTCTGGTGTGAAAGTTCCTCTTGGCTTTATCTGGATCTTCAGTGAGGGATATAATGAGTTGTCTGTCATTGGCGTATGAAACAATGTTCATTTTGTGGCCTCTGACGATGGCTGCACGCGGGGCCATGTAGATGTTGAAGAACGTTGAGCTCAGGGAGGATCGACTGGTAGTATTATTATTCAGCAATTCTGTATCACACCACAATAGAGCACACAAAACAGGCATAATTAACATTGTGCTTGCTCTTCTCTATGTTTACATGGATTGTAAATTGTTTGTAAATATGACCGGTGGCCTTGCACGAATTGTATTTACGTTAGAAGAGATTTGCATCTGTTATAAGTACCCTCCTGTAAAAAAGGTTTGGGACACAACAATACAATTAAAATGTCCTCTAAAATATCCTCTCTTTTGGCAATATGTCTTTGCAAATTTAATATATGTCATCTACATATGCAAGTTTATATCCTTGCAAGGCCGGCTTAGACTTCCGTCTTTCCAAGTTTGGTGAAATGAATCCAATTAAACTAGGTAACAGTAACACCAGTGACTTACAGCACTTAGAGGCTAGAGAAGTACAGAAAGAGGTACTATTCTAAAACAAGTCATTACATAACAGCAAGACATTAGTGATCATTTTCTAGATTGACTACCAGAAAGAGAGTCAGGTGTGACACAGTATGTGTGTAATTTAACCTTAAACAATTGGCCATCGTGCAGCTACTCAGACGTGTTTTGTGAAAAAAGTAAAAGCTGACTGCCTGCTAGCACAACTCTAAAGAAGATTATAGACAAAACCTGGTGTCTAGTGACGGTGAACTTTGTAGGAACCATGTAGGGATTACTTAGTACACTACTAAGCAGACTTCTGAATTGCATAGTCCCTCACCACAAAACAGAAATTAACTTTCACGAAGTAGTCCTTTATTATGCCTTACTTAAACATGCCCAGAAATTCGCAAACAACATATAGGCCCTCATTTTAACCTCAGCGGTCTTTTTGAAAGACCGCTGAGGTACCGCCGTGCTGAAGACCGCCAGTGCAGTCAGTTTTCCGCACAGCGTATTATGACTGCTGGCAGCCCTCCATCCTTTTTCGGACAGAGAGCCGCCAGCAGCCATACTGGCGGTGGGCGGGGAAGTGGAGACTGCTCCACCTCCACTACCACGTCATCAGAACACCGCCAACCGAATTACATCCCATAATTCGGTGTGGCGGTGTTCTGGTGGCGGGGTGCTGGCGACGGAGCAGCCCACATGGATCCCGTTCCGTCTCAGAAGATCACCGGACCAGGTAAGGTGATCGTCCGTTAGGGGAGGAAGGTGGGGGGGTGTTGTGTGTTGTGTGCGTGCATGGGGGTGTGAGTGTGTAGAGGGGGTGTGTGAGTGTGTGTATGCATGCGAGGGGTGTTTGAAAATGTGTGCGTGTCTGTCTGTTTGAATGTCTGTGAATATGTGTGCATGTATGTCTGTATGTGTGTGTGCGTGTATGACTGTGTGTGTGTCTGTTGGTATGTGTGTGGGTATGTGTAATGGTGGTGCCTGTATGTGTGTAGGGTGGGGGTGTGTTTCGATGTTGGGAGTGTGAGGGGGGTGCTGCCACCTTTGGTGGGTGGCAGAGGGGTCGGGGTGTGGGGGGAGGACTCTGGGGAGGTGGAGGGGTGTGGGGGAGATCCCTATCAGTGCCAAAGAAGGAATTCCCTGTCACTGATAGTGCCTACCGCCATGGATTTCGTGGCGGTACAGAACCTGGTGTTGTTGTTACAGCCGCTGGTCTGGAGACCGAAGTCTCCTGCCCAGCGGTCATTACCACCCTGGAGGTCGGAGTGGAGAAGTGGCGGTTTAGCATGGCGGTCATAATTTTGCACATTTGCTACAGAACTTTAGCTGTCAGAGTGCTCAAAGTAGTCTATCATTTTTCACAATGTTTCCTAATCTAATCTACTCTACATACACATTCCTTTTTTCCCACTCTTTCCCCTACGATTAGATTACCAGTCCAATGTTTGTGATTGCGAATGTTCTTGGAAGGAGCAGAATGGGGGGAAGCAAATGTTAAACAAGTCTCACAATGACTGGCCTTAGACAACAGAAACTAACAGATTTACAAACAGTAATAGCACTCAGCAAACAGATCCCTTACAAAATCAGAAAAAAAGACAGATTACACTAATCCTACTAGCACTATCTTTTCATTTTTAGCAAATACATGTTTGATTCTCAAATGTGAACTTGTCATGTCCAACCAGTATTTTAATATACCACTGTCTCGAATCAAGAGGGTTCCTACATTCATACACATGTAACACCATCACACACCAAGAATGTCTAACATATGACAGAGAATTCCACCATAATTATGCCACAGATAAAATATTTGTATCAAAAATGCTCAATATGTCATTGATGGCACCATTATGCCAGAATAGTCATTATACCTCTGACAGACAAAACTATGTTATAAAGACCCTTAAAATGTAAAGAATTGGCATGATTAGCCTATCTGCACTTATTATTATATAAATAAATAGCCACCGTAATACTAGGAGTTCCCACAGCATGCCACATCAAGGATGGGCACAATTGAACCATAACGTGATTTTCTCAGGGAAAGCCAACGTTGTGTCTGGAATGTCACTGTTAGAAATGGGGTCTTTGGTTGGCAGTTGGGTTACCGCCTGTCCAAGCAAGGTCCCTCACTCTAGTCAGGGTAAAGGTGAAACACGCCTGGTTAACCCCTGGTCACCCCCTTGGTAGCTTGGCACGAGCAGAAAGGCTTACCCAAGAAGCAATGTGTAAAGTATTTGTACCAACAGACAATATTGCAGTGAAACACTACAAAATGGACATCGCACAGGTTTAGAAAAGTAGTAAATATTTATCTAAATAGAACAAGACCAAATACAATCAAAATCCACAATACACACTTAGAAATATAACTTTAGCACTCAAAAACACAAAAACAGTGCCAAGAAGCACCAATGCTGAAATTTGATGTTAAGCAGCGTCATGACAGTCGTTTGACACAATGCAACACCACTGGCACCATTTACAGAGTCACACGGACCCCCAGGTACAGTACCTTAGCCAAAGAGTGGACAAAAAGGCTGGTGCAGGGTTTTGGGAAGCAAGGCATCGCTGGATCCCAGGCGGCATCGGTTCTGGTGGTGCGAGCAGAAAGAGCAGAGGCATCACAAAGAGGCATCGGGTCCTTGCTGCGGAGCGGTGGAGGTGAGGCGGCTTCGGTTGTGAGGAGTCAGTCCTTTGGTACCTCCAGCAAAGTCGAAGTATGGCAAAGTGACGATTCTGTGGGGCAACCTCACGGGGTCACGTCACAGGGTCACAGGCGCTACGACCGAGTCAGGTGTCACGAATGTCAGTGCTACGACACTCTGATCTTGTGAGTTCTTGGGACGTCAGCGGCGTTGGTGATGCGGGGCCTGCAATGTCAGTCGTTGCGCTTCTGCAAAGTTCACGGCTTCAGGTGCAGGTGGCGTCACAGGTTCTGTGAAGAGGCATCCTTGCGAAGTCACACAGCCTTTCTGCCTTTGAAGTTGCCCAACTTCAAAGAAAATTCTCTGTTGTTTACAGGATCCTGCCTTGCCCAGGCCAGGCCCCAGACACACACCAGGGTGTTGGAGACTGCATTGTGTGAGAGCAGGCACAGCCCATTCAGGTGTAAGTGGCCACTCCTCCCTCCACTCTAGCCCAGATGACTCATCAGAATATGCAGACTAAACCCCAGCTCCCTTTGTGTCACTGTCTAGAGGAGATTCACAAACAGCCAAACTGTCAGTCGGACCCAGACAGGTAATCTACCAACAGGCAGAGTCACAGAATGGTTAAAGCAAGAAAACGCTTACTTTTTAAAAGATGCATTTTTAAACTAACAATCTAAAAACCAACTTTACTAAAAGATGAATTTTTAAATTGTGAGTTCAGAGACCCCACACTCCCTATCTCTATCTGCTCTCAAAGTGAAACTGCACTTTAAGGATATTTAAATGCAGCCCCCATGTTAATCTATGAGGGAGATAGGCCTTGCAATAGTGAACAAAAAAAACATATTTGGCAGTATATTCACTGTTAGGACATGCAAAACACATCAGTACATGTCCCACCTTTGACATATAATGCACCCTGCCGATGGGGCTACCTAGGGCCTATCTTAGATGTGCCTTACATATATAAAACGTGAAGGTTTGGGCCTGGCAAGTTGGCATACTTGAAAACTGCACACACAGACACTGTAGTGGCAGGTCTGAGCCATGTTTACATGGCTACTCAGGTGGGTGGCACAATCAGTGCTGCAGGCCCACTAGTAACATTGGTTTACAGGCCCTAGACACCTATAGTGCACTTTCCTAGGGACTTACTAGTAAATCAAATATGCCAATTATGGAAAAGTCAATTACACATACAATTTCACATAATATGCACTTGCACTTTAGCACTGATCAGCAGTGGTAAAGTGCTCAGAGTAACAAAACAGCAAAAACAGAGTCCAGCACACAGCAGCAACCTGGGAAGCAGAGAGAAAAAGTTAGTGCAGACCACGCCGAGGATGACAGGTCTAACAGTCTACAATATTTCAACAAAGAGCAATGTTAAGTCAGTGCCCCTATTATTCCAAAGGTAGGCACTGATATGTTATAAATGTTCACAATGTGTCAAAGGATATCACTATGCCAGGGTCACCATTGCACACATAGGCCCTCATTACGACGCTGGCGGTGGGTGATAAAGTGGCAGCAATACCGCCAACAGGCTGGCAGGAAGTACCGCCAAATTATGACCATGGCGGTGATATCTCCGATAGACAGCCAATGTACCACACCGACTGCCAGGGCGGAAACAACAGTCACCATGGCGGTAGTCGCCTACAGCCAGGCAGAAGACAAAGTACTGCCCACCATATTAAGACACATGAATCCGCCACCTTTTCCGGGGCGGTACCAGTGCCATCAAAGACTGGCGGAAACAGAGCACAAAAGTCAAAGGACGCAACATTGGAGACAAAGGGAAGAGCAACGCCGCCAGGGAACCCGAACTGCAAATATTCCGAATGATTTTCTATAGTTGCTCCACCTGGAACACCAACGCCGGCGAAGACGATGACGGTGAGTACAGCCGCCTAGCACACACGAGAGGGTGGGAGGAAAACAAGAGTGACACGCACATGCACAAAACACACCCCACACACACACATGCCATACAGACAACCAGATGCATTACAAAAACAATTTGACCCCGAAAATCGGCAGAATAATGCAAGGACAACAGGAATTGACGAAAGTGATTGTAATCAGTCCAACAATAAAAGCAACAATCCGATTTTGCCACGAAACAGATATGTACACTTGTATATAAAAGGGACACTGCCCAGTCCAGAGTTTAAAGGGCCCACATGGCCACAGGGCACAGTCCAAAGCCCCACTTGAATCCTGCACCAATCTGGATAGAATACTGCAAGGGCATAAGTTGTCAAATAGGCTGGCACCTCAGGGGGAGGGGGGCACCTCAACCGGATGCGTGAACAAGCCCACTGGTCCTGGAGGGGGCAACATGCCCAGTGGTTTGTCCTGGGGAGTGCAAGGCCACAGTCTCTGGAGTGGGTGTCTTCCCCACTGGTTCTGGAGGGGGCAACATGCCCATTGCTTTATTCTGGGGAGTGCAAGGCCACAGTCTTTCAAGTGGGAGTCTTGATGAATCGTTCTGGAGGAGGCAGGCTGAACAGTAGCCCCTGGAGGCTGGACAACATAGCGTCCGCTGGCAGTGATGGCTCCAATGTGGTGGTATTTGGTGGAGGCTCCTGGTCAGCCCCTGCAATCTGTGATGGATACACTGTGGTAGTTGTTGGGGGAGGCTCCTACTCAGCCCCTTCACTCTCAGATGGCTGCACTGTGGTGGTGGTTGGGGGAGGCCCTTGGTCAGTCCCTGCACTCTGTGATGGCTGCACAACCACAGCTGGTGGTGGGGGCCCTGTGACAGCTGCTGGTGGCGGCGGTGTTTGGCTGACAGCTTCCACTGGCGTAGATTGCCGCCTCTCATCCTGGTCATGGGTTGGGGATCCCTTACCCCTACTGGCGGGGGTAGCTGGGCTCTTCCACTTCTTTCCAGCTGGTGCAGGCACCTTCCCCTTCTTCACAGCTGGTGCAGGCTCCTTCCCCTTCTGCGCAGCTGGTGCAGGCTCCTTCCCCTTCAATATGGAATCCCTACCACCATGAGTAGGTGGTGCTACCAATGGCCCCGTGAACTATTTGGCAGAGGTGCTGGGCTGGGTCCTTGCTACCCTGCCCATATGTGCAGGATGGGGGGGATGGGTAGGGAAGAGCTCAACTTGGGCAAGGAAAAGCTTTTTAGGTACGTTGTGGTGGGACGAGGGAGGAGTAATGGGAGTGAAGGATGAGGGAGTGATTGTTGGAGGTGTATGTCTACTGGATTTGGGTACAGGGGCATGGGCTGTATGCTGTTGTGAGGTGGATGGCTGTTGGGTGTCTTAGTGTTTGCATTTGTGTACTTTAGGAGGGGGGGACAGACAGGGTGGGAGAGGACACAGGAGACGCATGCATGGATTTGTGGAGGTGCCAGTGAGGTGTGGTGATGATGCTGGTAGTGGATATTGATGTAGTGCATGCAGGTGTGAGTGTAGACATAACCAGGTGGGAGGTGGTGGAGGAGGGGGAGACAGTGGAGACAGTGGATGTTGTCATGTCTGCAACTGAATGGTGTTTGTGTGAGTGCCTATGGGATGAAATGTGGTGCCTGTGTTTGCCTGTGCCACTCTTGGGTGTTGTCTTGTGTGCATGCTTGTCTGGTTGTGTGCTTGGGATGTGTTGGGGTTAAAGAGAATGGGACTGGGAAGTGGAAGTTGGAGGGTGGACGGCTGAAACAGGGACAATGGCTGCCATCAGAGATGAGGCCAGAGCCTGAATCAATCTCTGTTGGGCCGCCAATCTACTGTGAATCCCCTCCAGGAATGCATTGCATTGCTGCATCTGGGCCGGCAGTCCCTGGATGGCATTCACAATGGTCGATTGCCCTACAGAGATAGATCTCAGGAGGTCAATAGCCTCCTCACTCAGGGCAGCAGGGCTCACTGGGGCATGTTCTGAGGTACCTGGGGCGAAGGAGATGCCCACCATCCTGGGTGAGCGGGCACGGGCAACTTGCTGAAGGGCTACTGGGAGGGCGGTGCTGGTACGGAGTGGCGGTTGTACCTGAAGCTGGGGTGGTCACAGAGGTGTCCACCACCACCAGGGAGCTTCCGTTGAAGGAGGAATCAGAGTTTGTGTTGTCCCCTCCAGTCTCCGCCGTGGTGCTCCCCTCGCCCTCGATCCCACTGGTGTTCTCAGCATCGGTGGACTCTGCCTCCAGGGTCCTGTGCGATGCAGCTCCCTCTATCACTGGTGCCTCTGCTCCTCCGCCAGATGATGCTAATGCAAATAAGGACAGGATGACAAAACAAGAAAGGGGGGAGAGAGACAAAGGATACTCTGGATCAATGACTGCACCAACACCACCGGTGGCGTACATAGCACCCTCACACACAGGGAACAGGCCTACACACTATGCATGGCACTACCAGTGAACTGGCTAGTCACCAAGAAATGAGGAGGGGCACACACCGCCAACTGCAGAACACCTGGGACCCACGCAGCCCTGCTGAGAAGTGAATACTAACTAGCTAGGTAATCAGTTGTTAGAAATGGGGTCTTTGGTTGCCAGTCAGGTTACCCTCTGTTCAAGCAAGGACCCTCTCTCTAGTCAGGGTAAAAGATAATCACCCTCAGCTAATCCCTGCTTATCCCCGTGGTAGTTTGGCAGAGCAGTAGGCTTAACTTCAGAGTGCTAGGTGTAAAGTATTTGTACCAACACACACAGTAACTTAATTAAAACACTACAAAATGACACAACACAGGTTTAGAAAAATAGAACATATTTATGTAAACAAAATAAGACGAAAACGACAAACATCCACAATACACATGTCAAGTTATCAATTATAAAGCAAAAAGAGTCTGTGGTTTAAAACACACCCTAACACTGTTAGTGTGAAAATGTACCTTGGGTGCATCAAAAATAACCCAGCACGGGTGAGTGTGCGTCAAAAAGGGCTTGCGATGCGTCAATTTCACTCACGAGTGAGACCTTGCATCGTTTCTCCTTTCGTCGGGTAGGGCGCGTCGTTTCTTCTCTCCACAGGAGAGCAATGCGTCGACCCGGTCAGCACTCTCGGGTCAGGGCAGGCCTTGCGTTGTTTTTACACACCCAGCTGTACTTGTGTCGGAAATCCAGCCGCACGATGATCCAAAAACCACGCAGCGCGGGTTGTGATCTCCCAGCCTCCCTCAGCGATGCTGCGTGCTGTTTCTCCAGCTCCATGCGTTGATTCTTCAGTTGCGTTTCTGGCGAGCATCGACTTTCAGCCGCGAAGCCAGTGGCGTGTCGTTTCTTCAGCCGCAGATCGGAGTTGCGTCGATCTTTTCCCCGCACAACGCTCTGTGCCCACCCTCTTAGGCTGACAGTTTCTCCTTTCAGGGTCCCAGGAACTGGATGGGCACCACAGGGCAGAGCAGGAGTCTCTCAAGGGACTTCAGGTGCTGGCAAAGAGAAGTCTTTGCTGTCCCTGAGACTTCAAACAACAGGAGGCAAGCTCTACATCAAGCCCTTGGAGAGTTCTTCTCAAGATGGAAGGCACACAAAGTCCAGTCTTTGCCCTCTCACTCTGGCAAAGCAGTAATTGCAGTATATCTCCACAAAGCACAGTCACAGGCAGGGTACCTCTTCTTCCTCCTGTCTTCAGCTCTTCTCCAGGCAGAGGTTCCTCTTGGTTTCCAGAAGTGTTCTAAAGTCTGTGGTTTTGGGTGCCCTTAGTATACCCAATTTCTCCTTTGAAGTGGGCCTACTTCAAAGAAAAGTCTCTCTTGAATGTGAAATCCTGCCTTTCCCAGGCCAGGCCCATGACATTCACTAGGGAGGTGGAGACTGCATTGTGTGAGGGCAGGCACAGCCCTTTCAGGTGTGAGTGACCACTCCTCCCCTCCCTCCTAGCACAGATGGCTCATCAGGATATGCTGTCTTCACCCCAGCTCCCTTTGTGTCACTGTCTAGTGTGAGGTGCAACCAGCCCAACTATCAAACTGACCCAGACAGGGAATCGACGAACAGGCAGAGTCACAGAAATGGTATAAGCAAGAAAATGCTCACTTTCTAAAAGTGGCATTTTCAAACACACAATCTTAAAATCAACTTTACTAAAAGATGTATTTTTAAATTGTGAACTCAGAGACCCCAAACTCCATATGTCCATCTGCTCCCAAAGGGAATCTACACTTTAATCAGATTTAAAGGTAGCCCCCATGTTAACCTATGAGAGGGACAGGCCTTGCAACAGTGAAAAACAAATTTAGCAATATTCCACTGTCAGGACATTTAAAACACATTACTATATGCCCTACCTTAACCATACACTGCACCCTGTCCTTGGGGCTACCTAGGGCCTACCTTAGGGGGGGGTCCTACATGTAAGAAAAGGGAAGGCTTAGGCCTGGCAAGTTTGTGCACTTGCCAACTCGAATTTACAGTTACTGCACACACAGACACTGCTGTGGCAGGTCTGGGACATGATTACAGAGCTACTTATGTGGGTGGCACAACTAGTGCTGCAGGCCCACTAGTAGCATTTGAATTACAGGCCCTGGCACGTCTAGTGCACTTTACTAGGGACTTACTAGTAAATCAAATATGCCAATCATGGAAAACCAATCAACAATACAATTTAAACAAAGAGCATATGCACTTTAGCACTGGTTAGCAGTGGTAAAGTGCTCAGAGTTCAAAAACCAACCTGAACAGGTCAGAAAAAAAGAGGGAGGAGGCAAAAAGATTGGGGATGACCCTGCATAGGCAAAAAGTCCAACATCAGTATTTTACATTCCAACCCTTAGCCACTAGAGGACCTACGCTGCTATGTCTGACCTGACCCAGGGGCACCCACTGACACACAACCACCACCTGGGTACCACCCCATCAGCTGTACTCACCCCATCAGCTGTACTCACCCCCTTGTGGCTGCTGTGATGCCCTCTAGCGCCCATCCAGCTCAGGGTATGCCACTGCCAATATGCAGGCCATCAGGGGGGGTCAGGGACCCATGGGCACCCCTTCCTCGTTGGGAGGCCATCCCCAGCTGGGCCTCAGTGGTTTTCCGTGCCCAGGGTCTTAGGTCCTCCCACAGTTTCCGACAGGGGGTGCTCTGCCTGCCATAGACCCCCAGGGTCCGCACCTCCTTGGCAATGGCATGTGATATTCCCTTCTTTTGATGGGCGCTGACCTGGAGAGGCAACACAGACAGGAGAACACCATTAGACAAACAGTCCAGCCTGTCACACAAATGGCCCACCATACCCATTTGCATCACCATTGGCACACACGTAGCCCAGCTAACAACATGTACACCGCCAAGAGGACATCCACCCACCCCCCTAACATGAGGTTTTCACACAGAACTCCATGCATTCATGCCACATGCATCGTGCCACAGTGTACTCAGCAGTTGGTCTGAAGGCCCATACAGCAGTTCGTACTGGGGTAGGACCCCATCCACCAGTCACTCCAACTCCTCAGAAGTGAAGGCTGGGGCCCTTTCCCCGGTCACACGGGCCATAGTAGGTTCCAGACACAGGTCACAGCAGCACATGCAGTATAGGTCCTCTCCTATGGAGGGTCATGAAACAAGTGAGGAATCAGATAGAAAATGGCGGTCACGTCCATGGCGGTGCATACCGTCACCGCCGGCGTATATCCCCATTGGCCAGTGGACCCCATAGGGCCCAATATTAACCAATGAGAAATTGCACGGTGGTTCACGACCGCCTACCACCACGGCGCACATTTCAGGGGAGGTGAACAGGCCTATCGATAATTGCTGCATCACAGGATCAATAGTCACATACTTCATAAATTACTCTGTCCCATAACATGTTTGCACGATGTGGAGTGCTGTTGTGGCTCCATTGTTCAGTTTGTGACAGCCTACTCACTCTTGTGTCCCTTAGATACCTAACGCTGCGGTATGAATAGGAGATGGAGACATACCCCCGTTTACAGACCCCTGGTGGACTTGGCTACACTGGAGGACAGGCACATAACACGCACCTACAGACTGGACAGGGCCACAATCACAGAGCTGTGTGTCCAATTGAAACCCGACCTGATATCAGCTCTCCGTCATCCCACTGAGATCCCTCCTCTTGTGCAAGTGCTATCAGTGCTCCATTTCCTGGCGACTGGTTCTTTCCAAGTGACAGTGGGCTTGGCAGCAGAAACGTCACAGCCCATGTTCTCTCTCGTGCTAACAAGAGTCTTGTCTGCCCTGATAAAACACATGTGCAGCTACATTGCATTCCCCCAGGTTGAGGATTTGGCCACTGTGAAGGCTAGGTTTTATGCAATGGGACATTTCCCCAGTATAATTGGGGCGGCTGAAGGAACACATATTGCATTTGTATCCCCCCCTACCAGAATGAACAGGTGTTCATGAATCGTAAGAGTTTCCACTCCATGAATGTGCAGATGGTGTGCTTGGCGGACCAGTACATCTCCCAGATCAGTGCTAAGTATCCTGGGTCAGTGCATGATGCCTTTGTGCTGAGGAATAGCAGCATCCCAAATTTGATGACCCAACTACAGAGGCACAGGGTGTGGCTAATAGGTGAGTCCTGGTTCCCCTCCAGTATATGTTGGTGTATGCCTATGGTGTTGGCCATATAGGATAGTGTGTGGCTAAATGTTGTCCCTAAGTATTTGCAGGTGACTCTGGTTACCCACACTTATCATGGCTGTTGACCCCTGTGAGGGATGCCAGGACAAGGGCAGACAAACATTATAATGAGGCACATGGGCGAACCAGAAGGATCATTGAAAGGACCTTTGACCTCCTGAAGGCCAGGTTCAGGTACCACCATCTGACAGCTGGATCCCTGTGCTTCTCACCCAAGAAGGTCTGCCAGAGAGTAGTGGCATGCTGCATGAGGCACAACCTGACCCTCAGACGCCATGTACCTTTTCTGCAGGAGGGGGAGACTGGAGATGACCCTGAGGACAGTGAAGATGTGGAGGCAGAGGATGAGGATGTGGACAACAGAACAACAGTGATACTTCATTACTTCTAATGACACACAGCTGAGACTATAAGTATTGGTGTCTTCTGTGTGGCATTGGCATGCCGGCATTACACACTTCTTTGCCCTACTTACTGTTATCTATGGATATTCATTTTGCAGATGTTGGTGATATGACAACGTTCTCCTGGTGCGATCACAAGAGCCAGCTACAGGTCATTAATTATATGCTCATTCTATATACAGTACATTTGCAATGGTTATAGCTGTTTCAATCAATACAAATTTGCAATACATGAAATACTAGTAGTCAAGTTTAATCCATGGTGTTTATTGTTGTGCTAAAATATAGAGGGGAAAGTGCAAGGAATGGGATGATGGTGGAGGAAAGTCCAGGGTATTGTTCCAGTCTGTTTGTAGCACAGGTGCGTTGTCCATGGGGACATAGGAAGGGGAGCAATGGCAGTTCAAGGTGGACAAGGTGACAGAGTGGGACGCAAGGGTGACAATGAGGAGAGTCTCATTTCCAGGCAGTGGTCTTGGCAAGTGTCTCTGGCTTCTGTCTGGTTCGCAGGGAATGTTTGCAGGGTGGTTCACCTTCTGCAGGGGAGGGGTGCTTGTGGCCTGCTGGTCCTGTGGCAGGGCCACCTGGCCACTAGTGGCAGTGAAAGTGGATGGCTGTTCAGATGACTAGCTAGTGGCACGGACCGCTGTTGTGCTGCTGTTTCCTCCCTCATGATGTTGGCCATGTCTGCCAGTACCCCTGCTATGGAGATCAGGGTGTTGATTGTTAATGGCATGCAAGTCCTCCCTGATCCCCTGATACTGTCCCTCCTGCAGCCGCCTGTTCTCCTGCACGTTGTCTAGGATCTGGCCCATCGTGTCCTGGGAATGTTGGTGTCTCAGGATCTCAGAGAGTGCCTCCTGGAGAGTCGGTTCGCTGGTCCTGTCCTCCCCCTGGTGCACAGCAGTCCTCCCAGTGTCCCTGTTGGCCTGTGCCTCACTCCCCTGAATGGTGTGCCCACTGCCACTGACCCCAGGTCTCCGATTGTCTTGGGGGCGAAGTGTGGCCTGGGGTCTCTGTACAGGTGGGCACACTGCTGATTGACGTGTCCTGGGGACAGAGGTGTGGGTACGCTGGTTGGCTGTCGTGGTGTTGGATCCTGATAGGGAAGGCTCTTGGGTGGTGTGTGACTGGGCTTGGGTGACCGGCTGTCCAGTGGACCCTGATGGGCCAGGTTGATCATCCAGATCCTGAAGTCCAGAGTTACTGTCATCACTGTGGGCCTCTTCTGTTGGGGGACTGGATGTTGGTGGCACCTCCTCACCAGTGACATTGGCTGTGGTACCTGTGAGAATGTAAATGATGTATTATGTTTGAGGTGTCTAACATTTGTACTTCTGTAGCTTCCCCTCTATGGTTGTTGTTCCCCTGCCAGCTTTTGTTTATGTGTGTTGGTGTATAATGGTTATGATAGTTTTCCTATACTGTGCATGCTTTGGTGATGAGTGTCCCTGCAGGGCTGGGAGGGATGTCCATGCATTTGTACAGCATGCAGCGCTTGGCATTGGGATTAGTGTGATGTGATGGTGGAGTGTGTGGGATGGAGTGGAGTGATGGGAGTGAGGGTGTGTGATGGCATGCAGGTATGGGGAGGATAATTGTTAAAAATTTACTTACCAGTGTCCATTCCTCCTCCAACTTCAGCGAGTCCCTCAGGATGTAGTAAAGACTTGTTCCTCCCATGCTATGAGTTGTGGGGGAGGAGGTGGGGGTCCACCACCAGTCCTCTGTATGGAGAGCTGGTGCCTTGCTACAATGGAACATACCTTACCCGTAGGTCGTTACATCTCATCCTGATGTCGTCCCTTGTTCTTGGAAACTGTCCCATGGCATTGACCCTGTCCACGATTCTCCGTCACAGCTCCATCTTCTTTGCTATTGATATCTGCTGCTCCTCCGCTCTAAAGAGCTGTGGCTGTATCCTGACGATTTCCTCCACCGTGACCCTTAACTCCTCCTCAATGAAACAGGGGTGCCTTTGTGGTGCCATGGGTGTTGTGTGATGTGTGTTGGTGAGGGTGTGTTCGGTAATGTGTTGGGGTGTGTGATGAGGAGTGCGTGAGGGGTGTATGGGCGTGAGTGGTGTGTGTTTCTAGTTGTCTCTGTGCTCTTCTTCTCAGTTTTGTGGTGGCAATAGTTGTTGGTAAAGGGTTGTGGGTAATGTGGGTGTTTTTTTTAGTGGTGTGGGTTTGTGGGTGTGGTGTGTGTACGGGTGTCAAGAGTGTGTTGTTTGAATTGGCCAATGTTGTGTTGTTTTGTATAAGGGTATCCATTGTGAGCGCGGCAGTATGTACCGCCAATGGTTTACTGCCATTGAATGTTTGCCAAGGTGATTCGTGGTTCATAATGTGATTGGCGTTGTTCTAGTGAGGTAACGGTGTGGGTTTTGGGACTGCCAGTTCATCACTAACCTTTGGTCTGGAGGACTAGTGTATGTGGTGAAGGGATATTCACTATTGCGGCGGTAAGTTGGCGGCCATCAGCATGGCCGTAAGCGGCATTTACCACCAATGTCATAATGAGGGCCATAATTTCTAAAAAGATGTAAAGTGTGTGCCCACAACATATCAAGCTGAACACCAATATGATACACATATAATTATGCCAGGAGTAGTCACTATTATTTCCAGAAGGCCACCAATGTGCTATGGTTAGTGGTCATTAAGACAGGGAAGATGTTATGCAATTATGACGGAGGACCCTATCATGAAGGGTCATCCACAGAGGCTACGTTAGGGGTGCAGATTACGCCACAATCTCCTTTAGGCTATGAAAACGTTCACCTTTCGCACAGGAAACTCACACTGGCATCCATTCACTTACAGACACTTACACCACTAACCAAAGACACATTCACACACAAACAAGAATGCACACAAATACATACATGCAGGAACAGGTTTCTTACATCCATTCAACTTCCTCACATGCAACAAAACATCAGCCAAGATTGACAATATGGCAGATTCTATGGGTGTGTTACCAGGTCTCCTTTGGCTTTGCTCCCACTCACATCATAATCAGCTTGGCTGCAGATGCAATCAGATGATATAATGATTGACAGTTTCCCCTTGCCATACTAAGGTCACTGCCTCCTCTGCCATTGACTGAGATTGTCAGGTAATGACAGCAAATCACCACGTACTTTAGCAAAGGTTGAACATGTGTGAGGGCAGATAAAGTTTTTTAAAGTGGGATAGTAAGAGTGCCATAAAGCAATGAATCCCTTGTGAAGGTCTTAGTTACTGACAATGGTCCTAACATCTAAAAGCATGTAATACCATGCCTAGTTTGTGCAATACATAAGAAATAAATCTGAAGTTGAATTATCCCCATGCACTGGGATCGTGAATAGCTGTGCAGGCTGAGAATCTAAAATGCTATGCAGAGGAATTTAAATTGCTTGATATATATTGAGTCAAATTCATCCTTATTTTACTTTGATCTTGTCTCCTTGTTTGCTTCTGGGTACTCTTAATCTCATCTTTTTTCTTTTTTGTCTCCTCCCAGGAGATGAGTCAAACTACTATATAAATACACTTCTCACCATTTTAAGATGTGTTCAAGGACTAGGTGGATCTTTCGTCTGGAGCACAAGAGAGGAGTGATCGTCTTTCTGAGCTCTGCTGTGAACAGGGTTGTAAATCTTATCTGGTCACATCTGCTGTAAATTCCAGGACTTTCCTCCCTCCTCCATGCTGTGTTGTTACGAAGCAGATCTTTAATTGATTGTTTTATTTCTGGAGTAAACATCTTATGCAAGAAGTACTCTGAAGTGATTTAGTGAATGATCGGTGCTTTATTTAATGTTTTCACTGACTTTGGAAAGTTTGTTTGGCCCTGTTTGGTCCAAGGGCCTCTTTTCATGCAGGCGTTGTAGTGACTGCCGGGTATTGGACCAGTGTAGTGTGGTTTCCTTTTGTGCAGTGTTGTTGTACAGCACACCGTGGCCAGGCCTGAGGAGGATGCGTCGGCCTCATATCTCAGTTAACATAAGGCCCGTGCGTCTCTAGCAGGGTGCACCAGGACGAGCACAATTAATCCGTAGCTTCTATTTATTTGTTGCTTCAGAGAAGGTTACAGCTGCCATTTAGAAATACACTATGTAAGTGTAGTCCAGAACTAAAACCCAATCAGTTTTGATGTTTTATAAAACAACATGAAGAGCAGTTATTAAAAATTAATTGAACAGCTCCCCAATTAAGCCATGGCATATAAATTGTGTGTAGTTATTTTTAGGTAGAGTGAGCAAGTGCTCTGACGTGTTGTAATCTGTCTGTGGTCTTTAACCACGTCCACCGCATGCCCATCACTATCAATCATTCATGGGCTTGACCAACAAAAATCCTTTGTTATCATTGCTAAATGCTTTTTGTTTGTCCCTCCTTGGAGGGGTTTTGTTACTGCTTTACAGACTCATCCCCTTGCATGGATAATTGCACGATTGCTGATATGTTTGACTGCAAGCGGACTTCCTTTTCTTTTTGTGTGTCTTTTTTGCATTCATGCTCATGGCAGCCATGGCGCTTTGAATCAACTTGCTTATGTCAACTGCTTTATTATTTCTGTTTTAACACACTGATTTTGGGTCCCCTTGCAATGACTGAAGGTGAGTGAAACGTCAAGGGTAGGCAAATAAACTGGGAACCGGAAGAGTATGTCTCATGCTGGTCGTGAGGTGGCTGGTCACTCCTTGATGGGACAGGAAAGCCCACGAGGTGGCCTATCCGTTCTTCAGGCCTGGGTTGAGGCAACGGAGCTGTCTGAAGGGAGGTTTCAGCCTCTTAAAAAGAATCCTCGCCGGGTCCCCTTGAAGGCCCGTTTTTTTCAAGCACGGGCTATGAGGTGCTTTGCTTTCACGCTTTAAGCTGCTTGCTGTCTTTACCGTCAAGCCGCAGACGTGAAAAACACAGCTTCTAGGTCTGGAAGGATGGCATAGATGCGTATACGTTGCAACAAGGATTTTAGCTTGAGAGCCACTGGCTCTGTTGGGCAGACCCTATTGGCTTGTATCGAAATCCAGCATTTAATTGTTATGCTCCATAAATGGGCATTTTTCTATCACTGTTTTTTTTCAATCCTTTCAATAATGGCCTTAAATTTTCCAAAGCAGCTGGTTGCTGTGGTATGGCTTGGCTTGAGGATGTGGGGAGTTCTTTCTCCAAGCCCAGTATATGCACCATCCATCCTGTAGTGCCTCGCTGTGGGTCACGCAGCATGGGCTGGCTTAGTGGCGGACCGGCAGCAAGAGACGACACTGCGCACTGCATTATGTTGTGCCAGACTAAAGACTACGAGGGCCATCAGCTCATTTATTTTATAAACTCTCAGGGTCGAAGCCCAGCCTCTCACCTGAGAGGCAACAAAGTATAGAAGATCCCGGGTTGCTCTCTACATCCCTCCCCTATTTAAGTCATGAGTCATCACCCTCTCAACAGTGTCATACAACGAGAAAGAAAGAAAGAGAGAGAGAGAGGGAGTGAGAGAGACAGAAGGAAAGATGCATAGCAAAACATTTGTAGTAACATGCCAAGTCAGCATAAAGTCTTGTAGCCGCTGACTAGGCATTGGGTTGGGACGCAAGTTGTATTTCTCACATCGATCGGGCTGGCCTCTCGCTGTCTCGTCACCCAGTTCAGGATGAGAGGGTCTCACCCATTCAGGTGGCCTTCAAGTTCATTTGGAGTCTCTTTCTCTGTGTCCTGGCCACATCTAGTGTGACTGGTTGCCACTCTTCCTCAGTTGGGATGCAGTCGCGGGGTGGTTGCCAGAATAACAATGCCACGGGCATACTCAGTTGTGCTGTGGGGCATCTGCCGATAGGCTTGCAAGAATTTATGCAGGCAGCATTCAGTGTCCTCGCTTTGGGGTATCCCTAGCCGCATGGCTTGATTGAGTGTTCGCATAAACGTCTCAACATCGCTGTTCGCCTGAGGCCACTGTGTGGTTATCCTGTGGTGCTTTTTGGCCAGAGACTGCAAATAGTCGTGGAACTTTTTCCCATGAAAGGGAAGCCCGTTGTCTGTTCTCACCTTGTTGGGTAGGCCCAGCATTACAAATGCCTTCTCTAGCGCTTGCTGAACGTGCTCAAAAGCTGTGGACTTCACCATCTCTACCACTGGGAATCGGGTGCAGGAGTCAATCATGACATCCGTCAGCCAGCCATCCGGGAAACTTTCAAAATCCAGACTTACTCTGGACCACGGTTGCATGCTCGGTAGCTTAGTCACCACGGGAGTAGGGGGCAGATCCCAGGCTGCTATGGCAGAGGGGTGGCATTTCCTCACTTTCTTATTGACCAAGGCCTTCATCTCTGGGAACCACACCTTGCTTCTGAGTCTGGCATGGTTTTTGTGGCCCTTTGGTGCCTTTGATGAGCAAACTCCACCACCTGACCGTGGAGTGACCGTGGTACCATCTACTGCTGGCCTCGAAGTCGAAGCCCCTCATGGCTCACCGGCAGCTCAGATCTTACCCTCCAGAGCAGTTGCATTGACTTGCGCACCTCAGGATCGAGGGACTTGGCACCATCTTGGAAGCGCTTCCATTGTCGATTCTCCAATGCTTCCTTGGCCCTGCCAATGACCCTGTCCTCCGTAGCGGCATCGGCGATCTCCTGCACCATCAGGACAGTGGGGCATGCCAGCTGGACCACCAGGCTTACAAAGCTCTCTATTTTCTCCTCATCATCTTCTCCTTGTTCATGGAGGGGTGCCACTGGGGGATGTTGCGAGAGGTAGTCGGCAGGGTTGTTAACCCCCAGTCTGTAGATTACTTGAAATCTGTATGGCTGGAGGACCACCACCCACCTTTCGATCCTCGGTGGGGCAAGTCTGGCGGTGCCGGCGAAGAGAGGTACGAGTGGCTTGTGGATGGTGGTCACCTGAAATTCATGCCCACAAAATACAGATGAAAATGCTGACAGGCTCACCTGATGGCGAGCGCCTCCCTCTCAATTTGGACATACCGGGCTTCCGTCGTCGATAGTGCTCTACTTGCATAGGCCACCGGGGCCCATTCTTGGTTGCATTGTTCTTTGAGCAAGACTCCACGAGTCCGACAGGGCTGCTGTCTACCACTACTTCTGTCTTTCTTTGCGGGTGAAAGTAGGCCATGGTTACTTTGTCCAACAAGGCCCTTTTGATGGCTTTGAACGCCTCAGGGCCCCACTCCCACTTAGTGTCAGCTCTCGTGAGTTGTTGGAGAGGTTCTGCCATGGTGGCCAGCCGGGGAATGAACCTCCCACAGTAGGTGGCCATGCCTCGGAAGCTCCTTACTTCTGTGGCACTTTGTGGAACTGAGGCTTCTCGGATGGTGGTTACCTTTTGTGGGTCAATCTGTAGTCCGTCTCTGGAGAAGATGTACCCAAAGAACTCGACTGAGTTACGATAAAATGCACACTTATTTTGGTGTAGCTTTAGGCCAGCCTTGGTGAGTCTTTGGGGCATGGATCTTAGGCTTTGATAGTGTTCTTCTAGTGTCTCTGAGTAGATGAGGATGTTGTAACTGAGATTGATTACACCCACCAGCCCCAACAGAGTCTCTCTGATTGCGCTTTGGAATATCTCGGTGGCTGATGAGACCCTAAAGCTGAGCCACTTACAGCGGCAGAGCCCCAGGTGTGTGGAAAACACACTGATGTTGCGGCTCTCTGGTGTAGCTCCAGCTGGTGGTACGCAGAGTTCAGATCTAACTTGGAGAACCACTGGGCTCTGTTGAGGTCTGCGTATGATGTCATCCATAGGAGGGGTGATGAGATGCTCTTGCCGAATGACCTTGTTAGGTAGTCGCATGTGGATGGCTCCCGGTTGTTTTGGCATCGGGCGATTACAAGGGGTGACGCCCAGGGTATCGTGCCTGTGACTTTTTGATGACTCCCTGTTCATCGAGGGTCAGGAGTTCTTGTTCCACGAGCAACCGTAGATGGAACGGCACCCGCTGATGTCTCAAGGCAGTGGGCTTGATCGCCGAGTCGACATGCAGTTAGAACTGTTTTTCTTTTAGCTTGCCCAGCTCCCCGAAGAGTCAATTCTGCCAGCACGGTCTCTGCAAGGGAGTCATGTATTTGCCATGCAAAGAAGACCAGATTGAGGTCTTCGGCCATGTGGCAGCCCAGCAAGGTCCCCTTTTTTCCATCAGCGACACAGAACCTTGCTCTTGTCGAGTGGCGGGTACTGCCGATGTCTACCTCAATTGCCCTTCTCAACTGTATCTCGTCTTGGCCCCCGTAAGTGTAGATTTGTGTGCGACATGGCAGAAAGGGAGGCGGGGTGACAGCTTGTGATACTGCTCCATGTCTATGACATTCATGGAGGTGCCGGTGTCAATAAACACCTTTACCTGGGCACAATTGATGTTCAAGGCGCATATGGGCAGTGGCCCCCATTTCTGTTCTGTTTGCTCTGCAAACCAGATGATGAATATGTCCTCGTATTGTTCGTCCTCATACTGCGCGCTCCCTGGGTGTGTCTTCGAGGCCAACATACAGTGTCTTCGATGGGTGTCACTTGATGTATCGTGGCCCTACTCACTGCCATGGCTCCGGGCCTGGGCTGCCCCCTTGGCAAACCTTGGTGAAGTGGTTTGATTTTCCACAATTGGAGCAGGCCTTTCCCTTTGCTGGGCACACGCCTGGTGTTTTTGTGGTCGAAGCCGCAGTTTCTGCAGCACGCGTCATCGAGGCTCTGGGGCCGGGGCAGTTGCCGGTTGTTCGGGCGCCCATGGAGGAGATCCATTTGTTCCTTTTTCACCAGGGTCAGTTTTGTTGAACTCTGCACCAGGGTGGACCACCCCAGGGCAGCCGCCTTGTCCTCTGCGTGGCTGTTGGAGAACTTGTGGGAGAAAGCCAGGATTAGGACTTCATCCAGCGAGATGCCGGGTTGGCGCAGTATAAGCTTGCGCAGTAGGTTGGAGCGACACCCCTGGATTACTTGGGCCCTTATCTCCTTGTGCTGATCGAGGCCTGTGCACGTGCTTGCGAGTTTGCACAACCGCACGTAAAACATGTCCACCGACTCTGTGTCGGTCTGCCTTGCCTGTCCTAGCGTGAACCCTTTCATAATGGGGGTTGAGCTGGAGGTAGACATATTGATAGAGAGAGTCCATGCTGCGTCAAAGTCATCATCGCCACCCGTGTTGGTCAGCGTCTCGAACAGTTCGGAGAGCTCATCGCCTCCGAAATGTAGCATGAGGGATCTCTTAACTGCACCTTCCACTTCCCAGTTAGCCCGAAAATAGTGTTTCAATCTGCCAAGCCGGTGGCGCCATCATAGTGTGGCTGTGGCTGGGTCTGCCAATAGGCAATCCGTTGACGGACACGTGTGGTCAGCCTTGGGTGGTGCGCTCATCTTTGTGTACATTGTGTTTTGTGTTTAGTTATTTTTTTTTGTAGGAACAACAAATGTCTGCCTTGAAATTCACAAGTGTTTCACTTTTCACTTCCTATTTTTGTTGTTCTTGTTGTTTTTCTTTATTTTCCTTCCCCAGATTATAGAACTGATTCTAATTGTCTGTTTTCTTTTATTTTTTTCTAGCTGTGCGAAATTAGGGAATCCCCAGTGTAGCTGTTCGGGGCTGGTGATGGGCAGAGGGATCCCATCCCAGCAACTGGCACCATAGGAGGCTGTCTTTGGGGTACTTACAGCGAGGGGGTGCTGGGCAGCTCACTGACCTTCTACCGCCTCATGTGTGAACCACACCAACGCTCTTTGGCGTGATATAGCCCACAGTCGACGTCTTCACAGTCATCACTTGGGGTGGGGCCAAGGCCTTCAGTTCCGTGGCAGTGCCTTCGAAGCTCCGGAGCCCAGCGTGCAGGCCGAGGTGCGGCAGTGTCAGGTCGGCGTCGAGGAGGTGGTTGGGTGAGGCAGGCGTGCCTCTGGGCCTGCAGGGGTGTGCTCATGCCACCGTGCACTGGTGCGATGCCAGGAATGGAGGGTGCACTGGAGGGCTGGGAGACAGGGGTCGTGCTCCACCCTCATCGCCAATGTAGTGGTGCACTGTAAGCCACGCAGCGTGGCCTGGCTTAGTGGCGGTCCTGCAGCAAGAGACGATACTGCGCACTGCGTTATGTTGTGCCGGACCAAAGACCACAAGGGCCGTCGGATCATTTATTTTATCAACTCTCAGGGCCAAAGCTCAGCCTCTCAGCCGAGAGGCAACAAAGTATAGAAGAGCCCGGGTGGCTCGCCCGTGCTTATGTTAAATTAAACCCGTCATTTCTGAGCAAAGAAACCTCTTTCTGTAGATAACCATGGCTAGGTTCTTATAATGAAAGCCGTACATGCCCTCTGGAGTGGGTGGCCTGCTCCCCCTTACATGAGAAGCAGGGAATGAGGGGGCTTAACGGGCAGATCGCATTGTTAAAAGTACTTAAACACAATTTGTTTCGAATTGACCAACATTTTAAGACCTTCAAAACAGAGACGAGTTTGTGTGTGAAAATCCCCGGTGAAATCCGGCACAGGCCTCACCATACGGACTGAAAGCACTTGTATTTTTACACAATACATTTTTCAATGGGGGACAGTTATCCCCAACCTCCTCCCCTCACACCTCCCCGCTTCCCCCAGCTACGCCCCTGGGCATGTGTCATTGATATTATTGTTTCTCACACTCTTGCTTATCTGGGTGAGAAAGCTGCTCCCTGAGCTCACACACTGGCCAAAAGACAGCTGAGTCTCTTAGGAGACAGCCGTCCTGGGTATCAACTTTGTGACATTTCGAGAACAGTCAGTAATTTGATTCATCTTAATTGAACTGACAATGTGCACTGTTAGCGCAGATAGACAAGCAGAAGTGATGTACAACTGGTTTACCATGGCGTCCATGTGTGAGAGGAAACGGCTACCACACACCTTTTCCACTGATATTCAGAATATTAACAAGGAGCATATACAAATGACCTGTTTTTCAAGATTCAGTATAAGCAGCTTTTGGGACAACACGTGAATGTCTCCTGTGGTTTGCAATAAGGCATGATTACTTCTGGCTGCCTGCTCTCCACCGTCCAGTGGAGGGTTTGCGATCGCTGACGTTCATGCACTCTGTTGGGCTCAACTTTATTGGGAAGATTGGACTGGAAGCAACGTTTTCTATTTTCAGGTGAACAAAGAACCAGGCCTTCATTGCCCTGTTCACATGTAGGTATGAGCAGAGTCCACGTTGTTGCACAGGGCATCATACTTGATATTTTGCTGTAGATTTTTGTACTGTTCTGTACGCTCATCATATCAATTCTTTAGGTTGCTACAACTCTGCCACCCCCTTCCAAGGACGTGCCGTTGGCCATTGTGAGGAGGCCCCCATCTTACAGAGGGCGTTATTTGTACAACAGTTTATTGTAACAATTGGGTGTAATCACAGTTATGTGTTAACAGCTGGAGAGGCCGAATGGAATCTGCTAATTGGAGGATGGGTGGGAACAAACCTTGGTGTTAAGGAGATCAACATCATAAAAGACCCATTTCCAAGGCTGGGGTGGAGGGGGAACATGAAAAGGAAGGCTTAGCTACCCCACGGGAAGGCCAAGTCCTTCACACATAGCTTTGCCAACACCAGAGGTGCGGCAAAAGCAAAGAGTCGCATTTGTTTACAATGCATGAATCTCCCTGTGCTCCTAGGCCTTGCATGCTAAACAATTTTATATCGTTAGCATTTTTAGATTGCTTCCCTACTCCTTCCAGGCCCACATTGGAGAGCATTGTCCCTCTTTGAAAAAACGTTTACTTTCCTTAGGCCCTGCTGGCCGCCTGCCATCCATCTCCTGGTAGTGGATAGATAGCGATTATACAGTTTCCAGACTTAAAGGGTGCTTTCTAACTAACCTAATGTGTGTCACACAAGATCAGCCCTGAATGAAATGGGAGCCCTTCACTCATCAGGGCTTCCCCAGCAGAGAGTATCCCTTGTTGGTCTGTTTAGCTAATCAATCATTTGAGGTGTAAATTGTTTTTTTTTGTCCATGGATGTACTAAGCCCCCTTTCAACAGGAAATAGTTAGCCTTACTCTAGTTTTTCATTATGTATTTTGCACATATGGCCTTTCTTGTTCTGTATGTTACAGTGGGCCAGATGTATGAATCTGGCCCAGTGCGATTCGGTAATTGCGATTTTTTAGAATGCATTTGATGCATTGCAGACCCTGATTTTTCCACTCGCAAACGGCTGATTTCGTTGTTTGCGAGTGCAAAATCAGATGATACATCTGGCCCAATGTCTCTACAAAGGACAAAAATCGCATAGGGCCAGATGTAGGAAAATTGCAAATTGAGACTTGCAATTTGCGAGTCCTTCCGACTCGCAAATTGCAAGTCGCAATTTGCAATGCAGAACGGTGTCTCAGACACCGTCTGCGAGTCGGTATGGGGGTCGCAGAGACCCACCTCATTAATATTAATGAGGTGGGTCGCAAATTGCGGCCCCATACGACTATAGGCACTCGCAAACATGGAGGCCTGCTGTAGTCAGCAGACCTCCATGTTCGTGATTGCTTTTAAATAAAGCAGTTTTTTTTTTTTTTAAGTGTAGCCCGTTTTCCTTAAAGGAAAACGAGCTGCACTTAAAAAAAAAAACGAAACCTTTAGTTTTGGTATTTTTTCAGGGCAGGTAGTGGTCCCTTGGACCACTACCTGCCCTGAAAAAATAGTTTTGGGTCCATTCACAAAGGGGAAGGGGCCCCATGGGGACCCCTTCCAATTTGCGAGTGGGTTACCATCCACTTCAAGTGGATGGTAACTGCGACACCATTTGCGACCGCATATGCGGTCGCAAATGGTATTGCATACCACTACGAATCGCAAATAGGAAGGGAACACCCCTTCCTATTTGCGATTCTGAAATGCATTTTGCGAGTCGGTCCCGACTCGCAAAATGCATTTCTGCATTGGAAACACGCATTTGCGAGTCGCAAACGGCAGATTTTGCCGTTTGCGACTCGCAAAGTGTTTCCTGCATCTGGCCCATAGTTCCTTTTTCCTCAGCATTGAAAATAACAGAGTGAGTGTTGAGTGTTCTGGCAATCCTTATGTTACTTTTTTTCTTCTTCCCATTTAGTTTTTAAACATAGACTGTGTTTGAGTCAGAGTACCATTCACAGAGACAATGTAATTATTGGACTGTAGCAAGTGATAGATAGTGGAACTTTTGGGCACTGCTAGGTGCTCTAATGTTGTACACTAAGAACCCCATGTGATTCCTCCATGCATCTTCATCACCCAGTAAATATCATCAATTCTCTTTGGATATCAAGCTTACATGAGCATCTTAAATACATACAGAAGTAGACCCCTCGCTCTGAATCATGTAAATTAGATAAATTAATGCCACCCTCTCATGAACAGTTAATAACTTGCATTCATGGGACCAGTAATGGAAAATGGGGATGTGTGTGATGGACATTTGTGATGTATAGAAGCCATTTACAGCTATCACCTACAAGTGTTGAGTCCTTCAGTTTTCATGCATAGAACAGTGCAACCCACTGTAGTCCAACTGTACACTGTTGGCACAGTGAGATCAATAAAGCAAACAGTAGAAGCATTAAGGATAAGTCTACTGTTTGTTGTTGAATGCTCCATGAGCAGGCCACTGACTGGCAGAAGATAGAAAAAGAGCAGGCATCTTGGGGCAGGTGGCCGAGTGGTTTCACACATATCATCGTAGGCATCAGGATGTTGACACCAGAATTCATAACGTAGCCCTGATTTGTTGACATGCCAATGCATTGGGATGTTGTCTCTTCTACCAGGATGTGCACCACGTTTCAGTGTTGATTTCCACAGACTGCTGCCTCCACTGTTTTTGTTCTGTGTGTAAAGTAAGCTTGCACTGTACATTCTCTGACAGGGAAGCTTGCAGTGCTGCTGTGCTGTATCTGCTGTGTGTGAGAGAAGCTTGCAGTGCTGCTGTGCTGTATCTGCACTGTGTGTGAGGGAAGCTTACACTGCTACTGTATCTGCTGTGTGTGAGGGAAGCTTGCATTGCTGCTTCCTATGCTGTATCTGCTCTGTGTGTGAGGGAAGCTTGCATTGCTGCTGTGATGTATCTGGTGTGTGTGTGAGGGAAGCTTGCACTACTGCTGCCTGTGCTGTATCTGCTCTGTTTGTAAAGGAAGCTTGCATTGCTGCTGTGCTGTATCTGCTGCGTGTGAGGGAAGCTTGGACTGGACCTTCTCTGGAAGGGACCATGCACTGCTGCCTGTGAGGTATCTGCTGTGTATAAGGGAGGCATGCACTGCTGCTGCCTGTACTGCATCTGTTGTGTGAGGGAAGCTTGCATGGTACATTTTCTGTGAGGGAAGCTTGCATTGAACTTTCTCTGTGAGTGAGGCTTGCATTGTACCTTCTCTGTGAGAGGAGCTTGCATTGTATCTTCTGTGTGAGAGATGCTTGCATTGTACCTTCTGTGTGAGGGAAGCTTGTATTGCAATATTCTCTGAAGGAGAAGCTTACATTGTATCATCTGTGTGAGGGAAGCTTGCATTGTAGTTTTGGTGTGAAGGAAGCTTGCATTGTACCTTCCATGTGAAGGAAACTTGCACTGTACCTTCTGTGTGAGAGAAGCTTGCATTGCACCTTCCGTGCGAGGAAAGCCTGCATTGTAACTTCCGTGTGAGGGACGCTTGCATTGTACCTTCTCTGTGAGAGAAGCTTGCATTATACCTTTTGTGTGACACTGTCATTTACAATGCCAATAGCTCTAACTCTGGTAAATGCAAGATCTATTGCATTTTAAATGACTGTTTTATTATTAATGTGAATTTAAACAAATGTTAAATCTTCTTACTTTACTGAGTCCAAAATCCAAAATTCTACATTGAAGAAACACAAAATGTAGTCTGCACCGTGTATTTCAACCATCAACTGATCAAGGCTATTGATCAACCTCACCCATAGCAGTACTGTGGTAGAGATTCTCACCCTGATGTATGAAGTAGAAAGCAAACATTTAAAAAAAGGCTGAAATAAAAGCCAGTCCTGTTGTATAATCACTAGGCTTCACTCTGGACGACTATGATTGTAAGTCAACCAAAAAAATAAATGTGCTTTATTCAGCATTTAAGGCATGAAAGTACATCAGCAAAGTAAAATACATATTAAAAATATGCAATAAACCATGACAAATTAAAATACATCCAAAAATACAAGAGGAATAATCTATTAAGATCAATAAAAAAATCAAAGTGCAATACAATCTGCATACTACAGAACCAAAGTGCAGCAGAAATCAGCTCAGAAAGTATCCGAATCTGATTCTTAATAAGAAAGTGCATTATTAATGATAGGGCTAGTTAAAATTAATTTTTACAAATACAAATGTTAAATTTCATTTGTAGACCATATTTCTTAGCCGGACTACAGCAGAATTAAATGTATGAACCATTAAACAGTTCAATTCAGTTTGCAAGAGCTGTCAATATTAAAGCGCAGAATGTCATTTTTTAATATAATGAATCTTCAATAGGGGTAGTAAAAACATTTTTCTTGGAAGTGTGTAAAGTTTACAGAAAAACTGAAAATGGAGCATTGATTGGGAGGTAACAGAATCACATAGACAAGATATCAAATTTGACTTTCTAAACACAGACTTAGGATAAGAAACTAAAACATAAGCTATGTTAAAACAGAATCTCACCAGATAAAAACAGTGGTAATAGGTAGGGATGTGATAGAGATAGGGTTCCATGAGAACAATAGTTGACAGCAGTTGATAGGCAGCTACACTCAATTTGCTACACACTGACACCCCCTATTCCTTTTAAACAAAGTAAGGTAACTGTGTTTACAATAATTTTACTATAGGAGTTAATGTTCTCTGGATTCTCAAAACGTTCCAGTTTCCCTGTTAAAGCAAGTTGATCTTTGAAGTACATCAACCATGATATGTTATCTGTGTTTTTTATGTCTCAAGCAGTCTAAAATTCCAGTTCGGTTCAGCAAGGTTTCTGGTTAGACCACACAGAAAGCCAGAGCAACAGGGGACACAATTTCACAAAATCCTCTAGGTATGTAAAATGTATCTCAGAGTGGCATAAATATGATGGTGTGCCTTGGGGTGTGGGGGGGGGGTGTAGGGAGCAGAGAGCAACTTCCTGACAAAATTGTTTTCAATTATCTGTCAATCTGGTGTCTCTCTAATACTCCAAATACTCACCCCAAAAGTAAACACCGAGTTGACTTGGCCCTGTACATAGTGGTCATCACATAAACAGGACTAGAGTCTAGCTTAGCAGAAAATCTAAAGATTGCTGCCATAGACTTCTACAGCTATACTTTTCTAACTTGCATTAGGTATAATCAGTTGCCTTTACAATCAAAAAGGAATCCCATAGTATGTAAAGGAGGGTACACATAGCAATCTGGAATTTTTGACAAGATGAGATTTCCTTATTTAAGGCTGTTGGAATCATGGAATATGATTTGGTGACATTGATAGACATGTCCAGATTATTCAAGAAGTGAGCAATGCTATAGCCACTGCAGGCCTACACAGTTCTCACCACCAAAACACATACATCAAAACAGGGAGGTGTCTAGTCTCCACCTTGGAGTATCAACTGTGACATTCAACAGTGAAGGTTCCAGCTCATTAATGTAGAAACAAAAAAGGTAAGGAACAAGGACCTATCCTTGCCTGACATCCTGCTCTATTTGAAAAGGGGGAGTGCATTCTCCATTAGGCCCGCACCTAATCGACCCACACAGATCGATATGTAGATGGACTAAAAAAATGCACCAGCTGGCTCTCCACCCCATTTCAATTATTTGTTTCCGTAATTTTGCCTGCTTTACTTACACACATGATTGCAGAACTGAGATCGATAAAAGACAAATGTAGGTAGGCAATCATTCTTAACCTTTGTATACTTGTCTATTATAAGATGGTGGTTGAGACACATTATTCTGTAGACCCCAGACCTTGCCTAAAGCCATATTGCACATCGCATACAGTACTATTTTCATTAGCTTACACCCTCAATCGATCTAATGGAACTCCGCCAAGCATCTTATTTGTAGAGCTCATCAGGGAGATAGTAACTGTTAAGATCATCTCTGTCTCCCTTGTTAAAAACTGGTACAATCGCTGAATGCGACCATGACTTTGGAAGCTCAATCACCATAGCGCTTCTGAAAGAATTTACTAGAAGAGGAGCCCAGAGCTTAATGTTATTCTTAAAAATGTCAATAGGTACCCCATTGGAGCCTGCAGCTTTATGCCAAGGATTTTCATCAATAGTACTAATTACCTCGCCTAAAGTGATCAAATATAGAGCTTTGAAAAACATTCTACCCACTGATGTGGGGGTATGCTAGTGTCTACAATAGTATTGTGACCTTCTCTAACAAAGGGGGCATTAATGGTTTTCTAAAAAAGAGATGTGTCATTCTTGCTGCCGGACTCACCTAATTGCAACCAGGTAGCATGCCTAATCATTTCCTTTCTTGACTTGAAAGTCTCTTTTTACCTGGCTCTGCATAGTTTTACATAATTTACCAACCGAGGAGTATAGTGTCTGGATTAGATTACGATGAGCACGTGAGCAAACATCATCAAAATACTTTTTGCCAGGAGTTCTTCAGTTACATGGGATGGTTAATAGATTATTAACTGTAATGCAGATATTATCATAAGAACTCAATAAACTGACTGGGTCAAGCTCATATCCTAGACAGACAAGAAGATCATCCTAGTTTTTGGTCACCGGTTTATGTATTCGAGATTTTGAACTCATTCTGGATCATTTACTCAGAACATCGTTTTTAATGTGTGTCACCAGTGGGGGTAAAATCTGGGTATGTTGTAATAACCACTTCAACCAATGAATATGTCTGGATCAGAGAATCATGGTCACTCAAGCTATTGTGTCAGAAGGCAAAGTCCTTAATCAAGTGTGCCCCGGTTTTTAAGTTGATAATATAATTAATCATACTACCCCTTCCTCCCCTTGTAAACTTGACTGAGTACCAGGTCAAAACTAGTCAAGATCTTATGTTTGAAAAAATCACTGCAAGAGGTGTGACTAAAGTGAAAATGGTCCATGGTGTCACTGCACCAAGAGTGCCACAGACTGCATCACGAAAAATGACGTATGACCTAGTATTAAAATCCCCCTATCAAATTACTACTGGGTCTCCGTTTTGAATATAAAGTGCATTACTAAGAGCAATGTATAGTGACTTTGGAATTTCATCGTTCTGCTGATTTAAAATTATTATGATAAAAAATGATCAAAACAATCAGCTGCCTAACGGAAATATTGATAACTAGAATCTGGAAGTAAGGAGAATTGCATTTAATTTCAGTGAAAACCCGCTACAGAAAACAAATTCAAAGTTAACAAACTCCGTTAGGCAGACCTCTAACAGAAGGAGTGGCATGAATGCCAAAAGAAACATATGCCATTTATATGGGTAACTCTAAGGATCCCAGTCTCCTGGAGACATCCGATTTTGCAATTGTTGATCATAGTAAGCCATGAAGAATCTGACAGTTTACTGTTAAGGCCGTACACATTCCAAGATATTAACTTACAAGTGTGGGAAATAGCAGCATGGGAGGTTACAATGGGAAAATTGTGAGGATCAGGAGAGAGACAACTTATTTCAGTGAAGTGACATGGACGACTGGAGTGAAAGGACTGGAGATCAAGGACAGTAAAATGCATGGGTCCCCAGTGCCTTCAGTAGAGGACCCAACATTGCTATCACCTTATAAACTGGAGCCAATATCATTAACATATAAATTGGCCTAATCAGTTAATTTCTACGTGCAATAATAATTTAAGAATGTGGTAAAAAGTTAGCCATTTTCAATAAAGCACAGGAGTCTTTCCTATTACGCAGCTAACTTATCAATATTGACTTAATAATGCTTTTGAACATCACTAATGGAGTCCTAGATAACATACGTTTCCACATCTGTACACACTTAGGCCCTCATTACAACCCTAGCGGGAAATGCCACCTACCGCCGTGCTGACGGCCACCAACATACCGTGGCGGTAATCAGCCACGGGTATTATGACCCACACATAGAATTCCAACACAATACAGACACCCACACAAGTCCGCCAGACCAAAGGTCAGTGATAAAATGGCGGTGCCAAAACCCACACCGCCAACAGGAATATGCCCACAGTATCACGACCCACGAATCACCGCAACAGTCTTTCAATCGCGGTAAACCACTGGCGGTACATACCGCTGCGCTCAAAATACACACACACTTACAAAACTACACCACATTGGACAATTCAAAATTCACACACCTGACACACATACACACACCACACCCACACAGCCAATCCAATATAAAACACCCACCCACAACCCTGTACAGCGAAAAAAAAGAGACCAAGCACAGAGATACAAGCAAGGAGCACCCACTCAATCAGAGGCACAGAACACCCTCACCCATACACCATTCACACACATCACAGCATACACCACAACACATCACCCCACACATCCTCACACATATCACTCACACCACATCCATGGCACCCCAAAGACACCCCAGGTTCTCAGAGGATGAACTCAGGGTCATGGTGGAGGAAAACATCTGGGTAGAGCCACAGCTATTCGGATCACATGTGCAGCAGACCTCCATTGCAAGGAAGATGGAGCTATGGTGGAGAGTCGTGGACAGGGTCAATGCCGTGGGACAGCACCCCAGAACTAGGGATGACATCAGGAAGAGGTGGAACGACCTACGGGGGAAGTTGCGTTCTGTGGTTGCAAGAGACCAGATAGCGTTGGACCCCCATCTCCTCCCCCGCAACTAACAACATAGGAGGAGCAAATCTTGGCAATCATGCATCCTGAGGGCCTTGCAGGAGTAGCAGGAGGATGGGTCTCAAGTGAAATCTTTACTACTACATCTCCCACCCTACCTGCATGCCATTACATACCCCCACCCTTACCCTCACTCCCATCACTCTAGCACCTCACATATACCCCACCATCACAACCCACCCATCCCAATACCAAGCCCTGCATGCAACACCAATGCATGGACACCACTCACAGACCTACATGGACACCCATCACCAAAGCATGCCCAGTAGGGAGACTCAGCCAGCCCACAAATTCACCACCCACACAAGGCCAAGCTAACAGGGAAAGCACAATCATACAGGGAAACACACCCATGTACAAGAACGCACACGCAGATACATTAACAATGCATGTGCATCCCAACAGGACCCCTAATCAACGTCACCGGAGAGGAGGTGCCAGCTACATCCAGTCCCCCCCGAAGAAGCCCACAGTGACGACAGCAGCTCTGCACACCTGGATCAGGATGACCAACCTGGCCCATCAGGGGCCTCTGGACAGGTGGTTCCCCTGCCACGGTCTCAACCCACCACAGAGCCACCCCTCTCAGGAAACTCAGGAAACACCAGCACAGTACCCACCCAGCGGGCCCATGCCACTGTCCCCAGGACACGTCAATCAGCAGTGTGTCCACAACTACAGGGACCCCAGGCAACCACACAAACCCAGGACGATCAGGGACCTGGGGTCAGTGGCAGTGGGCACATGGTTCAGGGGCTAGAGGCACAGTACAACAGGGAAGCTGGGAGGACTGCTGTGTGACAGGGGGAGGACAGCCCCAGGGAACCCACTCCCCACGAGGCAGTCTCAAACATCCTGGGAGCATATCACCATTCCCAGGAGACCATGGGCCAGGTACTGGCCACGTTGCAGGAGACCCGGCAGCTGCAGGAAGGACAGTACCTGGGGATCAGGGGGGAATTAACAAAAATCTACAACATACTGGTCACCATTGCAGGGGTGCTGGCTGACATGGGCAAGACCATGAGGGAGGCAGTGGCACAACAAAGGGTGCCTGACACTAGCCAAACCGAGGAACAGCCTTCCACCTCCGCTGGTGCTATTGGACAGGAGGCCCCACCACAGGAACAATAGACCACCAGCACCCCAGCCCCTGCAGAAGGAGAACCACCCTGCAAACGGTTCCTGCAATACAGGCAGAAGACTGAGAACATTGCCAAGACCCCCGCCAGGAAATAGGACTCTCCTGATGTCACCCTTCTGTCCCACTCTGTCACCCAGTCCACCTTGAACTGCTATTTCTCCCCTTCCTATGCTCCATTGGACAATGCACCTGTGATACCAAGAGACTGGACTCTATCTGGACATTCCTCCACCATCACCCCAGCCCCTTGCACATACCCCTCTACGTATTGGCACATAAATAAACACCCTTGAAACAAATACCATACTGGAGTCAGTGTAATGAATCTCAAATGTATTAGTACAACATTCTCAAAGCATTGCAACATATATGTACAGTGAAATATACTACAGGATGACCTTTGGTGGGCAGCAGTACATTTAGCAGGAGCCAGAATGGGGCACAAAGATCTGAAAATAGAGAATCCAAAAGGAACAGTCAGTGGACATAGACATAGGGTAAGAGGCTGCCATGTACAATGTCCAACAGATGACTGAAATGTTAAGTGAAGTTACAGTGTCTTACCTGTGTGTCACTGGAAGTACTGCTGTATTATATTTTTTCTGTTGTCAACATCTTTTTCCTCTGCCTCCTCTTCCTCACTGTCCACGGGCTCCACCTCTGCCACAAGACCATCTCCAGGTACATCCTCTTGCAGAAAAGGCACCTGGCGTCTCAAGGCCAGGTTGTGCAACATGCAACATGCAACGATGATCTGGCACACCTTCTTGGGTGAGTAGTACAGGGAGCCACCTGTCAGATGGAGGCACTGGAACCTGGCCTTCAGGAGACCGAAGGTTCTCTCAATGATCCTCCTTGTTCGCCCATGTGCCTTATTGTAACGTTCCTTTGCTCTTGTCCTGGCATTCCTCACTGGGGTCAGTAGCCATGAGAGGTTGGGGTAACCAGAGTCACCTGCAAATATCAAGGGATACCTGTTAGCCACAGACTCACCCTTAGGGCCAACCCCACACCCATAGACCAACTTATACTCGGTGGGGACCTTTGGCTCACCTATTAGCCACACCTGGTGCCTCTGGAGTTGCCCTATCACATATGGGATGCTGCTATTCCTCAATATAAATGCGTCATGCACAGAGCCAGGATATGTGGCATTCACATGTGAGATGTACTGGTCCGCCAAACACACCATCTGCACATTCATAGAGTGATAGCTTTTTCTATTCCTGTAAACCTGTTCAGTTCTCCGGGGGAAGACAAATGCTACATGTGTACAATCAATGGCACCAATGATGTTGGGGATATGTCCCAGGGCATAAAAGTCAGCCTTCAATGTGGCCAAATCATCCACCTGGGGCAACACGATGTAGCTGTGCATGTGTTTAAGCTTTAAGAAGGGCAGACAACACTCTGGTCAACACATGTGAGAATATGGACTGAGACATCCCTGATGCCCTGATGCCATGGCCACTGTAGTTTGAAAGGAACCACTGGACAGGAAATGGGGCACTGCCTGTGGGCCTCTAGTGCAGTGGCCCATAACTGTGGGCTGGCGGATAGCTGATATCAGGTCTGGATCCATTTGGGCACACTGTTCTTGGCACGATCAAGTCTGTATGTGATGACAATGTGTCTGTTCTCTATTGTTGACAGGTCCACCAGGGGTCTGTACACCAGAGGATGCCGCCATCTCATAATCTGCCTCAGCGGTTGTAGCCTATGGAAGAGAACGGTGAGCAGAGGGTCATATTTCCACATATATTTCACTAATGTTGCTAAATTTACTTTACAGAAGCATTATGTGCCAGTGTCTGCTGTGACGCAGTTAGGTGCCATGCCAGGTGCCCCCCTGAAATGGTGGCTTCCTGACCTATGAGGAGGGACAAGTGGAATGAGGTGTTGTACACCGTCGCAGTAGGCTGTCGATGTCCGCCGTGCAGATTCGCGTTGGTTATTATTTGGCCCTATGGGTTCCAGGAGCCAATGGCGATGTACTCCGGTGCTGACGGTACGCACCACCGCGGATGTCACTGCCATTTTCTAACTATTCACTCACTTGCTACCTGTCAACAGGAGAGGACCTACACTGCAAGTGCTGCTGTGACCTGTGTCTGGAAGCGACAATGGCTCATATGTCTGGGGAAAGGGCCCCTGCCTTCACTGCGGAGGAGTTGGAGAAACTGGTGGATGGGGTCCTACCCTAGTACACATTACTGTACGGTCCTCCAGACAAACAGGTGAGTACACTGTGAGCATGATGTGGGGGCAATGCATGTTTGGAGTGGTGTGGATGTATGCCACATGTTGGGGGGTGCTGAGGCATCCTGGCCTGAGTGCTGCATGAGAGGTGGTCAGTGTATGTGCGTCCGGACATGGTTGGGAACTGGTGGGCAATGAGTATGACGGTCCGGACTGGTGAGTAATTTATTTTTCTGCTGTCTTTTCCTTCCAGGTCAGCGCCCACCAGAAAAAGGGTATTTGGCGTGCCATCGCCAAGGAGGTGTGGACCCTGGGGGTCTATCACAGGCAGAGCACCCACTGCCGCAAGAGATGGGCGGACCTGCGCAGCTGGACCAAGAAAACGGTGGAGGCCCAGCTGGGGCTGGCCTCCCAACATGGAAGGGGTGCCCGTCGCACCATGACCCCTCTGATGTTCCGCATCCTGGTGGTGGCCTATCCGGAGTTGAATGGGCGCTTCAGGGCATCACAGCAGCCACAAGGGGGTGAGTACACATTCTGGAAGCTGACTGCGCGCTTTAGGAGGTAGCTGGGTGGGGGATGTTGGCTGTGGGTGCCCCTAGGCCAGGGCGATCATGGCAGGGTGGGTCCCTTGTTGTGCAGGCTCTGGCGCAGTCCTACCCCAATGGTGTAAGTGGCCATCTACTACTGTGCAGGGACCTGTGGGTTTCAGGTGTGCAGATGCTGTCTTTAGGCTTTGTACCCCATGGGCTGGTGACTGTCTCAGTAAATGTTTGGGCATGGCCTAGTGCATAGGGTGGCACCCTGTGTGTTGTGTAGGCCAACGGTAGTGGTGTTGCTAGCATTGACCAAGTGTGTCCTCTATCTCTTCCCTCCCCTTGTTTGTTTTGTCACCCTGTCCTTGTGTGCATTAGCATCATCTGGCGGAGGAGCAGAGGCACCGGCGATGGATGGAGCACATGGGCCTGGAGGCCGAATCCACCAAGGGTGAAGGCACCAGTGGAACGGAGGGCGTGGGGAGCTCCACGACGAGGACAGGAGGGGACACCACTGACAGCGACTCCTCCTATGATGGAAGATCCCTGGCAGTGGCAGACATCTCTGTGGCCACCCCAACAGCTGCTACAGCCGCCACCCCCCTAGAAGCACCACCCTCCGAGCAGCCCCTCAGCGTGTTTTCCGTGCCCCCTCACCCAGGAGGGTGGGCATCTCCTTCGCCCCAGGCACCTCAGAAGATCCCTCACTGTTGGGCAGTCTACCATTCTGAATGCATCCAGGGTGTCGATAGGGATTTGCAACAAACAAATGCATACCTCGAGGGTATTCACTCTGGCGTGGCGGCCCAATAGAGAGCATTTCAGGCTCTGGCCTCAGCACTGATGCCAGCCATTGTCCCTGTGTCCAGCCTCCTCCCTCCAACTTCCACTACCTAGACCCAATCCCATCTACCTCAGCCTATCCCACGCACACCTTCAGACCAGCATGCACCCAAATCACCACACAAAAGTGGCTCAAGCAAACATAAGCACCACACTTCATCACCACACTTCATCTCACAGGCACTCACACAAGCACCATGCCCACGCAAACACACCAACATCCACTGCCTCCACCGTGTCCCCCTCCTCCTCCTCCTCGTCCACCTCCCTCCCAGTAGCGTCTACACTCACACCTACATGCACTACATCTTCATCCACTACCTCCATCACCAGCACGCCCATCACAACACAGCCCTCACGAGCAGTCACCACCCCCACAACCATGCAAACATCCGCTGTGTCCTCTCCCACTGTGTCTGTGACCGCTCCTCCCAAAATACAAAAAACGCAAGCACACACCCACCCAACAGCCATCCACCTCACAACAGCATCCAGCCCATGCACCTTCACCCAAACTCAGCCAACGTACACCTCCTAGAACCACTCCCAAACCCTCTCCATATTCCCGTCCTAGTCTGTCTATAAAACTTTTCCTGGCAAACATTGACCTCTTCCCTACGCCTTCCCCCCATTCTTCCCCTTGGGCCAGCGTGTCCAGATCCCAGGCCAGCACCTCAGCCACCAAGTCGGCAGACGCTGTAGTATCTGCAAGTCCCAGAGGATCAAAGGGGACACTCGTCAGGGCAGCCAGTGTGCCACTGACACCTGCAAAGGACCAACCCATTCTGCCACCTGCCAAGTTGAAGAAGGGGCCAGCATGCAGCACGGCCAAGGAGCACTACCCACCCAGCAAGGCCTCCTCCAAAACTGAAGCTGCCAGTGCGAAGGTCCCAGCAGCATCTGCCAAGGTGGGGAAGGGGAAGAAAACCCAAGGTAAGGCACTTCAGGCCTCGGAGGCTCCAAGTGAGGGACTGGTTCCCACCATCAGTACCAACAGCCTCACAACCTGTACCGCAGCAAGCACTGCCACAGACACCTGCACCGCTGCTGCCACAACTGTCAGCAGCAGCATCCCCAGTGGGCAGCCGTCCGAGGCTACAGGAGACGGCCTTGTGTCTCCCTCCACCACTACCAGCACCTGCACCACGGCCAGCACCAGCAGTATCTCTGCCGCAGGCACCGCCGCAAGCACCGCCGCAAGCACCACCATCTGCACCGCCACATGCCCAGCCGGTACCACAACAACTGTCAGCAGCAGCATCCTCAGTGGGCAGCCCTCCGAGGCTGCAGGAGACGGTCTGGAACCTCTCGCCACCACTTGAAGCACCCCCACCAGCACCGGCACTAACACCAGTTTGCAGCATTAGTCGCCGCAGGATGGAGTCTGGCCCTGCCTCCATGGAGTATCATGCCTCCTGTTCCCTGCAAACTCGTGCCTCAGACCCCCAGGTGAGGGACTGTGAACTGCCACACTCCATGTGCAGCATCACTGGGCACAATGCCCCCTCCAGAACCAGTGGAGAAATGCATCCACTCACCCTATCCTTGGCAGGATGAAGCAGACTGGGCACAAGGCCCCCTCCAGAATCAGTGGACATATGCATCCACTCCCTCTATCCTTGGCAGGATGAAGCAGACTGGGCACAAGGCTCCCTCCAGAACCAGTGGAGAAATGCATCCACTCCCCCTATCCTTGGCAGGATGAAGCAGACTGGGCACAAGGCCCCATCCAGAACTAGTGGAAAAATGCATCCACTCCCCCTATCCGTGGCAGGATGAAGCAGACTGGGCACAAGGACCCCTCCAGAACCAGTGGAGAAGCCATCCACTTGAGAGACTGTGGCTTTGCACTCCCCAGGACCAAGCAGTGGGCAAACCACCCACTTGAGAGACTTGAAAGACTGTGGCTTTGCACTCCACAGGAGCAAGTAGTGGGCAAACCACCCACTTGAGAGACTTGAAAGACTGTGGCTTTGCACTCCTCAGGAGCAAGCAGTGGGCAAACCACCCACTTGAGAGACTTGAGAGACTGTGGCTTTACACTCCCAAGGACATCGCTGTGGGCATGTAGCCCCTCCAGGAGCAGTGGTGTAGTACCATCTTCCGGCTGAGTTGCCCCCCCTTCCCCTTCCCCCTGAGGTGCCTGTGTGTTTACGACCTGATGCCCGTGCAGTGTTCTCTCTGTTTTGAGGAGGAGTCAAGTGTGGGCTTCGCCCATGATTTTTGGCCCAGTGGGCCACGGACATTTTCAAAGGACAGTGTATGGCCTTCTGTACATATTGTAATTATTTGTATATACTATTTTTTTAATTGTTAACTATATCTGCATACTTCAAAATATCACTGTTTGAACTCAAATGCTTTTGTCCTTGCATTCTTCCAGGGGGGAACGGGGTGTAAATGTACTGTTGATGCATGTTTTTGTGTGTATGGTGTTGTGGGTGAGGGTGGGGGTGGGGGTGTTGCGTGTTGTATGTGTGTGTCACTCTCTTTTTCCTCCCCCCTCCCGTGGTCGTCGTTGTCGCCTTCGCCTTTGATATCTGTTGTGTATGAGGAGGTAGACCAGCATCGGCAGGGCCTGCAGCTCGGGCTCCATGGCGTCCTGGTTCTTTGTGGATTGTCGAGAGGTGAGTGGTTTACCTTTTACGTCCTGTTTCCACAGTGATTTTGATGCGTTGGCGGGTTGTGATAGGGTGGGTGGTACATTGTCTTCCGCCTGTCTGTTGGCGGTGACTGCTGCAGTGTTTGTTGCTACCGCCATGGCGGTCGGTGTGTTAAAGTGGCTGTTTATGCTGGCGGTTTCCGCTGTGGTCGTGATCCCATTTTTTTTACCGCCGGCCTGTTCGCGGTATTACCGCCGCTTTAACACCGACCGCCAAGGTTGTAATGAGGGCCTTAATTCTTAAATGTATTCTTAATAAAATTTCAGTAATTTGAATCCGGAAATAATACAAACAATTGGACATTTTCAAAATATGATTTCTACATTTGATTAGAAGACATATTTTACTTCAATGATTTTTACATCGATTAGTACAACTAATTTCAATCATTGGGTGATGTAACATATATAAGCCAACACAGGATTTGCGACTCCAGGTCACTTTATGAAATTTTATAAGGAATACATTTGAGAATCAAGGCAGATATTTATCAAGGCTTTGCAAGGGGATGCATGGGTGACATAAAACTTAAATGAGATTTAGCAAGCCAAGCAAGGGCACCTGGCATGGACATGCGTGGGTTGATAAATCTAGAGTAACGTAAGGCAGTGTAAATCGCTGGCTTGCATCACTCTGCGGCAGGGAGACATCATGTAGGTGAAGAGTGCTTGTTCCCACGCATTCACCTATGCATTCTGAGACATTTACAGATTTACCAACACTTACCTGGGAATGAAAATTGTACATCTCCCCTCTAGAGATGCAAAAAGGAGAAGTAGCTTTATTTTGCCTCAGTATTTCCTCTTTCTAAGCGTGCTGTTTTCCGCAGCACACATAGAAAGAGGAAATTCCTCTGAGGATTGGTTTTGTGCAGGAGGGTGCCCCTTCTTGACAGAAATAATGTTGCCTACAATGCAGGCACCCATGCACCATGTGCCTGTGCTGGTGCTAAGCAGCAGTTTGTGCACCAGCACAGGCGCAGAGTAGGAATGTACCATGTAATGCTAAATGTGTTGCATTCCTGCCCTCTCCCTTTCACGCAGTGCAGCACAGCAAGGTGGCTTGTTGCATTGCATTGCATGACATATTGAGAGATATAGGCCATTATATGCACTTTGTTAGTGATTAGCAAATGTAGAATTTCAACATGCTTTTGCTAAAATGATACATAGGCCCCAGGCGAAATTATAATTGCACCAAAGAAATTGGCATGATTTGGGGTAATTTTGCTTTATGAAATGTACACATAAATACCAAATATTACACTAATACACCTCATTTTGTCATCAACAATTAGCTTGGGTAAAAATAGTAGCATGAGGAGCACAGAAACAAAATGATTAGCATTAACAGGAGCTGCATCTTCTAACATGAGAAGCAGTTGATTAAAATGGGCATCTAATAAACACATCAGGTTGAATTTAAAATGCAAGCAGTAGGTCTTTTAATGCAAGTGACCTGAAAATCTACTCCAAAGTGCATTTTCATAGGCATATGGTGCTCTGGAGACAGGAAGACCACTATGTACAGTCGTGTTTTTATCTTCTTGTCCTCAAGACTCCTCCATCAGTTTTGTTTAGCCCCTGGTAATTCTGGATTTAGATTTTAAAGAAAAAGCATTACTCTCTTCTTCTCTGCAATTTCCGAATCACGTACACCCTTGGAGTTTTTACTGTTTGGGAAACATCAAGTAAGTTCAATGCCCTACTTTTCAAAATGTGTGTTGCTTGAGGGAGGGCAGGCATCGCTATTTTGTGTTTCTTTTTATTTGTATTTTGTTGGATTGTCGGTAGTTTGGAGTAGCAGCCCTTCTGGGGTGAGGTTTATTCTTTCTCCACTTCGTCTTGTTTTTTTAATGAAGTTTGTAGTATTTGTAGTATTTGACTGTGTTGTTGTTTTACTGTTTAGGATCGAGTCTGGCCATCAGTAAGCCTTAGCTGTATGTTTAATGTATTGTTCACATTCTTTTTGCTGTGATGTTTTAGTCATTTTAGGTACTTTTGGATGGGGCTTGTAGCTGGCCTGGTATTAAATTCAAATGTAGGTTATTTTTTTGTCTGCATCTCCCTGTTGGTGTCTAGGGTCGGGGTGGCTCCTTGAATCCAGGCAATGTATCCAGATATGTTCCTTTTTTCTTAACTGTCATCTTCCCATATACTTTCCCACCGTTTTTTGTGAGTGTGTATATATGTGGTGATGTGTGGTTAATATTGTGTTTCACTTGTTTTTCTGCAATGTTTTAAAGAATTATGGAAGGGTAATTGATGAAGTCTTGGCCTATTTGTGGTTCGGGAAATTTTATAGCTTACTTGTTTTCTTATCTGATATTTCTCAATGATTGGTGGTGGGTAAAGGGAAGTGCCATATGTGGGCACAGAAACATTTTGGGTGAATAATATATGTTTATGTAATCCTTTCTGTGTAATAATACAAGATTTTTTGGGTGGGGTGGAGAAGACTCTCCAGGCAAGGGGGGTGTTATACCTGGTATCCTTGGCGTGGTTGCCCCAGACTTTTCACCTCTGCTTCCAGTATTGTTGACTGTATGCTGGATTTCGTTCTTGCTGCCTTGTGGTACTCTGGGCACTTTACCAATGCTGACCAGTGCTAAAGTGCAAGTGCTCCTGTGTAAATTGTGATTATGATTGGTTATCTCCCATTGACATATTTGATTTACTAGTAAATCCCTAGTAAAGTGCACTAGAAGTGCCCAGGACTGGTAAATTAAATGCTACTAGTGGGCCTGCAGCACTGATTGTGCCACCCACATAAGTAACCCTGTACACATGGCTCAGACCTGCCATTGCAGTGTCTGTGTGTGCAGTTTTGAACTGCCAATTCGACCTGGCAAGTGTATCCAATTGTCAGGCCCAAACCTTCTAGTTTACCATATGTAAGTCACTCCTAAGGTAGGCCCTAGGTAGACCCATGTGCAGGGTGCAGTGTATTTAAAAGGAAGAACATGTACTGATGTGTTTTACATGTCCTGATCCTCATTTTCCGACTGGGAGCAGATAGAGATGTGGAGTTTGGGGTCTCTGAACTAAACAAAAATTTAAAATACATCTTTTGGTAAAGTTGGTTTTTAGATTGTGTGAAAATACCACTTTTAGAAATTGGGCATTTTTGTGCTTAACTATTCTGTGCCTCTGCTTGTCTACTGGGTCACACTGACAGTTGGGCTGTTTGTTGAATTCACTCTAGACAGTAACACAAAGGAAGCTGAAGTGTGTCCTGCATATCCTGATGAATCCTCATGAGCTAGAGTGGGAGGGAGGAGCTGTCACCTGCACTTGAAAGGGTTGTGTCTGTTCCCTCACAATACAGTCTCCAACCCTCTAGAGTGTGGCTGGGACAGGTCATGGAAGAGGCAGGGTCTTGTGCACTACAAATATTTTTCTTTTAAGTTTGCCTACTTCAAAGGCAGAAATGTAGTAAAAGAGAAAGTTTGGGCCTGACAAGTCGGTACACTTGCCATGTCGAATTGGCAGTGCATAACTGCACACACAGACACTGCAAAGACAGAAATTAGTATAAGTAGTGTACCCAAAACCCCAGACTTGTAAAACACTTCTGGATAAAGAGGAACCTCTGCCATGGAGCTGTGGGGAAGAGTATTGCTCCTTTGCTCTGTTTGCTTTGCTGAGTTGGCCTGCAGTTGCTGCTTCTGCCTTAGAGAGGACAAAGACTGGACTTTGTTGTGTGTCCTGCTTGTGAAGTTTTTCAAGGGGATGGGACTGAGCTTGCTTCTTGTTAAGAAGTCTCAGGTACAATAAATACTTCATCTGCCAGCACCTGGCCTCTTTTGCTGAGACCCACTGACTTGTCAAGTGGTACCACATCCAGTCCCTAGGCCCCTGGAAGGGAAGCTGGCAGAACTTGGGTGAAAACCCACGTACCCGGAGCCGAGTGGCAGAAAATTCAAAGCAGCACCCACCTCGCGGCTATAAAACTAATGCAGTGCTTGCCTTGCTGCTGCAGAAATCAACGCATCGCCAGCTCAGCGCAACTTCACCGTCAGAGTGCAACCGGATTTTCCACGCATCGTGCCTGGGTGTCAACATTTTCAAAATCACCACACAGACTCAAGGCTGCTTCTCCTGAAATTGATGCATCTCTTCTGAGTAAGGAAAGAATCGATGCATCGCTTACCCACCAGAGAAAGAATTGACACACGGCCTCTCTTGCGAGTAAGTAATCAATGCATTGCTTGCTTTTCCAACTCAAGCTCACCTCTGGAGTTTTATTTTTGACGCATACCTGGTACCTTGTGCTAAAACAGACTCTTTTTACTTTAAAAATTATATATTTTATTGTGTTGTTGGATTTTTGTCAGTTTGGTCTTGTTTGATTTTGATGAATATTGGCTATTTTTCTAAACTGTCCTAAACTGGTGTGGATTCCTTTTGTTGTATTTTCACTGTGTTACTTGACGCATTGTCTCTGAGATAAGCCTAACTGCTTGGGCCAAGCTACCAAGGGTGTGAGCAGGGGTTATCTGAGCTGTGTATCTCCCTTACCCTGACTAGAGTGAGGTTCTCTTCTTGGACAGGGTGTAAACTGACTGCCAACTGGAGACTCCATTTCCAATGGGAGGACAGGATATGTAGTTTTTCTCCATGTCTCCATTTTTGCTGGCTATGAACTGGTGGTGTATGTGGGTTTGTCATAGCCTGTTATTTTTTTCTTTTTTCTTTGCATTGCCAGTACGCATGCAGTGACCTTTTGTCTTTGTTTTCTATGTCTTCTTCTTTACTAGTCAGGCAGCAGCCACTATTATGTGGAGCCTGTGAGTATGTGTATGTGTGGTGGACCTTTTGTTTTTGTTTTCCATGCCTCCTTCTTCTCTGGCCATGAGGTGAATGAGTCATCTATCACCATTTTGTGCAGCCAGTGTGTGTTTCAATCCCTTTAATCCATTTTTCCTAGTAACATTGATAGAAGAACCCCATGGCATTTTTGTTTATGTTTTTGCTTTTTCCTGATATATTGATTTGTGCTGGTGACTGATGGTTCTTAACAGTTGATGGTTTTGATTAATGTTTTCAGGTTCTACTTCCAATTGAAGTCTCTTTCGGCTTGGAGTGACACAGCATTTATTCAATTAATGTATTACATTTTTTGCCTGCCCCCGTGTCATAGGGTCTCAAAGGGCCATGGAGAGACACCAGCTAATATTTAAGTAATGTTTTCGATTTTTGCCTATCCTTGCCTCCTAATTGGTACCCATGGGCCCTGAAGGGACACCATGTTAGCCTTTCCTGTGTAATAGCTGGAAAAAATCATTAGTTTATACATGGATGTACTACTATTAAGAATTTGTGATGATGATGATTTGTTGTATTACATTAGTGTAACTACCAAGTCTCTCTGACTTCCTGCTTCATTTTTATTGCCTGATGGTGGATGATTCATCACATCACGCACAATACTGAGCTAGAAATAAGTCAATGAATTCGCTGACAGTGACACTGGGGTCCTCTGCTAAGTGCTTCTGCTAAGTGTTAACCCATATACAAAGTTAAGAATATGGCCTCAAGAAGAAGGCATTTCCTATCAAGAATGTCACTGGTGCTGTTTCCAAAATGCAACATACCTTCTGGACTATCCTCTGGGCAGGAAGAAGCCAGGAGATGCATCACTAAGGGATGAACTGGTGCAGGACACCACTACAAGGATTCTTGCTGCGCTACCCAGTGTCAAAAGAAAAGGGCAGGAATATGCCATTTCTATGAGATACAGCACACTCCTATCCTTTTCCCCTGTGCTGGTGCACAATGGGCTGCCATGCGCTAATGCAGGCACCTTTGCACCATGGTTCAGGGGTATCTGCGTTGCAGGGATGATTTTTTTGTCCAGGAAGGAACACCTTCCTGCAGAAAAACAATAATGAAAGGCATTTTCATCTTTCTATGAGTGCTGCGGAATGTAACAGATATGGAAAAAGGAAAAACAAGGAATAAAAGAGGTACTTCTCCTCGTTGCACCTCCCTTATGCCTTCCCTGGGGAGGCATAGGCTTTTGACGCATTCTTAGGTTTACAAAATAACATAAATCAGGGAAAGTGACAAGTTTCATGGGTGTTACGTGGGAACACCCACCGTAATGCCCAGGGTACACCTCTATATTGCAGGAGGATGCAAAGCAGCGACTTGCTCTGCATTGCCTTAGTCCATGTCTACAATGCTATGAAAATCACGCAGGGTGGCTTTATGTGCCTTTGTAGATAGGGCCCTGCAATGTGCGCTGCCGGACCATCACTATAAGTGACGTTCAGGTGACACAGGTGCTTGTAAATAAGCCCCTTGACCTTCTAGGACTAGGAACAGAGTAGAAAGCTGAGCTTGATCCAGCTCAAGATGTTTTTGTGACTGTTATTCCACTTCTCGAAGCCCTCCCTTCCAATTTTCTGGATATGGACTGGAAACCAACTAAAACCCATCATGAGAGACCAAGAAAAAGGAAGGTTTCTGATTACCTTGGAAGTGAGGAAAGTGAAGATAAACTTGTAATTGTTAGAGCAGAGATTTTCACAGAAGAAGTGCTGCTGACCCCAGTTAAACCTGCTCTGAGCCATGTAGTTCCTCCAACATCACCTGCTTTTCAAGAAGACCACAAAAACCTACAGCAAACTCCACCTGCCCTACCACAGTCACACCTTGCCCTAGGAAAAGGCCAATACAACCTTCTAGCTCATCTCAACAAGTTTGAGAGTCTCTGGCACAATGAAAAATCCCTTCTTCCCAGTTTGAGATTTCTTTACACTTTGGCTACTTGAAAAGCGCATCACACTAAGCTCCATTTGCAAACAAGATTGTCATAATTGTAAGCCAGTTGAACATTACAATACTGGGCCCACCGGGACCTTCTGAAAATCAACATGTAATTGTGTTGGAAGAACATCTCAAAATAGACCTTATGGTGGTAAGAAAGGAGGTCAACTGATAGGAGGTTGAGTGAGGAAGAGAAAGAGGATGTCAGCATCACGTGAAACAGCCCTGTGACTGCTATTCATAGTGTGCGGTTATCATCTGCAGCAACCTCAGAATAAAACAAGAGACAAATCAGTATTGTTACCCCAAAGGTCCCAAGCAGCCTGTCTGTTCCCCCCATGTAACTAGTGTAGGTGTTGCAAATAAAACAGTACTAACAACCATCTATCAAGGAAGGATTTAACCAAGTTTTACCAAGAAGTGGGCATTACACCTAGTCCACACAAAATTCCATTTATACAACGAGAAACTGTCCAAACTGTTGGTGCTCGACCTCTTCAATTTCCCTTTGTGGAAGATGAAGACTTTCTTAAATTTGTGGGCCATCTGCCCAAAATGCAAGATACCAAGCCGGACCATTTTTTTACTGCCATTGGCTTGTGATGCAACAAAGGAGAACCCTGTTCATTCAATCCACCTCACAATGGATTTGTGGACCAGTTGTCAAGCAACAGATTACATGGCTGTCACTACTAATGGGAGTGATACAACAGCTAACTGCTGGTCTTACCGCTGACAGTGCTTTTTGTGGCATTGGTGGGCATTCATGGGATGCTGCAGTTGCAATGTCCACCATGGAGATATCACATACACCTGCTAACACATTGGACAAACTTAATGCCAAGGTCTACAAATGGATTCAACCCAGATGTCTAAGATTTGAATTTGTTGCCACTGACATTATCAGTAATATTGTCAAGGTTATGGCCGACAGAGGATTCTTCAGTGTCCGGTGTTTATCACATTGTCAGGAACTGTTGGGGGTGCTAGCTAAACTGGTGGCAGGGAAGACAAAGGAGGCAGAATACTGGTATAGAGCTTCCCAAGATCACACAAAGAGTCAGAGGAGAGAGGGAATTCAAAAGGATGCTCTATTCAAGGGAATATGAGAGATAGAGCTCAGAAAGGACAGGCATTCAAGAGGCAATGTGGCACCCAGATTAACACCTCAGGACGAACGTGCAAGACATATATTTACAGCAGCATAAACAATAAAAGGAATGTGATGTAAAGCACTTGGAAGCTCCACATTGTAAGACTGAAGCTTAGCAAGTCCCCCACTCACAATTGCTGTTACAGACTGCTAAAACCCATATATTGGATACACATGCAAAGGCAGGGTCTATGGAGCTGACCCCTATGGTGATGTTATAAAAATATCTGAAAGACAATACTCACAGTGGACAAAAAAAATATCACCTAGGTTGTCAAAAATATCAAAAAATATTTAATGCTCCTGAAAACATATCTGTGAATGAGGGGCACTGGTCAGACATCACAAGTAGGGTGAGTGATCATCCTTTGGATGGCCTATGTCTGGGGTCACTGGGTAGTTATAAAATGGACCATGTTTCTATAGGAGATGGATTTTTTGGTTTGCTAATAGCTTGGGGCATGGCCAAGAGTGATATGCAAATAATTGTTTCCCTCTGTAGTGGTTCAGTGAGCAACAAAAGATGGACAGAATGTGTTTCAAATTAATGACAAGTGACCAACATTAACGTAAGCATACCATCCATGGTTTTCTCATTTGTTTCTCACTGACGACCATTTTTTCCCAAATATCTTGTTCCAGTCAAACATACCACAAGTAGGACTATCCGGCAGTCTTAAAACACTTTCCCCTCTCACATTGCACCTGCAGTTACAAAGGGAACTAAATAAGCATCTAGTACTGCAGGAAGGACAGATATATGCTGAGTGATGATGGGTGGTGTAAATGTAGGGTGAGTAGTGTAAGTGCAGGGTGAAAGGAATGCCTGTGTAGGTGCAAGGTGAGAGGTATGAGCGTAGGGTGAGTAGTATGCCCATGTGAGAACTCGGTGACCAGCTTGCTCTTGTGAGTGGATGGGAGGGTAAAAGGTGACCCAGTGTGAGCCGAGGATGGTGTGAGCTGAGGATGATTTGTGAACCTGTGTGAGAGTAGTGCGAGCTTTGTGAATGCAGGATGATGTATCCCTAGACACTCTGAGTAATTCACCTTATCTTTGGCAGTTGGCAGGTGTGGATTCAAGAGTAATTTGAGATTGGTTATTGAAGCTGATCCTGCAACAAAATGTCAGCCTTTTGCACATGCAAAGTGTTACTTTTCTAGAGGTGAAAGAATCATTGAAGCCCAGACCCAGATGCTGAGCTGTTGCTCTGGAAAATGTCCTCTTGGAACTTCGGACTAGGTCTTCTTGTGGATTCTGTCACCCACGCCCTTATATCAGTCATGAAGCCACTTCCTATTCATCTAGTGTCTAAATTGTAAAACCAGGAAACCCGGTTGTAAACACGGTTTACCTGATTCACAAAATCTGTTATACCCTAGGCAATCACTTATTTCATTGTGCCACCATAACTTCTATTGTCCCTTTTAAGAGTACACAAAAAAACTTCAATTTTGCGTAAACTAAAGGCAAATTATGTAGCATAATGTCCACATTTTGTGATAGTATTAGCTCATTATTTTGTTATTTTTATACATGGTAACACTTTCACTAAACGATTCCACCCTATTAATACCAATTTAATATCTAACTACAGCATAAAGCAAACTGAAATAGGACCATTTAACCATTGCCACGGGCCTTCCAGAATGCAGGAACACATATTGCCATGTTTTCAGGAAATGTCAATCGTTTTGAGCTCAAAACTAAGACAAGGGAATCTGTGGCAAATGCAGAAAATACAATATTGTTCAAAAAAGGCTTGCATCACATAAATCCAGTGGTCCTGCTAAGAGTACTGCCATCACAGGCATGAATGTGAACTGTGAATCCTGATAAATGTCAATCAATGCAGAAATGCATTTTACTGTACTTAAGTAAAATGCTTCCAAGTTAAATAAATATACTTTTTGAAATGTGAGTCTTTGGCAGATGTTTTTAAATGGTGAATTATATACCAAGTCAAGGGCTCATTTCCTGATTTAGAGCTTAGAGCCAAATCAGGCCAATGGCTAGGCAGTTTAAATTAATGTGCTACATTGCCCCATTTGCATTGTAAATAAAATCCTTTCAACCTTTCTCCCACTCTGGCAGCAGCAGTCTATAACAAGAGTGGAGACAGTAGGAGAGGGCTGGTAGCAATTAAAACACACAAAGATCGGTTAACTTATAAATGGTATTTTTAAGACCTATGAAGTACTTTAGATGAGGCCAAGTCTCAGCCGTCATCCCCTGCCTAACCCCAGCCCAGGACAGTTCAAGAGCTGCGTTTTCACTCCATAGTCCCGGCTACGGCAGACAAGGGGGGGACTAAAGCCTTTTCAGCCTAATGTACATTGCACACTTGATGTCAACAGCTATCACGAAAGGTTCATGTTAGAAATGGGGTTTCTGGTTGGCTAGGGTATGCACCTAAGCCAGGCAGAACCCACCCACTCTAGTCAGGGCAAGGGAGTTACACGTCCAAGATGACCCATGCTCACCAGCTTGGTAGCTTCGCATGAGCAGTCAGGCCTAACCCGGAGGCAATGTGTAAAGCGTTTTCACAACACACACAACATATGATGCAAGATGTACACCACAAAGTAAACACAACACAGAGCTATGTAAAAATAAACTGTATTGCACAAAACATGATTAGACCAAACATTACACGTCATTAATACCCTGCTACCTTAGCAGTTGTCAGAATGTTACACAAGTTACTAATACTATGCCAGAATAAGCAGTTTTCACATTAGAACATGTAAGTACTCAGGATTCTGCAACATAAGCAGTAGTCAGTAATCACAATGAGAAATATATGTACTCGTCATAAACACACCATAAATATCCACAACAGTAATATTAGAGAACATATGGCAAGTCATAAAGTACACATTAGCATATCATGCCTGTTATACAACTTACTAGTATCCTGCAATGCCCATAAGAGGAACACGTACCCAATATCCACAGCTCACAAAGAGTGCAAAAAGAGTACCATATTGGGCGAGGCCAGCCTTTACAAATGCAGGTCTGCCCCACCTCTGCCTTCTCTCAGACCAGGAAGGCTATACAATATGTAGATGAACCTCTGTGACTCCTCCACCCTCCCTGTGTACAGGCTGTCTGAAAAGATGCCAGATCCCTGTGGCAGAAAACTGCGCACACATGCCCTGCACTAGCAGGCCTGAGATAGGTTGGAGAGGCTACTTCAGTGGGTTTCGCAAGTAGCACTGGAGGCCCACTAGTAGCATTTAATTTACTGGCCCTGGGTATAGGGATACCACTTTACAAGGGACTTATAGGTAAATTAAATATGCCAATTAGGTATAAGCCAATCATACCAATTTTACAAGGGAGAGCACATGCACTTTAGCACTGGTTAGCAGTGAAAAAGTGCTCAGAGTCGTAAATGTCAGCCAACAAAGGCCAGAAAAATAAGGAGGCAAAAGGCAAAAAGTCTGGGGAATGACCCTGTAAAAGGGCCATGTCCAACAGTTCATATAGATGAAAAAGAGAAATATGCAAATAAGCAATCAGTGTAGTTTAATTGGCATTGGACTGTTTCAGAATCTACAGCACACAAAGCGCATCTGGGACTATTAGATGGAATGATTAACGGAGCAGGAACAGAACTGAGGATCTGAATAAACTATAAGTGACACAAAAACTTTTTTTTTTTTTTTTTAATCTTGCAACTGAAGGTATTCCTCTGACCTAAGTAGATTCTTCTGAAGCATCTCTCCTTCTTTTAATTTAATGTTTTACCTCAGCAAAGTAGTTTTGTCACAATTACTAAACAAACTCAGGGCTGTAGAGATGGTATTAACAGTGCAGGGCATTCTTAAATCAAATGGTTATTATCCCCAGTCCGCTTAAGTAAAGGCTGATGAGCCCTTCTTATCCCGATTATAAGGTGGATACACAAGGTACAAATTAACAGAGTAATTGAGAAATTTAAAAGAGATGATGTATGCAGTTGCGGCTCGCGCTGATTGAAAGGGGCGGGGCAGCGCATGCGCGAGCAGGGGTGGGGGGTCAGGGGAGAAGAATTAAATTAAATACAAATAAATAAATTTAAAAAAATACTTACCCTTCGCTCTTGCCCTGCTCCTCTTGTCTCGCTGGTGCTGAAGGCACAGGCTCCCAGCCTGCCCTGCGCCAATTCTGAAGTTGCTTGGAGTAGCATAAGGATTGTCAGACTGGGAGCCTGTGCAGGCTCTCCTCAGCCCAGCAACTGTGTTGCTGGGCTGAAGAGAGCCCTGTGCACATGTGTGTTTATCTGGCCCGAGATGGCCAGCCAAACAAGCATGCGCTCTGAGGGGTAATAAAGTGAAAACATAACAAAAGAAAAATCCCAAACCAATTTTAAAAAATAGAGCTCAAGTTTGTAAATAAAATGATACCAGAAAAACAAAACTCCTATTATAAGAATGAGACATATTGTGCTGAATACTGCAAAGCACGACATGAGGTCATCTGGTCATGATAGACTAGGCAAAAGTCTCAAGTTCAGGACAACCTCGATGGAGTGAGGTTTGTATAAAGAGACCAGATTAGTCCGACTGACAAAGTAGCCTTCTCAAAGTTTGGTGCAAAGAGTCCAACTCACAGTGGAGGAGACTACAAGGAGATGGTAGAGCATCTCTGATGATGGTGGCTGTTGTAGCTCGAAGAGCAGGCTGAGTGTCATGGGCTGTCATTTCTGTAGTGCCAAGAGCCAGTTGGGCATTGCATACAGTCATTGTTGTAGCTTTGGGTTGGTGGTAGCGTGAAGTGATGCTCTTGCATTGTGGGTTATGGATGGCGGTCTCTGTAGAGCAGGTCTCAGCACAAATTTGTGTTTGCAGTCACCCTGGGATATAGAGTCTCGGTGCAAATCGGCCCATTTTTAGGGATGACACAGCCCCTCCCAGTTATCCTGCCAGGATGGCCCATCCTGTCCACAACTAAGCCTTCTTTGAGTTACTGTCTGGAGGTAAAGCTCCAACTCCATCATCAGAACCATTCAGTCATGTGACCTAGGGCACTGGCATTTTCAGAATTGCTACCTAAAATCTGACTTTACCATTAAGAATTTCAAGTTACAGTTCATTTGAGTCTGAAAAGCATATCTCAGTCTGCTTCTAATCAAAAGCTAGCACTTATTAAATGTGATAAGGTAGCCCAGTGTTAGTCAATGGGCTAGATAGGCCTTACAGTTGTGAAAAACGACTTTCACTATGATGCCATGTAAATTTAAATCCACACATCCTACTTTTTAAATACAATGAAGCCTGTCCTATGGCCCTTTAGGACTTACCTTAGGGGTGACTTACTTGTATTAAAAATGAAGGTTTAGGCCTGGCTCAAAATGAAATTAAAACTGCACTACAGGCTGCAGTGGCAGGCCTGAGACACGTTTTAAGTGTTACTTTAGTAGGTGGTACAAGGAGTGCAGAATTTAATTTACAGGCCCAGGTACGCGTAGTAGTATATATGAGTATTCGAGGGACCTACAAGTAAATTAAATGTACCAATCAGATGTAGGACAATATTATCATGTTTTAGGTAGAGAGCTCAAACAGATTCGCACTGGTTAGCAGTGGTAAAGTGCACACAGTGTTAATGACAACAAAAACAAAGTCAGAAAACAGGAGGTACAAATCTGGGGTAGACTCTGGAAATAAAACCATCCAGGTCCTACAGTTCACTTTGTTTTCACTGTCTAGTTAGTGGCCAAGGACTGAGTGAGTCTATAGAGTTATATGCCATGACGCACAGGCCTACAACTACAAGTAAAATAGTTATATATTGACTTGGGTTTTATGTCGTCTAATGCTTTGGCGCAACAGAGAAACAATGAGAAGGGATAACACTAAGGAAATGAAGAAGGTGCTTTTTGTAGAAAAGTTCCTCAGTGAATAGAACAAATATACAATGTGCGACTACAAGAGCATAGATATGCTAAAAAAAATTTTGCTATAGAGGAAACATAAAGAATTTCCATCATTCGTTTCCCTAAAAGTACAAACAATTCCAGCAGCAACAAGAAATGTATGTTTCCACAGCGTTCAAAGATATCAAGAAGATATGTCACAAAGTTCCAAGTTAACACGATTTACCAATAAGGACCACTTTGTTTTTTAGTGTGGGTCCACTTTTTTTGGTTCCCGGACCTATTTTACATCCCAAGCCGACACTAAAGGGGTTATTCTAACTTTGGAGGAGGTGTTAATCCGTCCCAAAAGTGACGGAAAAGTGATGGATTTACCACCAGCCGTATTACGAGTCCATTATATCCTATGGAAGTCGTAATACGGCTGGTGGTATATCCGTCACTTTACCGTCACTTTTGGGACGGATTAACACTCCTCCAAAGTTAGAATAACCCCCTAAGTGTGAGAGACTCAGAGTGGGACAGAAGTCAAGAAAGTTGATTAAGTTTTCCAATTTTCAGCAAACAAAATCACAAAAACATGAATTTAGCAACTTGAAGGAAGTAAGGCACCAGGACATCAGGGGAGACTGTTGTAAATTTAGGTGAGGATCCCACAAGATTATAGAGTGAACAACAGGAAGTAGTACATATTATGTCATGATACCAGGGTTTATATAGTGCCAAACGTACCCCGCAGGGTTATCCAGGCACTAAGGACTCCTAAGAAGAAAGCATATATATAGATAATCCAGGGCCTAGAACAGAAAGGGATGGAGAGAGATCAAAAAGCCAAGGTTTGAGCAGTTTGCTGACCTTGAGGAAGTTAGTTCTGGGACATATGTCTAGAGGAAGAATATCCCAGAGGCGGGCTGCAAAATATGAAAAGGAACAGCTAGACAAAGACTAGAGGCTCAGAACTAAGGGAGAGTACGTCACACCAAGATAAGCACCAGATGGGAGGCAGCAATTTGAATGGTTTGAATTGTTTTCAGTAGGGATTTAATAATGCACACGTAAAGAGCATTTCTTTAAACTATCCAACCAGATATTTATGCTTCGATGACAGATTTGTGAGAGTCTGAAGGACACCATTGAAAGATTTTGTGCAACATATATATATTTTCCAAGATGGAGATCGTAAGCTGTGCTATCAACATTGAGGTTGGTCGAAGGTATAGGACGGAGGCCGGAAGGACTCGTAACATCACGAGTACGTACTTCTACGGATAGCTCTTCCACAACCGCCCAGGCTTCAGAGTCTCTCCTCGTTTGGAACTTCAGCTCAAGATGTCCGTTTTATTTTGAAGAGGTGACGCCTCAGTTCTTTAATAAATAAAGGGGGGCGCGCATTACGGATACAGAGGGGGCTGAGACCACAACGCCCAGGATCCTTTTCGGCATGAAGCCGCGGTTGCTGTTTCCTTTCGTGCCAGGAGGTGCATAAATTCAGACTTGCCCTCCGCTCCGCGCGGCGCGCGCTTTAAGGAGATGGAGGGGGCTGAGACCACAACGTCCAGGATCCTTTGTGGCAGGAAGCCACGGTTGCTGTTTCCTTTCGCGCCAGGAGGCGCATAAATTCAGACTTGCCCTCCGCTGCGCGGGACGTGCGCATTAAGGGGACAGAGGGGGCTGAGACCACAACACCCAGGATCCTTTGTGGCAGGAAGCCGCAGTTGCTGTTTCCTTACGCGGCAGGAGGTGCATAAATTCAGACTTGCCCTCCGCTGCGCTGGACGCGCGCGCCCGGGCTAAGACCAGGCCAAGAGCGGGCCCATCTGCACCCGTCTGGGACCGGATGAGGATGGGCTGGGCTTACTCTCGTTTAGTGTTTATTATTATTATTATTATTATTATTTTTACTTGTTGATAGGTCAGCTTTGGTTGTCAGATTTTAGATAAGACATTCAGTTTTTAATTTAGGTTTTGTTTGTCCTGATGGGGAAATGTAAAGGGGACCATGGGAAGAGGGGTCCCTGCCAGGAGGCCCCCGCTCCTAAGCTGATAACTAGTTATCTTACCTCTGTGATGGGGGTTATTGAGTCGGAGATAGGGAGGGTGGAAGCTACTTTAGAATTAACCCTGGAGAAGACAGGGAAAGGTGAGACGGAAGAAAAGTCCTCCCATGTAAAATCTTCAGTAACCAGGATAAGGAATCCCTGTGTCATAACAGACATCGACCCCTGAATTGATCAAATTACTCCTATGATCTCCGAGAGCCGACCCCTAAAAAAAGAGCAGACATGTGATCTCCCCCCATGTTGTAGACTTCCCTTTAGACTCAGCCTTGTCCACTGTAAAATATAATGTACTTGGAAAGGACTTAGTAGAAACAGAGAACAGAAAGGGGAAGTCACAACCAAGACCATCAAAGAGAGCTACTGGGAAACAGATAAGAGAGACTAAACCCCTGGAATTCTCCAATGATTATTTTAGCCAGCTCGAAAATCATTTTAGTGATATAAGAAAGCTGTGCTCCTTGGTCTTGGAGAAAGTGGCTACTCTTGAGGAGAAGGTTGATTTTTTATCAATGGCAATGAAGTCATCATTATCGAGAGCGGAATTTCAGCCTAACTCTGTTGATCTTTCATGTCCAACAGTTCAGGTTATTTTACCAAATCAAAAAGATAAGCTGAATCATGCCCAGAACTCCGCTTTACAGCCCGTGAACCCCGTGGCCATAGATTATTCTACAAATATGCTATCTCAGCGGAAAATAGTCAAGCGGGAGGGTCTTGAGGGTTCGGCGCAGTCTTTTGCCATCAGTGCCTACGTTAGGGTATACAAGAGATCAAACACCTTACCCAAGGCTCCCGCTGGCTTGGGCTCCATATGTCTTAGTTCTGGAAAAGGTGCCTATATTAGGAAGTTCCTATCGCCAATCTCATACATCATTGCTAAATAAAGTTACACATTGGGTTGGAAAGCATTCGGGCGGGGGCAGATTTTTTCAAGGATATTCTAACTGTAAGAAGGGTCCCCTGGGTCGGTACATCACCCAAGTCCTCACAAGGGGACTGTATAATTATAAATTTCAAGAGCCTGTGGCTAGTTAATACTTTGTATCATCACTTTTTAACCACAATGCAATCCACAGGATCCATTAGAGTACAACGCCTAACCAAGTTAATTTTTCCTTCATCCCAGCCTTATCTGTCTGATCCAACTGACTTTGGTAAACAGAATCTTAGCCATCTAGCCATCCTCATGTCCCTGAGCTGCCTGATACCGCTCTGACGCTGTCCAACAGGTTTGAGCCCCTGGGCTCTCTAGAGCAATTAGGCTGACCATTAGTAACTGGGTCTTCTCTAGAGGAGAATCTAGAGATAAACATATTGCAGCAGCCCAATTTGCACTCAAAGGGAGCTTCTAATACAGTATATTTGATATGACAGTTTTAGGGATTATTTCCTGGAATGTGGCAGGACTAAAATCAAAAATGGGAAGCTCTGACTGGCTAAGATTAGTGACAGAAAACCTTTTTATTTGTTGCCAAGAGACCTGGCTCATAGAGCCTCCTCATATTAATGGTTACACTACATATAGCGTTCCTGCAACTAAGCCCCCCATGGGTAGAGCTAAGGGAGGTCTGGCTACTTTTGTATCAGTAATGGCAAAGGGGGTGGACGTGCGTATTATGGGCACATCTCCTTTTTTCTTGGTTCTATTCTTGAAATGAGCAGAGTCATTTAACGTGTTGTTGATTAGCTACTATAACAACGCTTTTGACCTCTCAGATACTAGTGTGATTGATAACCTTGAGATGATGATACATAAGGTAATGAATATAAGCAAGAAGGAATTAAGAATAATATGGGTTGGTGATTTTAATGCTCATTTGTGTGAACCAGAGTTTTTAGATTACTGTGGGCTTCTTGACGAATATGATTGCCCCATGCAGCATTTTAAATACTCTCCTTATGGGAACGCTCTTAATCGCGTGATAGTGGCCAATTCTTTCCTCTTTCCAACACCAGTAGTTGAGGGTGTACCGAAGTTTATAAGGGGAGATGCCCACACCATAATTGATTTTATTATTTATTCTAGAGAACTCACCCCCTTTGCCGGGCAGTTCAGGGTGATGCTAACTTGTATTAGCGACCATATTCCTTAAACTATAGAAATAAGTTTGGGTTTGAATAGTGACTTAAGAGTAGAGGAACGACACCCAGATATGAAGTTTTCAGCTCGGAAAGGTTTGACCATTAAATGGGGAAAAGTAGATAGCAACAGTTTTTTAAAAGACTTGGGCCCTCATTACAACCCTGGCGGTCGGTGTTAAAGCGGCGTTAAGACCGCCAACAGGCCGTCAAAAAAAAAAATGGAATCACGACCATCGTGGAAACTGCCAACATAGACAGCCACTTTAACACTCCGACTGCAACGACGGTACAAACAAACAGCGCAGCGGTCACCGCCAACAGACAGACAGAAGACAATGTACCACCCACCCTATCATAACACTGCAATCTTCCGGGGCGGAACCAACGCGATCATAAACACGGCGGAAACAGGAATTGGAAGGGAAAACACTCACCTCACCACACCCCACGAGAAACCAGGACGCCATGGAGCCAGAACTCCAGATACTCTCTGCGATAGTCTTCCTGCTCCTCTATCAGGAGCACCAAAGACGGTGGCGACGACCACAGTGAGTACTGCACCTACAACACAGGGGAGGGGGGAGGGAAAAGAGAGTGACAAACACATCCAACACGCAACACCCCCACCCACACCCTCACCCACAATACCATACACACAAATACATGCTGCAACATTACATATACACCCTCCAACCCCCCTGGAAGAAAGCAAGGACAAAAGGAAATTATTTGAACAATTGTAATCAATAAAAATCCAGTACTCAAAAATCTAAATACAGTATATACAATTATGTACAACAAAGACACAAGTCCGGGTAGTGCACCAATTATTCTCCGTGGACCACTGGGCTCAAAATGCATGAGCGAGGCTCACACATGACACCAGACTTCAAACAGAGAGAACACTGCAGGGGCATCAGATCGAAATGAAACAGGCACCGCATGAATGCACGACGCCACTGCTCCACGAGGGGGCTGCATGCCCATTGATGTATCCTGGGGAGTGCAAAGCCACAGTCTAACAAGTATCTCCAGTAGGTGGTTTGCCCACTGCTTTATCCTGGGGAGTGCAAAGCACAGTCTCTCAAGTCTCTCCAGTGGGTGGTTTGCCCACTGCTTTATCCTGGGGAGAGCAAAGCCACAGTCTCTCAAGTCTCTCCAGTGGGTGGTTTCCCCACTGCTTTATCCTGGGGAGTGCAAAGCCACAGTCTCTGGAGTGGATGCCTTTCTCCACTGGTTCTGGAGGGGGCTTTGTGCCCAGAGTGCTTCATCCTGTCAAGGACAGAGGTAGTGGATGCCTTTCTCCACTGGTTCTGGAGGGGGCTTTGTGCCCAGAGTGCTTCATCCTGCCAAGGACAGAGGTAGTGGATGCCTTTCTCCACTGGTTCTGGAGGGGGCTTTGTGCCCAGAGTGCTTCATCCTGCCAAGGACAGAGGTAGTGGATGCCTTTCTCCACTGGTTCTGGAGGGGTCTTTGTGCCCAGAGTGCTTCATCCTGCCAAGGACAGAGGTAGTGGATGCCTTTCTCCACTGGTTCTGGAGGGGGCTTTGTGCCCAGAATGCTTCATCCTGCCAAGTACTCAGGTAGTGGATGTGATACTCCACTGGCTCTGGAGGGAGCTTTGTGCCCAGAGTGCTTCATCCTGCCAATGACAGAGGTAGTGGGTGCCTTTCTCCACAGAAAGTCGTGCATCATGGAAGCTCCCCTGGCTCCTGGAACTGGCCACCAGCCTCGGACGACTGACCACTGGAGAGGGCAGCCATGTCTGTGGTGGTGCCACTGGCTCAGGATGTCGCAGGGCCGCTGAAGGTGCTTGCGGCGGGGTCATTCGCGGTGGTGCTGGCGGCGGCCTCTGTGGCATCGTTGCTGGCGGCGGCCTCTGTGGCGGCGGTGCCGGTGGTGGCCAGGATGTGGCCAACTTTTTTACTTTTGCAGGTCACTGACTGTCCTTGCCCTCGCTCCGTGGCACACTGGAAGCCCTGTTGGTTGGTGTACTCCAATAGCCTGCAGTTGCTGGCACCACTGTGCCTGGTGATGTGGTGGCTGAGGTGCTGGGTTGGGACCTGGAAAGCCTGGCCCTAGGGGAATGACGGGGCGTGGGAGGTGTAGGGAAGAGGTCAATATTAGCCAGGAAATGGTTTTTAGACACACTGGGACGGGTAGATGGAGGGGGTTTGGGAGTGGAGGAAGAGGCAGTGGTTGTAGGAGGTGTACGTTTGCTGAATTTGGGTGAAGGTGCATGGGCTGAAGGCTGTTGTGAGGTGGATGGCTGTTGGGTGGGTTTGTGCCTGCATTTGTGTACTTTGGGAGGAGGGCTCAAAGACACACAGGGAGAGGACACAGGGGATGTGTGAATGTTAGTGGGGTGGTGAGTGCATGTGAGCGGTGTGTGGTGATTGGCGTGCTGGTGATGGAGGTAGTGGCTGAGGATGTAGTGCATGCAGGTGTGAGTGGAGACGAGAAAGGGAGGAAGGAGGAGGACATGGAGGAGAGGGACACAGTGGGGGGAGTGGATGTTATGTCTGCATGGGCATGATGCTTGTGTGAGTGCCTGTGGGATGTGTGGTGCTTATGTTTGCCTGAGCCACCCTTGTGTGTTGAGGTGTGTGCATGCTGGTCTGATGGTGTGGTTGGGATGGGCTGAGGTACAGGGGATTGGGTCTGGGTGGAGGAGGTTGGAGGGGGGAGGCCAGACACAGGGACAATGGCTGCCATCAGTGCTGAGGCCAGAGCCTGAAATGCTCTCTGTTGGGCTGCCACGCCAGAATAAATGCCCTCCAGGTATGCATTTGTTAGTTGCAAATGCCTCTCGACACCCTGGATGACATTCAGAATGGTTGATTGCCCAACAGTGAGGGATCCCAGGAGGTCAATAGCCTCCTCACTGAGAGCAGCAGGGCTTACTGGGGCAGGGCCTGAGGTGCTTGGGCCAAGGAGATGCCCACCCTCCTGGGTGAGCGGCCACGGGACACGTGCTGAGGGGCTGCTGGGAGGGCGGTGCTGGTAGGGGGGATGGCAGCTGTACCTGTTGATGCGGGGGGCACAGAGGGGCCCGCCACCGCAAGGGAGCTCCCATCAGAAGAGGAGTCGCTGTCGGTGCTGTCACCTCCTGTCCCCGCTGTGGAGCTCCCCTTGGCATCCGTCCCACTGGTGGCTTCTGACTCCGTTGTCTCGCCCTCCAGGGCCAAGTGGGATGCAGCTCCCTCCTGCTCCGGTGCCACTGCTCCTCCGCCTGACGATGCTATTGCACACAAGAAAAGGGAGGCCACAAAAATGGGGGGGAAAGACAGAAGAAAGACATGTTCAGTGCATGCAATACCACTACTGTTAGCGGACACTACAGACACAGCAGCCATCTGCACTACGCCATGCACTTAGAGTTCCTAGATTATTCACAGGGCCATGGGGTACAAGGCCTATGCCCGATTGCTGCAAGTCACAGGAGCCTGACTAGGTATAGATGGCTCTTACCACTGGTGGGGTTGGTGCCACATAGCCTGCCTCACAAAGGGACCTTGCCTACAAAGCTCGCCCTGGCCTAAGGTAACCCACTGCCCACCTCCCCCACCCAGACACCTCGTAATGCACACAGAGTCAGATGGATGTGACTGTACTCACCCCCTTGTGGCTGCTGTAATGCCCTCAAGCGCCCATCCAACTCCGGATACGCCACTGCCAGGATCAGGTACATCAGGGAGGTTATTGTGCGTCGGGCACCCCTCCCACGTTGGGAGGCCATCCCCAGCTGGGCCTCCGCCGTCTCCTTGCTCCAGCGGCAAATGTCCTCCCAGCTTTTCCGGCAGTGGGTGCTCCGTCTGTGGTGGACCCCCAGGGTCCGGAGGTCCTTGGCGATGGCACGCCAAATATCCTTCTTCTGGTGGGCGCTGACCTACAGGAATAGTACAGAGGAAAAGAAAAATCTTTAACCGTCTGGACCGTCACATTCATTGGCCCATGTTCCCAGCCTTGCCCTGAAGCACATACAATAACCGTCCGCTCATGCAGGGCTCAGTTCCCCCCCTTCTATCTTCCTCCACACCACTCCAAACAGGCATTGCCCATACAGCATGCTCACAGTGTACTCACCTGTTTGTCTGGAGGACCGTGGAGTAGCGTGTACTGGGGGAGGACCCCATCCACTAACTTCTCCAACTCCTCCGAAGTGAAGGCAGGGGCCCTTTACTCAGACACATGAGCCATCGTCGCTTCCAGACTGAGGTCACAGCAGCACTTGTGAAACCCTGAAACCGGTCCCAGGATGCTTGTTTCCGGTCCAGGGAGGACCTGGCCTGGCAGTTCGGGCTGGACTGTTCCCATGTGGAACAGGGTCAAGACTGATTTGCATATGGCTGGGTCCAAACTGGGGTGGCATGGTGAGCAAAAGAACGATGGATTAAACCCAAATCTGTGACTGGGGGTGAGTGTTTGCATTGTCAGCACTACGTCCATCATCCTTTTGTGTTGCTAAAGTTGCCCTAAGTGGGAAGGGTATGCCCAGACGTGGGTCCCTTGCTCACTGTGCCACTGGAATCAAGCTAGCCTGGCTGAAGAAGGGTGATACCCCGAAACCGGTCCCAGGATGCTTGTTTCCGGTCCAGGGAGGACCTGGCCTGGCAGTTCGGGCTCGACTGTTCCCATGTGGAACAGGGTCAAGGCTGATTTGCATATGGCTGGGTCCAAACTGGGGTGGCATGGTGAGCAAAAGAACGATGGATTAAACCCAGATCTGTGACTGGGGGTGAGTGTTTACATTGTCAGCACTCTGTCCATCATCCTTTTGTGTTGCTAAAGGGGGTTGTAAAATGGTCAGTGGTGATGGTGGAGGAATGTCCATGGCAGAGTCAAGTCTATTTGTTTCACAGGTGCATTGTCTAAACGGGCGTAGGAAGTGGAGCTAGGGCAGTTGATGGATGGACAGGGTGACAAAGTGGGACAGAAGGATGAAATTCAGGGGAGTCTCATTTCCTGGGGCGGTCTTGGCACTGTTCTCTGTCTTTGTCCTTGATCTCAGGGACCATTTGCGGGGTGGTTCTCCATCTGCAGGGGGTGGGGTGCTGGTGTCGTGGTCCTGTGGCGGTGCCTCCTGTCCACTAGCGCCAGCAGAGGTGGTGGGCTGTTCATCATCCAGGCTAGTGTAAGGGACCACTTGTTGTGCACAGTGTCCTTCTTGGTGTTCACAAGGTCCTTCAGCACCCCTACAATTGTGACCAGGGTGGTGTTGATGGACTTAAGTTCCTCCCTGATCCCCAGATAGTGTTCCTCCTGCAGCCGCTGGGTTTCCTGAAAGTTGGCCAGTACCGTTGCCATTGTCTGATTGAGATTTCCCCGTCTGACAGAGCCCCTGGCCCAGACAGAATTCCATATGATTTATATAAAGCGCTCCCAGATTTTTGGGGACCATTGCTTACTAATGTTTTGAGATCTGCCATGATAGGCCCATTAGTAGACACTGAGAGAGAGGCGATCATTGTCCCGATTTTTAAGAAGGGGGATAGGGCAGACCCTTTATGCTATCGCCCAATCTCCCTTTTGCACAGCTCAGTTAAGATTCTAGGGTAAGTGCTTTTAAATAGGATGGAAAACTGGGCAATGGAGACAAATTGTTTGTCAGAGGTGCAATTCGGGTTTCAACCAGGGTTAGGTACAGTCAAACAATCACTCAAACTGACTTTGATAGTCCAAAAATACACCAAATAAAAGGGGATGTGTACATTTAGCATTCATGGACTTGTCTTGTGCTTTCGACACAGTCAACGGAGAGAAATTGTGGACAGTTATGTTAAATATGGGGGAGGATAAAGATATAATTGTTTTACGTAGAAGACTTCACACTTGTACGTCTGTGTGAGTTCGATACTCCCAGGAGGGGGATTTAACAGAGAAATTACCCTTGTTAAAGGGTGTCAGGCAGGGTTGTGTGTGGCCCCCTTTCTTTTCCTTCTTTATATAAATGGGTTAGAGAAATTTCTTTGTGAAATGGGGAAGGATCTGCCAATTATTAATAACTCCCCAATTCCAGTACTGTTTTACGCGGATGACGCCGTACCTATCTCAAGGACAGCAAATGGTCTCCAAATTTTACTGAATGCTTGTAACACATTTATGGGAACCCTCAGTCTTGAAACCAATAGATCAAAGTCATTTGTGATGAAGAGTGGGCCAAAGTTAGCAAAAACCCAAAAAAATATTTTGGAAGGGGAAGAAATACTTAAGGTTCCATATTTTACGTATTTGGGGGTTCCCATTGATGTTGATTTTAATTGGAAACTTTTAGTAAATATACGTCTAACACAATTCCAAAGAGCCATAGATGCTGTTTTTAGATTTTCACAAAAGTTGGGACATAAACCTGTAAAAGAGATGGTGACTGTTTTTATTAGTAAATGTCCCTCTATTGCGACATTTGGAGCAGGGGTCTGGGGTCATGCTGAAGGTTCGAGCCTCCAGGTTGCGGAAAATAAGTTCCTAAGGAGGTTATTAGCAGTTCCGCAATCAACTTCAGTAATGTTTTGTCACGAAGAAGTGGGCGTGAGTGGTATATCTGATTCCATAAAACTTCAACCTGTATTGCTTTGGTAAAAAATTTGGTCAAAACCTGAAGCCCACTTATGCAGAAAGTTGTTTTAGGAATGCCTCTCCTTATCATGAACATTGGACATAACCTGGCTTAGATATGTCCACTCTTCTCTCTTTTCCCTTGGATTAGGGGAGTTTTTCCTCAAGCCGGACCTTTTGACAAAGCTGCACATTAAAAGGGTAAAGGAAATATATTGGCAGCAAATATATGATTTACAGCTAAACACAGGTATAGATAAAAATCAGGATAGGAACCAGTCACAGCAATTACATCCAATGTTATACTTGGTAACTACCAGCCTTGAGCGACAAAGGTTCTGACTCACCAGCCTACTTTTGAATTCATTACATTACTTGGTAGGATTTCCCATTCGCGGAACTTGGTTCAAGAATCTTCCACCATGTTGCTGTGATGGAAAAACACCTCAAAGCACCTTGCACTTTATACTCTTTTGCATTTTTATGACACCCCAAGAAAAAGGTTTTTACGCCCCATTTTTCTGTCTAAAAGCATTAGAAGCCACCTTCCCTTCTTGCATTTACACAATCTGGGTGCCATAGAGACAATACAGGCTGTGCTAAACTATATATATGCTGCTTTTAGAATTCAAAATTTGCACTAATAATGTTATTTATTAATTTAATGCTAAGAAATTTGTATGTATGTATTTATTGTACCTCTTTTATGGTCTATATGAACCGAATAAAGTATTAAAGAAGAAGAAGATTAAGTTTGCCAATTGTCAGCAAACAAAATCACAAAAACATGAATTTAGCAGCTTGAAGGAAGTAAGGCACCAGGACATCAGGAGAGACTGTTGTAAATTTAGGTGAGGATCCCACAAGATTATAGAGTGAACAACAGGAAGTAGTACATATTATGTCATGCTACAAGGGTTTATATAGTGCCAAACGTACCCCGCGGGGTTATCCAGGCACTAAGGACTCCTAAAAAGAAAGCACAGATATAGATAATCCAGGGCCTAGAACAGAAAGGAATGGAGGGAGATCAAAAAGCCAAGGTTTGAGCAGTTTGCTGACCTTGAAGAAGTTAGTTCTGGGACATATGTCTAGAGGAAGAATGTCGCAGTGGCGGGCTGCAAAATATGAAAAGGAACAGCTAGACAAAGACTAGAGGCTCAGAACAAAGGGAGAGTAGGTCAGCAAGATAAGCACCAGATGGGTGGCAGCAATTTGAATGGTTTGAAGTGTTTTCAGTAGGGATTTGATAATGCACACGTAAAGAGCATTTCTTTAAACTATCCAACCAATTATTTATGCTTGGATGACAGATTTGTGACAGTCTGAAGGACACCATTGAAAGATATTGTGCAACATATATAGGATCTAATGGTAGGCACTGTAGACTGTAGTAAATTGCTCTTTCAGGAAATGCAATTCTCATTGATAATCCCCTGACTTTTAGCTGTGTTAGTGGGCAAAAGAGAAAGCTAAGCCCACTAGTTTACCAATCAGGGACCCAAATGGTGTATGCTTTACCAAAAATAATGACTCTATCTTACCTCCACTAAGCTTTAGACAGTTGTCCTTTATCCAGATAGCAAACCTGTGTCCCATCAATTCAACATTTTCCAAGATGGAGATCGTAACCTGTGCTATCAACATAAGATACGATTTCAAAACCACATGTTCTTATATTAGCATCCAGCAATGTCATGTACAAATTGAAGACAGTTAGGCCAAGGATTTGATTGATTGGAAGAGGGAGTTGGGTGGATTTAGTTCTATCAGTAAGAAAAGCCAGCAACCACTGCAGGGTCTTAGTAGATATATCTATATCATGAATCCATTGGGTAAGTGTGGCTAGAAACACAGTGTTGAATATTGTAGAGAGATCTAGTAGAAGGAAGGCCACTGATTTGCCCTCATCCATGCTACACCAGCTATCAGTGGTGGCCAGCAATGCAGCTTTGCCACTATGACAAGCCCTGAAGCCTGACTGAGAGGGATCTAAAAATATTGCTACACTATAGATAGGATGTAAAGTGGTGATTAGCATGTTTTTCCAGGACATTAGCTGGATAGGGGAAGGTGCGATAAGGGCCGGTAGTTATAAAGAATAGAGCGGTCAATGGGAGGCTTTTCATTATGAGGAGAACCTCAGCATGTTTCCAAGCTTGTGGGGTGTCTGCATCAGAAATATTAAACAGATATATTCATCAGAAGGGCACTTAATACATTGGTATTAGCAGAAATTATATGTGCAGACAGGAGTCATCATAGAATACTGAGTGTATAGCATGCATCATAGTTTCCACATCTGGTCAACTGTACTTCAGAAACCTAGCTAGGAGAGGTATGGAGGTGTGAGAAAGAGTTAAGAAATGGTGTATAGCAAATTCAGTGTAGATGTTTCTGATTTTATCATGGAAGAAAGTGGATAGAGTGCTACACAGAGCTTGGGATGCAAGGATGGCGTGGGAGGAGAAAGTGGGACGGATGCATTTTTTTACTGTTTAAAAACTAGAGGAATGTTTGTTTTGCTCAGTGCATGCCATGAGATAGCTCCAGCGTGATATATGAATATTCTTGTGATAGGCACAAAGAACTATTCTCTTAGGCTCCCTTTCAGAACCAAGGTTGGAGTGATGCCAGGTATGTTAAATTTGGTTACCGAGTCTTTTGTTTTCCCTTTGTTGCAGGCTATACAATTTAGCCAAGGTAGATCTCCTGCTTGACACAGGTGCTATAGTTTAAGGGCCATCAATAATGACAGCATTAAATTGAGCTGCTGCTATGTTGATAGTATCTGCTATTCCACATGGTGTTAAGTGGAAAGCGTTAACTTATTGCTATTTATGAGATTCCAAGATCACCTATCAATACCTTACAGGGACACCTCTGTGAGGGACATCCATCAACAACTCCCCTAAGATACTCCCTGAGAAGGACACCCACAACACTTACCCCAGACACTCCTAAGAGGGACTTCCACAGGCTGCTTCCCTCAAAACCCCAGGCAAACAATACAATGTCCACACAGACTGTAAGTTTGTCTAATTCTTTACTAAGCAGGAGTGACATAAGAAGATGTAGTTCAAGTTACATAAGCAAAATATAATTGTCAAATTATTATGCAGAAAGGTGTCTTGTTCTTGTGCTTCTCATCCTTCTACTAGCTTTTTTTTGCCATGGCAGCTACCATGTCAGGCAATCATATGTCCACAAGCATATGAGAGAGTTTGAGGCAGGCAGCAGAAAGACTTCATGAGGAATAAAGGGGAGTATGGAGATAAAGGGTGCAAGCTTGTAGTGCAAAACTGGGAGAAAAGAGCCTAACTCTGCCTCAGCAGTAAGATAATGTATTAACTTTTTTTCTTATTAATAGTTAAGTAATATACAGCTTAAAGAGTGATGATGATTCATGACATGTGATGAGACAAGGTGTCAAGAATGGAGACCAAGAGGGGGCACCCAGGAAGTGGAGAGATCAAGGGTTTACCATGGTACATCCAGCAAGCAGGTATTCAAGAAATATTTACCTACTATAGGAAATGCATGACTTCTGAGGAAAGCCTCATATTCTGTGTTTGACCGGAATGCTGACAGGGAAAAGAAATTTGTAGATGGATTTAGTTAGTTGTTTCTTGAGCACCACATTGGATTATAAATACCCGAAACAAGTCCATCACAGTGGGGGCAGAGCCTGTACTTAGCATTGAAAAACAGTGAGCAATGAAGTGAAGCAAAAGAAGAAAAACAGTCCTTGTGCTTCTAGTTTCTAAAGTAGCTTCAAAGGAAGCTAAACAAACTTTTAAAGAGCACTGTGAAACATGGACCAAAAACACAACAACACAATTAACAAAGTTGTTCTACTATTCCATTTTCCCAAACCTTCCCTCATAAACAACAGTACCCATTTGTGTGTGTAGGCCTTTTACCCATGACAGAAAAAGCCCTAGAATGCAACATGGAGGCATCAAGATTTTTCCTTCGAATTTCATTCTTTCTGGCGATGTGGGTGGCTGCATTATTTGACTCCAGTATCAGCTAGCACCCAAGAAAACTGATTAACCATACACAGTTCTTAAAACTAGACATCATGGGACGTGCTGTGCGGTGGGCTTACATTAATCTCATCAATTTGTCTTCTACAGAAGTCCCTTAAAATAGCAAATTTTTAGCAAAATTCAGAGATTTTCCTCATATTTCTGAGAGGTTCAGGAATCTATGAGGATCGACAAAAGTCTTACCGCTATACATTCTCACACTTCTGATAAAAACAGCCCCCCAGTTGTGTGGGTGGTCCTATCATCAGCTACAGGGAAACTCCCTGTTAGACCTGGCATCCTTAGGGTGGCTGTACCCCAGATTTTTTGCCTTTATCTCCTGTTTTGATGCTATATCTTTTGTTGTCCTTAGGACTCTGAGCACTTTACCACTGCTAACCAGTGCTAATGTGCATGTGCTCGCCCCTAAACATGGTAACATTGACGTACCCACAATTGGCATATTTAACTTACCTGTAAGTCTCTTGTAAATAGGTATACCATACACACAGGGTCTGTAAATTAAATTCTACTACTGGATCTGCAGCACTGATTGTGCCATCCAGTTAAATAGCTCTATAAACATGTCTCAGGCCTGCCACTGTGAAGCCTGAGTGTGCGGTCTCACTGCCACCCCAACTTGGCATCTAAAATCCCAAGCCCAAACCTCCCCTGTTTTGACATACAAATCACCCCCAAGGTAGGCCCTTGGTAGACCATAGTGTTGGGTGCCGTGTCAGCAGAAGGCAGGACATGTACTCTTAAGTTGTTCATGTCCTGGTAATGAAAACCTCCTCAAAATCTTTTTTCATTACTGTGAGTACTGACCCTTTCAGAGGCCAGTATTGGGAATTCCTGATAATACCTTTCCGCTGTAATTCTAGATTTGAGAGGAAGAGCTTGTAAAGTCAGATTCATTATTACTATTTTAGAAATGACACTTTTAGAAAATGAGCAGTTATATGCACTCACTGTCCTGTGTACTCATAGCCTATCACCAATACATGTTTGACCTGGGCTGGGCGATAGCTACATTTGTACATTTCCTCCAGACAACTACAACACAGGATACTCAACTGCATCTGCATTCATCTGCGTATTGATGGCTCTTCTTGGGGAGGTGGTTGAGAAGGGCTCACACTTACACCTCAAAGAGTAGTGACCAGAGTCCATACAAATGGGCTAATTACCTTCCACTGATAGCCAGGAGCCAGGGATAACATGAAAGAGGGACATGTGCACTTCACTGGAATTCTTTGTAGTCATCCTTCACATCAAACGCACTTTCTAGTATAATTAATGGGTCCCTGACCCACTCAAATCAGTACACTTCTGGATTCAAGGAAACACTATTGGAGTAAAGACTACTGTGTGCCAGGATTACCACTCTGACTTGACTGTTCGCAGGAACTGCTGCGCTGCCTTGTTGTACCACTCTGTTACCTTCTGATCTCTGCCCGTCAGACCAGGGCTCATCCACCAACCCCGGAGTGACTCAGAGTGGCCCTTGTTTTACTTTGCTGCTCCTCTTTTTTAATTATCCGGGGTGGCTCTGCTAATCTTCACTGATGGCTTTCTTCAATTCCCCCAAGTGGCTGTGCTGGTCTTTACTGCTCGATTTCTTCAATTACCGTGGGTGGCTCTGCTAACCTTCACTGCCCGCTTTCTTCATCACTCTGAGTGACTGTGCAGACTTTGTGCCGCACTTTCTTCATTCAACATGAGCGGTTCTGCTAACCTTCATTAGCCGCTTTCTTCTATCACTTCGAGTGGCTTTCCTGGACATCACCGTCCACTTTCTTCATTCACCCTGAGTGACTGTGCTGGATCTTATGGCTTGCTTTTTTCAATCAACTTGGGAGGCTCTGCTAACCTTTGCCACCTGTTTCTTTCAATCACTCTGAGCAGCTTGGCTGAACTTAGCCACCCACTGTCTTCAATCACCCAAGAGGTATTCCTGGCTCTAACCACCTGCTTGCATCAATTAGCCCTCAGCGGTTTTGCTAAACTTGCCTGCCTGCTTTGATCTTCAACATCGAGCAGCATTGCTGAACTTGGCCACTCGCTTTTGTCAAAAAACCAGAGGGGCTTTGTGTGCTTTGCTGTCCACTAATACCCTGAGGCCTGTGGCTACAGCAGTGACTTCCCAACTGGTGTCAAAAGCCTCGGCTTCACAGCTCCCCCACAGTCCCCACCTGCTTTCCTGGTGACCACGCCCGGGAGCCTCACACTCAGGTGCTCCCCAAGAGGAGCACACTAGGGACATTACCATACTCTGTGTCAACAATAAGCACCTCCTCTTCTATCCCATCCTCAGTTATCAACCTTCTTTACTTAATCATGCAAAGTGAATATTGGACCAATATCATTCTGATCTTGATTTATGCAGATAAACAAGCTTATTTTTCCTCTTACACATTGCCTTCTAAGTTAAGCCTACCTGCTCTGCGCCAAACTACCAGAGGGTGAGCACAACTTAATTTACATAGAATATTTTGACTTACCTTGACTAGGATTGTGGTCCCTGCTTGGACAGGGTGTATACCGCTCCCAACTAGCGACCCAATTTCTAACACCCACAAAATGCAACATGGAGATATCATAGTTTTTCTTTGGAATTCAAATCTTTCTGGGGATATGGATTTCTGCAATAGTTAGGCCCAGAGTCAGTCGGCTCCCTTGAAAATCCTCCGACCACAGACAGTTTTGAAAAACAGACTCCCAGGAAGTTCAAGGTGGTGTGGTGTATTTGAATTCCACAAACTCCTTTACAACAGTTTCTGGTGGTCATACAAAGTGCATGGGCAGTACAGGGGCCCCCCTAGGGTACCCTGAACCCTGTCGCTGCCAGCCTTTTGATGGTGGGGTTACCGCCATGAAATCGCTGGCGGAGAAGGGGATCTCTCCTGTCCAGCCCCTCGTTCTTCTCTTCTGTCTTCTGAGCTCTCTCTCTTCCAAATTTCCTTCGTTCCTCTGCTGTTCCCTGTCCTTGTCCATTTCCCTTCGTTCTTCTGCGGTCCTCTGTCTCGTCCATTTTCCTTCGTGTTCTGCTGTTCCTAGTACTGTCCATCTTCCTCCATTTTTCTGCTGTTCCTTGTACTGTCCATTTTCCTTTGTGTTCTGCCGTTCCTTGTACTGTCCATCTTCCTCTATTTTTCTGCTGTTCCTTGTACTGTCAAATTTCCTTCGTTTTCTGCTGTTCCCGTGTTGTCCATCTTCCTTCGTTTTCTGTACTATCCATTTTCCTTCGTTTTCTGCTGTTCCTACGTTGTCCATCCTCCTTCGTTATCTGTACTGTCCATCTTCCCTCGTTTTCTGCTCTTCCTGTGTTGTCCATCTTCCTTCGTTCTCTGTACTGTCCATCTTCCCTCGTGTTCTGCTGTTCCTGTGTTGTACATCTTCCTTTGTTTTCTGTACTGTCCATTTACCTCCGTTTTCCGCTGCTCTCTCCCTCGTCCATTTCTCTTCTTCCTTCTCTGCTCTCCCCTTAGTTCATTCCTCTTCGTTTTCCTCTGTTCTCTCCCTCGTCCATTTTTCTTCGCTTGCCTCTGTTCTCTCCCTCATCCATTCTTCTTCGTTTTTCCTCTGCTCTCCCCCTGTCCTTGCTCCTCGTTTTCGCTTCCATCTCCTGTGGATTTTCCATTTTTTTCCACACTTTCCCTTCTTTCTGCCCCCCTGCCCCCGCCCTCTGCTTTCCCGCCGCCGCCGCCACCTGTGTGGCCCCGCCCCCGCTCCCATTCGTCGCCCTCCCTCCCGCCCCCAGCTGACCCCTCCTCCCCTCCACCTCCATCTTATGGCGGATGCTGCGCGGCCGCGCTGCTGGCGCGCCAAAGGCAAGCCCGTCTGCGCCCGTCAGCGCCTGGACCGTGCCCAGCGCCATGACCACTGGCCCCCAGCACTCCCAAACCCCGCAGCGCCGCTACAACCCCGCTTCCCTCCACGCACTCAACCCGGGACATTCTACAACCTGCTTCCAAGCCAGCCCGAAACGCACTCATGGACCCTTCGCATGTCTAACCTGCAAGCATACCTTCCACCGCGACTGCACCCCGCCCACCAGCCCACCAGCCCACCAGCACCAATAACCACCTCAAGTGCATCCTCATCAACGCACGCTCCGTCCACAAGCCCGCCATTGAACTATGGGACCTCCTGGACACTGCTGCACCGGACGTCGCCTTCATTACTGAGATGAACGCCTCCTCGGCCCCCAACATCGCCATAGCCATCCCCGACGGTTACAAGATCGCCAGGAAAGACCGCACCAACCAAGTTGGAGGAGGAATCGCCATCATATTCAAGAACTCCATCAACGTCACTACCTCCACCGAAGACACCCCCCTCGCCGCCAAACACATGCACTTCCAGATCCACACCGACCCCAGGACCAACCTCAGAGGAACTCTCATCTACAGGCCCCCTGGACCACGCGCCCATTTCATTGAATCAATCACAGACTTCATCTCCCCGCACACCTTAGCCTCGCCAGACTACATCCTCCTCGGAGACCTGAACTTCCACCTGGAGCAGAACAACGACACCAACACCACCACCCTGCTCGACAACCTCGCCAACCTCGGTCTCAAGCAACTGGTGAACACCCCCACCCACATCGCCGGACACACGCTCGACCCCATCTTCACCGCCAGCAACCACGTATCCTTCAGCCACTCATCCGAAATACACTGGACCGACCACAGATGTGTCCACTTCACCTTCAAACGCAAGACTGTCCACCTTCGCACACAACCCATCCCTCGCAGACCTTGGAACAAAATCTCCACAGATCAACTACTTTCCACTCTCAACCACAACCAACCTACCATCACCTCCGACACCAAAAAAAAACGCAGCCCTCAGCCTCTCACAGTGGATCACCAACTGCGCCACAGACCCCCGCCGACCACCACGGATCCCACAACCCCAGCCATCACCCTCAACGCCTGGACACCCATAAGCGCCAAAGAGACCAAAACTACCATGAACACCATCCACTCCGGTGCCCCCTCGGACCCTTGCCCACACTACATCTTCAACAAAGCCGACGACATCATCGCCCCCCATCTCCAGACCATCATCAACAGCTTGTTTGCATCTGCCACCTTCCCCGAGAGCTGGAAGCACGCAGAAGTCAACGCTCTCCTGAAGAAACCCACGGCGGACCCCAGCGACCTGAAGAACTTACGCATCATCTCGCTCCTCCTCTTCCCGGCCAAAGTCATCGAGAAGGCTGTCAACAAACAACTGACTAACTTCCTCGAAGACAACAACTTGCTCGACCCCTCCCAATCCGGATTCCGGGCCAACCACAGCACGGAAACCACCCTTATCGCAGTCACCAATGACATCCGAACTCTGCTGGACAATGGAGAAACAGCCGCCCTCATCCTCCTCGACCTCTCGGCTGCCTTCAACACTGTCTGCCACCGCATCCTAATATCCCGCCTCCACTCCACCGGTATCCAAGGACAGGCCATGGATTGGATCGCCTCTTTTCTCTCTGACCGCTCCCAAACAGTCTACCTCCCGCCGTTCCGCTCGGTTCCCACCGAGATCATCTGCAACATCCCACAGGGCTCCTCGCTCAGCCTGACTCTCTTCAATGTCTACATGAGCCCCCTCACCGACATCGCACGCAAACACAACATCAACATCATCTACGCCGACGACACCCAGCTCACCAAAGACCCAGTCACCGCCAAAACCAACCTGCAGGATGGAATGAAAGACGTTGCAGAATGGATGAAACTCAGCCGCCTGAAGCTGAACTCAGACAAAACGGAAGTCCTCATCCTCGGAAACACCCCGTCCGCCTGGTACGTCTCATGGTGGCCCACAGCTCTGGGCAACGCACCGACCCCCTCAGACCACGCACGCAACCTCGGATTCATCCTGGACCCCCTTCTCACCATGACCAAACAAGTCAACGCCGTCTCCTCCTTTTGCTTCCTCACTCTCCGCATGCTCCGAAAGATCTTCCGCTGGATCCCCACTGACACCAGAAAAACTGTGACCCACGTCCTCGTCACGATCCGTCTAGACTACGGAAACACCCTATATGCAGGAATCACCGCAAAACTTCAGAAACGTCTTCAGCGAATACAAAACGCCTCTGCACGCCTCATCCTCGACGTACCCCGCCACAGCCCCATCTCTGCCCACCTGAGACACCTGCACTGGCTCCCCGTCAACAAAAGGATCACCTTCAGGCTCCTCACCCACGCACACAAAGCCCTCCACAACAAGGGCCCCGAATACCTCAACCGTCGCCTCACCTTCTTCACTCCCACCAGCCTCGCACTCGCCGCCGTCCCTCGCATCTGCCGTACTACTGCGGGTGGGAGATCCTTCTCCTACCTGGCAGCCAAGACGTGGAACTCCCTCCCCGCCCACCTCAGGACCACCCAAGACCACCTCACCTTCCGGAGGCAGCTCAAGACCTGTCTCTTCGAGCAGCAGTGACCCCCACCCCTAGCGCCTTGAGACCCTCACGGGTGAGTAGCGCACTTTATAAATTTGATTGATTGATTGATTGATTGATCGTAATCCCCAGGGCAGCACTGCCCTGGTGGATTAGGACCACCAGAACTGCCAGACCCTCATGTAGATGAAATCTGGTTGTGCTGGTGGTCTGACCGCCACCGCGACCCTGGCAGTCATTAGACCACCAGGGTCGTAATAAGGCCCTCAGTGTTCACTGAAGCATTAGCAATGTTTTGGCAAGTTAACATATCCAATTCTTCTTGTTTGATGTTGACAACCAGAATTTCTGAGGTATAGGTGTAACATTTTTGATGCAGGTAAGATCAATTGCTCCACTTTTAGACTTTTGTCTGATCCTCTCACATTCTTTGACAGATGGTTCAAGATAACTGTCAAATACAATGTGCAGTTCTTGCAAGCTGAACACTATGTTTGATATCTCTAGAACAGTCTGAGCAACTGCTCTGAAGTTTTGAATAGATGAAATCCATTCACAATTGTGACACATATTCCACAACAACAGCAGTTTTCAATGAGGACACCTTTTCAAATTGGAACTCTTCAGGTGAAAGATTTTTTTCGAGCACTTGTACAACTTTGTGCTTCACTGGTTTGGTTGCAGTATCCCATCAAATAATGTGTTTGTTGGAAGAAGATCATGTAACAGAATGTCCTTGATAAATTCGCCACTTTCTTTTGCTACATCCATCTCTCTATGTGCTTGCGAAAGTTGTTTTTTAAAACAGTTTTTAGTAGTGGCTGGTTAGACGAAACTCTCACTATGGCAACTAAAGCATGGAAGCTTTTAGTGATTATGTCAATCAGCTTTTTCTCTTTCAATACAAATCATTCCAGCTTCAGTTTTGCATATAGTTTTGATCTATGTTTCAGCACATTTAGTAGACGTGTCTTTATATAGCTATCCACATATGGTTTGGTCACAAAGTTGTGTAGTTGCACAGGCTCTGTCATGCTCTATGAAATGAAGAAGGCTGTCAATATGTTTATTAAAAAAAAATACCCTCTCCTTCCCACAAGTTTGTGATGAGGAACAGTTTATCGATGGTCCATTCATTTGGAATTTATCATTCTCTGAAAACATTGCTAATAGAAATTACTTCATGGATACTAGATGCCATTAAGCAACATATTTACTTTTATGTATCTGACCAACAATTCTCTTGGAGCTTTTCTGTGATCTCTGGATCATCTGTTCCAGTTTGATATCTGGAGCCACAGCATTAAAACGTCCCTCTCTGTCTTTCATCACAAAATGTATTTGGATTCATTTTCTGTAGAGGTAGAGGTATGGGTTTCCACCCCTAACTTCTCACTCTTTCCAAATACCAGGATCTATATCTCCGGTAGTTTATGCAATCAGTGACTCCACATTCTTCATGTGCAGCTCCCAATCATCTTCCTGATCAGCATGTACTAGATGTTTCCCTAGAGCTATCATGTGTAAAACATTTCCCCACTTCTTGCAACGTTCTGATTTTTCTTTACATTCTTTGACGAACTCTATGAACTTAGTTTTCAGGTTTTCTGATTTTGAACTGAGTGTACTGAACATTGCCTGGCATTGCATATGTCTTTTGAATTAACTGCACCCCGTGCCTTATTCACGTCTGAGATAAGATATGCAAAACCTAATTTGTCATTCTTGTTCCAGAAAGCATTCCAATGCAATGTTTATATAGCCTCAGATATGATGAGTATACCTTGTAACAAACAAACCTAATGAGTTCCACTCAATACTAAGTGGACAGTTTTGCTTCCAAATATTTCAGCCTCAATAAATGCATCATCTATGCCACATCCACTAAGATAACTTCCTGCGCACCAAAACACAACTTTTGGTATGTGGAAAATGCCCATCATTGGATAAACACCATCAAAATCTACTTGTTTGGTCATAAAAATGTTAGCTAAAATGCGGGAAGCACCTTCAGCGCAGAAAATTGGCAGGATAGCCTGGTCTTCAAGCTGAGCATGCACCTTTTGGATTTCTTTTAGAGCTGTGTATACTGTTGTGTAGTTTGTGACTAAAGATGGTATTACTGGTAAAAACCTAAGCTTCTTCAGTGGGGCAGTATTCGGGAAGATCAGAGCATGAATTCCAACCCTCGGATGTACCGGCTTTTCTTCATCCATCAGTCCGCACTGAATAAGCGATATGATAAACTCAGTTAAATCAGCTTTGCAGACCAGAGCATCAGGTAGAAGAAGATCCGTGTCCTCAGCCGCTTTGGAACTTTCTGGGAGACTGGGACGTGTTGATGGCTTGCAGTGATTTTGCACAGTTTGGCAAGGCAATTGGGTTACATTTGCAGTTTGATTATGCCTACAGCTGACAAAGCTTATTTTCCAGCAGCTACTTTATTGGTACAGTCTTGAAAAAGCACCATGGACGAGTCTTGTGTGCTGGATGTTCCAGACAAAGAAGAGCTGGCTTCAAAATCAAAATCACCAAGAGCATCTATTGTAAGTCTTTTCCTGTTAAAGTGACTTGGAAGTGGTGTGCTGTCGGATTCACAATATTTTACAGCATCAGCATGTTATCAAGTTCATGCTCTGTACTATGTTATTATAACTTGCTGATACACCAAACCTATTCATTGAAGTGATTAGGTCTCTACTTTTGCACTTGTCATAGTTTGCGTGGACAGTCATCATGTGTACAGGAGGTTTCTTTTTTACCCTGATGTGATTCATAAAACATAGTTTGGAAAAGATAGTATATTTGCACAGCATAAGTCTGTCAGTTCATGGGATTTTCTTCCACAACTTCACTTATATCTTCAAAGCCATCATCAATAATGTCGGCTTCTGTTCTGAACTCAAGAACTTTAGTTTGTAACAGTTTTGCTTTGCTGATAATAAACAATGATTTAATAGGGTTAAGACAATATCAGGCATTCTTGTTGACTGCCATGATAAGCGGAGCTCTGGGGCATCACAAAATGTGTCATTAAGTCCAAAATCGAAATTTTTCAGAACATTTGTTAAAATGGTCCCTGCTGATTTCACTGCATCCTGTGATCTTATTTTGGCAGCAATAATTTTCAGGAGTCAAATTAGCTGACAACACCATAAGTGGCTCATTATTTTTGTTAGACTGACAAAAACAAATACTGTTGTACGTTCTCACCAGAAAAATCTTAATTTCACTATTATGGATCAGTACAGTTTCATCAATGTTGACCATTGTTTCTGTGATCTTACGGAGTGTGAACCTGTGGCCAGCGCTCAAGAGTAGCTTTCAAACTTAATTTGCTTTTTCCAAAGAGTGCAAACTTAACTGAAGGCTGGCTGTTACGTTGCTGCTGGGAGCACATTGTCCATTCATATTTTTGAATGTATGTACACATGCAGTTCAACAGGGCATACAAATCCACTGCAAATACATTCACCTTGCTGTTTAGGTCAGCTACTTAGCTGAAAACCTCATCTTGGAAGGTAAAAACATGTTTTCCCTTTGAGACTGACGTACACTGGGGCTTGTTTACAAGCCCCTTGCGCCACTATAGCATAATTTTTTTTATACTGCGGTGGCACTAAGCAGTCTCCTACAGTGCGCAACATTTACAAACTGGTGAGATGGGACCATTGTGCCAGTTTGTAAAGCCTTGCACCATATTATACCTGCGCCAGGTATAATGTATGTGGGATAGGCGTTCCCTCATTACAAGCCACGCAGAAATGGCGCAGTGAAATCTACAAGATTTCACTGCATCAAAAATGTAACACCTGCTCAGAGTAGGCGTTAAAGTGAAGCAAGGCTCCTTAAGATGGGAGCCTTCCATGCATTGCTGAAGTAGCGCCATTTTTTTTATGCTAGTCCAGCAATGTGTGACTTTAGCTCCACAGATGCATTAGAAGTTCTGATGCATCTGTGGAAAATGTGTAGCATGGAGCTCTGTATTGTAAATACAACACTACTATGATGTCATTAGGAGGGCGCAGGGCAGCACAAGAAAGCTGACGCATCAGAGCCAATAAGCCAGATTCTTGTAAATGAGGCCCTTTGTACATTGTTATCTGTGGTTTAGACAGAACAAGGGTCAAAGGGACTGATGAAAGAACACATTGAAGATCCTCTGCTTTCTGATCAGTTTTTGGGGGTGGATGAGGGGTAGCCATTGATCTTCTAAGTGGATGGGCATTGGGTTTAGTTGTAGTTGTTTTTTTTCAGAAGATTCAGATTCTTGTTGTGATTCAATGGTTTCTGCTATTTTTTTACATTATTTTCCATGCTTTTTTCCATAGCATGCAACGTGTAGCACTTGTTCTTACAATGATAAAATATTTGATCCGTTTCACCCATCAGTTATACTATTTTGTGAACTCCACCTTGCTGTATTTCTGCAGCATCTTGTATCCTCTTCATTCCAACTGCAGTTGATGTTAGCTTTTCCTTTGGATTAGTTTGGCATTTAACATGTTTTTCTTCGTTGAAAGAGTCCTCATATTTTGTAGTGAGCAACACTTTGTCAGAAGGTAAAGATACTCTGCTACTCCCTGCTTTGCTCATGTTTTACGAATTTGAATCAACAGAAAAGCTAAAACAAAAACAATATTCAAATAAATTATGGAAAATGGCAAAAGGGTTGCTCTGAGGAGTTACTTTCCGTCTCTATAAGACTACTTAACCCCCAGAACCTATGTGTTGACACCAAAATGAAGTATATAGGTCTCATGGTTCCTGAAATATTACATCATCACTGCAACACATCCATCATTTTTAGTAATGTTGTCCACAAAAAAAGTCATCCTGGATTACCTAAGCTAAATTACTTCTCTAATGGTACAAAAACACAAATCAAAAATTAAAATCTCTATCAACATGTTTTTTTACGGGGGTATATCAAGGGGCCAGGACTAACAAGGGTTCAGACAGGATGTCAGTAATGTCTGTTTGTCACGTAAATCATCGAAATAAAACCTAAGAAAAAGCAATGGAAAAAATGGCCTTCACCCTCAGATGCAGTCTAGGTATCTGATTCAAACTCAAAGACCTCCTCCATTATTTGAATAATGGCCTGGATAGCAGTCCTCAGCAAGGGGCCATGTCTGTTTTGTTCTCAAAAATGATTCCCAAAATGCTGTGTGCTAGTGTTGAAGTAAGCCTCAGCAAGGCCTACTAGTGCAAGGGGTTCACCTTTCTCTGCACAAAGTCCTCAGACCATGTAGGAAGAAGTTGGCACAGAAACTGGAATAAAAGACAAAAGTTTATTAACCTCATGAGGTGGTACTACAGTTCAAACAGCACCCTAGGGTAATGTCTGAAGTAGCACACTGAACTGAGAGAGCATGGTCCTTTTATACCCACACAGGGGCTAAAAGGAGATGGTACAATTATGGAAACAAGACTTGTATACATGTAAGGTCATGTGGAAAATGCACAGTCGACAGGTAGGAGGAGCTAACAGTTTCCAAGGACTAACAGCTGCAGACCTTACTGAGCATGTGCGAAAGTAAGAGATGCTAAATATAACTTGTCACTAGGCAGATTTCAAGAGCAGTTAACAGAAAGGTAGGACAGAGCACATGGTGAGCACATGGCAGCATGTAGCAGAGAAAATGGCTGCCATGAATACAAAATGGATTCTGCAAAATGTTCACAATAGTTACTAAATACAAGATGTCTTCTGCTTATACTTAATCTAATCACTGCTAAATTACAACAGACAACCCTTTCAGCATTAGCTGAAGACATTCGTCTTTCTGGGATAATCTAAATATTCATCCTGTATATTTATGCTCATCATTTCAGCTATTTCCTTATCTAACATATGTTGTGCCTTCATTTCTGTAATATTTCTTTTGGTAGGCATACAAGCAGTAATACACATGGAGCAGAACATTGGACCACACTGAATACAGATACAGCATGTAAAAAATATTGCAATTATTACACACAGGGTAGTCAGTAGTTTCCAGCCCCAGGCAGAAACAAGAGCCCGAAACCATCCAGAAAAAGTCCAAGTACCAGTCTCTGTATGGATTTCTGCAGCAATTTTATGCAATTTAGATATTGCATCATATACTGAAGGTGAGTGATCTGGGATAAAAACTCAACAACTACTACCGATGATTCGACATGCACCACCTCGATCAGCTAATATCACATCTAGTACCATACGATTTTGGAGCGCTACAATCCTCGCAACTTGGAGCTCCTCAGTAATATTCCCAAGTGCCAGAGCTGCCTGATTGGTAACAGCTTCCACAACCCTAGTCAATTGTCTCACTTTCCTACTGTTTAACGCAACACCTACAAAGGGGAACAATCCTAAATTAAAATCAACATATTGTTGCAGGCTAGTATCCGTTTGGTCTACCTCATTTGTACTTATTTCCCTTTTATATCTATTGTTAATGATGCAATTGAACAGTTTTAAATCTCGGTGATATGATGCAGGAGCCAAAAACACAGGGGGTAATAGAAAAGATACATAACACACACCTGACCACCCAACAGGTAGTTGGTAATATCCATAGTTACCACAAACAAAATATGTAATATGTGAAGCTGTAAAACTACTATTATTTACACCCTCAATAGTTAAAATCAAGGTACAATCGCTTATCCCTACTGCAATTCGTCCAATGCTTCGTATACATAAATCTGCTTTAGTTTTTGTAACAGAAATCACAAATTGTTCTTTCTTGTCAGAGTCTCGTATATTTGTGAAGACATATGGTATTGAAACATTGTCCGGTTGATACTCTTCCGATTCCCATTTAGTTCCTTTAGCTTGGGGATACCCATCTTTGTCTTGGTAGCACACTTTATTAAGGCGAAAAAGAAGTCCGCCCTCTGTACGTTTTCCAGATGCAAACAAAAGCATGTACCAAGCTTGACAAGAACCATTGTGTGAAAAAGGAAGAGGAATGAAAGGTGTTCCTCCTTTCTTTTGATGCGCAGGTATCATTCCACATACCCAACAGTTAGTAGTATTTGTAGCATTATGAGTATGATGCAACATCTGGATGAAAGTATTATTGAAGTACGATTGACGGTGCTTCTGCTCCTGATAGGGAAGCGTAAAGTAATAGTGATCCTCTGGTACTGGAGTAGTGGCAACAAAAAACTCACGAGCAGGAGACTTATTTTCAATAAACCAGGTGATTGTTGCTGTAACCACCAAAACAACAACAAACCCCATAAGACTAATGATCAATTTGTTATTCATTTTAGCAACAGTGATAATCGACCCTTTCAGAAATGAATTAAAAACAATCGTTGGAGCTCTTATCCCTGGGCAGCCGCTGATTTCTTCACCACGGGCCAAGATGGGTGTCACTACTCTAATGCACGGCTGATCCACCCCCTTGCCACATTGGCTCTCCGTTTCACTATCCCAGGGCGGTAGCTCAACCAGTCTTTTCAAAACAATTTTCAGATTCTTTCCTTGGTCTCAAATTATATCGCGACACTCCAGAAGTCGTATGGTCCGGGAAGACCTCTGCAGATTCGTCAGGTGATATAGCACGGCCTTTCTCTGTAGTCAAAATCTCTCGATGATCGGTCAGCACAGCAGGTTCCACCAAGGTAGGTAGCACTCTCTTGCAGTGAGTACTATGGACCCAATTCTTTCGGTTCGTCACTCGAACTGCTGTCCTTGTCGCAAGGAGCACCTGTTCTGGGCCTCGCCACCTTGGTTCCAAGCTGCTTGATCTTTCAAAAGACTTAATCATCACCTGGTCACCAGGTCGGAGTTCATGGCCTTCACCTGTAGATCTGTCAGGAAGTGCTTCTCGAACCTGTTGATGAATAGAAACCAAATTGTCGGTTAACTGTGCCAAATAATCATTCATCAGGACACAAGGTACATCATATACAGATTTTGGTTTAGGAACTCCCCAAATATTCATTGGTCTCCCAAATACTACTTCATAGGGGCTAAGGCCAAGTCGGGAGTGTGGCACTGACCTAATAGACAATAATGCCAATGGTAATGCATCCGGCCAAGTTAAGGATGTGGAAGCCTGTATCTTCGCTAATTTCAGCTTCAATGTAGCATTATACCTTTCCACCAACCCTGCTGATTGTGGGTGGAAAACCGCATGGAACTTCTGTTTGATCCCTAATCCTTTCAGGACATACTTAATAACTTCCCCAACAAAATGAGGTCCGTTATCACTCCATAAAAGTCGGCAAACACCAAACCTAGGGAAAAATTCTTTCAAAAGCACCTTTGCTGTAGTAATGGCAGTATTATCCTTTGTGGGGTACGCCTCTATCCATTTACTGAAGGCACAAACCACCACCAAGACATACTTTAAATTGTTGCAGCGTTCAAGCTGAATATATATTTTATACCCACACAGGGGCTAAAAGGAGATGGTACAATTATGGAAACAAGACTTGTATACATGTAAGGTCATGTGGAAAATGCACAGTCGACAGGTAGGAGGAGCTAACAGTTTCCAAGGACTAACAGCTGCAGACCTTACTGAGCATGTGCGAAAGTAAGAGATGCTAAATATAACTTGTCATTAGGCAGATTTCAAGAGCAGTTAACAGAAAGGTAGGACAGAGCACATGGTGAGCACATGGCAGCATGTAGCAGAGAAAATGGCTGCCATGAATACAAAATGGATTCCGCAAAATGTTCACAATAGTTACTAAATACAAGATGTCTTCTGCTAATGCTTAATCTAATCACTGCTAAATTACAACACCATCTGCTGGTACGACGCCAACACTCTGCATGCCCTGAACCCTGGAAGAACCTTAGCCTGCCGCCTAGCTGACCCCAAGAACACTCATGGACCCTTCCCTTGCCACTCCTGCTCCCTCACCTGCCACCGGCCGCTACACAATCCTGCTCCAAGCCCAGACGGACATCTCAAGTGTATACTCCTTAACACCTGCTCCCTCTTCAAACATGCAGAAGGAGTCTGGGACATTCTCGACTCGATCGCCCCAGACATCGCCTTCCTCACAGAGACCTGGATCACCTCGGCCCCGGACATCACCACTGCCATTCCCAATGGCCACAAAATCATTCACAAAGACCAACTCAATCGACCAGGAGGAGGCATCGCCATAGAATACAGGAACCCCTTCTGCCAGTCGACCACTATTGAGACACAGATCCAGCCGACCCTTGAATACCTAAAGTTCAAAATTCAGACCAACCTGAACACCTTCCTCCATGGCACACTCGTCTACAGACCACCCACCCCAGTCCTAGTTCAAATAGGCCATCACCAACCTCATCATCCCCAACGCACACGCCTTCACCGACTACATCCTATTTGGCGTTCTCAACTTACACTTCAATATCCATGACAAGCCAAACACTACAACCCTCTTGGACAACCTTGTAACCCTCGTCTCAAGCAACTAGTCAACCTCCCTACTCACTCAGCAGGTCACACCCTCGACCCCGTCTTCTCGGCAGGGAACAACATCACCATTTCTCACACTTCCGAACACCATTGGACCGACTACCGGTGTGTCCATTTTGTCTTCATGAAGAACATCACATGCTACTACGCAACTATGCTCCCCACCCCCCACTCCCTCCCCCCTGGAAGACGCTGAGGCAAAGTCACCAAAGTGCAGCTCACCAACACACTCTGACACTCCCCCCCCCAATGGATGCCACAAATGCAAATGACTCAGCAGGCAACACTGGATCACAGAATGCGCCAACAGCATAGCTCCCTTCAGAAAACCCACCGGAAAGCAGCACCGCAAGAAACCAAAATGGTTCATGACAGAACTGCAAGAGTCAAAAGGCACATGTAGATGACTGGAATGGAAATGGAGGTACAGCAAAACAACCAAAGCCCACACAGTCTACAAAAACGCAGTCACCACGCTCCACCAGTGCACCAGAGCCTCCAAGAAAGCTTCCATTCAAGAATGCCTCAGCACCAATGCACACAACAGCAAGAAGCTCTTCACCATCGTCAAAGAGTTTACGAACCCCAGAACACACACCTCAGACTTCCCTCCCTCTCAAGACCCCTGCGACGACCTCTCCACCTTCTTTCACCGGAAAATCCAGGACACATACAAAGGATTCAAAAACCAAAACCCGCACCCACTGCCCACCAGTACCACCACAGACCTCACGCTGAACCAAACCCTGAACCATTGGGCCCTCCTCTCCACAGAAGGCACATGAAAACTCATAAACTCCATCCACTCAGGTTCACCCTTGGACCCATGACCACATCAGATCTCAATCTTGCCAGTGCCACCATCGCACCAGAACTCTACCGGTTTATCAACTGTTCCATGGAGACCACCACTTTCCCATCTGACTGGAACCATGCAGGGATTAACCTACTCCTAAAAAAAAAACCTCCTCCGACACAAGGAAGTTGAAGAACTACAGACCCATCTCTCTGCTCCCTTTCCTAGCCAAGGTAAAGGAAGAGGACATCAACCTGCAACTCATGGCTTTCTTTGATGCAATCCAGATCCTAGAATCTCCCCAGTTTAGGTTCAGGAGCAACCACAGCACCAAAACAGCCCTCTTGGAAGCCACTGATGACATCCGCACCATACTGGACCACGGAGACATGACCACCCTCATCCTCCTTGACCTCTCTGCCACGTTCGGCACAGTCTCCTACTCCACCCTCTAAACCAGACTCCATGATGCTGGCATCCACTGTAAAGCACTGGGATGGATCTGATTCTTCCTCACCAGAAGAACCCAGAGTGTCAGACTCCTGCCATTCACCTCATCACCCAAAGAAACATGCTGCTGAATACCCCAGGGACCCTTTCTAAGCCTGACACTCTTCAACATCTACATGGCCCTGCCTGCTAAAATCGGCACACAACACAGCCTAAACATCGTCTCCTACACCGATGATATCCAACCGATCCTCTACTTGACGGACGATCCATCAACAGCCAAGAGAAATTTTCACAATGCAATGAGGGGAGTCACCTGCTGGATGGAAACCAGCTACCGCAAACTTAACTCAGACAAGAAAGAGATCCTTGTGTTCGGCTCCACCCCCTCCGCCTGGAACAACTCCTTGTGGCCAACCACCCTAGGAAACACCCCTACCCCCACCAACCAGGTACATAATCTGGGCATCATACTTGCCTCCACGCTTTACATGACCCGTCAAGTCAAGGCTGTATCATCGTCATGCTTTCACACCCTGAGCCTCTTTCAAAAGATTTTCAAGTGGATCCCCACTGAGACAAGAAAGACGGTAACCCATGCAGTGGCCAGCAGTGAACTGGACTACAGCAACGCACTCTATGCTAGCAACACAAAGAAACTTCAAACAAGACTTCAAAGAATTTAGAACGCAGCAGCCAGACTCATCCTGGACATCCCCTGCACAGCCACATCCCTGCCCACCTCAGAAATGTGCACTAGCATCGGGTCAACAAACGCATCACTTGCAAGCTACTGACACACACCTACCAGGCACTGCACAACATAGGACCGGCCTACCTCAAACACCGCCTGTCCTTCTATACCCCACCAGACAGCTCTGATCCTCCCAACTCGTACTCAGCGAGATCCCCAGAATCAGGAAGAGCACAGCCAAGGGTAAATCATTCTCTTACCTCACAGCCCAGGCATGGAACACGCTCCCTTTCAACCTCAAACAGGTCGCCTCGTTGAAGCAGTTCAGGAAAGACCTCAAGACCTGGCTCTTCGAGTGAGCAGCATGCCCGCAATAGCACCTTGAGCCCCCATGGGTGATAAGCAATGCTCCATCATTCTCTCTGATTGTGCGATTGATTGCTTCACTACACAGTCTTATCTCACTTTTCAATTTTGATTTTTGTATGGGTTTGAGCATCTTTTATCAGGTGTTTTAAGAAAGGACTGGGAAGAATGCTGCTGCTATCCCTGAATGGGACTCTATTCAGGCCGGCCATCAATGGAAAGAGGAGACCCTCTCCTTTCCATTGGTTTACTTCAATCCAAACAATTTTGCTGGTGGGAAGGCGGTATCATTCCCCTGGGCACAAACAGCAATAAATACAATGGTGGCTGTCATTTTTCTGTTTTTGAGGGCTCCTTTCGTTCCTTCGGTGGCCAAACAGATGAATTGGTGCAAGATCAGGCACCCCAGCATAGTGAAATGGTTCATATCATACTTAAGCTCCCCTGCACAGCCACAATCCACAATCCCTAAGCAGCAATCCTCTGCAAATGGGTTACTTTAGAGAGGGAAGACTCCCATTTCCAGAGCTGCCCCTTTTTTTTTTTAGAAACTGGGTCTGAGGTGGGGAAGTGAAAGGTCCTGGGCAAAGAACACTCAAAATCAAAATGGCAGCTATTATTGTGCTTCCCCTGGGGTGGCACTTGGGAAGGGCTAGGGCCCAGCCAAGCTCCTGGGGTGAAACACTGTCAAAGAATAAAATGGTCCTTGAAGGTCGGTACGTGTGCTGGGGGTTCCAACACCCTCCCTAGAAAAACATACCACAGTTTCTCATGGAGAATCCTTGTTGCAGAATTGTGAGCCTAGCCATTATCTCCAAGCAGATTTTATTTTGTGAACATTTTTGCTGAGTGACACTATTGGAAAGGGGAGACCCTTTCCTTTCCAGTGGATCCTCTCTCTTGAACCACCTGGACCATTCAAGGACCCTTGGAAGGACCGGACTGATGGCCCCACGAGGCAAGAGAAATACACAAAGATCTATTAGAGGATTCCTGTCATGGGTCAAGAACCAGCTGCAGTCCTTGAGTAGGAATCTTTTGCTGAGGAAAGAGAATCTCTCCTTTCCGATGGTGCTGGTCTTTTGAGAAACTGTGCCCTGAAGGAAAACACAGGGCCTTCAGGCACAGAATACTGAAAATCAAAATGGTAACCGTCAATTAAACTTCATTGGGGGAGGGGTAATCAGGCAGAGCAGTGGCCCAATCAGTCCCTCAGGGACTAGAAAAACACACAGAGAAATTAAGTCCCTAGTAAAGTGTACTAGAGGTGCCCAGGGCCTGTAAATCAAATGATACTAGTGGGCCTGCAGCACTGGTTGTGCCACCCACATTAGTAGCCCTGTAATCATGTCTAAGACCTGCCACTGCAGTGTCTGTGTGTGCAGTTTTAAACTGCCAATTCAAGTGTGCTAATGTACCCACTTGCCAGGCCTGAACCTTCCCTTTTCCTAAGGTAGGCCCTAGGTAGCCCCCTGGGCAGGGTGCAGTGTATGTTTAAGGTAGGACATATACTAATGTGTTTTATATGTCCTGACAGTGAAATACTGCCAAATTCAGTTTTCACTGTTGCAAGGCCTATCTCATAGGTTAACCATGGGGCTGTCCTTAAAAATGATTAAACTGTAGATTTGCTTTGGGAGCGGATACACATGTGGAGTTTGGGGTCTCTTAGCTCACAATTTAAAAAAAAATCTTTTAGTAAAGTTGATTTTAAGAGTGTGGGTTTGAAACTGCCAATTTTATTAAGTGAGCCTTTTCTTGCTTAAACCATTCTGTGACTCTGCCTGTTTGTGGATTGCCTGTCTGGGTCAGTTTGAGAGTTGGACTGTTTGCACCTCTCTCTAGAAAGTGACACAAAGGGAGCTGGGGTGTAGCCTGCATATCCTAATGAGCCATCTGTGCTAGGAGAGAGGGGAGGAGCGGTCACTCACTGAAAGGGCTGTGCATGCCCTCTCACATTGCAGTCTCCAACCCTCTGGTGTGTGTCTGGGGCCTGGCCTGGGCAAGGCACTATTTCACAAACTAGAGAGACTTTCCTTTGAAGTAAGCCTACTTCAAAGGCCAAAATGAGTATAATAAGGGCACCCAAAACCACAGACTTTAGATCACTTCTGGACATCAAGAGGAATCTCTGACTGGAGAAGAGCTGAAGATTTGAGGAGAAGTGCTGCCCTGCCTTAGACTGTGCTTTGTGGAGCTATCCTGCAGTTGCTGCTCCTGCCTGTGCCAGGGAACAAGGACTGGACTTTGTGTGCCTTCCTGCTTGTGAAGAAATCTCCAAGGGCTTGCCCTGAGCTTGCCTCCTGTTGTTGAAGTCTAAGGGCCATCAAAGACTTCTCCTGCCAGCCTCTGGACTCTCTGCTGAGACTCTTGCCCTGCCAAGTGGTACCCTATTCAGTTCCTTTGGCCTTGGAAGGTGAAGCTGGGAGACCAAGCATGAAAATCCACGCACAGACCTTTGTGCAGGGAAAATATCGATGCACCTTCTGAGACGCGTATGAAAAACGACGTGCCGCCTGCTTTGTGACAGAAATCAATGCTCCACCGGCATTGCGGCTGTAAAATTAACACACAGAGCTGGAAGAACGACGCGCAACACCCGCTGACGGAGGCTGTTAACATTGCAACCCACATTGCGCGGTTTTGCTGATACCGTGCAGCAGGATTTTCGATGTAAACCTTGCTGGGTGTGGAAAAACGACGCAACGCCTGCCTGGACCCAAGTGCTGCCTGGATCGCAACATCGCTCCACTGCGGGGAGGAAAAATGATGCACACTGACCCGACCGGAGAAGAAGAAACGACGCACGATCTCGCTTGGGGGTGAGAAATCGACGCACCACTTACCTTTTTCGACGCACACTCGCCTGTGCGTTTTAGTTTGACACTACCAAGGTACTTTTTAAAGCTAACAATGTTTTATCTGTTTACCAAAGGATTTAAGACTCTTTTTGCTTTTTAATTAATAACTTGACTTGTGTATGGTGGATTTTTGTCGTTTTGGTCTTGTTTTGTTTAGATAAATATTTCCTATTTTTCTAAATCTGTGTTGTGCCATTTTGTAGTGTTTTCATTAAGTTACTGTGTGTGTTTGTACAAATACTTTACACCTAGCACTCTGAAGTTAAGCCTGCCTGCTCGTGCCATGCTACCAAGTGGGAAAGCGAGGGGTTAGCTGAGGGTGAATCTCCTTTACCCTGACTAGAGTGAGGGTCCTTGTTTGGACAGGGGCTAACCTGACTGCCAACCAAAGATCCCATTTCTGACAATTAGGAAACGTGAAAATCATGACTCAATGGCTATGACAGAATTTTTAACTATACTACAATAGGCTAGGGGAGACTTGGAGAAAGAAATCCACACTTAGGAGATAGAAGTCATTAGACAACTTCTAGTAACTAAATCACCAGGCTCCTAAGGGCTGGTGATTATTGTCATATACTCACACAAGGTGTTCAATCTAGGGGAATGGCCATACCTACAGGATTTCCAAGTGAAAATGGGCCTTGGGCAAGTGTTTCAAAGTTACTTATGAACTGTCTACAAGACATCAAAAGCCAGGCTATTGGTAAATAGGACACCATATGTATGGTGTGACCTTGCCAAGGGTACTAGACAAGGGTGTCCTTCACCCCCTTTGTACCCGCCCTCTCGAAGGAGCACTTTGCTCAACTGATAAAACCACTCCTAAATAAGGGAATTTAATTTTGGAGTAGTAGATCATAAGACTTATCTTTTTTCTAATGATAGTTTTCTGATGTTAACAGATTCCGATATATCAACTCCCAACATTCTTCCACCAATGCTGAAACATTGAGTAGGTTTCTAGTTTAAATTAAATGTAATCAAATCTCAATAATCATGTGTATAAAATTCACTACACAGGCAAGGTTATCATTCAAATGGATAAAAACAGTAGTAAGTACGCAGGTATATACATAACGCCTATTTTGCAGAGAGTATATGTAGCTAACTTCCCAGGACTCTGGAGCGAAGTTAAAAAAACCTACAGAGGTAGTCACCCATATTAATATCATGGCTAGGAAGGACCACTACATCAAAAATGAATATTCCTCAGTGACTCAAATACCTCTTTCAGGCATTATAACAAAACATGTGACACATTTGTGTGGCATAGCCATGCCCCCATTGCTTTCTAGATCCCTGCTCCAAAGTGATAGGAAGCTGGGAGGACTTTCTATGCATGAAATAAATATGTATTGTTCCACCTCCCGAATGTGATACAAAGAACAAAACTAGCAGCACACGGACATGGCACTGTGAGGCATAAACTGGATGCATAAACAGTGTAGACCTCAATTGACAGATGTCTGTTTGTTCATACTTCCGGAAAAGAAGGTAAAGGCGATCTGTCTAGAAATCAAAATAATATATTGTTACATGGCTACATTTTCATTCCCATTTACGCCCATCTATAATACCCCCAAATGCAAAGAGCCTCGATTTGTAAACTGGCAACATGGGAAGTGCAAAGTATAATTGGGTCTATTGACTAACCAAAGAATTAAGCCCTTTGAAATTTGCATATTTTAAGGTGCAAGAGGAAGGAAGGCTGAGTTACTTACAAACGCCCGCCTGATCTCTTCTTCCCATTAGTAAAGAAGTAGAAACAAGAGAAATGACAGTTTTACATAAACATTTCCCTAGTTACCAGTGTACTAAAGAGTTCATATCTTGAACTACCAGGTTACGAAAATACCCTCAGTACATCCGAATGTGCAATTTGGGAGAGAAACACAGGCAGAATAATAGAAACTATGGAGAGAAATTAAAAAATTGGTTCGGTATGTACAAGGCAGGAGGAAATCGTGGTATACAACTTTTTATAAGTGGTACATTTCTCCCCAAAATCTAAAACAATCATTTCCACACAAGGTTTGTAGATGCTGGAGAACATGCTGTAGAAAATCGTCATCTATTCATATATGATCGTCATGTCGCTTCTTCCAGTTTTTCTTGAAAGAAAATTCTGAGTAATATTAAGGAACTGGTGGGTTTTACATTAACACCTGAGCATTTAGGGCCAGATGTATCATGATAGGGCCTTGCGAATCGCAAATAGCGATTTTTAAGAAATCGCTATTTCCGAGTCGCAATAGGCCATGTATCACTAATGCGATTCGGAATTAGTGATTTCTTAAAAATCACTATTTGTGGTTTGCGAGGCCCAAATACCGAATTGCAAATTGCGAGAACGCAGATCGCGATTCGGTAACTGAAAATCGCAAATTGCGAGAACGCACACCTGGAGGAGCCTGATGACATCACAAGCAGGAAGTGAGTCATCCCAGGCAGTTTGCAGGTGCCACACCCAAAGTAGCACTCAGAGAGAGACAGCCCAGCCACAGTGAGCAACTCTATGAAGAAGGCAGGACTGCAGAACCACCATGGACACCTCTGCACAGGGAAAGGAGAAGGGAGAAAGGAAAAGGAAACTAAAGTTTAGTGAGCAAGATCTGGAGGTGCTCACAGAGGAGGTTGTGAGGAGCCATAACCGTTTGTTTGGGAAATGCTCACTCCAGGTGCCTGAGAGTGAATAGCGCAGACTCTGGGCAGATATTCAGACCAAAATCTGCACTGTTGGAGTAGCGCAGCACGCTGTGGAGGAAATGAAGAAGAGGTGGTACGACCTGCGGTCCCGTGCCAAGGAGAGGGTGGCTAGGCGACTGCAGGAGGCCAGGAGCACAGGAGGCGGCCCACCCACAGAGACATCCCTCCACCCCAATGGAAGACATAGTGGAGGCGACAATCCTACCAGAAGCAGTCAGTGGGGTCACTGACATCGACACATCCGGCACACTAAGTACCAGTAAAGGTAAGTGCAATATTGAAATGTAACCCCATATGTGTACGTACAAAGCCCCTTAGGAATTAGCAAGTAGGGCAAAGCTTTGTGATAAGTAGTCCATTCCACATCTTAGAAGCAGCACAACAATGCCTTATGGGAGCGGTTGTCCACAAGCCAGAGCAGAAAGTAGCACATTTAATGTTATTAGGCAGAGCGACACCCAGAAGAACACAACACCCACAACATTGTGATGAGAAGTAACTTTACATTTATTACCATTGTGTGACCTTTGGTGATACATACATTACTGACATGCTGCATATTGTCGTTGCAGGTGGCCCAGACCCAGAAGCTACTGCAAGTGCCGTTGTAGGGGATACAGAAACCCACCCTGCATTTGACTCAAACACCAGCTAGTCACAGAATATAGCACCCATCCGACGAAGGGTTAGGGCAGTACCACTACCCGAACTTAGCCAGGACTCCGATGACCTGCAGGATGACTCACACACACCTTCCCCAAGTGGCAGATGCACTGGTATGCAGGAGACCCGGCCACAGCGTAGCACAACAGCACGCAGGATGCCTACGTATGCAGGCGCAGAGGCTTTTGAAGCAGGTGAGGGACGATCAGTGTTCGGTGGCCTGGAATCTGCTATGTTAAAGCAGCAGTGCCTGAAAAACAAAATAATCTCTGCTTTACAAAGGCAGATGCAGGCACACAATACAAACATGGGGGGGCTGCATCGCCAGCTGGAGTGTCTCAATGCGAACCTCAATAAGCTGCATGAGGGACATATCCTAGCATTGGAAAACACCAGGGAGCTGACTGGGGAAGTGAGGGAACTGTGTCATGAGCTGCGCCACAACAGAGTTAGCCACCGCAGGCAGGAGAGACGTTTTATGGGGATGTTTGGTGGTTTTTGTCGCTCTGTCAATCGACTGGCAAATTCAACAGCCCTCATATCATGGCATGCTGTGGCTGCACAGGTGGAGGCAGCGCACAGCAGTAGGGATGTGGCACAAGGTCTGGTGCAGATCACAAATGTGATAGACAATATGATGGGTAACCGCTCCACCACACCAAGTGAACTGGGACTCAGGGACACTGAGGGCACATCTAGCCTCAGCAGCTTAGCTGTGCCCACAACTGGTGCTAGACGTCGCAGTGCCAGGCACAGCACTGTCACTGAGGCAGAAAACAGAGGTGCCAGTGAGGCAACTGCGCACTCGAGTGGCTTGCGTGGCCGGAGAAAATGAGAGTATTGGCCACAGGGGACTGTTAATGTTTGTGCCATACAGGAGACTATGAAGGAATAGTGAAAATCTGTTATCTGCTTTTGTTTATTGTTTCATTTACTTATTGTTGCTGCCAGTGAAACTGATATTACCTGACATTAAGGTAATAAATGTACTTACTACCAGTACAATTGTCAGTGGATTTGTGTTGTTCATACTTACATCTGAAATGGTTGTGCGTGATGTCAGCATGCCTTTGCCTGCCCTCTGCTGCACTGGTCCTGTCTGCTCCCTGAGGCAAGTAGGTCCAGGGAGCATAGTACCTGCACATGGGTGGGTATGCGATGAGTCCTATGTGTTGTGCGCTGCAGTATGGGTTGTAGCTCAGCTATCAGGTCAAGTATCATGGCTGAGTTCAACCTGTACTTCTCAAATATTTCCTTCTCAGTCTGGTCAAAAAGGGTGATGCGCACTCTGAAAATGCGCTCCTGTCTCCTCCTCCCTCTCCTCAAACCTGCCAAGATCCTCATTCTCCTCGCCATGACGTAGAGTGCAGCCATTGTGGAAAAGGGTCTGAGGCATTCTGGGCCTCTTTATATAGGTTGCACCTGGTTTCACTTAGTGGTATTTTGCATGTGCAAAATGCCATTCTGCGAAAAATCGCAATTTGCGATATTTTGGTGCATCGAATTGTGACTTGGTTTTGCGAGTCGCATTTTGCGTCTCGCAATTTCCTAGTTTTGCAATTTAGCTAATTGTGATTCGGTATTTAATGTTGCAAATTGCGAGACGTAAAATGCGACTCGCAAAACCAATTTGCAATGCAAAAAATCTATATTTTTGTGATTTCTTATTTTTGGTCTGTGAATACCTTTCATGCATCGCAGACCACGTTTTTGCATTCGCAAACGCCCATATTTTGCGATTCGCACCGTTTGCCAATGCAAAAACGTTTGATACATCTGGCCTTTAGTAATGATACAGTGGTGAAACCAGAAGGGCGTGCGGGATGTTGCAGTGAGTGGGCGCTTATCACATAATGCTCACAGCAGCTTAGCAAGACATAGCAATAAATTGGAAAAAAGTAGCTCCACCGAATTAAGTACAATGGTCCAAAAGACTCTGGACATTGTCGACAATGTACACAATGTACTCTATGTAAAAAGTGGCCACCACCATTCTGTGACTGGGAAATAGTGTATGAAAGTGAGCTGAGGGAAAACTATGTTTACTTAAAGGGGTGAAAAATTGTGTTATGGTTTCCTGCTATATCTAAAAAAAAAAATGGAGGGGCGTTTCCAAAATGGGCCCTATGAAAGCGTTCTTGGGGCAGATGCTGTGCTACCCCAGGCATCTCGCTGACAAATATTGTGCCTGGAGCAGACCCTAAGCATAGAGGGTGAGGATCGACTCTGCTCTTGCTGGAGAAGCCCCTTAAGAGCATGCAATCCAGGAGCAGGTCGGGTGGGCGCGAGGCCCTTGACCTGAAATCCTTGTCTGGCTGCTTTTGGCTGCCCTCAACCTTCTTCCGTCCTCCATACCCTGTGAGGGCACCGCCTTCCTCTGCAGGGAGAGCGATACCCTGCTGCATCCATTTCGACTCTGGACCTGTGCTACTTGGCAGCCTGACACAGGCACCAGCCTGAAACCATCTCCCTGGGCCATACGCTGCCTGCTGGTGGCGGTGGTGTTAGTTGCATTCCCTCCCTGAGCCTTGCAGCCTCTGCTACCCTCGTACGGCCAGATATGGGCAGTTGGACAGCTCCCCTCTGCTTCCTCCAACCTCCCTCCACTGGGGAACAACTGAAGCCTGGGGTAGAAGTGGCGGGTAAGCCCTCCAACTGGAACTGACGCTGAAGATGGGCCCATTGACCAAGAGGTACGTGGCAGGTCTGGTGTGGCTTAATGTAGTTTCGAGCCACCGTCAACATGGTCTACTCTCTACAATGAATGCCTTCCTCTGGCCTGCGTCTCCTCTGATGTCAAAGGGCTTACTATGCTTAGTGTCTCACAAACAATAGGAGCATTCTTGGATGCTGGTCACTTTATGGACAATTTTGGATGTGGCCTTAAGACGGTTGGAGGTGTTCTAGCCTGCACTGAGGACTCTGCCATGTCACCTGTGTACCCTACAGCTTGCAAGGACGCTCCTAATTCTGTCTGAACATTGTTGTTGCTACCTGTTGTGCGACACTTGGGACCGACTCAGAGTTTGATACTTCAGCTTTCCCTTACATGCTTAGTCCCATCAACAACACCCTGCCTTTCGCTCTACAGTGGGTGTGCGGGTACCTACTGGAAAAGTCACCCATTGCCATCACTGGATTCTCAGCATTATTATAGTCATACCTCAGATGCTCCCGAAGCAGATTACCTCAAATGGGCAGCCCTCACAGTGGTAGTCCCCTTTGCTCCTGAGATATTGCTTCTGGCCCTCCATCGAGTGCACCAGACACTGTTTCCTAAGACTCTTGGGGGAGACTCAGTACTGGCAGACACCGTATGGACCCTGAGGAGCCTTTCGACTGCTGGAACCGGAGCTCGCTCACGGCACTGCCATGATTTCACAGTGAAACATTAAAAAGGTTGCCACCCTTAAAGACATTTTCACCAAGCCGCCATTGAAGAAACCGGATCAGAATGGTGATGCACCCTTGACTGCACCTCTCATAGCAGAGACAGCTGTGAGAGGTTCCCAAGAAGAAGACGCACCAGTTACGAGGGCGTTCTTGGAAAATCTCTTTGGGACCCTCAGGGAACACATCATTGCACTCAAGCGGGACATAGCAGTAGATGTGAAGGATATCAGGTGTGATCTTGGTGACCTGGGTCAACAAGTTGACTGTTTGGAGCAAACCAATGATTCCTCCGAGGAAGAACTGAATGGGGACCACTGAGAACCTAATAAGCTGAGAGATAAAAACATGGAACTCCACTACCAGCTAGAAGATCTTAAAAACAGACACAGGTGCTCCAATGTATGCATAAAAGGGTTCACTTGCATGCAGCATCTGGAAAGTTGTTTTGCCATGTGGCCACAGAACTTGCAGACCAGGACATCCTTCTTGACCGTACCTACAGGGTGGGACGCCCAGCCTGCTCTCCAGGACAACTACAGGATATAATCACTAGTCTTCATTATTATAGACAGAAGGAGTCCATCATGTCCCTGGTGCTTGACAGAAATGCCATTGACTTTGAAAGTACAAAGGTTTGACTTTATCAGGATCTTTCCCCAATAAACCTACAGCTCCGTAGGACCCTATGGCCTCTGACTGACTTCCACCACAATAAAGGGATTAAATACAATTGGGAGCACCCCTTCTGACTCCAAAATGTTTGGAACAGTAAGACTAGGAGTATCCAAAGTTTTGATGAAGCCTGTTCACTGCTGGATATGATCGCTTTCCAAGGGGACCCCACCACTCAGTCCCTATCTGTATTCTCAACATCCCCTCCTCCAGAGTTATGCTGTTCTGCAAATCCAACAAAGAAGCAAGTTTGTAAACCCTCAGAGACTGAGAGCCGCAAGTAAAGGGTGGCGCTGTGAGGCCAAATCCAACATGGCAACAGTGCATCAGAACCAGACAGTGAACATTGACAGACTGGGTATTCTGTGGCCGTCCACATGCCGGCAAACTGGGCAGGTGATGGGCCCACTCTGCAAGGCCCTTCACTCATATTGTGTGAAGCTTGCAGGGGCCCGGAGAGAGGCCCCCTCAACTGTTGCTGTGTTTTCTAGTGGCTGAACTCCCTGGCTACATCACGCTGGAGAATGATATGAATTGTTGCCGACGACATGGACCCTCAAGTTTTGGTTTCCTATGTTCCCAGGTGGGGAAACAACTTGTTGAACTGTTTCGTGTTCTTCCCTTCTTCCCCCACCCAACAAGGTGTGCTTTTCCATATACACTGCAGGCACCACATTGCAGCCAAGCGTATGGGGGAGTAAATGAGTGCCATATGGCCTTTTTTGCTCTCTATGGCTCCCTCATACTTGCTTACCTATGATTAACATTCTTAGCTTGAGTGTCAGAAGTCTCAACGCCCCAGTGAAAGACCTTGCACTCCTTTCCTTTCTCAGGGATGCTAAATGCAACATTTGCCTTATACAAGAAACCCAGATGTTTAAAGCTGACTGGAAGCGCTTACGCTCCTGGTGGTTTGACAGCCAATACTTCTCCTTGGGACAAGGGAAGAAGGCAGAGGTGGCAGTTTTCCTAGCTACTTCTCAGGGAGGTTGACTCAAACACATATTGAATTGCCTGAATGATCACATGTTTACACAGGCAAACCTCCATTCCCCCAATGACCACCAAGAAGCGTTCCTTAAGGAAGCAATAGGCCACGTCTTTGCCACTCCTGACAAAGACATCATCATAGGGGGAGACTTTAGCATAGAACTTGATGCACATCTGGATAGGTCCATCCCAGAGTGCAAACACTGGCTAGCAGATGTAGGGTTGGTGGACGTGTGGCAACAAAAACACACAACCGCAAAGGATTACACCTTTTCTCCGCTGCCCACCAGACATATGCCAGAACTGACTTCTTTCTCACATCCCCATGCATTGCTACCATGACTGCAGCAGTGGATATTGGATTTCGGGCCTCTTTGACCATTCCCCCATCATAGTAGCCTTTCCTAGCTCCATACCACCCCACACTTGACACATCAGGCAAGCTCCTTACCTTTCAGAAATGGTCAGTGATATCACTGCCACGATCAGTTCCTTCTTAGCTACTAATGACACACCTACTATTACTGTGGAACATGTTAATGATCATTATAGAGGGTCAGTTAATAGCTATAGCAGTTTGCCACAGATGTGATACCCGAGCTCAGTTGGAGATCAAAATAAGGGAATTAGAAGCATCACACAAATACACTGGTTTGTTTGCAATGTAGCGCCAACTTATTGTGGCTCGCAAACACCTTTAACCCCTAGATATAGATGGGCAGAAAATGACCTGTTACACATGAAACAGAAACATTTTATAGGAGAGAACAAAGTGGGACACTTATTAGCCCACTGCCTTTGCTCCCCAGCTGTTCAGCACAGGGTGGATAAGCTTGTGGAATCCGACAGTGCCACAAAACATCAGGATGGGCTGATCATACAGGAATTTGAATTTTTCTATGCCATTTTGTACATATCGGAGGAGCTAGATGCTGAGAACACTGCTTATTTGGCACATCTACCCCTGGCTCATGTCCCTCAGGGAGAGACTTCCACAGTAGATGGGAATATCACCCTCAATGAAGCCCTCATGGCCATTCAATGCTTACAGTAAAGGAAGGCTCCTGGGCAAGATGGTTCCAGCTCAGACTTCTATAAAACATTTGGATAATTATTAGGTTCCATGCTGGCACGCCTGTTCAGCTCCTTTACCCTGACAGATGAAATGCAATTTTCCACGATCATGTAATGCCCAAGCCCGGTAAGGATCTTGAGCACTGCTGCTCCTAATATCCTTTCCCCTTTACAGGTGTTTTGGCACATTGGCCCTCATTATAACCCTGGTGGTCGGAGATAAAGCGGCAGTAACACCTGTCAACAGGCCGGCAGTAAAAAAAATTGAATCATGAGCACGGCGGAAACCGCCAACACAAACAGCCTCTTTAACGCACCGACTGCCACGGCGGTAGCAACAAACACCGCGGCGGTAACCGCCAACAGCCAGGCAAAAAACAATGTACCGCCCACAGCATTACAACACGCCTATCTGCCAGCTTTTCTGGGATGGTACCAATGCCGTCAAAAGCACGGCGGAAACAGAACACTGAAGGGAAACAACTCACCTCTCGACACTCAAGGAAGAACCACGACGCCATGGAGCTCGAGCTGCACTTTTTTCCAATGCTGGTGTACCTTCTCATACACCAGGAACAAGAACGCTGGTAAAGATGACCACGGTGAGTACTGCACCTAGCACATGAGGGAGGGGAGAGGAAAAAGAGAGTGACAAACACACGCAACAAACACCATACAAACAAACAGATGCAACAACATTACATATACACCCAGTAACCCTCAGGAATAACGCAAGGATAAAAGGAATTGATTAAATTGAGTATAGTATTATAAATGTAGAAAAATATGTTCTTAAAGCAATAAACAGTATGTACAATATATTCAAAAGGAGGGACAATGCCCACTCCAAAATGTCCGTGTCCCACTGGGCCATAACACATAGTCCAAGGCCACACTTGACTCCTGCCTCAATACTGAGCAAACACTGTAGGAGCATCAGGTCAAAAACACACAGGCACCTCAGGGGGACAGGGAATGGGGGGGCACCTCAGCCAGAAGATGGTACAACGCCACTGGCCTGGAGGGGGCTCCTTGCCCACTGCTTGGTCCTGAGGAGTGCAAAGCCACAGTCTCTCTAGTGGGTGGTTTGCCCACAGCTTGGTCCTGGGGAGTGCAAAGCCTCAGTCTCTCTAGTGGGTGGTATGCCCACTGCTTGGTCCCGGGGAGTGCAAAGCCACAGTCTCTCTAGTGGGTGGGCTGCCCACTGCTTGGTCCTGGGGAGTGCAAACCCACAGTCTTTCTAGTGGGTTGTTTGCCCACTGCTTGGTCCTGGGGAGTGCAAAGCCACAGTCTCTCAAGTGGATGCCTTCTTCCACTGGTTCTGGAAGGGGCTTTGTGCCCGGTGTGCTTCATCCTGGCAAGAAGGGGCTGAGTGGATGCCTTCTTCCACTGGTTCTGGAGGGGGCCTTGTGCCCAGTGTACTTCCTCCTGGCAAGGAGGGGCTGAGTGGATGCTTTCTTCCACTGGTGCTGGAGGGGGCCTTGTGCCCAGTGTGCTTCATCCTGGATAGGGCAAGGTCACAGTCTCTCACCTGTGTGTCATACTGACAGGTGTTGCAGGGGGCAGGACGTACTGCAGCCCATGTAGTCACCACTATACACTGCTCGCCTGCAGTGACAGCTGCTCAGTGGATGCCAGTTGCGCTGCAGGTGGTGGTGCTGGCAGTGGTGGTGGTAGCCTCCAGGCCTTCACCTGCAGTCTCGGACGGCTTCCCACTGGGGCTGCTGCTGCTGGCAGTGGTGCTGCTGGCAGAGATGCATGTGGTGGTGCTGGCCACAGTGCAGGTGGCGGTACTGGCAGTGGTGGTGGTAGCCTCCAGGCCTTCACCTGCAGCTTCAGGCGGCTGCTCACTGGGGCTGCTGCAGCTGGCAGTGGTGCTGCTGGCGGCGGTGCATGTGGCGGTACTGGCCACGGTGCAGGTAACGGTGCTGGATGCAGTGCAGGTGGCGGTGCTGGCAGTGGTGGTGGTAGCCTCCAGGCCTTCACCTGCAGCCTTGGATGGCTGAAGTGCCATGGCTGGTGTTGTGTGCCCCTTCCTGCCCTTGGCAGATGATGGTGCCTCCTTGCTTCTGCCAGATGGTGTCTTTTTCTTGCCCTTGCTGGTTGGTGGTGCCTCCTTCCCCTTGCTGGCTGGTGTCCTCTTCTTGCCCTTGCTAGGTGGCAGACCCTTCTTGGCCTTGGCAGGTGGTGCTGGCAAGCTGGCTGGGCTGACGGGTGCCTCCTTGGAGCCTCTCACACCTCCAGTTGCTGCAGAAACCACAGTAGCCGTGGACTGGGTGGCTGAGGTGCTGGGCTGGATTCTGGCCACCCTGGCCCTAGGTGAAGGACGGGGGGAGGGGAATAGGTCGATGTTTGCGAGGAAAAGCTTCATAGGGACACTGGGGTGGGAAGAGGGTGAAGGTTTGGGTGTGGAGGAAGAGGACGTGGTTGTAGGAGGTGTCAGTCTGCTGTGTTTAGGTGCAGGTGCATGGGCTGGATGCTTTTGTGAGGTGGATGGCTGCTGGGTGTCTGAGTGCTTGTTTTGTGTACTTTGGGAGGAGGGGTCCCAGACACAGTGGGAGAGGACACAGGGGACGTGAGCATGGATGTGGGGGTGGTGACTGCCAGTGAGCGGCGTATAGTGATAAGCGTGCTGGTGATGGAGGTAGTGGATTAGGATGTAGTGCATGCAGGTGTGAGTGGAGACACTACTGGGAGGGAGGTGGATGAGGAGGAAGAGGGGGACACAGTTGAGGCAGTGGCTGTTGGTGTGTCTGCATGTGGATGGTGGTTGTGTGAGTGCCTGTGAGATAAAGTGTGGTGCTTGTGTTTGCCTGAGCCACTTCTGTGTGTTGATTTGGGTGGATGCTGGTCTGAAGGTGAGCTTGGGATAGGCTGGGGTTGAGGGGATAGGGACTGCGTAGAGGAGATTGGAGGGGGGAGGCTGGAGACAAGGACAATGGCTACCATTAGTGAGTTGGCCAGAGCCTGGAATGGTCTCTGTTGGGCCGCCACCCCAGAGTGAATGGCCTCCAGGTATGCATTTGTTTGTTGCAGAATGCCCTGCGACACCCTGGATGGCATTCAGTATGGTTGACTGCCCAACAGAGCAGGATCTCAGGAGGTCAATAGCCTCCTCACTGAGGGCAGCAGGGCTGACTGGGGCAGGGTCTGAGGTGCCTGGGGCAGAGGAGATGCCCACCCTCCTGGGTGAGCGGGTATGGGTAACATGCTGAGGAGCTGCTGGAAGGAATATGCTGGTACGGGGGTGCCTGCTGTATCTGTAGTTGGGGTGGGCACAGAGGTGTCCGCCACCACCAGGGAGCTGCCACCGGAGAATGTGTTGCTGTCGGTACTGTCCCCTCCAGTCTCCGACGTGGTGCTCCCCTTGCCCTCCGTCCCATTGGTGCTCTCACTGTGCGTGGATTCGGCCGCCAGGCCCATGTGGGATGCATCTCTCTCTCTCTCTGTCGCTGGTGCCTCTGCTTCTCCACCAGATGATACTAATGCACACAAGGACAGGGTGACAAAACAAAAAGGGGGGGGAGTGACAGAGGATATACTTTGTCAATGCCAGCAACAATACTACCGTTGGCATGGAAATAGGACCATAGATGGAGGAGAACATGGCGGCCAGCTAGTGTGCGGGCCGCAGGAGGATCCCTGGGCCCGATCCTGACTTTTTGCAGTGCTAGGAAAATAAGGCGCGGAAACGCGTCAGTTTCTTTTCTCTTTCCTCCTTACCGGAATCTCAATGCGCTGGGCCGAGGTGGAGTGGGTGCGGCACGGAGAGAGCCTGAGTCAGGCAGCGCGTGAGCTTCAGCACGGCAGGGAAGCAGTGGCTAGGATCCCCCTCCGGGGAAGAGGCGGCAGAGGCGGCACAAGTCGCGGTGTCGCCCTAGAGGCTGGTGATTCTGCAGAAAGTCTACACCCCTGGCTGGCAGAGGAGACAGGCAGGAAAGGTAATGTGCCCCCCCCCCAATTGTAGGACTGCCCCACTTAGGCTCATGCATGGAGGAACAGAGGCAAAAAAAAAATAAGTATATCGGAATGCATGGCCCTTGGGTGTTGAGTAAAAGGAAAGGGGGTACAGCAGGAGGGGTGGCAGGACTAAGTAAACCTGACATAGCATACTCTCTGAGGAGCGGCAAGAGGATTTTGGGATCTAAGGGAGAAGATCTGAATACTGGGGGAAATTTTATGACCAAGAGAGTCAAATCAGGCGTAACGATAGAACGAGTGGAAAGGCCCCCCCGAGTTTAAAAGGAGTGAATTTACTGAATAAAGAGCGCAGGATTACTCCCTCTTTAAAAACATATTTTAGAGTTTTACCCAGTACCCTAAGCATGGAGGGGAGTGAGTCTGGACAAGGGGGAGTTCTGGAAGATCGGGCAACTCGAATTCGGCAAATTCAGTGTAGCCCGATTATGTTTCAAGTTCTGGAAGGAGCAGATGGGGGCGAGTTGGAAGTTAATGGGCCCCCAGGGCAGGGAGCAGTAGTCCACTGTACCAGTGGGGTGCAGAATGGAGGATCGCAGGAATCGGATATGGATAATCCACCAGGTCCTAAAGGGGGTAATCAGCAGCTCGGCTTGGATCCGGGGCACCAGCTGGTGGATCAGAGACACGAGGTTCCCCTAGAATTCCTCCCCGGGGTATAGAAGGGCATGAGCGGGTTTTGGCAGAGGAACCCCTGGAGCAATCTATAACAGGAATGCTGATAGCACTTTCCCTGGAGGTCAAGGGTGGTTTTGAGACCTCGAATGCTAGCCAAAAGGAGATAAGAGGTTTGTGTGAGACTCTTGGAGAGAAGATAGATGAATTGGCAGGTAGGACGGCCGCCCTGGAGGAAGAAGTTGGAGATTTGAGGACGGCGGTGGAAAGAAACAAGGTGGAAATACAGAGTTTAAGAACAGGAGAAGACGGTGTCCTGTTGAAGTTGGAATCTCTGGAGAATAATCAGAGAAGGAATAATCTGAGGTTCTTAAAGGTACCAGAAGGTATGGAAGGGGGGGACTTGAAAAGGTTTGTAGTGCGCCTGATCAAACAAGAAGTACAGGTTGAAGATACGGAAGAAGCCATCGCAAGAGATATTCAAAGGGTGCACAGGGACCCGTTTCAGAAACTGCCCAATAAGGATAAGCCCAGGAAAAACCTGGTTTGTTTTCAGAATTTTATGCGATTAAGGAGCGTATCCTGTCTGCTGCACTAAAAAAGAGGTTGTTAATGGTGGAAGGCACGAACTTTGAGATCAGGACAGACTTATCAAGTGTGACTTTAAATAAGCAATGGGAACTAGGGAGAAGAATTGAGGTCTTAAAGGGGCTTGGAGCCACCACCCAATTAAAATTCCCAGCTACTTTGAAGGTAATGGCGAACAACAAAACGTATAATTTTAGAGATTGTAAAGAGGTAGATGAGCTGATCAAAACTTTGGAAAAAAGAGATTAAGGTAGGAGGGATGTAAATTTTTTTTTTCCTTTTTTCTTTTCTTCACAATTAAAATCCACGGGTCCAGGGAGTCCTCCTGAGGCGTTTTTGCCTAGATTAGGAATAGAGTGGGTTCTCCTAGGGAGTAGGGGGAGGGGATGGAGGTGGGGGTTAGATCAGGGGTGATGGGGGAAGGTGGGGGTAATCACTGAGTGGGGAACATGGGAGAAAAATAAAAAATAAATTCCTCATTCAGTAGATTTCTTTGTGGTTTAGACGATAGGTGAGAATGAGTTGAGACTTTTGTCCTGGAATATCAATGGTCTCCGGGTAGTAAAGAGGCAAAAATGATTGTTGCAATATTTTAGGGATGCACAATTTAATGTGTTAGTTCTGCAGGAAACACATCTGTCCAACAAAGAGTGCATTAAGGTATTTAGACCATGTAGGTGGGTACAGCAGATCTCGAGTACTACTCAGGCCGGGGGAAGTAAAGGGGTGGCTATTATAATTAAAAATCACCCTAAGATTTTCTTCCAGTTTGGACCAGTCGATAAGGCTGGAAGGTGGGTTATCGGAAAACTGGTAGCGTTTGATTCAACGTTTATTTTGGTGGCTTATTATGGGCCTAACAAAGATGACCCTGCACCTTTGGAGGACCTATTTCGACAGTTGATTCAATTTTCCAATCCAATAATATGGATGGGAGACTTTAATGTTGTGTTGAGTTATCAACTTGACAGATCCTCTGGTAGTAGATCGATATTCAATCAAAAGATGCGCTCCAGTCTACTAATTATGATGTCGCAGTTGGGCTTACATGATATATGGAGAGTAAGGATGGGATTAAAACGGGGATACACATACAATAATAAAAAATATAGGCACCAATCAAGAATAGATTATGCTTTGGTAGATGGGAGGATAAGAGATTGCGTAGGGGAAATAGTTCATGTTGGAGTTCACCTATCGGATCACTCTGCAGTCAGTTTGAGTATTCGGTTAAAAGGTAGAGTAGCCCAGGATAGATGGACGTTAGATAGAACCTTATTATTAGACAATGGTATAGTTGCAGGATTAAGAGCAGATACAGAGGAGTTTTTCAAGTTTAATGTGGGGTCATTGTCACTTGCAATGGTGTGGGATACTTTTAAAGCCTTCCTGAGAGGTAGATTGATAAGAGCGGCCTGGGTTAAAAGGAAAGAGTATAAGGAAGAAATTAGTAGGTTGGAAGAGCGCATACAACAAGTGGAGTGGGAGCTGATAGATCTAGCTCTGGAAGAAGAGGAAAAAATTGGAAAACTTGCTAAACTACATCAAAAGTTAAGGTATGACATTTTAGCAGTGGTGGATAAAAGGATCAAGGAAAGGTGTCTGGCAAATAGAGCTGCCCACTTTGAGTATGGGGAGAATTGTGGGAAATTGTTGGCCTGGAAAATAAGGACAAATCTAGGCAGGAATAACGTGGTTAGGATTCAGGATAAAGAGTCAGGTCTCATTTCTAATAGTAATGACGAGATCCGGGAGATCTTTCGAAATCACTTTAAGGAGCTGTATACAGAAGATTTAGAAGTGTCACCAGAAAAAGTTAAAAAATGGTTGAGGGATCTGACTTAATGGCCCTGGAGGAGGAGGATAATAAAGTTTTGAATGATCCTATTGGGCAAGAAGAAGTGGAGCAGTGTATACAGACAGGGAAGCTGGCGAAAGCCCTAGGGCCAGATGGATTACCTTTTGAGATTTACAGAGCTCCAGGAGGTAGTATAACAACATTCCTAACTGGATTATGTAATAATATTTTATTGGAAGGTGGTATGTGTCCCGCTTCTTGGAAGGAGGCCATTATTACCCTGATTTTAAAACCAGGAAAGGACCCCAAAAGTTGTGATTCGTATAGGCCGATCTCCCTATTAAACTGTTATTATAAAGTATTTACAAAAGTTCTAGCAAGGAGACTGGGGGGAGCTTTAGGTAAATTGATTCAGGAAGATCAAAAAGGTTTCATAAAGGAGAAATACATGGAAGAGCTGACTCAGTGGCTGATAGGCTCCATAGATATAGCTAAAGTATACAAGGAGCCATTGGCCTTAGTGATGATCGATGCCACAAAAGCCTTTGGCAGAGTTAATTGGGCGTATTTGGGTACCCTCTGTGAGGCTTTTAATTTGGGAGAGAAATTAACTAGGGCATTGCAGACAATATATCAGAATGCGGAAGCAAAAATCTTGGTCAATGGTACTTTAACGCGCCCCTTTAAAATTGGGAGGGGAACTAGACAGGGTTGTCCACTATCACCATTGTTATTTAACATGTATATTGAACCCTTGGCTTGCAAGATTAGAAGAGAACAGAAGATAATCCCATTTATAGCTGGGGCTTTGAGTAGGAAAATTGCTTTGTATGCAGATGACCTGATGGTGTATACAGCGAATCTACAGCAAACCCTACCAGTTTTGGAAGAACTGACAAGGGAATTTGGGGAAGTTAGCAGAGGTTAATTTTATGAGAGTTATGTCAGATGTCAGCAATTAATGAAGAGTTGGGTTAATCTACCTCTTACTATTTATGGGAGGGTTAATTTAGTGAAGATGACGATATTACCAAAGTTATTATTTATTTTCAATGCGGTCCCTTTGAAATATAAGAAAGAATGGTTGGGTAAATTACAAGATAGAATTAGCAGCTTTATTTGGGCCTCCAAAGGTGTACGAATTGCATGGAAGAAATTGAGAAGAAGGAAGGAGAAGGGAGGGTTAGCACTGCCAGACCTTCAATATTATGCCATTAAGAACATGAGGGGGGCATTGAATGTGTCAAAGATTTCAGAGCTGGGGCAGGTCCTTAAAGTTATGATGGAGTCCAATTATGATACACAGTCAGGGTTCCTCTATAAATTTGGGGATCCTAAATATTTCAAGAAGGCGAGGTTTAAAATATTGCAAGACTACGCTAACGTTTGGTATGACTTAAGGAGGACTACCAAGTTACCGTTTTATAGTAAATATGCGCCTCTTTGGGATGCTCCGGGCTCACCGGAATGGACAAGAGACATCTTGGCTAAACCTTTGAAGGAGGCTGGGCTGGTGCAATGGGGACAGCTTTGTATTGACGGGGAGTTACTCGCCTATGAGGACCTTAATATAAAGGTAGATGGATTTCTTTCCAAATTTAAATACTTGCAAATATGGAGTTGGGTGAAGAGCGTCAAGGAAGAGGTGGGTGGTTCTAATAAATTGGAAGAATTATTATATCAAGACCCTGCGGGAAAGAAAGAAGTTGCAAGATGGTTTTGGACATTAATTGAAACGGTGGATGGAGAATTTCGCCTGCCTGAAAAAATCTGGGGAGAATGCTTGCCAGGAGTACAGATAAGAGAATTATGGCAAGTATCTATTACATTATTGTATTCTGCATTCAAACTTGCCTGTCTAAGACAAAATCATTTGTTTTCCATTCACAGGGCCTTCTGGTCCCCAGGGAAACTGTCTAAACTGATGGAAGGCACCCAGGTTAGCTGCAAAAAGTGCGGCATGGATCTAGCAGGCGACATTCACATGTTTTGGGAGTGTACCCAGCTCAGTTTGTTCTGGAAAGAGGTTGGTGAGATAGTGAACAGAATTATACCCCTAGAGTACCAGGTAAGCCCCTCCTTAGTTATTTTTGGTTGTCAATTGGATTCCAGGAATTAAACAAAAGATAATGCCAAATTACTTTTCTATATGATGCTGTTAGCAAGGCGGGAGATATGTAAGAAATGGATAAGTGCTTCTCCCCCGACGGCGCTAGAGTGGAAGGATTCACTAATATATATTTTAACTTTAGATGTAAGGGATAAAGAAGCAAATAAAAAGTAAAAATTTTGGGACCCACTGAAAAGATGGTTGGAATCGCTAGAATGAGGTTTTGTCCTGTGATTATGCCAAGGCGGGTTTCCGGCAGCTTTGAAGGTGGGCCGGTGAGGCTTTGCTAATCAGAGATGCGGGCTGTCCTGGACAGGAGTCTCTAGGGGGAGATTGATTGTTATTTGAACTGATCTCCCTCATCGAGAGGCTGGATAAGTGAATGAGGACAAAAAAAAAAAAAACACTACCGTTGGCATACACAACTCACAGCCCTATGCACTAGGCCATGCACTACCAGTTACAATGCTAGTCACCAGCCCAGCTGCACACCTGAAACCCACAGGACCCTGCACATTAGTAGATACCCACTAACATTATTGGGGTTGGAGTGCATCTGAGCTTGCCCATCATTGAACATACCCTGCCATGTTCCTCCTGGCCTAGGGGCACCCACAGCCCACATCCCCCACCCAGGTAATACCTTAACATGCGCAAAGTCATGATTCTGAATCTGTACTCACCCCCTTGTGGCTGCTGTGATGCCTTCAAGTGCCCATCCAACTCCAGATAGGCCACCACCAGGATGCGGAACATCAGGGGGGTCAGGGTACGACGGCCACCCCTTCCTTGTTGGGAGGCCAACCCCAGCTTGGCATCCGCCGTCTTCCTTGCCCAGCAGCGCAGGTCCTCCCACCGTTTGCAGCAGTGCGTACTCTGTCTGTCAAAGACCCCCAGGGTCCGCACCGCCTTAACGATGGCACGCCAAATACCATTTTTCTGATGGACGTTGACATGCAGAAAAAATACAGCAGAAAAGGTATTAGTCATACCGTCCGGACTGTTATACTCATGGCCCAACATATCCCCCCCATCCCCTTACATACATAAATTGACCACCATACATGCAGCACTCTGTCCAGGATTCTAAGACCCCCCCACACGAGGCTTACACACACAGCAACCCATACATTCATGCCCCACCCATCATACTCACAGTGTACTCACCTGTTTGTCTGGAGGACAATAGAATAAAGGGTACTGGGGTAGGATCCCATCCAACAGTCTCTCCAACTCCTCCAAAGTGAAGGCAGGAGCCCTTTCCCCAGACACTTGAGCCACTGTCGCTTCCAGACATAGGTCACAGCAGCACTTGCAGTGTAGGTCCTCTCCTGTTGAAGGTCAGGTAGGAAGTGAGTGAACAGATAGAAAATGGCAGTCACGTCCTCAGTGGTGCGTACCGTCACTGCCGGCGTACATCACCATTGGCTCTTGGAACCCATAGGCCCTAATGATAACCAATGCGGTGTTGCACGGCGGTCATCGACTGCCGACCACAACAGCGCACAACGCCAGCGGAATTATCTCATTTCCACTTGTCCCTCCTTACAGGTAAGGCAGCCGCCATTTCAGGTGGGCACAGGCCATGGCACCTAACTGCGTCACAGCAGACATTGGCACATCAACTGACTTACGATTTCACATACTGTTTCTGTAAAGCAAAAATTGCACGTTAATGTTGAAATATGTGTGAAGATGACCTTCTGCTCACCGGTTTTGAGACATCCCCCTGTGTACAGACTCCTGGTGGACCTGGTAAAAATATCCTGACCTATAGACTTGATAGGGCCACAATCCAAGAACTGTGTGCCCAATGGGAGCCAGACCTGATATCTCTTATCCGCCACCCCACTGGGATCCCCCTTCTAGTGCAGGTCCTGTCAGTGCTCCATTTCCTGACAAGTGGTTCCTTCCAAGTGACAGCGGCCATGGCATCAGGGATGTCACAGCCTATGTTCTCAAATGTGCTAACTAGAGTGTTGTCTGCCCTGCTGAAACACATGCGCAGCTACATTGTATTCCCCCAGGTGGAGGATTTGGCCACAGTGAAGGCTGACTTCCATGCACTGGGACATATCCCCAGCATCATTGGTGCCATTGATGGTACACATATTGCATTTGTCCCTACCTGGAGAAATTAACAAGTGTTCAGAAATAGAAAAAGCTTTCACTCTCTGAAGTGCAGATGGTGTGTTTGGCGGACCAGTACATCTCCCATGTTAATGCAAAGTTTCCTGGCTCTGTGCATGATGCCTTTAACTTGAGGAATAGCAGCATCCCTTATGTGATGTCTCAACTCCATAGGCACCGGGTGTGGCTAATAGGTGAGCCCATGGTTCCCACCCAGTTGATGTAGGTATATGGGTGTGAGTTTGTCCCCAAGGGTGAGTGTGTAGCTAGCAGGTATACCTCAATATTTGCAGGTGACTCTGGTTACCCCTACCTCTCATGGCTGCTGACCCCAGTGAGGAATGCCAGGACAAGGGCAGAGGAATGTTATAATGAGGCACATGGGCGAACAAGGAGGATCATTGAGAGAACCTTTGGCCTCCTGAAGGCCCGATTCCGGTTTCTCCATCTGACAGGTGGATCCCTGTACTACTCACCCAAGAAGGTGTGCCAGATCATCGTTGCTTGTTGCACAACCTGGCCTTAAAACGCCAGGTGCCTTTTCTGCAGGAGGATGAGCCTGGGGATGGTTGTGTGGCAGCGGTGGAGCCTGTGGACATTGACGAAGAGGAGGCAGAGGAAGAAGATGTGGACAACAGAACTACACTAATTCAAAAGTACTTCCAGTGACACACAGGTAAGATACTGTAACTTCACCTTCCATTGCAGTTTTGTGTTGGACATTGAACATGGCGGCCTGATTTCCCAATTTCTATGGCCACTTACTGTACCCTTTGGCATCTCTGTTTTCAGATCTCTGTGCCCCACTCTGGTGTGTTTAATGCTGGCCACTACAGGACATACCTATGTAAATATTACAGTACATTTGAATTGCAATGTTTACAGTTTGTGAAACTAATATATATGTCAAATAAGCGTCGGCAGAGGTAGAGGGCTGTTCTCTGGTGTGGCTAGTGTCAGGGGCCCGCTGGTGTGCCACTGCCTCCCTCATGATGTTGGCCAAGTCTGCCCGCACCCCTGCAATGGTGACCAGGGTGGTGTGGATGTCCCTCAGGTCCCCCCTGATCCCCAGTTACTGTCCCTCCTGCAGCCACTGGGTCTCCTGCAACTTGGCCAGTATCTGGCCCATGGTCTCCGGGGAATGGTGGTATGCTCCCAGGATGTTGGTGAGTACATTGTGGAGAGTCGGTTCCCTGTGCATGTCCTCCCCCTGTTGCACAGCAGTCCTCCCAGCTTCCCTGTTGTCCTGTGCCTCTGTCCCCGGAACCGTGTGCCCACTGCCACTGACCCAGGTCCCTGATTGTCCTGTGTTTGTGGGGTTGCCTGGGGTCCCTGTAGTGGTGGACACACTGCTGATTGACATGTCCTGGGGACAGAAGGGACAGAAGGATGGGCCTGCTGGGTGGGTGCTGTGGTGGTATTTCCTGAGGGGGCAGGCTCTGTGGAGGGTTGGTACTGTGCCTGGGTAACCAACTTTCCAGAGGACCCTGATGGGCCAGGTTGGTCATCGTGATCCAGGCGTGCAGAGCTACTGTCATCACTGTGGGCCTCTTCTGGGGGGGACTGGATGTGTCTTGCACCTCCTCTTCGGTGACGTTGAGTGGGATTCCTGAGGGGATGTAGATGCAGTGTTATTGTTTTTGCGTGTGCCATCTTGTGCATGGGTATGTTTCACTCTATGGTTGTTATTAGCAAGGCAGCTTTGGCTTGTGTGAGTTGTGATTGGTTTGGCTGATTGTCACTAGTGTGCATGCTGTGGTGATGGGTGTCCATGCAGGTCTGTGATGGGGGTCCATGCATTGGTGTTGCATGCAGGGCTTGGTATTGGGATGGGTGGGTTGTGATGGTGGGGTATATGTGAGGTGGTGGGGTGATGGGAGTGAGGGTAGGGGTTGTTGTTTGTGATGGCATGCAGGTAGGGTGGGGGATAAAGTAGTAGTGATTTGACTTACCAGAGTCCAGTCCTCCTGCTACTCCTGCCAGTCCCTCAGGATGCATGCTCACCAAAACTTGCTCCTCCCATGTTGTTAGTTGTGGGGTAGGAGGTGGGGTCCACCGCCAGCCCTCTGTACTGCTTTCTGGTGTCTTGCAACCACTGAACATTCCTTCCCTGTAGGTCGTTCCACCTCTTCCTGATGTCATCTCTTGTTCTTGGGTGCTGTCCCACAGCGTTGAAACTGTCCACAGCTTTCCGCCATAGCTCCATCTTCTTTGCAATAGATGTCTGCTGCACCTGTGATCCGAATTGCTGTGGCTCTACCCGGATGATTTCCTTCACCATGACCCTTAAATCCTCCTCTCAGAACCTGGGGTGTCTTTGTGGTGCCATGGGTGTAGTGTGAGTGGTATATGTGAGGGTGTGTGGGGTGATGTGTTGGGGTGTGTGCAGTGAGGTGCGTGGATGGTGTATGGGTGATGGTGTTTTGTGGCTCAGATTCAGTGGGTGCTCCTGGCTTGTCTCTCTCTCGCTTGCCAAAATCTTTGGGTCGTAAAGGGTTGTGGGTAGTGTGTGTGTTTTATATTGGTGTGGGTGTGGTGTGTTTATGTGTGTCAGGTGTGTGTAGTTTGAATTGTCTAATGTGGTCTAGTTTTGTCTGTGTGTGTATACTTTGAGCGTGGCGGTCTGTACCGCCAATGGTTTACTGTGGTTGAATGACCACTGCGGTGATTCGTGGGTCATGATGCTGTTTGCGTATTTCTGTTGGCGTAACGGTGTGGGTTTTGGTACCGCCAGTTTATCACTGAACTTTGAGCTGGCGGACTTGTGTGTGTGTGTCTGTATAGTGGCGGATTTCTATGTGTGGGTCATAATACGGGTAGCGGTGTACCGCTGCGGTCTCGGTAGGCTGGTGGTAGTCAGCATGGCGATAAGCAGCACTTACCACCAATGTTGTAATGAGGGCCATTGTCTTTTGACTTATATACAAGGCCTAGTGGATCCTGGCCAAATTGTATTTATACCTGTGAGAGGTTGTTGTGATAACACAAAGCGTATTTGTCATCTGTTGGATAAGAAGCAGCGCTCCCGTTATATGGCCCTTCTCCTCTCTATAGATGCGGGGAAAGCTTTTGATCAGGTTCACTGGCCGTATCCTCCCTCGGTGTTGGCATGGTTTGGCCTTGTTCCAGAGGATCTAGTGTAGTTATACATCTCTTAAAGTGATGGTGAGAGTTAACAGGATCGTTCCACAGTCCTTCAATATCTCCGGGGACACTCACCAGGGCTGCCCTTTATCTCCCTTGCATTTTGCCCTGTATATGGAGTCCTTTTCTGAACGGATACATAGCAATCGGGATATCACAGGTATACTATGGGTGATGTTTTACTGGTCTTCTTGAATCCACATGTATCTCTGGCCTCAGTGATGAGCGGATTGGCAGCCTTTGGGTTGGCCTCTATATTTAAAACAAACCTACAGAAATCCTCTGCATTAAACCTCACTATCTTTAAGGCTAATCAAGCTCAGCTTGAACGTCGATTTCTGTTTGCCTGGGTCTCACAAGGGATAGGGTACCTGAGCTTGCAGATAGGCTCCATACCTGGCTGCACCTTTGAGCACAATTATACTGCGATCTTAACGACCGCCCAAATTGATCTATCTAAGTGGAGAAGATATGGCCTCTTTAGGCTGTGGCACTTAGCAACCATTAAAATTAGACTTGTACTGAAAATTCTTTACGTCATACAAAAATTGCCACTTTAGCCCCCCAACAGGTAATCAATTAGCTACAAAGCCTTATTGAGGATTTCATATAAGATGGGAAAAAGGCATGCATGATGTAGAGGCAGGCGTGCCTGTCCCAAATGGAGTGGTCTAGGCCTAGCACCGGAAAACACTGGTGTTTTATAGACCAGGCAGTGGCAGGCATTTGGAAGGTACCATGGCTCCTTAAGCAACACTGACCAGTGGGGGTTTATGCCACATCTGTTCTCCGGGCTACAATGAAAGTCTGGGACAAGGTGAAAATCCTGCGGAAACTGTTCACTCACATTTCACCTCACACACCAATTACAGGACCCAGACTTCCTCCCCATGCTGCATGGCTCTGAATGTACTTAGTGGCAAGATGGCAATTGCAAGAGGTTGGGTGACTTCTTTGATGAGGACGGCCTTATGGGCTCTAATCAAATTCAGTCTGCTTATGGTCTGCCATCCGCTGCACACTGGTAGTTTACCACCACCTACCACTGGGTTTCACAACCTCAAATCTGTTCCCATGCTGGTAGACCCCTCACACCATTCAAAAAATTAATCATCCCTGGCTCCTCAGATAAACAACTTCTCTCGAACTATACACATTGCTCAATGCACCACAAGCACACTCTTAGACACCAGCACAACGACGGTGAGAGAAAGAATGCAAGCGCACATTTACCACTAGAAAATGGTGCAACATCCTCCACTGAGCTCGTATTTCTGTCCCCAGGACCTTCGTCAAAGAAACGTTTCTTAAAACTGCACATTATTGGTATTTTATAGGCCAGGGCGGAAATCTCCGCTCCACTGGAGTTTTCAAAATTTGGGTACTTGGCACTCCACTGTCAGGTGCGAAGCGGTATTTTTGTTTCAGTTCACGTAGACAAGATTAGTATTTGGCACTCGCTCGCAAGCCCCACGATATTCATGGGCCGCTAGCAAGCGCACACAAGATATTGTGCCCACTCGTGCAGCTTCTTGCCACAACAGCACCAATATAATGCTGCTCGTGAATGCACCTCATGTAGATTTTCTACTCAAGTAGCAGTTAAATTTACTCAAAATTATGCTAAGTTTTTTTAAACTTTTTTTCCAACAGGAAGGAAGTGCCCCAGAGACTACAACTTCCTGTTCATGTCCAGCATGCTCCTCCCAGTGCCTTGCCCATCACCTGTGCACTATTCACTTGGATTTCGAGATGAAAGGGTCACTCTCTTTGTCTGCTGGATATATACCTTTGGATTTAAGGATTTTGTTCTTGTGATATCACACAAGTAGGTTCAAGAACTATTGTATAAGGGTTTTGTTTGTTTGATGGGGGATGCACCATTATTTCACCTTTTCTCCATCTGTGTTACCTTTGCAATATTCATTTATTTTACTATGTGGCGTTGTCTTTCAGCAGTCCATCCAGCCAGTAGGCCAAGTACTATTCATCAGTGCTTATGTTACATGCTTTTTTAAAAAGTTTTTTATTTTGCATCTTCTTGCCTCACAATAGGTTTCTTTCTTCTCGTTCTCCCATACAAACATCTAGAATTCGTGTTCATTTTTTTAATTTAATTCTTTATTTAATTTATTTTCAATGTCACTTTTTATTTTCATTTTTTCATTTTCATTTTTCATTTTTTAGAACTTTTTTTCTTTTATTTTTCATTGTCTATTTTTTAAATGTATTTTGTTTTTGCATTTTGACTCAATCCAGCCATCTATCCATCCATCCACCGTAGGCGCACAGCTTCACTAAAGCATTCACTTTCTTTTAGGTATAACTCCATTTCCTTTTTGACATCCTGGCTGTGGTGCACTACAAATACATCAGCATTACTCATTTTGTATCTGATGATTCCTTTTCCTCCTGGACCACCTTGCCTGCCATATGTTTTTTTAAGGATTATTGGATTAACTGGTGCACCTCTCTACCACAGGCGTCTCCTTTAAAATAGATGGACATAAAGCAAAGAACTATATCTGTATGCTGTCTTGCCATGTTTGATATAAAATAAAATATTATGATATGGTGGTGTGGTTTGACTTTACAATGTTTGAATAAATTGTTATTTATTATCGAAGTAACCAACCACATTAATTTTGCCTTTATCTATACTAATGAATTCTGCAACAATGCCATGTTTCACTATCTACATGTTTTTTCTGCTTGGTTGCTTTTAGGTGTTCAAGAGAAGAAGAGGCATCACCCGCAGTCCTGCCAAACAGAAGGTCTGTACAGCAACTTTAGTCATCCACTCTCTTCTACTTGAGCAGGTTAGTGCCACCGCCAACTAAGAGCTTTAAGATAGCGCAAAAGAAAGTAGCTCCCAAGAAAGTGATCAGTGAAAAGAAGCAGCTTACCACCAGTGGCATGCTGACAACAACCTTTTTTGGGAGACGTGTCTGCCACACCAGCCTCCGGGGAGGAACCTGGGAGCAGCACTCCTGCAACAACACCACCACCCCAACCTAAGCCCAATACCACATCTATCAGTAAAGCAGCCACTGCAATCATAGCAATGCTGACAAGCAGTGATGTTAAGTTGGATTTGTCCCTTTTGCAAAAAGTACTACCCAATTGTTTGAGGAAACAGAACAAAGTGGACAGAAGCTGCAGCCAGCAATAGTAGATTATCCTAAGGCTGGAGCGAGAACCTTGTCTTTTAGATTCATTGGCTCCCAGATCTCCAGCAAGAAAAAGAAAGGGTACTACTCCACTATCTTCTCCAAGCACTACTTCTGGTGATGATGATAGGGGCATAGAGTTAACCCTGACAGAGTCCCAGAGGTACCAGGAGAGGCAAGGGAAAAGAAAAGTTCCTGAAAGCCTTAGAATTATGGAAGGGTATGATCAGGAGGATGACAATGACAAACTAGTCTTTGTGGAAGCTGACACAGAGGAGTCCAACATCACCATTGAGCCTGCTCCGAGGGTTGCGACACAGGTAGCACTGTCAGCTCCCATATTTGTAAAGTCCCAGCTGAGACCTGCACTAACCCCTACCTCAATAGAAGTATGCACTGCAAAGAGGCAATAGATGACACACCCACCTATCTCCAGTTCTTCTTCAGGCAGTGGCAGGGGCCCACTAAGAAAGTTATTCTTCTCAGCTTGGGACTTTATTTATGCCTAGCAAACTGGAGAACATTGCAGTATGCTCCATTTGCCACATGAGTGTTCGTCGAGGTAAGCCTGGTTCACATTATGGTACTGTTGTCCAAACTACCAATATGAAAAAACATGCAATCTGGGAGGAGCACCTTAAAAAAGTTGCTGAAGGTGGTTGTGAAGGTGAGGAGAGGCGGGAAACATCAGGTACAAGTCCAATCACAGTGGGAGGTGATGAGGAAAAAGAGGGTGACATCCTCTTCACGCAAAGCAGCTATCCCCGCAGTGCACCAGAATGACCTGCCTTAGTGACCTCATCATGGCACAAGAAAATTCAGAGTCAGATGGAGACACCACAGTATACAGTGACTGCCCCACAATGCATATTGAGTCTACCACCACCCACTACTTGAAAGTTGCCGATGTCAGTGGTCCCAGAAAATAAGAAAATTGAGGCTACTTTTGTGGGCATGTTTAGGCAGGTGAGGCCCTATGACTGTAACTACCCAAAGGAACGTTTTTACACTAGGAAACTGGCAAAAAAAATTTGGACCTCCTCCCTTTTTCTTTTGTGGAAGGAGTAGCATTCCTAGAATTTGTGGCAGTCATCTGCCCAAAATAGAACGTTCCAAGTTAGACCTATTTTGCCAGAGTTGCTATTCCAGCTCTGCATCACGATGTGCTGCAATCGGTTGGACAAGCTTTGCAACAAAGTATTGTTCACACTATCTACCTGATGACAGATATGTAGACCAGTTGTCAGGTGACTGATTACATATGTGTCACTGCACACTGGATCTCTTTTGAGGGGGTAAAGCAAAAGCTATCTACAGGTCTTGGCCCTGAAAAAGTTTTAAGAGCGTTTGGCAGCATGCAACAGTAGCCATCTTCGCTATAGAGAAGTCACATACAGCTGCAAACATCCTGGACAAATTTAATAGCAGGTGTCTGAATGGCTGCGACCCAGAGGTCTCAGAATTGGATTTGTTGCTGCAGACAATAGCAGTCACATAGTCAAGGCCATGGCAGACGGTGGCTATTTCGGGGGTCCCTATTGGGTGCTTTGCATCAACCTGGTTGTGCAAGACTTCTCAAACATAGTCAGAAACATACTGACCACCTGCAGAAGAATCTGAACTCATTTCAGCCATTCTTATAAAGCCTGGAAGCAATTGCAGATTATTCACTGTGTTAATAGAGTACCAGTTAAAGCCCTGATACAGAACGTGGCAACACATTGGAACTCAGCCTACTGCATGTTGCCACATCTGTTTGAGCAGTACTGACAGGTAAATGATTATGCCATTCAAAGAGGAGGGGATGCAATTGGGAAAGCTATGACGATGGACACAGACAAATGGGGCCTAGTCAAATGTCTAGCACAGATGCTACTCCCTTTTAAGGTTTTCACACAGGATGTTAGCAAGGAGGAGAGTACGATGGGCCAAGCTCTCCCGTTGTTGCATCTGCTACAGGGCCAGCTAAAGAAGGTGTCTGAAAGGTTCATACTCGGAGGTGTGAACAAAAACATAGAAGTGCATGCCTTAGTTCAGAGCTGAAGCTTTTGCTTGGCTTGTAATGCAAAGCTGCAAAATGACATCATCTCATCCAAAGACTACATCTGTGCCACACTACTTAATCTACATTACAAAACAATTGTGCCCACTTTCATTCCTTTTTCTGAAGGGGATTTTTCTAAATATTAGAGGTGGATTGTTGAGCAAGCCGGAGACCTGGAAGAGGAGAAGCTGGAACATTAATTCCAACTGCATAGTTCTGGAGTGCCGCCTTCAACTTCCAGAAACAACAGTCTTGTCTCACAGCAGTCAACATAAGCAACAAGAACACTGACAGCAATAGAAGAATAAAACCCAACCTCTGCATTGGCTTGGTTTCCAGTGGCTGGTCTTAAGTCCAGTGCAGAGGTAAAGGTAAAAGAGGTCGAGCAAGTGGCAGCATAAATGACCATTCAGAGGATGTTCCAGGACTCTCTGAATGACCCAAAGAGGTCTATGTGGATCAAAACCCATTGATATATTGATATGGAAGATTCACCAATGGCCAGGGCTCAGCAGGCTGGCAAAAAGTATCTGTCTTCTCCTGTAGGCAGTGTGTCTGCAGAGTGTGTGTTCATTGCAGCTGGTGCAATTGTTACAGTGAGAAGGACCATTCTCTCGCTTCAAAACATGGAGACAATAACCATGATAAAAATGAACTAACATTTCATTACACCTGAGCACAGGAGGAGGAGGAGGATGACCGATTCAAATCAAGTGTGTTAGCTGACCACCTTCTGGGTGGACCACCTGAGTTTAAGGACAAACTCTACATCCTCGACTGAGTATGTCAGTGTCACCATGGGACTTTTTAATTAGTTATTACTCATTGAACTGCTTTCTTTGCACAGAAAAGTAGCTAGTGGAACATTATGTTTGTGTTGAATTCATGCTTCCTCCATTTTAAGTCACATATGGCTGGATTGGAGTTGGACCAGTGCTGTAATGAAGCCTCCAGAATTTCTTCATGACATTGTAGACAATGCCTGCCTTCCTCGCATGCCTATCCTTTTTTGCATCAATTAGCAGGGCTGTCCCAGAAGATCATTTATTTACAAGAGTGACAATACCAAATTCCAATGTGTTGCCTGAGTTAAAGATACAGTTGTGAACATAACCTACCCCTGCTTGGTTTGGAAGAGGTAACTATTACTAACTACAACCGTTGCAATAATGAATGAGTGAGTGCTGGTTTACACGATGGAGAACAGTGAGGGAGGATGTTCAATCATTAGTAAACTTGATTTTGATCAATGCTTGGTGCCTGATGGGTGATCATTTTTCCTGAAGGTGATTTGCCTTTAAAAACTTTCTTAGCAAAAATGCACCTGTACCATCCACTCCTTTGTTCGCTTCTGAGACCAGACCAGTCACTTTAGTTAACAGACACAAATCTATACAAAATACTGCAATTCTGTTCCTCTACTTGTTCTTCAACAGCAGTGTACCACACATCTATCCTGTTCGGGTCAAGACTGGGAAGGAGTTACTCAGAGCCGGGAGGAGAATAGAAGGACTCAGGGCAGTACTACCTCATTTACAGCTAGAAGAAGGAAGTTATCGACTTCAAATGGAAACCATGAGTCTGAGGCCTAGTACACAGCTCTGTGGAATGGGGAGAAGTGTGTTGATTTGAGAAAAGCTGATGAGTTTGTGTGTTGCACTGGTGGCAAAAGGGATACTCAGAGTCCTCTTATTTTTAGCTCTACCTTTGAGCCTTTATGGTACACTCCTCATAAAGCGAATGTTCCTTTTATCCTTCTCCTTGACTCTACAATACAGTTTCTGTTTTACAATATGCAGGCCTTCTTCTCTCCTGTACACATGAAAGGTGAAAGATGAACTCAACACTCCTATTTACCTACCAGACCGGTTCAGACAGGCACCCAGGAGAATGCATTCCAGAGGAAAATGCAGATGCACTGCCCAATTTGCAAATACGTTATCATGTCTCTTGAAAAATCATATTTTAGGAACTGAGTGGGTTGAGTTCACTCCGTGACAAATTGATTTTTTTCAAACCTAGAAGACAGAACACTTAATTTGGGTCTCTGGGACAGAAGAACTATTTGAAATGCATTTAACTGAAGTGTGTCATATTCATTTCTTTATTTCCTTCCACAACAGATTGATGATGATGATGATGTGCTGTTCATCACCCTGATGAATATTGTTTGTGTGTTGTGTTTGTCTTTGCCACACCTTTCCCCAAATCCTCTTTCCCATGCATTCACCAAACCCTTGATCCTCTTCCCCCGGGCTGTGTGATCTTTTTTGGAGGTGTGTCTTAATGTAAACCAAATAGATCACACATTTGGTGGGGTGGGTGTGGTTAAATGCAACACCAACTCACTGCAGGAAGTAAGAACACCATTCCTCAATGTTAAAATCATCATTCAGGCCTTTGTTATGCATAAATAAAATGCTTAATCTTATCTTGCCGACTATAGTACAAAGTACAGACTTTAAGTACATTTTCCAAACTTGAAGATTTCATATCTTTGCTTTTCAAATTACATGATCACCATTGCTCCGACTAATTTTTCTATTGCTAGTTTTTGCTACAATATGAGATATTCTTGTGTTTTTTTCCCCCCCAAATCCCCAAAATGGGATTTGGGGAAAAGTGTGAGAAAGACAAACACAATACAAGAACAAAATAAATATACCCCATTCCTTTCCCTGCACTGCAGTGCATATTTTTTCCACCCTCTACTCACGCCAGACAGGATATCTATTATCCTCCTGTTATACATGATGCATGTGACATATTAATCCTCATCTGCCTCTTTGGAGTCATGGTAGAATTGAAAGGCATTTGGCACTGTGGATGTATAAGCACCTTACACACCTTCTTTGGCATTGTCCCAAATTAAGTTCCCTTTGAACGGATGTATTGGCAGCTGTGGATGAAATATATGACACTGATCTCCCCAGTTACCCTAGCTACATCCTGGTGGGACTTTCAAAAACCCCGACATACCCCTTAACATCTGCAAATGGGTACACCATTACCTTTGCTCTTCAGGGCACCAAACAAATGTTGCTTTCTAACTGGGGCTCGGACACAACCCCAATGAAGCTAGACTGGCTGCATAAATTGTGTGAGCTTTCGGGAATGGAGAAATTGACATAAGTAGTGACCAATAGGCTACGGCAGTTTGATAAGATATGGGGCTGTGCATACGGTACCTTTCAGAAAAATTTAGAGAACTGACTTGCATGACGTACCTGTTTGTCCTCCGCCCGACACACCCCAACCATGCACCTACCTGAACGAGTGTGTGGCATGTCATCTTCAGCCTCTCTCACATCCCTCCTCTTTTTACTTTGTTACTTGTTCCCCAATTCTCTCAGGTTTTCAAAGCACCTTTATACCTTCCCCACAGCCACCATCACCTCAGAATGTCCTTCCTTCCAGTGCCTTTTTGGTTGTCCTCCTGTTTTTTTTTTTTTTTTTTTTGTTCCCCACTTTCCAGTGGATGTAGGTGGGACGGTTTTTGACCTTTGCTGCTTAAAACTAATAAAAAGATTTAAACCATAAAACAAAATAAAATGTCTGTAAAAAAAAGTAAACACTGGTGGTCTATTGGATTCATTCCTGTTTGAGAATCCTCAAGAATGAAATCCTTTGCTGATGGGCAGTATTAGAAAGGGGAGACTCTTTCCTTTAAAGAAAAAAAAAAACACTGCTTCACAAACTCACAGGCTCCATTTCACACTCCTTCCCTAAACATGAAGCAGGCCCTCCTCCCTTAGTATTTAGTATGTCTACCATTCAAATTTGGCTGTATACCAGTCAGTAGGTACGAATAAATGCCTTATTCAGTTGTTTCTTTAAAATTGAGATGGTCATCTCTTTGTAAAGTGTTAAACTGTGTATCTATACCCACTACAAAGAGCTATTATGTAATTACCCCTCTGGTTATCTTAAGAACAGTGTCACTTCAAAACTGGAAACAATCTTTTGATGGTAGACCCACACACAGACTGTCTCTAGAAGGGAAATGAATGGTGTTCAGTTCAGAGGTTGCTCACATGTTAATGGGGTGGGCAGTGGAGGGGCACCAGCTCAAATGTTAATGTTAACCATTCCTACGTCATTAATCATATAATGTTGGTTCAGTTTGATGTTCATGCCCATATGCATTCCGGATGCTCTGTACACATATTTTGAAAGTTTTGTGGTAAATCCTGATAGATGCAACTGGCCATTTTCTTTTACATTTGAGATGGCAGGGTCCTGTTTATTGTGCATTTTAGCCGTGGTGTTTGATGGCCTGCATGAAGTAGGGGTGCACTACTTTATTGAACCACATTAAAACTTCCACCAATTTTGGTAAAGGCATCCTCTTGGTACGCATCAATACCTTGGGTCCATTGTTGAGTAATCCTAACCCTTGATTGCAAAATACATCTCGTTATTGATATGTGGGAATTGTTTCATTTAGTTTCTGATTGAAAGCAGAAGTCGGGTTTAATCATGTTAACATGTAGCTTCAGATTGTTCATGTTCTCATGAAAATAACAATTTGTTACTTGTTCAATATTATGTTGGTACAACATGTTTCCAGTAGAATTTTACTATGGGGAACCATGTGCTCTGTGGTGGAGGATGATTTTGTCAGTATTAACTCATGCCCTTCTTCAGTTTCCCGCACACAATATTTCCAAGTGGTATCAGAGCCGGCCTTTGCTAAGACAGCACCCTGGGTCTGGAAGGAGATAAATTTGGCACCCTTGCCAATTTTAGTTAATTAAATGAGGCAGCAGTGGGTCCCTTTTGTATTCACTGGTCAGTACCTGGATGAGCAGTGACTGGCCCTTGAACACAATCTTCCCTGGACCTCCCCCATCTCACCTAAATCACCAATAGCTTAGCTGCATTAGACAGATGATGGTTTTGTTGCTGCATGTCAGCAGGGGTCAGGGGTGAAGGACGAGCAAGGAAAGTAGCTAAAGCGGTGTTAAAAATATTGCTCACGGTATGGCAATGAAGATCTAAAACCACTTTAAACTGGTAAATCAGACAGAAACGAATAGGCAGGGACAAGGCTCGAGCAAGGTGAGAAGGGTGCTGCTGTTCGCATAACCTCAAAGAACACAGTTTCATACACCCCCCTCAAAATATTGCCACCCTGGGCCCAGCTCGTTCATGCTAAAGGTCAGCCATGTGTGGTATTTCACCTGTTACTACTGTGGAAACATATTTCTGAGGTATTGTTGTTTCACATATATGGTATAGATATTTTATAAGCAAATGCAGATGTCATTTGATATTGGTTTGAAATCGCCTTAAATATGCTTGTTAAATTTCATGGTTCTGGTATGCTCAGAAGCCATTTTATCCAAGGTTGTATAGTTGCAAATTTATGCACATGCATGCAAAGCATAACCTTGCTTTCAATCCTGGCATATGAAAGTAAGCTTTTAGGAGAGCTCAGCATTATATTCCTGACTAATGTCTCCATCTCAAGGATGGCTTGCACATCCTCAGGGAGACGATCCAGCTACATGCTCATTAGATAACCTGTATGGAAAAAAAACCTGTATAATCTGTCTTAATGTTTATGTATTTTAGCATTATGCTCCAATTGATCTTTCTCTAGGGCAGGCCCTAGTCAGTTGAAACAGCAATTGCCTTTTAATTGTTTTGCTGTGCTGCTGCCATTTCAAACAGAAGTTCAACTATGGGCTTCCTGATGTGTTGTGTTTTTTTTTTTTTTTACAAAAAAAGTAAATCTGCACCAGATAATGCAGCGTGAATACCACATGGGAGAAATGCATGCAGAAAACTTGTAATAGTTGTGAGCAGAAATAGCATGTGAAACTATGGGGTATATGGGTATCTGCTCTACTTCTCAGGGCCATATAAGGCAGCCATTTTTTTTTTTTAAAGTGTATGATATGAAGTTACATTTACATTTTAAAGAGTGTATACTTTCTCCCTAGAAGATGATTGTGGTTCTAGGAACTTAAATTTCAATCGCATTCTTTTAAGCCATCATCAAAGAGAACTGGAATGTATGTTCTCAGTTATTTTTCTGCAACTCTGATAATTTGGAATGTGTCTTAGTTCTCCTGGAAGACTGTTGTTGCTACATGCCAGTCTACCGAGCAGTGATGTTTAATTTCTCCTGTGGTCAATGTAACACACTCACACCATTCACATCAGGATGTTTGACATTAGGACTACAAGAAAAATGATAAAACAGGCATTCTCCTTCCATATAGCAAGGATCTAGGCTTTCATTTCAATAGAGATCCATCAGGCACCAAATCACCAGCACTTCATTAACAAGCTAAAGAAAAAGCACACCTCTTCTGGGCCACCACATCTGCAAATAACTGCATCAACTGTATTGCTCACACAGATGTCACACTGATTCCTTTTACCTATAATCAAATTGTGTTTCTACCTCTGTTACTCCCGTATTCTACCTCTCTGGTATTGTACATCACCTACTCGCTTTATACAAAGAATAGGGCTCTCTGAATATTAAGCCTATTTACAGACATAAACATACTACAATAGGAAAGGCCGAGTCAACTATCAACAAACATATAACTTTATCAACAATAAATAGAAAATGTCTATTGAAGATATACTCTCTATGTGGATTCAATGCTGCCATAAATTATTTCAACAGTGACGTCATATTTGATGAGATCAATGATGTCATCAAAGTTGACAGTACTGCTTTCGGCTATGATTTGTGAAGGGTTCATTATGATTGTATCATAGAAAACATTATTTTTTTAATACATTGATTTGTAAATGTTCTGAAGGCAGCTGAGTTCTAGAAATTAAAGGGCAAAGTCACAATCAACATGTAATAGGCGATGCAGCTGTTTAGTGGACTGTTACGACATCATGATGTAGTGCTCACTAAAGTAGTGACTAGTCAGTTCTTTCATAAAATGGAGCAGTGGTGAGGTAGTCCTGATGGATACTGGAATAATGTCCAAATACTAGGTGCACAGGCGGAGAAAGCAAATTCTCTTGTTATTTCTTAGTTGCCCTTGTCATCAGTCTGGTAGGGCCCTGATGGGAGTGAGTACCCCTACCAAACTTAATAAATCGACTCTGGTTATGTCAAGGTTCTACCACCCATTCCTAACTACTGTCTCACTACCCCACAACAGCTTTTACAGCAATTCATCTTTTTCGCATTATAAAATTATACTGGATCAACTGTTTTAAAAATGGCAGGGAGCCCTAACGTCAGCTTCTTAGCCACTCCCCTATTTAGACGAACACTCCTCCCGTCTTGAAGGGCAAAAACTGGTATTCGTCCCTGCAGTGACTGGAGCCCCACTTTCTGGGGCGGCGCTTGAAATTGATAGGAAATTCCCTCTTTGCCATCTCAAAAGAGGTTGTGCTAAAGCTGCTCTATGTCCTGCCAAATGTTCCTGTCCACTCCAGTTAGCTAATCACGGCTAAGCAGTCAGCAATTAACAACAGTTGGCTCTTTCTGTGCTCAGAAGTAGACTATTGTCCTCTGAGCAAGAGTAGTTAACACAACTAGCCAGGTATGTGGCCTTCAGCTCTGGAGGTGTGATCAGTTGGAGAACAGGTTTAGAAGTAGACTATTCTCCTCTGAGCAAGAGTAGTTAACACAACTAGCCAGGTATGTGGCCTTCAGCTCTGGAGGTGTGATCAGTTGGAGAACAGGTTTTAAGCAAGTTCTGGCACAGAGAACCTAAAGCATATTTTTACAAAGTTACTTTTCAATTTAAGTTATCAAAAACCTGATTTCACTTTTAAATAAGATTTTAAAAATTAAGTACAAAGCAACTTTGAAGACACTTTTAGAATTTCTCAAAGCAGCAATTAGGAATAACGATTTTAAAACACCCAGTCCTGTTCAGGGAAAGGCCTAGCAAGGCCAGCACAGTAAAACAGTTTAGGTTTTATGTTGCTGTGAGAGCCCACTATCATTGATATGCAGGGTGCTCTAATTGTATATAGTAGCACCCTGCCCTACGTCCATACAAGCCACATTAAAGGGTTTCCGTAGGAATATATAAAATTTTATTTTCACACATGGCAAATGTACTTTTTCTTGCCCTGGATCACTGCAGTGATTTTAAACTATAACTAACCATAGCATAATTGAGCTTCTGACCAACATATATTTTTGCCTACATAATACATTTAACATTCCATGTATGAGTGCATTTTGGGTACCATTTAAAAGTTAGGGAAGTTAAATAGACCATACTGGGAATTCCAGTGTACAGTATATGTTTTAAGGGGGAAGAACAGACATGACACTGAACTACTGTCTAGCATTAAACAAGATTGTAAGTATTTTTTCTAGAAATACTGACTGCATTTCATACAAAGGTTTTCAGTTGCAACAATCTGTATTGTAATGAAAAGAGTGGAATAATGATGTCAGGAACTTTCATTGTGAACCCAAACGGAATGAGAAATACAACATTGTGGAAAGTTTAATGCATATTTATGCAATAGATGGAAAGTTATTTCTAAATCAATAGTGCCCTTTCAATGTAAAGTGCAATTAAATTATGACAACATCAGTGGTTTAGTTTCTAATTCTCTAAGTACACCTGTGGGAAAGTGGGTTATTAGAAAGGATGCACTGATGTTCTCCACAAGGTATAAACATATTACCTTGTTAGGTTCAATGAAAGGATTCAGTGATTTAAACCAGAGCTTATCCTCTGGTAGTGATTGCATGGAGAAGATATGCTTACATTGATGAAAATTGGTAAAGTATTTAGAAGTAGCAAAACAGTTGAAAAGTGAAATACACAAAATACAGTAAATATTCCACTCCAATTTCTAAAAAGTATAGAAACTGTTTAACAGCAAAATTACACTAAAATGATTGAAATACAATAAGGAGAAAACAGAAATATGAATTGTTAAAGATTTAAGTGGAAATAGCTCCAAAAATCCAAAGTGACAATGGTAGACAATGGGCACTTAAGATCAAGCCATAGGCATCATTTGAGGCTGACCGCCCTAGAGCCTGGGTCAAATCTGCGTGCGAGGTAAAACTGAAATTATAGCTATCTCTGTGAAACTGAAGATCGCATACATGAAGACAGTTGGTCCCACTGGAGCTTTTGATGTTTTGGTGGAAAAAGTCCCAATGCAGGAAGAAACTGTCATTTTATCAGCACTTGCACATGACAAACCTGTAATTCAATCCAATGTCATGAAACCACTGGTCAGCTACATTTCACAGCAAGTCCCCTTAAAGCTCATCAGCAAATTATTAAAAAAACTTCTTTGAGGCACAGACTACAACAGAAGACCACTTCTACAGCCCCAGGAACTCTCTGGGGGTAGGGCACTTAGAGAATGTCAGGGTGTCAAAAAGAGGCTACCAGCAAAGTCCAGTTTAAGGTGCAGTTGCCGTTAGTCAGCTGGAAATCTCCAGGAGAAGACCTCCTGCAGCTGGTTTGGTCCCTGTAGCCATATGAGATCAGCTAGCTGACCCTTGGAGTACATGGGGGAGCAGGTCTAGATCTTCAGGGCTTGGCTCAGTTAGCAAACAGCAGGTCAAGCCCTTTTCTGTTCTTTCACACATCCAGATAGTGTCATGTGGATTTACCCTAGGGGTGCCATGTGTGAGAAAGTAGCTTCTTTCAATATGGTTACCCCCATTTTTGGCCTGTTTTTCAGTGTGTGTTGACTGTCACTGGGATCTTGCTAGCAGGGACCCCAGTGCTTATGATTTGTGGCCTACGTGTCAGTATGTTTCACTGTTTTCATCAGTATGCTTTACTGTGTCACTGGGATCCTGCTAACCAGGACCTCAGTGCTTATGCTCTCTCTGGTTCCAAATTTGTCCTTACATACTGGTAACCCAGTATTTCACTCCAAATTGGCATACTGGACCCCCATCATAAGTCCCTAGTATATCGTACCTAGGTACCCAGAACATTGAGGTTCCAGGGGATCCATATGGGCTACAACATTTCTTTTGCCACTCATAGGAAGCACATGCAAAGGCTTTTACAGGACTGCCATCGCAACCTGTGTGAAATAGTGCATGCACTTTTTCAGAGCCATTTTCACTGCACCAGGTCACTTATAAGTCACCTATATGTAAGGCCTTCAGACCCTGAAGGCTGGGTGCAAAGTACCTGTTTGTGAGGACACCCCTGCAATAGCAGAGGTGCACCCCACGTGGTCCAGGCCCATTTTCCCAGACTTCGTGAATATGGAACGCCATTTTAAGTGTGCATTGAACATAGGTCAATACCTATGTACAGCTTCACAATGGTAACTCCGAATTTGGCCATGTAAGGTGTCTAACAACTGAGAATTGTACCCCAATACTGATTCTGTTATTGGTGGTCCAATTCCATGCACCCTGGGGGCTCCACCATGGACACCCAGTACTGCCATACCGGTCTTCTGAGGTTTTCGTTACAGCCTCAGCTGCTGCCACCTCACAAACTGGCTTCTGCCCTCCTGCGACTTGAGCAGCTCAATCCCAGGAAGGCAGAACAAAGAATTTCCTTCGGGACATGGGTGTTACACCCTCTCCCTTTGGAAATAGGTGTTACAGGCATGGGAGGGATTTCCTCCCAGAGCCTCTGGAAGTGCTTTGAAGGGCACAGATGGTGCCCTCCTTGCATAATGCAGTCTACACCGGTTCAGGGACCCCCAGTCCCTGCTCTGACGTGAAATTGGACAAAGGAAAGGGGAGTGACCACTCCCCTGTCCATCACCACCCCAAGGGTGGTGCCCAGAGCTCCTCCAGAGTGTCCCTGGGTTTTTCCATCTTGGATTCCAAGGTGGTGGGGCATTCTGGGAGCATCTGAGTGGCCAGTGCCAGCAGGTGACGTCAAAGACCCCTCCTGATAGGTCCTTAATGATAAGGTAGCCAATCCCGGAAAATGGTCCTGGACAAAGTGCGGGCACCTGTGCTAGTGCAGGGGTGCCCTCACACACAGGTACTCTGCACCCAGCCTTCAGGTTTGAAAGGCCTGGTACATGGGTGACTCATAAGTGACCTGGTGCAGTGTAAATGGCTGTGAAAGGGTGCATGCATCATTGCACACAGGCAGTCCTGTAGAAGCCTTTGCATGGGCTCCCTATGGGTGGCAAAATAAATGCTTCAGCCCATAGGTATTCCCTGGAACCCCAATGCCCTCGGTACCTAAGTACCATGTACTAGGGACTTATAAGGGGGCACCAGTATTCCAATTATGAGTGGAATACTGTGCAGGCAGTATCCAACAACCAAATTTAAAGGGAGAGAGCATAAGCACTGGGGTCCTGGTTAGTAGGATCCCAGTGACACAGTCAAACACACTGACAAACAGGCCAAAAATAGGGGTAACCATGCTAGAAAGAGGCTACTTTCTCACAAGGGTAGAGTGGAGTTTCATAGAGTGGCAAAGAGTGTGATGGCAAAGAGTAAAGTGGTGTAGAGTGCCATAATACAGACTAGATTAGAGTGATGTACAGGGTACTGATGTAGAGTGAAGAGGCATAGAGTTGAGTGTTACAGAGTAAAGTGCACGAGCCTAGAGTCTATTAGCATAGATTGCAGTGGCATACAGTGCAGAGTGTCAGAGTGGAGTTGTGCAGACTTGATTGGTGTTGCCTAGACTGGAGGGGAATAGCATGCAAAGGCGCAGACCGCAGTGGTGTAGAGGCGTAAAGGGCATTGGCATAGAGTAGAGTGGTACAGAGTAGAGTAGAGAGTGAAGTATCACAGAGTGCAGTGGTATAGAGTAGAGTGGAGTGGAGAAGAGTGCAGTGTCCCATAGTACAGTGGCATGGCATGGTGTAATGTGGAGTGATGCAAAGTATGTTGCTGTGGAGTGGAGCAGGGCAGAGTGCAGTATGCATGGTGTGATAACACACTGCCATTGCAGACAACACGTTTTTGATTAGAATGACAATTACATTGCACAGACATACAGTTTTTCAAGTAAAACTATGCAGTGCACAGACAATGATGTGTGGAAATTGCATCTCCTAATGCAATGATTTGTTTTAATCATATAAAGGTATTTGTTTCCAGCACAGTTCAGAATTAACAAAAATGTGCTTCATTTGTACTCCTAATTCTGACATGTTCTGAAGTTTATTTAACTGTTGTCATGTGATAGAAAAAACTCTTTCCTAACCCCAGTATCCAGCAAGATTGTTGCATAAATCCTCTCACTTTGAAGTCAGAGAAAGAACAGTAAACACTAAGGGGGTCATTCCAACCTTGGCGCGGAATCCGCCATTTGGCCGCCATGCGGCCAAATTTACGCGGCCCCCATTCTGACATTCCCGCTGGGCCGGTTGGCGCTAACCAAGTTAGGGGGCCCCTGCACTGCCCATGCCAGTGGCATGGGCAGTGCAGGGGCCCCCAGAGGCCCCAGGACACCCCTTACCGCCAGCCTCTTCCTGGTGGTGAAAACCACCAGAAACAGGCTGGCGGTAAGGGGGTCAGAATCCCCAGGGCAGCGCTGCTTGCAGCGCTGCCCTGGCGGATTCTCCCAGCCGGGGCAAAAACGGCGGAAAACCGCCGGCCCCGGCGGGGCGACCGCGGCTTTACCGCCGCGGTCAGAATGTGAATTGAAGCACCGCCAGCCTGTTGGCGGTGCTTCCGTCATTCTTGCCCTGGCGGTCCAAGACCGCCAGGGTCAGAATGACCCCCTAAGTTCCCACTGAAGACAGAGCCTGACATTTGACCTTGTTTTTGAATGCACAGCAAATGTGATGAGATAAGAAGAAGATTTACAGGCCTGTTTACAGAAAGAGAGCACTCGGAAGGATACTGTAAATAAGGTTTGGGCAAGGGAAGGGACAAACTCAGGCTGCACAGCCTAAAACAAATAATGCCAGCAAATTGAAAGCAACATCATGTGAGTTACTAACCAGAAAAGCCACTGGCAAGCAAAAGGCGGTATGCATTCCCAAGGAAGCTCTATGACCCTTGGTTGCTCTTCGCACCGCCGCCCCGCACCACCTCCACTTGGCTGTTCCCTTTTGCTTAAAATCCCCGCCGCTGCGTCCCCACGGCCCCTCCCGCCTCCCCCACCTCCTCACTGTCTGTTTTCCATCTTTTTCTCCTTTCCCTTGCCGCTGCGTCCCCGCGGCCCCTCCCGCTTCCCCCCACCTCCTCACTGTCCGTTTTCCATCTTTTTCTCCTTTCCCTTGCCTCTGCGTCCCCGCGGCCCCTCCTGCCTCCCCCCACCTCCTCACGTCCGTTTTCCTTTTGTTTTTGTCCCACCGCTGCTAATCCCTGCGACCCCACCCCCCCAGCATTCCCATTCGCCCAGACCTCCCTCCTCCCAGCTGCCACTCCCTCCCTCCTACCCATTTCTGGCAGCCGTGGCGCGGTAACAAGGAGCAACCCTTGGTCGCTCCTCGCACCGCCGCCCCATGCCAACTCCACTTGGCTGTTCCCTTTTGCTTAAAATCCCCGTGGCCCCTCCCACCTCCCCCACCTCCTCACCGTCGTTTTCCTTTTTGTTTTTTTCCCGCTGCTGCTAATCCCTGCGGCCCCACCCCCCCAGCCTTCCCATTCACCCAGACCTCCCTCCTCCCAGCTGCCACTCCCTCCCTCCTCCCCATTTATGGCAGCCGCGGCGCGGTAACAAGGAGCAACCCTTGGTCGCTCCTCGCACCGCCGCCCCGTGCCACCTCCACTTGGCTGTTCCCTTTTGCTTTAAATCCCCACCGCTGCGTCCCTGCGGCCCCTCCCGCCTCCCCCACCTCCTAACCATCCGTTTTCCTTTTGTTTTTTCCCACCGCTGCTAATCCCTGTGGCCCCACCCACCCAGCCTTCCCATTCGCCCAGACCACCCTCCTCCCAGCTGCCACTCCCTCCCTCCTCCCCATTTATGGCAGCCATGGCGCGAATGCGCGCAGCGGGCACGCCAAAGGCAAGCACATCTGCCCCCGCCAAGATCGTGCCCAGCGCCAACCCCCCTGGCCTCCTCAGACAAATCTACTCCCCCCTCACCCTCCACCCACTCAACCCAGGCCCTCGCCCCACCGGCACCCTTTCCAGCCCCACATACACTCATGGCACCTTCACCTGCCACACCTGTCATTTCTCCTGCTCCTCATCCCTCACACCACACACCAACCATAGCGACCCCCGACAACAAACACAACACACCCAACGCAATACACACCTGCTCTGCCTCCACCCCCACCAAGCAGCCGTGCAGCACACCACCCCACAACCAGAACACACCCCACAGCAACACCCTCATGCACCACACCAACTCCACCCACCACAACCACCTCAACTGCCTGCTCCTCAACACCCGCTCCCTTCACAAACATGCCATAGAACTCTGGGACCTCATCACATCACACTCACCTGACATCGCCTTCCTCACGGAAACCTGGACCAACCCCTCCTCGGACCCCAACATAGCCATCGCCACCCCCAAGGGATATAAACTCCAACGCAAAGACCGCCTCAACAGGCCAGGTGGTGGCATCGCCATCCTACACAAGGACACCATCAAAGTCACCACCAGCTCCCAAGACACTATCGATAACACAGAACACATGCACTTCCTAATCCACATTAACAACAACTCCACCCTCAGAGGTACACTAATCTACAGACCACCAGAACCACGCCCGCCTTCTGAGACACCATTGCCGACACCATCAGCTCGCACGCCCTCACCTCCACAGACTACATCCTCCTCGTGATTTCAACTTTCACTTGGAGAACCTTCAAGACCACAACTCTACCTCACTCATAGACAACCTTACCAACCTTGGACTCAAACAACTGGTCAGCGCACCCATCCACTCAGCAGGACACATGCTTAACTCAGTTTTCAGCTCAAGCCAACACATAGCCTACACCCACACCACTGAACTCCTCTGGACTGACCACCACTGTGTCCACTACTCCTTCACCAAACGCCCCACACACCACCATCACCACACCACACCCTACCGCATGTGGGACAAGATCCCCACAGAATGCCTGAACTCCCAACTGGCTCACAACCTCCCCCCCACACCAACGACCCCAACGCAGTAGCACACAACCTCTCTAAATGGATCACTGCCTGCGCAGTCACACTAATCCCCCTCAGAAAACACATCGCCACCCGCAACATCAAGAACGCCCCATGGTTCACCCCCGAACTCCAAGACTCCAAGCGCAAATACCTCCAAGCGGAGAAAATATGGCGACAAGAACCCTCTACAACCAACTTCTCCACCCTCAAAGCCACCATTCGCACCCATCACCAACTCATACGCACAGCCAAAAGAGATCACTACAAGACACGCCTTGACAACAACTCTCAAAACAGCAAAGAACTCTTCACCATCATTAATGAACTAGCCAAACCCAAAGCCAGCAACATAGACCCCACACACACACAGCCCCTATGTGACGCCCTCTCCAACCACTTCCACCACAAAATCCTGGACATCCACCACAGCTTCATACCACAAACACCCCTTTCTCACCGAACTCAACCCCCACTCACGACCCCCCCACCACACTCACCACCTGGGCCCCCACCACACATGAAGAAACCAAAAAAAACATGAACTCCATCCACTCCGGATTCCCCTTCGACCCCTCTCCACATCGCATCTACAACAAAGCCAGCCCAACCATCGACCCCATACTCCACGACATAATCAACGCCTCTTTTGACTCCGCCACCTACCCAGATCCCTGGTAGCACGCGAAATCACTGCTCTCATAAAAAAAACAAAGCCGACCCGGAGATCCTCTCCAACTATCGCCCCATCTCCCTCCTCCCTTTCCCCACCAAGGTTGCAGAGAAACTAGTCAAAGCCCACCTATCCCACTTCCTCGAAGAAAACAACACTCTTGACCCCTCACAATCCGGGTTCCGCAAGAACCACAGCACAGAAACCGCCCTCATTGCATGCACTGACGACATCAGGACCAAAGTCGACAAAGACGCACTCATCCTCCTAGACCTCTCCGCAGCCTTTGACACTGTCTGCCACCACACACTCTGCACACGCCTCCACAACATAGGGGTTCACCACAAAGCCTTAGACTGGCTCACCTCCTTCCTCACCGACCGGACCCAGAGAGTCTGCCTTCCACCTTTCCACTCCACCGCTACCAAGATCATCTGCGGAGTCCCCTAAGGGTCCTCCCTCAGCCCCACACTCTTCAACATTTACATGATCCCCCTGGCCAACATCCTCCGACCACACGGAATCACTATCCTCTCCTACGCAGATGACACCCAACTCATCCTCTCCCTCACCCGCAACCCCACCACCGCCAAAAACAACCTACACGCTGCTCTCCTTGACAACGCCAACTGGATGACAACTAACCACCTCAACCTTAACTCCAACAAAACCGAGATCATCCTCTTCGCCCCAACAAAACCATATGGGATGACTCCTAGTGTCCCACCGCCCTAGGCCCTGCACCCACCCCCGCAAACCACACATGCAACCTGGGCATCATCCTGGACCCCTCCCTCTCCATGACACAACAAATCAATGCACTAACCTCCTACTGCTTCCACACACTTCGCACTCTAAAAAAATCCTTCAAATGGATTACCCCAGAGACCAGGAAGACAGTCACCCATGCACTCATCAGCAGCAGACTTGACTATGGTGACGCCCTCTACGCCAGCACCACACTCAAACTCAAACGCAAACTCCAGAGAATCCAGAACACAGCCACACACCTCGTCCTTGGCCTCTCCCGCCAATAAACAAATCTCACCACACCTCAAATCTCTTCACTGGCTCCCCATAGACAAGAGAATCACTTTCAAGATGCTCATCCACGCACACAAATCTCTCCACAACACAGGCCCGACCTACCTCAACGAAAGAGTGAACTTCCACACTCCCACCGCAACCTCTGATCAGCCGACCTCGCACTAGCTACAGTCCCCCGCATCCACCAAACCACCACAGGAGGCAGGGCCTTCTACTACCTCGCCCCCACAACCTGGAACTCCCTCCTCACCAACCTCCGCAAAACCAAAGACCTCCTACTCTTCAGAAAAAAGCTCATGACATGGCTGTTCGAACAGTAACCCCCCCCCCCCTCACCCCCCACTAGCGCCTTGAGACCCTCATGGGTGAGTAGCGCACTCTATACATTTTTTGGATCGATTGATTGATTGATTAAAGTGACAGCTGTGGGATACTTTGGGAGGAAAGTCCGGTATTTTAGTCCAGTCTGTATCTTGCAGAGGTTTACCCACATCAATAACCCAGGTAGTATGACGAGAAGATCTGGAGTGGTCTCAAAGTTGCAGGAAAGGTCTCAGACCCATTCCATCAGTTTTGGCCCCAGGCCCTATGGTGTAGAGCTTCTGGCACACCTCATGTAGGGTTAGTGCTAGGCAGCAGACAAGAAATAGGGTATTCAATTATTGTTTAAGCTGGTTGTAAGGAGTTGACCAGGGTGACGATGGTAGTCTGCCACAAGGGTTTGGAAATTTAGTAGTTCGCCATCCAGAACAAAAATCCCCCAATGCTAAGACACTTGCAGCATGCCACTGATGGAGTTGCTCTGAGCACAGCCGTCCTGTGCGAGTTTGAAGGCTTAGCAAAGGTAATATAGGAGCACATTGTTTCTTCGTGTCAGTGAGTTTACAGGTTCTAGCAAGACAAGAAACAAATGCGTGCATGATAACCTCGGATGGTGATCCATAGAATGGTCAGTAGGAAACAATGAGCAATGCAGTAAGCCCTCATTAAAAGTCTTTACGGATAAACCCCATTTCATGGAGATGGGTGGGCAGAAAGCCAGCGAGCCACCCATTGGACCTGTGCAGCTGTATAATAGCGTCCTAAGTCCAGAAGGCCTAATCCACCCACAGTCACACTTAGTTTTAAAGTGGAAAGTGCTTCCCGACAGCACCCCAGCGACCAAATCAGATGTGTGGTTTGTCTGAAGAAGGAAAGAAGGACGAGCAGGGGAAGGTTTACAAAAGAATACTATCATCCGGGTAGCACGCCATCTTCACTAGTGCCACGTGGGCCTCTACAGAAAGCAGAAGAGAAGACCAAAAAGCAAACTGGGCTTGGAAAGACCGTGATGCTCTGCCAAGATTTTCATCCTGCACATCAGTGGGAGAATGGTAGATCTTAATCACTAGGTGTCGAAAGGTAACTGGTTCCCAGTTCAATCCGAAGTCTAATTGTATATAAAGAGGAAAACCGTACAATATGTTAAAGAAACACTAATTACAGTTGAAAATGTTTACATTTTGTTTGTGCAATTTACATCCCAAATATTTTGAAGATTCTATGTGTACTTGACACTTTGGGATAACCCAGATCACTAGTTTGGATTTTGCTCAACTTCAAAACCATTTTAGGACATGGACAAAGCAGGCAATTGTCTTGCACAGCCTTGCAAGGGTCTGGCACCTGCATACCCTTCACAAGCACAAACAGCAGACCATTGCACCAGAAGAGTTTGCCAAGGTGGGTGGGTGCTGCTTGTTCAACTACTTGACAGTGCCTCTTCTGTTTCTTTCCCCAATCTTGTCTGATTATAGGAATTGTCTCACCTTGTTCTTCTCTCCCTTATATATCCGGTTCTTAGCAACAACCTCCCATTTGATCTCAATGTCATCCTCCTCTTTTATTATCTTTGATTGGTAGTCTGGGCTCCCAGTTCTGAGATGAACGTAGAGACCCAGACATACACTAGTAATGTGAGACGACAGACAAGTTGTGGGTACCTCACGTCCTGACATCAGGTGAAGAATGTCACCCACACCATCTGCCCTGCCTCATTAATTTTTTTTTAGGTTGAAAGTCCATGGACAGTTGGTGTGAGCCAGATGTTTTTGTTCAACATGTTTAAAAACTAGCATAAGGTTAATTACCTTAATGTTTCCCAAACTGTTTGCCAGGGGATTTAAAATGTTCAGACTCATAATGAAATGTTGTTGTTACTTTCTCTTTAAGAAAGATTGTGTAGATTTTGGTAGGGGTGATGACCTGGACAGTGCTGAAGGGCATTATTTACTACTGAACAAGGACATAACGTGACACCTGAATGTAGCATACCACGAGGCAATCACAAAAAGACCACAGTGAATAAATAGTGCTATGTTAAAAAAAGAGTAAATAAATGCACTGACAACATAGTGAGGCATGGCCTCTCTTGAGTGTGTCTGTGAAACTCCGCTTGTTCTTGAATTTTTGTCCTGAATTTTGACCCTTCATCCTGAATTTTTGTCCTGAATTTTGACCCTTTGTCCTGAATTTTTTACAGTCCTGTCCAGAATTTGCCGCAATGGCAGGTGGTCACCCTACATAATATATTTGTTTGTGTGTTTCTTTTTGTCAAGAATGTAAAAACACTGAACGTACTTTTAATTAGGTGAAACACTCTTCGATTCACTGAAAATGTTTACATTAAATAATTTTCTATTCTTTCTGATGCCTGGAACTCACATTTCCCTACAAATGAAAAACGTAGTTTACTAGGCAGAAATCCCACAGATGGTTCTCTTTTATTTAGCACCTGCTTTGCATATTGAATTCATGATGGACAATAAAGTATTATTTATCCACCACTTTGTATATATGTGTTATCATATCTATCTATCTATTTATATGGATACATATGTATAAATATAATACATACACACTCATACAAATATACATATATAGATGTTTACAAAATTAAATATTACATACATATGAATAATGTTCCATTGAACAGCAATTTTTTCCCCAAAATCTTTAGCGACATTTGTCACCACAATTGAAAAAAAGAAAATCATCCAGGAAGGCAGGTTTCATGCAGATCCTTCAAGGGGAATAAGGGGAGAAGGTGTGACAAAAAAGTAACATTTCTCGTTTTAATCCCAAAGGAATATTTGCTCTTTGGTACAAACGAAAATTGCTAAGTGAAATTTAATCAACTTTGCATGGAAGTAGATTGCTACTTCACCCGTTAGGTGTGGTGCGCTCATACTCCTTCCCAAGGGGGGGGGAGGGCCTACAAGTATTCCTCCTGTGCGAGCACCAGAGGATTCCTTTTCCTTTAAAAGGGCTGGGTTGACACAGAATCACTTCCCCGTCAGTCTCAAAACTGTGGGCTCCGTGTACAAGCGAGTTGCTATCATGACCAGTTAAGTGCTCTCCTCCGCTCTGGTGGAGAAAAATGCCTAAAAAGGCCTCCCCAGATTTCAGTGAGGCCCCATTTGAAAGGAAAGATTCTCCTATTTCCCAATAAGCTTCTCTTAAACCATTTCATGGCTGTTGATCATCATTGCACCATGATCCACAGCCAGGAAAGTGTTTGGGGGGGTCGGACATCCTGATAAACGGGCTGACCCAGCTCCCAGGGGGGAACATTTCCACTGGGGAGTGCGATCGCACCCCTTTGGGAAGTTCACCCATCATGCCACCAATATGATTGCAGATCATACAGAGGCATGACACAATGCAAATTTGTGCTTTTCGTGAGTAACCACTATGGGACCATCTAAGGAACCCAGTGGCCCGTTGGCTTTGTCTAGCAATACTCTTGTATGTGTAGGTGTCATCACTGCCTCCACACTATACAAAGGTGTTCTTCTCCCAAATTATTTGTTTACCCCACCAAAACTGTCTGACTAACCGAGCAGCTCAGTATACATTGTAAACCCTTTCCTGAAGTATTCTTGCATAGATTTCTTACAGGATGCCTTATTGAAGGTCCCAAGATAACAGGGTTTAGGAAACATCAGTCAGATGACTTTTGTTCTGATGAGACTAGAAGTCTAACTACAGGTTGATATCCTCTCCCTGAGTTGTGTTCAAAACATGTTATGATTCACCAGGTGGTACCATATATAAACAGACAGGTCAGCTGCTTACATTTGTTTTCTATTAAATCCTGAGCAACCTTGGGATCAGTTCAACGTAAAGGGTAAAGACTACCACCCCTGGTAAATAAGATCAACAAAAAGCGTTGCACTCCTATAGGTTTCTCTTAGTAATTTCCATTTATTCATCAAAGTAGCATGAAACCAGACCCCACAGCGTGTTTCGACTGACGTCTTTTTTAAGTGGTATGTAGTCTGTATTCACATCTTTTTCACCATCACAGCTTTTTTATACATACAGAGAATGAACATGTCCCAGAATTCTCTGTGATGGTGAAAAAGATGTGAATACAGACTACATACCACTTGAAGAAGACATCAGTCGAAACGCATTGTGGGGTCTGGTTTCATGCTACTTTGATGAATAACAGTCAAAATGGGGAGCACCCTGTCTTCCATTCCAGCATTTGTGACCCCAATGCATCATGGTAAATGCAGTCATTAGCATGCATTTGAATAGAGTTTTTAAAGTTTTTCACCATAAGTTGGTGCGGCGAGTGCTGTATCTTCGGACACGTGTTTCTGGCTATTTGGCCGTCATCAGCGAAGAGCAACGTGTAGCTGGCGGGGTTGCTTGAAATGCCGCCTTGAAAGTATTCACAGGTTTAAGTACCACTCAAGAAGGCGCATAGGTACTTCACCCGAGCTCGTCAGCTCAGAGGCTCACGGGAGCCTTAATTACAACAGTCAATACTTTCAAGGCGGCATTTCAAGCAACCCCGCCAGCTACACATTGTTCTTCGCTGATGACGGCCAAATAGCCACACCAACTTATGGTGAAAAACTTTCAAAACTCTATTCAAATTCGTGTTAGATCACTGTGTCATCTGCACTAATTTGGGTGCATAATGAAATGTATATTCTCCTTATACTAAAAATGTGAAATCATCATACAAGAAATTGTTTCCTGTACCCTCTTTCAATAATATTGGTTATGATAAAAGTTACTAACTGAGTTTTCACACTTACAAAGAAAAAGTAGAAGTGCCTGGGAATTAGTCCCACATGATATGTGTTTGGCTTATTACTTTAAATGACTTAGGCAGTATTCCCCAGTATTTTTGCATTAGTTTCAAAGGTAGATATGCTCACTCAGTTTGAGGCATGTAGGCCTCAGAGACATTCTTGGACACCCCCAACTTGCATGCACAAACTAGAAGGAGTTGGATTTAGCACTGTGAGTGTGCTGAAGGCACATGAAAGACATGTTTTTCTGAGCTTCAGATAGTTAGCGACAAAAGTAATTAGTATAGGTTTACTTGGCAAGAATACAGGATAAGTCAGGGTTTTGCTGAGGACAGTGACATGAACAGGTAGGAAAAGCTTAGGCTATGTGTGCTTTCACAGGGATATTGTATAAGTAGACGGAAGATAGTAAAGGTAGTACAGATATACATGCCATCACTTGATCTTCACCTATGGAATCAAATCCATTGGCACCACACTCACTCTGATACTGAATTACTCCCTCACTCAACTAAGCAGACAACACCAAACCATACAGAATTGCAGCATGCAGCCTCCTCTCTTAACATCCCAAAATGCACACACCCTGCACCTCAAACAGCTTCAATGACTTTCCATTAGCAGCTATTTTAAAACTCCTGAAACACACATTCACAGCCTCACAAAGCACTAGTCCAGAATACCTCAATACAGCCTCATATTTCAGAAACATTCTAGACACCTTTGCTCAGCCGGACAAGTACACACTCAATGCATATTCAGCACCAGAGCAATAAGTGTCTTATCTTAGTCGGCTCCGAAAGGGTGGAATGACTTGCCTTTACTGAAATTAGTGCATTCACCACAGAGCTAAAACTTTGGCTCTTTGACCAAGTTAGTCCATGCATCAGCCCCGAGTGCACTTGTGTCACTGCCAGGACACCCTCTCGGGGGATAATGCACTTTACCAAAAAATCATAACATTACAGAGAATTTTGCACCCAATGCTACACATATGGGTAAACATTTGTTGTCCTTCTTGCCGTGATCCTCCTCCATCAGAACTTAGTATATGTTCACTTTACCATACGACAAGTTCATTACAGTAACAACACTGCACATAACAATGGTTGCGACATATACTACATTCTCGCTGACCACCCTGAGTGTCACAGTTAATGTTCTTTGTAGCTTATGACATGCTCCTTGGAGAATTTAGGCAGCATTCTGCAGCTTGTTTGCCTTAGTTTTGAAAGGTAGATATGCTCCATATAGGTCTTGGAAGGCATTTTAGACACCTCCAACATGAATCCACAGTTAGATTTCCCAAGGTGAATACACTAAAGATGCAATGTAAGACGTGTACCTGAGCCTCATGTGGCTGTTATGGGAGCTATTAGTAAAGGTTCACTAGGCATGCATCCAGTAATGTTCAGAATGGAGGCAGTTACTTGTCAGGTGGTAAAAATTTAGCCGAACTGTTTATTCATTTGTGAAAGTTGTGGAAGCACCAACTGTCAACATGTCTGCACAAATGTGTTTATAGAGGGTTGTTTGTGGTGCGTTTATGTGCAATTTGATTGATGACTGTTTTAGAGGTTTTCTTGAATGGGATTTCACCCTGTAGCGCATGAATGTGATAGGCCCTTGAATGACAGTGGTATGTTGATGTGAGTGCACTGACCTGTTGGACTGGCCCCTTGGCCAGCAGTATGAAAGTCTTGTGTGTGGTGCGTGAATGGCCTGTGAATAGACCATAAAGTGGTTTGTGTCTTGATGTGGCTTTATGGCTCACCTTCAGTAGTCTTGGTTTCAAAGTTCAGATATTTTGAAAAGTAGGTGTGCTTTGAAGTTAGAATTTCTGAAGTTGAAGTTGCTAAAACCAACTAATGTAAGTAGTGGAATTAACTTTAAAAAATGAGTACCAGCTTCATATCTGTGTCAGTAAGCATTCTCTGTCACAATGGTGACAGGGTATCCTCACCATGAAGATGATGCTCTGGCCAACCAATGTACATGTGAACAGACCATTGTTGTAAACGCAGTGAAGAATACTCCATCTGTGGCATGGTTTCACCTCTGCCATTTCCTGATTAAGTCTGCGGCTGACCTCTATGTTCACCCACCTAATTAGAAGTGCAGGCATACAGGTCACTTTTCACTGCCCGTCACCATCTGGAAATCATGGTGGTAAGGGGCAGTGAAAAAGATCTAATGACCTACTTGCCTTGTGAGAACTCCCATGGTGAGAGGCCATTTTTTGTTTTAAAAATGAAAATCCAGCTTCTGGATTTTGAAATTTTAAAAAACAAATGATGGATTGCTCAGTCATGTTGATGGATTAGTACATTAAATGTAAAAAGGCTTTGACAGGAACCACCATGATAGCAGCTCCTGACAATGTTTTTAACTGACCGCCAGCTTGGCGGTCATTTCTAAATTTGGCGGGAGGAGTAGTCTCAGCATGGTAGACATTCAATCGTCTGCCATGGCAACATAGTCTTCTTTGTCAGCCAAAAAAAGTAAACATGGCCCTTACTAATAACTCATTTTTTTTGCAATCTAAATACCCGCAGGTGATGACCATGGTGTAATTTGCATTGATTCTGTTCACTTTCCCATGATTCTGTTCACTTTCCCATCATTTTGTATGTAACTTGAAAGTGCGTACAGTGCTCAGATTTTGTGCTGAAAATTTCTGTAATTTGTTGAGATCCATAACTTAACTACCAATCATCATTCTTAAGTTTCTCCACAAGTAAAATCGAACAACATTTTTTTGGGCAGCCCTGGTGCCCATGATAGGAAAATGCTAAAAATCCAACATAGACATCACATTTATTCACTGAAAGAGCACTTGGTTTTTTGCACTTTGTGGTAGCTGTAGATTTTGGACCCTAGCTCAGCCAGCACATAGGCAAACCTGTACATTTTTTTTTAACTAGACAGAGAAGGGAGTCCAGGGGTGCATGGCTTGCATCACATTCACCAGGTAATTTTACCCAAAACCCTTCCAAACGACAAACTTTGGTAAGAAGCACATATTTTCCTCACATTTCTATGATGGAAATACCTGGCACCTGCAGGGAGCCACAGCATTCCTACCACCCTGAGTTCCCTCTTGTCTCCTGATAACAATGCTACAACACTTGTGTGGGTAGGCTAAGAGACAACAACACAAAAGGCCCTAAATCAATATGTTGTGATATACGCAATGGGGGTTCCTGTTGTATTTGGGTCCATGCTGTGGCAACAACCACTTGTTGGCACTAGGCCTAACCACACAAGTGAGGTATCATTTTTATAAGGAAACTAGGACATTTGTGGCTACCCACAGATTCCAGAAATTTTCATCACAGAAATATGTTTTTTAGTCAGAGTTTGAAGATTGCACGGACTCTGGGTAAGAAAACCTAGTGAGAGCCACTGAGGTCATTTCACCTCAGATACCCCTGGGTGTCTAGTTTTCAAACATTTATAGGTTTCCCTTGGTGCCAGCTGAACCAGGACTAAAATCCACAGCTACTCACTTCCTAAAAAAAAGGGTTAGTTTTCAGTGGAAAAATGTGATGCGTCCATTTTTAGTTTTGGCCGTTTCCTGTTTCGGGCACTAGGCCTACCTCACACAAATGAGGTAGCATTATGACTGAGAGGCATGGAGGAATGCCGGGTGGAAGGATGTTTATGGCTCCCAAGAAACCCAGAGCTTTCCAAGACATAGATGTGAAGAAAATGTTTTTTCTCAGTCAAAGTTTGAGGTTTACAAGGGTTTCTGGATTAAAGAACCTGACGAATGCCATGCAAGTTTACACACCTTGGATTCCCCCAGGTGTCTAGTTTTTAAAAAATTGCATGTTTCTAGATTTAAGAAGGTGCCAGCTGAGCTAGGGTTCAAAATCCACAGCTACCAACTTTGCAGAAAAACGGTCAGTTTTGAGTGAAGAAATGTGAGGTGTCCATGTCGTGTTTTGGGTCATTTTCTGTTGTGGGCACTAGAACTACCCACATAAATGAGGTACCATTTTTATTGGCAGCCAATAAAAATGGTACCTCATTTATATGGGTAGGACCGTTTCTTGTCTAGGGCACTAGTCCTACCCACACAAGTGAGGCATCACTTTTATTGAGAGGCTTGGGGATCTTTTTGGTGGAAGGAAGTTTGTGGCTTTCCACAGATTCCAGAATTTTACAACAGATAAATGTGAGGAAAATGTGTTTTAGTCAAATTTTGAAGTTTGTGCGGGGTTTTGGGAAACAAAAAACTGGTGAGAGTCAAACAAGTCACCCCACCCTGGATACCCTTTTGCTGTCTAGTTTTAAAAAATGTACAGGTTTGCTAGGGTTCCTATGTGTCAGCTGACCTAAGGTACAAAATTCACCGCTACCCACTTTGAAAAAAAAGGGTACATTTTTAGTGGAAAAACATGGTTTGTCTATGTAGCATGTTTCCTGTCATGAGCACTAGACCTACCCACACAACTGAGGTACCATTTGTAGTGAGAGACATGGGAAATGCTGTGTGAAAAGGAGGTTTGTGGCTCCCTTCAGACTCCAGAACTCCAGGGTCAGTTTTCAGTGGAAATATGTTGTATATGGGGCTTTTCCTATCACTGGCACAAGGCCTACCCACACAAGTGAGATATCATTTTTTGGGACATTTGGGGGAATGAGCGGTGTATGGACATTTGTGGTTCTCCATAGATTCCAGAACTTTCCAACACAGAAATATGAGGAAAATGTTTTTTTTAGTCAAAGTTTGACATTTTCAAGGGATTCTGGGTTTAAAAAAATCTAGTGATTGCCATGAAAATTGCCCCAACCTGTATTCCCCCAGGTGTCTAGGTTTGAAAAATGTGCAGGTTTGCTAGGCTTCCCTAGGTGCCAGCTGAGTAGGCTTCAACTTCAACGACTTCCCACTTTGCAAAAAAAATTTAAGTTTTCAGTGGAAAAAATGTCATGTGTGCATGTTGTGTTGTGGGCACGAGCCCTACCTCCACAAGAGAGGTGCCATTTCCATTGAGAAATTTGAATAGCCTCACTATATCCTTGGTAGCATCTTGGCATGTCTCCTTGTCTTTGATTTCTGTCTCAGTGCTGGCAGGCCTCCGGGTAGCCATGCGCATTATAAACACCAATAGAATGGAATAGAATAGACTTGGGGGAATTTTGGGTGATATGAAGTTTGTGCCTCCCCACAGATTCCAGAATTTTCCATCTTGAAATGGGAGGAAAATATATTTTGTTTAAAGTTTGCACAGGATGCTGGATAACAAAAAAACCTTGTTATAGCCACGCAAGTCACATCAGACTGTATACCCATAGGTGTCTAGTTTTATAAATGTACATGTTTGCTAGGTTTTTTTAGGTGCCAGCTGACCCAGGGTCCAAAATCTACAGCTACCCACATTGGAAAAAAAAGAGTTGGTTTTCAGTGGGAAAGTCTGATGAGTCCTTTTTGTGTTTTAGTCCATATCATGTTGCAAGCACTAGGCCTATCCACACAAGTAAGGCACCATTTCTATTGGTAGACTTCTGGAAGCATAGAAAATTCAAACTTTTTTTTTTATCACTAATTGGATTTCACTACATTTGTACCTTTCAAATATAAGCCAGTGTATAAGAATGAAGACATTTTGAAAAATACCCTCTAAAATACACGCTATATTCAAGGAAGTACAAATAACCATTCCTTCTCAACTCCATATCTTGTGCTCATTTCAGAAAACCACAGGTTTCCTTAATACCCATTTTTCACTCTACATATTTCACCATGTGAATTGGCATATACTCAGTTTTCATTGAAAAAACATTGTACGGGGCAGCTCTGTTGTTGGCTGTGGGTACCTTGGGTTCTTGGAAAACCTACACACCCTATAAATCCTCACAATCAGAAGTGTCTAGTGGACGTGATGGTATTGTCACTAATGGCTGTTTCTTCCTACTCATTTTCAATATTTCTTTATTTCAACAGTTATTCTCCTATGGAAAACCTTGAGGGATCTACACATGTGACTTCTTGCTGAATTTTGAATTTGTTCTTCTTTTTAGAAATCTATAGCTTACCTGGATCACACATGGGTTTCACAATCTATCACAAACTGGAAGTAGGTTGAGAGTAGAAAAATAGGAAAAATTGGCTACTTCTTTGAAAAATGCCAAAACAGTGGTACAAAATTAGTGTTTTGATTCAGCCCTGCATGTCCCTGAAAGCTAGAAAGATGGCTAGTTTCACCCAGCACCATTTGCTGATGTAATTTTTTAACCCCTTCGCTGCCAGGCCTTTTCCCCCTTCTGTGCCAGGCCTTTTTTTGCCTCTTTGGGGCAGTTCGCGCTTAGGCCCTCATAACTTTTTGTCCACATAAGCTAACCAAGCCAAATTTGCGCCCTTTTTTCCCCAACATCCTAGGGATTCTAGAGGTACCCAGACTTTGTGGGTTCCCCTGAAGGAGGCCAAGAAATTAGCCAAAATACAGTGAAAATTTCGTTTTTTTCAAACAAATGGGAAAAAGTGGCTGCAGAAGAAGGCTTGTGGTTTTTCCCCTGAAAATGGCATCAACAAAGGGTTTGCGGTGCTAAACTCAGCAGCTTCCCAGCTTCCAGGAACAGGCAGACTTAAATCAGAAAACCCAATTTTTCAACACAATTTTGGCATTTTACAGGGACATACCCCATTTTTGCAAATTATTTTGCTTTCAGCCTCCTTCCAGTCAGTGACAGAAATGGGCATGAAACCAATGCTGGATCCCAGAAACCTAAACATTTATGAAAAGTAGCCAAATTCTGAATTCAGCAAGGGGTCATTTGTGTAGATCCTACAAGGGTTTCCTACAGAAAATAACAACTAAAAAAGAAAAATATTGAAATTGAGGTGAAAAAAACAGCAATTTTTCTCTACGTTTTACTCTATAACTTTTCCCTGCAATGTCAGATTATCGAAAGCAATATACCGTTAAGTCTACTGGACTCCTCTGGTTGCAGGGATATATAGGGCTTGTAGGTTCATCAAGAACCCTAGATACCCAGAGGCAATAAATGAGCTGCACCATGCACTGCGTTTTCATTCTATACCGGGTATACAGCAATTCATTTGCTGAAATATAAAGAGTAAAAAATAGCTATCAAGAAAACCTTTGTATTTCCAAAAAGGGTGCAAGATAAGGTGTTGAGGAGCAGTGGTTATTTGCACATCTCTGAATTCCGGGGTGACCATACTAGCATGTGAATTACAGGGCATTTCTCAAATAGATGTCTTTTTTACACACTCTCCTATATTTGGAAGGAAAAAATTCAGAGAAAGACAAGGGGCAATAACACTTGTTTTGCTAATCTATGTTCCCCCAAGTCTCCCGATAAAAATGATACCTCACTTGTGTGGGTAGGCCTAGCGCCCCCGACAGGAAACGCCCCAAAACGCAACGTGGACACATCACATTTTTTTGAAAGAAAACAGAGGTGTTTTTTGCAAAGTGCCTACCTGTAGATTTTGGCCTCTAGCTCAGCAAGCACGTATGGAAACCTACCAAACCTGTGCATTTCTGAAAACTAGAGACCTAGGGGAATCTAAGATGGGGTGACTTGTGGGGCTCTGACCAGGTTCTGTTACCCAGAATCCTTTGCAAACCTCAGAATTTGGCTAAAAAAAACACATGTTCCTCACATTTCTGTGGCAGAAAGTTCTGGAATCTGAGAGGAGCCACAAATTTCCTTCCACCCAGCGTTCCCCCAAGTCTCCCTATAAAAATGATACCTCACTTGTGTGGGTAGGCCTAGCGCCCGCGACAGGAAACGCCCCAAAGCGCAACGTGGACACATCACATTTTTTTTAAAGAAAACAGAGGTGTTTTTTGCAAAGGGCCTACCTGTAGATTTTGGCCTCTAGCTCAGCCGGCACCTAGGTAAACCTACCAAACCTGTGCATTTCTGAAAACTAGAGACCTAGGGGAATCCAAGATGGGGTGACTTGTGGGGCTCTGACCAGGTTCTGTTACCCAGAATCCTTTGCAAACCTCAAAATTTGGCTAAAAAAAAACACATGTTCCTCACATTTCTATGGCAGAAAGTTCTGGAATCTGAGAGGAGCCACAAATTTCCTTCCACCCAGCGTTCCCCCAAGTCTCCCGATAAAAATGATACCTCACTTGGGTGGGTAGGCCTTGTGCCCGCGACAGGAAACGCCCCAAAGCGCAACGTGGACACATCCAATTTTTTGAAAGAAAATTGCAAAGTGCCTACCTGTAGATTTTGGCCTCTAGCTCAGCCAGCACCTAGGGAAACCTACCAAACCTGTGCATTTCTGAAAACTAGAGACCTAGGGGAATCCAAGATGGGGTGACTTGTGGGGCTCTGACCAGGTTCTGTTACCCAGAATACTTTGCAAACCTCAACATTTGGCTAAAAAAAACACATGTTCCTCACATTTCTGTGGCAGAAAGTTCTGGAATCTGAGAGGAGCCACAAATTTCCTTCCACCCAGCGTTCCCCCAAGTCTCCCGATAAAAATGATACCTCACTTGTGTGGGTAGGCCTAGCGCCCGCGACAGGAAACGCCCCAAAGCGCAACGTGGACACATCCAATTTTTTGAAAGAAAACAGAGGTGTTTTTTGCAAAGTGCCTACCTGTAGATTTTAGCCTCTAGCTCAGCCGGCACCTAGGGAAACCTACCAAACCTGTGCATTTTTGAAAACTAGAGACCTAGGGGAATCCAAGATGCGGTGACTTGTGGGGCTCTGACCAGGTTCTGTTACCCAGAATCCTTTGCAAACCTCAAAATTTGGCAAAAAAAAACACATGTTCCTCACATTTCTGTGGCAGAAAGTTCTGTAATCTGAGAGGAGCCACACATTTCCTTCCACCCAGCGTTCCCACAAGTCTCCCGATAAAAATGATACCTCACTTGTGTGGGTAGGCGTAGCGCCCGCAACAGGAAACGCCCCAAAGCGCAACGTGGACACATCCCATTTTTTGAAAGAAAACAGTGCCTACCTGTGGATTTTGGCCTGTAGCTCAGCCGGTACCTAAGGAAACCTACCAAACCTGTGCATTTCTGAAAACTAGAGACCTAAGGGAATCTAAGATGGGGTGACTTGTGGGGCTCTGACCAGGTTCTGTTACCCAGAATCCTTTGCAAACCTCAAAATTTGGCTAAAAAAACACATGTTCCTCACATTTCTGTGGCAGAAAGTTCTGGAATCTGAGAGGAGCCACAAATTTCCTTCCACCCAGCGTTCCCCCAAGTCTCCCGATAAAAATGATACCTCACTTGTGTGGGTGGGCCAGGTGCCTGCAACAGAATAAGGCCCAAAACTTGTTGAGATAGAGGGGATAGCACAGCGAGTTTATAAGGACATATTCTTTTATACATCTTTAGACGGACTCTGCTTTGGGGACCCACATAAGTGAGGTGTCATTTTACTTGGGAGACTGAGGGGAAACCTGGGGAGTAGGAATTTTGTGCTGAAGCGGTGATCCTACTAAGAAACGTCAGGAAAATATGCTTTTTTATGCACATTTTGAGGTTTACAGAGGAGTCTGGGTAAGAAAATGTTGGGGGAGCCACACAAGCCAGACCTCCCTGGGCTCCTTGGGGTGTCTAGTTTTAAAAAATGTCTGGGTTTTGTAGGTTTCCCTAGATGAAGGCCGCACCCAGGACAAAAAACATAGGTGGGCCCTCCCCCCCAAACACAGGTATTTTTGTAATATATCATTTTGATGGGTGCACATACGTCCGTGATGTGCCAAACACTAAAATTGTGAAAAGAAACACACTTAGGTTATGTGAAAAAGACCCCTCACCCACCAACCAAGTTGGTGGCATGCTTCATCATCGGGGTCCCACCCGAGGCACCTAGCCTGTCACAGGTGTGCTGCGACGCCTGATTACAGCGGAGCAGGTTTTGTCATTTTTACCACACATAGTGGTTGGATTTGGCACGATGGTGAATGATGGTTCAGTGGATCAAATTTTATTAACAAGAGATTTCACAAAAATGAAATGCACGGTTAATAACTGAAAGGCAAAAAACTGAACCAATGACTCACAGCTCGTGAGCTGTAAAGCCGCGACAAGTCACCAACCGCTTTACAGTCCATTCACACACCTTTCATACATGACCATTCACACCGCCAGCCACGGGCCCAGCACATTACAACACTCACATCGACAGACCGCGCCACTCAAGGGCCCATCACTTACATACGCCCACATGCCTGATACAAGAATCACACCAGCTGATGGGAGTGTGGACTGGCGTTTGGCTGGCGGTGCCAGCCAAGCGCCACCCCAAGCACACCGCCACGCCAAGCACACCACCAGCCAAGCGCCACCCCACGCACACCACCAGCCAAGCGACACCCCACGCACACCGCCAGCCAAGCGCCACCCCAAGCACACCGCCAGCCAAGCGCCACCCCAAGCACACCGCCAGCCAAGCGCCACCCCAAGCACACCGCCAGCCAAGCGCCACCCCAAGCACACTGCCAGCCAAGCGCCACCCCACGCACACCGCCATCACTTTTTTTGTTTATAAACAACAAAGAAACCACTAATTATAAAATAAGCACAAAACTACAAACACAAAAACTCTAACTAAATACATGACAGAGATGCCAACCGTGAAACATATGAAAATATAAAACAGACAGCTTACGCTCACAGTATTTCCCAGAATTTTTTTTTGGTATGGTAACTTCTATAACAGCTGGGCACCACACACATCCCAGGCTTTGAAGGGCATTCGGGGCAGTACATCCGGCTCTCCCTCCGGATTAATCTCCGGGCACATACTCTACATTTCTTTGTGGGCAAGTCTTTTTTGGGAGTGGGAGGAATGTGATCAGGAAAGTGCCGATCTTTCAATCTAGCCACATCCTCCACCACTTCTACTCTAGGAACTCTTGCCGGTTCCACCCCAATAAGGCTTTCTATCACCGACTCCTGAAATTTAACAAATGTCATCCTTGACTCAGGAAAACAATCCTTGTATACAATAAAGGCATTAAAAGTTGCCAAATGAAATAAATGTAGGGCCAACTTTTTATACCACACATAAGACTTACGAAGAGCAGTGTAAGGTTCCAACCTCTGATCTACTCTATCAACACCACCCATGTGCCTATTGTAGTCCAAAATGCACGCATGTTTGCGCACTTCCGCAACCTGACCCCAAACTGACCCCAAACAGCCACAGGGGAAGTACTCTCATCATGGATGGTCGATAGCATGTACACATCCCTCCGGTCTGAAAATTTCAGAGCTAGCAGCTCATTGTTCCGCAAGGCACTGCACTGTCCCCTCTCAAGTTTTTTACAGACAAGCTCCCTTGGATAGCCTTTCCGGTTAGAACGGATTGTACCACAAGCAACAGTGTCCACTCTAAACAACTCCTTGAACAACTGCACTCCAGTGTAGAAACTATCTACGTACAAATGGTGACCTTTGTTAAACAGCCATCTAGCAAGTTCCCACACAATTTTTTCGCTAACTCCAAAAGTGGCCGGACAACTAGGAGGGTCAATACTGGAATCCCTACCAGTGTAGACCCGGAAATTATACACATATCCTGTACTGCTTTCTGACAGCAGATACAATTTAATCCCATACCGTGCCCTCTTACTAGGAATGTACTGCTTAAAAACTAAACGCCCCTTGAAAAGGACCAAAGACTCGTCCACACTTATCTCTTTGCCTGGAACATAGACCTCTGAAAACCGATCCACAAAATGATCAAGGACAGGCCTAATCTTAAAAAGACGGTCACAATCAGGGTGATCTTGTGGCAAGGCTAAAGCATTGTCTACAAAATGCAGCATACGAAGAAGAAGCAAAAACCGATTACCTGTCATAGTTGCAGGAAATATAGCGGTTGCCATCAAGGGACTAGTAGACCAATAAGAAGCCAGTGACGGCTTCCTGATCAACCCCATCAAAAAAGACAAACCTAAAAACCTTTTAATCTCTTCCAGATATGTGGGAACCCACTGAGTAGCTCTAGACTGAGGCTTAAGTCTGGCAGCCTTGTCCCGCAAATATTGCTCTGCATACACATTTGTCTGCTCCACAATCTCTTCCAAAAATACATCGTCCATAAACAAGTCAAAGAAATGGACAGGCAAAAAGTTTTCCGTATTAACTCTACACCCTGGGAGACCAGTAAATGCAGGTAACTGTGGCTGCTCCATGTTTGGGGCAATCCAGGTGTCAGATCTTCTAATGGGAAACCCTTCAGCCCCAGGCTGCTGCACTCTTGGCACACCAATGTCCTCCTCTAACACAGGCCCTTCATCTGCACTGAGAGTAGCTTCCTCATCAGAAGAATACTCTCAGACAGAAAACTCACTTCCAGAATCTCCTGCTTCCTCCTCTGCCTCAGATGCAGAGTCAGTGTTGTAATCATGGTCTGAAGACGACTCAAAGAGCATGCGAACAACCTGCTGAGCGGCCATTTTGTGGCTAGCCATGATCCTCACTAACAACAAATAAATTGCCAACAACAACTAGCACTAAAATAAGTAATAAACAAAGTGTAGCTTTATCACAAAAATTATGTACTACAAAAAACTATACCACTCACTTGCCTGAAAAAGCTACTCACCAAGCAACTACTCTGCACATACACAGCAATCACCAATGATATCCCACTAAAAAGAAAAAAGAAAAAAGAAAATTAGACATATGACAACACAAACATCACTGTGCTCAAATCTAAGGACAATGTCAAACACACAATACTGCATTTAGTACACCACCTACAAACATGTCATTTGGAGTAAATTGCTTCCACTTACCTAAAACATGCAACTATGCAAACCGCAGGACAACTACTGCCAAAACCGCAAGGATCCACAGCAAAGGAAGCAAAAGTATTGAACTAGAAGAAATAAATAGTTATAATCACAAATACAAATACTTCGCCAGTTGACAAACACCCCACCACCAAGAACTTAGAAGTTGTCCCTGGTACCTAAGTGGATCCTGCCCCCCTCTGGGGTAGATGGGCGTAAAGAAATAGGCCCATCTGCCCCCAAAGGGGGCAGAGATGGCCAATACGAACTTTCCCCACTTTAGGGGGGCGACCGTTGCCCAAGGGGTGGCCCCAAACACACACCACACACACCACACAATCCCTGGCGCCTAGTGTGCTTCCACCCCCCAGCCCCTGGGGCCAGATCGTCCAAAAAAATGGCTGGTCTGCCATCGGGGGGCCGAAACAATAGCCCCCCAGGGGAGTGACCCTTGCCCAAGGGTTTGCCCCCAAAATAAACAATAAAAACAAAATCCCTGGTGTCTAGTGGATTTCCCCTCCCCCCCCCCTCTGGAGGCAGATCAGCCAAAAAAAAGGTGATCTGCCCACAGGGGGGGGGGGGGGCAAAACACTACAAAAATGGACCCCCGGGGGGCGACCCTTGCCCAAGGGGTCGCCCCCAAAATAGAAAACCAAAACAAAATCCCTGGTGTCTAGTGGTTTTCGCCCCTAACCCCCCACCGGGGCAGATCCGCCGAAAAATCGGCGATCTGCCCCCAGGGGGGGCGAAATACTAAAAAAAAAAAATAGCCCCCCAGTGGGGCGACCCTTGCCCAAGGGGTCGCCCCCAAAATAGCAAACCAAAACAAAATCCCTGGTGTCTAGTGGTTTTCGCCCCCCCCGCCGGGGGCAGATCCGCTGACAAATCCGCGGATCTGCCCCCAGGGGGGGGCCAAATACTAAAAAAAATTGCCCCCCGGGGGGGGCGACCCTTGCTCAAGGGGTTGCCCCCAAAAGAAACATAGGCAAAAAAATCCCTGGTGTCTAGTGGAGATTCCTTCTCATCGTGGAGCAGGAATCTTGTGAAAACAGGCAGAGGGGGAAAGAAAAAACCCTTTCCTTTCCCCCCGTGTCTGTTTCTCCCCCCCAAACCCCAAAAACGGAAAGGACTCACCTGTTGGGTCCTTTCCCCACGACGCGCTGGAAGCAAATGGCTTCCAGCGCGTCTGGCAACACTTGATGACGTCGGCGCGCTGACGTCATCGGATTGCCGGGGAGGTCGGGATGGAAGGGAAAGGTCTTCCCCTTCCATCCCCGCCTTGGGGGGGGGGGGAGGGGGGTGCACAGGGGGGCGTGCTAGCGCTCCCCCAAGTTCCCGAGTGCCTTGGATGAGGTCACCTCGTCCAAGGCACACGGGAACTGTAGCCTTGGACGAGGTCACCTCGTCCAAGGCACAGAACAGGTTAAGAAAAGGAAACCAGATAACTTGTTTTCAGATTTTTCTAAAAAAATAACTCAGGGGCATATTTGCAAGCTCCATGGCACAGGGTGGCATAGCAAGAAACCTTGCTGCGCTGCCCTGAGCCACATGGGAAGGGTAGAAATGCACCATATCTACAAGATACAGTGTATTTCTCTCCTTTCCCCCTCCACTGGTGCACAAATTGCTGCCTGGCACCAATGCAGGCACTCTTGCACCACGGAGGAAGGATGTCTGTGTTGTCAGCAGGATTGTTTTTGTGCAGGATGGGGCCCAATCCTCTAAGGTATTTTCCTCTTTATATGTGTGCTACTGAACGCAGACATTTCTCCTCGTTGCACCTGCCCTGGAAAGGCATATAGTTTTGATGCATTCCCAGGTTTACATATTGTTGTAAATCTGGGAATGTGTCAAAACCCTTGGTGTTGCATGGGAACTTCCACCATAACGCCCATGTTACACCTCACTGATGCAGTGTAAGGTAACGCACTGACTTACTCAATATCTACAAGGCCATGATAAGCAGCACAAAGTGGCTTTGCGAGACCTTGTAGATATGGGTCAGCACTTTGCGCCACCAGTGCGTCACAAAAAGTGATGCACCAGCAGATCACAGGACTTGTAAATATGTCCTTCAATATTTTTCTATATTTTGCCTATTTTCCTGGTCCCCTCTGTGGAATTTCTCAAACCCTGGGCACCCTTAGACTCCCAGGATGTTGGAAAAAAAGGCAAAAAACTTTGTTTGGATACTTTATTTGGAAAAAGTGTTATGGAGCCCGAAGCGCAAAGTACCCCAAATAGTCAAAAGAGGGCTCATCCTGGGAGGAAGTAGAAGGCTCATCAGGTAAGGGTTAAAGAAAGTGCCTTTGCTTGTTCTGGTATAAAAATATTCAGCTGTTTTTAGGGGAAAAACGTTAACAAAATGTTTTTGGTGGACTTATAAAAAGTTAGAGATATCTGAACCATTAATGAACCTGGGTCAGTGTTCCATCTGGGCACTGAATTTTAAAATAATTAATTCTGATTGAATGCAGTAGTTTTTTCCTGTCAACTATTTGGCTTTGGGTACACAAACCTGGGTCAACAAACCTAAGCTACAGGTTTTCTGGCTTCAATAATGAAAATGTTATAGCAATTGACATAACAGGCAGCAATGCTTGGTCCTCAAGTCTTGGGAAAAGATAGAGAAGCATAAGAGGGATAGAGAAGCAATCCCTGTCCTCCTTGATCAGATGGGTTAGCGCAAAGAGCACCGTTATTGAAATACTTAAGAAAACAGATTCTCCCGCAGGGTTCAAAAACCCTAAGGGAGTGTTAGTAGATGAGCAGAAAGACATGAAGCTCACAAACCATGCTTAGGGTCTGTAAACACACAGCAAGGGCTTCTGGACTCCTGTTGATCCTACCACAAGGTCCACAAAAAGCCAGAGGTCCAAAAATGGGCTACAAGTATGTATGAACTCATGATCCTCAGGGTGGCCAAGAATTTAGTCAGGCCCTGAACAATCTCCTGCATTCCTCAGGCTGGAGTATGACTTGGCCCCATATGGTGGATTTAGCGTGTGGTGTAGCAAAAAGCAAGTGTAAGAAATTGGGTTATTAGTTGAGAGGTATGAAGGCCCAACTCAAGTAATAAACACAATCCTTGTCAGGGTGATAAACACAATTCTTGTCAGGTAAGCCACAAAAGTCACTAAATAAATCTGTGCCTAACCCTCTGGTAGCTTGGGCCAAAAGCAATCAGGCTTAACTTAGAGGCTGTGCGTAAAGTATTTATGCAGCTCTCAAATAGCAATAAAGTGAACACACAACACAAGAAAAATCCCAAACCAATATAGAATAATGGAGTAAAATTCAAATAATATAATGAGGCCAAAATGGCAGAAATGCAATAAGTAGAAGAACTAGAGTTATACATTTTTTAAGGTTTAGGTGAAAAGAGAGCTAAAAAGCATAAATAGCCTCTTGGGGGTATCTAGTCAAGCTGGACCAGATCAAAGTCACAAGTATAGCCCAGCCATGATGGAGCCTGGGTCGGATACAGGAACCAGGTTTGTTCCGACAAGGAGCCTCAATTGGAGCTTTTCATTGGTCGCGATCACGAGAAGTTCATTGTCAGCCTGAAAAGCAGTCATCGTAGGACTTTTGCTAATACAGGAGAAGTGAGCAGTCATTGTTTGGCACAAAAAGCAGGTCATCTTCAGAACTTTCTGTTGGATTGAGATATGGTGATTGATGCTGACATGAGGAGCCTGTTTGTGGTCACAAGCCCCAAACATCTGGATTTTCACTCAGAGTTCAGCTTTGAGATGGAGGAGTGCATTCTGATGCCAGCCAAGGGTTCGGGAGCTGAGGGGCAACTCTTAGGAATCAAGACCCACTCCAGCAGAGGCCTGCAGCAGGGCTCAGGCATGTTCAGGAGGCGCTAGTCAGCTGGGCAGTTGCAGGGAGGCTTCTGGAAGCTTGTTAGGTCCCTGTAGATCAAACAAGAGGCCAGCCAACTGAATCTTGGGGTCACTTTTGGGGATTCTGGGTTTAAGGCAAGCAGATCCAAGCTTCCTTCAGGATTCAGAAAGCACAGTAATCTTTTTTTCTGAATCTTCCACGGGTCCACCGGTGTTCTAATGAGAGGTTCTGAGGATGCTGTGTGGGGGTTCCTCTTTTTGCCTACCGCAAAACTAGTTTATGTCAGTTCTTTCCCTTCCCGTAGGTCATGGCTCAAAACTGTCCAGGGTAACAAAGGGCAAGAAGGCCCAGATGTCCACTGCATTTGCCAGTGATAGGGCAGGCACATCAGAAGTCAGGAAGGGAGTAAGCAGAGCCTCCAGTATACCCTTCGAAGCTCACAAAGGACTAAGTACTTCGCCCAAGGCCATCCTGCTCAGGAGAAGAACATCCTTCCCCACACCAAAGGCACGTTTGTTACTTGTTTGAAAGGAATAAACAGGAAAGCCATTACAATTATGTATCCCTTGACAGTGGCAGATAGTTTGGCTTAGGCAGAAAATGTAAACTTTCTAAAAGTTGCATTCGCAGAATCGTAACTTAAAATTTCACTGTATTTGTCTACCTGCTCCCAAACTGAAGTGATTACTTATTAAGTGTAATAAGGTAACCCAGTGTTAGTCTATGAGGGTTTTCATGGTCAACACATGTAAAACTTAAGTACATGTGCCCTACTTATTTAAATAAAATGCACCCTGCCCTATGGGACTACTTTAGGGGTGACATACATAATAAAAATGTCAAAAGGTTTATTTTGTCAGGTCAAATTGACAGTTTAAAACCCCACACAGAGGCTGCAGCGGCAGGCCTGGAGACATGCTTTACACTGCCACTTTAGTGGAGGACACAATGAGGTCTGTAGCTCTTTAGTAGCATTTAATTTACAGGCCCGAGTACATGTAATACCATATACTAGGGACTTATAAGTAATTAAATAATACAATCAGGCTTATACAAATGTTATCATCTTTAGAAGGGAGAGCCCATGCACTTTACCATAGATTAGCAAGAGTAGAGTGCAGAGAACCCTTAAAGACAATACAAATGGGTTCAGCAAAAGAAGGCAAAGGGAGGCAAACATCTGGAAGGATCCTGCTGAAAGGGCACGGCCCAACAGTAAGGCTCTGTTCCCAGAATGCTCTGCACACAACCGAAGGCTATGCACATTAGGAGTTGACCACCAGCCAGGAGTTAGGCCATGAATGAGGCTGTTGCTCGGATCCTTATGCCAACTCACTCAGCAGGATTGGTGCAGGGTCTAGCCAAAAGCAGGTCTGTGGCTAATCTGTGCTGCATTTGGCTGAAGGTCGTGAATAATGGGGACTCTCTGACCGAGGGATGGGCGACAAGCACTGGGCCCAACTGTTGGCTGTGGAATATGATTTTTTTTTTTAAAGATCCTAAAAGAATCAAGGATAAAGTGAAGTTATGGTTTGCTTTGGTTTTAAAACATGAATGAATTTTTAATTATTACAACAAAATTCTCTTGTAAAAATACAGTTAAAGTACAGCGATGGTTACAAATTAAAGCATTTACCAATGTGTCACAAAAGAAAGACAGCATGCTCTCTTGTGTGCATCAGTGATTCAAATTTCACTTCAGGAAAAAACACAGTGGTGATGAAGGCATGTACTGAAATGCATTACGTTTGTCTAAAAATGATTTATGTTGGGTGTATTAGCATTTCATAGTGAATGCGCTGCCCTCTGATGTTGGTTGTGTGCATATAGGATAGTGGATGTGGAGGTGTAGTACGGTGAGTATGTTGGCATATATTGAGTTGTGTGGGGGGCCTGTGAATATGTGTTGTCATATGATGTTGCTAGCGTGGATGTGTGAAGGTGAGTGCAATAATGTAGGATGGCGGTATGTTGCTGTATGGGGTTGTATTGGCAGCTTTCATTGTTTGTATGGGCATATGATTGCATGTCTTCCATTATGGTGGCTGTGTTGTCCTATTGGTTGTGAGGTTGTATTAGTTTGGGTGTATTGATGTATGATGGTGGATGTTTTTGCAAGTACAGTGGGTGAGTGTTGGTTTAAGATGTTGGTTGGGTGGACATATTCTTCTCAGTATGTTTGAGTTTGAAAGTAGATGTATTGACTTATGTGAATTGGTTTGGTGATGTACAACAGTGAATAGGTGGGAGTATAGGGATGGCTGTGTTGCTATATTATGTGTGTTGTGTGCATGCATGACATTTGCGTGAGTGTGATTTTTTGTTGTGTGCATGATTGGTTGAGGGTGCACTGGCCCAGGATCATGGTGGTTTGCATCCGTTAAGCGAGTGAGGGTATGTTTGATGCTGATTGTATGTGCATAAGATTGTGGGTAAACTTCTGTATGATGTTTGTTAAGAGAATCTATGCTTAAAAAATTTCTGTTTTATCCCTACCCTTCCTGCAGTCCCTTTGTGTGGTGCACTGCCCTTACATCTGATGCAAGTACCCCACAACTCCTGCAGTGCCTCTGTTGGCCCTCTGCTTCCCCAGTACACCTTCTATGACCATTTACCTCTTTAGAGTCCATGTGTCTTGGCCTGTTCAGCCTTTGATTCACCTTGATATGCCCCATTTGCACCCCTACAATCTATTTGTGTGTTCCCCTACAGCTTCACTGAATGCAAACCTGCCTTGCTACTGCATCCTCATGCAAGCTCTCAGCTTCCCCAATATCCCTTACCTGTCCCATCATCAATCAAAGCTTTTCTTTGTGGCCTTCCCCCAAATCGTTGATCCTTGTGCTCCTCCCTGTAGATTGATGCACTTCCTCTGTGTGCCTACTACTTTTTGTGCATTCTCTATTGTACCGCCACCCCCTGAGGCCAATGTGTTTCTCTATATTCCCTTCCACTCCTGAGCGCTACTTAAGCATGCTTCTGATAATCCTGTTGGCATCCCCTAATCCCTCTGCAGAACACCTATTTACCCAATACTTACTGCATAGGCCAGTGTTCCCTACATGTCCTCCTCCGCCTTCTGCAGCCCTTCCTCACCAGTAGGCCCTGAGTTCCTACCAGCATCATTAGATTGACTTATGTGTATGACACTCTGCCCTGTTCTGACATCTGTGTACCCATACTGCTCCTTGTTCATAATCTGTTACTCTGCAGGACAGTTGTGGAGCCCGGTCTTCCACCTGTAGCGTACCTATATCCCTCTCAACCTCCTGATTCATTCTGCAATTCCCCAACTCCATGCATGACATCGTGACTTGCCATAATTATTCCTCTCTCATCCTTAGACCCCAACTTCTCTTGCAGAACCCCTCTGTATTCCTATGTGCTCTATGCCTCGGGATGTCCTCTGTCTGTTCCTGCCCCTTCACAGCCTGCATACCACCCTTTCATTCTCCTTCAATCCCTCTGTGATTATTCTGCAACTCTTCTGTTCTTCCATGTTGCACTCTGCATGTTATGTTCCCATCACCTGCAGTGGTGTGCTGCCTTGAACTTCCCGACAGATTGTTGAGACTGGTGGGCTGAATTAGAAGAGTCAGACCAATGTTCAAATTGTTCTATGTTCTTAATCAAAATAAAACTTTATTTTTAGATTCTCCTAACAGAAAACTATGTTTTATTCGACAGTGCTCATGAGTTTTTTATCCTCATAGTGTTGGCTTCTGTTCCTTTCAGTTCAGGTTGACATTGGGTTAGGTATCTTTCTCTCCGCCCTCTTTCTCGGTGATGAACCCTCTTTCTAAGTGAACTGCCTACTCCTGCATGTCACGTATGTGACCGCGAACCACCTTTACCTCATGGAAGGTAGGTTTGCTTCTCCTGGTTGAAGCAAGGATCCCACCAGTCTTTCCCTACTATCATGTCCACATATCCCTTCTTTAAGTCTATCATTGCCACTTCCCCCTTCTTGTCTAAGGATCCCATCAGTCTTTCCCCACTAGCATGTCCACATATCCCTTCTTTAAGTCTATCATTGCCACTTCCCCCTTCTTGTCCGTTCTCCTTTCCTGACATCATGTCAAGGTCTCACATTGTGAGTATTCCACAGGAGTGACAAGAAGAAGCAGGGAGAGTGATTCCCCACTTCCCTATTAATCACAAAGGCTTAACACAGTCAAAGCCACAATTTGACCAATGGGGAAAAGCGGGAAGGGAGAAAGAGAAGACTCATATCCACAGAGAAGCGCACTGCAATTCGGGTTGAGTACTTCTGCTTGTTGTTCTCCCTGCAGTAAACATATGATAATGTTAATCGACCAACCATGTGAATGTTTTCTTTAAAGCGCTTCTCCCACAATGCTCCCTGGAACACAGGTGGTGGACCCCTGTCGACACAGACTGTCCCAAGGTCCAGCTGTCCAAATTTGGAAGAGGTAAGAGCTTGCCTTCCCCGTTTGCAACAGTACCCCTGTGAACCATGTCATCTGTACCTCCTGAGGCCTCTGTGCCCTATTTGCAAGAATCCTTCATACACAGCCTGGACAAGGTCCCCAGCACTCTTTCCTGCGAAGCTCAACTCGTTGGGACCTTCTTTTGTAGTGCTGCAGCAACCGCAATTTGCACCTTCTTTTTCCTCGGGTCCTGGGACCTCCGTGGGTGCTGCCTGGTCATCTGTGTGTTCCCTCCAGTATTGGGAGCCCCCTCTTCCTCCTCAGTCCGAGTTGAGGCCCCCAGGTCCCTCCTGGGCCTAGACAGCACCATTTTGACACAAACCATGACATTGCTTTAACCAAGGCTTGTTGGACGAATCCAGCACTGCATCTCACCCGCTTCCAACATCTCGATGTGGGACATCCTTTGCATCATGCAGGAACCTGCAGCTGTCTTCTTTGGTGCTTTTCTGCAGACTTCTTCCAACAGGAGATTCCTCTTTTGCACCATCTTCTAGGTTGGCAGTGGCTCCTGTCCTTCCTGGAATCTTCTGCGACTTCTGGACTGGGTCTCCTCTCTTTACAGGTCTTCAGGTCCAGGAATCCACCATTTGTTGTTAGCAGTCTTGCTTGGTTCTTGCAATAACTCTAATCACTACTTGTAGTGTGTCCTGAGGAAGCTTGCTGTACTTTACTCCTACTTTCCTGGGCTCTGGGGTGGGGTATTTTACTCACCTTTGTTGTTTTCTTACACTCCCATCGCCCCCCTACACTACACTTGCCTAGGGAGGAATTTGTGATTCGCATTCCACTTTCCTAGTATGTGGTTTGTGCTGCCCCTAGGCCTATTTCTTCCCATTGCATTATATGGTATTTTCTACTGTTAGCAGTATTCTATCACTATTTACTTACCTGATTTTGGTCTCTACTGTATATATTGTGTATAATACTTACCTCCAGAAGGAGTATTGCCTCTAAGATATTTTTGGCCTTGTGTCACAAAAATAAAGTACCTTTATTTTTTGTAACACTGAGTATTGTCTTTTATTGTGTATAAGTACTGTGAACTATAGTGGTATTGCAGGAGCTTTGCATGTCTCCTAGTTCAGCCTACGCTGCTCTGCTACATCTATCTCTATCAGCCTAAGCTGCTAGAACACTGACTACATTTCACTAGCAAGGGATAAATGGACCTGGTATAAGGTGTAAGGACTTAAGGTACCCACTACAAACCAGACCAGCCTCCTACAGTCGCCCTTTTGAATTTGTTTACTATTGCAGACAATGCCCATGAGTCTGGTAAAGTTGCATAGTTTAAGTTATTGTAGACATTAGTCAGAAGGGGGTCCTATAGACTGATATTACATTTTACCAGATCGATGGGTGTACCATCCAAGTTTGGTGCTTTTCCCCCTGCGGCCTGCTGTATTGCCACTAAGACTTCATGTAGGGTCACGTCACGTGGAAGCTAATCGGCAACTCGTTCCATTGGCTGACTCCAGGGCTGAAACAGAATTCCAGAAGAGCTTGCTATTCCTAGTAATTGCTGCATGAGCTAGGGTATCCCACTGCCGGGTAATCACCTCAACCTTCCTCTTTATGAATACTGTTTTATGCCTTTTGCGCAGGCCGGACACCACTGTGAAATCCCTGGGGCAACCAGTTAAAGCCTTCCGTAGGTTTTGATTGGCCATCGTGCACTCTTGACCAAACCATCTTGGGGTTGGACATCTTTTAATGCCTTTATAAGCTTAGAAAGATGTTTTAGTGCCTGAACAGAAGACCACAAATAAACTTACTATGTTCTCTTTCGCACGGCGGCCAGCATCAGATAAAACAGCCTAAGACTAGATCTAAAATGTTCTGAGTTTTTTCAGCCAGCCTTTCTGTACGGTTAGGGAGCTTCCAACAAACGTTTCAATTATCTGTAGATACCTGTAGATGACAGAGTTCTGTTTGGCTCTCAGGTGTTGAGGTCAGAATGATTTCAATAGGATTGTGATCACCAAAATCCATTCGGACAACAGACCCTGACAACAACTGATCTAATAAATTAGCAGATACAGAGATATAATTAATTATAGAGTGGCAATTTCTACCCCTAAAGGTAGACACACCAGCTTCTCCCACATTCACTACCTTGAGTATGTTATGTAAATCCAGCAATGCCGGAAAAGGTTCTAGTTCTTTGCCCCTCTGATCAGGCCCATTGGCAGGTAACAGCCGATGGCCTCGATCAGGGTGTGCCAGTTTAGCATTAAAATCCTCTGCCAGACACAAGTAAACAGGTCGCTTCTCACCTATTACAGGCCCCACAATTAAGTTGATAAAATTAAACAATTCTAGAAACTTGTGGTTTGGACGGTTTCAAAAATCATTGTTGTAAAAACGAATACAATACATCGGGGGCTCCCCTTGTAAAGCACAACCAGGTAATTACTTCCTATAGCTTCTACATCTCTAGTGTTGCTGCCTAAGGAAAGATTTATCCAAGTGATTAGGGCCCCCAAGCGCGGCCTGAACCAGAGGGAAAGGCTGGCATGTTAAAGCAGGAGTACCCATTAAGCATCCTATGGCCAATTGCCCAGGTTTTCTGCAGCATACTAATATCATAGCCACATATTTTTTCTTCTATCGGGGGTGGAGTAGTTGATACAGCCAAAACGTAAGTAGGTTCTGAATCAGAGAGTCAGTCACGCAACCCCAAGTTGCTCAAAGGTGCAAACCTGTTTTCCTGGGGCAATACTGTTTATGCTGGTGAAGCCATGCGGAAACTGCCACTACAAGTTGTTTCCTGTGCACCCTTAACCCATGGGGGTCGACACACGATATCTGGTCTGTAGAAATTCCCCATTAGAAATGCCTGGATATCAGTTAATCTGGCTGGATTGGTTGGGCTCAGGGTGATCAGGAGGCACGCAGTAGCAATCAAGCAGTTAAAACTGACTATTACACTGTCCCCCTACCACCTCTTAATGTTTGAGGCCAGCCAGTCGACCCTCTTTACTATAATTATTGAATTATAGATTTATATATGAATTATAGATTTCCGTGATAGAACTGGAATTTGACTTAAACCAATGAACCACCTTATTCTTTAGTTCCCCAAATATTTAACCACAAGGTTATTATGAGGGAGTACATTCCTTAGAACTATCATATACTGGGTTGACTCAGGAGGCAGGTTAATTACATTACTTGCCCGGGTGGCTAAGGGCTGTGGCCCCGTACAAGGGTATTTGGAGCATGAGAGGGTGTGCGGTGTTGTAGTTACACGGGGGCGGAAGCGAAAGTCCTAAGTGGCTTTATGGGTAATGGGGCTATCTCGGAAGGATATACTGGTGTACTCGGAGTCTGGAATGGATTTGTGTTTGAATTAGTGGCAGTGTTATTAAGCCCCGTGGCGGCTGTGGCATTTTTGTCCTAATGTAGCATGGCTATACTATTTACCTGTACCATTAATTGCATAATGCGTCCTTCAAATTTGATCTAATCATGAAATATTCAGTTTAGAGCTCACATCATCGCTTGTCTCTTGAAGAGGGGTGTGCATTGAATAGTCCGATGAGGGTTCTGTCTGCACCCCCACTGTCACTAAATTGCCCTTTCTCCTTGGCGCGGCCATACATTGCCTCCGCTTACTGCTGGGGCTCGCAGTGGGGCTTGAATAATTGACCGCCACCCGGGAGACTCTCTCCTGGCTATCACCCCTCAGTGATTAGGGAGAGTCCCATGAGCCTCGTCATGAGGGTCTCCACTTATGTTAACCATAGGTGGGGGTGGCATAGCTATAACTACAATGTGGTCCTCCGTTGAACGAAGGGTATAGGGCGCAAGCGGTGGTAGTTCCTCTCTTAATGAGGAGAGCCTTCTCTCAGCCAACTCAATCTCTTTCAAAACCACAGAGACTGCCCGGGACAAGAACTCATCGACACTGGTGACGTTTGCAGTACTCTCTGGTGAATTGTGAGTAGCAGCACCAGTCTTTCTTTTCATCATACTTTAGTTAGGGTCGTGCCACAAGCTTAAATGGATATCAATACACTTTAGATGAAGACCAGGCACTATACACTGCACAAGATTTCAGTCATTCAATGTAAGTATGTGTTGCAGGAATATCTGCAGGAACTAAACAGGGGGGGTACACGATGAAGAGGACAGGTCCTGTTCAGATAATGCGATACAGCTTAAAAAGCGGTATAGAACGGGACAGACTTTGGGGCTGTGGGCTAAAGAAAATCACTAGTTTTGTCCATCAGCATACAACTTATAAAAAGAAAGTTGCCCACAGAAATACCGAAAGCACAACACACTTTACTCAAATTGTCTCCTTATCTCACAAAAGCAGGTAGCAAAATGATTCCAACAGTGGCTTCACGCATCAGATAAAGTTATGGCCAAAACGTCACCGCTAAGAGTCCACATTTTAGTGGGCTTTTATCTATCTAAGCACTTAAAGTGTTGGAAATGTACCTCTTTAGCCTGGATACTTCTGCACTTCAGTACTCGCCGCAACTTCAAGCTTGAGCGTTTAACATTAGACAATAATAAGGCAGAGTAGCAATCGGCAGAAACAGCAGTTGCAATTATGCTTATTGTTAGGCTCTTGGCAGCCAAAAGTCCCGGTACGTGGGGCCCGGATCGGGGAGGGTGGTTCGGGCGGGGAGTTATGGTGGCCCTGCCACCTCCTGGCGCTGACGGGTGCGTGCAAGTTGCTCCGTGGGACATCGGCGTGCTTTATGTAGCCCCGGCGGCTTACCCTTCATAATGAAAGAAATGACCAGGGCTGGTGCTGTGACGAGTCCCTGTGTAGTGTTTCAAGGGAGCCCTTTGTACGAGGCACATATACAACAGACTAGTCAGCAAGATATTCCAGCACAGACTTCAGTCGGCGGGACAGGGGCATGCCTTATGTAACGCTAATTAGTGTCAGTTGAGGGTGCAGAGAGGGATTATGGGACTTGTGGTCCCCTGTGGCCGGAGACCCTGCGGCTCACTTCTTACATCAAAGGAAATTACCAGGACTGGCGCTGTGATGATTCCCTGTGCAATATTTTCGAGGCGTCTGCCCTATGAGGCACATCCACAACAGATTAGTCGGAAATAGGTTTAAGCACAGCACAAAGAAAGTGCTCGGTATTAGTCAGAGGACCACTGTTCGCCTTCTGGGGCCCAGTTTTACCAGACATAAAAGTCCGCACTGTGCACAATACACTGGAAAATATATTGAGCAAAGCAGAGACGTCAACATTAAGAAGCAAGAATATGCTATACTCAGGTCTGTCAAACGAGGGAAAGGTATGATTACTAAGGCCCTATGGTTTTCTTTCAGGGCCCAGCATGTGGGCTGCAACATATATTTAAAGATTGTTAATCAAACCTGCTATGTGTATTATCCATGAATCAGTTTACACAGATTCTACTACTAGATGGCATTTGATACTGTATCTACTGTGCTCTCAGTTTTCTTGTAGGACATTTTTAATCAAACTTTGAAACAGGATTTCATTCTATAAAGCACTCCACTTCAGTGACCTTGGGCCATATGTACAAACACATTTTCCCATAGACATAGAATGGGTTAAACCCTTTGCTACATCTGGCCCCTTGACCCTTGTTCAGACGTCTGGCATGTCTTACTATAACAGCTATGTAGAATCAATGGCAATTAGTCTGCTATGGTTACTGCAGGCAAAAGGCATACATGACTAGTAATCAATGCATTCTCAATAGACACAAGAGCAGAAAAGCAAAATCAGTTGAAATTGGGGATGGGTGTTTTGAGGGTGCTGCATAATTGTACTAAAAGCAACAGAGATGGGTGAATCGATAGTTAGTGGCAGCACATGCAATGTTCCACTAGTGACGCTGCAACTAAGGGTGCTTGCATTTCTGTAGTACCCCCACATATCTTGGAAGAGCCAGATGGAGAATGAACAGAGAGGTATTTGATTTATTTCTTGCAGAATTTATTGTGTCTAAAACATGTCAGTTCACTTCTGATAAATTGCTTCTAAATATATTGAAATAGAAGGCCTTTGTTTACTTTACTTTCCCTCTCTCTGCAAAGAGATTGAGGCGCAGGTTTATCAATATTTCCTCTGGGTCTTTTTCCTGTTCTAAGTGTGTTGCAGAATGCAGAACACATAGAAAGAGCAAAAAACGAGGAGAAATAAAACTATTTCTCCTTGTTACGCCTCACTTTGGGAGGCATAGGGTTTTGACGCATTCCCATATGTACCAATAATGGTAAGTCTGGGATTGTATCAAAATCCATGGGTGGATGCGTGGGAACACCCATGCTCCATCCATGGAGCACTTTTCTGGGGCTGAGTAACACAATGCAGTGTTTTGCTCTGCATTGCGTTACTCTCGGTTTGTCAAGATTTATCTAGATTTATCAAGCCACAGGGCCACACAGGGTGCCTTTGCATAGCTTGACTAATCTAACTTAGTAGTTGCATTGCCTTTGCAGCTCTTTGTATGATGAAGGGGCGAAGCAACTACTTGACAAATGTGCACATGCATTTTGAAGATTACTTCTAATGAGAATTTTGCTCGGTTACATGTAAGTGTGAATAGGGGAATCTACAATGTCAGGTTTTATAACACATATTTAAATATAAATATTTGCTTGCTGTTAGACTGGGGTTTCTAGTTGTCAGAGTATGAACTCTGTACAAGCAGGAGCTACTACTCTAGTCAGGGTAAGCTAGGTACACACTTAGAGATAACCTGTGCTCACCCTCTGGTAGATTGGCACAGAAGAGTCAGGTTTATCATAAGAGTCAATGTGTAAAGTGTAATGTGTGAAGGTGCCCTTCCTGCACAAAAACAATGTGGTCTGCAATGCAGGTACCCTTGCAAGTGTTCTGGGGTGCCTGCATTCGGACAAGGCAGCTAAAAGGACACCAGCACAAGGAAAATCCAGGAATGTGTCATATTATGGTAAATACAGCACATTCCTGCCCTTTTTCTTTCACGCAGCGCAGCAAGGTGGCTTGTTGCACTGCGCCACATGAAAACAACATAAATATGCCCCTCATTTTGTTTTACTTTGTGTGATGCAGACAAGGGTAAACACTACCATTAATTATTTCTCTATTTTAAATCTGTCATATTTTAGAATTACACAAAATGGAGGGGCGTGGCCAAGGCAGAGGCCCAACAAGATGCATTTCCCCTGAGCTCCCACTCAGTGCCCCTTCCTTCCTTGACTACCGTGGCGGGTAGTGGGTCGAGGAGGTGATCGGATTAGGTGTTCAAGGCGGGCGCCTCCCTTTGGAGTATGTGTGACTATAAGGGGACTGCCCCCCCCTTAGACCGGAGGCAAATAGCCTACCAGGAATAGGACTGCCATGGTCAAGCTGCAAACAGAAAGGCCTCCTTTCGTTTCCATACTAGAGCACCTCTGTTAGAGATAATCCCCTCTTACTAGAATGCTTAATATAGATATTTAGGGATCCTAGGCCCTGACTAAGGCCCCCAGACCTCCTTTGGCTCTCCGTAGCGGGCAGAAACATGTTGGCCATGAATTAACAATTAGGTGACCCTTCAAGTCATAATCACTTTTTTATCCATACCAGCAGTCACCATGATTAAAGATGTACCATTACACAAGTGACTGATTAGGTATTTTTATATCTTTTTATGTCTTCCCTAGCACAACTGGATCCCTTGTTTATCCAGATAACTCTAATTTCAGCACTCCCCCCTAGTTCTTTTAAATGGGTGGTTGAGTTCGTCCAGGTGGCATTGTCCTACCTGGATGGGGCTAGGTGGTCATATGATGAAGCAAGACACTATTATGTGTGTGAGACCACCTAGTCCGTAAAGGAAACTTTCCTTTCTTCATCACAGTTACTTCTGAAACACCACCAAATCTCAAAATTCGGGATTCTTGGCCTAAGGGCAACTTCTTTGCCACTGGTCCTCCCACCACACCCCATACTCTTTGTGTATATGGTAGCGGGCATCCACACTCCCTGCCACCTCCAGGCTGGAGTCCAGAGACAGGTGAACCCCACGGAGGGATCCCGGGGATGAGCGGACCACCGGTGCTGGCTGGCTTAAGGGGCTGCCATTTTGGAGACACAACTGGGCCTCGTGGTGCGGGTGCCTTGGTGTGGGTTGACCGCATTGGGCTAGCTAGCTGCAGTGCTGGAACAGGCTGCCAGAGCAGGGCCCGGACGGTGCAGCCCGCTCCTACGAGGGACCGGAGGTGAGTACAGGCTGCTGGTGCTTCTGGAGGAAACGTTGTGACCCAGTGGCATAGAATGGGCCGCCGGAGCGGAGCAGACGTCCTCCTGGCTCGAGTGGTGTCACCCCGGGCCTGTCTGCACTTGCCTTGCATTATTTGGCGCAGAACCATTAATTCTTGTGATTGCTTTGCTGCGTCTTTGCTGTTTGCTGTTGCTTGCACTGAGCTCTTCCACTTACACGAGGCCTGATCGGCTTTGTTGAAATATTTGCTGGGGCGATCCTAGCTTCCACGAGGGTTTCCACATATCTGCTTTGATGCTTGAGGACCCCTGGCCCAGCGCAAGGGCTATTCCTGGCCCTTCTCAGCCCTATGAAGGCCATGATGACCAAGTGCACTAAAACCTCTCGCAGTACTTCCATTAAAGACTTGCTACAAAAGCCAGACCTGAATGTTTGGTCACGGGGGGAGGACTCTCTACCCCCTAGCCAGCTCTCGGAAACTTAAGCTGACAATCAGACTCCTACGACCAACGGGGATATTCAACTTTTGCTGGCCGAGTTTCGTAAGGACATCAATGCGCTTCCCAGAATTTTACGTGCACCCTTTCAGACCCAGATGATTCAGTCCGACAGACTCGCTTCTGACAACAGTTGAATCGACTTTTTCTGACCAGGTCTTGGAGAACATGGATTGCACAGCACGCATCAAGAAACTTGAGGCAAACTACAACCTCTTCCAAAACAAACTGGATGACCTGGAGAACCGATCCAGACGCAACAATGTTCACATTAGGGGAATTGATGCGGATGTCCCCATTGGACATCAAGGGCCAGATGTAGCAAACTTCCAAATTGCGACTTGCAATTTGCGAGTCCCAGCGACTCGCAAATTGCAACTCGCAATTTGGAATGCAGTACGGTGTCTCAGACACCGACTGCGACTCGCTATGGGGTCGCAATGACCCACCTCATGAATATTCATGAGGTGGGTCGCAAATTGCGGCCCCATAGCGAGTCAAGGCACTCACAAACATGGAGGCCTGCTGTAGTCAGCAGACCTCCGTGTTCGTGACTGCTTTAAATAAAGCAGTTTTTTTTTTTTTAAGTGTAGCCCGTTTTCCTTAAAGGAAAACGAGCTGCACTTAAAAAAAAAACCGAAACCTTTAGTTTCGGTATTTTTTCAGGGCAGGGAGTGGTCCCTGAAAAAATATTTTTGGGTCCATTCACAACGTGGAAGGGGTCCCATGGGTACCCCTTCCAATTTGCGAGTGGGTTACCATCCACTTCAAGTGGATGGTAACTGCGACTCCATTTGCGACCGCATACGCGGTCGCAAATGGAATTGCATCCCACTGCGAGTCGCAAATAGGAAGGGAACACCCCTTCCTATTTGCGAGTCGGAAATGCATTTTGCGAGTCGGTCCCGACTCGCAAAATGCATTTCTGTATAGGAAACTCACATTTGCGACTCGCAAACGGCAATTTTTGCCGTTTGCGAGTCGCAAATCGTTTCCTACATTTGGCCCCAAGACCCTTGTTCAAACTGTTTTTGCCCTCCTTTTGGGCCTAGACTGTGATCAGTTGGTGCTTCTAGATCTTACACATAGGGTGTTTTTGCAGTACCAACAACAGAAAAACCTTCCACCTGACGTCTTCATCAGGGTTCATTATTTTTAATATAGAAGAGAAGATCGTGTAAGCGGCCAGGTGACAGGATCCAGTGGTCTTCAGGGGCCACAGCCTCTCTATATATCAGGATGTACCTATCCATACCTTAGCCAGACGTAGAGTCCAGAGATGTCACACTCCACCTGCGTGATAGCAAGATTGTATATCATTGGGGTGTTCCTCTGCATCTACATTTTACTTATTCGGATAAACGAGTATCGGCATGAACTCTGGCGGAAGCTGGTGAGGCACTTGGCCTGTCACCTCCCAGAGATGGCAGAGTTTTGCTTGAGCCTGCTATGGCATCCCTGGTGGACTGAGGTTGGGGATGGTGATATCCAAACTCGAAGAGTAAAAAGAATGAACCTTGTAAGCAACGTAGGACAGGCGCCAAACTTCCTCTGATGATGACACACCTGCTTGATGGTAGTGCTCATCTGGTGACTGGACTGGACTGAATCAAGACAGGCGGCGGAGCACGTGTGGGACTCTGCTATATGTGTTGTGAACTCCTGCTACATGGTTTTGAGTTTTTGAGCGGGGTGAGTTTCAAAGTAGGACTTGCCCCCTCATTTTTTATTTCTCTTCTAGTTTGAGGGATTTTCTCTTTTTTCCATGTCTTATTGCTTGTTATTCTCAGGGAGCCCCCCCCCCCCACTTCAGTGGGAGGGAGTATGAGCCCTTTACCTTGGCGCAATAGGCGCCTTTGTTTGGTTATTGCTTGATGTTATTTGTGTGCTAGATCACATGTTGCTTGACAATGTCGCTTTCTTACAGGAGACACATCTGCTTAGGGCTGACACTAGACTTCATCGATCATACTGGTACCCTACACAATTTCGCTCATCTTACAATTCTAAAACACAGGGTGGTTTTGTTGTTCCATAGGAGGGTTTCCTTTCAACTTGACGCTATTCATAGGGATGTAGAGGCGCACCTGGTGGGTGTCAGGGTTTCTCTGGGTCCTTCTATAGTTACCTTAATGTTGATATATGGCCCCACTATCGATGGTGACTCCTTCTACACTACACTGTTCCCCACCATCTTCCATTTCGCTTGTGGACCGATTATTCTGGGGGCACATCTAAATGCCACACTCAAACCTTTCATTGACAGATCTGGAGAGGGAGTGGGCAGGAGACAACTTCCCTCTGCTTTACTTCAGGGCAACACAATCTCTCCTTGCTTGATGCTTGGAGACATCTTCATCCTCAAGAATGTGATTACACATTTTGCTCCAATGTTCATAAAACTTTCTCATGCATCAATTACTTTTTGGTCTCCAATGCTTTGGCTTTGCGGCTCCTCAATTCCCCAATTGGAGTCAGGGCCATGTCAGACCATGCTCATGTGTACTTAGATATAGGGCCTGTTGCCCTTCAGCCTCCTTTCCCTCGTCCTTGGGTGATGAATGTGGTGGTGTTTCAAGATCTTTCCCTTTGTGATAGTGTAGGAAGTTGGCTCTGTATGTGCTATTTCAAAGTAAGGAATAGCAGGCACAGAGTCCAAGGGTTCCCCTTAGAGGTAAGATAGTGGCAAAAAGAGATAATACTAATGCTCTATTTTGTGGTAGTGTGGTCGAGCAGTAGGCTTATCCAAGGAGTAGTGTTAAGCATTTGTTGTACATACACATAGACAATAAATGAGGTACACACACTCAGAGACAAATCCAGCCAATAGGTTTTTGTATAGAAAAATATATTTTCTTAGTTTATTTTAAGAACCACAGGTTCAAATTCTACATGTAATATCTCATTCGAAAGGTATTGCAGGTAAGTACTTTAGGAACTTCAAATCATCAAAATTGCATGTATACTTTTCAAGTTATTGACAAATAGCTGTTTTAAAAGTGGACACAGTGCAATTTTCACAGTTCCTAGGGGAGGTAAGTATTTGTTAGGTTAACCAGGTAAGTAAGACACTTACAGGGCTTAGTTCTTGGTCCAAGGTAGCCCACCGTTGGGGGTTCAGAGCAACCCCAAAGTCACCACACCAGCAGCTCAGGGCCGGTCAGGTGCAGAGTTCAAAGTGGTGCCCAAAACACATAGGCTAGAATGGAGAGAAGGGGGTGCCCCGGTTCCGGTCTGCTTGCAGGTAAGGACCCGCGTCTTCGGAGGGCAGACCAGGGGGGTTTGTAGGGCACCGGGGGGGACACAAGCCCACACAGAAATTTCACCCTCAGCAGCGCGGGGGCGGCCGGGTGCAGTGTAGAAACAAGCGTCGGGTTTGTAATGGAAGTCAATGGGAGATCTAGGGATCTCTTCAGCGCTGCAGGCAGGCAAGGGGGGGGTTCCTCGGGGAAACCTCCACTTGATCAAGGGAGAGGGACTCCTGGGGGTCACTCCTCCAGTGAAAGTCCGGTCCTTCAGGTCCTGGGGGCTGCGGGTGCAGGGTCTCTCCCAGGTGTCGGGACTTAGGATTCAAAGAGTCGCGGTCAGGGGAAGCCTCGGGATTCCCTCTGCAGGCGGCGCTGTGGGGGCTCAGGGGGGACAGGTTTTTGTACTCACAGTCTTAGAGTAGTCCTGGGGTCCCTCCTGAGGTGTTGGATCGCCACCAGCCGAGTCGGGGTCGCCGGGTGCAGTGTTGCAAGTCTCACTCTTCTTGCGGGGAGTTTGCAGGGTTCTTTAAAGCTGCTGGAAACAAAGTTGCAGCTTTTCTTGGAGCAGGTCCGCTGTCCTCGGGAGTTTCTTGTCTTTTCGAAGCAGGGGCAGTCCTCAGAGGATGTCGAGGTCGCTGGTCCCTTTGGAAGGCGTCGCTGGAGCAGGATCTTTGGAAGGCAGGAGACAGGCCGGTGAGTTTCTGGAGCCAAGGCAGTTGTCGTCTTCTGGTCTTCCTCTGCAGGGGTTTTCAGCTAGGCAGTCCTTCTTCTTGTAGTTGCAGGAATCTAATTTTCTAGGGTTCAGGGTAGCCCTTAAATACTAAATTTAAGGGCGTGTTTAGGTCTGGGGGGTTAGTAGCCAATGGCTACTAGCCCTGAGGGTGGGTACACCCTCTTTGTGCCTCCTCCCAAGGGGAGGGGGTCACAATCCTAACCCTATTGGGGGAATCCTCAATCTGCAAGATGGAGGATTTCTAAAAGTTAGAGTCACTTCAGCTCAGGACACCTTAGGGGCTGTCCTGACTGGCCAGTGACTCCTCCTTGTTGCTTTCTTTGTTCCCTCCAGCCTTGCCGCCAAAAGTGGGGGCCGTGGCCGGAGGGGGCGGGCAACTCCACTAAGCTGGAGTGCCCTGCTGGGCTGTGACAAAGGGGGGAGCCTTTGAGGCTCACCGCCAGGTGTCACAGTTCCTGCCTGGGGGAGGTGTTAGCATCTCCACCCAGTGCAGGCTTTGTTACTGGCCTCAGAGTGACAAAGGCACTCTCCCCATGGGGCCAGCAACATGTCTCTAGTGTGGCAGGCTGCTGGAACCAGTCAGCCTACACAGATAGTTGGTTAAGTTTCAGGGGGCACCTCTAAGGTGCCCTCTGGGGTGTATTTTACAATAAAATGTACACTGGCATCAGTGTGCATTTATTGTGCTGAGAAGTTTGATACCAAACTTCCCAGTTTTCAGTGTAGCCATTATGGTGCTGTGGAGTTCGTGTTTGACAGACTCCCAGACCATATACTCTTATGGCTACCCTGCACTTACAATGTCTAAGGTTTTGTTTAGACACTGTAGGGGTACCATGCTCATGCACTGGTACCCTCACCTATGGTATAGTGCACCCTGCCTTAGGGCTGTAAGGCCTGCTAGAGGGGTGTCTTACCTATACTGCATAGGCAGTGAGAGGCTGGCATGGCACCCTGAGGGGAGTGCCATGTCGACTTACTCATTTTGTTCTCACTAGCACACACAGGCTTGTAAGCAGTGTGTCTGTGCTGAGTGAGGGGTCTCTAGGGTGGCATAAGACATGCTGCAGCCCTTAGAGACCTTCCTTGGCATCAGGGCCCTTGGTACTAGAAGTACCAGTTACAAGGGACTTATCTGAATGCCAGGGTGTGCCAATTGTGGATACAATGGTACATTTTAGGTGAAGGAACACTGGTGCTGGGGCCTGGTTAGCAGGGTCCCAGCACTCTTCTCAGTCAAGTCAACATCAGTATCAGGCAAAAAGTGGGGGGTAACTGCAACAGGGAGCCATTTCTTTACAGATAGGCAGAAAAGACACAGTAGAACATTACTTTAAGGAAAATGACACAGGGCATGTGTTCCCTGCAACTCTTTGGGTTGCAGTAAAGGCTGCTTTCAGAGGGAAGTTGATATCACACACAGCTGCGTTTGAACTCACGGCACAATAGCGAAGGCAGGAATTAGAAACAAATTTGGTTGAGGCAGAAACCTGGCATAAGTGCTTGGGCTTGACTCGCACTCTGAAAGACCTTAGAAACATTAGGGGAGAGTTGGAGCACCTCATCACGAAAGAGGCAGCTAAGAAACTCCTTTACATTGGTCAAACATACTACGAGCAGGGGGACAACGTGGATAGATTATTAGCACACAACCTATGCATCCACTCCACACATAACCACACACATCAAATCTGGGATGATGAAGATCGCCCCTCTCCTCTACTCTGGGCATAATGAAGGTCTTCCATGACTACTATTCAGTCCTGTACCAGTCTCAGGCTCTGTCTGAGCAGCTGTAGGACGAATGCCTGGATGGTTTTGAATCCCCTGATTGCAGGGAAGATTTATTACAACTCAAATCTGAGATTATCTCGGAAGAGGTCCAATCGGTCATCTTTGGGTTTCCTTCGTGGAAGGAACCTTGCCCCGACGGGTTTTCAGCAACGTTCTACAAGGCCTTTGTTCATCTCCTAGCCGCAGCCACTAACACGAGTCTTCAACTATTTCTTAACTACTGGATCGGTCACTGACACAATGATGGATTCTCATATCACACTTTGGAACAACCCGTTTGACAGGCGGGGTTTCAGTGGACATTGGACAGCATTACATATCACAGCATTCAGCTCCCATCCCCCAACAAGGCATTGTTTCAAGGAAACATTCCCCCCTTGTTAAATGCCTTATTTAAAGATCTTTACAGATGAGGTAAGTTGAAGATTTTCTGGTTAGGTCTTCTCAAGATGAATTTCATGCCACGTCTTCTCTATGTTCCCCAGACCCTTCCGCTCCCTGTTCCCAAATTCACACTAACCCATATTCATGATAAAATGACTAGTTTTGTCTGGGGCAATAAATATCTGAGGGTGGCAAGGGCGACTATGATCTGTGCTAAATCTGATGGAGGCCTAGAGTTTCCATACATAGCACTTATACTCTCACAGTACAGCTACGCCCCACACTTGATTGGAAATTACAACCCTGACAATAAACCATTGGTACAGGTCGGAAAAGCGTACTACCGGGTGCCCCTAGATGGCCTGTTGGGTCTTCCTCTCACAAGAGACCCTCCATGCCCCCCTCTTCTTCCATTGAATTTCCTCTTTTTGACATACTGGGAGGAAATATGGTCTAAATGCACATTCCCCTCTTATGCTTTTCCTCTCACACCACTGACCCCTAACTGTAACTTCCCACCTGGGGCTACTCACACTGGCCTACATGCCTGGAATGATAATGAGGCCCGAGGTTGCAGGCCTTCTACATTGATGGCTCACTGAAGTCAGGTGACTCTCTCTGGGAACACTTGGGTCTACCCAGGTCTGCGTCATATCGCTTAGTTCAAACTTTACACTTGGCAGAACTTCCAAGAGCCGGCGCTTAGATGGAGCGCAACAAATCTGACATAGAATCTCTTTTTAGCTCAAATACTCAACATAAAGGCATTTCATTACTCTACCGCTATATCTTGGCCCTCACACCTTCCAGGAAGATAGTGATCCCATATTCCACATAGCAGTCCATCTGGCAGAGGACTTCTGGTGCTTCCATATGTTTGAAACATAAAGAAAACACATACAAACATATTACCCGTTGGTACCTGATCCCTGTCTGTCTGCATAAAATGTTCGGGAGCTCAGATGTTTGCTGGAAGGGGTGTGGAGAGCGGGGAACTTTCTTACATGCTTGGTGGGCATGCCCCTCCATACAATCTTTCTGAGATACTATGCTGCAAAGCCACTGCTTGTTCTGTTTGGAGACCCTGGGCCTGAGAGGGCTCTCCCTACAACTACTACTAGAGGCAAATTTATATATTTTCTTCTATTAGCGGCATGCCTTTGTATAGCCAAGATGTGGAAATACCCTCATGCCCCTACCGTAAACCTGTGGGGGAGTGCGTTGTGGAATATATACACTATGGATAAACTCACTGCAATACTTAGAGACAAACAGATTAAATTCAAGTCCACGTGGCATCCCTTTCTAACCTACATACGCCGCCAAGGCAGGTTAGTGGGTGTACCCCTCCCTATGTCAAAAACACTCCAAGCTGCAGACATGTGGAATCTTTCATCTTCAGAGCCTGAAGAGGAAACCTCACGATGAAGCTACAATATAGCTCCTTGGAGAGCTTGAGGACCGCCCGCATGGCGGCTCCTGCTCCCTTCCCTTTGGCAGTTAGATATTGACACATGACCCTGCTTGTTGTTTATTGTTTATTGCTTATCACTGTACTTCGTGCTACTTCATCCACCCAATGTGGCAACATGCTGTCATTGATAATGTAAATTGTCTTTCCATCTTATTTCGATGTGCTGCTTTGTCCCCCAAAGGCTGATTGTTTTGATCAAAGTGTCATGCTTATTATTGATTGATAAAATCCCTAATATGTGGTAGGGCTTGGAGGTTTAGGGACCCCAGCATAGGTAGTGCCCCCATGGATGCACTGCTGAGGAGCCCAGTGTCATTTTAAAGGCAGACCTGTCTTGCTGGCTGCTTTTAAGCTAAAGTTACATGCAAATTCGACTTTGGAATTAAAAGTAGTTCCAAAGTCTTAAACTACCTTGTGTTTACATATAAGTCACCCCTAAGGTGTGGCCTATGTGCCCCTAGGGCTGGGTGCCATATAACTATGAGCAGGGACCTTATAAAAATAGTTTCATAAGCCCTGGTGAGGTAAAACAGACACATTTGTTTTTCCCTCATTGTAGTGAATGGCCTCCAAAGGCTAGAATAGGGAGACTTTATTTTAATTTTAAAAATCCCCTTAAGTAAAAGATACTACAAGTTTGATTTCAAATTAATTGTTATAATAAATCCCACAACTTCCAGTTGTTGGATTTAATATCACTTGTTCAGGTAAAGAGTTTTAAACTTTACCTGAAAAGTTGCCAACTTCAGCCCTGCAGTGTTTTTGCTGCTGTGCTCTGATTGGCCAGGCTGCCTTGATGAGGTGTGAAGTGGCCTGGCTCAACACAAAGAGATGTGCATGGGGGAGGAGATCTCCCCTCAGCAGATGGGGAAGCAGGAAGGGGGAGAGCTGCCAAACTGGTCTTCAAAGACAGAGAAGGACATTGGGAGCAACCCAGCAACACCCTCACATCCTGCAAGCCCAGACAATTAGGTGGCCACCTGATTAGATTAGGAGAGGGGAGGAGAGTGGTGTGTTTAGGATTCTTAGCCACACCAGTGGGTGGGCTGAGCCAGATGTAACCTCCAAAAATCACTTTCAGCCATGATGGATGTTTGAGGAATGTTGCTCCATGGGATTGATTTTTGCCACACTTCCCAGGAAGTGGTCATCACAGGGGGAAGGACCCTGCCCCTGATTGGAGAACCACGACCCCCCAGTTTTTTACCCAGGAGCAAGGATAAAACTGGCAGACCTGCACCCACACCTCAGATCCCCGTCAGATTCCAACAAGGAAGAACTACAGGAGAAGAAGGACTGCCCTGCTGGACCACTGGCCTGCACCTGGACCCTGCACTCTGGAGGACTGCACCAGCTGCACACTTGGGCTTCACCACAAGAAGGACTTTGCCTGGCTTCAACTGGTTCAAGGAGGGACTCCGTCTTTGCTACAGGTGAAAACTTGCTAACCAGAGTCCCCTGCGCCAACTCCTGAAGAAACCAACCAGCTGACCACTGCCCAGTGGCCAAAAAGGAGTTTGCACTAGGTGCATTCTGGGAATTGTAGTCCACACCCCCAAGAAGCATCTCAGAGCTTCTGGGACCTTGGGGTGAAATGTGGACCTTAAAAGAACATCTGGAAGAAGATCCAGAAGTTTGGAGAACTTTTGGAAAAAAGCGCCATAGAGGGACCGAACCGCCGCGGCAACTCTTGTTATGACTCTGTCGTCCCATTTCTAGGGGGCGCTGTAAGGGGACTGTCAGAAGCCTGGGAATCACCTTGATCACTTATCTAGAGTCCCTTGCAGACTCTGGTTTGTTTCTCTTTTGGCCATGGTATACTTTTGTAGTACTACATTTGCTTCCTGGGACTGCATATCCCATAATGCACAGCCTGGTAGTCAGGAAAACCTGGATTCTGTTTCCCATTGTTTTCTATGGGAGAAGTCCAGTTGCTCCTTTTCACCAGATCCTCTCCTCCAGGACTTGCAAGTGCCTGAAATTACACACACCTGAGACCTCTCCTGTACCGCCCAGCTTGGAACTGCTTATAAGCAGCCATTTCCTCAAGACCCTTGTCGTGCATTGGAGTTCGATTCCTTTGTGTTAGAGACCCCTTATTGGATGGTGTTCCAGTTTTGTTTCTGTTCTGTTCCAGCTTGATCCTGTTTCCTGTTTCTCTGCTCTGCTCTGCTATGCTCCTGATTGTTCCAGCCAGAGTCTGCTCCCTATCTCTTAGCATTGTACCTGTTTGTTTCTTCCAGAGCCTGCTCCCAGTTTCTCTGCCCTGCTCCTGCCTTGTTTCAGCCTGAACCTACTCTTTGTTTCCCAGTCCTGTTTACTGCTAATTCCTACTCCCTGTAATCCAGCCCTGTCCTTGCCTGTTCCAGCCAGAGCCTGCTCTCAGTTTCCCAGACCTATCTCTGTTTGTTCCAGCCAGAGGTTTGCACCCTGTTTTCAAGTCCTAGTCCTGCCTTTGCTTCAGCCTGAACCATGTTCCCAGTTCTTGCCTCTGCCTCTTAGTTTGTTACCTTCTGTTTCAGTTTCTCTTGGTTATTAGTGTCTGGTAGGTGTTCTATCAGTCTTCACCAGTGTATAAGTGTCCTCCTTTGTACTGGGGTTGGCTCCTGGTTTCCAGGAGGCAATTGCAGCCCCCATCCTTGTGTTATGCATGGTATTTCTTGCCTAACAGTGACAGTGTGCTATTGCTGTTTTCTCAGGAATCGCCACGGTGACAGCAGGACCCCAAAGAGCGTGTCTTGTGTATGTAAGTACTATCCTTGTTTGTGCTCTAGGGTCCAGAGACAGAATAACTTCTGCTGCCTCCTTTCTATGAGGCTGGCAGGGTGACTATCTGTAAGAGCAAACTGCACAGAGGCATTGACATTCCCTATCACTGTGGGAGGTTCTGCACCTTACTCTGTGTACAACCCCAGGGTGTTTGTCCATTAGTAATCTGTTTCCTGTTTGTTCACACAAGGGTTGCTCTGCTTTTACTTTCCTGTGCCTGTCCATAGCGATCCTTTCTGTGTATGCCTTTAGCTGCTCTTCTGCCCCAGTACACACAGGGCCTGATTCCAACTTTGGAGGACGGTGTTAAACCGTCCCAAAAGTGGCGGATATACCACCTACCGTATTACGAGTCCATTATATCCTATGGAACTCGTAATACGGTAGGTGGTATATCCGCCACTTTTGGGACGGTTTAACACCGTCCTCCAAAGTTGGAATCAGGCCCTAACTCTTTAGGATATTCGGTGACCTCAAGGGGTGTCTCAACCAGAGTCAAGATTAGACCCGCCCGAATCCGTGACAGAATGCACAACACAAAAATGTCAAGCTCCACAGGCAGCAAAGGCACACACAGACCTAAAATGTTTTCCTATTATATTAAGATACCCCTTCCTAAACCTTTACATTCTATGAAGACCTCTAAAAAAGCCTTAGTTTAAAGGATAGACTTGTTAAAGAAAATCAAAGATTGCAAATTCATTGCGTGGCTTGCTGATCCATCAATGTTCAACTATTATCATATCTGCGATTATGACCCGCAATCCCTGTCTGTAGAAGAATTACAGAGAAATAATGAGTTTTTGGAGATTCTATTGCCTCAAACAGGGGAGCATCTTCCTAACAGTGAAAGAGCTTTTGCTACGTCTGCACAAGACACTTACTCTCAAGAAAAACTGGTTAATTCCTTGCCTCATGCTAGTGCATCCCAAGTTCACCTCCAGGACTCTGCCAAAACAAAGAACCCTGACACTGTTCAAGAAGCCACACTAGGGATTCCCTTGTTTTCTGTTGAGTGCTTCAGCCCATCTAGGCCAGTTTCTCAGAATTCAAAGTGCAGTGCTGACTCTTATAAAGACCTATCAGTTCCTCAGAGCTTTCAAGTCAGCAGGATAGAACCTGTATCTAAGGGATCAGAAAAGACTATGGGATTCCTTAGTTCAACTCAAAAGGCTTGTGCTCTTCCCAAACTGGATGATAATGCACCAGTCTCAATCCCTAAAAGCTCTGCTAAACCCTTTTCTATTCTGAGTGGGTTTGATAACAATATGGACATACACACACCAAAAGAGCAGTTTTGGCAGATTAAAAGGCAGATATTGGACTTCTCTGATGAATATGTTATAACATATACTAGAAATCTTGCCCGTGGGCTCTTTTCATCAATGCATATTTCACTGTTGCCAGAACCAGACATTCTGTTTATCTGTAAGGTAGAAGAAGTAACAGAGCAGCTGATGGAAACTACTGCAAGGCAATTTGAAAACCTGAAAAAAGAAAATTATCACCAGCTTTGGCTTACAGAACAGTATGCTACCTCATGTGCCTCTCCAAAGACTACTATAGAGCAGATTTCCTCTGCTATGAATGAATGTCAAAAGACTGCTCCAGTTATAAATATATCAGACTCTTTTTCAGACTCTCTCTCAGTTTATAGTTCTTCAGAGAATATCCCAGTACAGTTGACTGAATCTCTGACATCTGAGAGATTTTACACCTTTTGATTCAAAGGATGGATCAAAGTCTTCAGAAAGAAGTGTCTCAGCCCCTCTATCAGAACAAATAAAGCCAAAGGAAGAAGAGAGTTCTGATGCAGACTCCAATAGCTGCACCTTAAGAAACCAAGATATGACTTTACTGGAGATTAATGGCAAGTTGTGCAACAGTGTTGAAGAATCTGAATCTAGTGATGACAGTGGTTCCTGCCTTGCCGTGAACAAACCTGCAGATAGTGCTGTTCAAAATGGCGCACATACCAGAATTTTCAGATTGTAGAGATACTCCTGCCCTTTAAAACAATATCACAGAACTTAACGATAATGAAGAAACAGTTCCTGTTTCAAGTGAATTAATTGATTTTTCTGACAGTGAAAAAAACCCTGTAGTTACTAAGAATGCAGTGCTTAATTTGTAAATAAAAATGTGCCAATACCCAAAGCTCTCCACTTAAACACGCAGCTGCTGCAATTAAATGTGCGAACTCGGAATACTGAGGCAGCGTATTCCTGAAGCCATCTCGAGCCTCTTCAGTCCATTTATAGCCACTTCCTGCCCCTTCAGCTCACTCAAGAGCTTTCTACTTTCTCCCTTTGTGACGCGTTTTCATTTTTCCCCTTCCTCCGTCTTTCCCATGTGTCTTTTGCTCGCATAAAATGCTTTAGGCAGAAGAATAAGCCCCGGCCCTCTAAAATAAGTGCCGGTGCTCAGCACCGGAAACAACAAGCACAAATTAAGCACTGTAAGAATGTAAGGGACTTCTCAGAAAGTTTAAGAATCTCTTCTGTGTCAAAGCAAACCGTGGAGATTTCAGACAAGGAAGAAAGCCAGCAATCTGAAACTGAACAGCCTGTCATAAGAAATGAGAACCTTCTCCTAGAACAGGACACAGTTGCAGCCTCAACCGTTGATCCTGACCTGCTGATCCCTGCCAATGTGTATTCTGTTTCCAGCTCAACGGTTAGTGAAGAACAGATCTCTGATCTACCGGTATCTGATCCTGATGTAAAACCAGGCACACCTATGGCACCTGCTGTGTCCCTGAAATTAAAGACTCCTGAAAACCAGCACTCTGAAACAGAAGTATTGAAGAAAGTAATGTCTCCCACCAAAATTAAAGACATGAACTTGAATCTTGTATTCGAAGATCTGATGATAAGTACTGTACTTAGGGGGTCATTATGACCTTGGCGGGCGGCTACTGCCGGCCGCCAATGCGGCCGCACTCCTGCGGCCCCCATTCCGACATTCCCGCTGGGCCGGCGGGAATGAGGCCGCAACACAGGAGCCGGCTCCTAATGGAGCTGGCGGTGTTGCGGCCGTGCGACGGGTGCAGTTGCACCCGTCGCGCTTTTCACTGTCTGCTATGCAGACAGTGAAAAGCTGGCCGGGGCCCTGTTAGGGGGCCCCTGGACACCCCTTACCGCCAGCCTCTTCCTGGCAGTGAAAACCACCAGAAACAGGCTGGCGGTAAGGGGGTCATAATCCCCAGGGCAGCGCTGCTTGCAGCGCTGCCCTGGCGGATTATCACCGCCGGGGCATAAACGGCGGTGCGACCGCGGCTATACCGCTGCGGTCAGAATACAAAAAAAAGCACCGCCAGCCTGTTGGCGGTGCTTTGGTCTTTTTTGCCCTGGCGGTCTCGGACCGCCAGGGTCAGAATGACCCCCTTAGTGTTTTATTGCAAGAAACCATCATCAATTCAAAGGCTAGAGTTGAAAATGTACATAACAATGTAAAGGCGATTTCTGAAGAGACTCCAGTTCTATTTCTTTCCAAAGAACAACCTTTCAGTGGTAACAGAGTTGAAGACCAACTAACTGTAGTAGAAATGCTTTGCAAAGAAACCATTTCTGATACCACAAATACACCACAGAGCACTTGCAATGAAGAAATTCCAATCTTGTCTGAAGATCACCCTAACAAATTAGCTTGTGGCACTTCTACATTTTCAGATGTTAATCCAGTTTCTAAAGACTTAAAAACTCTTGTTGATCCTGTGATTGATACTCCGAAGTCATCCAAAACTAAAGAAAATTCTGACTTTTTCATGTTCACCTTGAGAACACCAGTTACCCATGTCTCCCAAGTCTCTATGTTTTGCAAGCCTCAGATCACAATCAACGCAAATACTGCTGCAGAAACAGACACCCCCTGCTTGTCGGAAGGAGTTACAGACCTTACAGTTACTAATACGCCAGTTATCTCCTCCAAAGAAGACAGTGCTGAACAGGAAACTCATGTCCTAAAGAATACCGCCATAATGCCATTCCAGATCTCCTTGCTCCTGAATCCACTTCACCTGAAACCAACTCCATGCAGTCCTCCCATATCAATCGAATAATAAAGAGGAAAGACATCAGAGACCATATGGGTATTAATACATACTTTGCTCATTGGAAGATTCACCCATGTTAACCAATGCAGGATTGCGCCGCAGTCTTCGACCGCCTACCGCAACAGTGTAGAACGCCAGCGCAGTTACCTCATATCCCCTTGTCCTACTTTACAGGTCAGGCAGCCGCCATTTCAGTGGCCCGCATGGCATTATTTTGGACTGCGTCACACATATCTAGACCTTGCCTAAACACTCATACAGGCACATGTCGATTTGCTAATATTTTCAGAGTAAGCTGTGTTTATGTACCTCAGAGTTGGTTGACTCTCTGCTCGCTGTTCTCCTCCATCACCGACCGCTGGGGCATGTGAGGAGATGGCGGCATCCTCCGGTGTACAGACCGCTGGTGGACCTGTCGACAATGGAGGAGCGACATATGATCGTCACCTACAGACTTGATTGTGCCACAATCCAGGAACTGTGTGCCCAGTTGGAGCCAGACCTGATGTCAGCTATCCGCCATCCCACAGGAATCCCCCCTCAAGTGGAGGTGCTGTCAGTACTCCATTTCCTAGCAAGTGGGTCATTTCAAACTACAGTGGCCATAGCATCAGGGATGTCCCAGCCTTTGTTTTCCAACGTGTTGTCCAGAGTGTGGTCTGCCCTGCTGAAACACATGCGCAGCTACATCTTTTTCCCTCAGGTGGAGGACTTGCCTACAGTGAAAGGTGATTTCTATGCGCTGGGACATATCCCCAACCTCATAGGTGCCATTGATGGGACACATGTGGCCTTGGTCCCCCCCGCAGGAGTGAACAGGTGTACAGAAACCGTAAGAGTTACCATTCGATGAATGTGCAGATGGTGTGTTTGGCTCAGTGCATGACGCTTACATTCTGAGGAATAGCAGCATCCCTTATGTGATGGGGCAACTCCAGAGGCACCGTGTGTGGCTATTCGGTGAGGACATGGACCCAATACAGTGTGAATAGTTGTCTGGGGATGTCCCTATGAGTTAGTATGTGTCTAACAGTTGTCCCTCGACATTTGCAGGTGACTCTGGTTACCCCAACCTGTCATGGCTACTGACCCCAGTGAGGAATCCCAGGACAAGGGCAGAGGAACGCTACAATGAGGCCCATGGGCGAAATAGGAGGATTATAGAGCGGACCTTCGGCCTCCTGAAGGCCAGGTTCCGGTGCCTCCTTATGACAGGTGGTTCCCTATTCTACTCATCAAAGAAGGTATGCCAGATCATCGTGACCTGCTGTATGCTTCAGAACTTGGCTTTGCGACAACAGGTGCCTTTTCTGCAGGAGGATGGTCCAGATGGAGGTGTTGTGGCAGCTGTGGAGCCTGTGGACAGTGAAGACGAGGAAGCAGAAGAAGAGGACATAGACAACAGGAACACGGTGATCCTGTAATACTTCCAGTGAGACACAGGTAAGAAGACAACACTGCCTGCTACATCTGATTTAATTCTACTACCTCTCATCTGTCTAGCACAATGTGAGCCCCCCCCCCCTTGTAACTTTTTTACTTTTCAAAGTTTCCAAATCAAAATCAAGTGAGTCAAAACTCAAGTGAGTAAAATTCAAATGAACGCAATCTTAAATATCACGCCAGTCTATTATAAAGTCCAATCATATCCAGGATTTATTTGATCACATCTTCAAATTAACAGCATCCTTCATGAACAAACACTTCGAGCCAACACGTGTTTTGTCACGGGAGAGTCCTTTAGTCCCCAACAACTTCTTCAGGGCTCTACATTGTAAACAAATGATTTATATTAGAAACCAAAATGCTCAAACTACATGATACTAAAATATGATGAATAAGGGTACCCTTTATGTAACCCAGAGAGAGCAGGCACCCAGTGGTGTGAGAGGAGAAGTGACTAACCGAATTAAAAGATAATTTTCCATTAAAGTGATTTCAAAAGAAAAATACAACTATAATAGTAATCCATCACGTTAGCATATAGAGATGGTCAATGTGCTACCAATCACCAAATCACCTACAAAAACACAAGCGGTTTAAAACTAAAATTGTCACCGCAAACCCCTTATTAATTCACCATAAGGAAAACTCTATGCTAGTGTCTAAATTTGAACCATTGCCTAACAACAATAGTGGACAATAGCAAACAACTGTTGTTGTGTTATATAACTAATTCTACCTCATGTACTTACAGTTTCAAATGATTATAAGTTGCTTCAATATATAAATAATGTCCTTATTTTTACACATGTGCAGTGCACCTAAACAGTATACCTATTTAAACAAAGAAGAAAACCAGGCACAACTCTATATGTATCCAGACTCCCAATTTGAAAGCACAACAAAAAGTAAACAGTGTCAACCTTACATTATGTTCCTTGGTTCTCAATGGCTCATTAATTGATGGCCGTACAATTCAAGGCTACAACACAAGTAAAGAAATCAAATCAGTAGTCTCCATTACTCAGTGCCCTGAATTATCAAAGCCCTGATAGTCCTAAACAATATCCTAAATAACCTCACCTCCTAAAATTCCAAACGATCCATATACGGCGTTTCCTTGCTTCGGAAACGCTACGTTGCGAGTGCGCACCAGCGCGTCCCGCATCAATGGTGGTTTAAATGTGCTTCCGGAGTGAGAAAACAAGCGCTCCTGATACGGTGTTTCCCAAATCAGGAAAACACTATGTTGCGAGTACATCACAGCGGGTCTTGCATCAACAATGATGCAAAGTATTTCCGGAGCGCGAAATCACCGTGCGTAGCCCAAACCAACAACGGACTGCAATTTAGTGCTTTTAAAGACGGTAATACAGGAATAATTTCATGCGCAAAGGAATATAGTGAATATACAGTTCATACTGAAACCCATAGCAAACCAGAAAAGGAAAAAACACTTATATCTGCAAACAAATGTAGTACAATCAAATGAGACAAAATATTTGGCGCTTGCCATTACCAATGACATATGTTCCCCATCTAAAAATTGGAACAATTAGCAGACCGCCAATTCTTATTAGGCACATTGACTAATCCAGGTTAATCCATCTACTACTTCTTAAACTGCACTAAATGTTGACATGGGTCGTTATCTCAAACATGATCACAACATCCATCTCGAAACTTAGAGATCAAGAAGACCAATCCATGAAAGTGAAAGAATAAAAGGAGATGAGATATTAATTATTCAAGGAGAATAATATGCTTGGGTTTACCATAAATTATCAATTAATGCAATGATAGTGTGAGAATTTTGGTTAATAATAACACAATCCGTATATATGCATTACAACATGGAACAATCCAAACATTTTCAACATGACTGGTGATTAGTACAGTTGTATTATTTTGATTAATAATGACAACATCTGTGTGTAAAAATTAAAGCATGGAACAATCCAAACATCTTCAACATAACTGGTGATTAACATATTTATGTTTTCAGTGGTCACCCAAAAAGAACTCCAACTCTCTGTCAGAATTGAGGACGGATTCTACAGCCTTCAACCTTATTATCCACATTGCCTCATTCTTACGTAGCATCAATTCTCGATTACCCCCCCTCGGATTGCGGGGAACATGTTCTAGTCCAAAAAATTCAAAATTCTTATACATGGATTGTGAATTACATGATAAAATGTGGGCAACTATTGGATATCTTACATCGCCATTCTTAAGCATACGAATATGTTCTCCAGTCCTTGCCTTCAAGGGGCGTATTGTGCTTCCTACATAAATGCGAGTACATTTGCATCGTATTATGTAAACAACATGAGTGGTGTTACAGTTGATCATAGTACAAATTTTGTAAACTTTCCCTTCCAGAGAGAATTCTTTAATTTTATGACAAGCCCACTGACAGACTCCACAACTGCCACATTTGAAGAAACCCATGGTTTGTGCAGATAACCAGGTTTTGTTAGGAGACACAGTAGTAAAACTGGGACTCAACATGCTCTTTAGAGTTTTCCCTCTCCGGTATGTGGTGGGCACTTTTGCTGGTATCAAATTGCTGATTGACTCATCCTGTGTTAACAAATGCCAATGCTTGGCCACAAGCTTCACCATGATCAAAGAAGGTGTTTTCCCTTGTTTGGCAACCCCTAATGCTATATTTGGCCAAAAAGTGTCCTGAGCGCCATTAGTCCCCTATTATCACACCCCATTTTCTTTGCATACCTCTCATCTGTCTGTCATTTTCACCCAGTGTATGGTCACTGACGATTTCATAGATGTGGGTCCCACAGTGTGACATCTGCTTTGTTTCCGCATGGACTAGAGCTGTGTGACATAGGTATGTTGACATCACATTTGATATAGCATTTTGCCACTGTAATTGCAAATACACAATTTCGAAATCACAGACAGACTCCTGATTGTTTTGTGATTTAAGGGTGTTAATTTAAGTGCTCAATATTGGAGGGTATTGTAAAATGGTCAGGGGTGATGGTGGAGGAATGTCCATGGCAGAGTCCAGTCTATCAGTCTCACAGGTGCATTGTCCAAAGGGGCATAGGAAGTGGAGCTGGGGCACTTTAAGGATGGACAGGGTGACAAAGTAGGACAGAAGGATGACATTCAGGGTGGTCTCATTTCTTGGCGGGGGTCTTGGCATTGTTCTCTGTCTTTGTCCTGGATGTCAGGGACCGCTTGCGGGGTGGTTCTCCATCTGCAGTGGGTGGGGTGCTGGTGTGGTGGTCCTATGGCGGTGCCTCCTGTCCACTAGCGCTGGCGGAGGTGGTGGGCAGTTCATCGTCCAGGCTAGTGTCAGGGGCCCCTTGTTGTGCCACAGTGTCCTTCCTGGTGTTCACGAGTTCCTTCAGCACCCCTACAATGGTGCCCAGTGTGGAATTGATGGATTTGAGTTCCTCCCTGAACCCCAAATACTGTTCCTCCTGCAGCCGCTGGGTCTCCTGAAACTTGGCCAGTACCGTTGCCATCGTCTCCTGGGAATGGTGGTAGGCTCCCATGATGTTGGAGAGTGCCTTGTGGAGAGTGGGTTACCTGGGCCTGACCTCCCCCTGCCACACAGCAGCCCTCCAGTTCCCCTGTGTTCCTGTGCCTCTGTCCCCTGAACCGTGTGCCCACTACCACTGCCCCAGGTCCCTGGTGTTGTTGGGGTGGTGGGTTAGCCTGGGTTCCCTGTAGTGGTGGACACACTGCTGATTGACGTGTCCTGGGGACAGAGGTATGGGCCCGCTGGGTGGGTGCTGTGCTGGTGTTTCCAGAGGGGGAAGCTCTGTAGTGGCCTGTGCCAGTATGAGGGGAACCGACTGTCCCGAGGTCCCAGATGGGCATCTTGATTCAGTTGGACAGAGCTCCTGTCATCACTGTGGGCCTCTTCTGTGGGTGGAGTGGACATATCTGGACCCTCCTGTCTGGTGACGTTCGGTAGGGTTCCTGCAGGGGTGTAAAGGCATGATTATTGCATCTGTGTGTGCCATGGTGTGCGATGGGTGGGTGACCCTGTACCCCAGTGCTTGCATTCCTGTGTAGGACCTTGTGTGATGATGGTTTAGGGGGGTGTATGGGAATGTGCAGTGGCCATGCATTGTTGATGGGTGTCCATGCTTTGTTGTTGCATGCAGGGCTTGGGTTTGGGATGTGTGGTTTGTGATATTGGGACATCTGTGAGGAGTTGGAGTGATGGGGGTGAGGGCGAGGGTGGGGGTATGTGATGGCATGCAGGTAGGGGGGGTGAAAGTAGTGAAGAGTGACTTACCAGAGTCCATTCCTCCAGCTACTCCTGCAAGGCCCTCAGGATGCAGTATATCCAAGACCTGCTCCTCTCATGTTGTTAGTTGTGGGGGAGAAGGTGGGGGTCTGCCGCCAGTCCTCTGAACCGCGATGTGGTGTCTTGAGACCACGGAACGCACCTTCCCCCGTAGGTCGTTCCACCTCTTCCTGATGTCATCCCTAGTTCTTGGGTGCTGTCCAACTGCGTTGACCCTGTCCACGATTCTTCGCTGTAGCTCCATCTTCCTAGCTATGGTAGTGTGCTGCACCTGTGATCCCAATGGCTGTGGCTCTACCCAGATGATTTCCTCCACCATGACCCTGAGCTCCTCCTCAGAGAACCTGGGGTGTCTTTGCGGGGCCATGGGGAGGTGTAGGTTATGTGTGGGGTGTTGTGTGTTGTGATGTGTGGGGTGATATTTAGAGGTGTGTTGTGTGAGGTGCTTGGATGTTGTGTGCATGATGGTGTTGAGTGCCTGTGAATGCTAGTGTTGTTTATGGTGGTGTCTCTCTCTGGCCTTCAGTCTCAATTCTGGTTGTAAGGGTTTGTGGGTGATGTGGGTGTGTGTTTTATATTGTATTGGATGTGTGGGAGTGGTGTGTGTACGTGTATCAGGTGTGTGTATTTGGAATTGTCCAATGTGGATGTGTTTTGTAAATGTGTGAGTATTTTGAGTGCGGCGGTGTGTACCGCCAATGGAATACAGCGGTTGAAAGACTGCTGCGTGGACTAGTGGGTCGTGATAGTGTGGGCGTATTCCTGTTGGCATGACGGTGGAGGTTTTGTTATCGGCAGTTTATCACTGACCTTTGGTGTGGCGGACTTGTGTGGGTGTCTGGATTTTGGCGGATTCTGGGCTGTGGGTCATAATGACCGTGGTTGAATTCCGCGGCCGTGGCGGTGTGTTGCCGGTCTTCTGTATGGCGGTAAGGGCCTTTTACCGCCAATGTTGTAATGACCCCCTAAGTCCGAATGTAGGAAGTTGACCGGGACCTCTCAGCCGGCGTATCCGAGGAGGGCTCCAAGGACGTTGGATCAGGATTCAGGTTTGCTCCGTTCGAAGGATTTTCACCTCGAAAAAACTACTAAGACCGAAGGTAAAAATCTCCATCGAGGGCTCCCGCAAAGCATATCCGAGGAAGAGTTCCAGGAGGTCGGATTCAACTGGCAGGTTTGTCCCGCTGAAGAAAATCTCCAGAAAAACGACTAAGTCCTAAAGTAAACTTTTGACCGAGGCATCCCGCGGGCTGTAGCCGAGCCGGGCTCCATTGCGGTCTGCCTTAAACTTTGACTTTGCCCCGGTCGAGGTGCGACCAGGTGACCAGATTGGAGCTTTTTTGTTTCTATGCGCTAGAAAGCAATAATTCTTTAAAAATTCATATCTCCAGTTCCCCTTATCTGATTTTATTCGTTTTGGTGTCATTTTAAAGCTAAAAATATTTCCTATTTTATATAAATTGATTTGGGATTTTTTAACTGTTTCCTGTGTTTTATTTCATTACTGTTTTGTGCTATTTGAATGCTTTACGCTTTGTCTCCTAAGTGAAGCCTTGTTGCTCGTTGCCAAGCTACCAAGGGTTCAGCTAGGATTAATTTACTGAGACTTGACTGGACCTAAGTGGAGGTTGGTGGCTTATTGCTAAGTGTAGGTACTTACCTGCCCTTACCAATAACCCATTTTCCAAAATTTTTGGTGCACAGTGGTGGGATCCTGTACTTGTGTTCAGGATCCCATTACAGTTTTAAGTAAAACAAATAAAAAATCCTTTAAATTGTCCTAGTGCAATTTGTTTTAAAATTTTTAATTTGGATTTATTCCAATTATTGAATTTTTCTGATTTTTATAAATTCTTGTTTCCAATTTTTGCAAAAAGTTTTGGTTGACACAAAACTAGGGAACCATGGAGCTTGATCTGGCTATCCTACCCACACTGACAGTAGTCCAGCTTAGGGGGTTGTATTTCTGCAAGGGGGTTGCCTGAAACCACTGACTTCAGGAAGCATGTCCTCATGGGCTTGTAGTGTGGTCAGTTTTACGTATCCTTTGCGCATTAGCTTCAGGCTTTAGGCCTTTGTGCATTTTGCCCTGGATGTATTTTATTCCTTTGCTCGCAGCTTAGAGCCTCTGTGCACTTTGCTCTAAATGCTTTTATTCGGCTTCGTACTGTTATTTTTCGAATAACCAGTTCTACGGTCTTGTTTTATATTTCATATCACACTGTTTAGCCTACTTCAGCACTGAAGTTCTCCATAACACATTCCTGTTCACTCTGTGCTTCAGTCAAGGATACAGTCTGGTACATTGCCGGTAGACGTGGTAGGAGTTTAGTCTTTGGCATTTCTGCGTAGGGACATTTTGTGATCACGCTGACATGTTAGTTATAAAAACACTTCCTTGTCCCAATACACACGAGAGGGAGATTCCGACCAGGGAACCACAACTAGACGCTGACTGCCTCGTAGCAGATGCTGAACCAGATCACAGGCCTTTGCTCAGGTATGAGGGCTGATGTCTCCCCCGGGATTCAGAAAGGCAAGTTAGAAGCTTAACATGCTGTGCTCGAAATAGAACTAGCTAAGGGAGAGTAGAAATTGTTAAACACCATGATAGCGTTGTTCTTATGTTTCACTCTCCTCGTGACTATTTCAATCCTACTGTGTTGTATGGTTCTGGTTATTGCGGCTCACGCCTTAATATCTAAAATGCAGTCGTTTTATTAAAAAATTATATAAAACTTATACTGCCTTTCTCATTTGTATATGAGATCATACAATAAATTAGAGAGTTGAGTTGGATCTGAGTGACCACGACTTCCCTGAGAAGTTCCAAAGATGTCATGCGCTCGGCTGCTTAATCATCTCTTCCCTTTTGGAGGAATGAGGCACTGCTAGTTAGCCGGAGCAAAACCGGATTTAGGGTGACAGAGGTCCTTCCAAGTGGGTCCGACTCAGTCCCCCACACCGCGAACGATCCTGCTACCTAGAAATCCAGTAGTCTCATTTAGGATAATGAGAGCCCATGCGACAGGCTGAGGCCCAAGAAGTAGGCTCAGAGGAAGCTCCAGAGGAGGAAGAAGCAGGGGAGGATGCTAGCTCCAACCACACCGGGGAGGGAGGGCATCTGAGCCTAAGTGAGGAGGAGGAAGACCGGTCCTCACTGCACAGAGTCACTAGGGGCATGCCCAAAGCTAGTTGGGGGAAGGGGGTCCCTTCAGGAAGAGAGAACCTGTGCCTCAGGGAAAGAGAGCTGGAGGCCCGGCTAGCATTTATAGCTTTGGAGGCAGAGAAGCTGTCCCTAGAAAAGAAAAAGTGGGAAAGGGAAGAGAAAAGAGATGGTGGCAGCAACAGAGAAACTGAGGTGTCCATGGGTGTTTTTTTTTGCCCCAGACTACCCAAGGGGGCGGTTCCTGCCTATGTAGAGTGGGATGATGTAGATAAGTGGCTGGGGGCCTTTGAAAGGGCCCTCCAGATGAGGAGAGTTGAGCCTCAGTACTAGGGTTCACTTATTTGGGAGTTGGTCCCCAACTCTAGGAGGGATAGGCTCCTAACCTTGAGGGGGGAGGAGGAAGATTCATACCACAATATGAAGAGATGCTTAACTAAAAAGTTTGGTCTGACCCCAGAGCAGTATAGGCTCAAGTTTAGGGTCACCCAAAAGACAAGTACCCAGTCCTGGGTGGACTTTGTAGAAATCTCAGTTAAAGCACTAGAGGGCTGGATACAGGTCAACAAGGTAAGTACCTTTGAGGGGCGTTACAGTTTGATTATGAGGGAGCACCTTCTAACCAATTGTGTCCAAGAGAAGCTCTGCCAGTATCTACTTGATTCGAAGTTGACCAACCCCAGAGAGCTGAGGGAGGCAGCAGATGACTGGTTAAGAACTAGGGTTAACCAGAAACCCCTAGGGGGTGATCAGAAAAAGGGAGGACATGGTTCTTCTCAGGGGAAGAACCAAGGGAAAGATGATTAAAAAGCCCAAGGAGTACTCACAAGATTCCCCAAAAACGTCTCAGGGTGGGGGGAGCGCTGAGCCATTCCACTTCTAAGGGGAAAGGGTATCAGGGGAAGCATTATGATCCTTTTAAGGCAGGAAAGTTTCAGGAGCTTGCTAAGGCCAGCAAGTGCTTTGAGTGTCATCAACCTGGACACAAAAGTGGAGATGCTATCTGCTCCAAGAAGCCCCCCCACTTGTAGGCAATCTCAGGGGATTGCTAGTGTAGGGATGGGGGTAGAAGTTGGCCCAGGGCTGGGATCAGGGTACACATAGGTCACCTTAGTATCCGTGGGTGGGGTGGACATTGCAACCATGGCCACCTTACCTCCCACCATGGAGAGGTATAGGCAGAGGCCTAAAGTCAATGGGACTGAGGGGGAAGCTCTGAGAGATACAGTAGCCAGTGTGACAATGGTCACAGAGAAGCTGGTTTCTCCAGAACAGGTCTGTGACGGGTCAACACCACTTCGGTCGGACCTGCCATGCCCCTTCGCGCCGTCACCGAAAAAGGTAGAGGAGAGGAAGAACGATCTTGGCATGTTCCAGGAGAGGAGAGCAGAGACTAACTCGCTGGTGTTACTGGAGGAGAAGCAGGAACAACTGCGGCAGCGTTTCTACAGTGGAAAGCAGGGAAGCAGTCCACTGCGTCCAAGGGGAGGAGAGCGAGGAAGACACCGACAGCACTGTGTCAACCAACAGCGCCACAAAACGCAGCGGAGGGCCAGGAGGCAGAACACCTGAACTACGGCCAAGCTCTGGGGAGAGCGTGGCTTCGGCAGGTACGTGGGGCAGGTCCCACCACTTGTAGTGAGGTGGAGGGGAAAGGGAGGGGTAGAAAAAGGAAGGTGAATTGAACCGAGGAATGGTTCCCGTTTGGGTCATTTGAGTTTCTTTGTTGTTTGGATTTTGTTTTCCCTTTTTCCCCCCTCCTACCCGTTATTATTGTTATTTCTTTTTCCCTCATATTTTGGGTGGCATTTCAGTTGACAAAACACCAAGGGAGGGAGAGAGAGAGAGAGAGAGAGAGACCCAGACAGTCACAAATAGCATAGAAAAAACGAGACAACCCCAGAAACAAAACAGAAGGACGATAACTAAGGCCACCTTTTAGTATAAGGCTTATTCTACAGGAACGAAAAGGAAGAAGGAAAAGGAAAGAAAGGCTCAGACGAGAAAAGAGAGAACAGACCCAGAAAAAGATAGAAAAGAGGGAGAGAAGCCAAAGAGCAGAGAAAGAGACAATAGAACAAGAGGAAACAGGATAGAAAGAAAAAGAACAAAAAAAACCAAACACTCACCAGTCCACTTACAGTTGTCTCTCTGTTTTCTTCCCACATGTGCCTCCTGGGAGCCCACCTGGAAAGTAGAAGACGAGAGAGGAACTAGATGAATACCGGCAGAACAACGGAACATATACTCAAAGAATTAACTGTAACCTTAAATAAAGACCGCATGTGCACTGTTCTACCACGGGCTTAGTGTCATCATTGCACTACCCCTATCACAAGGCCTTACCTGGTATCTTCCACCAGGTGACTTATGCAGATAGCAGAACCAAACTCCATCCCATGGCCATGGTGAGTCTGGAATGGGGAGGTGCGACTGGCCCTAAGAAGGTAGCTGTAGCGCCTGCCCTCCCAGTAGAGTGTCTGCTGGGATATGATCTTGAAGCATCTGAATGGTCAGAGGTGGAGAGAAGGGTCCATGGACAGATGCTGGACCTCCCTGAATGGGTGTGTGCTGTGACCAGGTCACAGGCAGCACAACAAGGACGTGCTGGACACTTGGACACTGGAACAATTGGCTAAGCCTCCAAGAAGAAGAGAAAGGGCACTGGGTCTGGCTTGTCGGCGTCCACAAGTACAGAGGGTCAGGAGGAATCCAAACCTGAGGGGGAGGACCTAACCTCTGAGGGAGGGCCACTTCCCCTGCAAGCTCTGCCTGACTTGGCAGAACTGCAAGGGGCAGGTGGGCCCAGCCCACCAGAGAAGAGTTGTGCCAGGGACAAAGAGAGTGTCCCACTCTTGAGGGCCTAAGGCAGACCGCTGCCAGGCAAGAACAAGGGGATACCAGTGGAACCCACAAGGTTTACTGTGAGGATGGAGTTCTCTACACCGAAGCGAGGGACCCCAAACCAGGGGCAACCTGAAGAGTGGTGGTACCACAGAAGAATAGAGAATTCCTCCTCACTTTAAGCCATGATGTTCCCTTAGCTGGATATTTGGGACACATCAAGACCTGGAACAGGTTGGTGAACCATTTTTATTGGCCCCAAATGTCAGAAAAAGTCAGGGAGTTTTGCAGCTCCTGTGTTACCTGCCAGGCCAGTGGCAAGGCAGGGGGCAAGCCAAAGGCTCCCTTGATACCACTGCCAGTGGTTGGGACTCCCTTTGAGAGGGTGGGGATTGACATTGTTGGTCCCCTAGACCCACCAACTGACTCAGGCAACAGGTACATTTTAGTGGTTGTGGACCATGCCACCAGGTACCCTGAGGCAATACCCCTCCGGACAGTCACTGCTCCCACAGTGGCTAGAGCCCTACTTGGTGTGTTCACCAGAGTGGGATCCCAAAGGAGGTGGTCTAAGATAGGGGCCCAAATTTTATGTTTGCCTATCTGAAAGCCATGTGGGATGAGTGTGGTGTTACTTATAAGTTCACCACCCCCTATCATCGACAGACCAATGGTATGATGGAAAGATTTAATAAGACCCTGCAGGGCATGATCACGGGTTTGTCTGAAAAACTCAGGGGGAGATGGGATGTTCTCCTCCCATGCCTGCTGTTTGCCTACAGAGAAGTGCCACAGAAGGGGGTTAGATTCAGCCCCTTTGAATTACTGTTTGGGAACCCTGTAAGAGGCCCATTGTGCTTGGTGAGAGAGTCTTGGGAGAAGCCTCTCAAAGAGTCCAAGGAGAATGTGCTGGATTATGTGCTGGGCCTGCGGTCACGCATGGCTGAGTACATGAAGAAGGCAAGCAGAAACGTGGAGGCCAGCCAAGAGCTCATGAAGCTCTGGAATGACCAGAAGGCTACCATGCCTGAGTATCACCCAGGACAGCTGGTGTGGGTTTTAGAGCCTATGGCTCTTAGGGCACTTCAGGCCAAATGGACTGGGCCCTATCCAGTTGTGGAGAACAAGGGTGAGGTCACCTACTTGGTAGATCTTGGCACCCCCAGGAATCCTCATAGGATCCTGCATGTCAGCAGATTGAAACCCCACCAGGACAGGGCAGACATGACCATGCTAATGGTCACTGATGAAGGAAAGGCGGAGGAGAGTGAACCTCTGCCAGACCTCCTGTCCTCAAATGAACAAGATGGGTCAGTGGAGGGAGTGGTACTCTCTCCCAAGTTGACAGACCAGCAACAAAAAGACTGCAGATAAGTTTTGGACCAGTTTGGTAGTCTGTTCTCCCTGAGCCCAGGACCCACCAACTGGTGTGTCCATGACGTTGACACTGGTGACCGCTTACCTGTCAAAAACAAGCTGTCTGACCAGGTCAAGGCCAACATCAAAGCTGAAGTGGCTAAGATGTTGGATCTCAAGGTAATTGAGTGCTCTGACAGTCCTTGGTCCAGTCCAGTGGTCCTGGTACCCAAACCTAATCTCCAAGGTGGGAAGAAGGAGTTGAGATTGTGTGTGGACTACAGAGGTCTAAATGCAGTCACTAGGACTGATGCTCACCCCATACCTAGAGCTGATGAGCTCATAGATAGGTTGGTGGCTCCCAATTCCTGAGCACATTTGATCTGACCTCAGGATACTGGCAGATTGCCTTAAGTCCAGGAGCTAAGGAGAGGTCAGCATTTTTCACACCAGAGGGCCACTTTCAGTTCAAGGTGATGCCCTTTGGCCTGCAAAAATGCTCCTGCCACCTTCTAACGGTTGGTGAATAGAGTCCTGTCTGGGATGGAATCTTTCAGTGCAGTTTATCTGGATGATATAGCTGTATTTAGTTCCACCTGGGAGGACCACCTGGTCCACCTGAAGGAAGTGCTTCAGGCCCTGCTTCTAGCAGGCCTGACTATCATGGCAAGCAAGTGCCAGATAGGGCAGTGCTCAGTTGTGTACCTTGGCCACCTTGTTGGTGGAGGCCATGTACAACCTCTCCAGCCCAGGATCCAGACTTATCCTGGATTGGGAGGCTCCCAAAACCCAGACTCAGGTCAGGACCTATCTTGGCCTGACGGGGCACTACAGGAGGTTTGTTCAGAATTATGGGACCATAGTGGCCCCTCTGACTGAGCTTACCTCCAAGAAACAGCCCAAGAAGGTCATTTGGACCCCAGTGTGTCAGAAAGCTGTTGACACCCTAAAACAGGCTATGTGTTCAGCACCAGTGTTACTGGCCCCTGACTATAGCAAGGAGTTTATAGTGCAAACCGATGCTTCAGAGGAAGGGATTGGGACAGTGTTAGCACAAGTTAACGAAGAGGGCCAAGATCAAACAGTTGCCTTCATCAGCAGGTGACTACTCCCCAGAGAGAAAAGATGGAGTGCCATTGAGAGGGAGGCCATTGCTGTGGTCTGGTCCCTGAAGAAGTTGAGGCCATACCTGTTTGGCACTCACTTCCGTGTGCAAACTGACCACAGACCTCTCAGATGGTTGATGCAAATGAGAGGGGAGAACCCAAAACTGTTAAGATGGTCCATTTCCCTACAGGGGATGGACTTCACAGTGGAGCACAGACCTGGGACTGCCCATGCCAATGCAGATGGCCTTTCCAGGTTTTTCGACTTAGCTTATGAGGACTACCAGGGTGTAAGTTAGTACCCATTACCTTTTATCTAGGGAGGGGGAGCAGTGCCGGAAAGTCCTCCTTTGTGCCCTAGTCTCCCCCAACTTTTTGGACAGGTACAGGTGGTTACTGACTCTTGGCTCTGCCCTGGGTACTGCTTACCAGTCCCAGGGCCAGTGCTCTGTGTAAAGTGGATATGCATATTAGGCTAATTATAATTGGCAAAATTAACCCACCTTTAAGTCCCTAGTATTTGGTAGGGCATGGAGGTTTAGGGACCCCAGCATAGGTAGCGCCCCCCATAGGTGCACTGCTGAGGTGCCCAGTGTCATTTTAAAGGCAGGCCTGCCTTGCTGGCTGCTTTTAAACTAAAGTTACATGCAAATTTGACTTTGGAATTAAAAGCAGTTCCAAAGTCTTAAACTACCTTATTTTTACATATAAGTCACCCCTAAGGTGTGCCCTATGTGTCCCTAGGGCTGTGTGCCATGCAACTATAAGCATGGACCTTATAAAAATAGTTTTATAAGCCCTGGTGAGGTAAAACAGAGAAATGTGTTTTTCCCTCATTGTAGTGAATAGCCTTAAGAGGCTAGAATGGGGAGACTTTATTTTTATTTTAAAAATCCCCTTAAGTAATAGATACTACAAGTTTGGTATCAAATTAATTGTTATAATAAATCCCACAACTTCCAGTGTTGTATTTAATATAACTTGTTCAGGTAAAGAGTTTTAAACTTTACCTGAGAAGTTGCCAACTTCAGCCCTGCAGTGTTTTTGCTGCTGTGCTCTGATTGGCCAGCCTCTGGAAGCCTGGCCAGGCTGCCTTGATGAGGTGTGAAGTGGCCTGGCTCAACACAAAGAGATGTGCATGGGGGAGGAGATCTCCCCTCAGCAGATGGGGAAGCAGGAAGGGGGAGGGCTGCCAAATTAGTCTTTAAAGGCAGAGAAGGACATTTGGAGCAACCCAGCAACACCCTCACATCCTGCAAACTCGGACAATTAGGTGCCCCCTTGATTAGATTAGGTGAGGGCAGGAGAGGGGTGTGTTTAGGATTTTTAGCCACACCAGTGGGTTGGCTGAGCCAGATGTAACCGCCAAAAAACACTTTCAGCCATGATGGATTTTTGAAGAATGTTGCTCCCTGGGATAGATTTTTGCCACACTTCCCAGGAAGTGGTCATCACAGGGGGAAGGACCCTGCCCCTGATTGGAGAACCAGGACCCCCCTGTTTTTAACCCAGGAGCAAGGATAAAACTGAAAGACCTGCACCCACACCTCAGATCCCTATCAGATTCCAACAAGGAAGGACTACAGTAGAAGACGGACTGCCCTGCTGGACCCCTGGCCTGCACCTAGACCCTGCACTCTGGAGGACTGCACCAACTGCACACTTGGGCTTCAACACAAGAAGGACTTTGTCTGGCTTCAACTGGTTCAAGGAGGGACTCCCTCTTTGCTACAGGTGAAAACTTGCTAACCAGAGTCCCCTGCACCAACTCCTGAAGAAACCAACCGGCTGACCACTGCCCAGTGGCCAAAAAGGAGTTTGCGTCAGGTGCATTCTGGGAGTTGTAGTCCGCATCCCCAAGAAGCATCTCAGAGCTTCTGGAACCTTGGGGTGAACTGTGGACCTCAAAAGGACCTTAAAAGAACATCTGAAAGAGATCTAGAAGTTTGGAGAACTTATGGAAAAAAGCTGCATAGAGGGACCGACCCGCCGCGGCAACTGTAGCCGGCTTGCCTCAACCGCGACCCGGCCTGACTTGCAGGTTCGTCCAGGTGAAGAAAATCTCCAAAAAAGAGACTAAGTAAGAACGTAGGAAGTTGACCAGGACCTCCCAGCCAGCGTATTCGAGGAGGGCTCCAAGGACTTCGGATCAAGATTTAGGTTTGCCCCAGTCAAAGGATTTTCACCACAAAAAAACAATTACGTCCGAAGGTAAAAATCTCCACCGAGGGCTCCCCCGACACGTGTCTGAGGAAGAGTTCCAGGAGGTCGGATTGGACTGGCAGGTTTGTCCCGCTGAAGAAAATCTCCAGAAAGACGACTAAATCCTAAGATAAACTTTTGACCGAGGCCTCCCGCGGTCTGTAGCCGACCTGGGCTCCATCGCGGTCAGCCTTAAACTTTGACATTACCCCGGTCAAGGTGCGACCAGATTGACGCTTTTTTGTTTCTATGCGCTAGAAAGCAATAATTCGTTAAAAATTCATATCTCCGGTTTTGATTTTGGACTTTTAAACTGTTTCCTGTGTTTTATTTAATTACTGTTTTGTGATATTTGAATGCTTTATGCTTTGTCTCCTAAGTTAAGCCTTGTCGCTCGTTAACATGCTACCAAGGGTTGAGCTGGGTTTAATTTACCGAGACCTGACTGGACCTAAGTGGAGGATGGTGGCCTATTGATAAGTGTAGGTACTTACCTGCCCTTACCAATAACCGATTTTCCAATAGGCGTCTAACGTATATGTTGTGTATAATACTTACCTCCAGAAGGAGTATTGCCTCTAAGATATTTTTGGCCTTGTGTCACCCAAATAAACTACCTTTTTTTTTGTAGTAACACTGAGTATTGTCTTTACTTGTGTATAAATACTGTGTAACTATAAGTGGCATTGCAGGAGCTTTGCATGTCTCCTAGTTCAGCCTAAGCTGCTCTTCTATGGCTACCTCTATCAGCCTAAGCTGCTAGAACACTACTACATTTCACTAATAAGGGATAACTGGACCTGGTATAAGGTGTAAGTACCCAAGGTACCCAGTACAAACTAGGCCAGCCTCCTATAATAGAGGGCTGTGGGGTAGGATGGAGTGTCATACAGAGGAACAACAACAGCATAGACTGTAGTAGTGTAAAGTGGAATGGTGCACATTGGAGTGGTCGTAGAGTGTACAGTTTAATAGAATATAGTATACAATTTAATATCGGACCTAGTTTCTACAGAAAAGGCATTTGTTTACTTGCCTGTATCTTTGGAGCCAGTTGATGAATCTTTTCAAAATCCTCCCAAACAAATTCACCAGTCACATCAGCTGCTGTCTGGAAAGTTTTGGGGTGATCAGTCAAGCAGAGCCAATTAAAAGGGGGGTTTCCCAAAATGTTTTTTCTTCATTCATTTTTCCATAGGGATTTTGAGCAGCGAAAGCGCCAAAACTACTGGAAGGAATTACACCAAATTCGTCAGTAAGGTAGGTTCTGGTCCAGAATGCAACTGTTTTGTGATTTGGTGTGAATCAGTTTAGTGGTTTATTGGAATTAACTGGAAAATAAATTTGTACATATAGGGACGCAGATTTGTCATGACTCCTACGCAGGGAACTGCAAATCTGCATGCGAAACGGAGCAGTGTGATTGGCTGGCTGCAAGCTATTCAGAAAGTTGCATCCATCAATTTATTGAAAGGCAACGATCCTTGGGATGGATTTTCACTGAGAAATGAATAGAAGAGGTCATTGCAGAGGTACTCTGACCCCATTTGTGAGGGACCCATTATGATTTTAAAAAGGTTAAAATCCTTTTTTTTTTTTTAGGTTTGTGGAGTTGCGACTCCGTCGTGGCACTCAGCATGGCCCCTAGTGTAATGTCACAATGGTGTCAGGAATCCTGCTGATAAAGAAATAAATATATATATATATATATATTTACTTACTCACTGTTGCACACATGCTCAGACCCACTCGGACACTCACTCACCCACTCACATACCCACTGAAACCCTCATGCACCCACTCACAGACCTACACAGACAGTGGCACCCCACTAAGACACTGATGCATGCACTCTCACACCCAGACAGAGACTCTCACAGCCACTTTAATCCCCAGATATATGCTTTCACACCTATTCTCACACCCAGAGAGGCAGGCTGTGGCCAACACCCGTCATGCAGCAAGGGTTTGGGTGGTTTTGGAGGTTGGTCTCAGGGGCTGGCTGCATCTTAACCCGTTGCCAGGCATTGGGCCAAAGTACATAATCAGGATGCTGATCTCTTAATGGTTTTTGGTATTGATAAGATTTAGAAGAGCATACGTGGTGGAAACAGAGAAAGGAGATTAAGACCCAAGGAATCAGAGTTCATATCTGGCTTTGTAGCAAATTCATGGAAGGACTGAACGAAGATGGAGAACTTTATGTGCACATTGGCTAATGTGATGTTTGGTTGGAGTTTCTCCTGCTCTATCTTTTTCTTCTCTCTCCTTATCTTGTGTATTATTTCATTACATTTCACAATTGGCATCATTATATGTTTGAACTGAATTTGTAGCTTTTTAAGAGAGGGAATTGTGTGTTCTTTGTTATGGGTAATTTTATTAATTTCTATTAATTATTGCATTCTTTTTTCTTTTGGGGTGACGGGGTATGAACATGGGTATTAGATGATATAAGGGGTGGCTAATTGTATTTGAATTTGTCTCTAGGCTTCTCTTGTGAAATGAGAATTTTGAATGTTTTGACATGTTTCTCCAATGCAATATAAACATGCTCATTTTGATCAATTGGCCACTAGGCCTTTATTTAAGAGGTGTTTTTGATTTGATAGGTGTCACCAATATAATCTTATTTTGACTATTGACTTACATTGTGAAATTAATATCTTGAATGATTTGATATGTGTACCTAATGTCTGATGATTAAGTGTAATATGATTAACTGGAATTTAGGCCTGTTTATTTTGGGAGGTGTTCATGATTTCAAATGTATTTTCAATATAATATGATTATTTGGCCACTAGGCCTGTTTTTGGAGATGTTTTGATATAGGAATATTTGGCTTAATAAATGTTTAATTGGGATTCAGAATTACAATTATTTGTCAATTGTCCAAACAAAAATTGACAGGAGAAAATAAGTATTTTAATGGATATTTCTTTGAGACTTATTTATATATATTCTTATTTTCACTTTATTGCTGAATATTAATGAATGTACATTTAATGTGAGAAATAATAGTTTTGAAAATATGTTTCATATGTTTGCAATTAGGTTTTGATCTGAATTAGTAAAATTGTTTCCTCAAAAGAAAAAGTATTTTAATGGATATTTCTTTGAGACTTATTTATATATATTCTTCTTTTCACTTTATTACAGAAAATTTATGAATTTAAATTTAATGTGGGAAATAATAGTTTTGAAAATATGTTTCATATGTTTGCAATTAGGTTTTGATCTGAATTAGTGAAATTGTTTCCTCAAAAGAAAAAGTATTTTTTCTATTTTTGTTAGTTTTGTGAATATTTTTGTATGGAATTTGGGCACAATTTTCAAACGAGGCGGTGACGGAGACCCCTGGTGGGTTGAAACACGTAGCTGAATAAATTATTGCAAGACGCTGGCATGTTATGTGCATCTTTTTCCTTCTGAAGTATAATGTAGAAGGATTTGGACTGTAATTAGTTAAACATGATCTGCACCCATTTTTCCAGCACCAGCTCCGATTGGTGGACGAGGCTGGTGAATTTGCGGAACTGTGTGGCTCATTCATATATACACATATATATATATATATATATATATATATATATATATATATATACATATGTATAGAACACAAAGTTCTGGATTCCAGCGGCTCAGGTCTCAGCGGTCTGTACCGGGTTCTGGAAAGGTCCAACAGCTGGCTTATGTACCATGATCAAGGCTATGTTCGAAACGCGTTGGTGTGGACATATTGGGTGAATACATTACTTATAACAGCTCTCAGTGGTATCCGTGGCATCCCAGATGAGACACAGAATGGTTTTATATATATATATATATATATATATATAGGCGGTCACCAGTATGTAGTCACAGTTAGGACCTAATTTCCATAAGAAGATTGCTTTTTATTTTGTCAATAACTTTGGTGCTACTTGATGAAACTTCACATAATTTTCAAAATGTATACTTCAGTTGATTCGGCTGCTGTCTTGAAAGTTTCGGGGTGATCCGTAAAATATGGGCCAAGAAAAATGGGGTCCCAAGACCTATTTTCCCCATGCATTTTCCCATAGTGATTTTGAACATGACTACAGCTCAAACGGCAGAACAGAATTACACCAAATTTGGCAGCTGTTTTTGTGATTTGGTGTAAATCCGTTCAGGGGTTTAGGAGACATTAAAGGTCTAAAAAGTTTGATTTTTAGGGATCCAGATCCTCCATGGATTCAACTTTCTCAGTGCTGATATCTGATTGGCTACCAACACTTAAAAAATGCTGTGTTGGCAGCCATTTGTGACTTTATTGACTTGGCTTTGGACGAGTCCCACCAAAAAACTTACAAAAAAGAAGAAGGGCCATAGTAGGGGCACCCTGAGCCCCTACCTTTTTTCCAGGGGTCAACAAAAAGGCTGGATCTGGATTTTTTTTTTGATTTTGCTGTTAAAAAAGTGCAGTCTGCATCCCTGTTACTTTGATTTGCACCTGGGTGCGCCAGGTCCCAGGGGCATTGGGGGTTAAAAGAAAAAAGGGAGAGGAGCATAGGCCCCCTCCCAGGGCTTATTGTAGCCCTGGGGATTGCCACCTTCCCAGTGCAAAACGTAAAACTGATGCAGTGGCCTGCGTGCCCCCCCAGCAGGCCTGAGATCCACCAATTCCCCGGGGCCAAAGATGTTAAAAAAATGCTGGGGGACAACATGGCCCCCAGAGCCTGAGTGACCACGACCTCCCTGGGGCACATCACAGTAAAATAATGCAGGGGGCCTGTGCGCCCTCCTGCTGCCTGGGGATCGCCACCTCCCCAGAGCAAAATATTTTGTATTATTACGGAAGCCCATACAGCCTCCCCCGCAACCCCGGGGACCACCACCTCCCTAGCCTAAATATGAAATAAATGCAGGGGACCTGTATGGCCCCCACAACTGTGGGAACAGGCACTTCCCTGAGAGAATTCACTAAAATTAAGGGGGTATCACACACACCTCTGCAGCCCCGGGGACCACCACATCACCGGGGCTGAAATAAAATAATGAAAGGAGTCCATTGTGGACCCCCTGCCACAGGGACCACCAACTCCACGGGGCTAAATTTAACATAGGAGGGGGCCATGTGGCCCCCCTTATGGAGCCACAGATGGCCCCGGGGGCTGCTGACTTTTTCTCCCTCCTGAGGTGCTCACCCTTGGGATGTAGCTGTTTACTTTTGCTTGGCGGAAGCAAAAACAAACTTAACTCCTGGAGCTGTCAAACAACAATAGTATAGTATATTTAATAAAATGACTTTCTGTTGAAAAAAACATAGAATATTACACAAAAAAACAAAGGTTACAGGAACCTTACAGATAGGAAATAGATTTTTAAAAAATCCAAGCGCCCTAAGCTAACTGCAACTCGCTACCCCGCATGCACTGCTAATTACCCCAGATATTACAGCACTCATGACTACTTCTATAATGTCATTATTAAAAATATAAATAAAACATTGGCACTCAAATTATTGAAAAGAAAACTGTGTATGGAGGGGGCGTGAGTTGTAGTTACTTTAATGCATGAGTTGTAGTTAATTGAAGTAACTCTAACTATAACTGCTGGATTTCTAAGGTGTTGAGCAAGTGAATTCAGAGCCTACCTATAATCTCCCTGTAACCTTTGTTTTTTTAAGTGAATTACATTTTTTATTTCTGTTTCTTAACAATAACGTCTCTGTAACCTTTGTGTTTTTAAGTAAATATATGTATATATATATATATATATATATATATATATATACATATATATATATATATATATATATATATCCGTAACCAAGTCCCGGAATGCAGGAGCTCCACACAGCGGTCCTGGATGGGTTCCGAGAGACCCTAATATAACCTTAGACACTCCTTCAAATATCAGGAGAACCAGGACACCTCCAATATGAAAATTCAATTTATTTCAGCACAAAATCCAATGCGTTTCGGCAACAGCCTTACTCATGAGTAAGGCTGTTGCCGAAACGCGTTGGATTTTGTGCTAAAATAAATTGAATTTTCATATTGGAGGTGTCCTGGTTCTCCTGATATTTGAAGGAGTGTCTAAGGTTATATATATATATATATATATATATATATATATATATATATACAATCACATAACTTACCTGTGAGTGTGAGCATACTATTCTGCATCACAGATAGAAAGAGAATATTGCCTCTTAGTATTGTTTGTGTGCAGGAATATATCTGGTCCTGCACATAAACTATCCTGTCTGTAATAATGGTGCCCTTGCAGCATGGTGCAAGGGTGCCTGCAATGGGGCTATGCCGCACACAGTGTGGCAACGATAGGAGAGAGCAGAAGTGTGCCATTTCTTAGCAGATACACTTCCACTCTCTGCCTGTCAAGCAAAATGACATACCAAGTTGCCTGGCTGCATTCTGTGAAATATTAATGAATCTGCCCCTTTGGTCTAGAAACACAATGCAGGATTACAGTCATGTGGGATCCAAATAAGACTACAGGCCAACAAGGTCTTCCATTATTCAGAGCTCAAGTAACATAACTTTGAAGAGACGTGAAACACATTATTTAAGGGCAGATTTATGGTTTGAAGCATTTATATAGAGCATTTATATAACACGTTATTGATATGATAATGAGCTGTATTAGGATCATTGCTTCATGGTCTATGCAGGTTAAAGCTTGGATAAGACATCTTTTGTTTTTTTGCCTTGAATAATATGAAGAAACCTGTTGAAGCTTTATAGCAGAACTCCACCGAAACATCTTGATGTTTCTTGTGCCATGAAAGTTCAGTTGAGCAAAAATGAACATGGATATGTATTGAAAGATGGTTTGTAATGCATATGTTTATGAGGATGTTAACTTGAGAGCATCTCTTGTAATCTGTTCCCAATCACTCACACCAAGAGCCTATATAATACTGGCCTTTAGTGGAATTCTTTTGACCTATAATCAAATCAATGGTCCAAAAACTGCCTATCCAGCATTACATTGGAAATGGCCTTTTTCTGTAGGGTTGTCCCCAGATGTTTTGCCTCTGACCTCCTGTTTTTTAACTGTGAGCTGCATTTCATTTTTGCTGGTTTTAGGACTCTGGGCACTTTACCACTTCTGATCAGTGCTAAAGCGTAAGTGTTCCTTGTATACATGATATTGGTGATTGGTTTATCCATGATTGCCCTATTTAGTTTACTAGTAAGTCTTAGTATAGTGCACCATGCGCCCCAAGGGCCTGTAAATCAAATGCTTCTAGTGGGCCTGCTGCACGGTATGTGTCACCCACATGAGTAACCCTGTAAACATGTCCCGGACCTGCCAGTGAAGTGGCTGTGTGGGCTGTTTTAAACTGCAATTTTGACCTGGAAAGTGCATCCACTTGCCAGGTCCCTACCTTTCCTGCCAACTAGATACTCCATTTCTAACAATTACCAAGTGGGTTTGCCTTGGCATTTGAGTGTGACAAATACATTAGCTCAGAACATCGTGTTTGTACGCACCAGAACTTGTGTATTGGTCCTGGCACTTTCCACAGGGTAATTACCCAAACTTTTTGCCTTCTCCTCTTAAATTTTCCAACCCTTTTTGGCTGACATTATGACTATGGTCACTTTATCCCTGCTAGTCAGTGCTAAAGTGCATGTGCTCTCCCTTGTGAGCCTGGTATGATTGGCTTAAACCTGATTGGCACATTTAAGTTACCTGTAAGTCCCTTGTACAGTGGTATCCCTATACCCAGGGCCTGTAAATTAAATGCTACAAGAGGGCCTGCAGCACAGCTTGCGCCACCCACAGAAGTAGCCTTTCAAACCTGTCTCAGGCCTGCTAGCTTAAGGCCTATGTGCACAGTTTACTGCCACAGGGACCTGGCATCTAAATGTACTTGCCAGGCCCAGAACTCCCCTTTTACTACATGTAAGTCACCCCAAAGGTAGGTCCTAGCTAGCCTATGGGTAGGGTGCTATTTTTGTAAAAGGCAGGACATGTGCCCGATAGCGTGGCCTGTCCTGGTAGTGACAAACAGCCTATTTTGGTTTCTCATTGCTGTGAGTGCTGCCTTCTCATAGGATTGCATTAGAAATGCCCTACCTTATGTCTAGGGGGTATTGTCTAATTTATGAGGGGTAGCGTAGGCATGTTTGGTATTGTTGTAATGGTAGTGAGAAATGCTGATTACTGGTGTAGGTGAATTTTTTATTTCCATTATAGAAATGCCACTTCGAGAAAGTGAGCATTTCTCTGTGCTTTTGACTCTGGTGTTTTGTAGCTTGACTCCAATCCACTTCTGGGCAGAGTGACAGTTGGGCTTTGTGCATACTTTTTAGACAGCCTGTGCACAGGGAGGGTGGAGGTGTCACAGAGGTGCACCTGCATTTTGAATGGTCTTCCTGGGCTGAGAGAAGGAGAGGCGGGGCACAATTACATCTGTAAATGATGTGCCCTGACCTCACACAAAGGGCTTGTTTATCCCCAACTGATGTTTGGAGCCTGTGCTTGGAGGAGAGGGGGGACACTCCCAGAACCAGTTGAAACTGGTTGAAACCTCCTCTTCCCCTAATTGAAAATCCTTTGCAAAACTGAGTATAAGTACAGGGGATTTTGCCCCATAAAGACACAAGAATAATACTTGGAACTGGACACATAATGCTGCTGGAGGGACTCACCAGGAACCGCCTTGGACTGCTGTTGTTGTGCTGGTCACTAGGAGGAACTGCCACTGACTGCATCCCCCTTGTGCTGGTCTGTTTCTGGGCCCTGCCGCCCTGTGCTTCACTTGTGTCCCCAGAGGCTGGGTGCTGTGCCAGACCCCTGGGATCCTAAGTTCCCTAGCGCCTGGACCACGCTGTAGGGGAAGCCTGCTAAGCACCTTGTGAGCACTTCACTTTTCTTTATCCAGCGCTTTGAGAGCACCTTCTTTCAATCAGTAGGAGCGCCTGGAGAGCCCTTGTCTTTTTTCTGGGCCAGTACCTTGGAAGCACTTTCTCTTCTTCCCAGAGCGAGTAGAAGCACTGCTGCAGCGCATACATCTGGTATTTTGAAAGCACGTTTGGAAACCGCTACATCTGGTGCCCCCGGGGCACAAGCAGATAAAGTCTAGATCGAGCACGCTCCTCGCGGTGCCCCCTGGGTGACAGGCAGTTAGGAGAGTGCCCCCGGGGCACAAACCAACTCCAGCTTCTGCTCGTCCACCTCACTGCAGCAGCCTGGGGCATGGGCTGGCGTAGACTGGGGTGAAGGTAGCTGCTTTAAGGAGCGAGACAGAGCCGGCTGGTGCTGCCCCCATGGAATATAGCCACACTGCAGGTCACAGGCAGCTGTCGGGTGTTTTTTTCTTTCCCCTCCTCAGTGGGGGAGACACCGAGGTCCCACGGCCCTCACAAGTGGAGCACAGAGACCGAGACCAGTCCCCTGCTAGCAACGCCAGTGAGCCCATTCCCTGGTGTAGAACCCTTAGTTTTGGGCGTCAATGGGAGAGGACCGGGCTGCACCAAGGATCCCGCTGCTTCCACCTGTTCTCTCCTTGGAGCACTAGGGCTCCAAGAGTGGGAACCGTGTGTCCTGAACCCCCAGAAGTATCACAAGAGGAACGTGGGAGCTCCTAGGTGATGAGTTTTTGGTTCACTGTAACTCCCGTAGAGAAGCTCACCTGCATTTTTATCTTGTATGAGCCATCTATTCAAAGGCTGTGCCTTGCAAGAGGGACTCTTCCGCCTTATGCCATACAGAAATATTTGCAGGAGAAGTGCTGGGGATAGTGATGATACACCACATATTTTACACTAACTATATTCCTGATGATGTCTTGATTTTTATCATGATTAGTACATTGTGGGGATAGCAATGTTTTCCTGACTACTGCTTATGTTGCAGAATAATGAGTAACCTGTGTGTCATGTGTGACTACTACTGGTTTCTGCAGAGTATCAGTACTATGTAATGTTCTGACAACTACTTGGGTAGCAGGGTATTATTGACATGTTGTGTTTGGTCTAATACAGTTTATTTTTTTATAACTTGTGTGTTTTGTCCCCTTTGTGGTGTATTTATTGTGTCATGTGCGTTGTGTGTGTTGCTAGTGCTGGTGTTTTAATTAGAAATTATTAATGAGTGTTTATGTATTTCTGAATGAGTATAGGTAGAAAATGAAACAACGTAGAAAAATAATGCACACATTTGAAAATGTGACCTCGAAGAATGGCCACCAATGTTCACGAAATGTACGAATTAGTGATTAATACTTATGAAATATCAAATATGTATTAGACCAACGGTACTCAAAGTACGGCCCGCGGGCCGCCAGCGGCCCCACGGACCTAGCTTGGCGGCCCGCGAGACGCACACCAAACGCCACATCATAATGGCAGCAGTATGTAAACATAGAAGAGGGCCGCGGGAGCATGCTCCCGCGGCCCTCCTCTATGTTTACATACGGCGGCCATTGTTTATGGCGTTGCCCTGACGATCCTGGAAGCCAAAGCCCCATAAAAGTCAGCGCTTGCAGCTAACTTTTATGGGGCTTTGGTCGTCTGCTTCCTGTCACCGGCTCCACGTCTGCTGCCCGCCTGCCTGCTGTTCCACATTTGTGGCATCTTTACAGTGCTTTGAGTCAGGTAAGGCTCTTTGGTTTTTTATTTATTTGTTTTTAATGTAGTGTGTGTTACTGGGGTAGGCGTGAGAGCAGATTGCGCTGTGTGTGTGCGCTGTGTGTGTGTGTTACTGGGGTAGGGGTGAGAGCAGATGGCGCTGTGTGTGTGCGCGCTGTGTGTGTTACTGGGGTAGGGGTGAGAGCAGATGGCGCTGTATGTGTGCGCGCTGTGTGTGTTACTGGGGTAGGGGTGAGAGCAGATGGCGCTGTGTGTGTGCGCGCTGTGTGTGTTACTGGGGTAGGGGTGAGAGCAGATGGCGCTGTGTGTGTGCGCTGTGTGTGTGTGTTACTGGGGTGGGGTGAGAGCAGATGGCGCAGTGTGTGTTACTGGGGTAGGGGTGAGAGCAGATGGCGCTGTGTGTGTTACTGGGGTAGGAGTGAGAGCAGATGGCGCTGTGTGCAGATGGCGCTGTGTGTGTTACTGGGGTAGGGGTGAGAGCAGATGGCGCTGTGTGTGTGCGCTGTGTGTGTGTGTGTTACTGGGGTGGGGTGAGAGCAGATGGCGCAGTGTGTGTTACTGGGGTAGGAGTGAGAGCAGATGGCGCTGTGTGCAGATGGCGCTGTGTGTGTTACTGGGGTAGGGGTGGGAGCAGATGGCGCTGTGTGCAGATGGCGCAGTGTGTGTTACTGGGGTAGGGGTGAGAGCAGATGGCGCTGTGTGCAGATGGCGCTGTGTGTGTTACTGGGGTAGGGGTGGGAGCAGATGGCGCTGTGTGCAGATGGCGCTGTGTGTGTTACTGGGGTAGGGGTGGGAGCAGATGGCGCTATGTGCAGATGGCGCAGTGTGTGTTACTGGGGTAGGGGTGAGAGCAGATGGTGCTGTGTGCAGATGGCGCTGTGTGTGTTACTGGGGTAGGGGTGGGAGCAGATGGCGCTGTGTGCAGATGGCGCAGTGTGTGTTACTGGGGTAGGGGTGAGAGCAGATGGCGCTGTGTGTGTTACTGGGGTAGGGGTGGGAGCAGATGGCGCTGTGTGCAGATGGCGCAGTGTGTGTTACTGGGGTAGGGGTGAGAGCAGATGGCGCTGTGTGTGTTACTGGGGTAGGGGTGAGAGCAGATGGCGCTGTGTGTGTGCGCGCTGTGTGTGTTACTGGGGTAGGGGTGAGAGCAGATGGCGTTGTATGTGTGCGCGCTGTGTGTGTTACTGGGGTAGGGGTGAGAGCAGATGGCGCTGTATGTGTGCGCGCTGTGTGTGTTACTGGGGTAGGGGCATTGTTTTGAAAAAGGGGGTGGGGTGGTTGTTCCCCCTCTAAGCCCCGCCCCCCGCTGTCACTTCAGTGCGGCCCTCAGCCGCAAACCATACTGCAATTTTGACCCCCGAGAAAAAGTTTGTGAGTACCCATGTATTAGACTAATGCAGTAATATTTCACATTAAGGGTTATGAAGTATCCTTTAGCTTTATTAATTGTAGGCCTTAACTTAGCGAGTGTCTTGGCCTATTTTGCCAGGCCTAATGCAGAATGCTGACCAACTAAATTAAACTGTGAAATGCTCATTGTCTTGTTAAATGTGCTTAATGGAAGATTTTCGTGAGAACCGACTGCAAAGAGATGATGTTTCCTGCTAGTGTAACTTTTTTGGTGTAATGTGGGTGAGACTGACTTTCCCTGGACAAGAACAATGAGGATACTGACTGGAGTGGAATATGCAACAATATTGTTACTTGATGAGCCGGATGATGAGAACATCGTAAGGCGGACCAATCAACTGTATGTGAATGGGGAAATATTAGAATTGATAGATGTGGTATAGAAATATTATTGGATAGAGTATGAACATACGATTAACTGACCAATAGGGAATTAGGGGATACTTTAGGTGACTTTGATAAATCAACTTCGCAGAAGGAAAGGACCTCAGACTTACTGAGATTTAGAGGACAGATTTTGCCCTTATTCTTCGTGACCAAAATTTGTTATTCTTCTTGTGCGTCTTTACTAGAAACGTGCTTATCTTTAATGCTAAATGACTTTGCCCATATTTTCCTGACAGAGACCTGATGCCTTGCTGATCAACTGATGACCTGAGGACGAAGACTGATTCTGCTTTGCTGATCCATACTGAGGATAAGTATACAATGTTAAACTGTGACTGTTATGGATATTTAGCTTTTTCTTTCTAAGTACCAACTGCGCTTTTTTGATGGAACCATAGTTAGATGTTTTCCAAATTTTTGTTACTAAAATGTTTTGCATGAAGCCCAACATGCTGATGCTAATCTGATGTTAATTAAGGGCCCTCATAAATGACTGACGATCACAGGGACTAAATGCTTGACAAGTTACTTTGATGAATTTCATGTTTGCTATCTCTTTGTCGCAGCTGGCTGACTCTGCTATTGATTTGCACTGTAACTTTAGAATGTGTTGTAGTTTGAGCTTTGATTAAATTGCATTTCTTCCACGGCTTTGGATAACCAGTATTGTTTCTGTATGTGTTTCATTTTATTTTGAGATTAATTTACGTGACTTTAGCATTGTTAATGTAGGGAAATAAACGTACAAAACTTTTATTAGAAGTGTGGTTATTCATGGCTGAAAGGTCATGGTGCGTGATAATTACTGACTTCATTGATTATTGATTTTATTGATTATTAATGACTATTGCATATTGTGTATTGATTATGTACTGGAGCTATGGTAAGAACTTCTTAATTGCAAGTCAAAAGGTTCATGGACCTATTCTCGACCCCTTGTAAGTATACTTATTAAGGTCTGACACGCTACCAGTTATGGTAGCAGACTGATGGTTAGTCTCCTTAAGAGCTTGCCATAGGTGTTCGGTACAGATTGATAGCAGAGACGGTAAGAGACTGATGGTTCATCTCCTTAGGAGCATACCATAGACGTGCAGTATACAGTGACAGGTGCCCCCAGTTACGGTAGCAGTTTGAAGTGGTCCTTTTGAGAGTTTATTATTATTGAGATTTGGATTAAATTTTTTTCAAAGATGATAATTGGAGAGAAAATTATGTTCCCTTAATCCCAGAAATGACTTTCCCAGATCCTGGATCCTACTAATGGTTGTTGAGGATGTTCCCGGCGTTCTAGTGATAGAGTGAGAGAAACAGGTCGCGCTTGCCCAAGTTTATGCAAATTGCAGGTGAATTGTGAGGTTGGGAGGGTTTTAGGGAGTTTGTGTACTCCAAATGAAGTTGTAGTAGGAGTGTGCGTACTCCGCAGTGTGAGAGTAGGGAAGTCGTCGAACTTCATATGTGTGTGGCACTTTGTGATAAAAAATTGTCCACGTGGTTGTTGATGTACGGACCCTACGTGGTCTAAGACTCCGGAGTATATTGAAAAGTGTATGAGACACTTGGTTTATGTTGTAATTTGTCTGGTTTAGTAGGTTGATCGGGCGTGGTCAACAAGTCAGTGTGTGAGTTAAAGTGGGCGAGAGAAAATTTAGACTGAGATTTGGCGAGCCCTCTGTGCACCAGGACAGACCTATTGACCAGTTGAGAGTAAAATTTGCTGGTCGAATTTTGCTTGCGAATCTGGGAGACCGGGAAAGAGAAATTACTGTAAGTGCAGAAAGAGCCATCAGTGAAAATCAGTAAGGTGTCTGAAGCATTTGTGTTACCTTTCCTGTAGTAAACCAGCAGATTTGTTTTGGGGTTTTGGTTTTTGGTTTTTGGTTAGTGCTCCCAATATTTTGCATTAGTTTTTTGTGGATTGAAGTTTAGGAGGACGTGCCGCAAGACTTTGTCAGCCACAGTACGTGTGAGTGTGACGTCATTGGAGTCGAACTGGGATAGGTCGGTTAGTGAGAAGGGTCACGCACGTATTGGCAGCTCTCCGTGAGAGGCAATTGGTTGAGAAATGTGGGTGAAAGGAATCTCGGGATTAAAAGTAATTTCCTGATTTGATTTTGAATAAACAAAAGTAGAAACGATTATGGCCCTCATTACAACTCTGGCGGTCGGCGATAAAGCCTATTATGAGAGGCCAATCTGCCAGCTTTTCCGGGGCAGTACCAACGCCATCAAAAGCACGGCGGAAACAGTACACCGAAGTTAAACGTCTCACCTCTCGACACTGAAGGTAGAACAGCGACGCCATGGAGCCTGAGTTGCACATATTTCCAATGCTGGTATACTTCCTCCTACACCAGGAACACGAACGTCGGCAAAGATGACCACGGTGAGTACCGCACCTAGCACACAAGGGAGTGGGGGAGGAAAAAGAGTGACACACACATGCAACACGCAACATTCCCACCCCCACCACCATACACACAAACATGCAACAACATTACATATCCACCCCGTAACCTTCAGGAATAACGCAAGGACAAAAGGAAGTGAGTAAAGTCAGTGTAATATTGCAAATTAGATAAATACGAACTTAACGTATAAAACAGTATGTACAATATATACAAATGGAGGGACAATGCCCACTCCAAAATGTGGAGTGCAAAGTCTCAGTCTCTCAAGTGGGTGATTTGCCCACTGCTTGGTCGTGGGGAGTGCAAAGCCACAGTCTCACAAGTGGGTGGTTTGCCCACTGATTGGTCCTGGGGAGTGCAAGGCCATAGTCTCTCAAGTGGGTGGTTTGCCCACTGCTTGGTCCTGGGGAGTGCAAAGCAACAGTCTCTCTAGTGGGTGGTTTGCCCACTGCGTGGTCCTGGGGAGTGCAAAGTCTCAGTCTCTCAAGTGGGTGGTTTGCCCACTGCTTGGCTGTGGTGAGTGCAAAGCCACAGTCTCTCAAGTAGGTGGTTTGCCCACTGCTTGGTCCTGGGTAGTGCAAGGCCACAGTCTCTCTAGTGAGTGGTTTGCCCACTGCTTGGTCCTGGGGAGTGCAAAGCCACAGTCTCTCAAGTGGATGCCTGCTTCCACTGGTTCTGGAGGAGGCATTGTGCCCAGTGTGCTTCATCCTGGCAAGGAGGTGGTGAGTGGATGCCTTCTTCCACTGGTTCTGGAGGGGGCCTTGTGCCCAGTGTGCTTCATCCTGGCAAGGAGGGGGTGAGTGGATGCCTTCTTCCACTGGTTCTGGAAGGGACTTGTGCCCAGTGTGCTTCATCCTAGCAAGGAGCGGGTGAGTGGATGCCTTCTTCCACTGGTTCTGGAGGGGGCCTTGTGCCCGGTGATGCAGATCCTGGATGGTGCAAGGTCACAGTCTCTCACCTGGGTGTCACAACTACAATTGTTGCAGGGGCCAGGATATACTACAGCTCATGTAGTCATGACAGCACACTGCTCGCCGGAGGTGATGGCTGCTCAGTGGATGGCAGTTGCGGGGCTGGTGGCGGAGCTGTCAGTGGTGGGGGGGAGGCTCCAACCCTTCCCCTGCATCCTCAGACAGCTGCCCACTAGGGCTGCTGCTGCTGGCAGTGATGCTGCTGGCAGTGGTGCAGATGACGGTGCTAGCGACGGTGCAGGTGGCGGTGCTGTCAGTGGTGGTGGGAGTCTCCAGCCCTTCCCCTACAGCCTTAGATGGCTGCCCACTGGGGCTGCTGCTGCTGGCAGTGGTGCTCCTGGCAGTGTTGCAGATGGCAGTACAGGTGGCGGTGCAGGTGGCGGTGTTGTCAGTGGTGGCGTGAGGCTCCAGCCCTTCCCCTGCAGCCTCGGACGGCTGCCCACTGGGGCTGCTGCTGGGAGTGGTGCTGCAGGCAGTGGTGCAGGGGGCAGTGCTGGCAGCAGTGCAGGTGGCAGTACTGTCACTGGTGGGGGGAGGCTCCAGCCCTTCCCCTGCAGCCTCGGACAGCTGAAGTGCCATGGCTGGTGTTGTGTGCCCAGATGCTGCTCCAGCCCCAGGCACCAGATCCATCCTTCCTGCGGCGTCTGTTCCTTTTACATTGGCCTTGGCAGCTGTTGTTCCCTTCTTGACCTTGGCAGCTGGTGGTGTCCCCTTGCTTCTGCCAGCTGGTGTTCCCTTCCTGCCCTTGCATGGCTGGCAGTGCCTCTTTCCCCTTGCCGGCTGGTGATGCCACCTTGCTGGCTGGTTGTGCCTCCTTGCCCTTGCTGGCTGGTGGTGCCTCCTTCCCCTTCCTGGCTGGTGTACCCTTCCTGGCCTTGCTAGCTGGTGGCACCTTCTTGACCTTGGCAGGTGGTGCAGGCACACTGGTAGGGCTGACGGGTGCCTCCTTGGAGCCTCTCACACATGCAGTAGCTGCAGAAACTATAGGGGCTGTGGACTGGATGGCTAAAGTGCTGGCCTGGGTTCTGCCACCCTGGCCCGAAGTGAAGGATGGAGGGGGAGGGGCAGGGATGTTGGTGTGTCTGCATCTGGATGGTACTTCTGTGAGTGCCTGTGAGATGAAGTGTGGTGCTTGTGTTTGCCTGAGCCACTTATGTGTGTTGATTTGGGTGATTGCTGGTCTGAAGGTGTGCTTGGGATAGGCTGGGGTTGAGGGGCTTGGGACTGGGTAGAGGAATTTGGAGGGGAGAGACTAGAGACAGGGACAATGGCTGCCGTCAGTGAGTTGGCCAGAGCCCGGAATGCTCTCTGTTTGGCCTCCACACCAGAGTGAATGCCCTCCAGGTATGCATTTGTTTGTTGCAAATGCCCTGTGATGCCCTGGATGGCATTCAGTATGGTTGACTGCCCAACAGAGAGGGATCTCAGGAGGTCAATAGCCTCCTCACTGAGGGCAGCATGGCTGACTGGAGCAGGGCCTGAGGTGCCTGGGGCGAAGGAGATGCCCACGCTCCTGGGTGAGCAGGCACGGGAAACATGCTGAGGGGCTGCTGGGAGGGCGGTGCTGGCACGGGGGTGGCGGCTGTACCTGTAGTTGGGGTGGGCACAGAGGTGTCCGCCACCGCCAGGGAGCTGCCATCGGAGGAGGTGTCGCTGTCAGTACTGTCCCCTCCTGCCTCCGTCATGGTGCTCTCCTCGCCCTCCGTCCCACTGGTGCTCTCACCGTCAGTGGATTCGTTCTCCAGGCCCATGTGGGATGCAGCTCCCTCCGTCGCAGGTGCCTCTGCTCCTCTGCCAGATGATGCAAATGCACACAAGGACAGGATGACAAAACAAAAAGGGGGGGGAGACAGAGGCTATACTTGGTCAATGCCAGCAACAACACTACCGTTGGTATACACAACTCACAGGGAACAGCCCTCTGCACTTGGCCATGCACTACTAGTTACAATGCTAGTCACCAGCCCATGGGGTACAATGTCTAACGCCATTAGCTGCACACCTGAAACCCACTGGACCCTGCCCAGTAGTAGATGCCCACTAACATTATTGGGGTTGGAGTGCATCTGAACTTGCCTATCAATGAACATACCCTGCCATGTTCGCTCTGGCCTAGGGGCACCCACAGCCCACATCTCCCACCCAGGTAATACCTTAACACGCGCAAAGTCATGATTCTGAATCTGTACTCACTCCCTTGTGGCGGCTGTGATGCCCTCTAGCGCCCATCCAGCTCCGGATAGGCCACCGCCAGGATGCGCAACATCAGGGGGGCAGGGTCCGATGGGCACCCCTTCCTCGTTGGGAGGCCAGCCCCAGCACAGCAAATACCCTTTCTCTGATGGGCGCTGACCTGCAGAAAAAATACAGAAGAAAAGGTAGTAGTCATACCGTCCGGACTGTTATACTCATGGCCCAACATATCTCCCCCATCCCCTTACGCACATACATTGACCACCATGTATGCAGGACGCTGCCCAGGACCCCTCAGATCCCCCCTACACGGGGCTTACACACACAGCAATCCATACATTCATGCCCCATGCATCATGCTCACAGTGTACTCACCTGTTTGTCTGGAGGACCATAGAGTAAAGGGTACTGGGGTAGGACCCCATCCACCAGTCTCTACAGCTCCTCTGAAGTGAAGGCAGGGGCCCTTTCCCCAGACACTTGAGCCATTGTCGCTTCCAGACACAGGTCACAGCAGCACTTGCAGTGTAGGTGCTCTCCTGTTAAGGGTCAGGTAGCAAGTGAGTGAACAGATAGAAAATGGCAGTCACAGCCTCGGTGGTGCATACCGTCACCGCTGACGTACATCGCCATTGGCTCCTGGAACCCAATGATAACCAATGCGGTGTTGCACGGTGGTCAATGACCGCCGACTGCAATGGCGCAAAATGCCAGCGGAATTACCTAATTTCCACTTGTCCCTCCTCACAGGTCAGGCAGCCGCCATTTCAGGTGGGCACAGGCCATGGCACCTAACTGCGTCACAGCAGATATTGGCACATCAACTGACTTAAGAGTTTGCATACTGTTTCTGTCAAGCAAATATGTCATGTTAATGTTGAAAGATGTGTGAATATGACTTTCTGCTCACCGTTTTTCACTCTAGAGTTCAACCACTGAGGATGAATAGGAGATGGAGACATCCCCCGTGTACAGACACGTGGTGGACCTGGCGACAATGGAGGACAGGCATATTATCCTGACATACAGACTTGATAGGGCCACAATCCAAGAACTGTGTGCCCAATTAGAGTCAGACCTGATATCTGCTATCCGTCACCCCACTGGGATACCCCCTCTAGTGCAGGTCCTGTCTGTGCTCCTTTTCCTGGCAAGTGGTTCCTTTCAAGCGACAATGGCCATGGCATCAGGGATGTCACAGCCTATGTTGTCATGCCCTGCTTAAACACATGTGCAGCTACATCGTATTCCCCCAGGTGGAGGATTTGGCCACAGTGAAGGCTGACTTCTATGCACTGGGACATATCCCCAACATCATTGGTGCTATTGATGGTACACATATTGCATTTGTCCCCGACGGAGAAATAAACAAGTGTTCAGAAATAGAAAAAGCTTTCACTCTCTGAATGTGCAGATGGTGTGTTTGGTGGACCAGAACATCTCTCATGTCAATGCAAAGTATCCCGGCTCTGTGCATGATGCCTTTATCTTGAGGAATAGCACCATCCCATATGTGATGTCTCAACTCCAGAGGCACCAGGGGGTGGCTGATAGGTGAGCCCATCGTCCCCACCCAGTTGATGTAGGTATATGGGTGTGGGTTTGGCCCTAAGGGTGAGTGTGTAACTAACAGGTATCCCTCGATATTTGCAGGTGACTCTGGTTACCCCAACCTCTCATGGCTACTGACCCCAGTGAGGAATGTCAGGACAAGGGCAGAGGAACGTTACAATGAGGCACATGTGCGAACAAGGAGGATCGTTGAGCGAACCTTTGGCCTCCTGATGGCCAGATTCCGGTGCCTCCATCTGACAGGTGGATCCCTGTACTTCTCACCCAAGAAGGTGTGCCAGATCATCGTTGTATGTTGCACAACCTGGCGTTGAGACTCCAGGTACCTTTTCTGCAGGAGGATGAGCCTGGGGATGGTCGTGTGGCAGCGGTGAAGCCTGTGGACAGTGACAAAAAAGTGGCAGAGGAAGAGGATGTAGACAACAGAACTACACTAATTCAACAGTACTTCCAGTGACACACAGGTAAGACACTGTAACATCACCTTCCATTGCAGTTTTGTGTTTGACATTGAACAAGGCAGCCTGATTTCCCTATTTCTATGGGCACTTACTCTACCCTTTGGCATCTCTATTTTCAGATCTCTGTGCCCCACTCTGGCTCCTGGTGTGTTTATTGCTGCCCACTACAGGTCATACCTATGTAAATATTACAGTACATTTGAATTGCAATGTTTACAGTTTGTGAAACTAATACATATGTCAAACAATTGACAGACTCCATATTTGAATTTGTTCCAAGGGTGTTTATTTAGGTGCTAATAAGTGGAGGGGGTATTGCAATGGGCTGGGTTGCTGATGGAGGAAAGTCCAGGGTAGAGTCCAGTCTATTTGTATCACAGGTGCATTGTCCAAGGGGGCATAGGAAGTGGAGCAATGGCAGTTCAAGGTGGACAGGGTGACAGAGTGGGACACAAGGGTGACAATCAGGAGAGTCTTATTTCCTGGCGGGGTCTAGGCAATGTTCTCTGGCTTCTGCCTGGATCTCAGGTACAGTTTGCAGGGTGGTTCTCCTTCTGCAGGAGGTGGGGTGCTGGTGGCCTGTTGTTCCAGTGGCGAGGTCTCCTGTCCACTAGCGTCGGCGGAGGTGGAGGGCTGTTCTTTGGTGTGGCTAGTGTGAGGGGCCCGTTGGTGTGCCACTGCCTCCCTCATGGTGTTGGTCAAGTCTGCTAGCACCCTTGCAATGGTGACCAGGGTGGTGCAGATGTCCCTCAGGTCCTCCCTTATCCAGAGGAACTGTCCCTCCTGCAGCCGCTTGGTCTCCTGCAATGTGGCCAGTATCTGGCCCATGGTCTCCTGGGAATGGTGGTATGCTCCCAGGATGTTGGTCAGTGCCTCGTGGAGAGTCGGTTCCCAGCTTCCCTGTTGTCCTGTGCCTCTGTCCCCTGAACCGTGTGTCCACTGCCACTGATCCCAGGTCCCTGATTGTCCTGTGCTTGTGGGGTTGCCTGGGGTCCCTTTAGTGGTGGACACACTGCTGATTGACGTGTCCTGGGGACAGAAGGATGGACCCGCTGGGTGGGTGCTGTGGAGTTGTTTCCTGAGGGGGGAGGCTCTGTGGTGGGTTGGGACTGTGCCTGGGTAACTGACTGTCCAGAGGACCCTGATGGGCCAGGTTGGTCATAGTGATCCAGGCGTGCAGGGCTGCTGTCATCACTGTGGGCCTCTTCGGGGGGGGGGGGTACTGGATGTGGCTGGCACCTCCTCTCCGGTGACATTGAGTGGGGGTCCTGTGGGGATGTAAATGCAGTGTTATTGTTTCTGCGTGTGCCATCTTGTGCATGGGTATGTTTCCCTCTATAGTTGTCATTAGCAAGGCAGCTTTGGCTTGTGTGAGTTGTGATTGGTTTGACTAAGTGATTGTCACACGTGTACATGCTGTGGTGATGGGTGTCCATGCAGGTCTCTGATGGGGGTCCATGCATTGGTGTTGCATGCAGGGCATGGTATTGGGATGGGTGGGTTTTGATTGTGCGGTATATGTGAGGTGGTGGGGTGATGGGGGTGAGGGTAGGGGTTGTTGTTTGTGATGGCATGCTGGTAGGGTGGGGGATAAAGCAGTAAGGATTTGACATACCAGAGTCCAGTCCTCCTGCTACTCCTGCCAGGCCCCTGCCAGGATGCATGATTGCCAAGACTTGCTCCTCCCATGTTATTAGTTGTGGGGGAGGAGGTGGGAGTCCACCGCCAGTCCTCTTTACTGCTATCTGGTGTCTTGCAACCACGGAACGTACCTTCCCCCGTAGGTCATTCCACCTCTTCCTGATGTCATCCCTTGTTCTTGGGTGCTGTCCCACAGCGATTATCCTGTCCATGATTCTCCGCCATAGCTCCATCTTCCTTGCAATAGATGTCTGCTGCACCTGTGATCCAAATAGCTGTGGCTCTACCCAGATGATTTCCTCCACCATAACCATTAGCTCCTCCTCTGAGAACCTGGGGTGTCTTTGTGGTGCCATGGATGTAGTGTGACTTGTATGTGTTGGGATGTGTGCTGTGAGGTGCGTGGATGGTATATGGGTGATGGTGATTTGTGGCTCAGATTCAGTGGTTGCTCCTGGCTTGTCTCTCTCTCACTTGCCAAATATTTGGTTTGTAAAGGGTTGTGGGTAATGTGTGTGTGTGTGTTATATAGGTGTGGGCGTGGTGTGTGTATGTGTGTCAGGTGTGTGTAGTTTGAATTGTCCAATGTGGTGTAGTTTTGCATGTGTGCGTGTATTTTGAGTGTGGCGGTCTGTACCGCCAATGGTTCACTGAGGTTGAATGACCGCCGCGGTGATTCGTAGGTCATGATGCTGTGGGTGTATTTCTGTTGGTGTAACGATGTGGGTTTTGGTACCGCCAGTTTATCACTGACCTTTGGTCTAGCGGACTTGTGTGTGTGTCTGTATAGTGGCGGATTTCTATGTGCGGGTCATAATACGGGTAGCGGTATACTGCCGCGTTCACGGTACTTTGGCAGCAGTCAGCATGGCGGTAAGTGGCACTTACTGCCAATGTTGTAATGAGGGCCAAAGTGTGTTTGGAAAAGATTGGATAAAGGGTTTGCTTAAGTGCGAAATTGGCACAGCAACATTTGGAATGGGGTACTATTGAAAATATTACAGGGAATATTAATTGTCGTGGTTTGTCTAATTGAGATATGGGGGTTATGCAAATTATGCAAAAGGATTACATTGAAAAGGTCTAAGAATAATCAGAGTAGGGAAGAAAAGAAAAGGGAAAGATTTTACAGGGAAAATTCAAGGAGAAGACAAAATTATGAAGAAATTGAATTGTAAAAGTTTTAGCTGATGTGAGATTTGTGGGTAGTAGTTAGTGTGATGACACATTTAGGGGGTCATTCTGACTTTGGAGGGCGGCGGAGGCCGCCCGCCAAAGTCCCGCCGTCAGAATACCGCTGCGCGGTCAAAAGTCCGCCGCGGTAATTCTGAGTTTCCCGCTGGGCTGGCGGGCGACCGCCAGAAGGCCGCCCGCCAGCCCAGCGGGAAACCCCCTTCCATGAGGATGCCGGCTCCGAATGGAGCCGGCGGAGTGGAAGGGGTGCGACGGGTGCAGTTGCACCCATCGCGATTTTCAGTGTCTGCTTGGCCGACACTGAAAATCTTGGTGGGGCCCTGTTAGGGGGCCCCAAGACACCCGTTACTGCCAGCCAGGTTCTGGCGGTCAAAACCACCAGAACCAGGCTGGCGGTAAGGGGGTCGGAATCCCCACGCCGGCATGGAGGATTCCCTAGGGCAGCGGGAAACCGGCGGGACACCGCCGGTTTCCCGTTTCTGACCGCGGCTGTACCGCAGCGGTCAGAATTCCCATGGATGCACCGCCAGCCTGTTGGCGGTGCATCCGCGGTCCCAGGCCCTGGCGGTAGTCAACCGCCAGGGTCGGAATGACCCCTTTAGTCTTCAGAGGAGGGATTTCTAGTGCATGTGTTTTAATTAGAAATTATTAATGAGAGTGTATGTATTTTTGAATAATGAGTTTAGGTAGAAAATGAAATAACGTAAAAAAATAATGCACGCATTTGAAAATGTGACCTCGAAGAATGGCCACCAATTTTCACGAAATGTACTAATGAAATATCAAATATGTATTAGACTAATGCAGTAAAATGTCATATTCAGGGTTATGAAGTATGCTTTAGCTTTATTAATTGTAAGCGTTAACTTAGCAAATGTCTTGGCCTATTTTGCCAGGCCTCATGCAGAAGCTGTATTTCTTAGCTGTTGGAAAATGGGTTATTGGTAAGGGCAGGTAGGTATCTACACTTAGCAATAGGCCGCTAACCTCCACTAAGGTCCGTTAGGTCTCAGTAAATTAAACCCAACTCAACCCTTGGTAGCTTGGCAACGAGCGTCAAGGCTTAACTTAGGAGACAGAGTGTAAAGCATTCAAATATCACAAAACAGTAATTAAATAAAACACAGGAAACAGTTTAAAAATCCGAAACCAATTTATAAACATAAATTATATTTTTATCTTTAAAATGACACCAAAACGAATAAAATCGGATAAGGGGAACCGGAGATATGAATTTTTAAAGAATTATTATTTTTTTAGCGCCTAGAAACAAAAAGCGCCAATCGGGTCATCTGGTTGCACCTCGACCGGGGCAAAGTCAAAGTTTCAGCCCGACCGCGATGGAGCCCTGCTTGGCTACAGGCCGCGGGTGGCCTCGGTTAAAAGTTTACCTTCACACTTAGGCCCTCATTCCGACCTTGGCGGGCGACTACCGCCGCCCGCCAGGCGGGAACCGCCAAGTGGCCGCCATGCGGCCACTTTATCGCGGCCGCCATGCGGCCACTTTATCGCGGCCCACATTCCGACATTCCCGCTGGGCCGGCGGGAATGAGGCCGCAACACAGGAGCCGGCTCCTAATGGAGCCGGCGGTGTTGCGGCTGTGCGACGGGTGCAGTTGCACCCGTGGCGCTTTTCACTGTCTGCCATGCAGACAGTGAAAAGCAGGCCGGGGCCCTGTTATGGGGCCCCTGGACACCCGTTACCGCCAGCCTCTTCCTGGAGGTGTACACTGCCAGAAACAGGCTGGCAGTAAGGGGGTCATTATCCCAAGGGCAGCGCTGCCCTGGCGGATTATCACCGCCGGGGGAAAATCGCCGGGACACCGCCGTCCCCGGTGGTGCGACCGCGGCTTTACCGCCGCGGTCGGAATGGGGTTTGAAGCACCGCCAGCCTGTTGGCGGTGCTTCCGTCATTCTTGCCCTGGCGGTCAAAGACCGCCAGGGTCAGAATGACCCCCTTAGTCTTTTTTTCGAAGATTTTCTTCAGTGGGACGAACCTGCCAGTCCAAGCCGACCTCCTGGAGCCCTTCTCCGGATACGCAATGCGGGAATCCTCAGTGGAGATTTTTACCTTCGGACTTAGGGGGTCATTCCGACCCCTAAACCGCCCAAACACTGCCCCGCGGTCAGATGACCGCGGGGGACATTCCGACTTTCCCGCTGGGCCGGCGGGCGATCTGCAAAAGATCACCCGCCAGCCCAGGGGGAAAGCCCCAGCAAAGATGAAGCCGGCTCCGAATGGAGCCGGCGGATTTGCTGCGGTGCGACGGGTGCAGTGGCACCCGTCGCGATTTTCAGTGTCTGCCAAGCAGACACTGAAAATCTTTATGGGGCCCTGTTAGGGGGCCCCTGCACTGCCCATGCCAGTGGCCATGCCAGTGGCATGGGCAGTGCAGGGGCCCCCAGGGGCCCCACGACACCCGTTCCCGCCAGCCTCTTCCTGGCGGTGTAAACCACCAGGAACAGGCTGGCGGGAAGGGGGTCGGAATCCCCATGGCGGCGCTGCTTGCAGCGCCGCCATGGAGGATTCCTTTGGCCAGGGGAAAACCGGCGGGAAACCACCGGTTCCCCTTTTCTGACCACGGCTTTACCGCTGCGGTCAGAATTGGCCAAGAAGCACCGCCAGCCTGTTGGCGGTGCTTCCACGGTCCCCGGCCCTGGCGGTCATGGACCGCCAGGGTCGGAATGACCCCCTTAGTCTCTTTTTCGAGGTGAAAATACTTCGACCGGGGTAAACCTTGATCTTGATCCGACGTCCCTGGAGCTCTCCTCGGATACGCTAGCTGGAAGGTCCCGGTCAACTTTTTACCTTCGGACTTAGTCTCTTTTTCGGAGATTTTCTTTACCGGGACGAACCAGCAAATCAGGCCGGGTCGCGGTTGAGGCAAGCCGGCTAGAGTTGCCGTGGCGGGTCGGTCCCTCTATGGAGCTTTTTTACAAAAGTTGTCCAAACTTCTCCAAACTTCTGGGGCTTCTCCCAGATGTCCTTTTAAGGTTCTTTTGGGGTCCACAGCTCACCCCAAGGGTCCAGAAGTTCTGAGATGGTCTTTGGGGGGTGTGGACTACAACTCCCAGAATGCACCTGGCGAAAACTCCTTTTTGGCCACTGGACAGTGGTCAGCTGGTCGCTTTCTTCAGGAGTTGGTGCAGGGGACTCTGGATAGCAATTTTTCACCTGTAGCAAACAGGGAGTCCCTCCTTGAACCAGTTGAAGCAAGGCAAAGTCCTTCTTGTGGTGAAGCCCAAGTGTGCAGCTGGTGCAGTCCTTCTGAGTGCAGGTTCCAGGTGCAGGCCAGGGATCCAGCAGGGCAGTCCTTCTTCTGTTGTTCTTCCTTGTCGGATGTGGTATGGAACTGAGGTGTGGGTGCAAGTCTGCCAGTTTTATCCTTGCTCCTGGGTGAAAAGCAGGGGGGTCCTGGTTCTCCAATCAGGTGCAGGGTCCTTCCCCCTGTGATGACCACTTCCTGGGAAGTTTGGCAAAAATCAATCCCAGGAGGCAACATTCTCTAAAAATCCATCATGGCTGAATCTGATTTTTGGAGGTTACATCTGGCTGAGCCCACCCACTGGTGTGGCTAAAAATCATAAACACACCCCTTTCCTGCCCTCTCCTAATCTAATCAAGGGGGCACCTAGTTGTCTGGGGTTGCAGGATGTGGGGGTGTTGCTGGTTGCTCCAAATGTCCTTCTCTGCCTTTGAAGACCAGTTTGGCAGCCCTCCCCCTTCCTGCCTCACCATCTGCTGAGGGGAGATTCCTTCCCACAGGCACATTCCTTTGTGTGAAGCCAGGCCACTTCACACCTCATCATGGCAGCTTGGCCAAGCTGCTACAGGCTGGCCAATCAGAGCACAGCAGCAAAAACAATGCAGGGCTGAAATTGGCAACTTTTCAGGTAAAGTTTTAAACTCTTTACCTGAACAAGTTATATTAAATCCAACAACTGGAAGTTGTGGGATTTATCACAACAATTAATTTGATACCAAACTCTTGGTATGCATCATTTAAGGAGACTTTAAAAATTAAAATAAAGTCTCCCCATTCTAGCCTATGAAGGCCATTTACTACAATGAGGGAAAAACGAATTTGGCTGTTTTTACCTCACCAGGGCTTATAAAACTATTTTTATAAAGTCCCTGCTTATAGTTACATGGCACCCAGCCCTAGGGGCACATAGGGCACACCTTAGGGGTGACATATATGTAAACATAAGGTAGTTTAAGACTTTGGAACTACTTTTAATTCCAAAGTCGAATTTGCATATAACTTTAATTTAAAAGCAGCCAGCAAGGAAGGTATGCCTTTGAAATTACACTGGGCACCTCAGCAGTGCACCTATGGGTGCACTACCTATGCTGTGGTCCCTAAACCTACATGCCCTACCATATACTAGGGACTTATAGGTAGGTTAACTTAGCCAATTATAATTAGCCTAATGTGCATATCCATTTTACACAGAGCACAGGCCCTGGGACTGGTTAGCAGTACCCAGGGCACCATCAGAGTCAGGAAAACACCAGCAAAAAGTGGAACATGGGGGCAAAACGTTAGGGGCCTCTGCAATCAGCCCTGTTTTCTCACATTAGCGTTTAACACAAATGCGGACCAAGTAAAATAAACTGTGAAATGCCCATTCTTGTTAAATGTGCTTAACGGAAGCTTTTTGTGAGAACCAACTGCAAGGAGATGATGTTCCCGCTAGTGTAACATTTCTGGTGTAATGTGTGTGAGACTTTACTTTCCCAGGACAAAAACAATGATGATACTGACTGGAGTGGAAGATGCAACAATATTGTTACCTGATGAGCCGGATGATGAGAACATCGTAAGGCGGACCAATCAACTGTATGTGAATGGTGAGATATTAGATTTCATAGATTTGGTATAGAAATGTTATTGGATAGAGTATGAACCTATGATTAGCTGACCAATAGTAAATTAGGGGATAGTTTAGGTGACTTTGATATAACAACATCACAGAGGGAAAGGACCTCAGACTTACTGAGATTTAAGGGACAGATTTTGCCCTTATTCTTCCTGACCGAAATGTTATTATTATTCTTGTGAGTCTTTACTAGAGACATGCTTATCTTTAAAGCTAAATTACTTTGCCCATATTTTCCTGACAGAGACCTGATGCCTTGCTGATCAACAGATGACCTGAGGACAAAGACTGATTCTCCTTTGCTGATCCATACTAAGGATAGGTATACAATGATAAACTGTGACTGTTATGCATATTTTGCTTTTTCTTTCTAGGTACCAACTGCACTGTTTTGATAGAACCATAGTTAGATGTTTTCCAAGTTTTTGTTACTAAAATGCTTTGCATGAAGCCCAACATCCTAATGCTAATCTGATGTTAGTTAAGGGCCCTCATAAATGACTGACGATTACAGGAACTAAATGTTTGACAAATTACTTTGCTGAATTTCATGTATGCTACATCTTTGTCGATGCTGACTCTGCTATTGATTTGCACTGTAACTTAGAATGTGTTGTAGTTAGAGCTTTGATTAAATTGCATTTCTTCCGCTGCTTTGGACAATCAGTAGTGTTTCTGTATGTGTTTCATTTTATTTTGAGATTAATTTACATGACTTTGGCATTGTTACTATAGGGAAATAAACCTACTAAACTTTTCTTAGAAGTGTGGTTATTCATGGCTGAAAGTTCATGGTGCGTGAAAATTCCTAAATCCATTGATTATTTATATTATTGATTATTAATGACTATTGATTATTGTGTATTGATTATTGATTATGTACTGGTGCTATAGTAAGAACTTCTTAATTGTCTTAATTGCGAGTCAAAAGGTTCATCAACCTATTTGTGTCCCCTTGTAAGTATACTTATTAAGGTCTGACGCTCTAACAATGTTGTGCAATCACTTTACACATTGCCTCTGGGTTAGACCTGACTGCTCGTGCCAAGCTTTCAAGGGGGATGAGCAGGGGTTATCTTGGACATGTAACTCCCTTGCCCTGACTAGAGTGGGTGGGTTCTGCCTGGCTTAGGTATACCCTAGCCAACCAGAAACCCCATTTCTAACACTGTGTTTCCTTTATTCTGGTAATGCGAACAGTAGAGAAAAACAGCCATGGATGTCAGCTGCTTTTCTGAATACCACAAGGCAACAGGCAAAACAAGCAATTGGGTCTACCTATGTTTCAAGTGTTCCATGTTTTGAGAACTACATCGCTCTTGAGTAAAAACTTATTAAATTCACAATTCATGTTATTTTTGTCATGAATTGTAGTGTTCGAAATCTGCATGACCTTTCAGTTGCTTGGGTTGTGGAACTATTGTTATAGGTGTTTTCATATCTACAAGTTGATGCATGTGTTCGAATGCGTCAGTTTTTGTAGGCTTGTGTTGAAATATACCATTGCCAAAACTGGCTGTTCCACGCACAGTGTGAAAGATCCAAGTAGGCATTCCCCATAAATTCCAAAGCAAAATCAAACACATGGATATCTATGGTTTTTTCAATGTGTGACGCATTGTTGGCAAGTGGTGCGCAAAGCCTAAAATGTGTCAAAATTTCAGCTATTTGGCAAATCACGTGTAGGAAATGATGCATTGACATATAAACCTGGATATCAAAAAACACTTTGGCAAGCTCAACTATGCCATGGCAGTGCTCATTCTGCAGCTGGGAGTTGCGGCCATCATGTACATAGTGAAGGAAAAGGGAGCATGTTTTTCGCCAGTGTATTTCCCTATTTGACCTCAGGAAGGATGAGATCATCAGATATTTCAGATTGAGGAGGGACTAAATCGTAGAACTGCTGAATAAGATAGTGCCAAGTTTCAAGCCACCAACTGCCTTTCCAGGTCAAGCTGATGGCCCTTCTCCACATGCTGGAGTGGCAGAAATATCACAGCCATCATTTTCTGTCATCCTACCCTCTGTCGTGGATGCCCTCATCCACCTCACAACCCAGTACCTCATCTTCCCCAAGACACAGCCACATCAGCTGGAGACCAAGCAAGATTTGTATGCCATTGCGGGATTTGCCCATGTGCTAGGTGCCATGGATTGTACTCATATGCATCTGGTTACTCCTGCAGAAGCATCACATCTATACTGGAACTGGAAGCGCACATACTCCTTCAAGGTCTAGGCCATCATTGACCACCTGACGATGTTCACCAATGTGCTGGCCAAGTACCCTGGAAATGCTCATAATGCCTACATCTTCCAGTACAGCCTTATCAATGAGCCCTTTCAAGAATGGGTGATATGGGTATAGCCTACTTGATGGTAAGCACATCTGAAGTGCATAAAAGATCTACTCAAATTAAGAAATGCCTGTCATATTATCTATCATTGTGTCTGTCAATAGAGAGAGGGAAAAATGTATGAGGGGAGTGTCTCATACTTGAACCATGCATCATGGTACATGTGTAATGCAAAGCCCTAAGACAGACATGTTAAGACACGCAAACCCGCTTTGTGTGCCTTAAAAATCTGGAGCAATGCAACACTGAGCAAAATACAGTGTTGCATCCCTGTGTGCAAGGAAATGCTTCCATGGGTATTGTGTGGGTGTCTCCGTGCAACTCTCATGGTCCATGAGGTATGTCATGTATACTACACCAGAAAAACCTGGAAATGCATCAAATCAATTGGTCTTCCCAGGTGATGTGCAACAAGGACAAATAACTTGTCATCCAAGTCACTCCCGCTTCTTGTGTGTGCTGCATACTGTGGCACACATACATAGACAATCATGCCTTTAAGGGTTTATTATGTGCAAGAAGATGCCCCCTCCTGCACAAAGACACTCCTGCAGGCAATTCAGGCACCCTAGCACCATGGTGCAAGCGAGCCAGTGTATGTGCTGGGCAGCCCATTGTGTGCCAGTGCCTAAATACTGTGCACTATGCCCTTACTCTGTGACAGTGCAGTGCAGATAGGTGACTTGCTGCACTCCACAGTGCCACTTTCCCAAATGTCTGGGCTTTTTGTCTTGTGCACATAGTGGGAACAGCAATATGTATTTAATGATTTAGCACATTGCATGCCCTTAAATCTGTCAATGGCTGAAGCAGCAGAACGTCAGTGAGTAGTAAGGTGTAATTTCCTTCTGTGTAAATGGATAAAATACCATCATCTCCACTGGGTAACGAATAACAATAAAAACCATGTGGTATGCCAGACAAGCCAATATGTATACAAAGGCAACACAAGAGATAATTGTGAGATGAGTGTCTCCTCAATGCTGTATCTACTTTCAGTATCAGTCAAAGGTCAACAATTTCAATGGTGTGATAAGAAGTACTGTGGAAATGAATAAATGTGTCCCCCACGGCAGTATACTTGTATGTAGACCTAAATTTCAGCAGCAATGTAGAAATACGTGTTTGGAAGGTCATGTGTGACATGCTATGCTTGTGTAGGCCCCAGATATGTGTCATTATTAATACTGGATATTATTGTGACACCAACACTACAAAACACATATGTCCCAGCCATACTGACAGCCAACTTACACATATATTGTAAACTGTATTGACATATGTAACCAATGTGATGACTCACCTCTTCTGTGGTGTAAATTGCCCAAAAGAAAAACATATGAATCTAGAAATGTGAAACTGACATGATCTAACCCAATGCTGGCACACATGCTATACGTCAGTCGTGAACTTAGAAGAAATGCAGGGCACCTCAGTGTACTCAGGATACAAATGGGAATAGTATTTGGCACAGCAATGCTGAAAGAATAAATCCATAGAAGTACACAATCATCTACAAGTTATAATCATGCACATACATGTGAAAATCAAAGTATTGTGCCCAAGTGTATGGCAGCGAGATAACTGCAACTACATCACTGTGTGCTACATAGAGATGTCCCACATCGCAAAACACGTGTGTCAATCCAAGTGCACCATGACAAATTGTCTAATAAAAAGCAACAGTTGAAGGCTGAGAATAAATTGTACAACTACAGCTGTAACATGGTAGAAACACACCACATGCTCGCACCAAATTCAAATGCTAACGTAAGTGAACAATTAAAAGGCTGTGCCTTTGTCATGAAGGGCAGCAACAACATCAGTAGTTCCACAAGGACATATGTATGTGTGAGTGTCAAACATGTGGGTACTGACACAGTCTACCTAGGGATGGCCAAAAGGGCAAAAAGATCAATATTCTCTCACTTTGCACATGCAGTGAGTGGGCATAACACAGAGTGGTTAAGAACCTCTCAAAAGTTCTCACAGTAAGCTACTGGCCAAACATGAATGTCTGCTTATAGAAATGTCTAAAAAATCAGGGAATGCTCATCTTTTGCTGTGACACAGAGAACTGAAAGAGACATTTGTAATACAATGGCCATATGTGTATTTAACATATAATCTCAAATAATGTTAGAAATGTGTATGAGCCATTCAGTACACAAAACACACATGGACATGAATGTGACTGTAAACGTCAGCATAATCATTGACAGTATTATTTTTTTCTGTATCAGCTGACCAAGGATATTGTCTTCAGCCATGGATCTTTATCCCATTTGGAAATCCCCAGACTGAGCAGGAATGGCAGTACAACCAGACACTATCCAAGACCAGGAACAATGTGGAACACACATTCCATGTGCTGAAGTCCTGCTTCCGATGCCTTGACATTCCGGGGGGAGACTACTCTTTTCACCACCCCCCGGGAGAGTAAGATCATCCTTGTATGCGCAATCCTACACAAAATGTGTGTACGGACAAATGTTCTGTGGGACGTGGACCATGGGAGCACATACCAATTGAGGAGGAGGAGGAGGAGGATGAGGATGGAGGAAACATCCAGAGCACAATGGCTGGTTGGCGGTGACGCAACCACATTGTACAGAATTGCTTTGTGTAAATTTCCTTTTACTGGATGGACAAAAGCTGTGATATGAACTGAATTGTGCAAAATGTAAATATGTGCTTTTACTCATTCTGTGTTGGAAACTTTATGTCACCGTCACTGAAAACATCAAGTCACTCACATCTCCTCAACTTGAATTAGGGCTCAACATGTAACAATCATGCAGTCAGACCAGTTGAGCAACATGGGGCTATGGCTCTCTTCAATCTATCCACCTATACAGAATGGCAATGTGATGCAGTGCACTGCATTAAAGGGACAGCCCAGGCATGCCACATATCCACATCCAAAATGATAATTCCTGTCATCATGCACTTGAGTAGTGCAGTGCGGCACAGCTATTAGTCGATGCATTCTGCAGCAGCAAAGTGTGTTTCAGTTGGCACTCAATGAATGTTGGAACACAAACCACCCAATATGTCTGTTAGACTTGCTATCCTTGGGGTGGTCTCCCCTAAGTTTTTGCCTCTGTTTCCCAGGTTGTTGATATGTGCTTGACTCTGTTTTTGCTGGTTTTGTTACTCTGGTGCTAAAGTGCTAAAGTGCAAGTGCACCTACGTAAAATGTATGTGTAATTGGCTTCTCATGATTGGCATATTTAATGTATTATTAAGACCTAGTACAGTGCACTAGAGGTGCCTTGGACCTGTAAATCAAATACTACTAGAGGGCCTGCAACATTGCTTGTGCCACCCACATTAGTAACTCTGTGAACATGGCTCAGACCTGCCACTGCAGTGTTTGTGCGTGCAGTTTTAATTGCCAATTCGACTTGGCAAGTGTACCTACTTGGCAGGCCTACACCTTCCCTTTTCTGAAAATGTAAGACACTCCTAAGGTAGGTCCAGGTAGCCCCATGGGCAGGGTGCAGCATATGTTTAATGTAGGAAATACACTAATGTGTTTTACATGTCCTGACAGTGAAATACTGCCAAATTCAGTTTTCACTGTTGCAAGGCCTATCTCTCTCATAGGTGAACATTGAGGCTGCCTTTAAGTATGATTAAAGCGGAGATTCCCTTTGGGAGGAGATAGACATGTGGACGTTGGGGTCTCTGAACTCAAAATTTAAAAATACATCTTTTAGTGAAGTTGGTTTTCAGATTGTGTGTTTGAAAATGCTACTTTTAGAAAGCAGTCATTTTCTTGCTTAAACCATTCTGTGACTTTGCCCGTTTGTGGATTCCCTGTCTGGGTTAGTTTGACAGTTGGGCTGTTTGCACCTCTCTCTAGACAGTGACACAAAGGGAGCTGGGGTGTAGCCTGAATATCCTGATGAGCCATCTGTGCTAGGAGGGAAGGGAGAAGTGGTCACTCATACCTAAAAGGGCTGTGCCTGCCCTCATATAATGCAATCTCCAACCCCCTGGCATGTGTCTGGGGCCAGGCCTGGGCAAGGCAGGATCTCACAAACAAGAGAGACTTCCCTTTGAAGTACACTTGATTAAAAGACAGAAAGGGGTATAAGAAAAGCCCCCCCAAACCCTGAAAAACAGATCACTTCTGGAATCAAGAGGAAAATCTGCCTAGAGAAGAGCTGAGGAGAAGTGCTGTCCCTGCCTGTGACTGTGCTTTGTTGGCCTCTCCTGCAGTTGCTGCTTCAGCCTCTGAAAGGAGAGAAAAACTGGACTTTGTTGTGCATTCCTGCTTGTGAAGAATCTCCAAGGGCTTGAACTGAGCTTTTCTCCTGTTGTTGAAGTCTCAGGGCCATCAAAGACTTCCCCTGCTAGCACCTTGACTCTGCTGAGACTCCTGCCCTGCCAAGTGGTGCCCTATCCAGTTCCTGGGACCTTGAAAAGTGAAGCTGTCAGACAAAGACTGAAAATTAATGCACAGACCACCATGCGGGGAACTTTTTGACGCACCTTCCGTAACACGGCTGCTAAACAACGCACTGTCGGCTTCGCAGCTGAAATCAAAGCTCCACCTGCATTGCAGCTGGAAGATTGACACAACACAGCTGGAGAAACGATGAGCAACACCCACTAACAGTGACAGATAACGATGCAAACCCCATGCAGCGTGATTTTGTGATACCGCGCAACTGGATTTTCAACGTAACATCGCTGGGCACAGAAAAACAACACAAAGCCTGCCCTGACCTGAGGTGCCTGTCCGGATCGACACATTGCTCTCTTGCTGGAGAGGAGAAATTATGCATGCGACCCGACCAGAGCAGGAACGACTCACAGTCTTGCTTGCGAGTGACAAATCAACGCATGGCTGGCCTTTTCTGATGCATACTCGCCCATGCAGTGTTATTTTGACGCTACCCAGGTACTTTCATGTGTTAACAATGTTCTCACTGTTTTCTAAAGGATTTAAGGGCCATATGTATGACCACATTTTCCCATTGACACAGAATGGGCAAAACTGCTTGCTACATCTGGCCCTAAGACTCTTATTCTTTGAAAATTCATAACTTGACTTGTGTATGTTGGATTTTTGTAGCTTTGGTCTTGTTTTGTTTTGATAAATATTCTCTATTGTTCTAAACCTGTGTTGTGTTATTTTGTAGTGTTTTCACTGAATTACTGTGTGTGTTGGTACAAATACTTTAAACATTGCTTCTCAAGTTAAGCCTGCCTGCTCGTGCCAAGCTACCAAGGGGATCAGCGGGGTTAACTGAGGGCGATTCTCCTTTACGCTGACTAGAGTGAGGGTCCTTGCTTAGACAGGGGGCAACCTGACTTCCAACCAAAGACTCCATTTCTAAAAATGTCCATACCTGAGAAACTCCACTCAGTGTTGTGTCTCAACAATGTGGTAGCATGCACAATGACAGCACTTTGCAGTAGCTAATGTTACACCAAATATCTTCACAGATCATAAGTGGCAGTTGTCATGGACAAAAGGCCAGTATGATGTCTACAAGATGAAAGATTACATTTTCTTGTTACAGAATGGACACAAGCATGCCTGGGGAACCTCAAAACACTGCACATGCGACTGGATTTCAGCTCACGTTGATATACATGCCTCCTCAAACCACAGTTGTCAATATACACAACTCACAGGACTTGCACAGTCATGTGATGAGAGTCAAAGTCCTGTAACTCAACAATATGGGCAGATAACTTTTCATTGTGAATAATTACCCAGAGAAGCATGATCATGACATGTGTTTAGGAAGCATGACAACATCTGAAGACTTAAAAGATATCAAAAGTGTAATATGTCCATATGAAAATTCTGTCAAAACCGTATAGTTACACACACACACACACACACACATTCATTAAACATGGTGTGATGAAGAAAATAGGATAAACACTTACCTCTACATGGCTCGAGAGGTGTACCCCTGCCCTGGGTGTACAAGTGCATAGTCTAGGTGATCACTAATCTTGTAACATCCTAACAGGGAAATAGCATTTGAGTGTGTGGCATTACAAAGGCCTGTGTCTGGGAAGGCTGTCTTCTTGGACAGGAGGCCTACTTGAATACCTGGCCCTTAGAGTAAATATGCTGCAACTGCCTCTGACAGGGGTGAGACAGACATAATGATGACTGGTAAAATGATGTACATTGAACATTAGTAGTGTACCTGATCACGTGTCCCTGGTTGACTGCAGTGAGGCCTAATGGCTCACACACCAATTCAAAAGGTTTGTTGCTATGTGTTACACTCACCCCTGCCCAACATCATGCCTATTAAAACATGTGTGCATGGTAACATCATGTGCAGAACACGTGCCTGTGCAAGACATATACAACAGTAATCTTGCAATGTAGAACAGTGTGCACATTCTGAAAGTATGTGTGCTGCAAGAGTGTGTTCACCTTCTGACACTCAAGCACAGGTTTGTCGTGTTGGCTCTCATTCTAACAATGAGACTGCTGTATTCGGGTAGCAGCACCACCTGGTTGTGGGGAAATGAGTTCAATCCAGCACTGTGTGACAACTGTTGGGCCTAGTTCTTCCAGCTAGCTAGCACAACCTCACCAGTACCCAAGAGTAGGGGTGATTTGTGGTAGCTGTGTGCATGACATTCTGATTTCTTAGAGAAATCATGTTGAAACAGATCTTACCCTTTTATCTCAGTTGCATTCGTCTCACACATGTAAAGATAAACAGAAGCAGGAATTGGTTCAGTGAACTTTATTGAATCAGCTGCATCCTAGATAAAAAGGCATGCACTGCAATAATACAGATAATGAAACATGATAATAGCAGTGCAGTGGCAAAGAAAGTGACACATAACAAAAGCCTCACAATAGTGTCTCAATGCTAAGTGTCAGAATTCCTTCCTACACCACCCTCAAACGTATATGGATAGAGAGTGTTTTATAAAAAAAAATCTGTCCAATACCTTCATTCATTCAGACTGAATGAATGAGAATATTGGGCAGAATAGGAAATTAATTAGCGTGGCACATAGGCACCTGGAGCATTCTTCACACGTACATATGACTGTGAGGGACATTATTGTGTGCATCCTGGTAAAGGCTCTGACAACTTAAGTGTGATCAGAATGCGTCTGATTCCAGCCTTGCTGTTCTGCCCTGTTGCTTACTGTTAACCAGGCTGAGTGAAGAGGAATGCACATGCACTCATTGAACCCAGACCCACTTCAAAGGCCTTGTACTGGCCCAGCAGTTATGACGTGACAGGGACATGAACCAATTACACCCAGCAAGAATCCTCACCTGGACACCATGCTATGTCACACAGAGCTTTCGAATGGTGCCAAACCAGTTCACAGTTGTGCCAAGTACCATGCAACACTGGATGTAGTAACGCATACATTACATAACTGCAACATCACTGCAGCTATCAAAGTCCCCCCAAGCCTAAACCAAACCATAAAAGGAAGATAATATAGTAAATGTCTCAATCCATTTCAATAATTAAGTTTTTACGCTCACAATAAATTGTCAGACAAGATGTAACACGTAAAAATGTATTATATCACAGATAAGCACACTATGACCAGTAAATTGACACACATAACCAACCTTTGAACTTGTCTGCTATATCTCCAAGAACAATGGGAGTGTGTACTAATCAGTGCTAAAGTGCATGTGCTCTCTCCCCTAAAACATGGTATGATTGGCTCACTCCTGTTTGGCATATTTGATTTACTTGTAAGTCCCTATTACAGTGGTATACCATATACCCAGGGCCTGTAAATTAAATGCTACTACTGAGCCTGCAGCACAAATTGCACCGGCCACAAAAGTTGCCTTTCCAATCAGTCACAGGCCTACCACTGCAGTGCCTGCATGCACAGTTTACTACACCTTTACTTGGTGTTGCGAGACACTGCCTGAAGTCCTGATGGTTCCGATGGGTTGATGATAATACCCAAATCCCAATGAGAACTGACAGGATAACAGTGAAGAATACACTGCTTTCTGGCAGTTCCCAAGTGGAAGGTGGGTGGGATAAGAGAGAGAAATACAAATACCAGGAATTTCCTGCTCCAGACACCTCTGAATTTCTAGAAGGATTTGAGGTCAGGATTCTAACTTCCATAATATGATCTGGGCTTTAATTTCCTGCACAAAAACACACTCATTAAAATATAATCCGATACCGATTCTGAAATAACTGCAGTATCAACTACTGTATTCCTAATGAGCGATTCATAAATGACTCAGAGTTTTGCAAAGTCTTGCAATATCACCACAAAAACTATTTTAAGAAGCTAGCCAGCTCCAACAATCCTTAAAGGAGTTTCAAGTCTTTAGTTATCAATGTTTTTGTGCAATGCAATAACGTTTTTTAATAGTTGTCCTTATAGTCCACTAGAATACACAAAGGTCGCTTTCAAGTCTTTTTAGCGTTGGTGAGAATTGCTTTACAGTTCAAAATTCAAAAGTGTCAACTATCTAAACCAACTCCTGAATAAGGAACTACTACAGGAGATAACGGCTTTCATGTTATTCACCTTCACCAAATTACGATAGTTGTTCCAGAAAAAAACGAATTTAATTCAAGTGCTGCCTTTTACAATCCAGAAAGAATAAACAGGTTTGTTTTTACCTTTTATGTCTTTTTCTTGCCTTTCTCTGCGCTTGGAGTGGGATGCAAGGGAAATGCAGGGAATTCTAACTTTTTGCACTTCTTTTCCAGGTACCACTGTAACTGGAGGCAGAGCTGCTGGAGAGGATGTGGTCCAATGAGCAGGACAGGGAAGACTACTGCTGAGAAGGGATGTCTGCCGCTGAAGAGGAACCTGAAATCAGGTAAGGGCTGCTGCCAATAAAAATGAGTTTGAGCGGGGGCCGATTCTGTGGAAAAGTTTTTATAGTTTCTTGAGATCAGGTGCAGAAGAGCACATATAGACGGCAACGGCTCCTCATACTTAAAGCCAATGATGAACCTGTTTGCATAAATGCCGGTTAACAATGTGAGATCAGTTTAATCTTAAACACATGTTTGGCAGTTAACATGTGGTGCTGCAGTATACAGGAGATGACCTGAAACCGACATGGTGCACCACATGTGCGCATATGAAAACAAGCATTACATATTTGGATCACGATTAACAATATTACAATGTTTTCAATGAATATGCATCTACGCATATGAAAACAAGTATTGCATGTTTGACTCATTATTACCAGTATTACAAGGCTCACAGGTGGTTATTAACATCACACAAAACTGCATGCTGTTTGCAAGGTGCAATACTTCTCAGGGAATGAACTAGATTTAGCACTCTTCAAAATGTGATATTGCTGAGTGTGGACACTTGGAATTTCAAACTACTTACCAAGGCCTAAACTCCCCTTTTATTACACCAACATCACCCCTAATGTAGGCCCTAGGTAGCACTATGGGGAGGGTGCTGTATAAGTAAAAGTCAGTACAAGTACCTATATGTTTTGCATTTCCTAGTAGTGACAAACATCCTATTTTGTTTTTCACTAATGTGAGGACTGCTCCTCTCATAGGTTAGCATTGGGAATTCTTTTAAGTGGTATTTTCTGATCTGAAAGGAGTAGCATTCCTATGTTTGGTATGTTTGGAATGGTAGTGAGAAATCCTGCTCACAGGTGTAGTTTTACATTACTATTTAACAGATGACAAATGACACTTTTAGAAAGTAGGCATTTATTAGTGCTTATAACGCTATGGCGGTCATTCTGACCGCGGCGGGTGGCGGTTGCTGCCCGCCATGCGGTCACCGACGAATGACCGCCCCGTGGTCAAAAGACCGCGGCGGCCATTCCAACTTTCCCGCTGGGCCGGCAGGCGACCGCCAAAAGGCCGCCCGCCGGCCCAGCGGGAAAGCCCCTGCAACGAGGAAGCCGGCTCCGAATGGAGCCGGCGGAGTTGCAGGGGTGCGACGGGTGCAGTGGCACCCGTCGCGATTTTCACTGTCTGCTAAGCAGACAGTGAAAATCTTTGGGGGCCCTGTTAGGGGGCCCCTGCACTGCCCATGCCAGTGGCATGGGCAGTGCAGGGGCCCCCAGGGGCCCCCGACACCCGTTCCCGCCATCCTGGTTCTGGTGGTGAAAACCGCCAGAAACAGGGTAGCGGGAAGGGGGTCGGAATCCCCATGGCGGTGCAAGCAGCGCCGCCATGGAGGATTCCCTGGGCCAGGGGAAAACCGGCGGGAAACCGCCAGTTCCCCTTTTCTGACCGCGGCTTTACCGCCGCGGTCAGAATAGCCCTGGAAGCACCGCCAGCCTGTTGGCGGTGCTTCCGCGGTCCCCGGCCCTGGCGGTCATGGACCGCCAGGGTCGGAATGACCCCCTATGTGTTTTGCGACCTGACTCCAATCCATGTCAAGGGTTGAGTGACAGTTAGGCTTTGTGCATACTTTCTAGACAGCCACAATTCAGGAAGGTCTGGGTGTGACAGGTGATACTGCTGCATTCATCGGCATACTTATAGTCTTTCTGGGGTGGGAGGGGGTGAGGTCGTTCACACCTTCCATGTCAATAGGTTGTGTCCTGCCCTCACACAAAGGACTGATTTAGCCCCTAATGATGTCTGGAGCCAGGGCTGACTTGAAAGGGATTTGTGTTGCACTTGAAAGAGTTCCTTTGAAGTTACCCCTTACAATAAAGACATTTAAGAGTATAAGTGCAGGGACATTTCCCCACGTTTCCGGAGCCCTTTTGGAACTGTGAATGAGCCTCTGTCAGAAGAACTGCTGCGCTGCTCAAAGGGCTCATCTGGACTGCTCTGCTGTTGTTGCCCTTCTGCCTGCTACTTGCGAAGTGGCCTAAAGGACTCACTGAATTGCTTTTCTGCTTGTTGTCATTCTGCCATCTGTGCCCTGACTTTGGTTTCCCTAGGCACTGCTGCGCTGCCAGAGAGAACCCCAATATACCCTACTTGCTTCATTGTGCTGGCCTTCTGCCCCTCTGTGCCCCCAAGTATTCTCTTAGGAGCCCCAGTGTTAGGTGAACTTTGCCTACTACTCATGGCCATTTTCTCCCCCAGCGCTTGGTGAGCACTGTTTACTGCCCTGCTTCTGGAAGTAGCTCATGTGGAATGCTCCATATTTCCTGCCTGAACCAAGACCTGTGCCCGTAGAAGCTGACTCCACACAATTGCATGGTGAGTACTCAGATTCTACAAACCAGCATATTAGAAGCATTTTGTATTTCCCCCTCAAGTTTCTCCGCTAGTATGTAGTGAACACTTTGACTAAACCGCAGCGTTTGGTGATCACTGTGCTGTTGCTCTCCCTCTCTGGCCTGAAGAGAACAGCATGTGTCTTGTCAACCTGCTGGCTGGGCGTGCCAAATACGGAGCCATATGTTGCCCAGGACACCAAGGAGCCGGTTGCCAAGGGTTACACAGGCTGTGTGTGTGCCCCAGCTGATAACATCACCTGACCTCCCATGCACCAGTGCCTCTGCAGCCTCAACACAGAGACTGCCTCAGAGGATCTCTGGCATCAGCAGTCTGAATCTGGAGAGCCTTTTGGAGTAGGTACTGGGTGGGTACAGCTGTGTGTAGGGAAGTGAGAGTGAGGGACCCGGCAAGGTCTCTCCGATAGTTCCGTGATTGAGTGCCCCTCCCCCTTCTATGAGGAATGTGCCATAGGAGGAGGCGGAGGCACTCGATCACTGATCACCCTGGTTTATCCTGCAACCCGGGGTGAGACCTACAGGCAGGCTCCTGAGTTTGGCATGTAAGTGCTGCCAGAATTCTCCTCACATTTCTTTTTACCACAATGCAACATGTATGCATGCAGGAGTTTCTGCGGCCTACACTTTGATGACAATTACCTTCATCCCAGCAGGCTAGTAAAAGCTACCATAATTTGCCTAGTAGGCATGCTGGTATTGCGGCACCCTAGGATTCTGTGTGATAATTTATGTGTTGCCTTACTGTACTGATGGTGTCATTCATGTCATAGGGCCATATGATCTTTCCACTAGGCCTGCAGGTCTTTCCTGAGGCATACCAATTTAGTTCTTGCATTACCAGAATGATGGCTATTATTCAATAATTCCACAATATACCCCATATCTATGTTCTATGATGTTTTTGTCTTATGATATATGTACAAAATAGAAGTCATTTTTGATATAATACTGTGTGGAGTCTCTTTTTGTGGTGTATTTCACGGGTGTGGGTGTGTTGTGCAAACGCTTTACACATTGCCTCTGGGGTAGGCCTGACTGCTCTGTGCCAAGCTACCAGGAGGTAAGCATAGGTTATCTCTGGTGTGCAATGTACTTGCCCTGGCTAGAGTGGTTGGTTCTGTCTGGCTTGGGTGCATACCCTAGCCAACCAGAAACACAATTTCTAACAATCATTTTTATTTATTGTAAAGTCCAAGATGTGTATCAAAATTTGAGGATATCAGGCCCTTTATGAAAGTATGGGAACTTTGGGGCTTATTTATGAGAGGCTTGTGCTGCCATTGCATCACTTTTAGTGATACAGCGGTGGCGCACTCATCACAAACATATCTATGAGGCCATGCAAAGCCACTTTGTATGGCTTGGAATGGCCTCATAGATATGCAGTAGGGGAAGGCAGGGCAAAGCACTGTGTTGCCTTACTCTGCACCAGTGAGTCATTCTGTGGCTGTTGCAGTGGCTGATCCTCTGCAACACCCATGGATTTTGATGCATCACCAAATATACAAGGCCATGTAAACAGGGGGATGCGTCAAAACGTTATGCCTCCCAGGGGTGGCACAACGAGGAGAAATATCTGTGTTCTTCCTTGTTTTTTCCTCTTTCAATGTGTGCTGCATTCTGCAGTACACACAGAGAGGGGAAACGCCTCCCAGGATTGTGTCTCCTGACCTGTTTTAGCCAGCACCACCAAGCCGTGCCCATTTCTCCCCGTCCCCGCCCTCGCTGCTTCTAGGGATCGAGGCCCTCCTGGACCCGATCCGCTAGAGTGTTTCCTCTGGTTTTTCTCCTCTTGTTCTGTCGGTCGTTTCTCTGCTTTTTTCTGCCTTTTTCTGCCTTTCTCGGCTTTTTACTCTTTGCCTCTTTCAAATTTTTCTAACTTTTTCATACTTTCAGGCCTTTTTGCCCTCTTTCACTTTTTTGTTTTTTTGCACCTTTCCCGCTCGTTTTTCCCGCTTCCCCCACCCCCGCATCCCCATTCGCTCGCACCTCCCGCCTCCCAGCTGCTCCTCCCTTCTTAATGGCGGTCACTGCGCGCTAAGGTGAGTGTCTCCGGACCTGTTTTGGCCAGGTAATACACTCCCTGCGAGCACAGCACCACCAAGCCGTGCCCGTGTCTCCCCCTCCCCGCCCTCGCTGCTTCTAGGGATCGAGGCCCTCCTGGACCTGATCCACTAGAGTGTTTCCTCTGGTTTTTCTACTCTTGTTCTATCGGTCTTTTCTCTGCCTTTTTCTGCCTTTCTCTGCTTTTTACTTATTGCCTCTTTCAAACTTTTCTAACTTTTTCGCACTTTCGGGACTTTTTGCCCTCTTTCACTTTTTTCTTTTTTTGCGCCTTTCCAGCTCCTTTTTCCCGCTCCCCCACCCCCGCTTCTCCATTTGCCTGCACCTCCCACCTCCCAGCTGCTCCTCCCTCCCCCCTCCCTTCTTAATGGCGGTCGCGCCACTGGCTCGCAGGAGGCGCACCAGAGGCAAGGCAGTCTGCGCCCGTCCGCCCCTGGCCTCGCCCAGCGCCAGAACCCCTGGACCCCGCAACACCCACATCTCCAGCCTCCGCTACGACGCCAACACCCTCCTCGCACTCAACACTGGCCGAAACACCACCTGCTTCCAGGCCACTCCGAAGAACACACACGGACCTTTCTCCTGTCACAACTGCAGCTTCACCTGCATCAGAGCCCACAAACCTCCCAGGACCAAGACCAACCACCTCCGCTGCACACTCTTCAACACTCGCTCAACATCGCAAGCACACCATCGAGCTCTGGGACATGCTCGACTCCACCACCCCGGACGTAGCCTTCCTAACCGAAACCTGGTGGAACAACTCCTCAGCACCTGACATCGCCATAGCCATCCCAGACGGGTACAAGATCTCCCGCAGAGACCGCACCAACAGAACCGGAGGAGGCATAGCCATCGTCCACAAAGCCACCCTCGAAGTCAAGACTCACCTGGCCGACTCCCTCAGCTCCGCCCAACTCCTCCACTTCCAAATCCACACCGACCCCAACACCACCCTCAGAGGAACACTCATCTACAAACCTCCTGGACCCAGGGCACTGTTCAGCAACGCCATCGCCGACCTTGCCAGCACCCACGCACTCGCCTCCACGGACTACATCCTCCCCGGGGACCTGAACTTTCACCTCGAAAGCAACAACGACATCAACTCCACCATCCTGATCGACAACCTCGCCAACCTCGGTTTCAGACAGCTCGTCAACACACCCACCCACAAAGCCGGTCACACTCTAGACCCCATCTTCTCCACAAGCGACCACGTCACCTTCAATCGCACCACCGAACTCTACTGGACCGATAACCACTGCATCCATTTCACCTTCATGAAACAAAACAAACACCACCTCATCGAGCAACCACCCAGCCGACGCTGGGGCAAAGTCACCGAAGATCAGCTAACCAACGCCCTAGCCCAGAAAGCACCCACTGACCCCACCGACCCTGACATCGCCGCCCACAACCTCAAGCTATGGATCAACGACTGTGCCAACCGCCTCGCACCACTCAAGAAACCCTCCAACAACCAAATCAACAAAAAAGCCACCTGGTTCACCAATGACCTCCAAACGCAACTGCCGTAAACTCAAGCAAAAATGGCTCCACGAACGCACACCTAGCAACCACACAGCACTCAAGGATGCCACACGCAGCCATCACCAACTCCTCAGGCTAGCAAAAAGATCCTTCTTCAAAACTCACCTAGAAAACAACGCTCAGGACTGCAAAGAACTCTTCAACATCGTGAAGGAGCTCTCCAGCCCCAGCGCCACTGTCAACGACATCACTCCCTCCCAAGAACTATGCGACGCCCTAGCCACCGCCTTCCACTGAAAGATCGCGGACCTTCCACGACAGCTTCAAACGAACTCCATCCGCACCAAACGCTTGACCTCCTGGACCAGCATCAACGATGACGAAACTCACAAGACCATGAATTCCATCCACTCCGGATCACCATCAGACCCCTGCCCACACCACATATTCAACAAAGCAGATGCAGCCATCGCACCACACCTACGGAAGGTCATCAACATCTCTTTCAAAACAGCACGATTCCCGGAAAGCTGGAAACACGTTGAATTCAACGCTCTACTCAAAAAACCAAAGGCGGACCTCAAAGACCTGAAGAACATCCGGCCCATCTCCCTGCTTCCATTCCTGGCAAAGGTCATTGAGAAAATTGTCAACACACAACTCACCTGGTACCTCGAAGACAACAACATCCACAACCCCTCCCAGTCTGGCTTCAGACGAAACCACAGCACCGAGACCGCCCTCCTCGCCGCCACAGACGACATCAGAAGCCACCTCGACAATGGAGAAACATCCGCCCTCATCCTCCTAGACCTGTCGGCCGGCTTCGACACAGTCTGCCACCACACTCTGAAAATCTGCCTCCACGAAGCAGGGATCCAAGAGCAGGCCCTCAACTGGACCACATCCTTCCTCTCCAGAAGAACCCAGAGAGTCTGCCTCCCCCGTTCCAATCCGAAGCCACCAACATCATCTGCGGCGTGCCCCAGGGCTCATCCCTCAGCCCGACGCTGTTCAACATCTACATGGCCCCCCTCGCACAAGTGGCCCGTCAACACAACCTCAACATCATCTCCTTCACCGACGATACCCAACTCATCCTCTCCCTCACCAAGGACCCACACACCGCCAAAACCAACCTCCACGAGGGCTTGAAGGCCGTCGCCGACTGGATGAGAAGTAGCCGGCTGAAATTGAACTCGGACAAAATGGAGGTTCTCATCCTTGGACCCACCCCCTCCGCCTGGGACGACTCGTGGTGGCCCACCTTGTTAGGCACCCCGCCGACACCAACCGACCAAACACGAAACCTCGGCTACATCCTCGACTCATCCCTCTCAACGTCAAAACAAGTCAACGCCATCTCCTCCTCCTGTTACAAAACCCTCCGCATGCTTCGCAGAATCTACAAATGGATCCCAACTGAAACAAGAAAAACAGTAACTCAGGCCCTCGTCTGTAGCAGGCTCGACTACGGCAACGTACTCTACGCAGGCATCCCATCCAAACACCTGCAGTGCCTCCAACGCATCCAAAACGCCTCCGCCCGATTCATCCTCAACATCCCTCGCCGCAGCCACATCACCCCCCACCTTAGAGACCTACACTGGCTCCCCGTCGACAATAGGATCACCTTCAAGCTCCTCACCCACGCACACAAAGCACTTCACAACACCGGACCAAACTACCTTAACAGTAGACTCAGCTTTCACACCCCCACCCGGCAACTCCGCTCCGCCAACCTCGCCCTCGCCTCCATCCCCTGCATTTGGCGCAGATCCTCCGGCGGCAGAACTTTTTCCTACCTTGCCGCCAAAACCTGCCACACCCTCCCGTCTGACCTAAGAGAGATCCAGGACCTGCTCACTTTCAGAAGACACCTCAAGACCTGGTTCTTCGAGCAGTAGCAGCACCCCCTCCCCCGCCCAGCGCCTTGAAACCCTCACAGGTATGTAGTGCGCTTTATTAATAGTCTGATTGATTGATTGATTGATGTTTTCTTTAGGAAGGTGCCCTTTTCTCCGCAAACACAATCCTACATACAACACAGACACCCTTGCACCATCGCATGGGAAAAGTACAGGAATGCGTTGTATGTAATTGAAATGACACATTGCTGCCCTTTCACCTTAATGCAGGGCAGCACAGTAGGTGGCTGTCAGGACTGCCCTTCATCAAATCCACATACATTTAGGCCTTTAGGTGGCTTAGAGTATCTACATTCTGCAAACATTAAGTAAGCACAGTGCAAATTGCTCCTTTGCCATCCCTAGGCATAAAGGCCTGTTTAATGGCTACTGGGTGTCAGTTCTAAAGGTAAAAAATGCATGGAATCATGAGCTTTTCCTTATGTAACATTCATGAATGTGCAGTGGATGCTTCCTAATTTCCAGCTCACCAACTGGAGGGCAAAGCAGCTGATCTATGTGCAAAGTCCATATATGTACAATATTCCATGTGTTCAGCATTGTGCTACATGTTTTCAGATGAATCTGCCTCATACATGCACACACGTGCAGAACTGTGTTTCTTTCAGGGCTAATACATCATGGGGGTCATTACTATATTGGCGGTAAATGCCGCTTACCGCCGTGCAGAAGACCGCCAACATACCGCCGCCGCTGCGGAATTCCGCCACAACTATTACGACCCACAGCTCGGAATCTGCCAAAATCCAGACACCCACACAAGTCTGCCACACCAAAGGTCAGTGATAAACTGGCGATAACAAAACCTCCACCGTCATGCAAACAGGAATACGCCCACACTATCACGACCCACGAATCCACGCGGCGGTCTTTCAACTGCGGTATTCCATTGGCGGTACACACCGCCGCGCTCAAAATACACACACATTTACAAAACACTACCACATTGGACAATTCCAAATACACACACCTGATACACATACACACACCACTCCCACACATCCAATACAATATAAAACACACACCCACATCACCCACAAACCCTTACGACCAGAAATGTAGATGAAGGCCAGAGAGACAGCACAGCAAAGACAACCCCACCATACAGATGCACAGAACACCATCACACATACACATCCGCGAACAAAACACCACACACCCCCTAAACATCACCCCACACATCACAACACACACCACCTCACACATCACCCACACCACCCCATGGCACCGCAAAGACACCTCAGGTTTTCTGAGGGGGAGCTCAGGATCATGGTGGAAGATGGCGCTATGGCGCAGAATCGTGGACAGGGTCAACGCAGTGGGACAGCACCCAAGAACTAGGGATGACATCAGGAAGAGGTGGAACGACCTACAGGGGAAGGTACGTTCCGTGGTCTCAAGACACCACATCGCGGTTCAGAGAACTGGCAGCGGATCCCTACCTCCTCCCCCACAACTAACAACATGGGAGGAGCAGGTCTTGGCTATACTGCATCCTGAGGGCCTCGCAGGAGTAGCTGGAGGAATGGACTCTGGTAAGGCAAATCTTTCACTACTTAATCCCCCACCCTACCTGCATGCTATCACATACTCCCACCCTCGCCCTCACCACCATCACTCCAACTCCTCACATAAGTCCCACTATCACAACCCACCCATCCCAACACCAAGCCCTGCATGCAACAACAAAGCATGGACACCCATCACCAATGCATGGCCACTGCACATACCCACACACACCCCTAAACAATTATCACACAAGATACTACCCAAGAATGCAAGCACTAGGGTTCAGGGTCACCCACCCATTGCGCACCATGGCACACACAGATGCAATAATTATGCCTTTACACCCCTGCAGGACCCCTACCCGATGTCACCGGACAGGAGGTTCCAGACATGTCCACCCCCCCACAGAAGATGCCCACAGTGATAACAGCATCCCTGTCCAACTGGAACTAGATGACCAGCCCGGCTCATCTGGTACCTCGGGACAGTAGGTTCTCCTCACACTGGCACAAGCCACAATAGAGCCTACCCCCTCTGGAAACACTAGCACAGCACCCACCCAGCGGGCTCATACCTCTGTCCCCAGGACACGTCAAGCACCAGTGTGTCCACCACTACAGGGAACCCAGGCCAACCCACTGCCCCAAGGACAGCAGGGACCTGGGGGCAGTGGCAGTGGGCACACGGTTCAGGGGACAGAGGCCCAGGAATGCAGGGGAACTGGGAGGGCTACTGTGCGACAGGGGTAGGACAGGCCCAGTGAACCCACTCTCCAGGAGGCCCTCTCCAGCATCATGTGAGCCTACCACCATTCCCAGGAGACAATGGCAACTGTATTGGCCAAGTTTCAGGAGACCCAGCGGCTGCAGGTGGAACAGTATTTGGGGTTCAGGGAGGAACTCAAATCCATCAATACCACCCTGGGCACCATTGTAGGGATGCTGAAGGAACTCGTGAACACTAGGAGGGACACTGTGGCACAACAAGGGTCCCCTGACACTAGCCTGGATAATGAACTTCCCACCACCTCGGCCGGCACTAGTGGACAGGAGGCACCGCCATAGGACCACAACACCAGCACCCCACCCCCTGCAGATGGAGAACCACCCCGCAAGCGGTCCCTGAGATCCAGGACAAAGACAGAGAACAATGCCAAGACCCCCGCCAAGAAATGAGACCACCCTGATTGTCATCCTTTTGTCCTACTTTGTCACCCTGTCCATCCATCAACTGCCCCAGCTCCGCTTCCTATGCCCCTTTGGACAATGCACCTGTGAAACTAATAGACTGGACTCTGCCATGGACATTCCTCCACCATCACCCCTGACCATTTTACAACCCCCTCCACTATTTAGCACTTAAATAAACACCCTTAAATCACAAAACTATCTGGAGTCAGTCTGTGCTTTCGGAAATATGTATTTGCAATAACTGAGGAAAAATGCAATATCCATTGTATTGTCAACATACCTATGTCACACAGCTCTAGTCTATGAGGAAACAAAACAGATGTCACACAGTGGGACCCACATCTGTGAAATCGAAAGGGAAAGTGACAACTCAGGGTCCATACACTGGGTGAAAGTGACAGACAGATGAGGGGTAGAACAAGTGTATCAGATGTAGCAGGCAGTGATGTCTTCTTACCTGTGTCTCACTGGAAGTATTGATGAATCACCGTGTTTCTGTTGTCGATATCCTCTTCTTCTGCTTCCTCGTCTTCACTGTCCACAGGCTTCACAGCTGCCACAAGACCTCCATCTGGACCATCCTCCTGCAAAAAAGGCACCTGTCCTCACAAAGCCAACTTGTGAAGCATAGAGCAGGCCACGATGATCTGGCACACCTTCTTTGGTGAGTAGAATAGGGAACCACCTGTCATATGGAGGCACCTGAACCTGGCCTTCAGGAGGCCAAAGGTCCTCTCTATAACCCTCCTAGTTCGCCCATGGACCACATTGTAGCGTTCTTCTGCCCTTGTCCTGGGATTTCTCACTGGGGTCAGTAGCCATGAGAGGTTGGAGTAGCTAGAGTCACCTGCAAATATCGAGGGACAACTGTTAGACACACACTAACCCTTAGGGACAACCCCAGACACCTAGTCACACTGTGTAGGGTTCATGTCCTCACCTAATAGCTGACAGCACCTGCACTAGAGGGGGGGTACCTGTGGTATGGCGGATAGCTGACATCAGGTCCGGCTCCAACTGGGCACACAGTTCCTGGATTGTGGCACGGTCTAGTCTGTAGGTGACAATTACATGTTGCTCTTCCATTGTCGACAGGTCCACCATCGGTCTGTACACCGGAAGATGCCACCATCTCCTCACCTGCCCCAGCAGACGTGCTCTATGGAGGAGAACAGCGAGCAGAGGGTCAGCCAACACTGAGGTACGAAAACACAACTTTATTGCACACATTTTTCAATCCGCTATGTCCCTGTCTTAATGTGTATGCAAGGCCTAGATATGTGTGACGCATTTAAAAAAAATGCCATGTGACCCCCCCGGAATGGTGGCTGCCTGACCTGTAATGTCGGACAAGGGGATGTGAGGTAACTGCGCTGGCGTTCTACACCGTTGCGGTAGGCGGTCGAAGACCACGGCACAATCCTGCATTGGTTAACATTGGACCCTATGGGTCCCAGGAGCCAATGACAATTTACGCCGGCTGTGACGGTACGCACCGCCGCGGACGTGACTGACATTTTCTATCTGTTCACTCACTTGATACCTGATCTTCGACAGGCAAGGACCTACACTGCAAGTGCTGCTGTGACCTCAGTCTGGAAGAGATAATGGCTCATGTTTCTGGGGAAAGGGCCCCTGCCTTCACCACAGAGGAGTTGGAGAAACTAGTGGATGGGGTCCACTCCCAGTACACGCTACTCTACGGTCCTCCAGACAAACAGGTAAGTACACTGTGAGCATGCTGTATGGGCAATGCCTGTGTGGAATGGTGTGGGTGAAAGATGGGGGGAGAATGAGGCATGCATGAAACAACGGTGAGTGCATGTGCGTCATGGCAAGGGTAGGAACGCATGCCAATGACTGTGACGGTCCGGACACTTATATCTTCTGCTTTTCCCCTGTGCTATTCCTGTAGGTCAGCGCTCACCAGAAGAAGGATATTTGGCGTGCCATCGTCAAGGAAGTCCGGACCCTGGGGGTCCACCACAGACAGAGCACCCACTGCCGGAAAAGATGGGAGGACATTCGCCGCTGGAGCAAGAAGACGGCAGAGGCCCAGCTGGGGATGGCCTCCCAATGTGGGAGGGGTGCCTGTCGCACCATGACCCCCCTAATGTTCCGGATCCTGGCGGTGGTGTATCCAGAGTTGGATGGGCGCTTGAGAGCATCACAGCAGCCACAAGGGGGTGAGTACACTCTCATTCAGCTGAATCAGCGCGCATATCGAGGTGTCTGGGTGGGGGAGGTGGGCTGCGGGTTCCCCTAGGCCAGGGCGAGTTTAGTAGGCAAGGTCCCTTCGTAAGGCAGGCCATGTGGCGCCCCACCCCACCAGTGTTCAGAGCCAACTGCACCTAGTCAGGCTTGTGTGACTTCCATGTGTGCAGCAATCGGGCATAGGCCATGTACCCCATGTCCCCGTGATTAATTAGGGAATTCTAAGTGCATGGTGTAGTGCAGAGGTCTTCAGTGTCTGTAGTGTCCGCCAACGGTAGCGGTATTGCATGCACTCAACATGTCTTTCTTCTGTCTTTGCCCCCCCTTTTTTTGGTCTCCCTGTTCTTGTGTGCAATAGCATCATAAGGCGGAGGAGCAGTGGCACCGGAGCAGGAGGGAGCTGCATCCTACATGGCCCTGGAGGGCGAGACAACGGAGACTGAAGGCACCAGTGGGACGGAGGACGAGGGGAGCTCCACGGCGGGGACAGGAGCTGAGACCAGCGACACGGACTCCTCCTCAGCGTGTGCCCCGTGGCTGCTCACCCAAGAGGGTGGGCATCTCCTTCTCCCCAGGGACCTCAGCCCCTGCCCTGTCAGCCCTGCTGCCCTCAGTGAGGAGGCCATTGACCTCCTTAGATCCCTCACTGTTGGGCAGACTACCATTCTGAATGCCATCCAGGGTGTAGAGAGGCAGTTGCAACAGACCAATGCATACCTGGAGGGCATTTATTCTGGTCAGGCAGCCCAACAGTGAGCTTTTCAGACTCTGGCCTCAGCACTGATGGCAGCCATTGTCCCTGTGTCCAGCCTTCCCCCTCCAACTTCCTCCACCCAGTCCCAAACCCCTGTACTTCAGCCTATCCCAAGCACACCATCAGACCAGCATGCACACACCTCAACACACAAGGGAAGCTCTGGCAAACATAAGCACCACAGATCCCACAGGCACTCACAAGCATCATACCAATGCAGACATACCAACAGCCACTGCCTCCACTGTGTCCCCCTCCTCCTCGTCTCCCTCCTCCCTCCCTGTCACGTCTCCACTCACACCTGCATGCACTACATCTTCATCCACTACTTCCATCACCAGCACACCCATCACCACACACAGCTCACGTGCACTCACCACCCCCACTACCATTCACACATCCCCTGTGTCCTCTCCCAGTGTGTCTGTGAGCCCACCTCCCAAGGTACTCAAACGCAGTCACACACCCACCCAACAGCCATCCACCTTACTACAGCCTCCAGTCCATGCACCTTCACCCAAAGTCAGCAAATGTACACCTCCTACAACCACTACCTCTTTCTCCACTCCCAAACCCCTCCATCTACCCGTCCCAGTGTGTCTAAAAAGCTTTTCCTGTCCAACCTTGACCTCTTCCCCCTCACCTCCCCACCCCTTCAGTCCCCTAGGGCACGCCTTTCCAGGTCCCAACCCAGCACCTCTGCCACCACATCAGCGGGAACAGTGGTGCCAGCAGTAACCGACTTCTGGAGTGCGCCAAGCAGCAGGGCAGCCAGTGTGCCAAGGAGCCAGACCACGGACAGTCCCCCACCTCAGAAGCATAAGAAGTTGGCCACTGCCCGGAGGGAGAAGGGCAAAACACCTGCCACCAAGGGCTCTCCCAGGACTACAGTTGGGTTTGGGAAGACAGCTGCGCCACCATCCAAGGTGGGGAAGGGGCACAGAAAGAAAGGGAAGTCGCCGCCAACCTGCACTGCAGACAAGACCGCCAGCAGCACCGCTGCCAAGGACACCGCCGCCACCAGCACTGCTGTCCAGGACACCGCCGCCAGCAGCACCGCTGCCCAAGGCACCACCACCACCAGCACTGCTGCCCAGGACACCACCGACAGCAGCACCGCTGCCAAGGACACTGCCGCCAGCAGCATGCTCACTGAGCCACCCACCAGCACCACAGGCCAATAAGCGCCGCAAACACTTCCACTACAAAGGCCGTCACAAGCAGGATGAAGCACTCTGGGCACAAAGCCCCCTCCAGAACCAGTGGAGAAAGGCATCCACTACCTCTGTCCTTGGCAGGATGAAGCACTCTGGGCACAAAGCCCCCTCCAGAACCAGTGGAGAAAGGCATCCACTACCTCTGAGCTTGGCAGGATGAAGCACTCTGGGCACAAAGCCCCCTCCAGAACCAGTGGAGAAAGGCATCCACTTGAGAGACTGTGGCTTTGCACTCCCCAGGATAAAGCAGTGGGCAAACCACCCACTGGAGAGACTTGAGAGACTGTGACTTTGCACTACCCAGGATAAAGCAGTGGGCAAACCACCCACTGGAGAGACTTGAGAGACTGTGGCTTTGCACTCCCCAGGATAAAGCAGTGGGCAACCCACCCACTGGAGAGACTTGAGAGACAGTGGCTTTGCATTCTTCAGGATAAAGCAGTAGGCAAACCACCCACTGGAGAGACTTGAGAGAGTGTGGCTTTGCACTCCCCAGGATAAAGCAGTGGGCAAACCACCCACCGGAGAGATTTGAGAGACTGTGGCTTTGCACTCCCCAGGATACAGCAGAGGGCATGGAGCCCCTTCGTGGATCTGGTGTTGTGCACTCATCCGGCTGAGGTGCCCCCCCTTCCCATCCCCCTGAGGTGCCTGTTGTATTTCTATCTGATGCCCCTGCAGTGTTCTCTCCGTTTTGATCAGGTATCTTGTGTGGGCTTCGTCCATGCATTTTGCGCCCAGTGGTCCATGGACTATAAATGGTGCAGTACCTGGACTTGTATTCTTGGTGTATATATTTGTTAATAGTGTATATATATTTTTGAGTACTGGATTTTAATTGATTACGATCGTTACAATCATTTCCTTTTGTCTTTGCATTCTTCCGGGGGGGTTGGGGAGTGTAACTGTAATGTATCAACATGTATTAGTGTGCGTGTTGTAGTGGGTGAGGGTGAGGGTGGGGGTATTGTGTGTTGCGTGTGTGTGTGTCACTCTCTTTTCCCTTCCCCCTCCCCTGTGTCGTATGTGCAGTACTCACTGTGGTCTTCGCCTCTGGCGTTTGTGCTACTGGTAGAGGAGCAGGAAGACAAAGGCAGGTAGAATATGGAGTTCTGGCTCCATGGCGTCCTGGTTCCTCGTGGGGTGTGTAGAGGTGAGCGTTTTCCCTTCCAAGTCCTGTTTCTGCTGTGTTTTTGTTCGCGGTGAATCCGCCCCAGAAAAGATGGCTGATTGGCCTGTTGTAATTCTGTGGGCAGTACATTGTCTTCCGCCTGTCTGTTGGCGGTTACCACCGCGATGTTTGTTTGTAGCGCCGTGGCGGTCGGAGTGTTAAAATGGCTGTCTATGTTGGCGGTTTCTGCCATGGTCGTGATTCCATTTTTTGTTCTGCCGGCCTGTTGCCGGTTTTACCGCCTCTTTAACACCGACCCCCAGGGTTGTAATAAGGGCCCATATCTGCTCACAAGGCATTCAACCTTGACCAAAGTTGGAAGGTAAAAATAATTAATTGTAGTCAGCACCTTGTCCAACAGTGGCAGTAAACTCGTATTTGTCACCCTTGTGTCATGGTACAATGGTGTCTGACATGATGCTGGCCAGTATAACTAACTGCATCACATGCCTGTGGCATGCTTCAGACATGTGATGATGGAAACATCTCAACTACATCATCCAGCCAGCTCAGGCCGGCAGACTGATTAGCTGCACCCAATAATCTTGCCATATTCAGATATTTTTGCCTAAGCTAATATGTAAATCTGAAATACTGGGAAAGCATAGTTTATACAATGTACCTGTAAGCATATGTTAAAGAACTGCTTACAATGCTATGTCCCAATTCATGTTTTCTAGGTGTGCACTGACCATTCACCTGGGGAGAAGTGGACTCATTCCATGTCCCAAATAATACTGATAAATGTCATGAGTGCATGTATGTAGAATGTTTAAGTCTGTGTGTGATCTAAGTGACATGTAACATTGGTATGTGATTTGAGAGGTAATGAATACATATTAGCAATTTGCTTTCATATTGTGAAACACAACAGAACCTGCCCACAGATTAATTGTGAATGTAAGCAGGTGCACAACATGTAAGCATCCTAACAGTTTTGTTAATGTAGGCACACTAACCATCATCTGGTGCAGTATTAGCTCATACAAAAAATGTCACTTATCTACACAATCAAGTTTTAACATTGTAGTAGTGCAGTGAAAAGTGTACAGTATTGCTAAGCATGTCTACTTAGCGTTTTGTTGTATATGTTTAAAATTGTGTTTGATACAGGTACAGATGATGTGCAATAAGTTCACACAGACACTGTTATTAAGGTTGTACAGGTAGTTATGATGGAATCAAAGTCACACAGTGTGTGAATATGTCACATATGTCCCATTAACATATAAGATATTTAGGTCAGAAATGCTGCATACATTTAAGCTCTCCAGCTAAAAATTATCCGCTTGACCGATGATGAGTGGCCAAACATACCTGCTGTGTTTCACCTCATTTGTTTGTAGACAACATACCTGTACATGTAGCAGTACGCAAGGCATGCAGATTTGTGAAAAAATGTGTGTAAGCGTCAGCAGGGTACCCATCACAATCTAACTTATTTGGCTTTTGATATTTACTACATTAGTTTTGGGGATGGACAAAATCATTCTTGAAAAATATAATGAATCCATGACTGACTGCATATGACATAGCTACATGTGTGTCTTCTCATGTGTTTGTATATTATCATGTGGATAACAAGATCTTCTATGTCTTGGCCTACAGTGAGGTATGACTGTTGTAATCCAGCATCAGGTGTACTTGAACCTCTCTCAGAGTCATGTGCAAGGCTGCATGTGTCATATGCAACAAAGTACTTGGTAAGATGTGCGCTCTGGCATTCGTTCACACGCTACTGAGAAGCATTGTCTACATCATGATGTGTGCAGCCAAATGCAGGCTTGGGATCATGTGTGTACTGAAACATGTTTATCTATGACTCACCATATTTTGGCTACAAGTGTCAACCAGAACCCACATGTAACATTTCTCTACATTTTCTTGAGGGGACATAATTGAAATGTACCCCAGTCAGGTTTTGCAGGAGATAAGTGACAATTACCTATCCATATATGGGCTATCTGACACTGAGTAAGCACAGTCAGCAATGTGTGCTGCCTTGTGTGATTCCAGATGGGACATGCAATATAGAGACACGCCACCTGAACTGTATCACCTTAACCACTTTCATGTAGGTTGATGTCAAAGTCTCTGCCCACTGGCATGATGCAATCCCTCAACCCAATTTACAGACTCTGGAACATATGTCCAATATAAAATGTAAACATCATCATGTGTATGACTCATTGTTAGGTATGATATAGTGTAATCTCATTGTGACCATATTTACATAATGTGTGCCTACACAGATGGCATCAGACTTTCCTTGCCCAAGTAGGGGATGTCCATGTAGTGACTATATTGTGCATATATCCATCTCGATTTTGGGAGTTGCTCTAGTCAGGCACACATGATTGTGTTATAGTGTCAGCCTATTTTCATGCACATCATGTAGAGCTTGTGATAAAAAGGTTTCTCCTTTACCACCCTTAGATAACATGACAGCAGAAGATGTCAAGACATTTCAAATGTGGCGAGACCGATACCCCTATATTAAAAATGTTGCAAAGGTTTATCAGAAAATGGAGAAGTACTACACATGTGCCAAGGTCACGGGGTCATGAAATGTCCCTCCAGACACCAGACCATCCGAGGCCAAAATCACCTCAAAATCCCCAACCACAGTGGGCGCAAGCCAGTGACAGCGCCCCAGCCCAGGTACCAGCGGCCATAGCTGCAACGACTCAGACAACTGCCATACAGGCAGTAGGGCAAGGAAACAGAGTGGCTCCCTATTTAAATACTTTGTTCTGCGGTAACTGGAAAAAATAATGGGGGTAGGGGGCTTGATGAATACAGAGAGAACAGGCCAGTCTGTGCAGATGCCCGTACACAATTAAGGAGGCCCTGGTGCAGATGTCCCAACTCCCATGACTTTCGTTTTGGACTATGTTGTTTTATGTGGGAATTATTCAGTTAATATTTTAATATCAACGTATATATTAGTTAGGCATAGAGTTAGTTAGTTTTTAGGATAGGTTTAGTGTAGGCAGGATTTCTCTTTTAGATGTTTTTATAGATAAGTGTTTTAGATATTTTACTAATTCTTTAAGGATTTTAGACCCATATTTAATATTTTTTAGCGCCGCATGTGCGGCATTTTTTTATGCAAAAGCGGCGCAAAGTTACGAAATACAATTGTATTTTGTAAGTTTGCACCGCTATTGCAACAAATAGCGGCGCAAATGCGGCACTAAAAAAAGTGTAAATATGGGCCTTAGTGCGAAGTTAGTGCTGTTCAGGCTATGTAAAGAAATAGAAAAATAAATTACCAAAAAATATACATTTGTTTACCTTAACATGTGTAGGTAGTTTATGTTTAGGTACAGATTATGTTACTTTTGCCAATCTATGTGCATTAAGGGGGGTTGGGGTCGATGTTGACCTTGGCCTTTGTGTTCAATGTATAGGATAGCGTAAGATAAGTTAAGTTAATTTAAGGTACAGTTAATGTAGTAGGTGTAGGATAGGTAGGTTAAACTTAGAATAGATTGTGAAAGTTAGTATAGCATAGGTACGTTAAGGTAGTTTAGGCTTAGCCTATATAGTGTAAGTTAGAGTAAGATGAATCTTTTTTTCAGTTAAGATTTTTTTAAATATAAATATTTGTACTACTTTCATGACTTCGTAATCATTTCATGTTTGAGTTGTCATCATTACTTAGGGTGAAATGAGTACATGATGTAGCTATTCCAACAGAGTTTTTAGATATGTTCTACTTTGTATGAGGCCTATAGAAAAGAGTCAGTTTACCTCACACTTGAGTCACTTAAGGCCCTTTCCCCATTCTTTAGGCACTATGGCCCTCATTACAACATTGGTGGTAAAAGCCGCATACTGCCGTGCCGAAGACCGCCAACACACCGCCGCGGCCGCGGAATTCCGCCACAGCTATTATGACCCACAGTTCGGAATCCGCCAAAATTCAGACACCCACACAAGTCCGCCACACCAAAGGTCAGTGATAAACTGGTGAAAACAAAACCTCCACTGTCACGCCAACAGAAAAACACCCACACTATCACGACACACGAATCCACGCAGCGGTCTTTGAACCGCGGTATTCCATTGGCGGTACACACCGCCGCGCTCAAAATACACACACTCTTACAAAACACAGCCACATTGGACAATTCCAAATACACACACCTGATACACATACACACACCAATCCCACACACTCAATACACTATAAAACACAAACCCACATCACCCACAAACCCCTACGACCAAAAATTCAGAAAGAAGGCCAGAGAGAGACAGCACCAGCAAGAACAACAGCATCCACAGGCACACAACACCATCACCCACAGAACTTCCACGCACCTCACACAACACCCCACTACATATCAGCACACTTATCACCACACACTTCACCCCACACATCACCTACACCACCCCATGGCACGGCAAAGACATCCCAGGTTTTCGGAGGAGGAGCTCAGGGTCATGGTGGAGGAAATCATCTGGGTGGAGCCACAGCTATTCGGATCACAGGTGCAGCACACCTCCATAGCTAGGAAGATGGAGCTATGGCGATGAATAGTGGACAGGGTCAACGCAGTGGGACAGCATCCTAGAAATCTTGAGGACATTAGGAAGAGGTGGAACGACCTACGGGGGAAGGTGCATTCCATGGTCTCCAGATACCACCTGGCGGTTCAGCGGACTGGCGGCAGACCCCCACCTCCTCCCCCACAACTAACAACATGGGAGGAGCAAGTCTTGGCGATTCTGCATCCTGGTGGCCTCGCAGGAGTAGCTGGAGGAATGGACTCTGGTAAGACAAATCTTAATTATGACATCCCCCACCCTACCTGCATGCCAGCACATACCCCCACCCTCACCCTCACCCCCAGCACCCCAACTCCTCACATATGTCCCAACATCACAAACCACCCATCCCAACACCAAGCCCTGCATGCAACAACAAAGCATGGACACCCATCACTAAAGCATGCCTACTGCAAAAACCCATACAACCCCCTAAACCATCATCACACAAGGTCCCACACAGGAATTCAAGCACTGGGGTACACGGTCACCCACCCATTGCACACCATGACACACACAGATGTAATAACCATCCTTTTATGCCCCTGAAGGACCCCTACCCAACGTCACCGGACAGGAGGGTACACACATGTCCACACCACCAACAGAAGAGGCCCACAGTGATGACAGCACCTCTGTCCAACTGGATCTAGATGACCAGCCCGGCCCATCGGGGAACTCGGGACAGTCGGTTCCCCTCACCCAGTCACAGGCCACCACAGACCTTCCCCCCTCTGGAAACACCAGCACAGCACCCACCCAGCGGGCCCATACCTCTGTCCCCAGGACACGTCAATCAGCTGTGTGTCCACCACTACAGGGAACCCAGGATAACCCACCACCCCAACAACAACAGGGATCTGGGGGCAGTGGCAGTGGGCACACGGTCCAGGGGACGGAGGCCCAGGAACACAGGGGAACTGGGAGGGCTGCTGTGCGACAGGGGGCGGACAGGCCAAGGGAACCCACTCTCCACGAGGCCCTCTCCTCCATCATGGGAGCCTACCACCATTCCCAGGAGACGATGGCAACGGTACTGGCCAAGTTTCAGGAGACCCAGCGCCTGCAGGAGGAACAGAATATGGGCTTCAGGGAGGAACTCAGAACCATCAGCTACACACTGGGCACCATCGTAGGGGTGCTGAAGGAAGTACTCAACACCAGGAGGGACACTGTGGCACTATAAGGGGCCCCTGACACTAGCATGGACGATGAACTGCCCACCACCTCCGCCGGCACAAGTGGACAGGACGCCCTGCCACAGGACCACCACACCAGCATCCCACCCCCTGCAGAGGGAGAACCACCCAGCAAACGGTACATGAGATCCAGGACAAAGACAGAGCACGATGCCAAGACCCCCGCCAAGAAATGAGACCACCCTGATTGTCATCCTACTGTCCCACTTTGTCACCCTGTCCATCCTTAAACTGCCCTAGCTCCACTTCCTATACCCATATGGGCAATGCACCTGTGAGACTAATAGACTGGACTCTGCCATGGACATTCCTCCGCCATCACCCCTCACCATTTCACTACCCCTTCCAATATTGACCACTTAAATAAACACACTTAAAGCACAAAACAATCTGGAGTCTGTCTGTGATTTCGAATGAGTGTTTTAGCAATTACAGTGACAAAATGCTCTTTCAGTTGTAATGTCAACATACCTATGACACACAGCTCTAGTCCATGAGGAATCTAAGCAGATGTCACACAGTGGGACCCACATCTGTGAAATCGTAAGGGAAAGTGACAACTCAGTGACCATACACTGGGTGAAAACGACAGACAGTAGAGAGGTAGTAGTGTTAAAGTACATGTAGTAGGCAGGTCTGTACTCTTACCTGTGTCTCACTGGAAATATTGCTGGATCACTGAGTCCCTGTTGTTTATGTCTTCTTCCTCTGCTTCCTCGTCTTCACTGTCCACAGGCTGCACAGCTGCCACAACACCGCCATCTGGACCATCCTCTGCAGAAAAGGCACCTGTTGTCGCAAAGCCAAATTGTGAAGCATACAGCAGGCCATGATGATCTGGCACACCTTCTTTGGTGAGTAGAATAGGGATCCACCAGTCATATGGAGGCACCTGAACCTGGCCTTCAGGAGGCCAAAGGTCCCCTCGATCACCCTCCGAGTTTGCCCATGGGCCTCATTGTAGCGTTCCTCTGCCCTGGTCCTGGGATTCCTCACTGGGGTCAGTAGCCATGACAGGTTGGAGTAACCAGAGTCACCTGCAAATGGCGAGGGACAACTGTTAGACACATACTAACCTGTAGGGATAACCCCAGACCCAGACAACCATTCCCAATGACTTGCTTCCAGGTGCTCACCTAATAGCCACACACAGTGCCTCTGGAGTTGACCCATCACATAAGGGGTGCTGCTATTCCGCAGGATGTAGGCGTCATGCACTGAGCGAGGGAACATGGCATTCACATGGGAGATGTACTGGTATGCCAAACATACCATCTGTACATTCATCGAATGATAACTCTTCCGGTTTCTGTACACCCGTTCATCCTGTGGGGGGGGGACCAAAGCCACATGGGTCCCATCAATGGTACCTATGATGTTGGGGATGTGTCCCAGGGCATAGAAATCACCTTTCACTGTAGGCAAATCCTCCACCTGAGGAAAAACAATGTAGCTCTGCATGTGTTTCAGAAGGGCAGACAACAGTCTGGACAATACGTTGGAAAACATAGGCGGGGACATCCCTGATGCTATGGCCACTGTTGTTTGAAAAGACCCACTTGCAAGGAAATGGAGCACTGACAGCACCTGCACTTGAGGGGGGATTCTTGTGGGATGGCGGATTGCTGACATCAGGTCTGGCTCCAACTGGGTACACAGTTCCTGGATTGTGGCACGGTCAAGCCTGTATGTGATTATCACATGTCGCTCCTCCATTGTCGACAGGTCCACCAACGGTCGGTACACCGGAGGATGCCGCCATCTCCTCACATGTCCCAGCGGACGGTGCCTATGAAGGAAAACAGCGAGCACAGAGTCAAACAACTCAGGGGTACGTACCCACAGTTTACACAGAACACCATTCCTACACAAAAGATGGCCAGTATGTGTGTAGAGTCTAGGCCTAGGTATGTGTGATGCAGTTGAAAACGAAGCCATGTGGGCCCCTGAAATGGCGGCTGCCTGACCTGTAAAGTGGGACAATGGGATGTGAGGTAACTGCGCTGGCGTTGTACACCATCATGGTAGGCGGTCGAAGACCACGGCGCAATGCTGCATTGGTTAACATTGGACCCTATGGGTCCCAGGAGCCAATGACGATATAGGCCGGCGGTGACGGTATGCACCGCCGCAGACGTGACCGCCATTTTCTATCTGTTCAATCACTTGATACCTGATCTTCGACAGGAGAGGACCTACACTTCAAGTGCTGCTGTGACCTCGGTCTGGAAGAGACAATGGCTCGAGTGTCTGGGGAAAGGGCCCCTGCCTTCACATCAGAGGAGTTGGAGAAGCTCATGGATGGGGTCCTCCCCCAGTACACGCTACTCTACGGTCCTCCAGACAAACAGGTAAGTATACAGGGAGCATGTTGTATGGGCTATGCCTGTGTGGAGAGGGCTGGATGTAAGAAGGAAGGGGGGAGAGTGCTGCGTGCATGAAAGACGGTGAATGCATGTGCCACATGGCAAGGGTAGGGATGGGGGCCAATCAGTTTGACGGTGCAGTTGGTAATAACTTCTCTTTTTCCCCTGTACATTTCATGTAGGTCAGCACCCACCAGAAAAAAGATATTTGGCGTGCCATCGCCAAGGACGTCCGGACCCTGGGGGTCTACCACAGACGGAGCACCCACTGCCGTAAAAGATGGGAGGACATTCGCCGCTGGAGCAAGAAGACGGCGGAGGCTCAGCTGGGGATGGCCTCCCAACATGGGAGGGGTGCCCGTCGCACCATGACCCCCCTGATGTTCAGGATTCTGGCGGTGGCCTACCCGGAGTTGGATGGGCGCTTGAGGGCATCACAGCAGCCACAAGGGGGTGAGTACACTCTCATTCTGCTGACTTTGCGCACAGTGGAGGTGTCTGGGTGGGGAGGTGGGCTGTGGGTTTCCCTAGGCCAGGGCGAGTTCCGTAGGCAAGGCCCCTCCGTAAGGCAGGCCATGTGGCACCCCACCCCACCTCTGTAGAGTGCCAAGTACACCTAGTCATGCCCCTGTGTCATCTATGTGTGCAGATGTCATCCATAGCCTTGTAGGCCATTTCCCAGGAATTGAACAGTGGACCCCAAGAGCGCGGCGTAGTGCAGGGGGCTTCTGTGTCTGTCGTGTCCGCCAACTGTAGTGGTAATGCATGCACTCAACATGTCATTCTTCTGTCGTCCCCCCCCCCTTTTTGTGGTCTCCCTGTTCTTGTATGCATTAGCATCATCAGGCGGAGGAGCACTGGCACCGGAGCATGAGGGAGCTGGATCCCACATGGCCCTGGAGGGCGACACTACGGACTCAGAGTTCATCAGTGGGACGGAGGGCGAGGGGAGCTCCACGGCGGGGACAGGAGCTGACACCAGTGACACGGACTCGTCCTCTGATGGGAGCTCCATTGTGGTGGCGGCAACATCTGTGCCCCCCGCATCTACAGGTAAAGCCCCTACACCCCCATACCAGCACCGCCCTCCCAGCAGCCCCTCAGCCTTTGCCCCGTGCCCACACACCAAGGAGGGTGGGCATCACCTTTGCCCCAGGCACCTCAGGCCCTGCCCCAGTCACCCCTGCTGCCCTCAGTGAGGAGGTCATTGACCTCCTCAGGTCCCTCACTGTTGGGCAGTCTACCATTTTGAATGCCATCCAGGGTGTAGAGAGGCAGTTGCAACAAATGCATTCCTGGAGGGCATTCATTCTGGTCAGGTGGCCCTTCTGCGAGCTTTTCAGACTCTGGCCTCAGCACTGATGGCAGCCATTGTCCCCGTCTCTAGCCTCCCCCCTCCAACTTCCTCCACCCAGACCCAATCCCCTGTACCTCAACCTATCCCAAGCACACCTACAGACCAGCATGCACGCACGTCAAAACACAAGGGAAGCTCTGGCAAACCTAAGCACCACACATCCCACAGGCACTCATGCAAGCATCACACACATGCAACACACCAACATCCACTGCCTCCACTGTGTCCCCCTCCTCCTCATCTCCCTCCTCCCTCCCAGTCTCGTCTACACACCACATCTGCATGCACTACCACTACAGCCACTACGTCCCTCTCCAGCACACCCACCACCACACCCCGCTCACGTGCAGTCACCACCCCAACTACCATTCACACGTCCCCTGTGTCCTCTCCCAGTGTGTCTGTGACGCCCCCTCCCAAGATACACAAACGCAGGCACACACCCACCCAACAGCCATCTACCTCACGACAGCCTCCAGCGCATGCACCTTCACCCAAAGTCACCAAACGTACACCTCCTACAACAATCACCTCTTTCTCCACTCCCAAACCCCCTCCAGCTACCTGTCCCAGTGTCTCTAAAAAACTTTTCCTGTCCACCCTTGACCTCTTTCCCACACCTCCCCCACTCCGTCTGTCTCCTAGGTCCCAAACTAGCACCTCAGCCACAACATCTCCAGGACCAGTGGTGCCTGTAGTCACCGGAATCTGGAGTGCAACGGCCACCAGGGCAGCCAGTGTGGAACGGAGCCATAGCACAGACAGTCCCCCACCTGTGAAGCATCAGAAGTTTGCCAGTGCCCGGCGGGAGAGGGGGAAGACTCCAGCCACCAAACCCGCTCCCAGGGGTCCCGGTGGGAGTGTGGAGTCAGCTGTGACACCTTCCAAGGTGGGGAAGGGCCACAAGAAACCCAGAAAGTCTGGGAAGAGCAGCACAGCGGAGAAGACCGCCATCATCCCCGATGCCCTGGAGCCTACCTCCAGCACAAGCCCAGCTGCCCAGGACAGGACCACCAGCACTAGCCCACCTGCCCAGGAGGGGCCCACCAGCACCAGCCCACCTGCCCAGGAGGCAACCGCCAGCACCAGCCCACCTGCCCAGGAGGCCACCGCCAGCACAAGCCCCGCTGGGCCGTGAAGGACCGCCAGCACAAGCCCCACTGGGCATTGAAGGACCGCCAGCACAAGCCCCGCTGGGCCATGAAGGACCGCCAGCAGCTGAGACCCTGCAATGGAGACCGCCATCTTAAGCACCGCTGAACAGGGCACCGCCAACTCAAGCACCGCTGAACAGGGCATGCCAACTCAAGCACCGCTGAACAGGGCACCGCCTACTCAAGCACCGCTGAACAGGGCACCGCCTACTCAAGCACTGCTGAACAGGGCACCTCCTACTCAAGCACCGCTGAACAGGGCACCGCCGTCTCAAGCACCGCTGAACAGGGCACCGCCGTCTCAAGCACTGCTGAACAGGGCACCGCCGTCTCAAGCACCGCTGAACAGGGCACCGCCAACTCAAGCACCGCTGAACAGGGCACCGCCGTCCGCAGAACAGGCCACCGCCAACTCAAGCACCGCTGAACAGGGCACTGCCAACTCAAGCACCGCTGAACAGGGACTGCCAACTCAAGCACCGCTGAACAGGGCACCGCCGTCTCAAGCACCGCTGAACAGGGCACCGCCGTCTCAAGCACCGCTGGCCAATGAGCTGCAAGGGCACTGACACAACTGAGTCCGTCACGGGGTGAATGATGCACTCTGGGCACCATGCCCCCTCCAGAACCAATGGAGACTGTCATCTACTACCTCTGTCCTTAGCAGGATGAAGCACTCTGGGCACCATGCCCCCTCCAGAACCAGTGGAGAAAAGCATCCACTACCCCAATCCTTGGCAGGATGAAGCACTCTGGGCAACATGCCCCCTCCAGAACCAATGGAGACTGTCATCCACTACCTCTGTCCTTAGCAGGATGAAGCACTCTGGGCACCATGCCCCCTCCAGAACCAGTGGAGACTGTTATCCACTTGTAAGACTGTGACTTTGTACTACCCAGGATTGAAGAGTGGGCAACCCAACCACTGTAGAGACTTGAGAGACTGTGGCTTTGCACTCCCCAGGATGTAACAGTGGGCAACCCACCCACTGTAGAGACTTGAGAGACTGTGGCTTTGCACTCCCCAGGATTGAAGAGTGGGCAACCCACCCACTGTAGAGACTTGAGAGACTGTGGCTTTGCACTCCCCGGGATGGAACAGTGGGCAACCCACCCACTGTAGAGACTTGAGAGACTGTGGCTTTGCACTCCCCAGGATTGAACAGTGGGCAAACCATCCACTGTAGAGACTTGAGAGACTGTGGCTTTGCACTCCCCAGGATGGAACAGTGGGCAACCCACCCACTGTAGATACTTGAGAGACTGTGGCTTTGCACTCCCCAGGATGGAACAGTGGGCAACCCACCCACTGTAGAGACTTGAGAGACTGGCTTTGTACTCCCCAGGATTGAACAGTGGGCAAACCACCCTCTGTGGAGATTGAGAGACTGTGGCTTTGCACTCCCCAGGATGGAACAGTGGGCAACCCACCCACTGTAGAGACTTGAGAGACTGTGGCTTTGCACTCCACAGGATTGAACAATGGGCAACCCACCCACTGTAGAGTCTTGAGAGACTGTGGCTTTGCACTCCCCAGGATGAAACAGTGGGCAACCCACCAACTGTAGAGACTTGAGAGACTGTGGCTTTGCACTCCGCAGGATGTCACAGTGGGCATGTGGCCCCCTCGTGGATTTGGCATTGTGCACTCAAGCGGCTGAGGTGCCCCCCCTTTCCCTCCCCCTGAGGTGCCTGTTTAGTTGCTTTCTGATGCCCCTGCAGTGTTCTCTCCGTCATGGTCGGGGATCTTGTGTGGGCCTCGCCCATACCGTGTGGTCCCAGTGTTCCAGGGACTTTCTTAGAGCACTACCTGGACTATTATGCTTGGTATATATTATGTACATGGTGTATATATATATTTCTGCCTACTTGCTTTTAATATATTACAATGGTTAGACTCATTTTCTATTGTCTTTGCATTCTTCCGGGGGTTTGGAGGGTGTAACTGTGATGTATTGATATGCATTAGTCTGTGTGTTGTAGCGGGTGAGGGTGGGAGTGTTACGTGTGTGTGTCCCTGTTTTTTGCCTCCCCCCTCCCCTGTGTCGTAGGTGCAGTACTCACCGTGGTCTTCACCGCCGGCATTCGTGCTTCTGGTAGAGGAGCAGGAAGACTATTACAGGTAGAATTTGGAGTTCCGGGTCCATGGCGTCCTCGTTTCTCTTGGGGTATGTAGAGGTGAGCGTTTTTCCTTCGGGATTCCTGCTTCCGCCGTGTTTTTATCCGCTGTGAATCCGCCCCGGAAAAGGTGGCGGATTGGCCTGTCACAATAGTGTGGGCGGTACATTGTCTCCCGTCTGTCTGTTGGCGGTGACCGCCGCGCTGTTTGTTTGTACCGCCGTAATTGCACATTTTTTACCACCGGCCTGTTGGCAGCCTTACCGCCGCTGTAACACCGACCGCCAGGGTTGGAATGACCACCTATTTGTGGTCCTCTACCTGTGAATTGATACACAGCCCAACACAGATAGTCACCTACTGTTGCACTGTGTGTGTATGAGATGTTACTTTTATATTACAGATGGTTCTTTCACTCCAGATTACCCATTCCTGGCTGAGCTGGGTCACGCATTGGTGCCTGCCACTTTTGCACTCCCCCCTGGACCATTGTATTAGTAAGTAATTGTTTTTAGCTGTGAGGCATTTCATTAATGTGACTTTGTGAAACCTCTTGCTAAGTTTGAGAAACATAAGTCTCACATTTTCTCTTACCCTGGGGATGTGTAGCTTTGTTCCTAGGTCTGTGTTCTGGCTCCTAATTATTGATATGTTTATTATACAATTGATGTCATGGGTAGTTACACTCACACTCAGTGCATGTGAGGGCTCTCAGGGACAGAGGTACAAATTGGCCCTACGTAACCCAGTGTGCCTTCCAACACCATTTATCTTTTGACACAGGACTACAAATACTTATTACTTGCATTTCATACATACTGGCATTAAAGTTGTTACACTGAGCTTCTACATTCTTGAGTGGCAAAAGTATGCTAAATCAGAAGGAGTCTGGGCATGAGCATCTGCATATTGCCAGTGCATGCATAATGTTGGTATTTTAGGATCTCTTCAGTGTTTTTTCACATTATCATGATCACAGAGCGGTATATATGTGGCTATGTGAAACTGTATTAGTGGCTCAAATGGCTCACAAGATCCATTTTTGTGCAGGTAGGCATTTGTGTGACTAGTAAGGCATTTTCACTGTATGCCGGCAAGTAATTGATGTTTATTGTTACACCATGATGTTCACTTGTTAAATTAGATTGTCTGTACAATGCCATGGCAGTGGTTGTACATGATGTTTGGGCATGTCCAAGCAGAACAGGTAATGGTGATTTTAGCACTATTTCCTTGAGATGCTGAGAAGCAGCTTTTGTATATACACCTACACCACGGTCTAGTTAGCCCTATCTGCAATAGAAATGCAACAATCTGGTTCATAGGAATGCATTTCTTTACAACTGTGTACATAGGCATGTACGGATTTACGGTTCTTGGGCCAACACCAATATTGTTATAGAACAAAGAATGTCCAGACAGAGTCAATGCAGGATACATGTCATGTGACATGTAGATGTCAGTGAGGTGGAGGTCCAAATTGCTGTTAGGGACTATAGACCTCATCAACTGCCCACAAATGGATTAGATAAACAGCTGAGCATTATAAAAGAGGATAGTACTAGGTGAGAAAGAGGTGGCATAATGATAACACAGGTCCATTGAGAAACTGGCCAAGAGGCAGACAAATGTTACTGGCAGTTTTACTGCCAGAAATTGGTGAAGTCCACATCTTCCTCCTCTGATGCGTGCTGTGCCTCTCCTGAGAGTGATGTTGTTTGTTATGGAGGCATCTGAGGCACACACTCATCAGGGGCAGAAGATGTAGCTCCCCTGTCCCTGGCAGCATTTGTCTGTGTCAGCATGGAAAACAGCACAGCGCTGGCATGGGCCTGATGGCTTGCCAACAAGGCAACAGCGTCGCTGTGGAAGTCACCTATAGTTACTATATAAGAGTCTTGCTTGCACTCCATAGATTGCAGAATGGTGCAGATGGCCCCCAACTGGGTGTCAACATCATTGGTGTCACAGTGGCAGGGCTGTTGTTATTGCCAGTGAGTCATGACAGCAGCAATGTCAGCCAGGGACCGTTCTATTATATGGTGTGAAGGGTAGATACCTTTGATTGCCTAGGAGGTATCTTTATTGAGACAGAGGCACCTACAGACCCTTTCTAGGGTGCCAGCAATGGTCTCCATCCCCGCCTGCATCTTATCTACCAGATGCCTCTGGACTCCTACCACTTGCTGTTGAAAAGCTACTTGGGGGTCCCCTGAGTCCACATCTGGGCTTTGGCTAGCAGATGGAGCATGCCCTGTGGTAGGTGGTTCCTCTCGAGAGCCAGAAACGCTGTCATCCCTTGCCGTGGCTAGAGAAGGTGTTCCAATGAAATCCAGAAGTTGCTGGAAGGTGTCGTCGTGCATGGGAGCAAAATGACATTGCCATTAGATTAGTAATCCAGTACAGGCTGCCAGTCAGGAAGTGCTGTTTGTCCCTCTCCAATGAAATAGGAATATGTTAATGGTGATATTAACATGAGTAATATGGCTGGCATACAGACTTTATTATCATTCACTTTCAGTTAAACACTGAATTATAGGACATGTGTTACTCAAAGGAATTGAGTGCAAGTTGCACTGTATTTGCCTTACAGGTGGCGATATCTTTACATTGTTCACATGATCACTGTGTGAAAAGGGTGACTTTTAGTGTCATACCAAACATTGCAGTGCAGTTACACAGCTTGCTAGCCTGTCCTGCCTGTGAGGGTAAGTTGAGGTAAGGACCACATTTACCTTGTTGTTTAGGTTTATTTTTTATTATGGCTATACTGATTAGAGATTCACTTTTTGATAATACTACTGTGCACATTGTACCAAGTCACCAGGGTGGCTGTATTCCCTCTTGCCACTACTGAGCCCACAGCTCCTGGGAAATGGATGCAATTGCAGTTATATATTTGAATTGATCCTTCACTCTGCCTTTCACACAGTACATCATGCCACTCTGCAGTACTGTGCTGTCTTGCATGCACTTTGTTCCTTCATGTGGCCAAGGGCTCATATTTGACAGGCATTCATGCAACTCTACTTGCAAACTTAGTACACTGCAAAATTGTGTAAGGGCATGTGCTTAGCATGGTTTACTAATTTGTGTGTCCTCATGTCATTTCATTACACCTACAGTTGTCTCCATAGTTCAAGGCTTTGTACCATCTATGAGGGGGATAGGCCAACGCAGAATGCAAAAATTGCAACCACTGACGCTCACCCCATTTCATAATTGCCAGAGTTTGTTATCTGCAGAGTATCACACATCTCTTAACTCAGCCCCACTCACTCGTACCTGTACATGACTCCTATGGCAAATCTCATTTAGACCCAGGTTCTTTACTTACTGTCACACACTGATGGCATTCAGATCATACTTTGACTCTCATCTGACACCACTAATATAAGCAACCATTTGCAATTGACCGACATGCCTACCTGTATGTGAGAGCTATGGCTCAAGCTATATCCAACATGCTAGTAGTACTGATATTCTGTGACACCCTCCCACCAACCTCAAAACATGCCAATCATCCACTTGTCTATGGGAGAATTTGTGATTCACACTCCACTTTCTTAGTATAAGGTTTGTGTGGCCCCTAGACCTATTTTCTCCCATTGCATTCTATACCATTTCCTATTGTTTGCACTATCATATGTCTAATTACTTACCTTATTTTGGTGTCAACTGTAGATATTATGTATAGTACTTACCTCCAGAAGGAGTATTGCCTCTAAGTTATTTTTGGCCTTCTGTCACCCAAATTAACAACCTTTATTTTTGATAACACTGAGTATTGTCTTTACTTGTGTATACGTACTTTGTAACTATAGAGATAGCCAGTGGCTGTGTACTAAGATGGTGCGCACTTCCAAATTCTTTTTTTCTTTGCTGGTATTAAAATCCAAAAAAGTACATATTATTGACAGTTAGACATATATAATATACGGAGTGTCAGAGTGGCTCAACACCCAGCCACAAGGTGTGTAGATTGTGATCCCGACGGTCCACAATGAGTGAATTAAGTTGAAAGAACCACGGCACATCCAAGCATTCCAAATTTAAGTCCTTTATTCTTCTTGGGTATTCAATGAAAACAGCAAACGTTGTACCCATCCATGTATATACAGCTGACGCGTGTTTCATCGTAAAAACTACTTTTTCAAGGCTGTGAAACAATATCCAAAACATATCATGGTCAGCCAATAGTTCCAATGTCTAGTGTACGATCTTTGCCATCACCCCAAATTTTTTTTACCCCTCCTTTTGTGTTAGGTGGGTTAGCAAATAACCGATCGGTGTTCGCCTAGATTGCTAGAGAAAGTAATAATAGGCATGCTGAATGGATATAGCCCATAGATAAGAATTTTATGGAGTGAGTCATTGTGTCACCCAGTGTACAAGATTCCAAAAATGCATATCAGTGACCCTAGTGGCGAACAAACGAGAGGAAGAGAGAATATATCTGTTGGACTTTTGCTTTTGCAGGGTCATCCCCAGACTTTTTTTGCCTCCTGCCTCCTATATTTTTCTGACATGTTGCTGTTGGCTTTTCAACTCTGAGCACTTTGCCACTGCTAACCAGTGCTAAAGTGCATATGCTCTCCTGTTTAAATTGTATGTAAGTGGTTTATCCATGATTGGCATATTTGATTTACTAGTAAGTCCCTAGTAAGGTGCACTAGAGGTGCCAGGGCCTGTAAATCAAATGCTACTAGTGGGCCTGCAGCACTGGTTGTGCCACCCACATAAGTAGCTCTGTAATCATGTCTCAGACCTGCCACTGCAGTGTCTGTATGTGTATTTTTACACTGTAAATTCGACTTGGCAAGTGTACCCACTTGCCAGGCCTAAACCTTCCCTTTTCTTACATGTAAGGCACCCCTAAGGTAGGCCCTAGGTAGCCCCAAGGGCAGGGTGCAGTGTATGGATAAGGTAGGACATATAGTAATGTGGTTTATATGTCCTGACAGTGAAATACTGCCAATTTCGTTTTCACTGTTGCAAGGTCTGTCTCTCTCTCATAGGATAATATGGGGGCTACCTTTAAATATGATTAAAGTGTAGATTCCCCTAGAGAGTAGATGGACATGTGGAGTTTGGGATCCCTGAACTCACAATTTAAAAATACATCTTTTAGTAAAGTTGATTTTAAGATTGTGCGTTTGAAAATGCCACTTTTAGAAAGTGAGCATTTTCTTGCTTAAACCATTCTGTGACTCTGCCTTGTTTGTGGATTCCCTGTCTGGGTCAGTTGACAGTTGGGTTGTTTTTCACCTCACCCCAGACAGTGACACAAAGGGAGCTGGGGTGTGATCTGCATTCCTGATTAGCCATCTCTGCTAGGAGGGAGGGGTGGAGTGGTCACTCTCATCTGAAAGGACTGTGCCTGCCTCTGACAATGCTGTCTCCAGCCCCCTGGTGTGTGTCTGAGGCCTTGCCTGGGCAAGGCAGGATCTCACAAAAAGGTGTGAGTCCCCTTTGAAGAAAGGTGACTTCAAAGACTAAAATGGGTATAAGAAGGGCACCCAAACTTACAAACTTTAGAAACACTTCTGGAATCAAGGGGAACCTCTGCCTGGAGAAGAGCTGATCGCTGAGGAACAAGTGCTGCCCTGCCTGTGACTGTGCTTTGTGGAGCTTTCCTGCAGTGCTGCTTCTGCCTGAGTAAGAGGGCAAAGACTGGACTTTGTGTGCCTTCCATCTTGAAGAAGAAATCTCCAAGGGCTTGATGTAGAGCTTGCCTCCTGTTGTTGAAGTCTCAGGGATAGCAAAGACTTCTTCCTGCCAGCACCTGGAGTCTCTGGAGAGACCCCTACTCTGCTCTGTGGTGCCCTTCCAGTTCCTGGGACCCTGAAAGGAGAGGCTGGCAGCCTAAGGACAAAAATACACGCACCGAGCGCCGTGCGGAGAAAAGATCGACGCGAATCCGATCGCGGCTGAGAAAACGACGCGAAGCCGGCTCCGCAGCTGAGAAACGACGCCGCAGGAAACGCGACCGAAGAATCGACGCCCGGAGCAGGAGAAACGACGCGCAGCATCGCTGACGAAGGCTGAGAGATCGCAACCAGCGCCGCGGGACTTTCGGACCGTCGCGTGGCTGGCTTTTTCGACGCGCCTCGCCGTGCCGAGCTGTTTTCGACGCATATACCCGTGCAGGGTTATTTCCGACGCACACCGCCCGTGCGGGGTTATTTTTGCCGCAAACCAGGTACATTTACACGCTAGCAGCGCTAGTGTGTTGTTACAACTACCTAAAGACTCTTTTTATTTTAAACCTTTAAAAAATCATAACTTGACTTGTGTATGTTGGATTTTTGTCGTTTTGGTCTTGTTTTGTCCAGATAAATATTTCCTATTTTTCTAAACTGGTGTTGTGTCATTTTGTAGTGTTTTCATTAAGTTACTGTGTGTGTTGGTACAAATACTTTACGCCCAGCACTCTGAGGTTAAGCCTACTGCTCTGCCAAGCTACCAAGGGGGTAAGCAGGGGTTAGCTGAGGGTGATTCTCTTTTATCCTAACTAGAGTGAGGGTCCTTGCTTGAACAGGGGGTAACCTGACTGTCAACCAAAGACCCCATTTCTAACATTGGTGACCAGCGGTCGGGATTGGACTTGTATTTGTACTTGACATACAGTAATTAAGTGTACACTACTGTTTTGATCTCAGACCACTACGTGACCACATACTACTTGTTTGGTGATCTTTTGATTTTTCTCTTAAGGACTCTTTTTATTCTACTTCCATGATTTTGCTGATCCCTTGACTGATTCTTTTTACTTCATTGGGAAATTATTTTTTTCTGCCTTTTGGAACTTTGCACTTGTGACCATCATGTCTCAATCTGGAGATGCAACAGCTGGAGCTGTGTTTGAAACGGAGAAACTGAAGGAGTACTCAGTTGCTCAATTGAAACAGTTCCTTAAAGATCTTGACTGTCCCACTGAGAGCTCCACCAGGGAGGGGGAGCTGCAACAGGCACAGAGGGCTTGGGTGACAATCAAGAAGGCTGGAGGGCACACAGAGGAGGAGAATATGGGTGGGGAAGTGCAGAGGATACACAGTGGTGTAGTGGAGGAACCTGTTACGCCTGGGGGGAGGGTCCCCAGGAGGGATGGCAGGGTGTCACCCAAGGGTCTGACTCCTGAAGAGTTACAGGACAGACAGGCAGAGAGGGAGTTCCAATGGGAGATGAAAAAGCTCAATTGGGAGTTGGAAGAAAGGAGGAGAAACTTAGAGATTAAAAAAATGATTTATGCTTACGAGCTTAAATTGAAAGAGCTGGAAGTCATGAGGGCTGAGTCCAGCTGGAATGGTGGCAGCAACAATTGTATATCCAGTGATGCTGCAGAAGTGCACATGCCCAGAGAGGTGGTGCCCTACTTGAAGGAGGGAGTTAACACACGCCAGGAGGTTCAGGGGTATGAGGTAGCTCCAGTGATGCACAGGGTTCCTGAGGTGGATTGGGGAACTGGCATGGGGAGTCATATTCCTACTGGTGGGAGGGACACTCTACTGACTCTAGTTGAGAGTGACAGGGAGAGGGGTTCCCCCCAGGTAGAAGTCCTGGTTATGGAGTGTGAAGACATCCCAGAAGAGTGTGGGTTGAGTGTCAGGGACAGTCAGGTACTGTCTCACCAGTCTCAGGAGGGTGATGTGGGGTGCTTTGTCAAAGCAGAGTCACTGGATGGTTGGGTGAAGGGTACTTTGGTTAATTCATGTGAGGGGCTGAGTGATGTAATTGCTGGAGAGCATATGTCTAGTCCTTATTTTCCAGAGCTATGCCAACACCAGGTGGAGTGTGAGTTCTCTGACCCCAGGGAGCTTACAATGGAGGCAGACTTCTGGGTGAGTACCAGAGAGTCTGAAGAGGCATTTGGGGGTGCTCCTGAGAGGAGTGGTCTAGGTAGTTCCCAACCAGGTGAGGTAGGGAAGGATTGTAGTGTCCCAGGTAGGTCCCAGTGTAGTGGGATGGGTGAGGGACCCCATGTCCAGTCTCAGAGGAGAGGGAATGGGGATGGGTTGAGGCCCAAGGTGCCCGAGATCCGGTCCCAGGTCCTGGAGGGTTCCCTGCGGGAACACCAGGAGGGGAGCCTAGCCTGTACCATAGGGCCATCTGTTGAGGGAGACCCCACAGTGTCAGGAGAACTTGGGGGGGCGGCTGTAGCCAGCGTCCCACCAGTTCTGGTGTCTGGCAGTACCACTCCTAGTGAGGGGGTGCAGAAGTCCAGACAGAGGGTTGAGAGGGGGTTGCGGACCCCAGTGGAGAACCTGGAGGGTCAGGGGTCAGCTCTGAGAGCAGAGCCCCCCATGAATGACCTTGGTGAGACCATTTTTGGGCTGGGGGGAATCCAGACTCTGTCACATGGGCAGAGGTCAGGAGACCTGCGCCAGCCAGACTCTTGTGTGGCCCTTCGGGACAGTGTGTCCCTTGAGGGGGGTAAGTGTGCCCCCCTGGAAGTCCTGGTGTGCCAGGCAATGGTTCAACCGCAGGGTGGTGACTCTGGGTTGAATAATCAGGTTCAGGGGATAAACTCTGACCTGATGGGGGGTAAGTGTGCTCCCCAGGAAGTCCTGGTGTGCCAGGCAGTGGTTCAACCGCAGGGTGGTGACCCTGGGTTGGATGACCAGGTTCAGAGGGTAAACTCTGACCTGGTAGGGGGTAGGTATGCCCCCCAAGAAGTCCTGGTTTGCCAGGCAGTGATCCAGTCTGTGGGTACAGGCCCTGGATTGGGAGGCCAGGTTAAGGGTGTCCCCCCTGACCTGGAGGAAGGGGCTACTGCTAACAGTGCCCCTACCATGTTGTCTTCTGGGGGGGCCGCTCCTAGTTGGGTGGTTCAGGACCCCAGAAGAGAGGGCAGGGGGAGGGAAGCCTCACCCCTGGCCCTGGTCCAACCTGAAGGTACAGACCCCAGGTTGGAGGATCAGTTGCAGGTTAACATCCCTGCACTGATGGAAGAATTGTGCAGGACTGCTTCTACAAGCACCCTGACAGTTTTTGACTCTGGGGGTGCCGCTTCTGCAGGGAGGGTACAGAGCCCCAGAGGGGAGGACCAGGGTCAGGTTGTCATCCCTGACCTGGTGGAAGAGAGAGTGGTCAAAGGGTGCCAGGCACCTGGGGCTACCACCCCCCACTCTCCACAGTCACAGTGGTTAGAGAGGCCTGAGGTCGGGCTCTTATCCCTGACAGTTGTCTGGGGCCACTGTGGCTTGCTGTCCTGGTGGACAGAGTTGCCCCTGGGGGGGGAAGGACGAGAGTCACACCCCAGGGGTGGAGTGGGCAACACCATTGTGTTGGCCCTGGTGGTACTATCTGCCCATTGCAATACATCTGTGAGCAAAGTAAAGTTAGGTGTTGCACAGATGGTGTCTGTAGATGTGGAGAAGGGTTCCCCATGGGTTAGCTTAGTGGGCCCTGAGAGTATGGACAGAGGGATCCAACTGGAGTCAGGAAGGCGTAGAACTGGAACATGCCCCTGCTGTTGTGGGCCTGGGTCCTTGTTCTATCGCCCCAATCAGGGAAGTACATCAAGGTATTGATTGTTCTCCCCTGGCTTTAGGCTGGTAGGGGGTCGTGTTGGACTTTTGCTTTTGCAGGGTCATCCCCAGACTTTTTTTGCCTCCTGCCTCCTATATTTTTCTGACATGTTGCTGTTGGCTTTTCAACTCTGAGCACTTTGCCACTGCTAACCAGTGCTAAAGTGCATATGCTCTCCTGTTTAAATTGTATGTAAGTGGTTTATCCATGATTGGCATATTTGATTTACTAGTAAGTCCCTAGTAAGGTGCACTAGAGGTGCCAGGGCCTGTAAATCAAATGCTACTAGTGGGCCTGCAGCACTGGTTGTGCCACCCACATAAGTAGCTCTGTAATCATGTCTCAGACCTGCCACTGCAGTGTCTGTATGTGTATTTTTACACTGTAAATTCGACTTGGCAAGTGTACCCACTTGCCAGGCCTAAACCTTCCCTTTTCTTACATGTAAGGCACCCCTAAGGTAGGCCCTAGGTAGCCCCAAGGGCAGGGTGCAGTGTATGGATAAGGTAGGACATATAGTAATGTGGTTTATATGTCCTGACAGTGAAATACTGCCAATTTCGTTTTCACTGTTGCAAGGTCTGTCTCTCTCTCATAGGATAATATGGGGGCTACCTTTAAATATGATTAAAGTGTAGATTCCCCTAGAGAGTAGATGGACATGTGGAGTTTGGGATCCCTGAACTCACAATTTAAAAATACATCTTTTAGTAAAGTTGATTTTAAGATTGTGCGTTTGAAAATGCCACTTTTAGAAAGTGAGCATTTTCTTGCTTAAACCATTCTGTGACTCTGCCTTGTTTGTGGATTCCCTGTCTGGGTCAGTTGACAGTTGGGTTGTTTTTCACCTCACCCCAGACAGTGACACAAAGGGAGCTGGGGTGTGATCTGCATTCCTGATTAGCCATCTCTGCTAGGAGGGAGGGGTGGAGTGGTCACTCTCATCTGAAAGGACTGTGCCTGCCTCTGACAATGCTGTCTCCAGCCCCCTGGTGTGTGTCTGAGGCCTTGCCTGGGCAAGGCAGGATCTCACAAAAAGGTGTGAGTCCCCTTTGAAGAAAGGTGACTTCAAAGACTAAAATGGGTATAAGAAGGGCACCCAAACTTACAAACTTTAGAAACACTTCTGGAATCAAGGGGAACCTCTGCCTGGAGAAGAGCTGATCGCTGAGGAACAAGTGCTGCCCTGCCTGTGACTGTGCTTTGTGGAGCTTTCCTGCAGTGCTGCTTCTGCCTGAGTAAGAGGGCAAAGACTGGACTTTGTGTGCCTTCCATCTTGAAGAAGAAATCTCCAAGGGCTTGATGTAGAGCTTGCCTCCTGTTGTTGAAGTCTCAGGGATAGCAAAGACTTCTTCCTGCCAGCACCTGGAGTCTCTGGAGAGACCCCTACTCTGCTCTGTGGTGCCCTTCCAGTTCCTGGGACCCTGAAAGGAGAGGCTGGCAGCCTAAGGACAAAAATACACGCACCGAGCGCCGTGCGGAGAAAAGATCGACGCGAATTCGATCGCGGCTGAGAAAACGACGCAACGCCGGCTCCGCAGCTGAGAAACGACGCCGCAGGAAACGCGACCGAAGAATCGACGCCCGGAGCAGGAGAAACGACGCGCAGCATCGCTGACGAAGGCTGAGAGATCGCAACCAGCGCCGCGGGACTTTCGGACCGTCGCGTGGCTGGCTTTTTCGACGCGCCTCGCCGTGCCGAGCTGTTTTCGACGCATATACCCGTGCAGGGTTATTTCCGACGCACACCGCCCGTGCGGGGTTATTTTTGCCGCAAACCAGGTACATTTACACGCTAGCAGCGCTAGTGTGTTGTTACAACTACCTAAAGACTCTTTTTATTTTAAACCTTTAAAAAATCATAACTTGACTTGTGTATGTTGGATTTTTGTCGTTTTGGTCTTGTTTTGTCCAGATAAATATTTCCTATTTTTCTAAACTGGTGTTGTGTCATTTTGTAGTGTTTTCATTAAGTTACTGTGTGTGTTGGTACAAATACTTTACGCCCAGCACTCTGAGGTTAAGCCTACTGCTCTGCCAAGCTACCAAGGGGGTAAGCAGGGGTTAGCTGAGGGTGATTCTCTTTTATCCTAACTAGAGTGAGGGTCCTTGCTTGAACAGGGGGTAACCTGACTGTCAACCAAAGACCCCATTTCTAACAATATCTATATAGAAGCAATAAAAGAACCACCAAGGATTATACTAAAGAATCATACCTCATTAAAGACTGTAAGTTATTTGATCTGTGTCACAATATGGTCGTCTTGTAATATTCGGTGTAGAACTTGCTTATCCCATGTATGGATATATCAATATATATTTGAACGGTACACCTTGGTAATGAATCAAGGTTTGTACCAGGACCATGATAAGTCCAACTGAGAAAAAAAAATAATCAAAAGAAAAGCTCAGTGCCTTATACTAGTAAGATGAGTAATGAAAATAGTAACATCATATACAGTACGATCTAGAGGTGAGTGATATGTCCTTCTATATCTAGAGAAAAGGTATGTGTGTTCATACTACAAAAACATCCATCTCCTGATATGGTGGTAAGAATAAAATAGACAATATGCACTATTAGGATTTGATCTTCAAATGCAGCATAGCATATTGGTCCTATCTCCCTCCTAGGGAATATTCAAAACAAATTGCCAAAGTGGAGAAAATAAATATATAGAGCTTGAAATTAAATCACCCGCACATGGAGTGTCCATTATGTTGTTGCCACACAACTCTGACTAACAACGGTAAGGCCTTTAGAAAAACATGTACACTGCATATTTATAAATGCGGTAAAATATGGAGGCATTGAGCTTAATGTGTATCCTCTTATTTTGTCTTGCTGTCTGTAATACAGTCAAATCGTAAAGATTCAAGGAGTTTGTGACTTCCCATATTCGAAGAAACAAACTGTAATGTTATTCACGAGTCATATCTATTGAGAGAAATGCCAAGAATGTGTGTTGAAAACGTGGAGAGCGAGAAAAAAAAAGAGAAAAGCGAGCACAATACTGTGAGCATTCTTTTCCGTATTGTATTTGAGCAACTAGCACATCTTAAAGCCAAATATATTGGCCAGGGCGGCAGAGAAATAACGGTTGGTTTATCAAGACACGTAATGTCTAGTGTTAGTTAAACATTAGAGAATATTGTTAAAGATTTAGGTAAAGCGGACATGGATTCCTACCAGTCGTGTGTTCGATCCCGTTTCTTGTTTGTAGTGGTCAGAAACGCTCATGCTGGTTTGAACCAGTTTTATAGTTTCACGAGCGATGGAAATGGAAAAGGGACAAATAAATTACCGATCTTGGTGGCGGCCATCTTAGAATGGACATAAAGCACCATAGATAAATGGAAATCAATGGTAGTAAGTGTCTCAATATAACAACTTACTAAAAGATGTGGTGTATAGATTGTGTAAAAAACTAACAGTGAGAGCGTGAAAAAGTAGAAATGAAGAGAGATACTGAATTGTGACCCACATGCTTATGTGTTGGGGAGTATAAATCCTAGTCTGAGGGTAATTGTTGATGGCCAGAACTTAAACCCATACATTGTTACAATGTTATCCACATACAACATACTGTTACTCAATACTATGTACATATATTTATTAGCAATGCATAATGTCGCAAATCATTATGAAGCATCCTCTTTGAAAATATCATATCTTAACTCCGCATATTTGCTAACATAGTATTGCATATGTTGTTATTATGAAAACTATCAAGTAACAATTACAAAAAAACATGTAAATCTTTTTCCTTGTTTAGTCTCTCCTCCACTGCCCGCAGCTTAATTATCCATTTACTTTCCAGTTGTCTAAGTAATAGTGTTTTGTTGCCACCCCTTGCACAGCCACCTAGCGTGGCAATACCATGTGTTTTAATGTGATGTAAGTCCCGCTGTGTGTGTACAGAATTAAAATGTAGAGCAAACGGATAGTCTTTGTTGTTGTTTTTGATTGCTCGAAAGTGTTCCTGTAGCCTTTCCTTGTAGGGTCTGATGGTGCTCCCTACATATATATGATTACAAACGCATATCAGACAATACACCACATATTTGGTGTTGCAGTTTATGAAATGTTTGATATGATGCGTAACACCCGTATTGTAACAAAATGTTTTAATTTTGTCAATAGTGTATTGACAAATGATACATTGGCCACATTTGTAGAAACCAAGAGGTAGTTTAGGAATCCAGTCATTGTTAGTGCGACCAGGTAAGAAGCTATGACACAACTGATCTCTTAGTGTGCGTCCCCGACTGTATATGACATTGGGTCTATCATTGAGACCACTTTTCAAGGTGTTGTCAGCCAATAATAGTGGCCAGTTCCTTTTTAGAATTTTTAACACGTCTGAACTGATAGTGCTGTAGGGGGTAATTAAACTCAGTGCCTTATTCTCTTTGGTTAGTCTCTTAGGTCTTGCATTGGTTAAGAGTGTAGTTCTATCTATAATGCGAATTCTTCTATCTATTTTGTCCCATAGCTTTTCCGAATAGCCCCTGTTTAGAAATCGCTGTTTTAGTAAGTCAAGTTGGTTGGTAAATTCATGTTCATCATAGCAATTGCGTCTTATCCTTATTGCTTCCCCAAAGGGGATGGCTCTTATTTGGGAAGACGGATGGGCACTAGAGGCATGTAGAATGGAATTGGTCGCTGTGGGTTTTCTAAACAGTTTACTGCAAAGGATGTCATTCTGTACATAGATAGTAAGATCTAGAAAGTCTATACTGACTGGGCTGTGTTGACTGGTGAATTGTATATTGAAATCTTTAGCGTTGAGATGACTAATGAACTGATCCAATGTTGCATGATCTCCGGACCAGAACAGTAAAACGTCATCTATGTATCGTCCCCAGTAGATTATGTGTTGTGTGAATTCCGGTGCGCAATTGCGCCAAATGTGTTGTTGCTCATAGTATCCCATGTAAAGGTTGGCAAAAGAGGGCGAAAATTTAGCCCCCATTGCCACTCCTTGCGTCTGTTGATACCATGCACCTTCATGTAGGAAGACGTTGTTATTCATGACTAGACGTATAAGAGCAAGTAGCATATCTGAGTGTCGCAGATACGTGGCCTCCCTTTTGTCCAAAAAATGTCTTATGGCAATTATGCCTGATTTTTTGGGTATGCATGTGTATAGAGATCTCACATCCAGGGTGACTAAAAGATGTCCCTCTGTCCATTGGTAATCAGAAATCAAAGAGAGTAGATGTTTGGTATCTCTAATGTATGAAGGGAGGTTTTGAACAATCGGTTGTAGGAATAAATCTATATATTCCGAAAGTCTCTCAGTCGGGGAGTTGATCCCTGAAATGATCGGTCTCCCAGGGGGGAAGTCAGCTGTTTTGTGAATCTTAGGTAGTATATAGATACAAGGGTAACTCGGTGTTGGATTAAATAGGTATTTGTACTCCAGATCCGTTAGCAGGTCCATATCCCTCCATGTAGACAGGTGATTTCTATATCCCTAACAATCCTTGGTATGGGATTGTTGGTTAGTCTACAATATGCTTCCTTGTTTTGTAGTTGCCTGTCGATCTCCGATACATAGCCTACCCGGTTCATGATAACAATATTACCTCCCTTGTCTGCTTCTTTTATTATGATGTCCATGTCTCGGACCAGATCATTAAGTGCCATACGCTCCCTAGTGGTGATGTTTTGCGGAATAGTTCTAAACTTATTCGTATGTTGTGATTCTAGTTGATGTAAATCCTTGGTTACCTGATTATAAAAGCGATCAATGGTACTATCTGTTGGTGATATCGGAACAAAGCGTGAAGTAGGTTTGAGTCCACTCAGACAAGTGTCTGCATTGTCCCACCCTAGATCTGTTAAAATCTCATCATGAGTTGGTGCATCATTGGTATCGTCTAAGGATAGTAATGTGTGTGTATCCTTGATGTCTTTAATACGTAGTGGGCAAGGTATTGTGTCACTGCCAGTATCGCTGATCTTTTTTTGTTTGTCACTAAAGTGTTTGAAAAGTTTGCACTTGAGCACAAACTTAAAGAGATTGATGAGTACCTCTGTGTAGTCCGGTGCTAATGTGGGTACAAACCCTAGTCCCTTATTCAAAATGCTTAGTTGATGTATATCTAAGGCTTTGTCTGATAAGTTTATCACACATAGGTCATTAGAGTGAGAGGTGATCCCCGTCCGTTGTGATCTAGTTCTTGGTGTTGCGTGTGGTCGATCTTGTGGATACTCCTGCTTTCGATGTGTTTGCTTCCCTTGTTTTGTCTTTTACCTCTCCTAGTTCTTTTTGGTAGGTACCTGGTCCTGTTCCGGTGGCTTTCTGTCCTTTGCGGAACCTCTCTAATTCTAATAAAAAAGGTGACTTTGTGGAACCCGTATCTGTGTTGCTACGTATAGAGCTGCTGGAGTCCTCACTGTTGAGACTGGAACAGCTGGACATGTCTGTGTTGCTAGTTCTAACGCTCGAGACTACAGGGGACTGTGTCCTACTATTCATGTTGCCAAGCCTTTCTAAGTTGGTGTTATCAAATTTATGTGAATAAGTAAAGACTCTCCCTGTTGCATAATCAATTGCATCCCTCTTCAATTTGCTCATCTTCCTCTCTCTCACATACTCCTGGTGTCCCTGAAGGACTTCTCTTAAGATACCATAGTTTTTGTTGATAGCTTCTGACAGGTTGGTGTCCTGAATCTCTTTTTCTAATTCACTGATTTCTAAAAGTAGTTTCTCCCTTTTCTCATCTGCATCTCTAATGAGAATGTCCATAATACCATAGGAGGATGTAATCAATAATTGTTCCCACTCCTGTAAAAGTGTTGGGTTTAGATCGCCAAAAGATGGGAAGAGCACTACCCTTAAACCTCTCGGTATTTGTTTATTCTGTAAATATTTTTGTAGAATGGTAGAGTCCCACCATCTAGATAATTCTTGCTTTTTTAATCTTTCTAATCTAATAAATTTGGTCCTCAACCCCTCATTTTTGGTGTTTGTATTCGAGCTGGTGCTACTAGATGCACCTGCGACTGTGTCAGTTCTAAAGAGTTCCTCCAGTAGAGCTTCCCTATTGTCATCAAAACTAGACATATTGGAACATATAGATATAATCAAAGCAATTGATAATACTAGACTGATATAGTGCAGATAATGTGACTATCCCAGCGGAGTAGTGCGTCTCCCTACACAATTCGTAAACATAGAGATAGCCAGTGACTGTGTACTAAGATGGTGCGCACTTCCAAAAAATGTTTTTCTTTGCTGGTATTAAAATCCAAAAAAGTACATATTATTGACAGTTAGACATATTTAATATACGGAGTGCCAGAGTGGCTCCACACCCAGCCACAAAGTGTGTAGATTGTGATCCCGAAGGTCCACAATGAGTGAATTAGGTTGAAAGAACCACAGCACATCCAAGCATTCCAAATGTAAGTCCTTTATTCTTCTTGGGTATTCAATGAAAACAGCAAACGTTGTACCAATCCATGTATATACAGCCGACACGTGTTTCGTCGTAAAAACGACTTTTTCAAGGCTGTGAAACAATATCCAAAACATATCATGGTCAGCCAATAGTTCCAATGTCTAGTGTAAGATCTTTGCCATCACCCAAAAAAGTTTGTAACCCTCCTTTTGTGTTAGGTGGGTTAGCAAATAACCGATCGGTGCTCGCCTAGATTGCTAGAGAAAGGAATAATAGGCATGCTGAATGGATATAGCCCATAGATAAGAATTTTAGGAGTGAGTTGTTGTGTCACCCAGTGTACAAGATTACAAAAATGCATATCAGTGACCCTAGTGGCAAACAAACGAGAGGAAGAGAGAAGATATCTATATAGAAGCAATAAAAGAACCACCAAGGATTATACTAAAGAATCATACCTCATTAAAGACTGTAAGTTATTTGATCTGTGTCACAATATGGTTGTCTTGTAATATTCGGTGTAGAAGTTGCTTATCACATGTATGGATATATCAATATATATTTGATGGTACATCTTGGTAATGAATCAAGGTTTGTACCAGGACCATGATAAGTCCAACTGAGAAAAAAAAATAGTCAAAAGAAAAGTTCAGTGCCTTATACTAGTAAGATGAGTAATGAAAATAGTGACAGCATATACAGTAACGATCTAGAGGTGAGTGATATGTCCTTCTATATCTAGAGAAAAGGTATGTGTGTTCATACTACAAAAACATCCATCTCCTGATATGGTGGTAGGAATAATATAGATAATATGCACTATTAGGATTTGATCTTCAAATGCAGCATAGCATATTGGTCCTATCTCCCTCCTAGGGAATATTCAAAACAAATTGCCAAAGTGGAGAAAATAAATATATAGAGCTTGAAATTAAATCACCCGCACATGGAGTGTCCATTATGTTGTTGCCACACAACTCTGACTAACAACGGTAAAGCCTTTAGAAAAACATGTACACCACATATTTATAAATGCGGTAAAATATGGAGACATTGAGCTTAATGTGTATCCTCTTATTTTGTCTTCCTATCTGCAATACAGTCAAATCGTAAAGATTCAAGGAGTTTGTGACTTCCCATATTCGAAGAAACAAACGGTAATGTTATTCACGAGTCATATCTATTTAGAGAAATGCCAAGAACGTGTGTTGAAAACGTGGAAAGAGAGAAAAAAAAAAGAGAAAAGCGAGTGACAATACTGTGAGCATTCTTTTCCGTATTGTATTTAAGCAACTAGCACATCTTAAAGCCAAATATATTGGCCAGGGCGGCAGAGAAATAAAGGGTTGGTTTATCAAGACACGTAATGTCTAGCGTTAGTTAAACAATAGAGAATATTGTTAAAGATTTAGGTAAAGCGGACATGGATTCCTACCAGTCGTGTGTTCGATCCAGTTTCTCTAGCAATCTAGGCGAGCACTGATCGGTTATTTGCTAACCCACCTAACACAAAAGGAGGGGTAAAAAAAATTTGGGTGATGGCAAAGATCGTACACTAGACATTGGAACTATTGGCTGACCATGATATGTTTTGGATATTGTTTCACAGCCTTGAAAAAGTCGTTTTTACGACGAAACACGTGTCGGCTGTATATACATGGATTGGTACAACGTTTGCTGTTTTCATTGAATACCCAAGAAGAATAAAGGACTTACATTTGGAATGCTTGGATGTGCTGTGGTACTTTGTAACTATAAGTGGTATTGTATGAGCTTTGCATGTTTCCTAGTTCAGCCAAAGCTGCTCTGCTATAGCTACATCTATCAGCCTAAGCTGCTTGAACACTACTACATTTCACTGATAAGGGATAACTGGACTTGGTGTAAGGTGTAAGTACCCAAGGTACCCACTACAAACCAGGACAGCCTCCTACATTAATGGTGCAGCGGTGGGATAAGTACTTTCAATTGCTTCACCACTTTGCCACAGGTACTTTTCACAAGAAAAACTCGCTCCAATACTTAGAGCATACATATTACATACCTAGAAGTATTTTTCTAACTTTCTAAAAAGTTCTTTAAACTTTGCAAAAGTTTTACAAAGTTCTTAAAAGCTTTCTTATTTTCTCTAAAAACGTAGCTCTGTTAGTCTGCCAACTTTTTACTCACTTTCCTAAACTTTTTCTCTTTCAATATGTCTTCTGTAGAAGCTACCCCTAGGGTTGTAAAAACTACCTATGGGAATTTAAACTTTAAAAGTTTTAGGGGTCTTTGTACTGAAAGACGGTTAGGGATTGGGAAGAACCCCAATAAGGAGTTCCTCTTAAATCTTCTCCTCCAAGATGACCAGGGGCTCAGCACTGGTCTAGATCAGACTGAGGGGGGTAGAGGAAAATTCCCACCAGGCAGGCTCAGAGAAGCAAACTGATAATCCTGGGGAGGGTCCTTCCACTGATCTATCTGTTAACAGACCACTTAGTACAACTGGGAGTGGGAAGGGTTCACAAACTAGTAAGGCTCCCTTCACACCTAGAGGCCACGTCACTAGGGTGGCACCAGTTAGGGATAGATCAGCCTCTGCACAGTCCCATGTTATTTCTGTCTCAGAAGCATCCCACACTTCTAACCCTGAGGACCAGTCCCTAGATAGGGAACTCAGAACGCTGCGGTTAGAGGAGGCCAGACTGAGGCTACAGCAGCAACAGTTGGCCTTAGACAGGGAATCCCTGGCTGTGGAAATGGAAAGGCAGGGCTTGGGGTTAGTTCCCCAAGGTGGCAGGAGCAGGTACAGAAATTCAAATGTTAGGGAACTCTCATTTGACTCCAGGAATCTGCATAAAGTTGTCCTTCCTTACAAGGATGGAGATGACATATACAAGTGGGTTGCTGCACTTGAGAGGGCCTGTAAAGTTCAGAGGGTCCCTCGTGTTCAGTGGGCTGCTATCCTGTGGCTATCCTTTTCTGTCAAGGGGAGAGACAGACTCCTTATTGTCAGACAGGATGATGCAGATAACTACCAAATTATTTAAAGTGCACTCTTAGATAGTCTGTGCTTAACCACTGAACAATACAGGATAATGTTCAGAGAGACCAGAAAGGAGTCATCACAGGATTGGACAGACTTTGTAGACTGTTCAGTAAAGGCCCTTGAAGGTTGGTTAAATGTCAGTAAGGTGACTGACTTTGAAAGCCTGTATAACTTAATTCTGAGAGAGCATATATTGAATAATTGTGTGTCTGACTTGTTGCATCAGTATCTTGTGGACTCAGATCTGACCTCTCCCCAAGAATTGGGAAAGAAGGCAGACAAATGGGTCAGAACAAGGGTGAACAGAAAAAGTCATACAGGGGGTAACAAGGACAGCAAGAAGAAGGATGGTAAGTTTCATGAGAAGGGTGGGGACAAAGATAACAAAATCTTGTGAGCCTTCATCAGGCCCATAAAAAGCCTCTGGTGGAGGTGGATACAAACCCTCTTCTCACAATCAGAAAAGGCCATGATGTTATCTCTGTAAAGCCAAAAGTCATTGGGAAAGTGACCCCCACATGTCCAAAAAGAAACACCAAACCTTCCACTACCACAACCCCTACTGCAAACACTAGTGCCTCTAGTAATAGCAGTGGTGGTGGGAAGAGCACTACTAATAGCCAATCAAAGGGTGTAGCTGGGCTCACCATTGTTAATGTAGTTGGGGTTGGTCAAGTTAGGGAGATCACTGAGGCTGTTTTAGTCTCTGATGGTGGCATTGACCTCACCACTTTGGTTGCTTGTCCCCTTAATATGGATAAGTGTAAGCAACTACCCCTGATTAATGGTGTTCAGGTTGAGGCCTACAGGGGCACAGGTGCCAGTGCCACATTGATGATGGAAAAACTGGTTGCCCCTGAGCAGCATCTACTTGGTCATCAGTACCAAGTGACAGACGCCAATAGCAACACTGTTAGCCACCCCATGGCTGTTGTGAATCTCAACTCGGGGGGGGTTCTGGTCCAAAGAAAGTTGTGGTAGCCACTGACTTACATGTAGAATGTCAATGATTTGGAGACTTCAGCTTGGGCCGAAGTGCAGTTGGAGGCCCATGCAGCAATGCTGGGCATTCCTGGGCATATCTTTGCTCTTACCAGGGCTCAGGCCAAGAAGCAAAAAGGACAGGGAAACTTGGATCCTGGAATAATGGACCAAGTGCTCCCAAAAACTAGGGGTAAGAAGGGCAAACCCTTGTCCACAATCCCTCCCTACACAGATGATGCCCCTTTTCAGGAAGAGGAATCCTCTACCTGTGCAGAACCTACACCAGAGGAGCTGGAAGCTGAAACAGCTGAGCTTTTGGATGCAGGGGGGCCTACCAGGGAAGAGTTGAGTGCGGCACAGCAAACCTGTCCCACACTGGAGGGTCTCAGATAGCAAGCTGTCAAACAGCAGAATGGGGATGTCAATGACAGCCACAGAGTTTACTGGGAGAATAATCTCCTCTATACCGAAGCAAGGAACCCTAACCTGGTGCCACCAGGAGACTGGTCATCCCCTTCAGTACAGGGAATTCCTCCTAACTCTTGCTCATGGTATTCCCTTGGCTGGGCATTTAGGCCAAAGTAAAACATGGGACAGACTTGTTCCACATTTTCACTAGCCCTATATGTCAGAAGACACAAAGGAGTCTTGTCATTCCTGTGTCACATGCCAAGCCAGTGGCAAGACTGGTGGCACCCCAAAGGTCCCCTTAATTCCACTGCCAGTGGTTCGGGTGCCCTTTGAAAGGGTAGGGGTTAATATTGTTGCCCCCCTTGACCCTCCAACAGCTTCAGGCAATAGATTCATCCTTGTGGTGGTGGATCATGCCACAAGGTATCCAGAATCTATCCCTTAAACGACCACTACAACACCTGCAGTGGCAAAGGCCCTCCTGGGAATCTTTTCCAGGGTGTGTTTCCCTAAAGAAGTTGTATCAGACAGAGGTAGTAGCTTCATGTCTGCATACCTCAAAGCAACGTGGAAGGAGTGTGGTGTTACCTGCAAGTTCACCACCCCTTTTCATCCACAAACTAATAGATTGGTTGAAAGGTTTATTAAAACTCTCAAAGGCTTGATCATGTGACTCTCTGAAAAACTCAGAAGGAGATGGGATGTCCTCTTACCATGCCTCCTTTTCGCCTACAGGGAGGTACCCCAAAAAGGAGTGGGCTACAGCCCCTTTGAACTCCTATTTGGTCACCCTGTCAGGGGTCCCCTTGCTCTTGTTAAGGAGGATTGGGAACAACCTTTAAACCTCCAAAGCAAGACTTGTGGACTATGTGCTTGGCCTAAGATCTAGAATGGCTGAGTACATGAAAAAGGACACTTAAAACCTGCAGGGCTGCCAAGAGCTCCAAAAGCAATGGCATGGCGAGAAGGCTGTCCTGACAGAGCACCACCCAGGACAGAAGTTGTGGGTATTGGAGCCTGTGGCACCAAGAGCACTCCAGGACAAATGGAGTGGACCCCATCTCATTGTGGAAAAGAAAGGTGAGGTCACCTACCTGGTGGACCTGGGCACTGCCACAAGCCCCCTTAGGGTGCTTCATGTCAAACGCCTGAAACCTTACTATGACAGGGCTGACCTAGGCAGGAGGAAGAGCGTGACCCTCTCCCTTACCTCTTCTCCAACACTGAAGCTAATGGCTTAGTGGAAGGATTGGTTCTGGCAGAATGCCTTACTTCTGAGCAGAAGGAAGACTGCAAAAATCTCCTAGGACAGTTTTCTGACCTCTCTCTCTCATACCTGGTGCAACTACCTGGTGTGAACATACAATTGACACTGGAGACAGTTTACCTGTCAAATGTAAAATTTACAGGCAGCCTGACCATGTCAGAGATTGCATCAAAACAGAGGTTCAGAAAATGTTGGATCTAGGAGTTATTGAGCCCTCTGATAGCCCCTGGGCCAGCCCAGTGGTGCTTGTCCCCAAACCGCATAGCAAAGATGGAAAGAGAGAAATGCAGTTTTGTTTGGACTATAGGGGTCTTAATTCTGTAACCAAAACTGATGCTCACCCTATGCCCAGGGCAGATGAGCTAATAGATACACTGACATCTGCTAAGTATCTAAGCACCTTTGATTTGACTGCAGGATATTGGCAGATCAAATTGCAGAGGATACTAAACCAAAAACTGAATTTTCAACCTTAGGAGGGCATTATCAATTCATTGTTATGCCCTTTGGTTTCAAAAATGCACCTGCCACTTTTTAGAGGCTGGTGAATACAGTCCTCCAAGGTTTGGAAGCTTTCAGTGCAGCATACATATATGATATTGCTGTATTTAGCTCCACCTGGGATGACCACCTGAACTACCTCTGGAATGTTTTGGAGGCCCTGCAAAAGGCAGGCCTAAATATCAAGGCTTCAAAGTGCCAGATAGGGCAGGGGAAAGTGGTTTATCTGGGCCACCTGGTAGGTGGAGAACAGATTGAACAACTACAGGGGAATTTTCGGACCATTATGGACTGGGCTCCCCCTACTACACAGACCCAGGTCAGAGCCTTCTTAGGTCTCACTGGGTATTACAGGAGGTTCATTAAGAACTATGGCTCCATTGTTGTCCCTCTTAATGACCTCACCAGTAAGAAGATGCTTAAAAAGGTATTGTGGACAGCTAGCTGTCAGAAAGCTTTTAAGGAGCTTAAGCAGGGAATGTACTCTGCACCTGCCTTAAAGAACCCAAACTACTCCAAAAAAATCATTTTCCAAACAGATGCTTCTGAATTAGGGGTAGGGGCTGTACTGTCACAACTTAACTCAGAGGGCCAGAATCAACCTGCTGCTTTTATCAGCAGGAGGTTGACCCCCAGAGACCCACTTCATTGTTCAAACAGACCACAAACCTTTATTATGGCTTAAAGAAATGAAAGGTGAAAACCCTAAATTGTTAAAGTGGTCCATTTCCCTGCAGGGAACATTGTCCTGGGATTACCCACTCCGATGCAGAAGGACTCTCCAGATATTTCCAATTAGACAATGAAGACTCATCTGGGCAAGGTTAGCCTTATTGTCCCTCGTGGGGGGGGGGGTTGTTGTTGTGTAGGAAAGTACCATCTCTCTTGGCATGTTACCCCCATTTTTACATGTATGTCAGTATGTTTTTGCCTGTCTCACTGGGATCCTGCTGGTCAGGACCCCAGTGCTCATAGTTTAAGGCCTAATGTGTGTGTGTGTGTGTGTTTTTACAGTGCTTAACTGTGTCACTAAGGCTCTGCTAATCAGAACCTCATTGCTTATGCTCTCTCTGCTTTTAAATTTGTCACTATAGGCTAGTGACTTCATTTACCAATTTCAATTGGCACATGGGACTCCCTTATAAGTCCCTTGTATATGGTACCTAGGTACCCAGGGCATTGGGGTTCCAGGAGATCCTCATGGGCTGCAGCTTTTGTTTTGCCACTGATAAGGAGCTCAGACAAACCCTTTCACAGGACTGCCACTGTAGCCTGTGTGAAATAGCGCGCACATTATTTCACAGCCATTTTCACTGCACTTAAGTAACTTATAAGTCACCTATATGTCTAACCTTCACTTGCTGAAGGTTCTGTGCAAAGTTACTAAGTGTGAGGGCACCCTTGCACTAGCAAAGGTGCCCCCATGTAGTTCAGGGCCATTTCCATGGTAACTCCGAACATGGCCATGTAACATGTCTAGGATCATGGAATTGTCACCCCAAAACCATTCTGGTATTGGGAGGACAATTACAAGCATCCCCGGGTCTCTAGCACAGTACCCGGGTACTGCCAAACTGCCTTTCCGGGGTTTCCACTGCAGCTGCTGCTGCTACCACCTCATAGGCAGGGTTCCGCCCTCCTGGGTTCTGAGCAGCCCGGGCCCAGGAAGGCAGAACAAAGCTTTTCCTTTGGGAGCAGGGTATTATACCCTCTTCCTTTGGAAATAGATGTAACAGGCTGGGGAGGGGTAGCCTACCCCAGCCTCTGGAAATGCTTTGAAGGGCACCGATGGTGCCCTCCTTGCATAAACCAGTCTACACCGGTTCAGGGACCCCTTCTCCCCTGCTCTGGCAGAAAACTGGACAAAGCAAAGGGGAGTCACCACTCTTCTGCCCATCACCACCCCAGGGGTGGTGCCCAGAGTTCCTCGAGTGTGTCCCAGACTTCAGCTATCTTGCTTTGCAAGGTGTGGGGGCACTCTGGAGGCCTCTGAGTGGCCAGTGCCAGCAGGTGACGTCGGAGACCCCTCCTGATAGGTCCATACCCGATAAGGTAGCCAATCCCCCTCTCAGGGCTATTCAGAGTCTCTCCTCTGGGTTCTCTTCAGATTCTGCTTGCTGGTTTCCTTCAGGAATCCTTTGCAACAACTTCAGACTCTTCTGACCTCGGACCAACCGCAGCCTGCTCCAAGAAATGCTGTAACTGCAACAAAATGTCTGCAAGAGACACTTTTCTTCAGCAAACTGCAGCTCCAAGTCAGCAACTGCAACAGTTTCCACGGTGTGCATGCTCTGGGGACTCCCTGTCTTCATCCTGCACCAGAAGAACTCCCCTGCTCCTAGCAAGCACCTTCCAAGGCGATGACCGGTACCCTGGGACTCCTCTCACGGTGACAAGTGCAGACATCATCAACATAGACTGTCCTGAGGTCCTGCTGATGCAATTTTGAGGAGGTAAGACCTTGCCTTCCCTGAGAACGAAGGTACCCCTTTGTATTGTGTCTTCTTCACCTCCTGAGGACTCTGTGCACTTTTTGCAAATGTCCTTCATGCACAGCCTGGACTAGGTCCCCAGCACTCCACCCTGTGACGCTCAACTCGCTGAGTTGTTCTTCGGCAGCATGGGACCTTCTTTTGTTGTGCTGCATCAACCGTGCTTTGCACCTCTTTTGAACCCAGATCCTGTGGCTTCTTGGGGTGCTGGCTGGCATCCTGACGGCCATCTAAAGCGCTGAGAGCCCCTTCTTCCTCCTCACGTAGAGTTGAGGCCCCAGGTCTCTCCTGGGTTCATCCAGCCCCATTTTGATGAAAAACACACTTTTCCCATAGCCAAGGCTTTTTTATGCCTTCAACACGAAATCTTGTCAGCAATGATCTTCACACCGTGGGACATCTTTTGCATCATTCAGTAACCCGGTGACATCCTCCTAGGGTGCATTTCTGCAATCTTCGACTAACCAGGGACTCTTCTTTTGCACCCTCTTCTGGGTTGGCAAGGGCTCCTGTCCTTCCTGGAACTTCTTTTGACTTCTGGACTTGTCCCCTTCCTTTGCAGGTCATCAGGTCCAATAATCCAGCAGTTGTTCTTTGCAGACTTGGATGGCTGCTGCAAAATCCCAAAAACGATGTGTAGTGTGTCCTAAGGAAACTTGTAGTACTTTACTCCTGCTTTTCTGGTCTCTGGGGTGGGGTAATTTACTTACCTTTACTGTATTCTCACTCTCTGAGTGATTCTTCACACACTACATTTGTGATTCACATTCTACTTTTTTAGTACATGGTTTGTGTTACCAATTGACCTTTTTTTCCATTGCATTCTATAGGATTTCCTACTGTTTGCTTTGTTCTATGACTATTTACTTGTCTAATTTTGGGGTTCTAGTGTATATATTGTGTATAATACTTACCTCCAGAAGGAGTATTGTCTCCACGATATTTTGGCACTGTGTCACCCAAATAAATACCTTTCATTTTGGTAACACTGAGTATTGTCTTTACTTGTGCATAAGTACTGTGTAACTACAAGTGGTATTGCATGAGCTTTGCATGTCTCCTAGTTCAGCCTAAGCTGCTCTGCTATAGCTACCTCTATTAGCCTAAGCTGCTAGAACACTACTCCATTCACTAACAAGGGATAACTGGACCTGGTGTAAGGTGTAAGTACCCAAGGTACCCACTACAAACCAGGCCAGCTGCCTACAGGCAGCACTTACCTGTTCCTTTGTACTGCTCCGGGAGGGAACGGGCTCCTTAGATGCTGCACTGCCGGCCTCTCCACGCCCCCTTACACCGCCATGCCTATAACTGCTTCATTATAGGCGTGGCGGTGTATGGACTGACATGGCGGTGAGGGTGGAGCAGCATCCACCCCCGCCACCGGCGCCTGCATGGAGCATGGTGGGCCTCACAGCCATTAATGGTGGTGAGGCTCCATGCGTCGGAATATGGCGGGATGCCTGACGCCGCCACTGGCGGTCTTCTGTCGACCATCAGCATAGTTGCCGGCGGTGCATCCAGCCATGCGCCTGGTTTTGACCGTCCTTATTATATCTAGTGCAATAGCGGTGGGGGCTCCTATTCCTTAATCATGGAGAGGTGCTGTTGTTGTACCTATTCCTAAAACGGGTGATAGATCCTTGCCCTGTAATACAGACCTATTAGTTTATTATCTTGCTTACAGAAAGCTTTTTGTCATTGTCTCTTGGGGAAGATTCAGGATCTGATGTCTGATTTCGACATACTTTGCTTATTCCAAGAAAGTTTTCTCAGGAAAATCTCTACTATGGACCACGTCTTCAGGTTTTTGCTTTTACATTGGAAAACAGTTTTAATTGGCAAAAAGATTCTTTATGTTGCTTTTGTAGATTTAAAATCAGCTCTTGATTTAGTACCTTATGTTAAATTGTGAAAAGTTATTTCTGATATGGCAATGCCTTCCCATATTCTCCCTCTACTAGCTTGTCTCCATAAGGGCAACTACGCACGTATCAGGTTGGGCAATCAGGGACAGCTAACTGATGAAATCCCAGTGTCAAGGGAAGTAAGACATGGTTGTGTCCTTGCTCCAACTTTATTTTTTTTAATATATCAATGATATTGCTCCCTTATTAGCACAGGTGGAGACGGATGCACCATCTTTAGAGGCACATAAAGTCCCTGTTCTGTTATTTGCGAATGACACTCTTTTGATCTCCAAGACCCCAAGAGGTTTACAGAAACTCCTGATGCATTTCAAGAAATTCTACTCTTCTCAGGACTGGAGATCAATACTTCTAAAACTAAATTGATGTCATTCAATCCCCATAAATCATTTAAAGGGAACATTGCACTTGGAGGCATTCCACTTGAGACAGTGAAATCTTTTAGTTACCTTGGTTTATAATCTCGGAGAATATGTTCTGGAAACCACACATTGCAAGGTGGCATTGAAACAAAAGTAGATTACTGGGGCCTTGATTAAGGAATTTGGGGGGTTATTCCAACTTTGGAGGAGGTGTTAATCCGTCCCAAAAGTGACGGAAAAGTGACGGATTTACCACCAGCCGTATTACGAGTCCATTATATCCTATGGAACTCGTAATACGGCTGGTGGTATATTCATCACTTTACCGTCACTTTTGGGACGGATTAACACTCCTCCAAAGTTAGAATAACCCCCTTGGTGGCTCATATACTAAACCTATTCAACCGGCACTTCAGGTCTATGAGGCCAAGGCCAGGAGTTCCACCCTCTATGGCGTGGAGCTCTGGGGTTATGTCAAAGTCCAACATCTATCTTTAATTGAAACTACTTTGTGAGGAAGCTTGTTTCTCTTCCCTTGAGCACTCAGTTGTTCCCTCATTTTAAGGATTTGGGTATCAAGGGAAAAGGCCACAAAGCTTGCTTGTGCACTCTTTTGTATTGGAGGCAGTTCTGGACCACTCCGGAGCTCGCTTCTTAGACCGCAGCTCTTCAGGTTGTGTTGGAAACCTATCACTTTTCTAGTGTTCCTTGGCTTACAAATATCAAAGAGTTATTATACTTGCTTGGTTTGTGTGAGTTTTGGGACCATCTAGCTGTTGCCTCATTTCCCTCGAAGTATGACTTAATGAAACCCTATTGGAGGGTGTTAGACTCCGAGGAGTAGCGTATCGCAATACGTTCTAAACATTCACATGATTTTGCTGATTGAAAAGATGCGTGCAAATATGAGGCATTCTGGGATATAATTTTGGCTCCTAAGGACAAGAAGCTTTACTTCCAGCTTTGTGTGGGGACCCTACCATTAAGATCGTTCACTGGCAACAGGTCATCTGAGGGAGTAACGGTCTGTCCAGCATGAAACGCCCCCACTGAAAATCTACCCCATGTTTTATTTACTTATCCTGTCTATACTGCGCCTCTCAGGAGCTGGCTCATTCCTGCCTGTAGATTACTAGGTGTTTGTAGTTATGCTGTCGCTCTTTGTATTCTCGGGTCAGATACCCATCAGGTATTTTGTAGGCCATGTGGCTTCTTAGAACTAAAATTTTATCTTCACTGACATGATACTGCCCTTTGTATGCAGAGTTATTATGTAATTGAAGGACGTTTGCATGGAGAGCATCATGGTCTTAGTTTTATTTTTGTACAAATGTATTTGTTAAAATTGTTTGTTTGGCCATATTGTAGTTATAATTTTATTTGTGCTGTATTGTACTTTTATGGCCTCAGAGACCGAAATGAAGTTTTAAGCTTTAAGAAAGTTAACATGTGAGAGATTCCTGCCTTTCCCTTGCTCACAGCACAGTGCAGCACAGGAACACAGCTTGCTGTACTGCACAGCATGACATTTTTAACCATATTGTCCCTTGTTGCCACTTAACCTGTAGGTCTGACTGGTCCTCAACCTCAGCACTGTGCTGTCCTTCCACTCCTGCCACCCACTCTGCTGGGATGACTGATGCCACCTGCTCCTCCAAGGCGTCTAGCATCTCCGGGTCCTCAGGTCCTCCTCCTCTGGTCCGCATAGCTGCTCTCTGGTTATTGGCAAGTTTCTCCTTGGTCTTACGTTTATAGCCATGCCCGTGCTTCTTGCGCTCTGGCACTGTCCTTTTAATTTGCCCTACATAGTTTATCTTCTCCACTATTGACTGGCAAATGGCTTCTTTCTTCCCTAATGGGGATTTTGAGGTGACAAATAGAACTTGTTCTTTCTTTGTCACCTCTATAATGAAAGGTTGGTTCTCCTCCTCACTGAAAATTACTCTTCCATCTTCTCCTGGGGGTCTGTCTGGACATCCTGGCTGTTGTTCGGGTTGTTATCTTGACTGCTGTTGCCTTCTCCATATATCCCTTTTGATGTGTAGGAAATATGTTATTTGCCAATGCATTGCTTTTGGGTGATTTTTGATGCATGATGCACTCCACTGTGCTGCAAAGGTGATTGCGGCACATGCTTTGCTTTACAACCCCCGAAGCAGCTTAGCATCAATTTAGCTGTAAATGTGTCACTTTTCTCTGTGCCATCCATCCCACTGATGCATCAATATTTTTGACGCACCTTGGGACCTCTTTCATTGTGCGCTGTACCAGAAATACAGCGCATCCAGGTCCCTTGGAACTGTTGTACAGTAGCACTTTTCTGACGGATCACTGCCTTGCTGCAGTGATGTGTCAGTTCTAATAAATGAGTCCCAGAATCTCTGTGGAGTTGGGACTTTGCATTTGACTAGTATTAAAGAGGCCCTTGCGGCATTCGAAAGTTGGTAAACACATGAGTTTGGATATTATGGAAGCTCAACAAAGGCATGTTACATCTTCTGCTCTCATCCCTGCCAACCAGATTGTTTATCAGAGAGTGTTAGCCCCCATTCAATGGGCGACAGGGGCTACTGGGTCCCAACTGTGGCAGATTACACCGTTTGCCACTGGCACCCTGGAGCCTATACTACAGTGGGTATGCAAAAAGAACCAGATATACCCTTTCAGCACTTGAATCTCAAGGAAGCAATAGTGAGCAGTCAGAGGCTTCTCAAGGAGGTAGTGTGGGCTCAAGAGCTCAGAACTCAAGAGCCAACCAACATACACAATACAATACCCTCCTGTAACACAACACCCCCTTTAATGCCACCTACCACTATGAGATTTGGTAATGTCTATAGTCACAACATGGACTGGATGTAGACATTAATTAGGCACTAGTGCAGTTCATTCTGGATTACCTCTTTGAGTAGATGTGTAAATTAGTTCAGTGGCTTTCAGTGACCCAAGTTCACCCGGGGGGGAGGGGTCTTAAATTTAAACAACAGATTAATCTGTGCACTGAAGCACATATTTATTTACTTTGTGGTGCAGGGCAGCGTAGCAAGTCATCTTGAGGTGCTGCACTGAATCATAGGGAAAGGGCAGGAATGTGCCATATTTATCCAATACGGTGCATTCACGTCCTTTCCCCCTGTGCTGGCAGCCTAGCACCAATGCGGGCACCCTTGCACCATAGGGCAAAGATGCCTGTGTTCCATATGGGATTGTTTTTGTGCAAGACGGAGCCCCTTCCTGCACAAAAACAATCCTGAGAGGCTTTTTCCTCTTTCTATGTGTTCTGAACAATGCAGCACACATAGAAAGAGGAAAAACTAGGAGAAATATATATGTTGCACCTCTCCTGTGGAAGCATCTTATTGGTGCATTCCAGGTTTACAAGATCTTGTAAATCTGGGACTGCATCGAAAAAGAAGAGGAAGTTGCGTGGAAACACTCAAGCAACACCCATGAAATGCATCCCTTTGAACAGAGTAATGCAATGCAACGATTTGCGCTGCCTTGCAGTACACTATATTTTTAGAGCCATTTAAAGCCATGCAAAGTGGCTTTGCATGGCTTGAAAAATATAACTTAGAGATTTGCGTCATGCATGTACTTTGTTATGTTGTACAAGCAGGGCTCAGCCCTCTTGTGAATATGCCCCTCAATCTCTTGCTGCATTGACAGCTAAGGCCTGCTTTTACATGCTTGGTGGAGATGTAGTTTAGGTTGCACTGGAAGGCACATTCTGTGCTGCCACTCCTGCAGTGATGGCATTGTTGATGTGGAGACTGCCGAGGCAAACTCTCTCAGAGCACTAGCTGTAGAGAAGGGGGGACCTGTCTTCAGTAGTTGTGTCCTCTTAGACCAGATTCAAACAAGCCAGTGCAGATGCTATTTGCGGCCTCCTGGTGGGGACTTCAGAGGGTGTGCATCTTCAGTAGCTGTGGCAGCTCGGTTGATCAGGCTTAGTTATCACCAACAAGGGATCTTCAGCTCTCATATCTTGCAGCAGCAGCACCAGCCTCTCAGGCACACAGATGGATGTAGGGCGACACCTTGATGCTTTGCTCTTGAATATCTTAGTGCAGCTCACAAAGGAACATGTATGAGAGACAGGAGGCCCCTCACTTGGTGCAGTTCACAATGGGAACCACTTAGAAGCCCAGGGGACCATTAGGAACACAGTTTGCTCCCTTTCCCAGTCAGCTTTCTCTGAGTGTGCCTCATGCGGAGAATAGGCTGGAATTATTTTCCTAGAAGTTTCCTCTTCCTCAGGGTGAGTTACTCTCCTTCTCTTTTTCAGAAGGCAGGTGGGCTACTGGGTGGTAGAGAGACTCAAAACTCTTTCAGCAAGAAGTACAGACTTCAGGTGATGTGGCAGTGACAATCTTTAATGTGTCAATTGCAGAAGGCTGGCCTGGCTTATAGTGGGTACCTAATGGTACTTACACCTTGTGTCAGGTCCAGTTATCCCTTGTTAGTAGATTAGTAGTGTTCTAGCAGCTTAGGCTGATAGAGGTAGCTATAGCAGAGCAGCTTAGGCTGAACTAGGAGACATGCAAAGCTCCTACTATAACACTTATATCATATATAGCACTATATCATAAGAAACACACTACTCAGAGTTACCAAAAATAAAGGTGCTTTATTTAAGTGACAATATGCCAAAAGTATCTCAGAGGATATACTCCCTTAGAAAGTAAGTAAAATACACAAAACATACACAGAAACCAAAATCAGGTAAGTAAACAGTTAGAAAAGTAGTGCAAACACTGTAGAATACAATAGGATGCAATAGGAAACAATAGGCCTAGGGGCAACACAAACCATATACTCCAAAAGTGGAATGCGAACCACGCATGTACCCCAGGCCTAGTGTAGTGTGTAGAGGGTCGCTGGGAGTGTAAGAAAACACTAAGGGTGTCCAAGATACCCCAACCCAAGACCCTGAAAAGTAGGAGTAAAGTTACCCTACTACCCCAGAAAGACAGTAAAGTGGAGATAGGTGATTCTGCAAGGACAACAACTGACTGCAAAGCACTAAAGACAGATTCCTGGAACTGAGGACCTGTAAAGGAAGGGGACCAAGCCCAAGAGTCACGCAAGTGTCCAGGGGGGGCAGGAGCCCACTAAACCCCAGATGAAGGTGCAAAAGGGCTGCATCCGGGTGGAAGAAGCTGAAGATTCTGCAACAACGGAAGGTGCCAGGAACTTCTCCTTTGGTCAGAAGATGTCCCCCGGCATGCTGGAGGATGCAACATTGTTTCCATGCAGAAAGACCACAAACAAACCATGCTAGCTGCAGGAGTCACGGTTGAAGAAAATGGGTGCTGCCCGGGCCCAGGAAGGACCAGGAGGTTGCCCCTTGGAGGAGGAGACAGAGGGGTTGTTCAGCAGCACAGAGAGCCCATGTTGAAGCAGGCAGCACCCGGAGAAGCACTTGAACAGGCGTTCAAGAAAAATTAGCATGGCGCTCATCTCAACACAACAAAGGAGGGTCTCACGAAGTCGGTGGTCAACTCTGTGAGTTGAGTAATGCAGGACGGAGGGCTGGGCACCTGGGATATGCTGTGCATGAAGGATTCCTTGCAAAAGTCCACAGAAGCCCTAGCAGCTGCAGATCATGCAGGACACAGGATTACTGTCTGGCGTGGGGAGGCAAGGACTTACCTCCACCACATTTGGACAGAAGGACCACTGGACTGTCGGGGTCACTTGGATCCAGCTCCTGAGTTCCAGGGACCAGGCTCGTCAAGATGAGAGGGGAGCCAGAGGACTCGTGATGCAGAAGTTTGGGTCCTGCGTTAGCAGGGGGAAGATTCCGTTGACCCATGGGAGATTTCTTCTTGGCTTCCAGTGCAGGGTGAAGGCAGACAGCCCTCAGAGCATGCACCACCAGGAAACAGTCAAGAAAGCCGGAAGGATTAGGCGCTACAATGTTGCTGGACATCGTCTTGCTACTTTGTTGCAGTTTTGCAGGTGTCCTGGAACTGTCAGCGGTCGATCCTTGGCAGAAGTTGAAGAGAGAGATGCAGAGGAACTCTGGTGAGCTCTTGCATTCGTTATCCAAAGAGAAACCCACAGGAGAGATCCTAAATATCCCACAGAGTAGGATTGGCCACCTAATCCAGATAAGCACCCATCAGGAGGGGTCTCTGACGTCACCTGCTGGCACTGGCCACTCAGAGGCCTCCATTGTGCCCTCACACCTCTGCATTCAAGATGGCAGAACTCTGGGACACACTGGAGGAGCTCTGGGTACCACCCCTGGGGTGGAGATGCACAGGGGAGTGGTCACTCCGCTTTCCTTTGTCCAGTTTTGCGCCAGAGCAGGGGCTGGGGGATCCCTGAACCTATGTAGACCGGCTTATGCAAGGAGGGCACCATCTGTGCCCTTCAAAGCATTTCCAGAGGCTGGTGTAGGCTACTCCTCCCCAGCCCACGTATTTCCAAAGAGAGAGGGTGTAACACCCTCTCTCAGAGGAAATCCTTTGTTCTGCCTTCCATGGACTGGGCTACCCAGACACCAGGAGGGCAGAAACCTGTCTGAGGGTTGGCAGCAGCGGTAGCTGTTGAGAAAACCCCAGAGAGCTAGTTTGGCAGTACCCGGGGTCCATGCTGGAACCCGGGGATGCATGGGATTGGCACCCCAATACCAGATTTGGTATGGGGGACAATTCCTTGATCTTAGACATGTTACATGGCCAAATTCGGAGTTACCATTGTGAAGCTACATATAGGTGTTTACCTATATGTAGTGCATGCGTGTAATGGTGTCCCCGCACTCACAAATTCCAGGGAAATTGCCCTGAACAATGTGGGGGCACCTTGGCTAGTGCCAGGGTGCCCTCACACTTAGGGCCAGATGTAGGTAAGTATAAATTTGCGACTTGAAATTTGCGAGCCATAGCGACTCGCAAATTGCAAGTCGCAAAACCAAATGCAGAAAGGTGTCTCAGACACCTTCTGCGACTCGCTATGGGGTCGCAAAGACCCACCTCATGAATATTAATGAGGTGGGTCGAAGATTGCGACCCCATAGCGAGTCCATGCACTCACAGGGATGGTGGCCTGCTGGAGACAGCAGACCTCCATGTCTGTGACTGGTTTTTTAATAAAGCTGTTTTTTTTTTTCTTTTTGCAGCCCGTTTTCCTTAAAGGAAAACGAGCTGCAAAAAGAAAAACTTCCGAAACCATTTGGTTTCGTTTTTTTCAGAGTAGGCAGTGGTCCATAGGACCACTGCCTGCTCTGAAAAAACATTTTTGAAGACATTCACATAGGGGAAGAGGTCCCATGGGAACCCCTTCCCTTTTGCGAATGAGTTACCACCCACTTCAAATGGATGGTAACTGCGAGTTGGTTTGCGACCGCATTCGCGGTCACAAAGCAACTCAGCATGGCGATGCGGTCGCAAATAGGAAGGGAACACCCCTTCCTATTTGCGAGTCGCAGCCTCAAATTGCGAGTCGGTACCGACTCGCAATTTGAGGTTGTGCATCGCGTTGGGCCTTTTGCACGTCGCAAACTGCGTTTTTCGTAGTTTGTGATGTGCAAAAGGCTTCCTACATCTGGCCCTTAGTAACTTTGCACCTAACCTTCACTAAGTGAGGGTTAGACATATAGGTGACTTATAAGTTAGTTAAGTGCAGCGTAAAATGGCTGTGAAATAACGTGGACGTTATTTCACTCAGGCTGCGGTGGCAGTCCTGTGTAAGAATTGTCTGAGCTCCCTGTGGGTGGCAAAAGAAATGCTGCATCCCATAGGGATCTCCTGGAACCCCAATACCCTGCATACCTAGGTACCATATACTAGGGAATTATAAGGGTATTCCAGTGTGCCAATTAGAATTGGTAAAAATGGTCACTAGCCTGCAGTGACAATTTTAAAAGCAGAGAGAGCATAAACACTGAGGTTCTGGTTAGCAGAGCCTCAGTGATATAGTTAGGCACCACACAAGGAACAGATATAGGCCACAAACTATGAGCACTGGGGTCATGGCTAGCAGGATCCCAGTGACACAGGCAAAAGCAAACTGACACATATGTAAAAATGGGGGTAACATGCCAGGCAAGATGGTACTTTGCTACATCAATTAGTTAAATTTGCTTCTTATACATAAACAAATAGTAGAAACATCAAACAATCTCATTTCAGAGTCAGTCAATTACTTAGGAAACATGTGACGGAAATCTGAGAGTTTCACAAGACATGCAAGTTTAGCTTAAAAACATGTAAAGCCATTAAAAAAGCTAATAATACTTAGAGTGCATGCGACCTTGACCAAGATGAGCCTGCACTTGCGCTCATTAAAAATAAAAATGGAAATTAAATCCATAAACTTGCAGAAACAGGCCAAGTTAATAGGAATACCAGTTGTCACAAAAGTTCAGAGCATTCTTGCAGGTGAAAATCTCAGATTTTAAAAACATCACTTCTTTAAAGCATGTCATGCTTGGAGAAATTCTGGGCAGCAGCAAGGTAGATGTAGTGTAGTTTCTTGCTTGTAGTTGCAAAGTCTACAAGGGCCAATCCTATAGTCTGATGCCCAACTGTTGCAAAATTCAGTGATCGGTCAGACAATCAGTCTTGCGTAGAGAATTTTGAGTCTCATTCCCCTACTGAGTGCAGCTTTCAAGCAGGACTGCTTCCATTCCTTCATAAGATTTTGCATTTGGGGTGGCGCAATGTGGGCCTGGGACTAGTTAGGGTCTGCTTGTCTCGATGGAGATTAGGCCTGTTTCATCAGGATTGATTTTAACCCTGAATACGGTATTAAGGTGGTGTTAGACTTTTCATCCTTGGTGTGGTCTCCCTTAACTTTTTGCCTCTGTTGCACAGGTTGTTGATGTGTGCTGGACTCAGATTTTGCTGTTTTTGTTACTCTGGGCACTTTACGACTGCTAACCAGTGCTAAAGTGCAAGTGCTTCTTTACAAAATGTGTATGTAATTAGTTTATCCATGATTGGCTTAGTTGATTTATTAGTAAGTCCCTAGTACAGTGCACTAGAGGTGCCCAGGGCCTGTAAATCAAATGCTACTAGTGGGCCTGCAGCACTGGTTGTACCACCCACATAAGTAGCTCTGTAATCATGTCTCAGACTTGCCACTGCAGTGTCTGTGTGTGCAGTTTTTAACTGTAAATTCGACTTGGCAAGTGTACCCACTTGCCAGGCCTAAACCTTCCCTTTTCTTACACGTCAGACACCCTTAAGGTAAGTCCTAGGTAGCCCCAAAGGCAGGGTGGAGTGTATGGTTAATATTGGACATATAGGGGGTCATTCCGACTCCCGCCGGCGGCGGTAACCGCACGCCCGGCGGGAGCCGCCGAATGACCGCACCGCGGTCAAATGACCGCGGCGGCCATTCTGGCTTTCCCGCTGGGCTGGCGGGCGACCGCCAGAAGGCCGCCGCCGGCCCAGCGGGAAAGCGCCTTCAACGAGGAAGCCGGCTCCGAATGGAGCCGGCGGAGTTGAAGGCGTGCGACGGGTGCAGTGGCACCCGTGGCGATTTTCAGTGTCTGCTTGGCAGACACTGAAAATCAATGTGGGGCCCTGTTAGGGGGCCCCATGACACCCGTTACCGCCATCCTGTTCCTGGCGGCGAAAGCCGGCAGGAACAGGATGGCGGTAAGGGGGTCGGAATCCCCATGGCGGCGCTGCTTGCACTGCTGGGGCAGCGGGAAACCGGCGGGACACCGTCGGTTTCCCGTTTCTGACCGCGGCTGTACCGCCGCAGACAGAATGCCCATGGAAGCACCGCCAGCCTGTTGGCGGTGCTTCCGCGGTCGTTGGCCCTGGCGGTCGGTGACCGCCAGGGTCAGAATGACCCCCATAGTAATGTGTTTTATATGGTATAGACAGTGAAATATTGCTAAATTAGTTTTTCACTGTTGCAAGGCCTGTCCCTCTCATAGGTTAACATGGGAGCTACCTTTAAATCTGATTAAAGTGTACATTCCCTTTGTGATCGGTTGGACATGTGGAGTTTGGGGTATCTGAGCTCACAATTTAAGAATACATCTTTTAGTTAAGTTGATTTTAAGAATGTGTGTTTGAAAATGCCACTTTGAACAAGTGAGCATTTTCTTGTTTATACCATTTCTGGGACTCTGCTTTTTTGTGAATTCCCTGTCTGGGTTAGTTTGACAGTTGGGCTGGTTGCACCTCACACTAGACAGTGACCCAAAGGGAGCTGGGGTGTAGTCTTCATTTCCTGATGAGCCATCTGTGCTGGGGGGGGGGAGTGGTCGCTCACACCTGAAAGGGCTGTGCCTGCCCTCACACAATGCAGTCTCCAACCCCTTGGTGAGTGTCTGGGGCCTGGCCTGGGCAAGACAGGATTTCACATTCAAAGGAGACTTTACTTTGAAGTAGGCCTACTTCAAAGGAGAAATTGGGTATAAGAAGGGCACCCAAAACCACAGACTTTAGAACACATCTGGAAACCAAGAAGAACCCTCTGCCTGGAGAAGAGCTGAATTGCTGAGGAAGAAGAGCTGCCCTGCCTGTGACTGTGCTTTGTGGAGCTATCCTGCAATTGCTACTTCTGCCAGAGTAAGAGGGCAAAGATTGGACTTTGTGTGCCTTCCATCTTGTGAAGATCTCCTAGGGCTTGATTTAGAGCTTACCTCCTGTTGTTTGAAGTCTCAGGGACAGCAAAGACTTTTCTCTGCCAGCACCTGGAGTCTCTGGAGAGACTCCTACTCTGCCCTGTGGTGCCCATCCAGTTCCTGGGACCTTGAAAGGAGAAGCTGGCAACCTGAGAGGAAGAAATCCATGTGCAGAGTGCTGTGCGGAGAAAAAATCAACGTGACTCCGATCTGGGGCTTCGCGGCTGAAAATCGACACTCACCTGCAACGCGACTGAAGAATCGACGCACGGAGCTGGAGAAACGACGCGTAGCATTGCTGACGGAGGCTGGTGAGATCGCAACCCGTGCTGCGTGGTTTTCGGATCATTGTGCGGCTGGATTCCCGATGCAAGTACTGCTGGGTGTGTAAAACCAACGCAAGGCCTGCCCGGACCCAAAAGTGCTGACTGGATCGACGCATCGCTCTCCTGCGGAGAGAAGAAACGACACGCCCCAACCTGATGAAAGAGAAACGATGCAAGGTCTCGCTCATGAGTGAAATCAACGCATCGCAAGCCCTTTTTGACGCACACTCGCCTGTGAGGGGTTATTTTTTACGCACCCAAGGTACATTTTCACGCTAACAGTGTTAGTGTGTGTTTATAAAACAACATGAAGACTCTTTTTGCTTTTTACTTGATAACTTGACTTGTTTATTGCGGATTTTTGTCATTTTGGTCTTGTTGTGTTTAGATATATATTTCCTATTTTTCTAAACCTGTGTTGTGTCATTTTGTAGTGTTTTCATTAAGTTACTGTGTGTGTTGATACAAATACTTTACACCTAGCACTCTGAAGTTAAGCCTACTGCTCGTGCCAAGCTACCAAGGGAATAAGAAGGGGTTAGCTGAGGGTGATTCTCTTTTACCCTGACTAGAGTGAGGGTCCTTGCTTGGACAGGGGGCAACCTGACTGCCAACCAAAGACCCCATTTCTAACAGGTGGTGACTAAGGTGTCTGCCACTACTTATAAGTCTATGTTTACCTGCTTTAGATGCTGTGACCAAGGATTGTCTGACTTGGAGAACACCTCTTCCAGGGCAGTCTTCAGAGTGTCTGATTTTGCTTGCTGTACCGAATAATAATATTTAGGAAAGGACTCCTTGAAGAATAATATTTAAGAAAAGACACCTTGCATACGAGATCTTGCTTAGATAGACCTAATTCGAGGCAGATTAGTAAGCAGTTGGTGTATTATGAGAGTTGGAATAGTCTCCTGTAAGCAGACTATTGCAGCCTGTCTAAATTAATTACAAGCTTCCCTGGATAGACTTGGTGGCCATGTGAAAGTTTTAGCATTAGGCTGGCCCATGTAGCTTAATGGATAGCTTCAGCTGAAGGGGCAAAGAGATAAGAGTTTAATTTAGATAGGGCAAATGTGACTCCTGTGTGTATTGTATCTGGAGGGTGGGCTTGCCAGTGTCTAAAAACCATAAACCTAGACTTTAGGTGATGTACCTTTCCCTCTGGAAGATCGACTGTCATGCACACAGCAACTTTTATCACACAGGTGTCCTACAAGTACTGTGCAGAGGCCTTCCTTCCTTGGTCACAAAGAATTTGAACTAGGATAAGTGGGTGGGTTGGTCCCAAGTTTATACTCATTTTCCAGACAGGGGATGTGGATACACTGTCTAAGATTTCAGAACCAGTTTGGATTGGTTCTCTTTCAAGTGTTTATAACAATGTGCTGGCTTCAAACAGCTGTATCTAAAAAAAAGAGTACAATAAAGTATGATATCTCTGAATCTGGCTGTCATGAACCTTTATGAAGCAGTAACCAAGGACAGACAAAAGGGTAGGCTCTGCCTAGACATTTTATCATTTTGAACAACAGGCACTGCAGGGCCACCTTTCACGCCAACACATACAAAATTTTAGTATTCAGGAAGAACTAATCACCAACCCACTGCTAACAAAGGTCTCCCTGAATTTCAAACGATAGGTATGGCTCCATCCTCTCTCGCTTCTGTAGCTGACTCTCTGCCTTTCAATCAAATAAATGATGTTGATACACTACCACAGTCTGGAGAAGCTGTATCTTCCATCCATCTTGTGCCAGACTCTTAGAAATGTCAGCCTTAAACTCCCCTTTTATCACATATGTCACCCCTAAGGTAGGTCCTAAGTAGCCCATAGGGCAGGGTACCATGTAACTAAAAGGTGGGACATGTATTTTTAAGTTTTTCATGGTCTAGTAGTGAAAAACTCCCAAATTCATTTTTCACTACTATGAGGCCTACCACTTTGGGGATTCCTTATTACCTCTAATAAGCTGTAATTCCTAATTGAGGAGTAGCTATGTAATGTTTAGTACTTATAGAATTGTAATTACAAATACTCTTTAATGGTAAACTCAGAGTTACTAGTACAATTTTGAAAATGCCACTTTTAGAAAGTTGAGACTTTTCCTGCTCTTAGCCCTTCATGCCTACAGTCTGTCTCCAATACATGTCTGAGGAGGGGTGACAACTGTTTTCCTGCATTCCCTCTAGACATCCTCACACAAAGGAAGGGTAGGTGTGACTGAGTGGCCATCTGCATGTTGATGATCATCCTGGACAAGATGGGAGGGAGGATCTGACACGCCTAAATAGGCAATGTCATGCTCCTACACAAAGGAATGCTTAACACCCTGTAGTGAATCTGGATCCAGGGCATGAAGAAAGGCCCTCTATGCACTTCAAACACCCTTCTCCTGTGCTGACTTGACTGCTGTCCACTCAGCCTGAATGAGAAGGACTGGACCTACAATACTTGACCCCAGAGTGGCTCCAAGAGCCTGTCTGTTTGCCTCCTATTCTGAAGTCTCAGAGAAATAAATCAAAGACTTCAGCAACATTACACCAGCACCTGGGCTCTTGCCAACTGTGATTCCTCCCTGCCGTGTGGTGCCAATGTAGGCCTGGCTACCTGGAATTGGGTTTTCCAGTCCTGAACCAGTAGAATAGACACATTGCTGTTGTTGCTCTGGTCGGCATTGATGCATCCCCCTTCTGCATGCGGCTGGGTGATGACGCAGCTCCTTCATCACAAAGGGTTTGATGCTGCACTGCTGCTCTAGGACATTGCAGAAAAGACTGCACAGCTTGATGATGATGCATCCTTGACTGCGCAGATCGGAACCAACACATCATCTTTGCATCGGCCCCCCTGCTCCTCACATCAGATCTTTGAAGTCAACGTAAGCCTCCATAAAGGGTATTTTTTCAGTGGGACAAGGGTGTTTCCTGTAGCGAGCCTCCGCTCCATCATGGTAGGCCTGATTGTTTGGAATTACCCCAGACTAGTATGACCAAATAGCACTGGTTGGAGCTTTAAGCTTCTAAGCACTAAATTTGCAGATATTCTTCAAAATTTTAAATTTAAACTTCTACTTATTGGATTTTTGCCATTTTGGTTTTGTTTTTCTCATAAATATATAATCTATTGTTCTAACTTGGTGTGGAGTCTTATCACTGTGTTACTGTTTTAAGTGTTGAACAAATACTTTACACATTGTCTCATAAATTAAGCATGCCTGCTTTATGCAAAGCTACCACAGAGTGAACACAGGTTAATTTATGTTATGTAACTGACTTACTCTAACTAGGATTGTGGTCGATACTTGGACAGAGTGCGCACCTCTGTCAACCAGAGAACTAATTTCTAACACAGGCTACACCAGAGACCAATCAAAATTAATTCTACTGTTCCCACTACTCAGATTCTCACCACACAGAGTTTTGCTATCACAGATGTGCTACACATCCATTGCACATACACACACTTGGCACACACAACAAATGTCATGGCAAGAATCTGGTACTGACATAAAACAAGAACTTTACATGAAAGGGGTGAGTAGACAGCCATTTCCTTTGACATAGAAAAGAAGTTTAGTCATATATACAATAGGCAAACACTCAGTATGCTGCCACTCCCAGTTTTGGTAACTACCCACAACTATGAACAGTAGTGCATGCCATTGATGAGAGCATGATTATTGCATCACTCCAGGTTATGGAACAGGTTTTGGACATTGCATTACCATGGACAAGCTTGAATATCTGCACACAAGCTAGATAAACATGATTACAGGGCAGAAAAAAGTTTGAGGATACCAATTTCACATCTGGAGCACCTAGAGGCTGTTATTTAGGGAAGGAGGCACCCCTGGTGCTGCTGTCATTTTCATCAACTCCTGTAGTTAATTGCAGCCAGCATGGCTAAGCTTCAAGAGAAAGAGAAAGAAAAAATAAGAGAAGAAAGAGAAAGAAAAGTAGGGAGGGGCAAGGTAGAGAAAAAACATTCTGAGAGGGACAAAAGAGTGAGGAGAGAAGGCAAGAGAGAGAATGGATGGATCGAAAGAGCAAGATTCTATGAGGAGATGAAAGGAGCATGCCTAGTTTGAGCTTTTTTGCCAGGACTGCTTTGGTTCCCCAGTCCAGCCCTGCACGAGGCTCATAAATGGCACTTGACACTTTCTACCATTATGATCAAGTTGAGATAGTACTGTTCTAACTCCCTTATCTAAGGTATCATTTTACACAATGAACGGCTGACAACAGTCAGGTGCCTTTAACACAGGAGCATTGCTTATTTCAGCCTTGTGGTCTTTAGGCGTCTAACACTCCACATTTCAATTAACTTTCTTAGACCATGTCTTAGATTTTTAAGCTGTCAAGAGTGTAACTATGGTCCTATACCTGGCCACAAATATATTGTAAAAGCCAGTGAGTCCTAAAAGGTCCTTCTCCTGAGTCTGGGTTATGGTAACTTCCCACTCCAAAGCAGATTGAGTCTTAGCATTCAGCAGGCAAATATTCCTGTTGCCCATCAGATGCCCACGGTAGACTACAGAGGACTGCCCCACCTCACTTGGCTTCCTTAATGATACATTTCTCTTCTTAAATATTGACCAACACCTGATCTAGCAGGTTGTACTCCCACAAACTGCTGAACATGGCAATGTCATGAAGACAGGCCACACAGAAGCCTTCTAGCCCTGTGAGAACATAGTTTATTAGGTGGTGAAAAGTGACAGGAGCATTCTTGATCCCATAGGGCATGACACTACAGTTGTACAATCCCTATGTCATAGAGAATGTGGTCTTCTCCCTAGCACATGACACACATGAGATTGACCAGTAGCTACTGGTCAGATCAAAGGTACTGAAGAAGCAAAGAGCACCAAGCTGATCCACGAGCTCAACAGCAGGTGTGTAACCATCTTGGTTGCGCCATTGATGGCCCAGTAGTCCACATGAAATTACAAGTCTACTGGTACACTCAATCATTTACAAGTTCAAAACGTATGCAATTTCTGATGCATGCTTGGACTCGGTCTGACATACTATAAATATTGCTCTTTACTAGCAATGTACACCCTGTATCTTTTCAAGCACACAGACAGGTGTCACCCTCGAAAATGGGGGAAAAACATCCTAGCACCTCCTATGGAGTGTTTTTGCTGATCAGGGGTCAGTTCATGTGCAAGCTGTACCTCTTCCACAGAAACATCCTTCTCATCAATTTGAAACAAGTCAGGAAGGGATTCATTTATTCTCCACCTCCTAAGTCGTTGTCAGATTGTACGGTTACTGTCAGTGACAGGTAATACTTTTTTTGGCTCCTGTGTGGCTTCCTTTGTACATCAAGGAGCAGATAATCTTCTGCACTTTCTTACATGGCTCACAATGCATATTCCATAAAGCTGTATACAAATTGGCATTGGCCACAGCACTTTCTAACCCTCTTGGTACCCCATCAGCATTGGTTTCTCGTCACAACATCCAGTCGTCAGCTTTATGCTTGTCTGGAGGATTTTAAGTGCTTGGTTCATGTACTGCACCATCAACTTCCTGAGGCCAATCACATAGTCCACCACATTCTGGGGTGGGTTTGAAGATCCTTACCAACATTCTATGCACCATGATGCAAGGGTGCCTGCATTGGCACATGGCAGCCCACTGTGTGCTATAGCAGGGGCAAAGGACAGGAATGCACCATATCTGATAGATATGGTGCATTCCTACCCTTTCCTTTTGAAGCAGGGCAGTGCAGCAGGAATCCTTGCGGTGCTGCCCTGCGCCAAAACCTTGTAAATGAGGCCCTGGGTCTTTAGTTGGTACAGGTATGCACCTTGGCCAAGTACAGACCACAGTCCTAGTCAAGGTAAGTCAGGTGCATACCATAAATGAACCTGTGCTTACCCTCTGGTAGCTTGACAGGGAGCAGGCAGGTTTAACTTAGGAGGCAATGTGTAAAGTATTTGTGCTTTACACTTGAAACTGTAATACAGTAAAACATCACAAAATTACTCCACACCAAGTTGAAGAAAAGATTAAGGGCCTGATTACAACTTTGGAGGAGGGTGTTAATCCGTCCCAAATGTGACGGATGTACACAAGTCCATTATATGCTATGGAACTCGTAATACGGTGGGCAGGATATCCGTCACATTTGGGACAGATTAACACCCTCCTCCAAAGTTGTAATCAGGCCCTAAATTTGTATGAGTAAAACCAGACTAAAATGAGAAAATCCAATAAGTAGAAGTTGACATATGACTTTTTAAAGAATATCTGCAAATATAGCACTTAGAAGTGTAAAGCGCCAACTGGGGCTATTTGGTCATGCTAGACCAGGTCAAATCTGAAAAGTCAAGCCAGAACACGGGTCTGATACAGACCTTGACCCACTGAAAAAGTACCTTTACGTTGGAGAATGCATCAATGTAGAAGACCTGACGCGAGGAGCAGAGGAGGTGATGTGCAGGCAATGCACCAACTAGTCGAGGTACTTGTGCACTTTATGTGAGGGACTGCTGCAAATAACCTCCTTTTTATAAATTTTTCTCTACTATTGTTTTTGAGAATTTTATTGTACTTTGTTCTGTTTTTCTTGTTTTTTTAAGAACCGTTGGCCAGAGATAGTGGCAGTTTTTGGGTAAGATTGCTGTGGCCGTGTTTAGAGCCATTCTCTGTTGCCACCCACAGCCACCATCTTGGGAGGCGGTCTAGCTGTTTTCTCCATGCCCGGCCTGGTATTTGAGCATCAACACGGTGCAGGCAGGCAGCGGATGCGCACAGCGTAAGTGCTGTTGATGCACCGAAGGCATCCAAAAGGCAAGCCAATCTGCATGTGATCGGCCTGGGCCAGGAGCCAGAGATGCTGCCCGTGTCAAATGTGAGGTTAGTCTTCTCATCAGAATATTTACTCTTTTATGATAAGGTAAGGGGAGATACTTGTAGGCAGGTCATAACTCCACTCGACCTGCCCACTTCTTGTAAGACCTGCAACACTAAATTAGGAATTCACTTACCATCCACCTTAAGCCCAAAAACGTCACAACACAACCACAAAGGCCTGATAAATTTGTTAAATTGTAGGTCTCTTTCAAAACACAGCATGGAGCTATTCATTTATATAGATGAGAAAAGGCCAGAAGTCATGTTTTTGACAGAAACCTGGAAGAAAGAAGAATCAACCCCAGATGTAATTATGGCCCTTCCATCTGACTACTCTATAGCAAACTGCAACAGGAAAAACAAAAAAGGGGCAGGGTAGTTATAATTTATATACCCATCAATATTACTGGCTGTAAGAGCCTGCAATGGTCATTAGAATTTTCACCTACTTTTACTTTTTGGGGCATTGTGAAGGGGGCCATGCCCCCAGAGGCAGCATTGTTGTTTGTTCAAGCTAACCCACTACTGGTTGAAAATTATAGGCCTCTCTAACTTCTCCCAGTAGCAACTAAAATAGTGAAAAACATGTCAATAAACACATGTCCGACTTCCTGGAAGAGAATGACACTATTCACCCCACGAAGTCAGGTTTCAGGCAGGGCAGCAGGACGGAGACCGCTTTACTAGCTGCCACTGAGGAATTGCGCAAAATCCTGGATCAGGGTCGCTCAGCTGCTATGATTATGCTAGAACTGAGTGTGGCTTTCAATAACTTCTCTCACTCCACCCTCATCTAGAGGATGAAGGAAGCTGGAATTAGTGGGTATGCCATAAAATGGCTTGTTGGTTTTCTGGAAAATGGAAGTTTCCAGGTTTTTGAGGAAGTCTTCTCTTCAGCCATCCTTCCCCTTACATGTGGGGTTCCAAAGGGATCCTCAATGAGCCCCACGCTTTTTAATCTATATGCGCTCCCCTTGGCAGTGAATGTTCATTTGCACAGCCTAGATCTCGGGTCACATGCTGATGACATGCAAATCATCATGGCCCTCACTCCCAACACAACTCATGCATCTGCCCAACTCAATCACTGTTTAAAAAAAGTCCCAGAGTGGGTGTCTGCAAGTTGTCTAACACATACTGGGTAAAAGACAGATGTTCTGGTGGCTGGAATTAACCCCCCAAAATGAACTGATATTGCATGACCGGAGTATCTAGGAGAGTGCCCCAAGCCTGGCCAGGCAGTAAAAAGTCTTGGCTTCTGGACAGACGATAAACTTAAAATGGAAATGCAGGCCAGGAAATTGGCGGGGACCTGCTTCAGCATTCTAGGAACCATCACCTTACATCCCTAGGAAACCTCTGCGGTCAGAGACACATCAACTTCTTACACTACCCAAAATCAGGAAATCGAGATATGGTGGCCGCTTGCTTGCGTAATTAGAACCTACATTTTGGAATGATGTCGCTGCGGATCTGAGATCTCAACAGTCAGAAGCTAGGTTCAGGAAGCTTCCTAAAACTCACCTGTTCTAAAGCCCCGCAATGATCCAAAGTTCACTAGCTACTCTGGTTAGTGTGGTTGCTTTTAGTGCCTGGAATGCCCGATTGGGTAGATACGCACTTTACAAAAACATCGGAATAGAATAGAATAGAATAGATGCATTGGTTTTGATCCGTGCATTTGGAGATGCGTCCTCTGCAAACCTTGGCGGTGAAAGTGATTTGTTGTCACTGAGCTGCTCGGCCCAGGACTGGATTAGCACCACTTGGCAGGGCAGGACTCACAGCTAGCAGAGTTCAGAGGCTAAAGCAAGAGTGGGTGAAGTCTTTGATATCCCGGAAACTTCAGAACAGGAGGCAAGCCAGCATGCCCTTGGAGTCACTCTGGATTCAGGTGGTGTAGGTCCATGCCTTCTCACCCAGGCACGGAGAGCATCAGGCAGCAGGCTGGTCAGCACAGCAGAAAAGCAGTTCTTCCAAAGCAGCAGTCCAACTGTGTAGCCGTCATTCAACAGCACAGCAGTTCCTAGCAAAGTATACACAGGTCTAGAAGTGTACTGGTTTGGAAGGGTCAGATGTCCAGTCCTTATACCCAGTGGTGCCTTTGAAATGGGGGGTGACTTCAAAGAGGGGTATTGAAAGTGCAAATAGGTCCACGCTCCCCTCCCCAGTTCCAAACTCACTAGAAGGTTTGTGGGAGCAGAAGGCTGCCTATCCAGGTGTAAATTTCAGCTCCTCCCTTCGATCATGCCCAGGATGACCCAACAACTTGCAGATGGCCACTCAGTCACACCTACTATTTCTTTCTGTGAGGCTTTCTAGAGGGAATGCAGGAAACCAGCTGTCACCACAGCCCAGACGTGTATTAGGGCAGACCACAGGCACAAAATACTCAGAGAAGGAAAATGCCAACTTTCTAAAAGTGGCATTTTCTAAATTGTAATAGTAAATCCAGATTTACCAATACAGTGGATTTATCATTACAACTCCATAGGTTGTCATTCAGGAATTACACTTCAATAAATATAATAAGAATCTCCAATGTTAACCTATGAGGGGGTAGGCCTTGCAGTAGTGAAACACAACTTTGGGAGTTCTTCACTACCTTAACATGTAAAACTTAAAAGTATATGTCCTGTCTTTTATTTGCATAGTGCCCTGCCCTATGGGCTAGCAGGGGCATACCTTAGGGGTGACTTTTATGCAATAAAGTGGGAGTTTAAGTCTTGCAAAGGGATTTAAATGCCAAGTTGATGTGGCAGTCAAACTGTACACACGGGCCCTGCATTGGCAGGCCTGAGATGTTTAAAGGACTACTTAAGTGGGTGGCACAATCGTTGCTGTAGGCCCACAATTAGCATTTTTTTACAGGCCCTTGGCACATATAGTGCTCTTAACTAGGGACTTATGAGTAAATTAAATATGTCAATTAGGTACATACTAATAAAACCATGTTTTAGAGAGAGAGAGAGCACAAGCATTTTAGCACTGGTCAGCAGTAGTAAAACAAATTCATCAAAAAGCAGATAAAAAAGGCAAAAAGTGTGCAGGTGACCCTGCAGAAATAGCCATTTCCAATACCTTTCCACCAATCAATAAGTCTGTAGGAGATACATTCATTGAGTAGCGGGAGATTGGGGTGGACCCCGGTCCATCTTCCATAAAAGCCTTTGCCACTGGAAACATGGAAAGTTTTAACTTCATTTGCGTCCTTTAATCTTGCCACTTTTCTTAAATTTCCCCATGTTGTGTACCTCCACCCCAATGCTTCCACAGAGCCTGTGAGTTCCCTACCAAATTCCCAACTTCCCCACTGAGGATGTGTGGAGCCAGGCAATTCACTTCTCTGCAGAAATCTACTGCAAAGATGTCTATAGATTCTGTTTTGGTTTTAATTGAGTTCCTCTTCAGCGGGATGGGCTGTATCCTGGATTCCAGAGCTACTGTCTGCTGCCCACAAAGGTCCCACAGTTCAAGGAGAATGTGGCATAGCCTTGGATGTAAACTGTATGCATGTACTCACTTGTTTAACGATGGTCAGGTGTACCTGTGTTTGCTCAGGTGATTGCTGTTTCCCTAATCTCTTCCATTCCTAGATAGCAGAGGTGGAGATCTCCACCACTGCCACACATCATACAGTTTACAGGGGTATGATGGATTAGCATCAACAATTTTGATGCTTATCCTGCAAAGCTCATTGAGGCCCATTGTAATCAATGGTGTGCATCCTTTTATCTCCTGCTGTGAACAGGCATTAAAAGTGCCAAATAAATGATGCAAAGATATCTCTTGGATACCCTTTGCACACATTATGCCTGGCTCAGGCTTAATGTAGCACAAAGGATTACAAAGTGGCACAATGCGTGCATTGCGCCACTTTGTAAATATGGCACTGCGATTTTGGTCTCATTGGGCCATATTAGCATAACAAAAATGATGCTAATATAGCGCAAGAAGGCGCTAGGGGCTCTTTCATATGCCCCTAAGTAACATAGATATTTCAGATGCATTCAGAGGGAGGTACATTAACACATTAAGGCCCAAATTTAAGAAGGCCCAGCGCCATCTAATGACACATTATCTTCTTTTTTTTTGCGCTAATGTGGCATTAGATGGCCAAAAACGCTGCACCATATTTCCAAAGTGGTGCAATGCATGCATTGTGCCACTTTGTAACCCCTTGGGCCACATTATGCCTGCGCCAGGCATAATGTATACAAGGGGGGGATTCCCTTGTTAAGGGAGCCGCAAAAATGGCACAAAAAGTCTACAACATTTCTTTGAATAATTTTTTACAGCATTTTTAATACCTTCTCAGAGCAGGCAAAAGGGGCATGACATGGTTTTCAATGGGCCCCTAAGTACTGTTCAGAGTTAGCGCCAAAATGTTTGCACTAACCCTGAACAGTACATTAATAGCGCCAGACATTTGATACTATTGCCCCCTACCCTGCACCTTGGTGTGCTGTATTTTAAATACTGTTCACACATGGTGGCAGTAGGGGGGCACAAGGGGCTGCAAGAAAAGTGGCTCTACATGTAATGTAGTGCCACCGTTCTTAAATCTGGCCCTAAGCCTAGTAATCCAAAAAGTCACAAGAAACTGAAAGTAGGAGGGCAGATATATCTTGCAAAATATAGCACCTCTGACAAATTAGATATTCTGCTCTAACATTTAGAGTGTTTTTATTTGAGGTTGTGTTTTTCCACATTTCAGAAACGCAAACTATGTGAGATATCTCCAAAGTTTAGCTTTTCCTATCCATTTTCAGGCTGGATGGTCTTGTCTTGCTTAAGTATCTGAATAATTAACTATCATGTAGGATTTCCTTTCATGCTTGTCTTCTTTTAAAGTCCTGGTAAAGTATATACCTCAGAATAAATTACCTAGTTGCATTGCTGTTTATAGACACTTGCGGAACTGCTTTATTGTCTGGGTTACCATGTATGCCTTTCTGTATAGTTCTGTGTGCATGCTTGCTTGCAATGTTTCCATGGACTGTACCAGTGCCTGATGCATTGCCAATGCGTATTTTCATCAGGCACTGGGCACAACATGCTCTCAACCAATTGGAACACTATGCAAGCAATTTAATATTTCATTTTACATTCCATTTCACAGTAAGAGGATTATTTTACAGACTCAATACACATTTTGGGCAGGGTGGCTCCTCTGCAATGGCAGAGGTGCATCACCCCACTGGCTAAGAGCCAGCAGCAGAAAAATAAAATGGTACTTGAATGTTGTTTATATTGTTTTAGTTTTCTGTTTCTGGCTCAGCAAGCAGGTGCAGGGAGGGGCTGCGCTGGGTCTTGGGATGTTTAGGGGGTGAGGCGAGAGTGTGATGAAAGAGTGCACTGAGTGCGCATGTGTGTTTGGACGGCCTAAGACGGCCGTCCATAACACATGCGCACTGAGGTTTCTCCAGCCCAGCTGTGTACACAGCTGGACTGGAGAAAGTGCCCAGGCCCCAGGGTTGTGTCTGAGTGTCAGTCACTGCCTCTCAGACCAATCCTGGCACTGCTTACATGCTATATGTAACATCTATGCAGTGCCAGTATTGCTGGGGAGCCTGTTCTGGTGTCCCAGTAAATACTGGGACACCAGAACAGGCAAGGAGGATGAGTGAGGTGACAGGAGAAGACGACGGTAGCGAACAGTAAGTCATTTCTTTTTTATTTATCCCCCCCCTGTCCGTGCCCCCACAGACCCCCCTCCGCCCTTCCACTTGATATTTGTGGCAGCTGTCGCTGATTTTGAGGCATATTTCGAAGCCCCTAGCACCACCGGAGCATCACTTTTTGTTATGCTCCAGTGGGGCTCACCACTGCTCCACATTTACAAGGAGGTGTAATGCCACTTTTTGTGGCATTATGCCTACTTGTAAATAAGGGCCTCTCCAACGCAGTTTTCTGCGACAGAGTGCAACGGGTGTGGCTGTAGACATTCAATCGTAACACCCATTGCTTTTGACGCTGCCCCAGATTTGCGAGAATTCGTAAATCTGTGGCAGCGCCAAAAACTAACACCACCTCAAGGGGGACGTTAGCATGGCAAAACGAGCAGGAATGGTTTTATTCCTCATCGGTTTTTTCTATGTGTGCTGCATTCTGCAGCACACATAGAAGAAGCAAAATGCCATGGATGATTTTTTATGCGCAGGAAGGTGTCCCTTCCTGCACATAAACATTCATTCCAAAATGACACTTTGGTAATTCTATGTGTGCTGCATTTTGCAGCATACATAGGAGTGCCAAATCACTATTATAGATTGTTTATGTGCAGGTAGGGACACCTTCCTCCACATAAACAATCTATCCTCTCAACGCAAACACCCTTGCACTATGGTGCAAGGATGCCTGCGTTGGTGCAGGTAGCTTAATTCAGCGCTGGCACAGGGGGAAACGCAGGGGTGCGCCATATTCCTGTCAATATGGCACATCCCTGCGTTTCAAAAGTGGCACACTGTGGCGCTGCTATTTGTGGCGGGTCATTTTGTCATAAATCTGGGCCTCTGTCTTTTATCCGATGATGTAATGATATAACAAGTAGTGTGAATCTTTAATCTTATTTGTTTTTTAAGAAATGTCCAGTGAACACTTGGAATAAAATCATGGAAGCTCAACTTGCGTTCACAAGAAATTATTTTCTAGCTATGATAGTCGTTTTCTTTTTGGAATTATTGAATCTTGAACTAATGGTCAACAATGTTTGTGAGAATGGCGCCTAGTTTCCTGAAACTTAATTTCCTGGCAACCCCCTATGGGACATCGTTCTGAATGCTGCTGCCTAGCCGATCCATTCTTTTCATCTCTGACGAGGAAAGGTCAAGAATTGATTTCTTTATTCATTCTAATGTGCCCCGGAATTGCTTCGGATGCGCATGTGGTTTAAGAGTTAGAAAGAAGGCGTTGCTTGACTTGGTAAGCACCATGATATTTAAATCAAAATGCTGTAGAATGCTGCTTTGATACGAATAATTTGTAAATGTGAACTAATGCTCTAATGCAGCAGCCATCTTTTTTAATTGTTTTCCTATTGATCATTCAGTAATGAATGCGCTTAATAAAAAAGGTTTCTGCTTTCAGAAAGAATGTTATTTTAAGCAGATATTTTTCATGCTTGCCACTTAATTTGACAGTGAGTCCTTGAAATACGGAGGACTGCAGCGAGTAATGGAAAAATAGAGGAGGAAAGGCGTTCTGCTCTTTAACAAGGAGCCCATCTGCAAACAAAGTAGTTCCCTTCTGTGCCTGAGACTGCTGAGGAAATGTGCGCTTTTTGAGGTAAAAAATATTTTTACTTTTAGCCAGTGTTTTCTGTTGGAATGACAAGGGCTCGGTAGCTTCCTCAACAACAAGGTTTACAATAACTATGACAAAAGAAAATGAGCATTGACAAAGCCTAAAGGCTGGTTTTGCTAATGCTAATGCTTATTTCGTTTAGTCATGGGGCAGTCAGTGGTTACTTACTTATGCCTACTACCCCTCCTCGGGTATAGGCCATCAACCAGAACTTCCCAGCCATCTCTGTCCTGGGCTTTTCTTTCAGTCTGCCTCCAGGTGTAATCCATCTCATTGCACTCAGCCCTAGAGCCTTTGATGCTAGGTGCTGTTTGGCCTTCCTCTTTTACTTTTCCTTTGAGAGATCCGGGTGAGGGTTTGCCTGGTGGTGTTTGATGCAGGCTTGCAAAGGGTGTGACCGATCTTTTCTTTATTTCTTCATGAGCAGGAGTTTGGAAAGTCTGTTGCCGTAGGTCGTTAACGCTGATGCTGTTTGGCCAGAAAATTTGGAGAATTTTCCTCAGATAAGGGTGGATGAAAGTCTGGACTTTGTTTGTGGTGGTTCCTGCTGCCCTCCAAGTCTCTGCTCTATACAGAATGACACATTTTACATTGGTGTTAAAAAAAATAGATTTTGGTTTGCAGTGTTAGGTCCTTGCAGCTCCAGATTTTCTTTAGCTGAATGAATGTAGCCCTTGCTTTGCCAATTCTTGCCTTGATGTCGGCGCCTGTGCCATTCTGCTTGCCTATGACACTGCCTAGGTAGATGACAGCTTCGTCTGCAAGAGTGACTGCAGTTGCGCTCACCTTGTTAGCCTTCAGGATCTTGGTTTTTCCTCTATGGATGTGGCTGCCAATTTGTCGGTCTTCTTTTGCATCTGCAAATGTGTATGGAAGAGTAGGACCAGTTCATCTGCAAAGTCCAGGCCATCGAGCTGTATCCAAGGTGTCCACTGGATTCCTTTTCTTCTCCTTGCTGTGGCTGTCATCATGGTCCAGTGTATGGCCAGCAGGAAGAAAAAGGTGGGGGCAAATAGCCCTTGCAGACTCTGGTCCTTACTTCGAAGGCCTCCATAAACTATCTTGCAGGTCGTGAGAGCTCATGATTAATCTTACAAGTTTGTCTGGTACACCATACTGATGAGGAGTTTCTAAGGAATCTCCCTGTCCATGCTGTTGAATGCCTTCTCATAGTCAATGAAGTTCACATAAAGGGGGGAGTTCCTTGCCTTCAACTCCTCAATGATGATGAGCAGTGTTGCAATGTGGTCTGTACAGGATATGTCTTTGCAGAAACCAGCTTGCCAGTTTCACAACTGAGCGTTGACTTGTTCATTCTCTTTAAGATGACTCTATTGAACACTTTGCCTGTGGTTGATAGAAGAGTTATCCCTCTGTAGTTTTGGCAATTACTCATGTCATCTTTCTTGGGGATCTTGATCAGATATCCCTCCTTCCAATCTGATGGCACATTTTCCTCTTCCCAGATCCTTCCAGAAATGGGGTAGTACATGTCTATTGTCATTTCAATGTCTGCTTTCAGTGCCTGTGCAGAAATGTTGTCAGTTCCTTTTCCTTTTCCCTTCCCATTCTCATTCTCAATCAATTAATCAATCAATCATTTGTAAAGCGCGCTACTCACCCGCTAGGGTCTCAAGGCGCTGATGGGGGGAGGGAAGGACTGCTACTGCTCGAATAACCAGGTCTTGAGGTGTTTCCTGAAGGTCAGGAGGTCCTGGGTCTGTCGTAGGTGTGCAGGGAGGGTGTTCCAGGTCTTGGTGGCGAGGTGGGAAAAGGATCTGCCACCGGCTGTAGTTTGATGGATGCGAGGGACAGTGGCGAGGGCGAGGTTTGGCGGAGCGGAGTTGGCGGGTGGGAGTGTGGAAGGTAAGTCGCTCATTGAGGTAGGTAGGGCCCGCGTTGTGAGAGCTTTGTAGGCATGGATGAGGAGTTTGAAGGTGATCCTCTTGGTGACGGGAAGCCGGTGTAGGTCTCTGAGTTGGGCTGAGATGTGGTCGCAGCGTGGGATGTTGAGGATGAGGCGTGCAGAGGTGTTCTGTATACGTTGTAGTTTCTTCTGGAGCTTGGCTGTGGTGCCCGCATGGAGCGTGTTGCTGTAGTCCAGTCTGCTGATGATGAGGGACGGGTGACCGTCCTTCTGGTTTCGTTGGGGATCCATCTGAAGATCTTGCGAAGCATGCGGAGGGTGTTGAAGCAGGAAGATGAGACGGCGTTAACTTGCTGGATCATGGTGAGCGATGAGTCTAGGATGAAACCTAGATTGCGTGCATGGGTGGTGGGTGTTGGTGCGGTTCCTAGAGTGGCTGGCCACCAGGAGTTGTCCCATGTGGAGCGGTTAGGGCTCTTCTCAATCCAGTTGGCGATGGCATGCATACCGTCGTGGAGGATGCTTTTGGCGGTGGCGGAGTCCTTGGTGAGTGAGAGGATCAGCTGGGTGTCGACGGCGTAGGAGACGATGTTGAGGTTGTGGGATCGGACGATGATGGTGAGCGGTGCCATGTAGATGTTAAAAAGGGTTGGGCTGAGAGAATATCCTTGGGGAACGCTGCAGATGGTCTTAGTGGCTTCCGACAGGAAGGGAGGGAGGCGTACTCTCTGAGTTCTACCAGAGAGGAAGGATGTGATCCAGTCCAGGGCCTTGTGGCTTATCCCGGTGTTGTAGAGGCGAGTGCAGAGGGTGGGGTGACAGACGGTGTCAAAGGCAGCAGAGAGGTCCAGGATGATGAGGGCCGCGGTTTCTCCTTTGTCGAGCATGGTCCTGATGTCGTCGGTTGTGGAGATGAGGGTGGTCTCAGTGCTGTGGTTCCTACGGAATCCGGATTTGGAGATGTCCAGCGTGTTGTTGTCCTCCAGGAAGTGGGTCAGTTGGCTGTTGACAATCTTCTCGATGACATTCGCTGTTGAGGGAAGGAGGGAGATGGGCCGGTAATTCTTGAGGTCTTCGGGGTCCGCTTTGTGTTTCTTTAGCAGGGCGTTGACTTCGGCATGCTTCCAGCTCTCCGGGAAGGTGGCAGTCTCAAAGGAGCTATTGAAGATTATACGGAGTTGGGGGAGTTGGGGATTCTCAGTTGCTTGATGGCTTGCCATATTTCTTCCTTGGTTGGTCTGCTGCAGTCAATTGGCAAGTTCTTGTCAGCTGCCTGTTTGTCTCATTGAGACTGCAGCATGAGCTGATGCAGCAGTTCTTCAAAGTCCTCCAACCATCTTCTTTGTTGGCCTTCCTTACATTGTCTTCCTAGCATTGACTATAACAGGTCTTTCTTACTTGCTGTATCTGACATTTTGTTATGTCGTAGAGTTCTTTCAAGTTTCTATGGTTTACTGCTTCCTGGATGTCTGTTGCAGGATCATTGATGAATCTTCTCTTGTCTGCTCTAAGCTCCTCTTTGTTTCCTTGTTTAATTTGGTGTATTCACTGTGAGCTTTTTCAGCTAGGGTTGACTGGAGCTTTCTTTTCCTTTCCCACTTGGATTTTGCAGAGAGACTTGGTGGAGATCCATTCTTCGTGCTGGTGTTTCTTGTGACCTTGGCAGGTTGGTGTCACTTTTTCTCCGACCTCCTCCCACTGGATTTCTACTGGGTCTCTGTCATCCTCTAGTTGTTGCAGGACATTAAACTTTTTACTGAGGATGACTGAGTATTCTCTCCATTTCTGTGCATCTTTAATTAGGGTGGTGTCATATTGCTGGCATTGATTTGTCAGTTCCAGCCATGTTTTTTTCAGCTTTAGCCTCGCCATAACAAGGTGATGGTCTGACCCCATGTCCACTCCTCTCATCACTTCTCATATCCTGCAGGGACCTATGGAACGTCTGTCCAATGCAGACATGGTGGATCTGATTGCCTCTTGAATGGTCTGGTGACACCCACGTTGCCCTGGGTATTTCTTTTGTGTGGGAATACACTAAAGCATATCATCAGACTGTTCAGGGCACAGAGATCTGTGAGCCTTTCAGCATTCTCTTTCATGTAGGAAAGGCCATGGTTGCCCATTACTTTTTCATACCCAGTATTGTCACGTTCATTCTTGGCTTTGAGGTCCTCCATCAGTATGGTGATTTCTCGCTCAAGACATTTCTCCAGGATGGACTGGAGTCTGCTGTAAAACTGATTTTTTCCCTCTTCTTTGCTGTCATTTCTAGGTGCAAAGCTGTGAATACATTTCATTTAGATCGTCTTTTTCTTTGTGCAGAAGGTTACTGAGATCATTCTGGGATTGTGGGCTTCCCATCAAATCAGAGCTCTTTTGCCTGATGGTATTACCATGAGTGCTACCCCTTGAGTATATGGAGTGTTCTCTTCCTCATGTCCAAAATACAGCAGCATTCCTCCAGGAGCCAGCCTCTTCTGTTCAGACCATGTCCATCTGGTCTCACTGATACCAACCAAGGCAAGGTTGTATGTTTTCTACACTGCTGCCACTTGGGCTGTCTTGTGTGCCTTGCACATGGTCCTCATGTTTCATGTCCCAATGTTGATGGTCTTGGTCAGCTTTGTGGCTTACAGGGATCTCTGGATTTTACCACCAGGAGTCATAGCTCTTTGTGAAAGAGATTCCCCTCTTCCCAAGACTGGGATGCCTTTTTGGTTGATATTTCTGTAGGTAGGATTTTGTACATGGTAGGGTATCTAGACCCATGCATAAGCCTCCTCCTTTTGCAGCTTGGCTTTGGACCGCCAACAGAGTTCATAAACACAAAAAGGTAAACAGGTTCAATGATAAGGGGATATACTTGAAAATATAAGATTCAATGTTACAGTTTCCCTTACTAATCCTCCAAAAGAATTGGAGTAGGCACCTCACCCGTTATTTGTTGCATGCTTCATCATCGGCACCTAAACACACCCTGGCCTTGTAAAAATACACTTACATCTAGGATAGGAAATGTGTTGAAGATGTTGCAAAACAGCTTACAATATGTGATCACTGGATTATGCAAAAAATAACCCTCTTTGCCCACTGTGGGCTCCAGAACGATCAAGACCAGAAAACATATTATTTTGCGAGCTGAAATCTCAAGGATATTCTTCTTCTTCGAATTATCTTGGGGTTTTGTTTGATCAAAAAAGTTCCTGGTCATATTTGGTTTCATCTAAATAGCTTTTTTTTAGAAGGACAGTGGAAGCATTCTTTGATTTTGCTGCCAGGCTCGGGAATAAGCCGATCCAGACCCTTCTCAAAATTTCTGAGGCAAAATATGTTGCAGCTTTGCTGTATGGTAGTGACTTGTGGAGGTATGTGGACTGTTCCTATCTCCAAGTTGTAGAGAGCTGACTTGTAAAACGCTTACTTGCACTCCCCCATTGTACTTCATCTTTTATTACTCACAAGGAACTAGGTCTGAGAAACATCACTGATAAGATTGAGCTCTGCCCATTATTGGAATGGCTCTCTGTCTGGATTAACTTGGATTTGTAATTCAACAGGTTGTTCTTGAAGGACAACCTGTCATTAGCTCATACAGGCAGTGTACCCAGGTTTAGCTATGTGAGAGCAAGGTTATGGGCCTTAGGATGCCTGGATTTGTTTACGGCTCTCAAATTTATTGATAGAAATTACTTGTTATGGACAAAGACATTTTTTGTACTTAGAAAGTCCTACAGGTAGGCTCATGAAACACAAAACGGGACTGTTCGTGAGCACACCATCCTCAAAACAATCGTGTATACTGAACTTCCTTTCATTTTTCTAGTAATAGATATCACCTATCTTTTATGTGGATACAGGCTTGGTTTGATACATCATTTGTTGTCTGACCCCAAAGGCTGGTCCTTGGGTGAAGACCTTGATCCCTGCAGTTGTGTTATGTTTTCAACCCATGGTACCCGTCACTTTTTTATGTTTTGTGGATTGTGTTCTGTTTTACAGCACAAATGTATTATACCCCTGTTAAAGGCATGAATTTGTCACAGGCAAGATCTGCACTCATTTTTTTGCAATGTTACTACTGAATGCATTTGTTTACATACTATAGGCTTATAAACATGTGTAATAATGAGAAGACTGAGCTTGGGAAATTAACTGTTTATAGTTTGCCCTTTTTTGCTTAGAATGATTGACATTTTTATCTCAGTTTTAGCTCTTATTTATTTGTGGCCTAGATTGTATTTTTTGTATTTAACATGTATGAGTTTATAACTGTTTATTTTGTTTAATAGAACTTGTTTTCCAAAATAAACATTTATAATGATGATGATGATGATGAATGCCTGATTAAAAATATTTTTAGCATATTAACATTATTTAAAATGCTTGAAAAAAATAGTAAACATACATTGGCATACTATACGTTTCATAAAAAATGCACAATGTCAATACCTTAGGGATATAATAGCCAGTTTCATATAAAGTTGATTTGATATCCAGTATTGAACATATGGATTCAATATATCTTTCTTATTTTGCCTTCCTTGTCTGTGAGCTGGGATGGCCAACCATCATCTGAGCAGGAGACAAACAACATCAGTCACCAAAAGACTCCTGATGGAGACTGTAAAACCGAAGGGGAGGGGGCGTAGGCACTACCATAGGGATGCAGATATTAGGGTTACTGCTACACTTCAGGAGCAACAGCATGTAGTGTTTAAAAAGCAGGCTCGATGGCCCCATTGTCATGGGGTCTGAATGCCCCCTTTTATCTCCAGAGGCCTCCATAGCTTCAGGCCTCCAGCTTTATTCTCTGAACAGCCTTTGTCTCTCCCTCCTAATGCCTCCCCAGAACAACAAGTGCAGTAAAGGAACAACTCCCTAGAGCCCTTACGTGTAGGCCACCCCATTACACCACAATACATTGCTTTGTCTGCTCTCACCTCCTATTGTTGGGTCACCCATTTTGCATAAACATCCACACCAAACATTTAACACAGATTAAAGATAGACCTTTTTCTAAACAAAAAATGTATACAGTGCTGTATTTTTCAAAATAGATTAAGTGTGTTAGGTATCAAATTTTAACAAAACATAAGCTAGTTTTGGGGTGTATCCTGCTACTCTCCAACACAATAGTAATAGTGAGATTGGCTGAGAGTGTACTGGCCTTGTGAATGGTTGAGTTGGTGATGGCTGAGTATGTGGTCAAAATGGTTCTTGGGAAAATGGGTGGGAGTCTCCAGAACGGCCCTTCTATGGTTACAAATAATCCTATCTAGCCTGAGTTATCAGATTAGAATTGGCTCTTCCAGGTTACCAACATATACATTATTATGTTTTGTTTTTCAGGATTCAGTTTTCCACTTTTTTTTTATAAAAATGCATGAAGCCTCTGGCGCTCAATATTTCCTAATACCTTGTCCCTTTCTAAATGTAAGCAGGTAAGGCAGAAGTTTACAACTGGGTTAGAAATGACTCCTGTAAACAAAACACCATAACACACATACATCTGCGTGAAAAAACTACCTTCATCTTAACCCTCGCATAGCTAGAGAACCATCAAGTGGCTGTTTATTATTCATTTGACCTGAGGAAGCAGGTTCTGCCCCAGTTCCAAACCGAGCTGTAAAAAATCTCAGGTGTGGTTTGACACAGACCTTTCCTTTGCTCAGTAAATCTAAGCAGGTGTAAAGCATACAAATGTACAGCTCCTGCAACAAGGACACTGCAGTAAAGTTATCAAACACCAATACTATCCGACTAGATTAACTTAAGCTAACATATGTTCATGCAAATCAGACATTGAGACACTCCAACCTTTACAAAATCAAGCAGCCACACCAAACATGACGTTATCTGGTTCTGAATGAGCTTCTCTTCTCTCGGTCTCTGATAGTATTAGTTTAAACCAGTAGCAGTAGTTTAAACTTCATGTTTCTTCTTACAAAAAAAGTAAGTGTATTGGCCCATTCTGCCTGGAGAAGGTCAAGTACATATCAATATGAATCCTGACTTCAAGCAGCCCAAGTATCACCTCATAAACAAATAGCAAATGAGGGGTGCGTAACATTTTGCACACTCATATCACAAGAACAAACTAGATCTGGCACTTGGAAAGGAAGTTTGAGGATCAACTTTTTCATACAGCCCTTCTCCTCCCTTTCATCACTTTGATCATTTTTCTCTGATGCAAGGGGCAGGACCCCAGCAACAAACTGAGGCTCAACTGTCTCTCAAGCCCACGCTTATGAGACATGAATGCCATGGGTATCCATTCACAAATATGCCAGGGTAGTGGAAGTCACATAATACTTTCTTTGAGGGTTAATTGATGTCACAGGAAGCGATGTCACATGACCTTAACCTCATGACATCACACTTACTCTCTTGCTCACTCTTACTCACCTATACTTTCTCACTCTCTCACTTTCATACACACCCACGCACCCTGTTTCACATGCTAACATACATGCTTACACATACATACACTCTCTTATCCACACTCTCCCTCACCCAGCTGCACAAACATACAAATCACTGAAATGCAATTTATTTTACTTACTTAAGATGCCATTGGAGGTCTCTTTCTAGATCCTGTTGCTCCAATTTTTATTACATTAATAGTGAATAATAGATTATTTTTCACTATTAATGTAATAACAAATGAGCGGAAAAGGAGGCTCGAGCCCGGCACTGGCAATGCGAGCCACTCCTATGTTTTGGATTTGGAGGTGTTCCAAAGCAGGTCTTTTTTTTAAAATAAATTATCCCCTTGAGAGCTACAAACTTGAAAGACTCATAGTGGCAATGCTCGTTTAACAAAAGTGATGCTGCTACTTGGCCTGTTTTTCTCAAAACAATAAATAGTTGTAGGTTTCTGGTGTTGGTGTCAAGAATCCCAGAGCACACAGTGTTACAGCATTTCTGTTCAAATCTCTGGCCCTCATTATGAACTAGGCGGTAATCACCATCGAGTGCCGTGGAGACGGTAAACAGAAGACTGCCAGTGGCGGTGGACTACACACCACCGAATAATGATGCCAAAAAGTTAAACCTCCAAACTTCCTGAAACCTCCACCCACCGCCAGGGCATACGACGGCAGAAAGGCGGAACACCCCACCCCACCACCGCCATGCAGACAAACCCTCCCTCTGTCTATTCCCCCACATACAGGCACCACCACCCAGCCACCATCATCAGCTCTGGTCAAAAGACCCCACTCCAGTGGTTCCCGGCCACAGACTGGTGGACCACATATACAGAGGCCAGAGTCTCCACCCACTAACAGGCAGGATGACGAAGGGCCAACTGCAAGTGGGTCTGCCAGACGTGTGCAAGAGGCACAGGCACAGGGAGCTAGGGCCAGTGAGAGGGCATCAGTGGCCAAGGGGGGTGGCCAATTGAGGGATGCTGCTGCCTAGGAAGTGATATCTGAGGTCATGGGAGCATATCACCATACCCAGGACAGGATGGGCCAGATCCTGGCCACCCTGGAGCAGAATCAGAGGCTGCAGATAGCACACCACCAGGAGGCCATGGAGCAATGGAAACAACTCAATGCCACTATGGCCTCCATTGCAGGAGTGCTGCAGCACCACTAACACAGCCAGCCTGAGTCCTCCACCCACCTGCCAGCCCGGACCACTAGCCAGGACACTGCCCTGCCATCTACATCTGCAGCGGATACTGGACTGGTGGCACTGCCAGAGGACACACAGGAAACCAGCACCCCTACCCCTGCAGCCCAGCTGCACTTTTGCAAACGTGCCCTCAGACCCAGATATACCACTGAAACACCAGGCAAGATCAAGCCCAACGCCAGGAAGTGACTCTGCCCTGAACTGTTTCCTTGTGTGCCACTGAGCTACCTTGTGGACATGCCACTGCCATCACACCATCTTCCAGTGGGCACATGGACCAAAACACAGTGCTACCAACAGTTGAGCATATGTACCTGAGCATGTATTTGCACCATGTGCCCACTCTCTTTCACTGTCCCAACATTTATGTATATTTTGCCATTCAATAAATACACCTATGCACCCAAATCGTATGTCGCTCGTCAATATGAGATATGAATTGTGAGTGCGTATGCATTAGCTAGTGAATATCCTAATCATACCTTTATTGCAGGAGGGTATTCAACGGACTGTAGTGTCTGAAGTATGTCACACTGTACCTAATATTGGGTTCACTTGCACATGCCACTTCAGTCATCGTTTAACATTGTCACAGACAAAGGACACCACAGTACTTATTACATGAGTCAGGCTATGAGTATGCAGTGAAGACATCAGCATCATTTAACAGTACCTTAGATTCACTGGAAGTATAGGTGGATTAGCTGGGTCCTGGAGTTGAGATCTTCCCACTCTTCTTCACCACCATCACTCTCATCCCCTTTCTGAGGTTGCAGGGCTGGTTGCACAGCACCCTCCTCTTCCAGAAGGGGGATAGCTTTCCTCACAGCCAAGTTGTGCACCATGTAGCAGGCCACCACTATCTTACACACCTTGTCAGGGACATAGCACAGGGATCCCTCAGAGAGATGGAGGCAACAAAATCTAGCCTTCAGAAGTCCTATTGTGCGCTCAATCACACTCCTAGTACGTCCATGGGCCTCATTATAATTGGTCTCTGCATCTGTCCTTGGATTCCTCACTGGTGTCAGGAGCCATTACAAATTGGGGTAGCAAGAATCACCTGCAAAAGTGGTCAAAAGAGGACTTGAACAAACTGCCTTTACTTGCATACAGCCTGCCTGTCAGCTATGTACTGATCCAGTGTCATACACACCTACCTATGAGCCATCCTTTCTCCCCTTGTTGTTCCATCATGTGTGGCACACGGCTGCTTATTAGGACAAATGAATCATGTACTGAGCCTGGGAACCTGGCATTGACATGTGAGATGTACTGATCAGCAGTACACACTAATTGTACATTCATGGAGTAATAGTTCTTACGATTCCTCTAAACCTGTTCATTTACTCTTTGGGGTATGAGAGCTATGTGGGTTCCATCAATGGCACCTTTCACATGGGGTATATTTGCGAAGGCATAACATTCAGATTTGATCCCGGGGTGTTCAGCCCTTTGAGAAAACTGGACATATGTTTGCAAGTGTTGAACGTAGGCATCGAGGAATCTGGACAAGATTTGGCTGAACATCAGCTGTGAGACCTCTGCAGCCATGCCCACTGTCACCTGAAATGAGCCTGTAGCCAAAAGATGGAGCACAGATAGCACTTGCACAGTTGTAGGGATGGCATGCTGATTTCAATTTGCTGGTTTCAGAACAGGATCCATTAATGCACAGAGGTCATGGATTGTAGCTCTATTGAGTCTGTGGGTGATAATAATATGACATTCCTCGATAGTTTCCAGATCTACCAGTAGTCTGTATACAAATGGGGCCCTCCCTCGCCACATGGGTCTGTACCTATGGGGCAGGAAAGAACACATTCTGAGTGTCAACTTACACTTGCATCCCCTGATGTCACTTTTGTTGCCAAAATGCAACACGTCGGTAACACACTCAAACAGGAAGAATGAGCTACACCGTCAGGTAAATGTGTGCTCAGCTAACTCTGTCATAATGGCATCACAGTGTGGACAACCTTCCAAAGATGGGTATATGTGAGGATTATGGAATGATGTCAGCAAGCGATGAAGGGGAGAGAGATTGGGGCCCTGGATAAGGCCCCTGGCCAGGGTATGGAGACATGGTGATAGTAAAATGGCAGCCTCCTGTCATCCAGGTATGATAGAGTGGAAGTGACTTCATTCCACTGGCGTTATTCGTCATGGCGGAAGGTGGTGTTCACCACCGTGCACCTGTTCATTGGATTACATGGTTGTCAATGGGGAATCCGGACCAATCATGATCTCCGCCGGTAGTGACGGAGCACACTGTCGTGCTACCTACTCTACTTTGTCACACCCTGGACACTTGACTCCTGATTCCCGTGAAGGGTAATACTTCACTGCTTGTGCTGCTGTGTCCTGACTCTGGTCCCTGAGAAGGTGTGTGTTACAGGGGAATGGGCCCTGGCCTTCAAGGCCGAGGAGCTTGAGAAGCTGGTGGATGGGGTCCTACCCCTGTATGCGAAGTTGTATGGGCGACCAGAGCAGCAGGTGAGTTGGCATCTGTCATCCTTCGATGTGTGCGAGTGTGGCGGATGCCTATATGCATGTGGGTTGGATGTGTAACTGCCCAGCTGTAGTTTGTCTGGCACGTTATGTCTGTGAGTTGAAAACATGCATGTCAACAATGGCTGTTACATATGGAACGACATGGCATTTGTATTCGGTGCACACATTCTGACGTCTGTTTCTTTGCTCTATGTGTCACATGCGGGTCAGGGCCCATCAAAACGAAAGGCCTGTGGCAAGCCATCACCAAGGAGGTGCCGGCCCTGGGGGTCTACAGCAGGCGGAGCACCCACTGCAGAAAGCGGTGGGAGGACCTGAGAAGCTGGGCCAGGAAGACCGGAGAGGCCCAGCTGGGGAACGCCTTCCAACAAGGAAGGAGTGCCCGTCGGACCCTGACCCACCTAAAGGCCCGCATTCTGGCAGTGCCCTATCCGGATCTGGATGGGTGTTTGAAGGCAGCACAGCAGCCACAAGGGGGTGAGTACCAACACTGTTGTGCTGCCACTATGATGGGTGTAGTTGGGTGCTGTGGGATGTATGCATTGTAGTGCCAGGCAGTTAGACAGGTGTGTCCCTGCAGTCCTGCCCCCCTCCAAGTCCTTGCAATGGTGTTAGGGCTAGTTTTGACAGTCTCTAATGGCCTATGAAGGGTCCCCTTTCTGTCATCTGGTATTCATTGTGGTCTTATGTACTTGTAAGTGCATGGGCTGGGCATGGTCTCTCATGGGTGTACTTCACATAGTGTATCAGGTTTGTGTTTCATGAGGGTTATTTGGTGTATTCTGGGGCCATGCCCACTAGTCAGGGGCACATTAATTATGTATGTTGTCTGTGCTAAGGGTACGTGTGTGACCTGGGTGGGAGTGTGTGTCAGCCAGACTGCACATATATTCACGATGTGAGATAGTTCTCCCTTGTTTTGTTTACCCATCCCTGTGCTCTTGTGTCCTTTGTGTATATTAGCATCATCTGGCGAGGGAGCTGAGGCACCGGCGAGTGGGGATGCAGCAGCCCACGGTTCCAAGGAGGCAGAGTCGAGCAACACCAAGGGGACCAGTGGGTGGAGGGCAAGGGAGTACCGTGGGGGAGGCAACTACCACTGGAGGTAGTGACTCTGATATCTCCTCTGATGGCAGCTCCATGGTGGTGGTGGACCCTACTGGGCCCACCCATTCTTTATCATCTTCCACTACCCCCATACCATCAGCGCCCTCCCAGTTGCTCCCCACCCAGTTGCCCATGCCAGCTCACCCAGAAGGGTGGGCGTCTCCTTCGCCACAGGCACCCTATCCCCTGCCCCAGTCAGCCCTGCTGCCCTCACCGAGAAGGCTATTGACCTCCTGAGGACCATCTCTGTAGGGCAGACAACCATTGTGAATGCCATCAAGGGGCTAACATCCCAGATGCAACAATGCAATGCATACCTAGAAGGCATTCATGGTGCCATGTCCGGCCTACAGAGATCTTTTCAGGCTCTGGCCTCCTCTTTGACTGTAGCCAGTGCCCCTGGTCTTTCCGTCCCCCTCCCACCACCTCTACCCTTTTGAGCACCCCACTCCCTTCACCCATCCCAAGCACACATACAGCAGCCATGCACACAGATCAACACACAAGAAGCAAACTGTCAAACACAAGCACCACCCTTCCTACTCAGACATGCACACACCCAACATACAAAAGCACACACAACAACATCCACTTCCCCCAGTGTGTCGACCTCCCCCGCAACCCTATCTATCACCTCACTATGTACACCCACACTCACTGCACCCTCAGTCACTGCTGCTGCCCCCATTCAAGCAGTCACCGCAACATCTGACATCCAGACATGCACCCCAGACACTACACCTGCACTCACCACGACTACATTGACAGACACTTCCAGCACACTCACCAGACCTGCAGACACCCAGACAATATCCATGTACACTTCCAGCCTGTCTTGTTCCACTATGTCTAACCCCCTCCTCCCCAAAAACTCAAATATTCAAACACATCCACACCACACACAACCACCACACATCAGCATATTTTACAGGCTCCTGCATCCACGTCCAGCACACTTAGACCTGGTAAGAGCACTCCCTCAACCTCCACTCCCAGGCCTGTCTCCAAATCCCCTCCAACTGCACCTAAGAAACTTTGCCTATCCCGTGTTGACCTGTTTTAACCCGCTGGCCCACCCCGTCTTGTCCCTAAATGTGCCCATGTCATTGCCCAGTCCACTCTTTCCTGGTCCAAGTCCGCCCCAGTCCGCCCTTCCCATTTCAGTGCCCCTTCCCCAGGGAGGAAGAGGCCACGTGTTGCCCCAGGTCCCTCTGCCCCCCCCGATCCAAGCCCACTTCCCCTCCTTCCATGGGCAATCCCAAACCCACTCCACCTCCCAAACCTAAACACAACCCCCTCCTTTCAGACGTAAGTCCCCAACCTCACCACCCTCTGCCCCTGTTCCCTGAGGTGCCTGGCTGCCCCATTGATGCCCCTTTCGAGTGGAGTACCCTTTGCACATGTGAGAGTCAAGTTCGGCCTATTTTGGCCCTTCAGGGTATTTCCAATGGACTGGACAATGGCCTTATTTGGACATTACGTTTTTTCCATGTGAATAAATTTCAGTGCCCAGTAGTGCTGTTGGTACAATATAGTGACGTTGTTCAGCGTTTCACTGTGGGGGTGTGGTGTGCACATGTGTGTACTTTGGCGCAGGTCTTTGTGTTCTTGTGTCTGGTAAGTACATCTTGATTTGGTAAGTATAGCTTGGGATGTGGGAGGGGTTGGGAGTGCATTGCAGGGTGGGTGGGGCGGTGTAATTGTGCCCTTTCTTCCCATGTGTACTAGGCTGTGGTTCTTACCGTCGTCGTCCTTGTCGTCAGTCACGGTCCTGGAGGAATATGGCAAGGAGCAGCACTGGCATTATTTCCCACTCTCTCTCCATGTCTGCATCAGCATTTTCTGTGTGTCTCCGGTGAGTGTTTCCTTTTATATTGTTTGTTTCCACCACGCTTTGCCTGGCAGTGGTTCCCACCCCAGAACTGCTGTCGGTCTGGTGTTTCATTATATGGTGGGCAGGTAGGGCTTTTCCGCCAGCCTGTGGGTGGCCTCCACCATCCTAGTCGGGACTACAAAGATGGCGGTGTGTGGATGGACCGCTACTTGTTTCTCATTTACTTCATTATTTGGCGGCCCGGACCGCCAGCCTGTTGGCGGTATTTACCACCACTGCCAGCGGGGCGGTGTTTACCGCCATGTTCATAATGACCACCTCTGTGTTTTTTCTGTTAAATGCATGCTCGCTTTGCTGCGGCCCAGTCAATTGTTGTTTGAATTGCAGAGGTCTAGCACTGATTTGCAAACCTGTACATTGCTGCTTAGATTCAAGCTGTGTGGCCCACTTTCACATGCAATGTTCATGTTGATAGGATGAGATTTATTATCCTGTCACTGTACAAGTGAAATTCGACAACCCTGTTTGCTCCAGTCAATCAATGCAATGTTTTTTAACTGGTCGGTCAAATGGCATTTATTTTCATTGGTTGGTCAGTACAAATGTCAGTGAAAAATTGCAGTGTACTGATGTACAGGGTATATAATCTTCCCCAGATGTTTTGATTTCTTGTATTATTAAAGGAAGGGCTGCTTAGAAGGCATTCAACTTGAGTTGCGGGCTGTTGTCTCTGTTAGAGTGTTTTAATTAGTAGAAAAATAAGTTGTATAACAGAACCGTAGCCAGCTTGCATTAACATCTGTTTTTGCATACATAAATATGCAATTTTATTTTATAGGAACCAGCTTTTCATTGTGTGTTTCTCTGTGCTTTCCCTTTTCAGAAAATCAGCTAAATTGAAGCCTAATTCATGGTCTCTATATTAATAAATTGAGGATGTATGTCCAGGCTGTTATCTGTCTTTGTAATGTTTATAGTCTTTTACTCGAGCTTTTCATAGGGACCATTCGTTAGTTTAACTGTTTTATCTGCTATGCACACCTCATTCATTATTACTTAGTAGAAGTAGGTGTTTCTAGATGTATCTTACTGAATATATATTATGTATTTCAATACACATTGGCTTGCTAGAATGAGCCATTTCTATTTAAACTATAATATGTCATCTCTCACTACTAAATTGGTGTCTGTCTTTTCTGTTCAAAACTCTAAAAAAGATGATGTTTTTGAGATATGTGTCAGACATTCTTTGCCTTTCTGTGCAAACTTTACAGTAGTCTGTCATTTGATTTATACTTAGGGCTTGATAACTCCATCGCCCTGTTGGAGAGACTGCCTTCCAGGTTTCTAAATGACCCCCAGGCTGGGGGTCATTTGTAAAATATTGCCAGGAACCGCTGTCACAATGTCTCCTGTTAATGGATTTTGCTGTTTGGTACAGGGCTCCTTTAACATGACGGAGCCCTGCACCAAACAGCTTTCTGTTTTTATTTTCAAAAGCAGGATTTTCATTTTGAAAATAAAACAAAATGCCATAGTAGTCCTCTCCCAAGTCAAGGCGAGGGGAGCATTTAGGAGTTTTCACTTCCCCAGGGTACTCCCAGCAGTGAGAGGCAGTGAAAACTGATCTCTAATTCTGCCCATCTAAATAATGGGGTGGGGCAGAAGTACAGGTCTGCCTCTGACAGCCCTGACTCCACAGAGCCACCGGAATATAATTACAGTGAGGCGGAGTAGTCTCCACTGTTATTAAGCGGATGGTTCATTTGCATCTAAATTGTGTTGGCAAACAATTATCTAAGTGGTAAGCATACTCTGTCACTGTTGCAATGGTCTATGATTACCATCAAGATATACATTGGGCCTTTAGGGGGTCATTCCAACCCTGGCGGTCGGTGATAAAGCGGCGGCCAACCCGCCAACAGGCAGGCGGTCCAAAAAAAGGAATTCTGACCCTGGCGGGAACCGCCAACACAGACCGCCACTTTAACACTCCGACCGCCACGGCAGGACAGACAAACAGCGCGGCGGTCACCGCCAATAGGCAGGCGGCAGACAATGTACCGCCCACCCTATCACAACTCACCAATCCGCCACCTTTTCCGGGGCGGGAGCCCCGCCGATAAAAACACGGCGGAAACAGACTACGAACGGGAAAGCGCTCACCTATACACACTCCACGAGGAAGGAGGACAGCATGGAACCCGAATTAAACATCCTACCAGCTATTGTCTACCTGCTCATCTACCAGGAGTACGAACGCCGGCGCAGACGACAATGGTGAGTACTGCACCTACGACACAGGGGAGGGGGGAGGAGGAAAGCTTACGGGCACACACATGCGCCATACACCCACCCCCCCACCACAAATACCTACACCCCAATGCAGAGCAACAAGTCAGAGTGACACCCCCCAAACCCACCGGAATAATGCAAAGACACAATTAAAATGATCTATAAAATATATGTATAAATAGCTCCATTGAAGGTATGGGAAATATGCTATATGAAAGATACAAAATAAGGAATGAACATAGTAAAAAAATATATACATAGGCAATAAGTCCTGCACATTCCGTCAAAGTTCCATAGTCCGTGGGCCAATGTACACAAACACATGGGCAAAGCCCACACAGGAGACCAGATACCATTGGAGAGAACACTGCTGGGGCATCAGATGATAAAACTACAGGCACCTCAGGGGGAAGGGAAGGGGGGGCACCTCAGCCACATGAGTCCACGACGCCAGATCCACGAGGGGCCTCCATGCCCACTGTCCCATGCTGGGGAGTGCAAAGCCACAGTCTCACAAGTCTCTACAGTGGGTGGCTTGCCCACTGTGCCATCCTGGGGAGTGCAAAGCCACAGTCTCACAAGTCTCTACAGTGGGTGGCTTGCCCACTGTTCCATCCTGGGAAGTGCCAAGCCACAGTCCATCAGATGGATTACCGACTCCACTGTTAATGGAGGAGGCATGGTGCCCAGAGTGCTTCGTGAAGCCCTGCTCGACACAGAACCGGCACTGTCAATGGGCCAGCAGTGCTTGAGATGAAGGGCCCAGCGGACCGGTGCTTGACAGGAAGGGCCCAGCGGAGGGGTGCAGAGACGGCAGGGCCCAGCGGAGCGGTGCTTGACGGGAAGGGCCCAGCGGAGCGGTGCTTCAGATGAAGGGCCCAGCGGAGCGGTGCTTGAGATGAAGGGCCCAGCGGAGCGGTGCTTGACAGGAAGGGCCCAGCGGAGCGGTGCTTCAGATGAACGGCCCAGCGGAGCGGTGCTTGAGATGAAGAGCCCAGCGGAGCGGTGCATGACAGGAAGGGCCCAGCGGAGCGGTGCAGAGACGGCGGGGCCCAGCGGAGCGGTGCTTGACAGGAAGGGCCCAGCGGAGCGGTGCAGAGACGGCGGGGCCCAGCGGAGCGGTGCTTCAGATGAATGGCCCAGCGGAGCGGTGCTTCAGATGAATGGCCCAGCGGAGCGGTGCTTGAGATGAAGGGCCCAGCGGAGCGGTGCAGAGACGGCGGGGCCCAGCGGAGCGGTGCTTGACAGGAAGGGCCCAGCGGAGCGGTGCTTCAGATGAATGGCCCAGCGGAGCGGTGCTTGAGATGAAGGGCCCAGCGGAGCGGTGCTTGACAGGAAGGGCCCAGCGGAGCGGTGCTTCAGATGAATGGCCCAGCGGAGCGGTGCTTGAGATGAAGGGCCCAGCGGAGCAGTTCTTGTCCCGGCGGGCCCCTGTTCAGCGGTTCTTGTCACGGCGGGCCCCTGTTCAGCGGTTCTTGTCCCGGCGGGCCCCTGTTCAGCGGTTCTTGTCACGGCGGGCCCCTGTTCAGCGGTGCTTCTCCCGGCGGGCCCCTGTTCAGCGGTTCTTGTCACGGCGGGCCCCTGTTCAGCGGTTCTTGTCACGGCGGGCCCCTGTTCAGCAGTGCTTCTCCCGGCGGGCCCCTGTTCAGCGGTGCTCCTCCCGGCGGGGCCCTGTTCAGCAGTGCTCCTCCCGGCGGGCCCCTGTTCAGCGGTTCTTGTCACGGCGGGCCCCTGTTCAGCGGTTCTTGTCACGGCGGGCCCCTGTTCAGCAGTGCTTCTCCCGGCGGGCCCCTGTTCAGCGGTGCTCCTCCCGGCGGGGCCCTGTTCAGCAGTGCTCCTCCCGGCGGGGCCCTGTTCAGCGGTGCTTCTCCCGGCGGGCCCCTGTTCAACGGTTCTTGTCACGGCGGGCCCCTGTTCAGTGGTTCTTGTCACGGCGGGCCCCTGTTCAGCGGTTCTTGTCACGGTGGGCCCCTGTTCAGCGGTGCTTCTCCCGGCGGGCCCCTGTTCAGCGGTGCTTCTCCCGGCGGGACCCTGTTCAGCGGTGCTCCTCCCGGCGGGGCCCTGTTCAGCGGTGCTCCTCCCGGCGGGGCCCTGTTCAGCGGTGCTTCTCCCGGCAGGCCCCTGTTCAGCGGTTCTTGTCACGGCGGGCCCTGTTCAGCGGTTCTTGTCACGGCGGGCCCCTGTTCAGCGGTTCTTGTCACGGCAGGCCCCTGTTCAGCGGTTCTTGTCACGGCGGGCCCCTGTTCAGTGGTGCTTCTCCCGGCGGGCCCCTGTTCAGCGGTTCTTGTTACGGCGGGCCCCTGTTCAGCGGTTCTTGTCACGGCGGGCCCCTGTTCAGCGGTTCTTGTCACGGCGGGCCCCTGTTCAGCGGTGCTTCTCCCGGCAGGCCCCTGTTCAGCGGTTCTTGTCCCGGCGGGGCCCTGTTCAGCGGTGCTCCTCCCGGCGGGGCCCTGTTCAGCGGTGCTTCTCCCGGCGGGCCCCTGTTCAGCGGTTCTTGTCACGGCGGGCCCCTGTTCAGCGGTTCTTGTCACGGCGGGCCCCTGTTCAGCGGTGCTTCTCCCGGCGGGCCCCTGTTCAGCGGTGCTCCTCCCGGCGGGGCCCTGTTCAGCGGAGCTCCTCCCGGCGGGGCCCTGTTCAGCGGAGCTCCTCACGGCGGGCCCCTGTTCAGCGGTTCTTGTCACGCCGGGCCCCTGTTCAGCGGTTCTTGTCATGGCGGGCCCCTGTTCAGCGGTTCTTGTCACGGCGGGCCCCTGTTCAGCGGTTCTTGTCACAACGGGCCCCTGTTCAGAGGTGCTTCTACCGGCGGGCCCCTGTTCAGCGGTGCTTCTCCCGGTGGGCCCCTGTTCAGCGGTGCTCCTCCCGGCGGGGCCCTGTTCAGCGGTGCTCCTCCCGGCGGGGCCCTGTTCAGCGGTGCTTGTCCTGTGTTTCTAGGGAGCCAGACCTGGCCAAGACTTCCCGCTCAGTCGCCATCCGACCTTGCGGTCGTGGGGCCCTCCTGTGATGGAGTCCTGGGCCCGTGGGTGTCGTCCGTCACAACCGGAATGGGGCTGGTGGGGCCCTCCTGGGCAGCTCGCCTGCTGCCTGACTTCTCCGCCCTGCTGCCCTTGCCCTCCTTCACTGAAGCTCTGTGGCCCTTGCCTCCCTTTGATGATGTGGCAGGTGACGGGGCAAGGCTACTGTCCTTGGTGGCAGCCGTCTCAGGCTTGTCGCGCCGGGCCTTTTTTTTTTTTGTCCTCTTCCCAGCGGGTGGGCTGGCTGTCCCCTTGCTGCTGGCCGATGTTCCTGCCCTAGGAGCTGGTGGACTCCAATAGCCCTGCACTATGGTCACAGTAGATGCAGGGCTGGTGGTGGCTGAGGTGCTTTTTTTACTCTTACCAGATGGAGGGGGTGGGTCAGTGTAGGAAAGTACCATCTTGCCTGGCATGTTACCCCCATTTTTCACTGTATATATGTTGTTTTAGTTGTATGTGTCACTGGGACCCTGCTAGTCAGGGCCCCAGTGCTCATAAGTGTGCCTGAATGTGTTACCTGTGTTATGACTAACTGTCTCACTGAGGCTCTGCTAATCAGAACCTCAGTGGTTATGCTCTCTCATTTCTTTCAAATTGTCACTAACAGGCTAGTGACCAATTTTACCCATTTACATTGGCTTACTGGAACACCCTTATAATTCCCTAGTATATGGTACTGAGGTACCCAGGGTATTGGGGTTCCAGGAGATCCCTATGGGCTGCAGCATTTCTTTTGCCACCCATAGGGAGCTCTGACAATTCTTACACAGGCCTGCCACTGCAGCCTGAGTGAAATAACGTCCACGTTATTTCACAGCCATTTTACACTGCACTTAAGTAACTTAGAAGTCACCTATATGTCTAACCTTTACCTAGTAAAGGTTGGGTGCTAAGTTACTTAGGGGGTCATTCTGACCCCGGCGGACGGCGGGAGCCGCCCGCCTGGAGGGAACCGCCAGAATACCGCTGCGCGGTCAAAAGACCGCTGCGGTTATTCTGGGTTTCCCACTGGGCTGGCGGGCGACCGCCAAAAGGCCGCCCGCCAGCCCAGTGGGAAACACCCCTCCATGAGGATGCCGGCTCCGAATGGAGCCGGCGGAGTGGAGGATGTGCGACTTTCAGTGTCTGCTGAGCAGACACTGAAATTCAAAGTGGGGCCCTCTTACGGGGGCCCCTGCAGTGCCCATGCCATTGGCATGGGCACTGCAGGGGCCCCCAGGGGCCCCACGACACCCCTCACCGCAATCCTGTTCCTGGCGGGCGGAACCGCCAGGAACAGGATGGCGGTGAGGGGGTCGGAATCCCCATGGCGGCGCAGCTTGCGATTCCCATGGGCAGCGGAAAGTCAGCGGTACACCGCCGACTTTCCGTTTCCGGCCGCGGCTGTACCGCCGCGGTCAGAATGCCCGGCGGAGCATCGCCAGCCTGTTGGCGGTGCTACCGCCGACCCGGACCGCCGGGGTCAGAATGACCCCCTTAGTGTGTGGGCACCCTGGCACTAGCCAAGGTGCCCCCACATTGTTCAGGGCCAATTCCCCGGACTTTGTGAGTGCGGGGACACCATTACACGCGTGCACTACATATAGGTCACTACCTACATGTAGCTTCACAATGGTAACTCCGAATATGGCCATGTAATATGTCTATGATCATGGAATTGCCCCCTCTATACCATCCTGGCATAGTTGGCACAATCCCATGATCCCAGTGGTCTGTAGCACAGACCCTGGTACTGCCAAACTGCCTTTCCCGGGGTTTCACTGCAGCTGCTGCTGCTGCCAACCCCTCAGACAGGCATCTGCCCTCCTGGGGTCCAGCCAGGCCCGGCCCAGGACGGCAGAACAAAGGACTTCCTCTGAGAGAGAGTGTAACACCCTCTCCCTTTGGAAAATGGTGTGAAGGCAGGGGAGGCCTCTGGAAATGCTTTCATGGGCACATTTGGTGCCCATTTCTGCATAAGCCAGTCTACACCGGTTCAGGGACCCCTTAGCCCTGCTCTGGCGTGAAACTGGACAAAGGAAAGGGGAGTGACCACTCCCCTGACCTGTACCTCCCCTGGGAGGTCCCCAGAGCTCCTCCAGTGTGCTCCAGACCTCTGCCATCTTGGAAACAGAGGTGCTGCTGGCACACTGGACTGCTCTGAGTGGCCAGTGCCATCAGGTGACGTCAGAGACTCCTCCTGATAGGCTCCTTCAGGTGTTGCTAGCCTATCCTCTCTCCTAGGTAGCCAAACCCTCTTTTCTGGCTATTTAGGGTCTCTGTCTCTTGGGATTCCCTAGATAACGAATGCAAGAGCTCATCCCAGTTCCTCTGCATCTCTCTCTTCACCTTCTGCCAAGGAATCAACTGCTGACCGCGCTGGAAGCCTGCAAAACTGCAACATAGTAGCAAAGACGACTACTGCAACTCTGTAACGCTGATCCTGCCGCCTTCTCGACTGTTTTCCTGGTGGTGCATGCTGTGGGGGTAGTCTGACTCCTCTCTGCACTAGAAGCTCTGAAGAAATCTCCCATGGGTCGACGGAATCGTCCCCCTGCAACCGCAGGCACCAAAGAACTGCATCACCGGTACCTTGGGTCTCCTCTCAGCACGACGAGCGAGGTCCCTTGAATCCAGCAACTCTGTCCAAGTGACTCCCACAGTCCAGTGACTCTTCAGTCCAAGTTTGGTGGAGGTAAGTCCTTGCCTCCCCACGCCAGACTGCATTGTTGGAAACCGCGACTTTTGCAGCTACTCCGGCCTCCGTGCACTTCCGGTGGAAATCCTTTGTGCACAGTCCAGCCTAGGTCCACGGCACTCTAACCTGCATTGCACGACCTCCTAAGTTGTTCTCCGGCAACTCCTTTGTGCGACTTCGGGTGAGCACTGTTTCACGCATCCTCGTAGTGCCTGTTTCTGGCACTTCTCTGGGTGCTACCTGCTGCTGAGAGGGCTCCTTGTCTTGCTCGACGTCCCCTCTGTCTCCTGACGCAATTTGCAACATCCTGGTCCCTCCTGGGCCACAGCAGCGTCCAAAAACCCTTACCGCACGATTTGCAGCTAGCAAGGCTTGTTGGCGGTCTTTCGGCGGGAAAACACTTCTGCACGACTCTCCACGGCGTGAGGGATCCGTCCTCCAAAGGGGAAGTCTCTAGCCCTTGTCGTTCTTGCAGTCTACTGTCCTGTAGCAGCTCCTTTGCACCCACAGCTGGCATTTCCTGGGCATCTGCCCATCTCCGACTTGTTTGTGACTTTTGGACTTGGTCCCCTTGTTCCACAGGTACCCTCGACTGGAAATCCATTGTTGTTGCGTTGTTGGTTTGGGTCTTTCCTGCAGAATTCCCCTATCACGACTTCTATGTCCTTTGGGGAACTTTAGTGCACTTTGCACTCACTTTTCAGGGTCTTGGGGTGGGCTATTTTTCTAACCCTTACTATTTTCTAATAGTCCCAGCGACCCTCTACAAGGTCACATAGGTTTGGGGTCCATTCGTGGTTCGCATTCCACTTTTGGAGTATATGGTTTGTGTTGCCCCTATCCCTATGTGTCCCCATTGCATCCTATTGTAACTATACATTGTTTGCTCTGTTTTCTAATACTATTACTGCATATTTTGGTATTGTGTACATATATCTTGTGTATATTTGCTATCCTCATACTGAGGGTACCCACTGAGATACTTTTGGCATATTGTCATAAAAATAAAGTACCTTTATTTTTAGTATATCTGTGTATTGTGTTTTCTTATGATATTGTGCATATGACACTAAGTGGTACTGTAGGAGTTTCACTCGTCTCCTAGTTCAGCCTAAGCTGCTCTGCTAAGCTACCATTATCTATCAGCCTATGCTGCTACACACCCTATACACTAATAAGGGATAACTGGGCCTGGTGCAAGGTGCAAGTACCCCTAGGTACTCACTACAAGCCAGTCCAGCCTCCTACAGTCAGTGATTGGAACGAGCTCAAGGTTGGAAAGGAAAAGGACTTGGGAAGGACAGGGACGGGTAGGTGTAGTGGGTATGGGAGTGGAGGAAGAGGATGTGGTTGTAGGAGAGTCAAGTGTGCTGTCTTTGGGAGCAGGTGCTTGTGACGGAGGCTGTCGTGAGGTGGATGGCTGTTGGGTGGGTGGCTGCCTGCGTTTGTGTGGTTTGGAAGAGGGGGTGACAGACACACTGGGAGAGGACACAGGGGACGTGTAAATGGCAGTGGGGGTGGTGACTGCACGTGTGCGGACTGTAATGGAGGGTGTGCTGGTGATGGAAGTACTGGCTGATGGTGGTGTGCATGCAGGTGTGAGTGGAGACGTCACAGGGAGGGAGGAGGGAGATGAGGAGGTGGGGGACACAGAGGTGGTAGTGACTGTTGGCATGTCTGCATCTGGATGTCGCTTGGGTGAATGCTTGTGGGATCTGTGGTGCTTATGTCTGGATGAGCTGCCCTTGGGTGTAGAGGTGTGTGCAGGCTGGTCTGATGGTGTGGATGGGATAGGCAGAGGAACAGGAGACTGGGACTGGGTGGAGGGAGTCAAAAGAGGGAGGCTGGAGACAGGGACAATGGCTGCCGTCAGTGCTGAGGCCAGAGCGTTGAACGATCGCTGATGGGCAGCCTGACCCGAATGAATACCCTCCAGGTATGCATTGCTCCGATGCACCTCCCTTTCTACACCCTGGATGGCATTCAAAAGGGTAGACTGCCCAACAATGAGTGTCCTGAGGAGGTCAATGACCTCCTCACTGAGGGCAACAGGGGTAACTGGGGCAGGGCCTGAGGTGCCTGGGGCGAAGGAGATGCCCGCCTTCCTGGGCGAGCGGGGACGGAGCGAAGGCTGAGGGGCTGCTGGGAGGGCGGGGCTGGTGCGCTGGGTGGCGGCTGTACCTGTTGTGGCGGTGGGCACGGATGTTGCCGCCACCGCTAGGGAGCTCCCTTCCGAGGACGTGTCGGTGTCGCTGACGTCTCCACGGGTCCCCGTTGTGGAGCTCCACTCGCCCTCCGTCTCACTGGTGTACTCGGAGTCTGTTGTATGGCCCTCCGGGGCCATGTGAGATGCAGCTCCCTCGTGCGCCGATGCCACTTCTCCTCCGCCTGATGATGCTAATGCACACATGAACAGGAAGACAAAGAAAATGGGGGGGGGGAGAAATGAAGACAGGTTGAGTGCATGCATTGGCAACATCGTTGTCGGAGAGGACAGAAACAGAAGCCCCCTGCACTAGGCCGCGCAATCGGGGTACACTACTCAGTTATTGTGACTAGGCCTACAGGTCTATGGACGACAAATGCACACATGGGTGAGGCCGGACCATGGATAGCTGTACTTGGCACCCTACAGAGGTGGGGGGCGGGGGCACAGGGCCGTGTCTAACGGAGGGGCCTAGCCTACAGAATGCACCCTGGCCTGGAGATCGCCACAGCCCTCCTCCCCCACCCAGACACCTTCACTGCGCGCAAAGATAGCAGAATGTGCTGATACTCACCCCCTTGTGTCTGCTGTGATGTCCTCACGCGCCCATCCAAATCGGGGTAGGCCACCGCCAGGATCCGGGACATCTGGGGGGTCAATTGGCGGCTGGCACCCCTCCTACGTTGGGAGGCCATCCCCAGCAGAGACTCGGCGGTCTTTCTGGTCACGCGGCGGATGTCCTCTCACCTCTTTCGGCAGTGGGTGCCCCGTCTGTTGTGGACCCCCAGGGCCCGGACGTCCTTGGCGATGGCACGCCAAATGTCGATCTTCTGATGGGCGCTGACCTATGTGACATGTACAGGGTGGTAAAGGAAATCGCAACAGTTTTCTGCCTGGTCAATGTGAGTGGCCCCCCCCTCCCCAACCTCGCCATGTGGCACATGCTCTCATCTTTCGTGCGTTGCACTCCTCATTTGCTCCCCTCCCCACCATCTTACATACACCCCACTCAACACAGGCATAGTCCATTCAACGTGCACCCTGTGTACTTACCTGTTGGTCTGGAGGACCGTAGAGTAGCGCATACTGGGGGAGGACCCCATCAACAAGTTTCTCCAATTCTTCGGAAGTGAAGGCAGGCGCCCTTTCCCCAGTCGCAGCAGCCATTGTATCTCCCAGACCGAGGTCACAGCAGCACTTGCAGTATAGGTCCTCTCCTGTGGATGATCAGGTCTCGAGTGATGAAGCAGTTAGAAAATGGCGGTCATGCCCGCGGCGGTGCGTACCGCGGCGGTGCGGACCGCGACCGCCGGCGCACATCGTCATTGGCTCCTGAGACCCATAGGGTTCAATGTTAATCAATGCTGCTTTGCGCCGCGGTCTTCGACCGCCTACCGCCACGGTGTGCCACACCAGCGCAGTGACCTCACATCCCACTGTCACACTTCACAGGTCAGGCAGCCGCCATTTCAAGGGCCCACATGGCATAATTTCTACTGCATCAAACAGGCCTAGGCCTTGCATTGCCACTCATACAAGCCTTTCAATGCATAGCGATTCGTGTACTGTGCAAGCTGTGTGAACGAACCTGTGGGTTGCTTGACTCTGTGCTCCATGTTGTCCTTCGTAGGCACCGTCCGCTGGGACATGCGAGGAGAAGGATGAATTCTCCCGTGTACCGACCGCTGGTGGACCTGTCGACAATGGAAGAACGACATATCATACTTACATACAGGCTTGACAGAGCAACTATACATGAACTATGTGCCCAGCTGGAGCCAGACCTGATGTCCCCCATCCGCCAACCCACAGGGATTCCCCCTCTGGTGCAGGTTCTGTCAGTACTCCATTTTTGGCAAGTGGGTCTTTTCAGACAACAGTGGCCATATCATCTGGGATGTCTCAGCCTATGTTTTCTAAGGTTTTGTCCAGAGTGTTGTCTGCCCTGATGAAATACATGCGGAGCTACATTATTTTCCCTGAGGTGGGCGAATTGGCTACAGTGAAGGGTGATTTCTATGCCCTTGGACATATCCCCAACATCATTGGTGACATTGATGGGACCCATGTGGCTTTGGTTCCCCCCAAAGAAAGTGAGCAGGTGTACAGAAACAGAAAAAGTTATCATTCGATGAATGTCCAGGTGGTCTGTTTGGCTGACCAGTACATCTCCCATGTAAATGCCAAGTTCCCTGGGTCAGTGCATGACGCGTATGTCATGCGAAATAGCAGCATCCCTTATGTGATGGAACAGCTACAGAGACACCGTGTGTGGCTAATTGGTGACTCTGGTTACCCCAACCTGTCGTGGCTACTGACCCCAGTGAGGAATCCCCGGACCAGGGCAGAGGAACGGTACAATGAGGCCCATGGGCGAACTAGGAGGATCATAGAAAGGACCTTCGGGGTCCTGAAGGCCAGGTTTAGGTGCCTGCATATGACAGGGGGATCCCTAATGTACTCACCAAAGAAGGTGTGCCATATCATCGTGGCCTGCTGTATGCTTCACAATCTTGCTTTGCGACGCCAGGTGCCTTTTCTGCAGGAGGATGGTCCAGATGGTGGTGTTGTAGCAGCTGTGGAGCCTGTGGAGAGTGAAGAGGAGGAAGACAACGGGAACGACACGGACAACAGGGATACAGTCATACAACAATATTTTCAGTAGCACACAGGTAAGAATCACCCACGCCATTTTACATTTACTTAAGGCCTCATGCGTCTCCACTGTCTGTGTTTCCCCCCAGTTCCTGTTAACTGATTTGTGACTTTCCCTTCCCTTTTCAGAGCTGTATGACCCACTGCCTGACTTCAGCTTTGTTTGCCCACGGACTAAAGCTTATTGAAATTGGTATGTTGTCATCACAAAGTAACTGGACATTATTGCACCGTTATGTGTAATACATTTGTTAAGAATACAAGCAGACTCCTGTTATTTTAAGTGCAATAAGTGATTTATTTTAAGTGCTACATATAGGTACATGATTGTAAAACGGTGAGGGGTGGGGGTGGAGTAATGTCCATGGCAGAGTCCAGTTCTCAGTCGCACAGGTGCATTGTCCATATTCCTGGGGAAGGATGGAGCAGGGGCAGTTCAAGCTTGGACAGGGTGACAATGTGGGACAGTGGGATGACATCAGGGGGTATCTTAGGCTGGCGGGGGTCTTGCAATCCTACTCTGTCTTCTTGTGAGATCTCAGGTTCCGCTTGCGGGGTGGTTCTTCTTCTGCAGGAGGTGGGGTTCTGGTGGCCTGTTGTTGTGTGGGGGCCTCCTGTCCACTAGCGCCGGCGGAGGTGGTAGGCTGTTCCTGGCCTGGGCTAGTGACAGGGTCCCTTTGGGGTGCCACATGGTCCCGCAATGTGGTGACGATCTGGGTAAGGGCCACGATGATGGTCCCCATTGCGGAACCGATGTTCCTCAGTTCCTCTCTGAACCCCATGTACCGTTCCTCCTGCAGTGCCTGGATCTCCTGGAACCGGGCCAGTACCGTCGCCATCGTCTCCTGGGAGCGGTGGTATGCTCCCATGATGGAGGAGGGGGCCTCTTGGAGAGTCGGTTCCCTGGGCCTGTCCCCCCCCTGTCACACAGCAGCCCTCCCAGTTACCCTGTGTTCCTGGGCCTCTGTCCCCTGGACGGTGTGCCCACTACCACTGCCCCCAGGTCCCTGTTGTTGTTGCGGTGGTGGGTCAACCTGGATGCCCTGTAGTGGTGGACACACCGCTGATTGACGTGTCCTGGAGACAGAGGCATGGGCCCGCTGGCTGGGAGCTGTGCTGGTGTTCCCAGAGGGGGTTGGGTCTGGTGTAGCCTGTGGCTGTCTGTGGGGAACCGACTGTCCAGAGGTCCCCGATGGGCCGGGCTGGTCATCTGGGTCCAGGGAGACAGAGCTGCTGTCATCGCTGGGGGCCTCTTCTGGGGGTGGGATGGACATCTCTGGACCCTCCGTGGCGGTGTGGTGCCGTTCGGGTCCTGCAGGGGTATAAAGGTATGGTTGTTGCTTCTGTGTGTGGCATTTCGTGTGATGGGTGGGTGTCCGTGTACCCAAGTGCAGGCATTCCCTTGTGGGGGCTTTTGTGAGGGTGGCTTGTGGGGGTGATATGTGTGTGCAGTGGGCATGCTTTGGTGATGGGTGTCCATGCTTTGTGGTCGCATGCAGGGCTTGGTGTTGGGATGGGTGGGTTGTGATGGTGAGCCTTTTGCTAGGAGTTGGTGTGATGGGGGTGGGGGTGAGGGTAGGGGTATGATTTGGCATGCAGGTGGGGTGGGGGTGGGAAGCAGTAGTGAAGATTTGACTTACCAGAGTCCATTCCTCCGCCTACTCCTGCGAGGCCCTCAGGATGCAGGATGTGCAAGACTTCCTCCTCCCATGCTGTAAATTCTGGGGGAGTAGGTGGGGGTCCGCCGCCAGTCTTCTGCACCGCAATGTTGTGCCTTGATACCATGGAACGCACCTTCCCCCGTAGGTCGTTCCATCTCTTCCTTATGTCATCCTGATTGCATGGATGCTGTCCCACCGCGTTGACCCTGTCCACTATCCTTTGCCATAGCTCCATCTTCCTGGCAATTGTGGTGTGCTGCACCTGTGCCCCGAAGAGCTGGGGCTCTACACGGACTATTTCCTCCACCATGACCCTGAGTTCGGCGTCACTGAACATGGGGTGTCTTTGGGGTGCCCTGGGGTGGTGTGGATGAGGTGTGGGGTGGCGTTTGTGGTGATGAGTGTGGTGCGTGTGGTGGTGTGTGGTGTTTGGTGCGTGGAATCTGTGTGGGTGATGGTGTTGTGTGCCTCTGTGTTGTGGGATTGTCTATTCTGTGCTCTCTCTCTAGCCTTCGTCAATAATTTCGGGTCGTAGGGGTTTGTGGGTGATGTGGGTGTGTGTTTTATATTGTGTTGGGTGTGTGGGAGTGGTGTTAGTATGTGTATTAGGTGTGCGTGTTTCAAACTGACCAATGTGGCTGAGTTTTCTATGTGTGTGTGTATTTTGACCGCAGCGGTGTGTACCGCCAATGGAATACCGCGTTTGAAAGACCGCCGCGTGGATTTGTGGGTCGGAATGGTATGGGCGTATTTCTGTTGGCGTGACGGTGGAGGTTTGGTCATCGCCATTTTTTCGCTGACCTTTGGTGTGGCGGACTTTTGTGGATGTCGGGTTTTTGGCGGTTTGCCAGTTGCGGGTCAGAATGACAATGGCGGTTTACCGCGGCCGCAGCGGTGTTGTGGCGGTCTTCTGACCGGCGGTAAGCGCCTTTTACCGCCGAGGTCAGAATGACCCCCTTAGTCTTTTCTTGGTTCTTCTTTGGAAGTAGACTCTATGTTGGTCCTCTTGCTGAACTATACTTAGGGCCAGATGTGTGACCACTTTGGGTTGGGACTCGCAATTTGCTAGTCTTTATGATGCAGAGATTGCGAGTCGCAATCCTTCATGTACAACAGTGTCTGAGACACTGTTTGTGATTCGCAAATGGGTCACAAGGGACCTGCCTCATCACTATTCATGAGGCAGGTCATAATTTGCGACCTATTGTGAGTGACTGCAATCACTGGGGTCAACAGACCACCATGTCTATGATTGCTTTTTCAATAAAGCATTTTTTTCAAATGCAGTCCACTTTCCTTAAAGAAAAATGGAATGCATTTAAAATAATAACTACCTGCTCTGAAAGATTGTTTGTGAATGAGTTTTCACCAATTTCAATTTGGTGGTAACTGTGATTGTTTTGTGACCTCATTCCAGGTTGCAAAACAATCATATATTCCCCTGCAAGTCTCTATTGGAAAAGGTTACCCGTGGCATGCCCTTTCCTAGTAGCAAGTAGCAATCCCAATTGTGCAAGCCGGTAACAGGTTACTGACTCGCAAAATAGGGATGGTACATGAAACAAAGCCATTTTGTGGTCACAAAAGGCACATTTTGACGTTTGCGACCACAAAATAGCTTTGTACATCTGGACCTTAGTTCCTTAGTTCTGGCTGTGTTTTGTTTGTAGTAGACCTTATGTTGAACCCCTCATATTATTTGATTTTGACTTACTATTGAAACATTGATTGTTAATGCTTAACTAACCATATTTATGCTTTCTGTAATGATCTTATTTTAGAATAAACCTATATGGTTTAACTTTGGAACTCTCTGTGCTGTAAGTTGATTTGATTGGCTTGGACACAGTCTTTTGAAGACTCAGACAGTACCGATTCTATGCATCAGCCTTCTTATTTTTTTTAATTAGAGCATCAACATCAGTAATAGGAAAAACGTAAGCTCTTCAAATTTCGTAGACACATTTCCTCTTCTTCTCAGGATCCAATGGCATCTCTACTCTGCCAAAGTTAAAAGCCCAATCTGGATTGCCTCAGTATGCCCTGATTTAAGGGAATGGCAATAAGCATTTCAGCAGGCACAAAGATACCCCATGTTTGTGCATATACTTTGTATGATCTCTCAGGAGGAGACAGTCAGTCCGGATGGCAGTGCTCCATCACATGGATATCTATTTTGATTAGCTGCCAGCACCATTGATTAAGGATATGTAATTTTTCCTAGAAGGAAAGTTGTTAGACCCAATTTCCTCATCTTGCAGGCCAGACATTCATTCACATTGAAGTAAAAGTAATTTAGCATATTTAGTAGGATTGTTTATATCTGTAGAACACACAATCATTTTATAAAAATGAATGAATGAGATCCCGACCCCAAGACCTCTCTCCATAGACTCTCAGCACTCCACTCTTTGCATCTTTTCTCTACACACTATATCAAACAACTTCATTTATTTCTACCCTACTTAGTCAGTCATGACCCACTGCAAACCCTTACCAGTATCTATATTATATTTTGACAATATAAATTCACAATCCTCGATAACTTACACTGCCGAACATCTCCATCTGCTCCACCACATTATGGCCCTCATTACAACCCTTGAGGTCAGTGATAAAGCAGCAGTAATTCTGCCAACAGGCTGTAGGAGGCTGGCCTGGCTTGTAGTGGGTACCAGTGGTACTCACACCTTATGCCAGATCCAGTTATCCCTTATTAGTAGAGTGTAGTAGTGTCCTAGCAGCTTAGGCTGATAGAGCTAGCTATAGCAGAGCAGCCAAGGCAGAACTAGGAGACGTGCAAAGCTCATGCAATACCACTTATATCATATAGGTACTATATCATAAGAAAGACAATACTCAGAGTTACTAAAAATAAAGGTACTTTATTATAGTAGAAATGTGCCAAACATATCTCAGAGAATATACTCCCTTAGGAGATAAGTAACATAAACAACATATACACAAATAACCAAGTCAAGTAAGTAAAACAGTCAGAAAGTAGTGCAAACACTGTAAAACACAATAGGATGCAATAGGCCTACGGGCAACACAAACCATATACTAATTAAGTGGGATGCGAACCACAAATGCACCCCTAGGCAAATGTAGTGTGTAGAGGGTTGCTGGGAGTGTGAGAAAACACTAAGGGTGTAAAGGAGACCCCACCCGAGGACCCAGGAAAGTAGGAGTAAAGTACTACTATTTCCCCCAAAATACACTAAAGTCGTGATAAAGGATTTTGCAAGGACCACAACAGACTGCAAAGCACTGAAGATGGATTCCTGGACCTGAAAACCTGCAAAGGAAGGGGACCATGTCCAAGAGTCGCTAAAGTGTGCAGGGGGGGCAGGAGCCCACTAAACCTTAAATGAAGGTGCAAAATGTCTGCCTCTGGTTGGAAGAAGATGCTGGTTTTGCACCAACAAAAGGAGGTAGGAGGTTCTCCTTTGTACAGAAGATGTCCCACTGCGTGCTGGAGGATGCAGAGTTGATTCCTTGGCAAAATACCGCAAACAAGCCTTGCTACCATCAGCAACGTAGAGAACCCACTGGAAGGAGGGAAGCACCCGCAGGAGTCCTTGAACACGGGTTCAAGAAGACTGAACACTGCGGTCGTCTCAACACTGCAAAGAGAGGTCTCACGACACCGGAGGTCAACTGAGTGAGATGAGCATCACAGGACGGAGTGCTGGGGAGCTAGGTTCGGCTGTGCATGCAGGATTTCTTGGATTTCTAGCTGCAGATCACATGGTGCACAGGATTACTGCCTGGGGAGGGGAGACAAGGACTTATCTCCTCCAAATTCGGACAGTTGGACCTCTGGACAGTCTGGGTCACTTGGGTCCACCACCTGTGTTCCAGGGGCCACGCTCATCAGGATGAGAGGGGACCCAGAGTACCGGTGAAGCTGAAGTTTGGTGCCTGTAGAAGCAGGGGGAAGATTCCGTCGACCCACAGGAGATTTCTTCGTGGCTTCCAGTGCAGGGTGAAGGGAGGCAGCCCCCAGAGCATGCACCACCAGGAAACAGTCTAGAAAGCCGACAGGATTAGGCGCTACAATGTTGCTGGTAGTCTTCGGGCTACTTTGTTGCAGTTTTGCAGGTGTCCTGGAGCAGTCAGTGGTCGATTCTTGGCAGAAGTTAAAGAGAGAAGTACAGAGGAGTCCTGCTGGATTCTTGCAAGTCGTAATCTGATGAGAAGCCCACAGGAGAGACCCTGAATAGCCCTCAGAGGAGGACTGGCTACCTAGTCAGGTCAGGTATGCACCTGTTAGGAGGGGTCTTTGATGTCACCTGCTGATACTGGCCACTCAGGGGCCCCCAGAGTGCCCCCACACCTCTGAAAACAAGATGGCAGAGGTCTGAGACACACTGGAGGAGCTCTGAGCACCACCCCTGGGGTGGTGATGGACATGGGAGTGGTCACTCCCCTTTCCTTTGTCCAGTTTCGCACCAGAGCAGGGACTGGGGTTCCCTAAACTGGTGTAGACTGGCTTATGCAAGGAGGGCACCATCTGTGCCCTTCAAAGCATTTCCAGAGGCTAGGAGAGGCTACCCCTCCCCAGCCAATAACACCTATTTCCAAAGGGAGAGGGTGTAACACCCTCCTCTCAGAGGAAATGCTACGTTCTGCCTTCCTGGAACTGGGCTGCCCAGACCCCAGGAGGGCAGAACCCTGTCTGTGAGGTGGCAGCAGCTGTAGCTGCAGTGCAAGCCTCAGAGAGCTGGTTTGGCAGTACTGGGGGTCCATAGTGGAGCCCCCAGGATGCATGGAAATGGCTCCCCAATACCAGCGAGAGCATGAGCACTGAGGTTCTGATTAGCAGAGCCTCAGTGACACAGTTAGGCACTACACAGGCGTACACATTTAGGCCACAAACTATGAGACAGGCAAAACACACTGATAAATAGGGTTTTCACTATGAGCACTGGGGTCCTGTCTTGCAGGATCCTAGTGAGAGAGTAAAAACACACTGACATACACTCACAAACAGGCCAAAAGTGGGGGTAACAATGCTAGAAAGAGGCTACCTTTCCACACAGACCAGCGGTAAAAAAATTGAGTCAGGACCACAGCGGAAACCGACAACAGATTCAGCCACTTTAACATTCCGACCACCACAGCGGTAGCAACAAACACCGCGGCGGTAACCGCCAACAGCCAGACGGGAGACAATGTACCACCCACTGCATAAAAACCCGCCCATCCACCAGCTTTTCTGGGGTGGTACCAACGCCATTAAAAGCACAGCGGAAACAGAACACAGAAGGGAAACGACTCACCTCTCGACACTCAAGGAAAAACCACGACGCCATGGAGCCCGAGCTGCAGGTGTTCCCCATGCTGGTGTATCTTCTCAGACACAAGGAACATGAACGCCAGAGACGACGACCATGTGAGTGCTGCACCTAACTGGGGAGGAGGGGAGGAAAAAGAGAGTGACACACCCACACATATACACCCCTTAGCCCTCTGGAATAACCCAAGGACAAAAGGAATGGAGTAAAATGAGTGTTATATTAGTAATTTTAAGAAATACGTTCATAAAGAAAAAACAGTGTGTACAATATATACAATACTTACAAAAGGAGGGACAATGCCCACTCAAAAATTGTCCGTTGCCCATTGGGCCAAAACACATAGGCCAAGGCCACACTTGACTCCTTCCTCAATACGGAGAGAACACTGCAGGGGCATCAGGTCAAAAAAACACAGGCACTTCAGGGGGACGGGGAATGGGGGACACCTCACTCGGAAGATGGTACAACGTCACTGCGCCTGGAGGGGGCTCCACGCCCACTGCTTGGTCCTGGGGAGTGCAAGGCCACAGTCTCTCAAGTGGGTGGGTTTCCCACTGCTTGGTCCTGGGTAGTGCAAGGCCACAGTCTCTCAAGTGGGTGGTTTGCCAACTGCTTTGTCCTTGGGAGTGCAAATCCACAATCTCTTAAGTGGGTGGTTTGCCCACTGCTTGGTCCTGGGGAGTGCAAGGCCACAGTCTCTGGAGTAGATGGCTTCTCCACTAGTTCCGGAGGGGGCCTTGTGCCCAGTCTGCTTCATCCTGGCAAGGAGGGGCTGAATGGATGCCTTCTTCCACTGGTTCTGGAGGGGGCATTGTGCCCAGTCTGCTTCATCCTAGCATGTAGGGGCTGAGTGGAACCCTTCTCCCACTGGTTCTGGAGAGGGCCTTGTGCCCAGTCTACTTCATCCTGGCAAGGAGAGGCGGAGTGGATGCTTTCTTCCACTGGTTCTAGAGGGAGCATTTTGCCCTGTGATGCAGATGTTTTGGAGTACAAGGTATCAGTCTCTCACCTGGGTGTTACAACAACAGCTTTTCCAGGGGCTAGGACGTACTGCAGGCCATGTAGTCACCACTATACACTGCTCTCTGGGGGTGACAGCTGCTCAGTGTATGCCAGTTGCGCTGCAGGTGGCGGTGCAGGCAGTTGTGGTGGTAGCCTCCAGGCCTTCACCTGCAGCCTCGGACAGTTGCCCACTGGGGCTGCTGCTGCTGGCGGCAGGCAGGTGGCAGTGCTTGCTGCCATGCAGGTAGCGGTGCTTGCTGCCGTACAGTTGGCGGTGCTGTCCGCAGTGCATGTGGTGGTGCTGGCAGTTGTGGTAGTAGCCTCCAGGCCTTCACCTGCAGCCTTGGGCGGCTGCCCACTGGGGCTGCTGGCGGCAGGGCATGTGGCGGTGCTTCCCGAGGTGCAGGTGGCGGTGCTGTCCGCAGTGCAGGTGGCAGTGCTGGCAGTTGTGGTGGTAGCCTCCAGGCCTTCACCTGCAGGCTCGGATGGCTGAAGTGCCATGGCTGGTGTTCTGTGCCCCTTCCTGCCCTTGGCAGATGGTGATGCCTCCTTGCTTCTGCCAGCTGGAGTATTTGACTTGGCCTTGCTGGCTGGTTGTGCCTCCTTCCCCTTGCTGACTGCTGTCCCATTCTTGCCCTTGCCAGGTAGCAGACCCTCCTTCGCCTTGGCAGGTGTTGCTGGCACATTGGCTGGGCTGACGGGTGCCTTCTTGGAGCCTCTCACAGCTGCAGGAACCACAGTGGCCGTGGACTATGTGGGTGAGGTGCTGGGCTGGGTTCTGGCTACCCTGGCCCGAGATGAAGGAGGGGGGAGGGAATAGGTCAATGGTGGCGAGGAAAAGCTTCTTAGGGACATTGGGGTGGGAAGAGAGTGAAGGTATGGGAGTGGAGGAAGAGGGAGTGTCAGTCTGCTGTGTTTGGGTGCAGGTGCATGGGCTGGATGCTGTTGTGAGGTGGATGCCTGTTGGGTATGTGTGTGCTTGCGTTTGTCTACTTTGGGAGGAGGTGTCACTGACACAGTGGGAGAGGATACAGGGGACGTGTGCATGGATGTGGGGATGGTGACTGACAGTGAGGGGAGTGTAGTGATAGGCGTGCTGGTGATTGAGGTAGTGGATGAGGATGTAGTGCATGCAGGTGTGAGTGGAGATGCTACTGTGAGGGAGGCAGTGGATGTTGGTGTGTCTGCATGGGGATGGTGCTTGTGTAAGTGCCTGTGAGATGAAGTGTGGTGCTGGTGTTTGCGTGAGCCCCTTCTGTGTGTTGATTTGGGTGATTGCTGGTCTGAAGGTGTGCTTGGGATAGGCTGGGGTTGAGGGGATTGGGACTGGATAGAGGATGTTGGTGGGGGAGGCTAGAGACAGGGATGATGGCTGCCATCACCGCGGAGGCCAGAGCCTGGAATGCTCTCGGTTGGCCCGCCACGCCAGGGTTAATGCCCTGTTTGTTGCAAATGCCCTGCTATGCCCTGGATGGCATTCAGTATGGTTGACTGCCCAACAGAGAGGGATCTCAGGGGGTCAATAGCCTCCTTACTGAGGGCAGCAGGGCTGGCTGGGGCAGGGCCTGAGGTGCCTGGGGTGAAGGAGATGCCCACCCTCCTGGGTGAACGGGCATGGGAAACACACTGAGGGGCTGCTGGGAGGGCGGTGCTGGTACGGGGTGATGGCTGTACCTGTTGTTGGGGTGGGCACAAGGGGTCCGCCACCACCAGGGAGGTTCCATCAGAGGAGGAGTTGCTGTCGGTAGTATCCCCTCCTGTCTCCATCATGGTGCTCCCCTCGCCCTCCATCCCACTGGTGCCCTCACTGTCGGTGGATTCGGCCTCCAGGCCCATGTGGGATGCAGCTCCCTCCGTCGCCGGTGCCTCTGCTCCTCCCCCAGATGATGCTAATGCACACAAGGACAGGGTGACAAAACAAGAAGAGGGGGGAGACAGAGGATACACTTGGTCAATGCCAGCAACAACACTAATGTTGGCATACACAACACACAGGGAAAAGCCCTATGCTCTAGGCCATGCACTACCAGTTACAATGCTAGTCACCATCCCATTACATAGCCTAACGCCATTAGCTACACACCTGAAACCCACAGGACCCTCCCAGTAGTAGATGGCCACTAACACTATTGGGGTTGGAGTGCATCTGATCTTGCCCATCATTGAACATACCCTGCCATGTTCGCCCTAGCTTAGGGGCACCCACAGCCCACATCCCCCACCCAGGTAAAACCTTGAAGCGCGCAAAGTCATGATTCGGATTCTGTACTCACCCCCTTGTGGCTGCTGTGATGCCTTCAATCTCCCATTCAACTCTGGATAGGCCACTGCCAGGATGCGGAACATCAGGGGGGTCAGGGTATGAGGGGCACCCCTTCCTGGTTGGGGGGCCAGTCCCAGCTGGGCCTCCGCCGTCTTCCTTGCCGAGCGGCGCAGGTCCTCCCACCGTTTGCAGCAGTGGGTGCTCCGCCAGTCAAAGACCCTCAGGGTCCGCACCTCCTCGGTGATGGGACACCAAATAGCATTTTTCTTATGGGCGCTAACCTGCAGAAAAAATACTGCAGAAAAGGGATTAGTCATACCGTCTGGACTGTCATACTCATGGCCCACCATATCCCTCCCATCCCCTTATGCACATACATTCCCCACCATACATGCAGCACTCTGCCCAGGACCCATCAGACCCCCCCCACACAGTGTCTTACACACACAGCAATCCATACATTCATGGGCCACGCATCATGCTCACAGTGTTCTCACCTGTTTGCCTGGAGGACCATAGAGTAAAGTGTACCCGGGTTGGACCCCATCCACTAGTCTCTCCACTCCTCCGAAGTGAAGGCGGGGGCCCTTTACCCAGACACTCGGGCCATTGTCGCTTCCATACACAGGTCACAGCAGCACTTGCAGTATAGGTCCTCTCCTCTTGAAGGTCAGGTAGCAAGTGAGTGAACAGATAGAAAACGACAGTCACATCTGCGGCGGTGCGTGCCGTCACCGCTGGCGTACATCGGCACTAGCTCCTGGAACCTATAGGACCAAAGGATAACCAATGCGATTTTGCGCGGCGGTCGTCGACCACCGACCGCAACGGCGCACAACGCCAGCGGAATTACCTCATTTCCACTTGTCCCTCCTCACAGGTCAGGCAGCCGCCATTTCAGGGGGGACAGTCCATGGCACCTAACTGCATCACAGCAGACGTTGGCACAACAACTAACTCTTGAGTTCACATACTGCTTCTGTAAATGAAGAAATGCATATTAATATTGACATATGTGTGAATATGACCCTCTTCTCACTGTTTTTCAACCTAGACTACAACACCTGAGGAAGAATAGGAGATGGAGACATCTCCCAGTGTACAGACCCCTGGTGGACCTGGCAACAACGGAGGACAGGCACATTATCCTGACCTACAGACTTGATAGGGCCACAAACCAAAAGCTGTGTGCCCAATTGGAGCCAGAACTGATTTCAGCTATCCACCAGCCCACAGGTATCCCCCCTCTAGTGCAGGTCCTGTTAGTGCTCCATTTCCTGGCAAGTGGTTCCCTCCAAGCGACAGTGGCCACAGCATCAGGGATGTCTCAGCCAATGTTTTCAAACTTGCTGGCCAGAGTGTTGTCTGCCCTGCTGAAACACATGCACAGCCACATCGTATTCCCCCAGGTGGAGTATTTGGTCACAGTAAAGGCTGACTTTTATGCACGGGGACATATCCCCACCATCATTGGTGCCATTGATGGTACACATATTGCATTTGTCCCCCCCCAGAGAAATGAACAAGTGTTCAGAAATAGGAAAAGCTTTCACTCTCTGAATGTGCAGATGGTGTGTTTGGCGGACCAGTACATCTCCCATGTCAATGCCAAGAATCCTGGCTCTGTGCATGATGCCTTTATCGTGAGGAATAGCAGCATTCCATATGTGATGTCTCAACTCCAGAGGCACAGGGTGTGGCTAATAGGTGAGCCCATGGTCCCCACCCAGTTGATGTAGGTATATGGGTGTGGGTTTGGCACTAAGGGTGAGGGTGTGGCTAGCAGGTATCCCTCGAATATTTGCAGGTGACTCTGGTTACCCCAACCTCTCATGGCTACTGACCCCAGTGAGGAATGCCAGGACAAAGGCAGAGGAACGTTACAATGAGGTACATGGGCAAACAAGGAGGATCATTGAGAGATCCTTTGACCTCATGAAGGCCCGATTCCAGTGCCTCCATCTGACAGGTGGATCCCTGTACTACTCACCTAAGAAAGTGTGCCAGATCATCGTTGCATGTTGCATGTTGCATGTTACACAACCTGGCCTTGAGACGCTAGGTGCCTTTTTCTGAAGGAGGATGAGCCTGGGGTTGGTTGTGTGGCAGCGGTGGGGCCTGTGGACAGTGATGAAGAGGAGGCAGAGGAAGAAGATGTTGACAACAGAAGTACACTCATTCAACAGTACTTCCAGTGACACACAGGTAAGACACTGTAACTTCACCTTCCATTGCAGTTTTGTGTTTGACATTGAACATGGCATCCTTATTTCCGTATTTCTATAGCCACTTACTGTACCCTTTGGCATCTCTATTTTCAGATCTCTGTGCCCCACTCTGGCTCCTGGTGTGTTTACTGCTACCCACTGCAGGTCATACCTATGTAAATATTACAGTACATTTGATTTGCAATGTTTACAGTTTGTGAAGGTAATGCATTTGTCATAGAATTCACAGACTCAATACTTGAATTTGGTCCAAGGGTGTTTATTTATGTGCTAATAAGTGTAGGGGGCATTGAAATGGGCTGGGTTGCTGATGGAAGTAAGTCCAGGATAGAGTCCTGTAGCGGGTTCTTTATCCCGAGTCGAAAGGATATTGGAAGAAGGCGACAGACTCAGGGTTTTAAGGGGTTAGTGCTTTTATTTCTATCTGCTCGTAGGGGACACTAGCTCGTGTCACAAAGCTTTTTGGTGTTGTCAGAGTCCAGAAACCAATATGAATCCCTTTTCTTTCAGGGTCGAGAGTTCCGGGAATGGCGTGTTCCGATGTGGAGGGGGACCTTGTTTCCCCGAGGCTCAGTGGGACCGGATTCCCCAAAATAAAGAAGAAAGAAAAACAAGGCACAGGTAAGTGGGGAATATAATTTATCTCCTGTTTCCTTTATGGTTAGTAGGGAGTGAGGGACGAGGTAGTGGGGGGGGGGATAGGTGAAGCTATGTCTCCTAATTCCTTATAGTGTCCTCTTGGTGACCCCTTTTCTCTTAGCTTTTCTTGCTGTTTCTGGGTTAGGTCGTGGTTGTAGTTATAGGCAGGGTCTGGGTTCCCATTTATACCACCTCCCCCTCTTTGCAGGACCTTAACTCCCTCTCCTTGGTGTCCTTCCGCCCAGTCAGCCACCCGTAACCCCAATTCCACCCTTGGTACGCTCGTACCTGGTCGGGCCACGCCCCTCCAGGGACGCGGCCGGCTTGTAGACAGTCTCCCGGCTTGTCTTCTACAGGGGCGGGAGGCGCCCTGGGTGTTCCGTTCTTCGCGCGTCCTCCTCCTCTCGCGGCAGGGTTATCCTCCGGATGCAGGGGGTTTCTGTGTCCGGAGGTGCTCCTCGTGGTGTCGGCGTCTCTCTCTTCTCCTCTTCTCGTTTTTTGTCCGTCTTCTTCTTTCCGTATTTCTTCCTGACGGATGACGTTAGACGTCATCACGTCAGGAGTTCCTCGGATGCCCCCGGGGTATCCGTCGGCGGTCGTCTTCTCTCCTGAAGCCGCGGCGTCCGGAGGCGCCCGGCTACACATCCCCTCACACGCGGGGGGCTGTTCGAGCCCCGCAAGACCCGGGAACCGGGATAAATAGTCAGCCTGACCCATAAGGTCACCAGGGAGATGGCAAACCTGGAAGGAGAAAGGTTGGAGTTCTATGAACCATCTTAATATCCGATTATTGGTATCCTTATACCTTGAGAGCCAGGTAAGGGGTGCATGATCTGTATATAACAGGAACGGCCGTCCCAAGAGGTAATATTGGAGGCTTTCGATCGCCCATTTAATGGCAAGACACTCCCGCTCTATAATGGGATACCTTTGTTCTCTGGGAAGTAACTTACGACTAATGAAGACAACGGGGTGGCTAATTCCGTCTTCGTCTTTTTGTAAAAGGACGGCACCTACTCCAACGTCGGAGGCATCTGTTTGGAGATGAAAGGGACTATCAAACTCAGGGCACCGTAAAATCGGTTGAGTGGTGAGACACCTTTGTAAAGTACGGTAACTACGTAGTTGGATCGGGTTTAGGATCGTGATGTTGTTTGGTTGCCCTTTCCTTAATAGGTCTGTCAAGGGGGCCGCCAAACTGGAGTAGTGAGGAATAAACCTTCGGTAGTACCCCACTAACACTAAAAAGGAACGAACCTCCTTCTTCGTGGTGGGAGCCTTAGTGTGTAGGATGGCTTCGATTTTATTCATTTGTGGACGTAGTATGCCTTTACCAATGTGATATCCCAGGTAGGAGATCTCGTTAAAAACTAGTCGGCTCTTGGCGGGATTGGCCGTTAGTCCAGCCTTCCTTAAAGCCGAGAAGATTCTGTCGAGGTGGATCAAATGATCTTCCCAGGTCTCACTGAAGATAACGATGTCATCCAGATAGGCTGCCGCGTATCTGTTATGAGGTCGCAATATGGTGTCAATGAGACGTTGGAAGGTTGCAGGAGCGCCGTGTAACCCAAAAGGAAGTACCTTAAAGTGATATAACCCTGAGGGAGTAGCGAAAGCCGTTTTTCCCCTATCACCGGGGGCCAATGGAATCTGCCAAAACCCTTTTGTTAAGTCGAGGGTGGACATGTATTTGGCTTTTCCTAACCTTTCCAATAATTCGTCTATCCTTGGGAGAGGATATGTGTCAAACTGGGATATGGAATTGACTTGTCTAAAGTCAATACAAAAGCGTATGGACCCGTCAGGCTTGGGTACCAATACCACTGGTGAACACCAGGGGCTCTGGGAAGGCTCTATGATGTCTAGGTCTAACATTTTTTTTATTTCGTTTTCTACGAGGATTTTCCGAGCTTCAGGGATACGATAAGGCCTTAACCGTACTGTTTTCCCTGGGGGGGGTGATGATTTGATGGTGTACCAATCGGGTCCTACCGGGCATCGATGAGAACACCGGGATATGGTTATAGAGGAGTTTGTCTAACTGTCTATTTTGGTGAAAAGAGAGGTCTGTATTTATGACAGGAATTTCCCTTTCGCCAGGCGGATCAGTGGGACACCATCCTATCTCCAACTCCTTAACAGTGTTAACTAGACATCCTGGCCTTTGTTCGGCTGGAGGTTCTTCCCATCGTTTTAACAAATTAACGTGGAAGATCTGTGATCTATTAGGATTATCGTTGAGCTGAATTTTGTAGGTTACGGGTGTTACTATGCCTGTTATAAGGTATGGTCCCTGCCATTTTGCTAACAATTTGTTGTCTGAACTGGGGAGAAGGATTAATACTTTATCCCCTATGGCAAAAGACCTTAATTGGGTATTCCGATCATAATTCCTTTTCTGTTTGTCCTGGGCCCTTTCCATGTGTTCCCTAACGCTTTCCCATACTGTATGTAGGTGAGTTTTTAAGTCTCGGGTATAGTTTAGAAGGGTCTTTTCTCCTTCTTCCTCTTCCCACATTTCCGCGGCCATGTCTAGTAGGGTCCTGGGTTGTCGCCCAAATAACAACTCAAAAGGACTATGGCCTGTAGATGCTTGTTCGTGGGTCCTGATTGCGTATAAGACTAAGGGAAGTTTTCTATCCCAGTCCTTACCTGTCTCTGAGATGGATTTTTTTAGTAGTGTCTTTAGGGTGCGGTTATATCTCTCCACCAAACCATCGGTTTGTGGATGATAGACCGACGTCCGCAATTGTCTAATCCCTAATAATTGACATATTTGTGTCATCAAGTTGGACATGAATTGGGTGCCTTGATCTGTTAAGATCTCCCTAGGAAACCCGATTCGGGAAAAGAACCCAATCATGGCGTGGGCGACACTCTTAGTGCTAATACTAGAGAGGGGAATAGCCTCAGGATATCTAGTGGCGTAGTCCACTAATACCAATATATAACGATAACCTCTGGATGAGGGTAAAAGGGGGCCAACCAGGTCCATCCCTATTCTGGAGAAGGGAACATCAATGATGGGAAGAGGTTGCAAGGGGGCCTTCCTCCGTGAACCTGGATCAATCAATTGGCATTTTGGACATTGTTGACAGAACCTCCTAATCTGTGAAAAAAACCCCGGCCAATAAAACTTCCTCAACAAATATTCTTCTGTCTTCTCCCTTCCATAATGGCCACCCCCTGGCTGGCTGTGCGCTAAGTGTAGGACTTGTTGTCTGTAAGGCTCGGGAACTATCAACTGTTTTTTTTCTTCTTGGTTCTGATTAGTGACTCGATATAATAGATCCTTAATTACAGTGAACGAGGGACCCTTGTCTTGTGGGGTCCGTGGTCGTGCGCTTCCCCAGGCGTGGATTAGACTGGGGTCTTCTCTTTGAGAGGTCCGGAAGGGGGGAAGAGTAGTAAGGGCAAAAACCTCTGTAATTACCCTCGCGAGACTGGGGTTGTCCGAGTTGTAGGTTTTCTTGATCCTTCTTTTTTCCTTCCGGGAGAGTTTGGGTCGCACCGTCGGAGGTGACAGAGGACTGGTGGAAAAAGGAGCATCTTTCCACCAGGTATTCGGTTCTTCGGCCGGGCGAACACTCTCCAAGAGTTTGGAAAACTCCGAAAAGTCAGTCCCTATAATGGCCTCTTCAACCAGCTGTTCTACTAACCCCACCCTGATGGGGTTTTCTTTTCCTTCCCAGATGAGGGTTGTCCAGATCAGGGGGTATTCTCTGGTTTCTCCGTGAATACAGCAGATTGATACCGTAAGCCCTGACGTGTGGAGACTCTTATTAATCAAATCAGCCCTGACTACTGACTGGCTACACCCTGAGTCAATAAGGGCCACCGTGGGTTTCCCATTGATAAGCAGTGTCTTTTTGTAAGGGGTTGCCCTTCTCCCAGTGTAAAAGACCCTTCCCCTCGTGACCCCTATTTCCATGGGTTCCGGTTTCTCTGTTTTCAGGGGACAACCGCGAGCGATGTGACCCCATTCTCCGCAGCTAAAACACTGAGGTTGTTGTATGTATGGCCTTTCAAGACCCCGTGGTTTCCCTATTTCCTCATTGATTCTTCGGCTCCCTGATGAAGATATCCCAGAACCTTGACGTAGGGGACTAGGCGCGGATCGAGGGGTTGTGACTTTGAATTCGAGGGAGCGATGAAAAGCACAGGCTAGCTCGATGGTGGTATTGGTATCAGGGTTTGGATGTTGCTTGATCCAGTTACGCGTAGAAGGCGGTAGAGCGTCTAGGTATTGTTCTAAGAGCACAATCTCAATAATGTCTTCCCGATTAGTCCCTATGGGGCCCAACCATTTGAGACCCAGATCTTTAATCCTAAAGTATAGAGCCCGGGGATTTTCGGAGGGTCCCCATTTAGCCTTTCTAAATCGGACACGATAATGTTCAGAGTCAAATCCCACCCGTTCCAAGATGCTCTTTTTAATATCCTTATATGGGGTTGTTCCGCTGGGGTTTACCGCCTGATAAGCGGCTTGGAGTGTTCCCGTTAATAAGGGGGCGATATATTGGCCCCAGCGCTCCGGTGGCCAGGTAGCGGAAGTAGCAACTCGTTCAAAATTGGTGAAAAAGGCATCGGGGTCTTCACCTTCTTGATATCGTTGTAGGACTGAACTAGGCACATTTGGGTGCACACGAGTAGCGGCTATTGTATCAGTGAGATTTTTAATGGCGGTTTCATGAACCAACTGGTTGTTGGCCATTATAGTAGCCTGGCTTTTGAGTGCGTTTTGTAGTGTCTCTCTTTCCAACTTAGCCTCTTTTTGTTGCTCTTTCCACACCAATTGTAGGTGTCTCTGTCCTGAGGCGAACTGTTGCATCATATCAGACATGCTACACTGTTCCTCCATTTTCTGGAAGCCCTTGTCGCCAATTCCAATATCCCACTTCTGACACCACTGTAGCGGGTTCTTTATCCCGAGTCGAAAGGATATTGGAAGAAGGCGACAGACTCAGGGTTTTAAGGGGTTAGTGCTTTTATTTCTATCTGCTCGTAGGGGACACTAGCTCGTGTCACAAAGCTTTTTGGTGTTGTCAGAGTCCAGAAACCAATATGAATCCCTTTTTTCAGGGTCGAGAGTTCCGGGAATGGCGTGTTCCGATGTGGAGGGGGACCTTGTTTCCCCGAGGCTCAGTGGGACCGGATTCCCCAAAATAAAGAAGAAAGAAAAACAAGGCACAGGTAAGTGGGGAATATAATTTATCTCCTGTTTCCTTTATGGTTAGTAGGGAGTGAGGGACGAGGTAGTGGGGGGGGGGATAGGTGAAGCTATGTCTCCTAATTCCTTATAGTGTCCTCTTGGTGACCCCTTTTCTCTTAGCTTTTCTTGCTGTTTCTGGGTTAGGTCGTGGTTGTAGTTATAGGCAGGGTCTGGGTTCCCATTTATACCACCTCCCCCTCTTTGCAGGACCTTAACTCCCTCTCCTTGGTGTCCTTCCGCCCAGTCAGCCACCCGTAACCCCAATTCCACCCTTGGTACGCTCGTACCTGGTCGGGCCACGCCCCTCCAGGGACGTGGCCGGCTTGTAGACAGTCTCCCGGCTTGTCTTCTACAGGGGCGGGAGGCGCCCTGGGTGTTCCGTTCTTCGCGCGTCCTCCTCCTCTCGTGGCAGGGTTATCCTCCGGATGCAGGGGGTTGCTGTGTCCGGAGGTGCTCCTCGTGGTGTCGGCGTCTCTCTCTTCTCCTCTTCTCGTTTTTTGTCCGTCTTCTTCTTTCCGTATTTCTTCCTGACGGATGACGTTAGACGTCATCACGTCAGGAGTTCCTCGGATGCCCCCGGGGTATCCGTCGGCGGTCGTCTTCTCTCCTGAAGCCGCGGCGTCCGGAGGCGCCCGGCTACAAGTCCATTCTATTTGTATCCCAGGTGAATTGTCCAAGGGGGCATAGGAAGTGGAGCAATGGCAGTTCAAGGTGGACAGGGTTACAGAGTGGGACAGAGGGTGACAATCAGGAGAGTCTTATTTCCTGTCGGGGGTATTGGCAATGTTCTCTGGCTTCTGTCTGGATCACAGGGACCGTTTGTGGGGTGGTTCTATTTCTGCAGGGGTGGGGTGCTGGTGGCCTGTTGTTGCTGTGGCGTGGCCTCCTGTCTACTAGTGCCGGCGGAGGTGGAGGGCTGTTCTTCTGTTTGGCTAGTGTCAGGGGCCCTTTGGTGTGCCAATGCCTCCCTCATGGTGTTGGCCATGTCTGCCAGCACCCCTGCAATGGTGACCAGGGTGGTGTAGATGTCCCTCAGGTACTCCCTGATCCCCAGGTACTGTCCCTCCTGCAGCCAATGGGTCTGCTGCAGCTTGGCCAGTATCTGGCCCATGGTCCCAGGGAATGGTGGTATGCTCCCAGGATGTTGATGAGTGCCTTGTGGAGAGTTGGTTCCTTGGGCATGTCCTCCGCCTGTCGCACAGCAGTCCTCCCAGCTTCCCTGTTGTCCTGTGCCTCTGTCCTCTGAACCGTGTGTCCACCGCCACTGACCCAAGGTCCCTGATCGTCCTGTGTTTGTGGGGTGGCCTGGGGTCCCTGTAGTGGTAGACACACTGCCGATTGATGTGTCCTGGGGACAGAGGGATGGGCCCGCTGGGTGGGTGCTGTGCTGGTGTTTCCTGAGGGGGGAGGCCCTGTGGTGGGTTGGAACTGTGGCTGGGTAACCGACTATCCAGAGGTCCGTGATGGGCCAGGTTGGTCATTGTGATCCAGGCGTGAAGAGCTGCTGTCATCACTGTGGGCCTCTTCGGGGGGGGACTGGATGTGGCTGGCACCTCCCCTCCGTTGACATTGAGTGGGGGTCCTGTGGGGGATGTAAATGCAGTGCTATTGTATCTGCATGTGCCATCTTGTGCATGGATATGTTTCCCTCTATGGTTGTTATTAGCAAGGCAGGTTTGGCTTGTGTGAGTTGTGCTTGGTTTGGCTAAGTGATTGTCACTAGTGTGCATGATTTGGTGATGGGGGTCCATGCATTGGTGTTGCATACAGGGCTTGGTATTGGGATGGGTGGATTGTGATGGCACGGTATATGTGAGGTGATGAAGTGATAGGAGTGAGGGTGAGGGTGGGGGTATGTGATGGCATGCAGGTAGGATGGGGATAAAGTAGTAAAGATTTGACTTACCAGAGTCCAGTCCTCTTGCTACTGCTGTGAGGCCCTCAGGACGCATGATCGCCAAGACTTGCTCCTCCCATGTTGTTGGTTGTCGGAGAGGAGGTGGGGGTCCACTGCCAGTCCTCTGTACTGCTACCTGGTGTCTTGCTACCACAGAATGCACCTTCCCCCATAGGTCGTTCCACCTCTTCCTGATGTCATCCCTTGTTCTGGAGTGCTGTCCCACGGCATTGACCCTGTGCACGACTCTCCACCATAGCTCCAACTTCCTAGCAATGGACGTCTGCTGTACCTGTGATCCGAATAGCTGTGGCTCTACCCTGATGATTTCCTCGACCAGGACCCTTAGCTCCTCCTCTGCGAACCTGGGGTGTCTTTGTGGAGCCATGGGTGTAATGTGTGAGGGTGTGTGGGGTGATGTGTTGGGGTGTGTGCTGTGAGGTGTGTGGGTGGTGTATGGCTCGTGGTGTTTTGTGGCTCTGATTCAGTGGGTGCTCCTGGCTTGTCTCTCTCTCTCACTTGCCAAAATGTTTGGTTTGTAAAGGGTTGTGGGTAATGTGGGTGTGTGTTTTATATTGGTGTGGGTGTGTGGGCGTGCTGTGTGTATGTGTGTCAGGTGTGTGTATTTTGAATTGTCCAATGTGGTGTTGTTTTGTATGTGTGTGTGTATTTTGAGCGTGGCGGTCTGTACCACCAATGGTTTACCGCAGTTGAATGACCGCCGCAGTGATTCGTGGGTCATGATGCTGTAGGCGTATTTCTGTTGGCGTAACGGTGTAGGTTTTGGTACCGCCAGCTTATCACTGACCTTTGGTCTGGCTGACTTATGCGGGTGTCTGTATAGTGGCGGATTTCTCTGTGTGGGTCATAATACCCATAGCGGTATACCGCCGCAGTATGTTGGTGGCAGTCAGCATGGCGGTAGGTGGCCCTTACCGCCAGAGTTGTAATGAGGGCCTATTGGGGCCTAATCCACAAGAGGGTCCAGCAGTCGTGGCAGGGGTCTCACACTCATGGTGGGACCTCAGTACAGAAATTTTCCATTGTGGAGGTCTCATCACAATTGTTGGGCCCTTTTGTGAATTTGGCCCTATGTCTCATGCTGTTTGTCATTGCTAACACCTCTCCATACTCTGCATCCACTCTTTTCTTTCAACACAAGCTCTCCATATCCATGAAACATCCTTTAACAATCCAGATCTAATCATTTCTATCCTCCACAAGCACTCTCCATTTCTTCCCTTTGTGCAGCTCTCCAGCTTCTACCCTCACTTCATAGATCTGTCCTATGATTATCCACTTTCAACTTACAATTGTGCTCCAGCCTTTATTTCCTACAAGCATTCGCCATCATTTGCACCCCACACCACATTTTATATGCTAAATCCACAATCTGCGATCTACTGATGTAATGTTCAACTATCCACATCCACTACTTAACTCGGCTCTCCAAATTCTGTTTTCACATGCTACACTCTATTATACATGCTCTTTTGTCCCACATTTCACAACCTGTTAATATTTGCTCGTCCCACTCAACATCTGCTCCCCTCATACTCTTTCAGCATGAATATCTGCTTACCCTACACACTTTCTTGATATTCATGCTCTACTCCAACCACTTCAATTTAAAATCCACTTTTACTGACAGCTTTACAACATTTATACCATTTACCTTCTGCCGTTTGGAACACCTCTCAATAAAAGCCCCTTATATAACACTGTGACTATTTACAGCTGCTCATTACATCACACACAGCACTTTCTCATTCACATTACCCATTCATCTAGAGCCAATTACAACATATGCTCACCTCTCACATCCTAATGCAGCACCACCCACTCAAAATGCTATATAATATACCACTTGCCATAAAGTACTTATAATATAAATTACTGATATACTCTTCTCACTGCCAGAAACTAGTGTTACTCATTCACACCTTTTATTTACTAGGGCCAAGCATTATCATTCACACCAATCTCCCTCAGCAGCACCACCAATTTACTCAGTCAGTTGCACTACGAACATGTTGCTTGGTTGCAAGTAATAACGTTGACTTTTAACTTGGCAACTAAATTAAAGTTGAGTTAATATTGTCCAGGTAATAATGTATCGTCTTTCATCACTAACCACGACAGTTCCAAAAATTACAAACTTTAAAAGTTGTGTTTATTAGTACATTCTTTAATCCCTAATGTTTCTTATCCCTGAAATCATAAACCCCTGAGCCAACCCTTACCACTACCCTTCCCTGAATCCTAAAAGCCCTTAACTACCCCTTAATGCTTTCAATCCTTGAACACTACTAGCCCCTTAATCCCTATTAATAGTACCTTCACTGAACTGTAAAAAAAGTTAATAGACCTTTGTGCACCTTCTCTGACTCCTAAAAACACCTTAATACCCCTTAACAATGCTCTTCGCTGAACCTAAAGACTGCATACTTCCAATTCTTACCCTTCCCTGAACCCTGAAAACCCACTTTCTATCCCTTAATGTTACCCTTTCTTGAACTGCAAAACACATTACTTTTCTTTAATTAGTATCTGTCACTGAACCCTACACTCCAACTACCCCAATGATATCCTCATTGAACACTGAAAGCCCTTACTATCCCTTAACACTACTCTTCCCTGAACCCTAATAAACTCTTACTACCTCTTTATACTACCTCTTCTGAACCCTAAACACCCTGAACAAACCCTTAATGCTGCTTTTCCCTGATCTGTAAAAACAATTACTACCCCTTAAGGCTATGTGAACTACCCTTTTGCCACAATAATTTTACTTTAAACCATATTCCTAGTTATGCATCACATCTCAGTTCCCATTTTGTAGAGTTCCGCTGAATAGCACTGATAACAACTCCACATCACTTGTTCACACCCACTGCACAATTCACTGGTACTACCCCCTCTAGATAACACCATGGTGATGCACACCATACATACTTCTGTTCACCCCCAGACACTCAAATACCTCACTCGCACTACCACTTTTCATTCATATCTGGAGCTCAGAACAAACCTTACAAGTATGTTACTACTTAGTTTCAATAGACTATTCACACACAAATCAAACCATTTCAGACCTACCAACTACCACCAGATCAACTGAAGACATTCACAATAAAACTAACACAACTTGTCATCTCCCATTGAGCAGCACCATATTCTCACACATTCCTGAAGTTCACTCATAATATTATCATCACCACACTCTCAACCATAGCTCCTCATAATTCTCCTCTCCCACAATTGTTACCATTTAACTATCACCATTAACACACATTCTGCATGAGCTAAAGAAGGGAGGATTATCAAGGGTTGGATAAGTGGTTTGAAGTCATGGTGGTAGTTCTTTCTTATCCTCATTTAAAAATAGTCAAAAGTGCAAGTAATCATGATGCATATGCAGTAAGCGATTTCCATAATTTAATGTGCTTGTTTTTATGTAGAGAAAACGAATACTACTGCTTTGAGAAATATGGCACTATAACTTTAGTACACTAGGGCCCAAATTTAAGAAAACTTGGCGCCCCCTTTGCGCCACTTTTTTGACACAAAAGCAGCACTAACCCAGCACCATAGTTAGATAGTGTCACTATAGCAGGCTAGCAACAAATTTCCTGACTTTGCTTCATTTTTTAGGAGTGCCTCCTTACCTTGCATGGTTTAACGGCAATGATATGCAAGGTAGGCATTTCTTCCTAAAAAATTACGCTAGCCTGCTGGCGCCATATTAACAAGCCAACAGAAAAACGGCGCACGCTTGGGACCGGTCCCACAAAATGATGCTAATACCGATTAGGGTAAAAAGTGTAACACCTGGTCAGACAAGGTGTTAAAAAGAGGCCCACCCCCAACTACATAAGGAAAACACACAGAAGGAACCCTGGCAAGCAGCTGGACAACATGGACCTGTTCCTCCTACAGCTTGGCAGCCAGAGAAGATGACAGTGACAATGGCAAGTGCAACTAGCACCACCGCAGAAACGGCAAACGCCACCAATGCAGCCACAAAGGCAGCGCAGTAGGAGGGAGAGAATATTCTATACACAAGCATCCATTTTTGGCCTCAGGGACAGAGATGTCATCAGACTGTACCATCTCAAGCGGGAGTCAATCGTAGGGCTGCTCCACCACATTGCTGCATATATCACAGGAAGAGTAGAAAGTACTACTACATACCACCCATGAACAGACTTCTGGCCGACCGCCACATGCTGGCCTCTGGATCATTTCAGACCACTGCAGGACAAGTGATTGGAATATCACAGCCATCCCTTTCTGCCTCACTCCCTATGGTCCTGGATGCTATTATCCGCCTAACACCCCATGACATCTGTTTCTCCAGCACCCAGCAACTGCAGCAGGAAAGCAAACAAGGATTCTACCAAATTGCTGGATTCCCGCATGAGCTGGGTCCACTGGAATGCAGACATGTACAACTTGTCCGTCCTGCTGCAACGGAACACCTCTTTAGGAACAGGAAACACACGCTCAATTAATGTGCAGGCCATTGTGGATAATTGTGGTATATTTAACAACATCCTTGCTAAATATATGGGCAGTGTCCATGATGCCTACATCTTCAGACACCCAACAATTAATCAGTGATTCTAGGACAGACAATATGGCAATGGCCTACTTGTAGATAAGCCAGCTTACACTTCATAGCAAAGACAACACACTAAATATGTGGGAGAAACAATACATACACTAGACTACACACACATAGACAGGGAAACCCAGATGTGTGGACAACAACACATATGCCACATGCCTCGCTATCCCTCATTCAATGCACATCACCTTCACATATGCCTATACTTACAAGTTCTTATCACCACCTGACTGATACTTTACATGACGGATTGGTGGAGCAATTGCCCCTTTACTTTCAAAAGCTGGGGTCCACATGTTTATCACAAAATACAGAACCTTCACACATAACACTTAGCATGGAATAGCTCACCTATGTGTATTTCATTGGCCATGTCACTTTCTAACAACTCACATATTAAGACAGCCCCACATTTACCATGATGTAGAGACCTGAGGCAGCATCGACAATTGGTGCCACCCTATTGGTGGCATTTTCATATACACATTATTATCAAAATGTACATGATGTACTCATTGAGCCAGATTTACAAGGCCCTATCGACACCAGAGGGTCACTTTTAGTGACCCTCAGGTGGCACCATGCACTGTGCCATATTTACAAGGTAGCCATTTTTTGTGGCTTAACGTCACTTTGTAAATACTGCCTCTTCACATGCAGCATTTTGCGCGGAAGAGTAATGCAATGGGTGTTGCTGTGGGCATGCCACAGCAAGACCCATTGCATTTTGATGCTGCCCCAGATTTATGAGATTTGGTAAACCTGACGCAGCACCAAAAACTAACGCCACCCAAGGGGTGGCATTTCCATGACGAAACAGGGAGAAAGAGCAAAAGGACATTGAAGATTGTTTTTGTCCAGGAAACCAATCTCCCCTGCAGTGCAGCCATCCTTGCACCATGGCGCAAGGGTGACTACGTTGGCATTCAGCAGCACGTTTAGAGCCATTGCAGGGGGCAAGACGGGTGTGCCGTATACGGCTAAATACAACGCATCCCTGCGTTTTGAAAATGACGGAGCGTGGCGCTGCCCAATGTGGTGCAGCATTGTACTCTGTAATTGTCTCATAAATCTGGGCCATTGTGTTCACCTTTCCCTTGTGTGGTGCATAGTGCATCGCACATTCAAATAGAACATCACCATCATTGATAGATCATGTGTAGAATGGACATCTCACAGCACACCAACAAACATACCTGTAAATCCCACATCTCCCTAACATTATACAAGGGTGTCAGTAGTGGAGTGTGGCAGATGCACTACTGCCAGTGCACACGTAGAGGCCATAAATGCACAATAATAAGGAGACAGAGGGCTGGATAGGTGATGCACGGCAGTGCAGAAAAGCACCTCATGCCCCGTCCTGTCCCACAGGTGTCTAGAAACTCATTGCATACATCAAAATATATGCCATACATCTGTGCCACATTGTGCATATGAACCACATGCATATATGCATGCTAGCCAGCAATTGGCAACAACACTTTATGTAAGGGAGGTATTTCAAGGCCAAGGGGGTGGGATTCACATGCAACACACAGGGCGCAACACCTGTCTCATGGCACACCATACACAAAATAGGTACAAATTATGCCAACATCACACTTCTGCAGGTGTAAAGTAATGGGACTAAGAGACAAATATAGACAACACAACGCATATTCTGCATTGGTGAACTGTCAGACCAGAAGTTAATCAACAATCACCAGGTCCCTGAGGCACAACCCATGACTGGAAAATGCACTACCACACATTAATACAAACATGCATTCAAACAGGAACACACACAATACTAGGTGCAAGTCCATGATGCTTTTTTTCACATTCCATTGCAGCGGACTAAAGTTACGGCATCCAGCCATGGGTCATGACCCCATATGGAAATCCACAAACTGATGCTGAGCGGGCTTTCAATGAAGCACACAAAAGCACAAGAATCTGGTGGAGAGGACATTTGGCCTGCTAAAATCCAGGTTTAGGTGCCTAAGTCTAACAGGGGGAAGCCTGTTATGTGCACCACCCCTTGTGTGCAAATGAATACTTGTCTGTGTAATTTTGCACAACATCTGTGCAAACATCATTGTTCCCTGGGACGAACAGGTAGATGTCCCCAGTGAGGAGAATGAGGACAATGATGCACAACAGGAGGATGGTGAACAACCAAACTCTGCTGCTGGAGCATGCAAAAGAGACCAAATTGTGCACAACTTTCTCACTTAAAGACTGTGGTCCAAGCATCAATAACTCTGATTTCTCATGGCGTATTTCTTTTCATCATCACATTAACTCGCCCATATCTCATAGAGCATGACTGACTAAACCACAACAGATGTAAATAACTTAAGAACATAGTCAGGAACTAATAACAAATTAAAACAATGCACCACCACATGAATGTGTGGGTGTAATATAGGCGTAGTCTGTAGCACTGACAATTTACATAGTCACACACATATCACACAAGTGTGTTGGCTTGACATATGCCTGCAGCAATCCTGGAAATACACGTGAAAACTGTTGTACAGATGCATGACCTAGGTAGGGAAGAGTAGCAATTACCTACAATGGCCGGTTTGTGTCTGCTATGTAACTAAGCAATGTCAGAATGTCACTATCACAGGTGATAACTGAAAACATACTCCTCAGTGGTACTCACATATTTGACCAACAGAGTGACATACATGGACCAAAACACCTAAATGTTTAGGTCTCTCACACTCAATCCAGTCTAAACAAGTCACAGACCCTTGCCAAATTGTGCGTGTGATGAAGGACACAGATAGTTTGAATATTGCATATTCTCTACTACTAGCTGTCATGAGTAATCACACAATCTAATTACACTCATAGTGAATGTGACAAATGTTGTAGAACGCAGATGTGAATGTGAGTCCATGTTGAATAAATGATGTGGAAGAAGCTGAGAGACTCCCTTACGTCACTTTGAATCCAATATGTGGAAGTCATTCAGACATCACAAATACCTCCCTTACACAAATGTTGTGGCTGGTGTTACGTTATGTGTGGGGGTTAGTCGTGTGATCTAGCACTGCCTGGAAATGCAATTGCAAATATTGCTCAGCCTATAGAAGAAGGCATGTCCCTATGTATACCCTACTGGCAGTCAGCAGTAGGTAGTTATAGTTAGGACCATGTTTCCATAGAAAAAGGGTTTTTTGACTTGCTTATTTCTTTGGCATTGTTTTACAAATCTTCAGAGATTTTTTTTTGCTGTGCATGGAAAGTTTCGGGGTGATCCATCAACCTGGGGCTGACAAAAAAGGGGTGGGGGCAAAAAAGTGCATTTCCCAATATAATTCCCATAGGGATTTTTAACACAACTACACTAATCTGCTGGATGAAATTACACCAAACATGGCAGAAAAGTAGCTTTTGGTCCATAAAGAAGCCTTTTTGTTGTTTTGTGTAAATCCCTTCAGTAGTTTTTAAGGTATTAAAAAAAATATATATATAGATATCTAAAGGTGCGGAGGATTTGTAAAATATCGAGCTTGTGCAGAGATCTACAGAGCTCTGATAGGGTACCAACACTTCAACCCGGAAGTGTTAGCAGGCATCTTGGGACTCGGCTTCAGCCAAGTCCCAGAAACAAAATGAAAAAATAAGAAAAGGGGCCAGAGTAGGGACACCCTGGCCCCTTAGCTCTTTAGCTCTGGTACTGATATCCCAGAGAAACCCCCCAAAGGCAAAAAAGCACTTTAAAAAAAAACTTTTCACTGCAAATGTGCAACGGCATTGCAAATTCACAACAAAACTTTTTTTTTAAAACAAGCACGGTCTCCTGTGCTTGTTTATTCTAAAGCCTCTTGGTGGACCAGGAACTGGGGCATGTAAAATAAAGGAGAGGGGGCATAGGGCCCACCTCCTAGGGCATTTTGTATGCCCAGGGACAACCACCTGCTCAGAGCTAATGACATTTTGAATGCGAAGGGGGGTGCGTGGACCCCCACAGCCCCTAGAATAAGCACCTTTCTGGGGCTTACTTGAAAATTAATGTGGGGGGACCGTGTGCCACCCCTGCAGACCCAGAAACTACCACCTCTCCGGGGCTTATGCCATTTTGAATGCAGGAGGGCCGTGTGGCCCCCTGCAGCCCATGGGACTGCCACCTCTCCAGGGCTTAATTGAAAATGAATGCGGGGGATGTGTGGCACACCCGCAGCCCCGGGTACCACAGCCTCCCTGGGAGTAATGACATTTTGAATGTTAGGAGGCCGTGGCTTGGTGTTCCCAGCCAATCCTGATGCTGCCTTGAGCAGAATCAGGATTGGCTGCTTGGCAGGCTGGGAGACTGTGCCTGTTGCATCCTGAGTAAGGAGCTCGCCGCGTGGGAGCAAAGGCAAGTTAAAAAAAAAAAGTATTTTAATTTTATGATTAATTCCTCCCATGCCCCTGCCAATACCCCGCTTGCGTGCCGCACCTCCCCGCCCCGCCCCCAAGAATGCCCGCAAGCCGTGACTGTTGAGAAGGATCATTCCTCAGAGGCTGGACAGGAACTGTCAGAACTGTCAGAAACATTCTAAGAATTATGTCTAAATTGGGATAAATTTCAAGCAAGCAGTTGTCATACATGTATTTGAGAATAGAGAGAACAGACACAGTACATGCTGCATCTGTATCAGGATGGCTTTTCTTGTACAGACCCTGGAAGCTTTTAATTTATGTGATGAGTACATCCCCTGCAATGTCTTCTTCAAAACATGCATTGCAAGTTAATTATATCAGGTTACAAGTTAAAACAAAAAGATTTGAGTCATCCATGATGCACGTTGAAACAAGTTGTTTGAACTTCTCACGTTGCAGATAATTGGGAAATGCACTTACTGGATATGAATTAATTGAGAAATGCATGCATAAATTGCATACACAATGTACCGCGCGCATAGTTGTTTTTTTCCTGCTGTGCACGTCTAAAAACTCACACAGGCCACTGTAGGGGAGGCTGCCACCCTTCCTGTGGTGCAGCAGATTGCGACAATGAATGCTACACACAGCACACGTTCCAACAGGAATCCATGGAGGCACTTTGCCCTTACACTACTTGCTGCTGTTCTGCAATTGCGGAGCTATCAGTGGCATAGCCGGTGTTTACGGAAACCATGAAAAAACTCCCGCTTTCTGTGGGAAATTTCAGTTTACATGCCTTCTGAGGTGCACACACTTTTTCTACTGCCTCCTCACCCCATTGCTCTCGTTGCCTCCTTAGCTGACTGTGTCCAGCTCTTCTTCAGCTGAGAGAGCTGTCCAACGAGAGCACCAGCGTTGACAGGAAGGCACTCTGCCATTGATGGTAAATTTCGGTGAAATTTTCGGAGACTTTTTTGAGGCCTCTTTAAATTGCAGGCCCTGTGCGACCACACAGTTTGCACACCCCTAAGGCCTGCACTTGCAAGGCAGTCTAAAGCCCGTTAGTGTACAATAAAAACAAAATTGGTGCTAGGACATATTCTTGCTGAATTCCCGTGCCAGTCCAAAATAATTTGTGCATTCCTCTTTGATTTTAAAATGCACCGAGGCTGATAAATCAAAATGTAAAGCATTCAAGAAACTCCTTCCCACTATTTTACCCATTGAGTCCAGGGGAGACATTTGGTGAGGCAACAGGAATCCCTACGTTTGCGCTTTCCAAAACAGGGACTGGACTTACAAGAATCATTTACCACATTAGTTAGAAATGGTACCCAGTAACCTATATTATCTTTATATAGATCTAACGGAGCCCATCAGGGTCCAGTTTCTGATTACTGGGGCTTTTATTGATTACAGCAGCTACCTCATGCAGGTCAAATGCTATATTGATGGGGATAAGGGCCAATACTCATCATAATCAGAATTATCATTTTGGAAAAGGAGGTGAAACTTTTGAAATGCAAAACCCACTCCTCTTCACCAATATTCTCAGCCAAATCCTGAGCAGGGTCCCTAGAGAGCGTGTTGGTGTTTTACAGCAAGCATAAGCATCATTTTGTTGACATGGGATCACTTAGGCCCTGATTACGAGTTTGGCGGACAGGAGCATCCATCCACCAAACTCCGACAGGGTAGCCACCACTGTAGTTGCAACCTCCCCACCAACCAAGGTTTCCGTTGGTCAGCCCAGATGGAAAGTAGAGGCAGCATTGTTGGTGCCTCATAACAGAGGTAGCTGCATTGCTGCCCCCCGCCAGGGTCACCATCACCTTTGCAATACGCACTGTCTGTATTGAGAGGGCCATGGCAAGTGCAGGGGTCCCCTGCACCTGTTCTCTGCCAGCCTTTTCATGATGGTGAAACTGCCATGAAAAGGCTGGTAGAGAACTGGGTTCTAGCACACAGGGCGGCGCTGAGCCCTTGTTGATTGCAACCTGCACCCGCTGTCAGCCAGCAGGGATCTCCGATCCAGGCAGAGATGGCAGTAGGTTGGCTGGGCTGCCTGCCAACCTGGTAATAAGGCAGTCGGACTGCCATAACTGCGGCAATCTGAAAACCACCACAAGTGTTTTAATCCTTGCACATTATTGTCTTGTCTCTAATTTGGGGGACATGCTTTAGTGTGACTCAGAAATTGGTATTAGCAAGTTTACTGACAAAGTCAAACTACTCTGGTGAAATGTCATCTGTATGCCTGAGCAGTTTCATCAGCAGCTTCTTTACACATTGACTCAAGGTAACATAGGCCCCAGTTACTTCAGAAGGCACAAAGTTTTCGAAGAGACACAAGCTCTGCTCAAGAGCTTTCCCAGGTCCATATTTTTGACAGAAGGAGATTTGTATAACTGTTTGCCCCTGGCATCTCTTGTAGATGGCTTGTCCATAGATCCTTCCAAGTATAGGGGTTGTTTGCAGTTAGCAGGCTTGTGGTTGGCAATTTAGCATTAAAATCTCCCCCAGCAATATATTAAAGGACGGACCCACAGAAAAATGCTTGTTGCTCAATTTGTTAATACATTCAAATAATACATTTAATTCAGTTAGCTCTGGCTGCAAAATCATCATAAACATTATTCAAAGTAAGGCTAAAATTATCAGGCCACTGAAGAGTGAAAGCTAGCATCAAATTGCTGGACATATAAATAGAGGAAATAGTGCAATTTAGAGTGGTTTTAAACCAAGGGGTCTATTTACAATGTTTTGGCACAGGGCAGCTCCACAAGCCTTCTTGCTGCTCTGCACTGCATCAAAAAAGGTCAAGAATGTGTTGTATCTACAAGATATGACACATTCCTGTCCTCGTCCTCTGCCCTGCCGCAGAAATTGCTGCAATGGTACAATGGTGCAAGGATGCAATGGTGCAAGGGTGCCTGCATTGGTGAAATGATTGTTTTTGTGCAGGAAAGGACAGAATCACAAGAGGTGTTTTCTTCTTTCTATGTCTGCTGCAAAATGCAGCACACATAGAAAGAGGAAAAAACAAGGAGAATTTATCTGCATTGCACCACCCTTACGCCACCCTTACGCCACCCCTGGTGAGGCGTAGGCTTTTGACACTTTCCCAGGTTTACAAAATCTTGTAAATATAGGAATGAGTAAAATTCCATTGGTGTTGCGTGGGAACACCCACCACCACACCTATGAAATGCCTCTTTGATGCAATTTAAGGCAACGCAGCAACTTGCGCTGCATTGCTTCATACCAGATCTACAAGGCCATGAAAAGCCATGCAAAGCAGCTTTGCATGGCCTTGTAGATATGGGCCACCATCCTGCGCCACCGGTGCATCACAAAAAGTGAAACTGTTTGCGCCCTGCCTGCTGATGAAGGGATTGCAGCTTACTAAAGCATATATAGCCATAAAAAAAGGCTGTGTTTTGTGCCCAGGTCTCCTCTATCAAAGCCAGATCAAACTGATGGATGTAGTTGGTCCAGTCCTCAATATTTAATTTAGAGCACATCCCTGCAATGTTCCACCTAACTAATGTAAGTTCAAAGGTCATTGATGACACAAGGCTTTTGGTGGCTATATGGACACCACCCTGATCCCATGATTGAGCAATGCCCACAGATTCACAGGGTTTAGGAGTTAACAGTCACTCATCATCAAAAGAGCTAACAAGCAAGACAAATCTGTTGAATGTTGGTACACGTACTAAAAACTCCTGAGAATCCGATGGAACCCTTGGAGGGCACACACAAGAAAAATTGTAGCGATCCTTCAGAGCCAACTTCAAGTGTCTATAAAAATAGCCCAGGTATAACAGTTTTATAGTCCACAGAGAAAAAAGGCTGAATTTGACTGAGTCTAACAAATCACCAGACAAATAAGGTCTTCTAAAGATAACAATGACACAGTCACCGTCAAATATCTTTACAAACAGGCGGACCGTTGCTGCTCTCTGCACCATTAAAATATCACTACAATTATAACTTTTGTACTTAACCTTTCGTTTAAGTCTGTGTCAAGCTTTGTTTTTTAAATGGTTCCATGGATTCTGTTGCTTGCTAAGCTAAAGAGGGTACATCTGCTTAAATGATGACATAGTGACATACAGCCAGCAGAAAATGAATAACTAGGGCTACTTCATGAGATGACTTTGCCTCATAATTGGCTCACCCCTTATGACCTGATCCCCCCTAAAGAGCATAAAACACTAAGATCAGAGAAATGAGTTTGCGAGCTCCCCCAAATATCCTGAATGGATAGGTGGGTACTGAAGGAGTAACTACCAGCCTAGATTGTACAGGAGGCAAGCACTCTTGGGTAAGTGTTGGACCACCATGATGGCTGGGCATGATATTCAATACATGATCCTCTAGTTTTGCAAGCAATGTGTTGATAGCACACAATTGTTCATACTGCTGAGACGGGGCCACGCACCTGAAAAGCAGGATGTCTGCAGGGGCGATGGTATGCCCCCTGACATACTGGAACACCTCTTGGCACTTCCTGGTGGACACAGAAACCCCAGCAGGTGTCCCAAAAGGAAAGGGGGAGTGGAAGAGAATGAGGCAAAACACTGCCACGTCTTGCCGATCCAGCCAGGCACCCTGTATCTTCGGGGGGCAGGTCGTTGTTGACAGAGTGATAGTAGAGTTAGTGCACTCAACTTCCTTGAAACTGAATCTCCCTTTCTGATATGAGCATGGGAGCGGTAGAAGAACACCGGGATGCTCCAGCACTTTTCTTGGATAATAATAACTGTTGGCACAATTACTAACACCGCATTACCAAAAAACCAAACTGAGTACCATAACAATAAATACTGCAACACTAGGGCTGGCTTCACAGAGATTCACTGTTTCACACTACAATTAGAACTGTGGTTGCAATTATCATGCACAAGAAGGACAAACAAGGGCATTAATTATATCACGTATAACTTTCCTGCATGTATAGGGTTAAACTAAAAGGAACAAAAACAATCCAAGAAATACAAATGTCCACTCTGGGTTTAAACAGTTAGGGTGGCACAGTTTGATTTGGTTTCACTGTGTGTGTGAAAAACCCTTCAAAAGCAAATTCCTCAAACCTGAAACACAGACATGAATGACATAATTTAAATCCAAGAGTTATACTATTAGAGAAAGAAAAGTCACATAAATGCTCTTTTAAAATTGCACTGTCACTTTTTGTAGTACTTGAGCTCAAGCAGATTTCCTGAAGCACATTTAGGCAAGCAGCTACGATAATAATGTAGATGTTCAGAAATGCATTTGTCTCTTCAAGATAAGCATTCTGCCAAAATACAAGGTCTGAAATACACCAGCTGTTCTAGGAAAGCCCGGCGCTCAAAGAACAAACTCCCTTGGAGAATACTAGTCACTTAGCTGCAGTCTTTTCCGGAGTGGTGGAGGAATGCCTGGTGTCAGCTGGTACAGGAACGAAGAAAAGAATTGCCTCAAATGTCCTGAATATCAGGATGACAGCAGGGGCTGGACTGCCAAATCAGATGCTGAGATCAGGAAGCAAAACAAAGCCAAGCAGGGAGGCATGCTTCACTCTGCTATTTGTAGCCAATCAGGAAAGCAGTTGAGTTTCCACTTGTGGATGAGTCACCACACCCAATTAGAGGCACATGTCTACACCTGCTCACATTAGCAAACAAGCATTGGTAAAACAAGTATTGATAAAACCAATTGTGTAACACAGCACATTGGCCCTCATTATAACCTCGGTGGTCTTTTCAAAAGACTGCCAAGGCTGCGGGAGCCAAAATACCTGGTGGTATTTCTGGCTCCCTATTATGACTTTTCTGCTGGGCCAGCGGACAGTAACAGTGTTACCGTCCGCTGGCCCACCAGAAAAGTCACATCAACATTGCTGCCGGCTTGTGATAGAGCCGGCGGCAATGCTGATGTTTTGTAGGTGCAGTAGCACCCGTCACGCATTTCACTCCCCTAAATTCGGGCAGTGAAACGTGCGACGGGCTATGCCTGGGGGGCAGTGCATGGGCAGTGCAGGGGCCCCCCAAGTCCCCCTTACCACCAGCCTTTCCATGGCCGTGGCCAGGCTGGGGTCGGGGAGTGCTTGCACCGCTGCCCTGGGGATTATGACTGCCAGGCAAAAGCCTGGCGGTATAGTAGAGGGGACGCCGGTATGGCCGTGGCTATAGCACCACGGTCATAATAGCTGGCGGAACACCGCCACCCTGTTGGCTGTTACCACCAGCTTACTGCCGGCCGGCAGAGTCATAATGAGGCCCATTATGTTTACTTAGAAACATGAAGGTATAACCAAGAACAGAGATATGAATTAACCCTAATTCCTAGGGATGCTGACAGGTAACGCAGAAGGCACCTTGGGGATTCCTGACACATACAGGGGTTTGAGACACATATTCAAAAGATATTTAAGTTTATCACATACCAGTTCAGCAAAGAGCACAAGGTGGCCTCCTTAGTTGACAAGGCTCGGGAGTCTTTCTGCTATGGGCTTTTGTAAGTTTTTTCAAGCGCTTGGCAGCTGTTCCAGAGATAGACATAGGTAACCAGGTGCCTGAGTGAAAACTAAAAGTTGTCAGTGTTGCACATAATTCAACAATGGAGTTACTGGGAAAGCTGTTAGTTTGGGCTGCACACCACTTGTATTCTACAGGGAAAGAACAGAAATCAAAACTAGGGAGGAAAAGGGGGCTTCACAGAATAGAGAAAGGTTTTGTTCTGCAATTTCAGTTTCTTATGTAATCACCCTAACTTCATGATTCAGAAGCCCCTCAATCATCATTGTGTGCCTTACCTCAGTGAGTCGACCCCGGGTAGCTGGCACTTGCCCTTTCTCCCATGGTAATGAAGAAAAGTGGACCAAAAAAGGATGGCCTAGCCCAGTCTACAGCTGTGGATGCATGTGGATGGTCCATCTGTTGGCTCGGTGTTCACCAGGGTGCACCCCGGGTCTGCCCTCTGCTATGATTCTGTGATACATGCTATAAGAGCGATAGCGCCTTCTTCCACCCTTGTCAGCAGTAGGGCAGTCTGGGAGTTGAAGTCCTCCAGACACCAGCAAACACCAGCAGCAACCAAGAAGCGTGATTCAGTTAGAAGGTTATAGTGTTTTGTTACTGACACATATGTTCATTTTTTTAATTCAATTAAGTAAATTTGGCGATTGTTGAGTTATCAACACTTAGGGCCAAATTACGAGTTTGGCGGTCAGAGGACCACCAAACCCTCAATTGTGTTCGGACTGCCACATCCTGGCAGTCTGACCACCAGATTATAACCCTGGCAGTTGGACCAATAGGGCACCACCGCCAACGACTGGATCATGGATCCCAGCGTGGTGATTGAGGTCATAATCGTGATCAGCCACAGAGGCGCTGAGTTCAGCACCGCTGTGTTGATCACAAATCCTCTTTCGGCCAGCCTTTTCATGGCGGGGTCCCCACTATGAAAAGGCTGGTGGAAAACCAGTCACAATGGGGCCTCAGCACTGCCCATGGCACGGGCAGTGCGGGGGCCCCCTGCCAGCACCCTCCGAAAGTGCATTCTGAGGGTGCTGTTGTACCACAGCATTGGCTCCCTTTAGGAAGCTGAGGCCAATGCTGTGGCACTGTTTCTGCCGGTCACCCTGGTGGAAACATCGTAATACGACTGAGGGGGGAGTCGGCCAGTATGACGGCAGTCTCCTCCCCACGGCTTTAGAAGTCAGATCATTCCGAACGCGAAAGTCGTAATGTGGCCCTCAGTGCTGATTTTTGGAGGTGTCTTCATATAATTTTTTCTAATTGGTAGTAACAACCCTGTATAGTTGTTGTTGAATATATTTTTAAAATGATAGCACATGCTTGCTCAAAGTCAATTAATATTTTTGGGTGGTATTGTTAGTTTGGCATTTGTATTTCAGTTAGTTGTTTAAGATATTTTTAACTTTGTTAGGTAATATTGTGTACTTTAATGGAATGTCTGTGTCATGGTATTCACTGTGTGTTGTATAGATTTGTTAAATGGTGATAGGGACAATTCAAAGGTGGCATCCATCATCCATGTGCTGCTTTGAATTATTCTTTGTAGTATTTTCTGTTGAATCAGTAATTATTCTCCGCTCATTATTAGGGTTCTCATACAAAAGGAAAAGTTACTTGCTGTGTGCTACAGCTAGGTTTTTGGGCATATTTATATCTTGGAATGTTTTTGGAGCAGCAGGGATTTCAGTTGTTGTTTTTTTACTTCTGGTTATGAAGGTTTTTTTTAATTTATTTTTTTAAACATTTGAGATACTCAGCATTTGACCTCTATTATAGTAAGGAACACTTGATATATATTTTTTAAATTATTCCTATTTGCTCTTGTGAACTCATGCTAGCTTTCTTGTGGTCCTGTAAAAATATTTATGACATCGATGTCTGTAATTATTAGAAGTGATTATGCTATCTAACATTTTCATAAATTTCCCTTGTTGTCATAGCCCTCACATAACAAGCATTAGATAATTTGTTGCATATTTCCAGAGCATTTTCTTTATTCATGGAATTTCTTGACAGTAAGAATATGCCATGTGCATCAATAAACATTTTCCTTTCTGAGATTTGACATATTTGACTCTTTCCAACATTTTATTTGTGGGTTTTAGAAATATGAATTAACTATTTAATTTAAATATTATTATTTGTAAGTAATATCATTGTTTAAACATGCATTATGTTATTTTTTTTAAAACATTACGCTTTCATATTTAATGTACTTGCACTTTGTAGAGCTGTTTGTTGAGGTTTATTTTTTGGGGGGAAAGTTACGGTCCAGGTGCTTGAATTTTTCTTTTGAAAAACTCACATTTGTTAGTGCTGGAAGTTTGAAAATTATTATTAGAGATAATTTTATTTTAGTTTAACTTTATTTATTTATTCAATTTGATTTTAGTTTAACTTTTAAACTATGTAGTTCTTTGTTTTGTTTTACACTGAAATATTTACTTACTTTTTAAATTGTATTTGTCAAGTATGGTCTTTTAAAATAATAATTTTCTTATTGTTCTAATTGTCAGTTTTGGTCTGGTGTAATTTTCTATTTTACAGAAATATAAATAGAAAGCTTTATATTAATTATTTCATTTAGGTTAAAGATGTGACTGTTGGTGTTGTGTAGTTATTAGTAATGTAATTTATTTTAATTGCTTTTTAGTATTCATTTTCTGTTTCCTGGAGGTGGATTTTTCATTTCTTCTTTGCACAATCCAATAAAGTGTTGCTTTCTTAAAGTGTTGACTTTTTTGCACTTTTCCTGACTTTTATATAGTCGATATTTCTTCATTAATGTGTCTGTATTTGTTAGTTTTACATTTAATTTAATTGTTTGATTTCTTGGTATTTCATTGTTTTTGTGTTTAGTCTTTATTTGGTGCATGCTAATTAGTGATGATGTGTTAACGTTTTATATATATATATATATATATATATACATATATATATATATATATATATATGCATATACATATGTATTTTAAGTTATATTTAAATACATTGGGGGTCATTCTGACCTCGGCGGTAAAAGGCGCCTACCGCCGGTCAGAAATCCTCCATAATCCCGCCGCGGTCGCGGAAACCCGCCACGGTCATTCTGACCCGCAGAAGGCAAACCTCCGAAAATCCGACCGCCACAACAGACCGCCAGACCAGAGGTCGGCGGAAAGGTGGAGGTGACAAAACCTCCACCGTCACGCCAACAGAAATACGCCCATGCCATTACGACCCACGAATCCACGCGGCGGTCATTCAAACGCGGTATTCCATTGGCGGGACACACCGCCGCGGTCAGAATACACACAAACGAACAAAACTCAGCCACATTGGACGATTTGAATCCCACACACCTGATACACATACACACACCACTCCCACACACACAATACAATATAAAACACACACCCACATCACCCACAAACCCCTACGCTAAAAAATTCGTAAAGAAGGCAAGAGCGAGACACCAGCATCCAAAAAATAACAGCCACAGCCACTCAACACCATCACCCACACACTATCCACACACAAAACAACACACACCACCACACTCAACTCACTTAAATACACATACTCCACCCCACACATCATACACACCACCCCATGGCACCCCAAAGACAACCCCGCTTCACAGACGAAGAACTCAAGGTTATGGTGGAGGAAATCGTTCGGGTAGAGCCCCAGCTGTTCGGCACACAGATACAATACACCAGCATTGCCCGGAGGACGGAGCTATGGCAGAGGATTGTCGACAGGGTGAACGCAGTGGGACAGCACCCCAGAAATTGGGAAGACATCAGGAAGCGATGGAACGACCTACGGGGGAAGGTGCGTTCCATGGTATCCAGGCACAACATCGCCGTGCAGAAGACTGGCGGAGGACCCCCACCTCAACCCCCACAATTCACATCATGGGAGGAGGAAGTCTTGAACATCCTGCATCCTGACGGCCTCGCAGGAGTCGGCGGAGGAATGGATACTGGTAAGTTGAAGCTTCAATACTGCTTTCCCCCCACCTGCATGCCAAATCAGACCCCAACCCTCACCCCCATCCTCGAACCCCACCCTCACCCCCACCCCCATCCTCACCCCCACCCTCACCCCCACCACCATCCTCACCCCCACCACCATCCTCACCCCCACCCCCAGCACACCTATTCCCCGCCAATGTCTCACCATCACAACCCACACATCCCAAAACCTAGGCCTGCATGCGTCCACTAAGCATGGACACCCATCACCAAAGCATGCCCAATGCATATACACATCCCCCCCACAAGCCACCCTCACCAAAGCCCCCACACACGAATGCCAGCACTTGGGGACACGAGAACCCACAGATACACCCATATGCCACTCATTGAAACTATAACCATACCTCTATACCCCTGCAGGACCCGACCGTCAACACACCGCGGCGGAGGGGCCAGAATTCTCCACACCCCCCACCCAAGAGGCCGTCAGCGATGACAGCAGCTCTGTCGACCTGGACACCGATGACCAGCCCGGACCATCGGGGACCTCTGGACAGTCGGTTCCCCTCACACAGGCCCAGGCCACTACAGACCCTAACCCCTCTGGGAACACCAGCACAGCTCCCACCCAGCGGGCCCATGCCTCTGTCTCCAGGGCGCGTCAATCTGCGGTGTGTCTACCACTACAGGGCACCCAGGATAACCCACCACCCCAACAACAACAGGGACCTGGGGGCAGTGGTAGTGGGCACACCGGCCAGGGGGCAGAGGCCCAGGGAAACAGGGGAACTCGGAGGGCAGCTGTGCGACAGGGGGGGGAGGAGAGGCCCAGGGAACCCACTCTCCACGAGGTCCTCACCACCATCATGGGAGCATACAACCGCTCCCAGGAGACGATGGCGACGGTACTGGCCCGGTTCCAGGAGATCCAGGCACTGCAGGAGGAACACTATCGGGGGTACAGGGAGGACATCAGAGCCATCAACACCACCCTGGTTACCATGGTAGGGCTGCTGCAGGACCTCGTAAACACCAGGGCGGACACTGAACAACACCCAAGGGCCCCTGCCACTAGCCTGCACCAAGAACAGCCAACCACCTCCGCCGGCGCTAGTCGACAGGAGGCCCCCGCACAGCAGCAGCCCACCAGACCCCCACCTCCTGCAGGAGAAGAACCACCCCGCAAGAGGGCCCTGAGATCTCGCAAGAAGACAGAGTAGTATGTCAAGACCCCCGCCAGCAATGGATACCACCTGATGTCATCCCACTGTCCCACATTGTCACCCTGTCCATCCTTGAACTGCCCATGCTCCATCTCTCCACAGGCCTCTGGACAATGCACCTGTGTGACTGTTACTCTGGACTCTGCCATGGACATTCCTTCACCATAGCCCCCACCCACTTGAAACCACCCATCCCATTTTGAGCACTTCAATAAACACCTATTTTGCACCAAAATATCTGGAGTCTGGCTGTGATTTCAATAGATTGTAATTGACATGACAGTGCAAATATGTCCTTGTACATGGTGAAGTCAACAAACAGCTGCCACAAAGCTGTAGTCCATGGGGAAACGAAGCACAGGACTCGTAGTGGGGACCCCAGATCTGAAATAGGGAGGGAAAAGCCAAAACTCAGTCATCATACACTGGGGCAAATAGACAGGCAGCAGAGATGCTGGAGAGTAGTTAACATTTACTAAATTATCTTTGAAATGTTACCTGTGTCCTATTGGAAGTACTGTTCAATGATTCTGTCCCTGTTGTCTGTTTCAGCCCCGTCGTCTTCCTCCTCGTCACTCTCCTCAGGTTCCACCGCTGCCACAACACCACCGTCTCGACCATCCTCCTGCAGGAAAGGCACCTGGCGGCGCAAAGCCAGGTTGTGAAGCATGCAGCAGGCCACGATGATGTGACACACCTTCTTAGGTGAGTACATTAGGGATCCACCTGTCATATGCAGGCACCTAAACCTGGCCTTTAGGAGGCCAAAGGTGCGTTCGATCACCCTCCTAGTACGCCCATGGGCCTCATTGTACCGTTCCTCTGCCCTGGTCCGGGGATTCCTTACTGGGGTCAGTAGCCACGACAGGTTGGGGTACCCAGAGTCCCCCACTAGCCATACACGGTGTCTCTGTAGCTGTTCCATCACGTAAGGGATGCTGCTATTCCTTAGGATGTAGGCGTCATGCACTGACCCTGGGAATTTGGCATTTACATGCGAGATGTACTGGTCAGCCAAACACACCACCTGGATGTTCATTGAATGGTAATTTTTTCTGTTCCTGTACACCTGCTCCCTGTCTCTTGGGGGAACCAAAGCCACATGGGTCCCATCAATGGCACCAATTACGTTGGGAATATGTCCAAGGGTGTAGAAATCACCCTTCACTGTAGCCAATTCGCCCACCTCAGGGAAAATGATGTAGCTCCTCACGGATTTCATCAGGGCAGACAACACTCTGGATAACACCTTCGAAAACATGGGCTGAGACATCCCAGAAGCAATTCCCACGGTTGTCTGAAATGACCCACTTGCCAAGAAATGGAGTACTGACATGACCTGCACCAGAGGGGGAATCCCTGTGGGTTGGCGGATGGGGGACATCAGGTCGGGCTCCAGCTGGGCACACAGTTCATGGATAGTGGCACGGTTAAGACGGTAGGTCAGGATAATGTGGCGTTCTTCCATTGTCGACAGGTCCACCAGCGGTCGGTACACGGGAGGATTCATCCGTCTCCTCGCCCAACCCAGCGGACGGTGCCTAGGAAGGACAACATGGAGCACACAGTCAAGCAACCCACAGGTACGTACTCACAGCTAGCACAGTATACGATTCTCTATGCAGTGAATGGCGTGTCTGAGTGGCTATGCAAGGCCTAGGCCTGTGTGACGCAGTTGAAATTGAGCCATGTGGGCCCTGGAAATGGCGGCTGCCTGACCTGTGAAGTGTGACAATGGGATGTGAGGTCAATGCGCTGGCGTGGCACACCGCGGCGGGCGGCGGGCGAAGACCGCGGCGCAAAGCCGCATTGGTTAACATTGAAGCCTATGGGTTTCAGGAGCCAATGGCGAAGGGCGCCGGCGGTGGCGGGACGCACCGCCGCGGTACGCACCGCCGCGGACGTGACCGCCATTTTCTATCTACTTATCCACTTGCGACTTGAACTTTCACAGGAGAGGACCTATACTGCAAGTGTTGCTGTGACCTCGGTCTGGAAGGGACAATGGCTGCTGCACCTGGGGAAAGGGCCCCTGCCTTCAATGGAGAGGAGTTGGAGAAACTCGTGGATGGGGTCCTCCCCCAGTATGCGCTACTCTACGGTCCTCCAGACCAACAAGTGAGTTTAATTCAATCTGGATTTGGGGACACTGGCTGGCTTGGGGGCCTGGCGGGGGGCCTGGCGGGGATGGGGGGCATGTTGGGCCTGGCGGGGGGCATGGCGGGGGGCCTGGCGGGGATGGGGGGCATGTTGGGCCTGGCGGGGGGCCTGGCGGGGATGGGGGGCATGTTGGGCCTGGCGGGGGGCATGGCGGGGGGCCTGGCGGGGATGGGGGGCATGTTGGGCCTGGCGGGGGGCCTGGCGGGGATGGGGGGCATGTTGGGCCTGGCGGGGGCATGGCGGGGGGCCTGGCGGGGATGGGGGGCATGTTGGGCCTGGCGGGGGGCCTGGCGGGGATGGGGGGCATGTTGGGCCTGGCGGGGGGCCTGGCGGGGATGGGGGGCATGTTGGGCCTGGCGGGGGGCATGGCGGGGATGGGGGGCATGTTGGGCCTGGCGGGGGGCATGGCGGGGGGCCTGGCGGGGATGGGGGGCATGTTGGGCCTGGCGGGGGGCCTGGCGGGGATGGGGGGCATGTTGGGCCTGGCGGGGGGCATGGCGGGGGGCCTGGCGGGGATGGGGGGCATGTTGGGCCTGGCGGGGGGCCTGGCGGGGATGGGGGGCATGTTGGGCATGGCGGGGGGCATGGCGGGGGGCCTGGCGGGGATGGGGGGCATGTTGGGCCTGGCGGGGGGCCTGGCGGGGATGGGGGGCATGTTGGGCATGGCGGGGGGCATGGCGGGGGGCCTGGCGGGGGTGGGGGGCATGTTGGGCCTGCGGGGGGCCTGGCGGGGATGGGGGGCATGTTGGGCCTTGCGGGGGGCATGGCGGGGATGGGGGGCATGTTGGGCCTGGCGGGGGGCATGGCGGGGGGCCTGGCGGGGATGGGGGGCATGTTGGGCCTGGCGGGGGGCCTGGCGGGGATGGGGGGCATGTTGGGCCTGGCGGGGGGCATGGCGGGGGGCCTGGCGGGGATGGGGGGCATGTTGGGCATGGCGGGGGGCCTGGCGGGGATGGGGGGCGTTGGGCCACTGGAAAGGAAAATGCTGACAAACTTGAACGTGGTATTTCTCCCTCCCTGTACGTGTCACATAGGTCCGCGCCCATGAGAAGATCGGGATTTGGCGTGCCATCGCCAAGGAAGTCCGGACCCTGGGGGTCCACCATCGACGGGGCACCCACTGCCGCAAGAGGTGGGAGGACATCCGCCGCGGGACCAAGAAGACTGCCGAGTCTCTGCTGGGGATGGCCTCCCAACGTAGGCGGGGTGCCTGCCGTCAACTGAGCCCCCTGATGTTCCGGATCCTGGCGGTGGCCTACCCTGAATTGGATGGGCGCGTGAGGGCAGCACAGCAGACACAAGGGGGTGAGTACAAGCATTATCTACTCTGTTGTCGCGCAGTGGAGGTGTCTGGTTGGGGGAGGATGGCTGGGGGTCCCCCTAGGCCAGGGCGATATCTGTAGGCTGGGCACCCCCGTAAGCCCCTGTGTCCCCAGCCACCACCCTCAGTAGTTTGTCAGTACAGCCATCCCTGGGCCGTGTCATCCATGGGTGCAGTTGTCAACTCTAGGCGTGTAGGGCATGTTCCACGGAATGCGTAGCGGACCCCAAGTGCGCAACTTAGTGCAGGGGGCATCTGTGTCTGTCATGTCCGCTAACTGTACCGGAGATCCATGTACTCAATATCCCTTTATTTCTCTCTCCCCCCCCCTTTTTGTTTGTCTTTCTGTGCTTGTGTGCATCAGCATCATCAGGCGGAGGAGAAGTGGCATCGGGGCAGGAGGGAGCTGCATCTCACATGGCCCAGGAGGGCCATGCCACAGAGTCAGACTGGACCAGTGAGACGGAGGGCGAGGGGAGCTCCACGACGGGGACGACTGGAGCCTGCAGCGACACGGACACGTCCTCGGAAGGGGGCTCCCTTGCGGGGGTGGCACCATCCGTGCCCCCCGCCATTACAGGTACAGCCGCCACCCAGCGCACCATCTCCGCCCTCCCAGCAGCCCCTCAGCGTTCGCCCCGCGCCCGCTCTGCCAGGAAGCCGGGCATCTCCTTCGCCCCAGGCACCTCAGGCCCTGCCCCTGTTACCCCCGCTGCCCTCAGTGAGGAGGTCATTGACCTCCTCTGAACGCTCATTGTTGGGCAGACTACCCTTTTGAATGCCATCCAGGGGGTGGAGAGGGAGGTTCATCGCAGCAATGCGTACCTGGAGGGCATTCATTCGGGTCAGGCTGCCCATCAGCGATCGTTCCAGGCTCTGGCCTCAGCACTGACGGCAGCCATTGTCCCTGTCTCCTGCCTGCCTCTACTAACTCCCTCCTCCCAGTCTCCTGTTCCTCTGCCTGTCCCACCCACACCATCAGACCAGCCTGCACACACCTCAACACCCAAGAGAAGCTCATCCAAACATAAGCACCACAGATCACGCAGACATTCACACACGCAACATTCCGATGCAGACATGCCAACAGTCACTACCACCTCTGTGACCCCCACCTCCTCGTCTCCCTCCTCCCTCCCTGTGACGTCTACACTCACACCTCCATTCACCTCACCATCAGCCAGTGTTTCCATCACCAGCACACCCTCCACTCCAGTCCGCACACGTGCAGTCACCACCCCCACTGCCATTTACACGTCCCCTGTGTCCTCTCCCACTGTGTCTGTCACCCCCTCTTCCACACCACACAAACGCAGCCACCCACCCACCCAACAGCCATCCACCTCACGACAGCCTATCCCTCCTGCACCTGCACCCAAAGACAGCAAACGTGACTCACCTACAACCACATCCTCTCCCTCCACTCCCATTCCCACTGTACCTACCACTCTCCATTGTCCCAAGAAGCTCTTCCTCGCCACTACTAACTTCTTTCCTGACCCTGAGCCCCCCCCTCCTTCTCGTCGGGGTAAGAAGAGCACCTCAGCCACCACCAGCCCTGCAGCCCCCTTGACAAGGGTGCAGGGGTATTGGAGCCCGCCAGCCCGCATGTCTGGATCTTCGCCCAGCAGCAAGGGGACAGCCAGCCCACCCCCTGGGAAGAGGAGCAGAAGGCGGAAGGGGCGCCGCAGGAGCCCGCCTTCTACATCCCCCCCGGACACCACCCAGAGACAGTCACCAGCCACAGCTCCAAAGGGAGGAAAGGGCCACAGGCCGACGACTAAGGAGGGCAAGGGCAGCAAGTCGGAGAGGTCAGGCAGCAGGCCTGCTGCCCAGGAGGAGCCCACAACCCCCATAGCCGCTGCCCCGGGAGGAACCGGCACAGCTGCCCCGGGAGAGCCCACCACCCCCATAGCCGCTGCCCAGGGAGGACCCAGCCCAGCTGGCCAGGAGGGCCCCACCACCCACAGCCCAGGTGGGCAGTGAAGGAGCACCATCCCCGCTGCCCAGGAGGGCACCACCAGGCAATTAGCAGTTGGCCATAGACCGTCCGCCGTCTCAAGAACCGCTGAACTGGGCCCTTCAAGGCAAGGACCGCTGAACTGGGCCCCGCCGTCTCAGGAACCGCTGAACTGGGCCCTTCAGGGCAAGGACCGCTGAACTGGGCCCCGCCGTCTCAAGCACCGCTGAACTGGGCCCTTCAAGGCAAGGAGCGCTGAACTGGGCCCCGCCGTCTCAAGAACCGCTGAACTGGGCCCTTCAGGGCAAGGACCGCTGAACTGGGCCCCGCCGTCTCAAGCACCGCTGAACTGGGCCCCGCCGTCTCAAGAACCGCTCCGCTGGGCCCCGCCGTCTCAAGCACCGCTGAACTGGGCCCTTCAAGGCAAGGAGCGCTGAACTGGGCCCCGCCGTCTCAAGCACCGCTGAACTGGGCCCCGCCGTCTCAAGAACCGCTCCGCTGGGCCCCGCCGTCTCAAGCACCGCTGAACTGGGCCCTTCAAGGCAAGGAGCGCTGAACTGGGCCCCGCCGTCTCAAGCACCGCTCCTCTGGGCCCCGCCGTCTCAAGAACCGCTCCGCTGGGCCCCGCCGTCTCAAGCACCGCTGAACTGGGCCCCGCCGTCTCAAGCACCGCTGAACTGGGCCCTTCAAGGCAAGGAGCGCTGAACTGGGCCCCGCCGTCTCAAGCACCGCTGAACTGGGCCCTTCAAGGCAAGGAGCGCTGAACTGGGCCCCGCCGTCTCAAGCACCGCTCCGCTGGGCCCCGCCGTCTCAAGAACCGCTCCGCTGGGCCCCGCCGTCTCAAGCACCGCTGAACTGGGCCCCGCCGTCTCAAGCACCGCTGAACCGGGCCCTTCAAGGCAAGGAGCGCTGAACTGGGCCCCGCCGTCTCAAGCACCGCTGAACTGGGCCCTTCAAGGCAAGGAGCGCTGAACTGGGCCCCGCCGTCTCAAGCACCGCTCCGCTGGGCCCCGCCGTCTCAAGAACCGCTCCGCTGGGCCCCGCCGTCTCAAGCACCGCTGAACTGGGCCCTTCAAGGCAAGGAGCGCTGAACTGGGCCCCGCCGTCTCAAGCACCGCTGAACTGGGCCCTTCAAGGCAAGGAGCGCTGAACTGGGCCCCGCCGTCTCAAGAACCGCTGAACTGGGCCCTTCAGGGCAAGGACCGCTGAACTGGGCCCCGCCGTCTCAAGCACCGCTGAACTGGGCCCTTCAGGGCAAGGACCGCTGAACTGGGCCCCGCCGTCTCAGGAACCGCTGAACTGGGCCCTTCAAGGCAAGAACCGCTGGCCCTTTGGCAGACGTGGCAGGGCAGGATCTATCTCGGGCAGGGCTGCAGGATGTCCTCTGGCCAACTTGCCTCCTCCAGTGGCAGTGGGGTCTGTTATGGACTGTATGGACTGTGGCTTTGCTCTCCCCAGGATGGCCCAGTGGGCAGGCCACCCACTGTATGGACTGTATGGACTGTGGCTTTGCTCTCCCCAGGATGGCCCAGTGGGCAGGCCACCCACTGTATGGACTGTTTGGACTGTGGCTTTGCTCTCCCCAGGATGGCCCAGTGGGCAGGCCACCCACTGTATGGACTGTGGCTTTGCTCTCCCCAGGATGGCCCAGTGGGCAGGCCACCCACTGTATGGACTGTTTGGACTGTGGCTTTGCTCTCCCCAGGATGGCCCAGTGGGCAGGCCACCCACTGTATGGACTGTTTGGACTGTGGCTTTGCTCTCCCCAGGATGGCCCAGTGGGCAGGCCACCCACTGTATGGACTGTATGGACTGTGGCTTTGCTCTCCCCAGGATGGCCCAGTGGGCAGCCCACCCACTGTATGGACTGTATGGACTGTGGCTTTGCTCTCCCCAGGATGGCCCAGTGGGCAGGCCACCCACTGTATGGACTGTATGGACTGTGGCTTTGCTCTCCCCAGGATGGCCCAGTGGGCAGGCCACCCACTGTATGGACTGTATGGACTGTGGCTTTGCTCTCCCCAGGATGGCCCAGTGGGCAGGCCACCCACTGTATGGACTGTTTGGACTGTGGCTTTGCTCTCCCCAGGATGGGCCAGTGGTCATGGAGTCCCCTCGTGGATCTGGCGTCGTGTACTCAAGTGGCTGAGGTGCCCCCCCTTCCCTTCCCCCTGAGGTGCCTGTCCTATTTTCTTTCTGATGCCCCTGCAGTGTTCTCTCCGTGGAGTTCTTGTCGTGGGACTGGGCCTTGCCCCTTTGCACAGGACCCCTGTGATCCACGGACAGTGGTTGGACTACATTTAGTAGCTGTATATATTTTGTATATAGTTTATTTATTTATTGCGATTACTGGTGTCCATATTTCAATATATCTTCCCGTTTATGATCTCTTCTTTTGGTCTTTGCATTATTTCGGAGGGGGGTGGTTTGTGGGTTGTGACAGTGATCTGTGGGAATGCATTGATGTGTGTGTTGTAGTGGGTGTGGGTGGGTGGGTGTGTGCCGGTAATCTTTTCCCTCCCCTGTGTCGTAGGTGCAGTACTCACCGATGTCTTCCGCGCCGCCGGGCGTGCTTCTGGTATATGAGCAGGAATAGGAGTGCGGGATGACCTGCAACTCTGGTTCCATGCTGCCGGAATCTCGCGTGGAGTGCGTAGAGGTGAGCGTTTTCCCGTTCGTAGTCTGTTTCCGCCGTGTTCTTATCGGCGGTGCTCCCGCCCCGGAAAAGGTGGCAGATTGGTGGGTCGTAATAGGGTGGGCGGTACATTGTCTGCCGCCTGGCTGTTGGCGGGAACCGCCGCGCTGTTTGTTTGTACCGCTGTGGCGGGCGGAGTGTTAAGTTGGCGGGCTGTGTTGGCGGTTCCCGCCAGGGTCAGAATTGCATATTTTAGACCGCCGGCCTGTTGGCGGCTTGGCCGCCGCTTTATCACCGACCGCCAGGGTCAGAATGAGGGCCATTGTTTTTACGTATAATTGATGAATAAATAAATAATTATTGCTAAGTTGTATTGTTTGGTGTTATTTTACATTTGGGGATTAACCAAGTTTTAGTGTTTTTGTTTATGTGGTTACATTTTGGATTTGCATTTTAAAAATATTTTTAAATAATTTCCATATTGTATAGTTTTTAATTAACTGGAAGTACTGAGTTCAATTTTTTTTTATATTTTACAGCTTTTCAAAATTATTATTTTAGTGCACTTAAATTAAAATTAGGTAGTATTTTGAATGATAGCTTTGTTGTCAATTAGTTAATTTTCAATATTTGTATAGTGCTGTATATGTTTAACATGGTAACTATATTGCTTATATGTTTGTTTTTGGTTTTGATATTTAGGAATTTTAGATATTTTTAACAATCATTTCTTTAGTCAATATGTGTGTATTTAGTATTTATTGCTGAAGTATGTGTTGCCATATTTAAGTAAACTATCCCCATGTTTATTGTATGCGGACTATACAATCTTGTTAGCCAAATCTCCTGTGGGGATCCAAAATTTGGTTAACCAATTCTGTGCTTACTGTAGGGATTTTGGGTTTGACGTCAATGCTAAAAATTTACGATATATAGCTCTCTAAGGAAACGACCTTGTGTTAAAATTTAAATGAATTCAATACCATTGGAGAAAGTGGAAGAGTTTGACTATTTGGGAATTAGATTATCAACCACTGGAAAATGGGAGGTAAAGGGGCACTTATTTTAAGTCAAAGAGGTGGGGCCCTAGTCCGTAGGTCCAGAAAGGTCCTGAGTTCCCCTTTGATTATAATCGCCGAGATCTATAATGCCCAAACCCGTGCGACGGCCTTATATGGAGCAGAACTCTGGGGATTACATAGAAGACTGGAAATTTTTCAAACAAAAGAAAACAACTTCCTTAGACAGGTTTCCCGGTTAGGGGTAGGTACCCCAATGATTCCTCTCAGGCTCGACTTAGGGTTAAACAGTATTACAACCATAGCGGCCCTGAGACCACTTTCTTATTGGATCCGCCTTTGGACAACTCCCGAACTTGAACCATATAGGGTGGCGGTGAGGGAACTTATAGCTACTCCACAGGGCCCGTATAGAATTCAATGGCTGCAGGAGATTAAATCTGCTTGGGCTAATATAGGTCTCCCCCATTACTGGGAACACCCGGAACTGATTCCTAATAACGCAAGACATCTCGTTAAAAGACGATATTGGGAAAAAGTCAACGAAGATATACTGCGCCAAAACGAGCTGGGTAGGCTAACATCAGAATTTCTCCAAATTAAACATGAACCTTGGCCCGAGATTTTCATGAACCTCCCTATGCCATCTTATGCTTGTGCCCTTTATTTACAGCTTAGATATGGTTCCCTGCCTACTAATATCTATACGGCCCACTGGCCATCCAGCGTCCCCTCGACCTATAGATGCATATCTTGTCCTCTTCTTAAAGAAACAATCGAGCATATTCTGTTTTTCTGTCCCTCATACAAGAACCCTAGAGGAAAGTGGAGTATCCCCCTCTGTAAAAATCTACTACTGTCGGATAAAGTTAATGCCATCAGAATATGCAAATATGAAACATCCACACTGGTTGCCTCCTCAGTTACCAAATTTTTATCGGAGGCTTGGCGTATCCGTCGTAGGCTCATTTCTGTAGAGAGGCCCCAAGAGCTTTAGGCTGTGTTTTTGTTCGTTTACAGAGGGAGATTTTAATCAGATCTATATTTTTGCGTTCTTTCTTTTATCTCTTAATTATGATATGTACCCTGTTATTTCTTTGATTTTACTAATTTATATGTGACATCTTTTCCTGTATTTTAACAAGAATTCTGGACCTTTTTAGGAGTAAATTGAGACCGCATAAGCTAATTTTAATTTTTAGTTGTAAGGATTTTATTGAAACATTTTATACATTAGCTGATTATCAGACTTTTATAGTATCTTGAATGATTGTTATTATGAATTATGATGAGTTATTGCGATTCCAAAGGATTTATACAATTATGTAAAACTGTGTTTTTCTTTCAAATTTAAATGGTCTAAATTTTTTGGACCGAATGTATTTAAATAAAAATAAAATAAATAAAGTAAACTATCTTTTCGTAATATTTGTGTGCTTCAATATCCTTTTCTTCAATATTCAGTCATAGAAGCTCTGGGGCATGTGGGCCTTGGAATCAACACCTCATCTTCCTGGTATCCACTACTCATTGCTTTCTGGTTACACCATTCCTTTATCACCTTTTGTCTAGCCTGAAGGCTTTGCTTGGCTGACTCATTAATTGCTCTGTTGACTTGCTGAGTCCAATAACACAGTGCACCATATACCTCTTTGGTGACTCAGGGGTTCCCGCCCACACTTCAAAGTGAGTTGTCCCAGCCCTGGGCACCAGAAGGGAAGCTCAAATGGGTTGAATCCCTCTCCTCTCTGTGGAAGTTCACAGGAAGTAAATAAGAGACAAATTAGAGGCATGGCAGAAGAAAATCCAACTTTCTTCTGTGGCTGTCTGATAGAGTTCCCTTCTTGTTTATAAGGGTCTTCTTCAACCTCACTATTCATTCGTAGATAGTATCCCGCTGATAAGTGGTAACTGACATCAGCTTGCTCCCACATCTCTCTCATATAAAAGGAGATAACATAGGTTACCCGATCAGAAGTTGCTGTCTCAGGAAATCTAATCATACAAATTATCCCAAGGAGGTTAAATCATCATTTTGACCAATTTCTAAAATGACATAGGTCAGTCTTACAAAAAAAGTCAGATGAAACATCACTTTAGATCAAAGTTAAAATGATGAGATACGTTTTCCACAAAAAGCTAATGTTTCAGTGGAAAATGGAAACTTTTTTATGGGACAACAGGATAAAGAGATAACAAGGAAAATAGTGATAATTATACAGGGTGAGAGTAGGCATGAGCGGAAAAGTGGACATATTTTGAGGTTTATTAAAAAAGAGAGTAAAGTGGATTTGAAAAAAGAAGCAAAACAGGAGTGGGAATAAGTAATTTGTAAACAAAAAAGTGGGTAAAGTGGGAAGGTGAGTAAGTGGTTTTAACAAAAAAATTGGAGTAAAGCAGGAAAAGTATTAAGGGGTTTATTAAGAAAAAGAATAATTAATGGAGTAAAAGGTTTGGAAAAAGGGAGTTAAGTGGCAAAGTCAGTAAGGGTTATTTAAAAGAGAGTACATTGGGAGTGGTGGCTAAAGGATTTATACAAAGAGAAAGCAAAGCGGGAGGGGAACTAAAGGATATGAAAAAGGGAAGTGAATCAGGAGGTAAAATAAGGCACTTGTAAAGGGCGTAAGGCTGATGGATGAGTAAGTTGTCTGATAAAGGAGTAAAGTAGGAATAAGTATGGGGTTTGTAGAAAAAAATTAACATAAAACCAAAAGGTGGCTGATGGTTTGAAAAAATGAAGTAAAGAGGGAGTAGGAGTAAGGCTTTCAGAAGTTTTTGTTTCAGTAAACGTAGTGAAAGCCATTCTAAAAGAAAAATGCAGGTATTTTTTCTATTTATGTCTAGAGCAGGGACAGTTGTTGACCTGGCAAGTACCTTCTCATAGTCTGCCCTGATCCTTTGCCTATATTCTCCTAGTCTCTGCAGATCAGAAATGGTCCCAGGAACTCCCTGAGTCTGACTTGCAGTCTGTGTTCTGGGTAACGCAACTTAAGCCACCAAAACTGTGACAGATTCTGGTCCTCATACTAACCAGAGCAAACAAATCATTGCCCAATAGACATAGAGCAACTTGCTTCTCTCTCACCCGTACCTCAACCACAGCTTACTTGCCACTGACTTCTATCTCAGCTTGGGGAATTGAGCACTCCATATCCTCTCCACTGGCAACTAACCATGTGTGATTGCACCAAGAAGAATCTACTGGAGTCTCAGATGCCTCCTCTCAACCATGGTTCCATTGTATCACTCACAGCAGGACACTTCCTCTCCTTGATACTATCCTCCAGCACAACACCCGTCATCTTTGGGTGAATGTGCTTCAGAGCACCTGGATCTCCCACAGGTGTACAAACTAACTGGGGTATTTGCAATAGGACCTTCTCGGGTTGCTTCAACCACAGTTACCACACTAGCTATGATAGATGCAGCTGGTACAGGATCGTTCTTGAGACAGTCTCTCTTGTAATGACCTTTGGCTTGGAAGAATATCCTATCCTCCCTTTTCTTTCCTTTGATTCTGACTTGGAACCCAATCCCTCTTCTGTTTATGTTCCCCTTTGGAACCTTGAGAATTGCCATGGCCTTTGTCTCCAGTTTGGAACTAGTCTGTGGAGAGTTCCTCTACCCTGTTGGCTTAGAGCTATGCTGTTCCAGTGGTATTCTGCCAAAATGTGGTTTTAAAAGTATTGTGAGATACAAATATTATAACACAAATAAAGTGATGTTAAAACTATAATGGAACAGAATAGGGAATAGAGCGGGTCATTTAAAAAATATTTATTATGAAATGTTTATGATGTTTTAAAACAAGTTTTAATTTGTCACTTTGATAATTAATTCTGTTAATATTTTTTAGCTTTTTAATAGACAATGTTAAAAATATGGGGAGGCACTGCTTCGTAAGTGAAACCTGACTTGGAAGATGGTTTTGCGTAGAAGGGTATGTGAGGAACTGGCCTCCCAGCAGATATATCTCTCCTGGATGATGGGTGTGAATAGTAGACTGTGGGGAAGAGCAAGCCTTTTGCATGAGACCTCTCTCTTGGATGATAAGTGTGCATAGTAGAATGTAGGAAGGGGTTGAATACTGTGCTGGCATCTCTCTCTTGGATGACAAATGTACACAGAAGGGTGTAGGGAGGGACTGGTCTCTTTGCTGAGACCTCTCTCTTAGGTGACAGGAGTATGTGGTGATAAATAGAGAGGAACCGTTGTCTCCACTATCATCTATGCCCCTTCCATCAGATCCCCAAGGAGCCAGGTATGGGTAGTAGGAAGTGTGAAGAGACTGAATTCTCCACTAACACCCCTCAATAGGATGCCAAGTATGTGCAGTAGTATATGGGGAGGGTGTAGATTATCTGCTGAGATCACTCTCTTTGATGACAAGTATGAGTAAAAGGATGTGCGAGGGACTGACCTCTTTGGTTAGACTTCTCTCTTGAATTCAAAATGTGCATAGTAGGGGGTGGGAAGGAATTGGCCCCTCTGCTGATATCCCTCTCTTGGATGACAAGTATCCATAGTAGGTACTGGGGAGGGACTGCCCTCATAAGTGAGACCTCTCTTTTGGATGACAGGTGTGCATAGCAGGGTGTGGGGAGGGACTGGCCTCTCCACTGAGACCTCTCCCTCAGAAGACGGGTATGCATAGTAGCCTGTGGGGAGGGGCTGGCCTCTCCAATGACACCTATTTCCAGTACTTCTGGTGCAAGTAGTGGCATTAGGGGAGGGACTGGGCTCTCTGCTATCACCTGTCAGCAGAATGACAAGTAAGTGGAGTGGTGTGAGGGGAAGGACTCTAATTTCCATTGAGACCACTCTCTTAGATTACAAGTATGTGTAAAAGAGTGCGGAAGGGACTAGCATCTGCTCTGAGATATCTCACTTAGATGATGGATGTGCGTAGTAAGTTATGGGGGGGACTGCCCTTCCGATGAGAATTCTCTCTTGGAAGACAGGTGTGCATATTAGGGTAAGGAGAGAGACTGGCTTTCTCACTGAGGCTTGTCTCTTGGTTGACAGGTATGGTATAAGGGTGTAGCAAGGGGCTGGCCTCTCCACTAACACCTATAGCAGGGTGTTTGGGGGGGTACTGGCCTCCCTGCTGAGAACCCTCACTTAGATGACAAGCATGCATAAAGGGACATGGCAGAGACTGATTTATGTGCTTAGAACTCTCTCTTGAATGAAGAATGTGCATAGTAAGGTGTGGGAAGGGAGACTGACTTCTTCGCTGAGACCTCTCTCTTGGATGGGAAGTGTGCATAGTAGGATGTAGGGAGGAACTGGCCTCTTATGTGAGACCTCTCTCTTGGATGATGGGTGTGCTTAGACCTCTCTCTCGGATGATGGATGTGCATAGTAGTATTTGGAGAGGGACTGGCCTCACTACTGACATCTATTCCCAATGCATCTGGTTTATGTAATACGGTGTGAGGAGGGACCAGCCTCCCCCTAACACCCTTCAACAGGATGGCAAGTATGTGTAGTGGCGTGAGGAGAAGGACTAGCCTCACCACTGAGATCTCTCTCTTAGATAACAAGTATGAGTAAAAGTGTGTAGGAGGAACTTACCTCTGCACTGAAACCTCTGTCTTGGATGACAGGTGTAAATAGTAAGGTGTGGTGAGGGATTGCCTTCTCTGCTGAGATCTCTAACCTGGATCACAGGTGTGCATAGTAGGGTGCTGTGAGGGCCTCTACGATAACATCACTAACTTGGATGACAAATGTGCATAGTAAGGTATGGGGAAGGACTGCCCTCCCCACTGAGATCTCTCTCTTGGAAGATAGGTGTGCCTAGTACGGTGTGGGGAGTAAGTGGCTTCCTCACTGAGACTTATGTCTTGGTTGATGGGTGTGCGCAGTAGGGTGTGACAAGGAGCTCGCCTCTCCACTGATACTATCCCCAGGACATCTGGTATGCATAGTAAGGTGTGTGTAGGGACTTGCCTCTCTGCTAGCACCCCTCAATAGGATGAGAAGTATGTGCAGTAGTGTGCCAGTAGTGCGAGTTACTAGCCTTGCCACTGAGACCCCCCTCTCTTGGATAATACGTATGCCTAAAAGGGTGTGGGAGTAACTGACCTCTGTGCTTCGACTTCTCTCTTGAATGATGAATGTGCATGGTAGGGTATAGGAAGGGACTGACCTCCCCACTGAGACCTCTCTCTTAGATGATGAATGTGCATAGCAGACTGTAGGGAGAAACTGGCCTCTTGCATGAGACCTCTCTCTTAGATGACAGGTGTACATAGTAGGATGTGGGGAGGGACTAGCCTCTATACTGAGACCACTCCCTTGGGTGGCGGCTGTATATAGTAGCATGTGGGGAGGAACTGATCTCTCCAATGACACCTATTCCAGGGCATCTGGTGTGCACAATAGTGTTAGAGGAGGGACAAGCCTCTCCACTCAGACCTCTCTCTTGGATGACAGGTCTATGTATTAGGGAGTATGGAGGGCCTGGGGTCTTTGCTAACACCCCACTACAAGGTGACAAGCATGCATAGTAATGCAGTGTAGTGTGTGAGGAGGGACTAGCCTCTCCGCTGCAACCTCATCTTGGATAACAATCATGTGTAAAAAAGTGTGGGAGGAACGTACTCTCCACTGAGACTTTTCTCTTGGATGATGGATGTACATAGTAGGGTGTAAAGAGGGATTTGCCTCTCTGCAGATGCCTACCTCCAGGACATTGCGTATGTGTAGTAGCCTTTCTAGTGTAGTGACCTTTCCCCTGACACCTCTCTCTTAGATCACAGGTAAGCATATTAAGGTGTGGGAATGATGTGATATCTCACTGAGACCTCTCTCTTGGATGATGGCTGTGCATAGTAGTGTGGGGAGGTACTGGTCGCTCTGCTGACAACCATCCTTAGGGCTTTAGATGTCCTTAGTAGGGTGTGGAAGGGACTTTGCTCTCTACGCAAACCTTTTCTTCGACCACAGGTGTGGATAGTAGGGTGTGGTAGTGTGTGGGGAGGAACTAACCTCTTCGCTGACACCTCTCTCTTGGATGACAAGTATGCAAAGAAAGAAGACTGAACTCGCTCTGAGACCTCTCTGTTGGACGAAGGGCATGCATACTAGGGTATGAGAAGGGACTGGCCTGTCTGCTGAGATCACCCTCTTGCATGACAAGTGTGCCTATTAATTGGAGGGGCGGGACTGGCCTTTCTACTGACATCTATCTCTTTGATGACTATTGTGCCTAGAAGATTGTAGGAAGGGGCTGACCTCTCCGCTGAGACATGTCTCTTTAATGAGGGGTTGAAGTGTGTGGGAAGGGATTAGTCTCTCATCTTACACCTATCCCTGTGGCATTGAGTGTGCTTAAGGACTAGCTTCTCCGCTAACACCCTTCAACAGGATGACAGATATGTGCAATAGTGTGTGGGGAGGACCTAGCCTCTCTGCTGAAACCTCTCTCTCTAGGATGACAAATATTTGTAAAAGGGTGTGGTAAGTGCTTACCTCTGCGCTTAGATGTCTCTCTTGCATTATTGGTGTGCATAAAAGTGTCTGAGGAAAGACTAGCCTCTCTGCTGAAATCTCTCTCTTAACTTTTGGTTGTGCATAGTAGTGACGGATGACAGGTATGCATAATAGATTGTTGGGAGGAACTGGCCTCTTACGTGAGACCTATCACTTGAATGAAAGGTATGCATAGTAAGTTATGGTGAAGGGACTGGCTCTTCAATGAGACCTCTTTCTCAGACGACTGGTGTGTACAATAAGGTATGGGGAAAGACCGGGCTGTCCACTGAAACATCTCTCTTGGATGACAGATGTACATAGTAGGGTGTGTTGAAGGACTGGCCTTTCCAGTGACACTTATTCCTAGGGTACTGGGTGTGTGCAGTTGTGTGTGGGAAGGAGCTAGCCTTTCTACTACCAGTATGCACAGTAGAGTGTGGGGAGGGACTAGCCTATCACTGGAGACCTGCCTCTTAGATGGCCACTGTGCACAGTAGCATGTGAGGAGGGAGTGTCTTCTCCGATGAGTTCTCTCTTGTGGACAAAGGGTGTTTGTAATGGGCTATGAGGAGGAACTGACCACTTTCATGAGACCTTGGATGGTAGGTATGCATTGTAGGGTGTGGGAAGGGACTGACCTCTCTGATGAGTCCTCTCACGTGGATAATGGGTGTGTGTAGTAGGGTACAGGGAAGAACTGGTCAATCCAGTAAAACTATTGTGCAGGGTGACAGATTAACAAAGTAGGGTGTGATGAGAGACTACCTCTACAGTCAGACTGTTCCCAATAGTGACAGATGCACATAATGGAGTGGGAAGAGAGATTGCCTACTACTCCCAATTATTTTAGGGACCACCAAGAGCCCAGCAGGATTGCAACTTTAAAAAAAATATATACAGTTTGCTTAATCATAGTACTTAAGCCTTATATTCCTTCTGTCAATTACTCGTAGAACAGCATGCCTTTAGCTTCCCCCAACATAGCTTTTTACCATAATGATCACAATGCACTGAAAATTTCACCATGAACAGTGATGTCGACCATTTAATTTCTATTTATCATCTGGCTCCGTTTTTGAATTTGAGTAACATTGTGAATCCTGCGAGAACCCACTAACCTAACCACAGATATACAAATACGTTTGAGAATTAATAAAAACTACTTAAAGGATTTACACCAAATTACAAAAAGTATGCTTACTGGACCGTGATCTCGATTCCTGACAAATTTCGTATAATTCCATGTAACAGTTTTTGCAATATCACTTTCTAAAATAGTCTATAGAAATTGCATGGCGATTTGCATTCTGGGACCCCAGCTTTTTCTCATCCCTTTTGACTGATCATCCCAAAACTTTCAATGCAGAAACTAGGCAAAAAAGAGCTGTTTTAAAAAAAAGTTTTGTGAAAATGTGGCAAACCCCACCAAAGACATTAGAAAAAAAGGCATTTCCTATGGAAGCACTGACCAAACTACGACTACCCAGTGGTGACCTCCACTGGGTAATATATATGCAGCTCTTGCCTTTTAAAAATGTAGCAGACTCCAAGAGAAGGGGGGATCCTAGGGTTGATACTGGTTCAGGGAAAGGGGCCCATACCCAGCCAGGGCCATATCAAATCGGAGTGGCCCTCACACACCCTCCTACCAATTTTATTTTATAAAACAATCATGGTTTAACCGCAAGGGTCCTGGCACACCCCGTGGATAATTTGCGAAAAAGAAAGGTGGCCACCTCCATTTTGCTGTCTTTGTTTTTTCACTGCTATCCCATAGGATTACTGGAGGGTCACAATACAACAACAACTTGTTAACATTTTGCCCCCCGGGGATCCCTCCACAAGGACTAGGGGGGCTATTTATACCTACCCTGCCCCCTTAAATGTTTGCTACTATTTAAACTTAGAACATGGGACAAAGTCCCTGAGTCCTGTAACAGCTGCCTGCAACATGTTTCCTCATGTTGCATTCAGCCATCAGAGCACTCACTCCTGTTGCTCAAGGGGAAAAAATCCTCCAGGCCAACCAAAATGCTTTATTTTTTAAATTTCGATTGACGGACTCTTGCAAAAGTTATACTGGATGCTCCCTTGTGTTGCTGCCTTGTGTCTGGACAAAGTTAATCGCTGTGATAAGCTCTAGTTAGAGTGAAACACATGTGTCCGGGGTTGCTTTTATTTATTTCAGATTGGCTTGGATGGTATTTTACCAATCCAAAGCTGTAATACTGTGCTTCAAGTGGTAAAAGACATTTGTTATTAGTCAGCTCAGCGTGGACAGCACTAACTATTCTTAAGACTTTGCTGTAAAAATGGCAAAAGACTTTGTCACTTTCTAGCTTGGCATGGACAGCAACTGTGCTAATCCTATGCTTAAAAACTCTGCTAGAAAAACTGAAATTTGAGGTGAGCAGATTTAGAGTGCTGGTGGTGTTGTAGGGTGCCTGTATAAAGGAGTTACTCTACTTAAACTTGGGAATTATTTTCTAAAGTTTTACTTTTTTCCATACCCTAGGTAATTTTTTTAATTTATTTTGAAATATATTTTTATTAACAAATCGCTGTCTTACAGACACATAACAAGTTATGGCATAATCATGTTCTCACCTTGTTCACAGTTAACAGTGTTGATAGCACATCTGTCTGTTACAAGTTCTGGGATTTTCGTCACGTTATACATTCAGTCTACGATTCAGAGTTAAACTGATTCAAAACAAGTGTGTTAACTCTACTTGTCTGAATTTTCCTCACATGCGAGCACTGTATTACCATTTTGTTCTTATGACTACAGAACAGATTTAACTTGTATTAAACAGTAATTAAACATGATGGCACTGTCATGAGTAGGTAATTACATTTGCTGGAGTAAGCCACACTTGGGTTTCTCCGGTGTATGGGATGGCGCTATTCTCTTACTCCCCACATTCCTCGCTGGGTGGGCGGCCTTCCATATCCAGCCTGTCCATGCCCCAGTGCCCTCAGTTAAGTCTGATTGTTATCTCTGTACCAGTTTCACACTTGGTCTCGCTGTCCCTCTATTAAGCCTCACTCTAGTAGATCTTCCCTCCCTTCCTTCTGTCCTCTTAGACTCCTACTCCTGCTGGTTCCTCCATGGGTGTTCCCATCCCCCTAGATATGTCGTCCCATCTCGTCACTGTGACCTCCCACTCTGGGGCAATGGGGTTTTGACGCAGGCCTCTCGCCTCTTCACCTTTCAGGACCTGCAGTTCGGCTCTAGACCATTTTGTCACGTCTCGTGTCCACTCAGTCAGTGGGGGATGTTCTGGGGCCTTCCAACCTTTCGTGATCAATCTCCTATAAAGAACCAAGGCCAGGTCCAGGAAGCGACCACCCACCTTCTCCCACGGCAGACCCATCCCGAGACCCAGTAAGCAAACAGTGGGGGTCGGAGACAGGTCCATCTCAAATAATCTCGACAGGTCAGCCATTACCGCCACCCAGCCCAGTTGGATCTCCGGACAGCTCCATACCATGTGGTCAAAGTCAGCATCTGCGTCCTCACATCTTGGGCATGTCTTCGGAGCTCCACCATATATTAGCGACAGTCGGTGTGGGGTGAGGTACGTCCTATGGAAATAATTGTATTGAATGTATCGCAGACGTGTGTTGCAGGATACCATCCGGGGGTAAGCCAATGCTCTACTCAATTCCGCGTCCGACAATTCCCCACCAACTGTCCTTCCCCATCTCTCTCTCAGAGGCCGCAGTGGGTCTAATGCATCCTCAATTTGGACCCGGTATAGTTTAGTGATTAAATGGGCCTCCTCTCCGGATGTCAACAGGAGATGTAACACCCTGTGGGTAGTGGGCTCAGCATTAATCGTATCCCAGTGCTCTTTCAGGGTATGTACCAGCTTTCGAAATAGTAGGAACTGTCCCTGGGGGACTCCTCCGTCTGTAAGATCAGCGAAGGATCTCAGCACCCCTTCTCGGAACAGTTCCCCAATTGTTTCCACTCACGCTCTCTTCCATTGTCCCAGTCCCGAGCACCCGGGTTCTTCCCCCCGCTTCGAGTGCAAGAACCGATAATGGTAGTGCTGGGGAGTACAGCGGGCCCACTCCGACCCTCTTCGCGCATCTCTTCCAGCACATCGCCGCCACTCTTGTCATCAGGCTGTCCGTATGGGGGGGGCGATCTTTCTGTTTGTCATACGTGCAATAATCCGATTTATGTCTACTTCTTCATGGGTGGTGCACCTGTCCAATTGCCCACTACCGGCGAACCAACTGGCCGTCCACTGTAATTGGGATGCCAAATAATAGGCTTCGAAATCTGGGGCACCCAGGCCACCCAGGCAGGTCGGCCTGCAAAGTGTCGAGGGCGAGGTGCGTCTCCGGCCAACATCCCATATAAGTTCCCTAAGTAGGGTGTTCAATTCGCGGAACTACGCTGATGGGATCAGTAGGGGCAAATTAGTGAAGAAGTAGAGGAGGCGGGGGAGCATGATCATTTTAGATAACGCTATTCTGGCCATTATCGTTAATTTCAAGGATTGCCAGAACCCAACAGAGGCCCGTAAGGAGTGGAGTGCTCTACCGAGGTTACCCTCCCGGAGATCTACCATGTCATGGAATACTTGTATGCCCAGATACTTGAAGGTACGTGGGGCCCAGATCACATCACCCGTGCATGCTGCAGGGCGTTCGTAACTCGGTGATATGGGGAACACAGATCTTTTGCCTCGGTTGAGGCGTAGTCCTGACAGTGTCCCTAAATCTTCTAGGTTCCTGAGAGCCCATGGGAGACCACCCTCCCCATCCCTAAGGTAAATGAGTATATCGTCGGCGTATAATGAGATGATATGCTCAGAGTGTCCCCACTCCACTCCCATACCCATGCCATCCCATCGCATCTGGGACGCCAGGGGCTCAATGGCCAGAGCGAATAATAGTAGGGACAGGGGTCATCCCTGTCTGGTTCCCCTGTATATTGGGTAGGTATCGGATACTGTCCTGCCTGCCTTTACCCTTGCCAATGGAGATGCGCATAATAAGTCCACCCATTTTACCCATCCCCATTCGGAGTATCACAGCCCTCAAGTAATCCCATCTGATCGAGTCAAAAGCCTTCTCGAAGTCCACCGCGAGCAACACTCCTGATGGGTGTTTTCTCATCATTGGGCATATGTAGAACAGCGAAAAGTCGCCTAAGTACTACGATTCGGGACAAAACCATTCTGGTCCTCTTGTACGAGTGTGGGTATTTGGCTAAGCAAACGGTTGGCCATGATCTTACTGAGTATTTTAAAATCACTGTTCAGCATTGACAAGGGGCGGAAGTCGGTCACTGATGCCTCCTTGGATTTTGTCTTGGGGAGCGGAACCACCAGAGCTTCCCTCAGGGAGCCCTGTAGCTCCCCGTGTTGTAGTGCTTCCGTACACATTTCTACTAACTGGGGGGCGAGCTGTGTCTCATATTTTTTGTAAAAGTCCATAGGGAGGCCGTCCGTTCCCGGAGTCTTCCCAGAGGCCAGTTGTGCTATAGCTTCACTGGTCCCCCCAGTCTGTCCCTCTCTTTGGTTGCCAAGGTCGTCAGTGGGATCTGTTGTAGGTAACTATCAAAGGCCTCCGTTCTAATTTCACCAGGCCTCCCATACAGGTGGGTGTAATATTCCTTGAATGCGTCATTTATAGGGCCCGGCCAAATTCTACGTTCCCCTTCCTTATCCAACACGCTCGTGATGGGCTCACTGTCCCCTCCTGGCCTCACCAACCACGCTAGCATTTTCTTCCCTCCTCTGATTGTAAGGAGGCGAAATATTTGTGCATATTGTGGTATCTGAGTTGTTCTTCGACCTGGGAGTGGTCTCTCCTTGCCTGGTTATATTCCTCGTTCTCCTGTGTGTCCATTCCCTGTCTCAGTTCCCCCTCATGTATTTTCCTCTCTAGGTTAGTTAGTTCCCTTTCGAGTGTACGTCTCACCCCGACCGACTGTCCCAGACAATAACCTCTTGTCACCACTTTAAGTGTTTCCCATTCCGTTGACCTAGAGGAGGTAGAGCCTCTATTGGACTTAATATGGTCTGCCAGGTGTAGTCTCAGGGCGTCTCTATACGCCTGGTCCTCGAGTGCCGCAGGGGCCAGTCTCCATGACGGGATGGGGGGCCTGTCCTCTGTCACCCATCATGTTAATAGTAAGGGGTCATGATCGGACAGAGTACGTCCAAGGTATTCAGAATGGGTCATTTCCCATTCTAGTGTTGCTGTACATACCACTCTGTCAATTCTGGTGTGGACCCAGTGAAGGCCTGAGTAGTACGAGTAATCTTTGTCGTTCAAGTGTTGTTCCCGCCAGACAGCCACTAGCCCCCAAGAATCCAACCACTCTCTAAGCTTTCTGGCTATCTTACTTGTCACTGCACCCTGTAGCGGTGGTGTGGATCTGTCCAAGTCTATGGGAGTCATTACAACCCTGGTGGACGGTGTTAAAGCGGCGGTAAGACCGCCAACTGCTGGCGGTCTTTTTTTGAGGATTATGACCATGGTGGTTACCGCCATGGTCATCCGCCGCTTCTCTGTTCCACCCGCTGGGCTGGAGACCTGGGTCTCCAGCCCGGCGGGCGTGACAATACCGCCGCAGGTATTTTGACCCGGCTTACCGCCGTGGATTTCCAGCGGTAGGAACCGCCATGAAATCCATGGCGGTAAGCACTATCAGTGCCAGGGAATTCCTTCCCTGGCACTGATAGGGGTCTCAATCCACCCCACACCCCCAACCCGACTCCCTCCCCTACACCCCCCACCACTCCTGCAACCCCTAAAAGGTGGCAGGACCCCCCTCCCCACCCCGACCCCCAACATTACCTTACACATACCCACCCGACACACACGCAGGCATCACCAACACACATATACGCACACACACCGACATACATGCCAACATCCGCACACACAGTCAGACATGCACACCCACATTCAAACATACATGCGCACATCCATACAGACATACCTACAGACATACATGCACTCATTCCCAAAACACGCAACACCCCCGCAAGCATACACGCACTCACACACCCCTCTACATACACCCACGCACACCCCATGCACCCACACAACACACAACACCCCCCAACCCCCTCCCCTAACGGACGATCGACTTACCTGTTCCGTCGATCCTCCGGGAGGGGACGGGAGCCATGGGGGCAGCTCCGCCGACACCACACCGCCAACAGAACACCGCCGCGCCGAATCACAGGACGTGATTCGCTGGGCGGTGTTCTGTTGGCGTGGCGGTGGAGGTGGAGCAACCTCCACTTCCCCGCCACCCGTCACTATGGCTGTTGGCGGCTCTCCGTCAGAAAAACGACGTAGAGCTGCCAACAGTCATAATACGCCGAGCGGAAAACCGCCACCACTGGCGGTCTTCAGCACGGCGGTCCCTCGGCGGTCTTGTAAAAAGACCGCCAAGGTTGTAATGACCCCCTATGTCTAATACACTATTGAAATCTCCCCCGACTAGTAGTTCTCCTCTCCGCTGGCGGGTGAGGTGACTCGAAAACCGTGTCATAAAGGGGACCTGATCTTGATTGGGAGCGTATATACAGCTCAGGACAATCGGAGTGCCGTGTAACTTCCCATCCAGGATCACAAAACTGCCTTCACGGTCTATGTTGGATGATTCTACCTCAAGGGGGACCCCTGCTCATACCCAGAGCATTGCTCCCATTGCGTATGCTGAATATTCCGTAGCAAACACCTGCCCCCTCCATCTGCGTCTCAGTCTCTCCATTTCTCCAGCTGCTAAGTGGTTCTCTTGCAGCATTGCCACTTGTATACCCCTCCTCTTTAGGTAAGAAAGTATTCTATGCCTTTTAGTCAGTGTGCCCATCCCCCGATGTTCCATGTTAGGAAATTGTATTCTGCCATGTTGGTATTTCAGGCTTATAGTAGCTTCCCCATTCTGCGCTAGTTGTCGACTTCCCCTTGCGTTCTATCGGACATCTGATATAAACTAACCACATCTCCCACAGTGCCATCATAACTTGTTATTGCATATCCCAACTCCCCCTCCCCAGGGTGCCTCTCGAACAGTAAGTTGCCCAGAAAACTGTGCAACAGTGCAACTTATACAGACTTTTAACTGCAGTTCTCGCCAGTCTGTCTGAATGGGCGAGATTCCGATTGTGGGTAGGCCATGCTCAGAGGGGCCTCACGTTCACCTGTTTCACATTGCCCCAGAGCTCTCCTGCAAGTTTAGTTATCAAAGGTCGTCCGCTGGCTGCAGGGTTACCTTCGAGGCCCGCGCCGAGCAGCCGAGCCCCCGGCCGAGGACATCACAGTGTCATCCGATTCTCCTCCAGAGCACTCCGGGGGGACCCCTCTCCGCTCATGCGGGCTGCTGCCTCCAGTGCCGCCTTCCTGCCCGTTTCCTTTTGTTTCTGGGTCAGCGCCAATCGGGGGCGACTTCGGGTACGCCGCCCTCTAGGGCCCCGGTGGGACCCGCTTCCAGTCGGTCCCTCTCTCGCATGCCGCCCCGATTGGGTCCCGTGGGCCTCCAGCCACTCCCACGCCTCTTCGGGGGATTGGAAAAATGCAATTTTGCCATCTAGTATCACTTTCAGTCTGGCCGGATAAAGCAGAGAGTATTGAATCCCTTCTTCCCTTAGGGCCCTCTTAACTGCCATGTATGAAGCACGCTTGTTCTGAACCTCCAATGTAAAATCCGGGAACAGCGTCACCTCACCATTCGCTACCTTAAACGGGCCCGGCTCTTTTGCCCTCTACAGAACAATGTCTCTGTCTCTATAATGTAGTAATCTGGCAATCACTAGTCGGGGGGGGTCTGCCCGGAGCATGAGGCCTCAAGGGCACCCGGTGCGCTCGTTCCAGTGTATAGAAGGGGGTCAGACGATCCGGTGCCACAGCTGTGCACAGCCATTTCTCAAGGAATTCCACCATATTCGTTCCCTCTACCGCCTCTGGGAGGCCCACCACTCGTACGTTGTTCCGAATGTTTCTCCCCTCTGCATTCTCCGCCCTTTGTTCTAGGCGTGCCACTCTGTCCATGAGGCATGTCACCTCGGCCTGTAGGTCTTTTTGTTTTGGTGCAATTTCTGCCAGGGTGGTCTCTGTCTCTTTGACTCTGTCCGCCAGTTTGTGTTGGTCTGCCCTGAAGAGGCCCACTTTCGACCGCAACCTGATTGATGTTGTGCTGCAGTGTTGTCTTTGTGTCTTCGATTGCCCCTAATATTCTGTCCAGGGTGTCCTGTACTTTAATTTGCGACGGGTCCTGCTGGTCCCCCCCTTTGCGCTCAGAGGGTGTTGCGCTGTCCATGATTCTAGTCTTGTGCCAGTTCTTGGGGGACATTGGGTATATGAGGGGCCGCACCTTCGGGATCAATGCGGGGTCCAGACTGTTATTGCGAACTCTCCACCACCTGTGGCCTCCGCCGTTAGCCCAGTTCAGGCCTCGCAACAGCTCCTAGTTAGTCTCCCAACAGTCTCTGGGTTACCGCACTCGTAGTCGCTGGCTTCCAGTGAGCCCGATGTGTGCTCCAGAGGGGTGGGAGGCTCCTCGCTATTCGACCACTGGCGCCCACTGCCTCCAGGCCCAGCCTGGCCCAAGCACAATCCCTCTCAGTGCCCGCAGGGGATTATACCTTTCCAGGCCTCGACATGGGGTTGCCAGATCACCCCCCTGCCATCTTCACCAGGCGGTTCCCCATAGGGTGGCTCGTCTACTCCCAGCGAGGCGCCACGGATCGCGGCACAGCCGCTCCCCCTCTTCGAGCCAATGTCAACTCACCAGCGCCGTCTCCGGAACGTCGGTGCCCCTGCCAAGTCTGTTCCAGAGTCTCCTCCACTCCAGAGGTGGCTGGGGTGACCCCGGTGTCCCCTCACTCGGTGTTTACCGGGGCGTGTCACGGAGCCCCGGGACGCCGCACCTCCAGGGTGGAGTGTTCCCCCAGGTTTCGCAGTCGACGTGCTGCTCACCAGGAGATCGCCGTTGTTACTCCTTTGCTTTGGGCTGTCTGGGTCGTCCGCCTCTCTCCACTCCCTTGGAGGACCACTCCTCTGACCCAGCTTTGCCCCATTGATTAATAATGCCTCCCCGGGTACGCATCCGGTGCGCCAGAGTCCGACCGGGCCTCACAGGGCCCCCGTCCTGTTCCACAGGTTGTCGCTTCAATTGAGCTCCACAGCCCCTCGTAGGGCTCCAGTCTGCCCGCCCTGTTTCAAGGGGCCGCCGGTTCCCCACCTTGGCTTGGGTTAGTGGGGTCTCTAATCTCGCCCCACCGCACGGGGCAGCGCACGCCCGTCCCGGCCGCGGCTCCCGGGCATTCAGTGCCGTTCCTGGTGTCCAGCTGGTTCATCCGCGGATCGGGCCTGCCCAACATGGGCCCGTGCCACCTCTCCTTGTCTCAGTCTCCGGATATTCTGTGGTGTGCAGAACCTCGCGGCACCTCCGGCTGCTATGGCACCCACTCAGGGGCCACCGGTCCCCCACGGGGCCTCAGGCCGACAGGGCCACCCTCCGCACTCGCTCACCCCGGGGGCACGCTTCTCCGCTCCGGCCGTGGTACTCCAGCAGCCAGAGCTGCTCCAGTTCGTCCTCAGTGCGCGCGGCCGCCAGCTCCGGTCCCGCGTCAGTCCGCGCCTCCACTCGAGTCCCCAGATCCAGCCGAGGTACAGGCCGCAGGTTCTCGAGTCCGCCGGCACGGCTCAGACCCATGCAACAGGGCCCAAACAGGGCTCCGCGGCTCCCCGACAGGCCCCCTCAGGTCCCTACTGCAGCACCAGCACCGATTGCCCCGGGGTCGGCTCGTAGTGTTCGGATAATTACAGGCCCCTCCGGAGTGAGGGGATTATGCGTGTGCCATCTTTGGCTTCTTGGCCACACCCCCCACCCCTAGGTAGTTCATCATTGATTGTGCAAGACTGACCCTCGCTGAGAATTTTTTCAATTACAAAAACACTGTATCAACAAATTCAGGGCACTTCGATGGGCAGTATCTTTGTCCTAAGTCTGGCCTGTCTCTATGTCTATTACTTTGAGAACAATAACATCTACAGTAAGGATAACACATATAAAGCTAACATCCTCATGTAGAGCCGCTATGTTGACATTATACTGATCATTTAGTAGGGCGACCTGAAATCAGCCAATCACTTTTCAACATGGGTAAACACTGTAGACCCCTTCCTCAGATAAACACACGCTATCAGCAAAGATACAACTGCATTCCTTGATCTCAACATCCAGGTCATTGATAATAAGTTTGTTACAAAGGTTCCTAAAAATCTCATGGACAAAAAACAGTCTACTCGACTTTGACAGCCATCGCTCAAGATCACAGAGAGAAAACCTACCATTTGCCCAGTTTTTGTGCATTATGCACAATTGTTCCAACATTAACACATTAAAAGGACAGGCCAACAGACTCAAAGATAATCTCACGCCAGGATTGTCAAATACGCAAAGAAACTTGGTCAAAATAACAAAGCTCTCTTGGAGCTCAACCAGAAAGAGCACAGTGAAAGTATTACTCTTGTCACCATATTCACTCCTATATCTAACTGGGTTAAGAAGATAATTACTAAACATTGGAATATCCTTAATGGAACTGGAAATGACTGGTCTGTGCATCTTTTTCCCTTCAAAAGAAAAAAAGTCTGAGGAACAAACTAGTGCATACGCGCAGTCTAAAGAGTGAAATCATCCCAAAAGCCCAGAACACTGCAGGGCATACCCACTTTGATTGCCCGTTAGCCATGTGGTACATGCACAGCCTGTCCCCTCATGAGACACTTCAAAGAAATTGATATAGGTGCCGACCATCCTTGGGTCATCAAACATCATACTAATTGTAACCCTGAGAATGTCATTTATATGATTTCCTGACCCTGTCAGCTCTGCTGCATTGGTATGACCACTCTAAAGATCTGCCTTTGGAACAGCGAACATCCGATCATGATCCGGTGCAAAAAAAGTGCAACATGAAGGATCAGCTATGTCCTAGAAAAGCAACATACTGATAAAGACATTAAAATGGTCATACTGGAGAAGACCAGGCCATGGCTCTTTTTTAATATATCCAGACTACTACTAGAAAGTGAATAGTGGTGGGTATATTGCTTACAAAAACATGTACTGGGGCTCAATGATGACATTCCTTGGCTCCAATTAAAACGTTAGTGCTCTGAATTCCAGCAACACAGCAGGGCTAGATCTTGACATCTAATAGACTCAATGGCCATAGATGCAACTACGCACATTTGCCCTTATTCCTTTATTGGTATATGGCTCGTATATATCTCAAAAGTCACAAAGATGCCAGCCTTTATAACTCACAGCACTTCCCAGTATCCAGAGGAATTTTGAGGATGGGCTTTTTTCCTAAGACATCATACAATTGTCCTTAAAATTTGCACGCCACCTCTGCTTGAGCATCTTTATGGTGGCACACACACACACACACACACAAACATATACATATATATATATATATATATATATATATATATATATATATATATATATATATATATTCCAAACAAAAAACAATGACAAACGCACACTGAGGACTTCAAAGAAGTAAAGCAAAAGCTTTTAATCACAACGCATTTCGGCTGTCAACACAGCCTTAATCACATGAATTACAGCACCAACCGAAGAACAGTTAAATGTATCAGATTCAGTTGCATAGAAATAGGACTGGATAAGGGAAGTAGAACTAGAAAACGGGGCACGTAAACAATTAATCGTAACAAAATCTCTTACTGATCTAACATTAAAAAGATATTCTTCAGTAATTCATCAATATAAAGTCATAAATATAATTTATCAAGAAATATCTTTCAATTATTTTATCCAATTGACATTTGAAGGAAATATGTAAATTATTTTCAAATGATCTTGCATAGGTTGCCCTCAACTCTGGGGAGGGGAATAGAAATACATTAAGATAAACCAAACTCAGTTATGTACGGCTTTCATATAAATACAAATAAATTATCATTACCGAAAAGCCAATAAATACTAAATACGATAATACATATATATATATATATATATATATATATATATATATATATATATATATACTACCCCCATTCCAGATTGACCAATTATTCATGAGATGTCTAAAAATATATTCCTACTTCCTCCAAGATAATTTTATTGTATTTTTTAAAGGTTTATGTTATTGAGTTGTTATCTAGTTATTCAACCAGCATTGAACAAACAAAGAAACTGAAATATGTGCTGAAATAAATATACAAAAAATCCTTATCTGCGTATCCATCACCCAAAACACCACGTGAAGTTCTAAATAGGTGAGAGGAAGGTAAGGTAAATGGGATCCAATTATCATCCATCCGACCCCAAACTTCCTGTAAAAAATATGAAATAAACTAATTACACACCTTAAAAACTGTACATATCTAAAACCTCATTTACAAAGAAGTACAGACAGATATTGACTTCAAATTACAAAAAATAAAAAATATATGTATATAGTAATAATATGCACATATAAATATTTGTTGCAACATCAACCAATCTTCTAATCCTGATATAGGTGAGTAATCAATTCCTCACCAGAATTCAACCCTTTAGGCATCTTACTTTCCAAGTCCAGAATTTATCTAGATTCCTTTTTACGTAACATTTGTTCTCTATTGCCACCTCTATGGTATGATGGCACATGTTCAATAGCAAAGCATGATAGTAGAGAGCAATCAGAGTTATGTTCTTGTTCAAAATGTCTAGCTACAGTGTAATGTACATCTTTAGATGTAATGGCTCGCATATGTTCCAGGACACGCTTCTTTATACTATATTTTGTATCACCCACATACCACCTGTGACAAGGACATTCTAGTATATAGATTGTAAATGGAGCACTACAAATAAAAAATGTTGTAATCTGCTGCATATTTCCTGGCTTACATGTAGGATATTCTTTACGCATAGTGCTGTTGCGACAGGCCTTACAATGTCCACAGGGAAAAAATCCCTGTAGATGATATTCTTTAATTTGGGGAATAGTAGTGATATCATTAGATCTTAAGATATCATGAAAACTCTGTCCTCTTCTATATGTAATCTTAGGTCTTTTCTGAATTGAATTCCCAATAATAGGATCACTTCTCAAAATGTTCCAATTTTTAGAAACAATTTTGTTAATCTGAGAAGTATCTTCATTATAGGTCAAAATCAGTATAATACTATCCATATCATCATCCTTTATTTTGGATGTATTATCAAATAGAGTCTGTATTCTTTTCACTCCTTTTATTTTTTCAGTCGCCTTCTTGATCACCCAATTGGGATAGCCTTGTTGCTTAAACCTCAAAATCATATCTTTTTGCTCCCTCTCAAAAACCTCCTCGGTGTTACAAATTCTATTAGCCCTCAACAATTCTCCATATGGGATTCTCCACTTCAACTTATCTGGATGCCCACTAGAAGCATGCAATAGACTGTTACCCGCCGTACTTTTACGAAAGAGTTCTGTATTAATTCTCTTTTCTTTGATCACAACCAAAGTATCCAGAAATTCAATCGATGACTTGCTCATATTATATGTCAATATAATATTTAAATCATTCTTATTAAGTTTTTCAATTAACCTTTTAGCTTCTTCTTCAGTTCCTTTCCAAATAATGAACAGATCATCGATATATCGAAGCCACAAAACAGCCTGTTTGGTTTCTGGATATCTGACTTCATCCTTAAAAATCTCCTCTTCCCACCACCCTGAAAAAAGACAGGCAAAGCTGGGAGCGAAGCAGGTCCCCATAGCAGTCCTGAGGATTTGTTTATATAGTGTTCTGTTAAACAAAAACATATTGTTGGTAAGACAGTATTTGGTCATATCGATAATCATGTCAGTATGTGCCAAATACTTTCATGAGCTTTTATGTAATAAGTGTCTACAAGCTTGTATGCCTTTTTCATGTTCAATAATTGTATACAGGGAATTCACATCCAAGGTTATTAATACAAAATCATCTTCCCAACCAATCCCTTCCAATTTACCCAAAAATCTTTAGGATCACGAACATATGAGGGTAGGTTAACTACAAATTCCCTCAGAAAAAAATCAACATACTTAGATACATTCTCCAATGCACTATCACAGGAAGACACTATAGGTGTACCCGGAGGGCAATTCCTGTTGTTATGAATCTTCTGAAGAATGTATAACACAGGTAATTTGGGAAAATCCTTCTTCAGAAAACAATATTCCTCCCATATTAATAAACCTTTGACCTTCCATTCTACCAAAAGGTGCCAGATTCCTGTTACACTGTTCACGTATATCTCTTTGGCAATGGCCATATAAAAATGGGTGTTATTTACCTGACGCTTAACCTCATCAATGTACATCTGTCTATGCATTAGCACTATATTTCCGCCTTTATCTGCCGGAAATATGATAATATCCTTGTCATCAGCCAATGCTTTAATAGTGGTTCTCTGATCTAATGTCAAATTCTGATTTTGTCTAGGTTTAAACCATGTTCTATGTCAGTACTGAACGAGATTTTGAACAACCATATCATGAAAAGTATCAATATTATCATGATTCATATTAGGAAAAAATGTAGATCTAGGTTTTAACCTTGAAGATATAACAAGATCATATGTAATACCTAAATTGTCCAAGGTTTGATACAAATCTTTAGTTTCATCCTGTATTAACTCATTATTTTCTAACTCATGAAGAGTTATGAGAATCAACATCACAGATGCACAACACATCCTGGCTGTCAGAACTATTAGAACATTCAAACCTCTTCCCAATATGATCGAGATGTTTCAATTCAAACCATTTCATTAATTCTAATTTTCAAAAAAATTTGAAAAAGTCAATCCGAGTCTCATCAAAGTTGAAACGTTCAATGGGGCAAAATGAGAGACCCAAACATAATGTTACTTTTTCATTTTCTGTCAATACATGATTCAACAGGGTGACAATTGTTTTATTCACTATGTCAGTATCCATCAAGCTTGTATGTCGGAGCTTCTTGTAGTTTTTCCCACTTGCCCTATATTTGGATCTATTTTTGTGACGATTTCTGAGTCTCTCTCGCCTCTTCTGGCTCCGCCCTGTCTTCCTTTTCGACCCGTTGACCTGCTTCTGTTTGTCGATGTTGCATCCTTCTGATTTCTGGAAACCTGCCTGCCTCGTCGTAGCAGGTGATACTCATCTAAAAAAGTCACTGGTTTATTCATTACTTCGGAATTGGATGTTTCACTATCTGTAGAACTCAGTGTGTCAGTCTCCCTCGCACTTTCTAGATCACTTTCAGAGATAGAGGGCTGACTATCCACCACAGGTTGAATGTTTACAGGTTTGTACAGATGATCAAATTTCCTGCTAAAAGTCAAAATCTGTCCACTCTCATAATCTCCTATATCTCTATGTAATTTTTGTTGTTTCTTACCCTTAATATCATCTTCATATTTTTTCAACCTAATATTCATTGTCTCCATAAATTTCACAATAACCTCTTTTTCAGACCTTATTTCAAGGTCATCCTTCATTCTTTTAATATCCACCAATAAAGTCTCTCTATCTCGCCATGCATATTTTACTAGAATTTCCAACATATGTCTTGAACTCACAGCTGAATTCTCAGCCCATTCCTTTAACATCTCAGGATTCAGCGAGTCATATGTAGGTGTAATAAAGATTCTTAGGCCTCTCTGGACCGTTTCTTTATCAATGTAGTTCTGTAATGATGTTGCTTCCCACCATTTCAATATTTCCAATTTGCATGATTTTTCCAATTTATATAACAGAGTATTAAAATCATTTCTACACTCCTGTTCCCTTCCAGAGAATATCCTCTTAATCGAAGTCTTAGAAAATAATGCCTGAGCAGCCAGTTTTCTTTCCTGGTCAATATCACCATTCATTCTGTCTGAGGCAAAAAAGATTTAAGAAAAACAAAAAGAGAAAAAAGTATCAACGCAGCAAAATGGAAAAAATAAAAATAAATTGTCTCCACTCTGTATCTGCAAAACGTTTCTGAAGTCCTCCAGGTAAAATACCTAGTTCCCCTTGCCGCAAAAATGACGGAATCTGTATTGTTTATAATTAACAGTCTTGATCCATACCACACATTTCAACGGTCCACACTAAAGGAAACAGTCAGACCTCTGTGTCTGTATAATCCAAGAGAAAACGCCCCAAAAAATATAAAGTGCACCAAAAACCTTCAAAATAGCATCAACATACCTCAGATGCTCACAGTCGGCCCCACCACTCGATAATTCACTTCCACAGACACAGGGAAAGGAAGGACCTGCGTTGGAGTATCACGTTCCCCAAACACAGCCCAATCCAGATAACGTTTCAAACGCCGGTCGAACAGCACCGGCAACCGCCTCCACGTGTGTATCCAAACTCTACAACAGGGAGGCAGAAAGTCTTGTCACTCAGCCCCAGGTGACGGTATCTCCATCCACTAAGTCCGTCGATATGTGGAATATCTAAAACATCCAAAATCTACATCCGTCCTCAAAGGAGGCAGGCAACAGGAGAGCCCTCCATCAATATAATATTCCAATGCTCCTTTCGGGCTCAAAGAGGGGTGGTGCGAAAACCTGCAAAAGCAGACCGGTAATAATAATACGATCCAAGCAAAAAACAATGAAGAGCGCGCACTCAGGACTTCAAAGAAGTAAAGCAAAAGCTTTTTTTCACAACGCATTTCTGCTGTCAACACAGCCTTGATCCCATGATAATTTGCATTGGAGTTTTAAACATGACTATAGTCCAAACTGTTGGATGGAATTACACCAAATTTGGCAGAAAGATAGCTTTCGGTACACTGATTACACTTTTTGTTATTTGGTGTGAACCCATTCAGTAGTTGTTGAGTAATTATATGATAATCCAAATCCGTATACCTGTGGGTGCAACAATTTTGCTAATAATAATGAGTTTGTGCAGAGATCTACAGAACTCTGTTTGGCTGCCAAAACCAACCAGGGAGCGTTGGCAGCCAATTTGGGAATCAGGTTCAGGTGAGTCCCAGACAAAAAGTGAAAAAAAGAAAAGGGGCCAGGGTGGGTACACCATGACCCCTTAGCTCTGGCGCCGGGGTCCCAGAGGGACCCTGCTAGGGCAAAAAAGCACTTAGAAAATATATTTTGCAGTAAATTCACACCAACGTCACAAATTCATGACAAAAATGTAAAACAAAACAGGTGTAGGCTTTTGGCCTTGTTTTTATGAAACCCAAGAGTTGGCCAGGTCCATGGGCTTTTTGAAATAAAAGAGGGGGGCAAATAGGGCCCCCCTCCTAGGGAATTTTTATGCCCAGTGGACCTTCACTTCCCAGGGCTCAATTCACATTGCATGCAGGGAGGCTCCCTGGGGCTTAAATCATCATAAATGTGTGTGGGGGGGCACATGGCGCCTGACACAATCCCCTGTCAAGTGGACCCCAAATGGATACCCACCTGACCCACTGGGATGAAGGGATGACCCTTGATCAGGACCCAACCAGGCTTCCACCTTGTACTGTCAAGTGGCTGAAAAAAAACATAAAGACAACTTTTAGTATAAATAACTCTTTCATAGACTCCTTCCCAATTTTATGTAACCCACGTTTGATTACCTAATGTCCCTTCTCCCTTTGTTTAGGTGCTGGATTCTATAGACTGAAATTTGCTATGCAGTAATTCTAGAAAACAACTCAGAACAGTTAATTCCACAGGTACTAATCTCACCTGCATGCATAATTAATGACTGTTTGCACTAACACCTACCTAAGTATATAGGCTTTATGAATCTAGATAATTAACATTAGTCCCTTTAAAGTGATCAATGTTCAAATAAAGGTTCCTAGGAGTACTCGGTTTTCATCTCCTAAAACCATAAATACACAATATATCATTACTCTAGCTGAGAATCACTTCAGTGATAGTAGAAGTATATATTTTTATATATATATATATATATATATATATATATATATATATATATATATATAGTATTTATAAATATACCAACCTGAATATGAGTCTTTGAACATGTCAAACTTATTGCTGCTTAAAATAATAAACGTATTTTCTTTCCACTAGGAAAAACAACAAAAAAAGAAACATGGCTGACTTCACAGTCCTTTTTAGCAGGACTCCTTTAGATAAGTATTTCTCCTTGTTTTTTAGTATACTTAGAACATTTTACCAGAACTCATTTTTTGCCGCTTGAAACATCTCCTATGTTTATAATTTGCAGGAAGTCAGCAGTTAGAAGAGCAGTGAAGAGGAGAAAATGGCGGCCTGAAGAGGTAGGGAACCACCACACGAGAGACATTGAGTGCTCAGAATTGAAGACGGCAAGAACACAAGGACGGAGTCTCGGACACAGGAGAGTACGGGGGAGGGAGAGGAAGCTGATGACGAGCAGTCATCATGGTACAGCGCGTAGCCTTAAAGGCTACGCGCTTCACCTTAAACGGCCCCCGCATTATGTGTACAGTACACCTCCCCCAAGGAGCCTCACAAAGGTTTGGGTTTGTCAGGGTACTATTGATGAAAGAGGCGCTTAAGACAGGGGGCATGTACATGACACACAGGCTCCCAAGTGCAATCCTCTTAAACATTACCCTTCCAGTGAATCATGTAATATCGTCTATGTCACACACGCTAGGAGTCCAAAATTCCTTCCACTTCCAATTCAATTCAGCATCTATCATCACCGCTAGAAGTTTTTGAGAGAGAAGAGTACCAGGAGCAACAGTTAAAAAAAAAACACATGAAAAATGGGTTGCACCCTTAACTGCAGAGACAATTCCAGTTTTATGGCAACATCGTGAATTATTTTGAGAATTGGATAGGCCCAATGTATCGTGGTTGGAACTTTCGTGGTCTCTTCAACTTCAGATGTTTTGTTGATAGCCATACTAATTTCCACTCAAAATTCAAGACTTGTCCTTCTCTGTTCTTCAGCATTCTGTTTATATGTTATATTTGCTTGATCCAGATTTATATGTGCTGTTCATTGTACTATTCAAATCTGATCCATATATTGCTAGACAGCAATGAACATCCATACTAGATGTGGAAGGTCACAATAGGAAACAAGGTTGTAGACCATAGTTACATTGGAAAGGAGTTACCTTGGTAGAACGGTGTTGTGAATTATTGTAGGTGAACTCCGCAGCCCATAGAAATGTGTCCCACTCAGTAGTGTCACTCAATACTTGGCACCTAATATATTGTTCTAGACATTGATTTACCCTTTCCGTTTGATTATCAGACTGTGGGTGATAGCCAGTTGACAAATCGATATCTATCCTCAATACCTTTGATAAGGCCCTCCAAAATCTAGAAACAAATTGAGACACAATAAGGAACTAATCGTTTGAACGTAGTCATGTAGGTCAACAGATCTTTACTACCTCGTCTTAGGTTCATCAACACTGTATCTACTGATTAAATGAATGTGTGGCAGTAAAAAAATGTTTTCAATTTAGTCTTAAATGCAGGATAGTTATGTAATAATGGGTCATCTCTTTATACAATGGGGATTGACCACGTGGCTGCTGTGCCCCCAAAATAAGATAGGATAAAGGCCACCATAGATTGACCATTAAGAAAGCAAACTTATTTACAAATAAAATATAACTGACATTGATTTATGAATGTGGCGAATTTTGAACGATCCACAGAAAAAGGTTCAGCAGGAGCCAAGGGAATAGCAAATGGTGTAGTGGCTTGGTTAGTGGTGTACCTGTGCTATTATGAGTTCCAGCCCCCCCATACTGCGAAAAAAAAAACATCTGAGGAGCAATGCCCAGGATCCCCACCTGGAACAGGAGGTACAGCTGTGGCTCCACCTTGCAAGGCATCTGCTCTTTGTGCTAGTAACTGAGTGGTGGATTTAAGAAAAGTGGTGCTGCACCTAGTAAAGCCCCTCTTTTCTTGCACCCCTTAGCACCCCCCTACCGCCACCATGTGTGCGCCGTATTTAAAATACTGTGCACCATGGCGCAGGGTAGAAGGCAATAGCATAAAAGTTTTTGATGCTATTGATGTACTGTTCAGGGTTAGTGCCAAATTGTTGGTGCTGACCCTGAATAGTACATAGGGGCCTATTATAAATAGTGGTGTTCCCCTTTTTAATTCCTGCTCTGAGAAAGCATGGAAAGAAATCTTTTAGATTGATTTGCGCCATAGTTTCAGCCCCCCTGACGGGGGAATGCCCCCCTTGCAAACAATGGGGGTCATTCCGACCCTGGCGGTCCGGGGACCACGGAAGCACCGCCAACAGGCTGGCGGTGCTTCCAGGGCCATTCTGACTGCGGCGGTAAAGCCGCAGTCAGAAAAGGGGAACCAGCGGTTTCCCGCCGGTTTTCCCCTGGCCCAGGGAATCCTGGGAACCCTGGGAATCCTCCATCCTCCTGCTTGCAGCGCCGCCATGGGTATTCCGACCCCCTTCCCGCCACCCTGTTTCTGGCGGTTTTCACCGCCAGGAACAGGATGGCGGGAACGGGTGTCGTGGGGCCCGTGGGGGCCCCTGCACTGCCCATGCCACTGGCATGGGCAGTGCAGGGGCCCCCTAACAGGGCCCCATAAAGATTTTCACTGTCTGCTTTGCAGACAGTGAAAATCGCGACGGGTGCCACTGCACCCGTCGCACCCCTGCAACTCCGCCGGCTCCATTCGGAGCCGGCTTCCTTGTTTCAGGGTCTTTCCCGCTGGGCCGGCGGGCGCCCTTTTGGCGGTCGCCCGCCGGCCCAGTGGGAAAGTCGAAATGACCCTCGCGGTCTTCCGACGGGGTTACTTTGGCGGGCGGCCTCCGCCGCCCGCCAAAGTCGGAATGACCCCCAATATGCCTGGCACAGGCATAATGTGGTGCAAGGGTTTGCAAAGTGGTGCAATGCCTGCATTGCGCCACTTTATAAATATGGTGTGGCAATATTTGCCTCGTTGGACCACATTTGCATAAAATAATGAAGCTAATGTGGCGCAAGGAGACGCAAGCCCCTCTGGGCCTGAGTCTCTTTTTGTAAATTGCCAATCATTTTGGCAAATTCAGCAAGTGTAACCTCTCATGTCTTTATTTCACTCAGGTAAAAATTTGATGTTGGCTCATCGTACTGTGAGGCTGGTTACTTTCCGCAAGAGTAAAATGGACACGACAATAGTTCCCAACTTCCCTGTACATCAAGTGAGCCCCAAAAGGAGACCGGCCTGACCCACTGGGATGAAGGGCTGAACCTTGACCAGGACCCAACAAGACTTCCACCTTGTGCTGTCGAGTGGCTGTTTAGTTTTCTGAAAAACACAAAGACAACTTTTAGTATTGATAACTCTTACATAGATTCCTTCCTAAGTTTAAGTAAGCCACGTTATATTATGTAATGTCCCTTCTCCCTTTGTTTAGGTGCTGGAGCTTGTGTGCTAAAATCTGCTATACAGTAATTCTAAAAACAAATCAGAATAGTTATTTCCACAGGTACTAATCACAGCTACATGCATACATGTGACTATTTGCCGTAAAACCTACCTAAGTGTATTAGCCTTATAAATTTAGATAATTAACATCTGTCCCTTTACAGTGATCAAGGTTCAAATAATGGTTTCTAGGAGTAAATGGTTTTTATCTCGTGAAATCATAAATACACCATAGGTCATTACTCTCACTAAGAGTCATATATATATATAATATATATATATATATATAAATATATATATATATATATATATATATATATATGTATATATGTAAACAACCTGAATACGAGTCTTTATTCATGCCAAACAAATTGCTGCTGAAAAATATATTTTTTTCTTTCCACTATGGAGAACAACAAAAGAAAGACAAACGGTTGACTTCACCAGTCCTTTTTAGCAGGATTCCTTTAGATAAGTATTTCTCCTTGTTTTTTAGTATACTTAGAAAATGTTACCAGAAATCATTGATTGCTGCTTGAAATGTCTTCTTTGTACGGGGGGAGAGAGAAGAAGCTGACGAGGTGCAGTCAACACAGTGCAGCATGTAGCCTTAAAGGCTACGAGGGCCATCATAAATGGCCCACCACATTATGCCCCACACTAGGGACTGCCTACTCCAGAAGCTTAATTTATAATGAATGTGGGGGACCGCCACCTCTTCGAGGCTGAATTTAGAGAAGGAAGAGGGTCAGTCACGGACACCCAGCCCTGGGGACCACCACCTCCTCGGGGCTACTTCATGTTGGAGGGGAGCCATGCAGCCCCTCTTGCAGAGCCATAGATGCCCTTTGGGACCCCTGCCCCCCAGGGCCAGCTCCTGCTATTTCCCGGGGTGCCCATGCCTGGGACATAGCTGTTTGCTTTTGCTTGGTGGGAGATGACATGTCCCACCAAGCAAAAGCAAACAAACTCTGCTTTCTGCAAGCGGGAGCTGTCAAACAGCTCCTGTTTGCAGAAAGCAGAGTTTTCATCTGTTTCCCTGCACACAAATATGTGTGTAGGGGAAAACAGACAAAAACATTGCTCCTGCAAGCAGGAAGCTGCTATTTAAAGGCCATAAGGCAATAGAAATGAGAGAGAATGATTTCAAAGAGTAACTCTAGCAAGATGTTTGGTGCAAATGTTATAGGTACGTTCTGATGGACAGCAGACCAGGGTCACTCATGGCCTAATGGTAAAGCTCTTGGACTGTCAGTAGGTTAAAGGTTCAAATCCTTGTATTTCATGGCAGTGTGTCTGTTTATTTTCTAGTGTTTTCACTGTTAAACATTCCTAGCGATGGCACATTGAAGTCTTTTTCCCATGTGAATCTTTTGAACCAACAAGATCTTTGGCTTGAATATTATGTCTGGAAGCTATCCACTAAGAAGCAATCTATGGACTTGTGGTTAAGGTCTCTGACACTCACTCTGAAGGCTGATGGTTAAAGTCTTAGGGCCTGATTACAACTTTGGAGGACGTGTTAATCTGTCCCAAATGTGACGGATATACCACCAGCCGTATTACGAGTTCCATAGGATATAATGGACTCGTAATACGGCTGGTGGTATATCCGTCACTTTACCGTCACTTTTGGGACGGATTAACACCTCCTCCAAAGTTTTAATCAGGCCCTTAGTGTATCCCTGGTTATTTGCCTAATTTGATTTCTGTTCAACATCAAACATTTAAGGTATATAATGAAAGGAGATCTCACTCTTTTCAAATGACAATAATTTTTTTTATTTCAAGTTGTCCTAAAATATATCAGTCTAACTATATCATTTATTAAAATGTAGAAACAACTCACTGGGAGGTTGGGCGGCACAGGTTTGGGTGGTTATAGGGGTTTGGCTGTCCCTGTGGCCAACCCCCACTGAGTACAACAGCAGACTGTGCGTGGTGCAGGGTTGGGTGGCTGTAAGTGTTGTCCACAGGGCATGGCCATAGGGGATGGTTAGATTAACATATAGGGGGTCATTCCAACCCTGGCGGTTGGTGTTAAAGCGGCAGCCAACCCGCCAACAGGCAGGCGGTAAAAAAAATGGAATTCTGACCCTGGCGGAAACCGCCAACAGAGACCGCCACTTTAACACTCCGACCGCCACGGCGGGACAAACAAACAGCGCGGCGGTCACCGCCAACAGACAGGCGGGAGACAATGTACCGCCCACCCTATCACAACCCACCAATCCGCCACCTTTTCCGGGGCGGTAGCCCCGCCGATAAAAACACGGCGGAAACAGCCATTACGAATGGAAAACGCTCACCTCTACACACTCCACGAGGAATCTGGACAGCATGGAACCCGAACTACACATCCTACCAGCTATTGTCTTCCTGCTCCTCTACCAGGAGCACGAACGCCGGCGCAGAAGACTACGGTGAGTACTGCACCTACGACACAGGGGAGGGTGGAGGCAAAAAATTACGGGGACACACATACGCGACACACCCACCCTCACCCTCACCCACAACTACATACAAATCAATGCAGAGCAACAACTCAGAGTGACACCCCCAAACCCCCCGGAAGAAAGCAAAGACAAAATAAAATGACCATGAAATTTGAAGTATATTGTACGGATAAGTAAAAAAAAATATCAAACATCTATAACTATATATACATATGTAAATTGTCCTGTCCAAATTGGGTATCAGCCATTGTTCGTGGGCCAATGGGCCTAAACATATGGGCAAAGCCCACACAGGATACCCGACTCCAATGGAGAGAACACTGCAGGGGCATCAGATAGCAAAACTACAGGCACCTCAGGGGGAAGCGAAGGGGGGGCACCTCAGCCAGATGAGTCCACGACGCCAGATCCACGAGGGGCCACCATGGCCACTGTTCAATCCTGGGGAGTGCAAAGCCACAGTCTCACAAGTCTCTACAGTGGGTGGATTGCCCACTGTGCCATCCTGGGGAGTGCAAAGCCACAGTCTCACAAGTCTCTACAGTGGGTGGCTTGCCCACTGTGCCATCCTGGGGAGTGCAAAGCCACAGTCTCACAAGTGGATTACAGACTCCACTGGTTCTGGAGGAGGCATGGTGCCCAGAGTGCTTCGTGCAGCCCTGCCCGACACAGATGCGGGCCTGCCCCTTCTGCCACCGGGCCAGCAGTGCTTGAGACAGCGGTGCCCAGCGGAGCGGTGCAGAGACGGCGGTGCCCAGCGGAGCGGTGCTTGAGTTGAAGGGCCCAGCGGAGCGGTGCTTGAGATGAGGGGCCCAGCGGAGCGGTGCTTGAGATGAAGGGCCCAGCGGAGCAGTGTAGAGACGGCGGTGCCCAGTGGAGCAGTGCTTGAGATGAAGGGCCCAGCGGAGCGGTGCTTGAGATGAAGGGCCCAGCGGAGCGGTGCAGAGACGGCGGTGCCCAGCGGAGCGGTGCTTGAGTTGAAGGGCCCAGCGGAGCAGTGCAGAGACGGCGGTGCCCAGCGGAGCGGTGCTTGAGATGAAGGGCCCAGCGGAGCGGTGCTTGAGATGAAGGGCCCAGCGGAGCGGTGCAGAGACGAAGGACCCAGCGGAGCGGTGCTTGAGATGAAGGGCCCAGCGGAGCGGTGCTTGAGATGAAGGGCCCTGTTCAGCGGTTCTTGAGACGGCGGTGCCCTGTTCAGCGGTTCTTGACTTGAAGGGCCCTGTTCAGCGGTGCTTGGCTTGAAGGGCCCTGTTCAGCGGTTCTTGACTTGAAGGGCCCTGTTCAGCGGTTCTTGAGACAGCGGTGCCCTGTTCAGCGGTTCTTGACTTGAAGGGCCCTGTTCAGCGGTGCTTGACTTGAGGGGCCCTGTTCAGCGGTTCTTGAGACGGTGGTGCCCTGTTCAGCGGTTCTTGACTTGAAGGGCCCTGTTCAGCGGTGCTTGAGACGGCGGTGCCCTGTTCAGCGGTTCTTGACTTGAAGGGCCCTGTTCAGCGGTGCTTGACTTGAAGGGCCCTGTTCAGCGGTTCTTGAGACGGCGGTGCCCTGTTCAGTGGTTCTTGACTTGAAGGGCCCTGTTCAGCGGTGCTTGAGACGGCGGTGCCCTGTTCAGCGGTTCTTGACTTGAAGGGCCCTGTTCAGCGGTGCTTGACTTGAAGGGCCCTGTTCAGCGGTTCTTGAGACGGCGGTGCCCTGTTCAGTGGTTCTTGACTTGAAGGGCCCTGTTCAGCGGTGCTTGAGACGGCGGTGCCCTGTTCAGCGGTGCTTGACTTGAAGGGCCCTGTTCAGCGGTGCTTGGCTTGAAGGGCCCTGTTCAGCGGTGCTTGACTTGAAGGGCCCTGTTCAGCGGTGCTTGAGACGGCGGTGCCCTGTTCAGCGGTTCTTGACTTGAAGGGCCCTGTTCAGCGGTGCTTGGCTTGAATGGCCCTGTTCAGCGGTGCTTGACTTGAAGGGCCCTGTTCAGCGGTGCTTGACATGTGTGTCCAGGTCACCAGATCCGGCCATTACATGGATTTCACTCGCCACCTGACATGTGGCTGACGGGCCCTTCGTGCTCATCTGTCTTCTCGCTTGCGGGGCCCTCGTGTGCTGCCGTCCCGGGCCCGTGGGTGTCCTCAAGCACACCTGGAATGGGGCTGGTGGGGCCCTCCTGGGCAGCTCGCCTGCTGCCGGACTTGTCGGGCGTGCTGCCCTTGCCACCCTTCCCTGCTCATCTGTGGCCCTTTCCTCCCTTTGGCGGTGTGCCAGGTGGCACCCCACTCCCTGACGGTGCCAGGGTAGTGCTTTTGGAGCCTGCTGTCTTTGGCCTGTCGCGCCGGGCACTGGCTTTCTTGGCTTTTTTTTCAGGGGGTGGGCTGGCCGTCTCTTTACTCCTAGCCGGAGTAGCTGGCCTCGAAGGTGGTGGACTCCAAAATCCTTGGACTATTGTCTTTGTAGGTCCAGGTTTTGTGGTGGCTGAGGTGCTGATTGGAGTCTTATGATATGGAGGGGGAGGGTCAGTTGTTGGAAAGAGGTCAAGGTTGGAAAGAAAAATCTATTTAGAAAGACAGGGACGGGTAGTTGTAGTGGGTATGGGAGTGGAGGACGAGTATGTGGTTGTAGGAGAGTGAAGTCTGGTGTCTTTGGGTGCAGGTGCTTGTGCTGGAGGCTGTCGTGAGGTGGATGGCTGGTGGGTGGGTGGCTGCCTGCGTTTGTGTGGTTTGGAAGAGGGGGTGACAGACACAATGGGAGAGGACACAGGGGACGTGTAAATGGTAGTGGGGGTGGTGACTGCACGTGTGCAGAGTGTTCTGGTGGGTGTGCAGGTGATGGACGTAGTGGCTGAAGATGTTGTGCATGCAAGTGTGAGTGGAGACGTCACAGGGAGGGAGGAGGGAGACGAGGAGGAGGGGGACACAGAGGAAGCAGTGGCTGTTGGCATGTCTGCATGTGGATGTTGCTTGGGTGAATGCTTGTGTGATGTGTGGTGCTTATGTCTGGATGAGCTTCCCTTGGGTGTTGAGGTGTGTGCAGGCTGGTCTGTAGGTGTGTCTGGGATAGGCAGAGGTACAGGGGAGTAAGACTGGGTTGAGGAAGTTGGAGGAGGGAGGCAGGAGACAGGGACAATGGCTGCCGTCAGTGCTGAGGCCAGAGCGTTGAACGATCGCTGATGGGCAGCCTGACCCGAATGAATGCCCTCCAGGTATGCATTACTCCGGTGCACCTCCCTTTCTACACCCTGGATGGCATTCAAAAGGGTAGACTGCCCAACAATGATGGTCCTCAGGAGGTCAATGACCTCCTCACTGAGGGCAGCAGGGGTAACTGGGGCAGGGCCTGAGGTGCCTGGGGCGAAGGAGATGCCCACCTTCCTGGGTGAGCGGGCACGGGGCGAAGGCTGAGGGGCTGCTGGGAGGGCGGAGCTGGTGCGCTGGGTGGCGGCTGTACCTGTTGTTGCGGTGGGCACAGATGTTGCCGCCACCACAAGGGAGCTCCCTTCCGAGGACGTGTCTGTGTCGCTGGTGTCACCACGTGTCCCCGCTGTGGAGCTCCCCTCGCCCTCCGTCTCACTGGTGAAATCCGAGTCTGTTGCATGGCCCTCCATGGCCATGTGAGATGCAGGTCCCTCGTGCTCCGATGCCACTTCTCCTCCGCCTGATGATGCTAATGCACACATGAACAGGAAGACCACCAAAAAAGGTGGGGGGGGTGGAGAAACAAAGACATGTTGAGTGCATGCATTGGCGACACCGTTGGCGGAGAGGACAGACACAGAAGCCCCCTGCACTACGCCGCGCACTTGGGGTACACTACTCAATCCGTGGGACATGGCCTACAAGCCTATGGACGACAACTCCACACATAGGTGACACAGGGCCATGAATAGCTGTACTAGGCAACCTACAGAGGTGGGGGGGCGGGGGCACAGGGTCATGCCTAACGGAGGGCCTAGCCTACAGAAATCGCCCTGGCCTAGGGATACCCACAGCCCTCCTCCCCCACCCAGACACCTCCAATGTGTGCAAAATCAGCAGAATGTGCTTGTACTCACGCCCTTGTGTCTGCTGTGATGTCCTCACGTGCCCATCCAAATCGGGGTAGGCCACCGCCAGGATCCTGGACATCAGGGGGGTCAAGGTACGACTGGCACCCCTCCTACGTTGGGAGGCCATCCCCAGCAGAGCCTCCGCAGTCTTCCTGCTCCCGCGGCGGATGTCCTCCCACCTCTTCCGGCAGTGGGTGCCCCGTCTGTTGTGGACCCCCAGGGTCCGAACGTCCTTGGCGATGGCACGCCAAATGTCGATTTTCTGATGGACGCTGACCTATGTGACATGTACATGGGGAGAAAATAAAAGATCATCACCTTCTGCATGCTCGATGTGAGTGGCACCCCATCCCCACCCTTGCCATTTGGCACATGCTCTCATCTGTCGTTTGATGCATGCCTCATTCGCTCCCCTCCCCACCATCTTTCATTCACCCCACTCAACCCAGGCATTGGCCACAAAGCATGGTCCCAGTGTACTTACCTGTTGGTCTGGAGGACCGTAGAGTAGCGCATACTGGGGGAGGACCCCATCCACGAGTTTCTCCAATTCTTCAGAAGTGAAGGCAGGGGCCCTTTCCCCAGTCGCAGCAGCCATTGTCTCTTCCAGACCGAGGTCACAGCAGCACTTGCAGTATAGGTCCTCTCCTGTCGAAGATCAGGTATCGAGTGATTAAGCAGATAGAAAATGGTGGTCACGCCCGCGGCGGTGCGTATCGCGGCGGGGCGTTCCGCGACCGCCGGCGCACATCGTCATTGGCTCCTGAAACCCATAGGGTTCAATGTGAACCAATGCGGCTTTGCGTCGCGGTCTTCAACCGCCTACCGCCGCGGTGTGCCACGCCAGCGCATTGACCTCACATCCCACTGTCGCACTTCACAGGTCAGGCAGCCGCCATTTCAAGGGCCCCCATATCTAATTTCTACTGCGTCACACATGCCTAGGCCTTGCATCAACACTCATACAAGCCATTCAATGCATTGAGAATCGTGTACTGTGCAAGCTGTGGGAACGTACCTGTGGGTTGATTGACTCTGTGCTCCATGTTGTCCTTCCTAGGCACCGTCCGCTGGGACTTTCGAGGGGATGGAGGAATCTTCCCGTGTACAGACCGCTGGTGGACCTGTCGACAATGGAAGAAAGACATGTCATACTGACATACAGGCTTGACAGAGCCACTATACAGGAACTGTGTGCCCAGCTGGAGCCAGACCTGATGTCACCCATCCGCCAACCCACAGGGATCCCCCCTCTAGTGCAGGTTCTGTCAGTACTCCATTTTTTGGCAAGTGGGTCATTTCAAACAACAGTGGCCATTTCATCAGGGATGTCTCAGCCTATGTTTTCCAAGGTGTTGTCCAGAGTGTTGTCTGCCCTGCTGAAATACATGCGGAGCTACATTGTTTTCCCTGAGGTGGGCGATTTGGCTACAGTGAAGGGTGATTTCTATGCGCTTGGACATATTCCCAACATCATTGATGCAATTGATGGGACACATGTTGCTTTGTTCCCCCCCAGCACAAGTGAACAGGTGTACAGGAACAGAAAAAGTTATCATTCAATGAATGTCCAGGTGGTCTGTTTGGCTGACCAGTACATCTCCCATGTAAATGCCAAGTTCCCTGGGTCAGTGCATGACGCGTACATCATGCGAAATAGCAGCATCCCTTACGTGATGGAACCACTTCAGAGACACCGTGTGTGGCTAATTGGTGACTCTGGTTACTCCAACCTGTCCTGGCTACTGACCCCAGTGAGGAATCCCAGGACAAGGGCAGAGGAACGGTACAATGAGGCCCATGGGCGTACTAGGAGGGTGATCGAGCGGACCTTCGGCCTCCTGAAGGCCAGGTTTAGGTGCCTCCATATGACAGGTAGATCCCTAATGTACTCACCAAAGAAGGTGTGCCATATCATCGTGGTCTGCTGTATGCTTCACAACCTGGCTTTGCGAAGCCAGGTGCCTTTCCTGCAGGAGGATGGTCCAGATGGTGGTGTTGTGGCAGCTGTGGAGCCTGCGGAGAGTGAAGAGGAGGAAGACGAAGAGGACGACACAGACAACAGGGACACAGTAATACAGCAGTATTTTCAATGACATACAGGTAAGAATCAACACCGGCATTTTACATTTACTTAAAGTCTCCTGCCTCTCTACTGTCTGAGTTTCCCTCCAGTGTATGTTAACTGAGTTGTGACTTTCCCTTCCAATTTCAGAGATGTGGGCCCCACTCCGTGACCTATGCTTTGTTTCCCCATGGACTACAGCTGTGTGACAGTGGTATGCTGTCATCACAATGTAACTGGACATTTTGGCACGGTTCTGTGTAATACATTTGTTCAAAAATACAGGCAGACTCCAGATTATTTTTGTGCAATAAGTGTGTTTATTAAAGTGCTCAATTTTGGGTAATGGTTGCAATTCGGTGATGGGTGATGGTGGAGGAATGTCCATGGCAGAGTCCAGATTTTCAGTCTCACAGGTGCATTGTCCATATGCCTGTGGAAGGTGGAGCAGGGGCAGTTTAAGGTTGGACAGGGTGACAATGTGGGACAGTGGGATGACAATCAGCGGGTATCCTTTCCTGGCGGGGGTCTTGGCATCCTACTCTGTCTTCTTCCTAGATCTCAGGCCCCGCTTGCGGGGTGGTTCTCCTTCTGCAGGGGGTGGGGTTCTGGTGGCCTGTTGTTCTTGTGTCGGGGCCTCCTGTCCACTAGCGCCGGCGGAGGTGGTAGCCTGTTCTTGGTCCATGCTAGTGACAGGGGCCCTTTGTGTTGCCACATGGTCCCGCAATGTGCTGACAATCTGATTGAGAGCCACAACGATGGTGCCCATTGCGGAACTGATGTTTCTGAGTTCTTCTCTGAACCCCATAAACTGTTCCTCCTGCAGTACCTGGATCTCCTGGAACCTGGCCAGGACCGTCGCCATCGTCTACTGGGAGCGGTGGTATGCTCCCATGATGGAGGATAGGGCCTCGTGGAGAGTGGGTTCCCTGGGCCTGTCCCCCCCCTGTCGCACAGTAGCCCTCCCAGTTCCCCTGTTTCCCTGGGCCTCTGTCCCCTGGACCGTGTGCCCACTACCACTGCCCCCAGGTCCCTGTTGTTGTTGGGGTGGTGGGTTAACCTGGGTGCCCTGTAGTGGTGGACACACCGCTGCTTGACGTGTCCTGGAGACAGAGGCATGGGCCCGCTGGGTGGGTGCTGTGCTGGTGTTCCCAGAGGGGTGTAGGTCTGCTGTGGCCTGTGGCTGTCTGAGGGGAACCGACTGTCCCGAGGTCCCCGATGGGCCGGGCTGGTCATCTGGGTCCAGGGAGACAGAGCTGCTGTCATCACTGTGGGCCTCTTCTGGGTGTGGAATGGACATTTCTGGACCCTCCTGGGCGGTGTCGTGCCGTTCGGGTCCTGCAGGGGTATAAGAGTATGGTTATTGCTTCTGTGTGTGCCATAGCGTGCAATGGGTGGGTGCCCGTGTACCCCAGTGCTGGCATTCCCTTGTGGGGGCTGTTGTGACAGTGGTTTGGGGGGGGATGGGTATGTGCAGTGGGCATGCTTAGGTGATGGGTGTCCATGGATTGTGGTCGCATGCAGGGCTTGGTGTTGGGATGGGTGGGTTGTGATGGTGAGACATTAGCAAGGAGGATGTGTGATGGGGTGGGGGGGGAGGGTGGGGGTATGATTTGGCATGCCGGTGGGTGGGGGGGATGAAGTAGTTGAGATTCGACTTACCAGAGTCCATTCCTCCGCCTACTCCTGCGAGGCCCTCAGGATGCAGGATCGCCAAGACCTGTTCCTCCCATGTTGTAAATTCTGGGGGTTGAGGTGGGGGTCCGCCGCCAGTCTTCTGCACCGCGATGTTGTGTCTGGATACCATGGAACGCACCTTCCCCCGTAGGTCGTTCCACCGCTTTCTGATGTCGTCCCGATTTCGTGGATGCTGACCCACAGCGTTGACCCTGTCCACTATTCTTTGCCATAGCTCCATCTTCCTGGCAATGGTGGTGTTTTGCACCTGTGTCCCGAAGAGCTGGGGCTCTACCCGAACTATTTCCTCCACCATGACCCTGAGTTCAGCGTCTGAAAACCTGGGGTGTCTTTGGGGTGCCATGGGGTGGTGTGGATGAGGTGTGGGGTGGTGTTTGTGGTGATGAGTGTGGTGGTGTCTGGTGTTTTGTGCGTGGATGTTGTGTGAGTGATAGTGTTATGTGCCTTTGAATGCTCTGTACTAGCTGGTGGTGTCTCTCTCTGGCCTTAGTCAATAAATGGTGGTCTTAGGGGTTTGTGGGTGATGTGGGTGTGTGTTTTATATTGTGTTGGGTGTGTGGGAGTGGTGTTTGTATGTGTATCAGGTGTGTGTATTTCAAAATGTCCAATGTGGCAGTGTTTTGGAGCTGTGTGTATATTTTGACCGCGGCGGTGTGTACCGCCAATGGAATACCGCGGTTGTAAGACCGCCGCGTGGATTCGTGGGTCGGAATTGAATGGGCGTATTTCTGTTGGCGTGATGGTGGAGGTTTGGTCATCGCCAGTTTTTCGCTGGCCGTTGGTGTGGTGGACTTTTGTGGATGTCGGGTTTTTGGCGGTTTGCCTGTTGCGGGTCAGAATGACCATGGCAGTTTCCCGCGCACGCGCGGTGTTATGGCGGTCTTCTGACCGGCGGTAAGCGCCTTTTACCGCCGAGGTCAGAATGACCCCCATAGTATTTAAAACTACTTTACATTAAAAAAACATAGAAACTGACTTAAAAAAACAAAGGTCACAGGAACGTTATAGTTAGGTTCTGAATTTCCTTTCACAAAACCAGGGAAGCAGTTATAGTTAGAATTCTTTCAAGTAACTATAACTCGCACCCTAGGGTAACTATAACTCACACCCTCGCCGTGCACTGCTAATTACCCTACAAATTACAGCACTCATGACATATTTGGTAACATCACTGATAATGTCACTTTAACATCTGCAGTTAAATTATTGATCCGAGACCTGTGCATGGCGGGGCGTGAGTTATAGTTACTTTAGGGGCAAAGTTATAGTTACTTGAAATAACTAACTATAACCGCTGAATTTCTCTGACAACCAATCTAAAGTTATGGGGCCTGTTGGGGAGCATGAAGTCCTCCATGGTCCCGCCGACTCTCGTCTCCTGAGGGAGCCAGCATTGCTCCCGCACATGAGTAGCTGCTGCAAATAGCAGCTCCCTGCGTGAGGGAGCAAGGTTTTCATCTCTTTCCCTGCCCGCATATTAGTGGGCATGGAAAGAGATGAAAACTCCGCTTTCAACAAGCTGGAGGATTGTTGAAGCTCCCACTTGCCTGAAGTAGTGTGTTTGCTTTTGCTTGGCGGGAACTGTCAAAGCTCCCGCCAAGCAAAAGCAAACAGCTACCTCCTGGGGATAGGTACTGTAGGAGCTAGCAGTAGCCGGTCCTCAGGTGTAGCGGCCCCCAGAGCCATATATGGCTCCATGAGGGGGTCCGAGCTGCCCCTCTCCATCTATTCAATTGTGCCTCGGTGAGGTGGTGGTTCCCGGGGCCTGGGGGGGGGGTCTGCAGGACACCTCATATTATTTTTGCAATATCTTGCCTTGGAGAGGTGGTGACCACTAGGACGTTGGGGGGCTGTGTGGCCCCCCTGCATAGTTTATAAACATATCCCAGGGAGGTGGTGGTCCCCGGGGCCTGGGTGGGTCTCCAGGATCCCCCATTACATTAGTATACATAAAGTCTCGGGGAGGTAGTGGTCCCCGGGGGCCATGCTGCTCCCACAACAGCACTGGGAGGTGGTGATCCCCTGGGCTTCAGAAAGTCCTAAGAGGGGGTCCCATGCGCCCCCCTCCTATTTCTGCCCCTGGGACCTGGCCCACCAGGGGGCTATATCAGTTACAAATGTGGGAAACCATTGTTTTGTTCTTTTTTTTTAAATCATAGCAGGATCTGCAGATCCAACCATGGATTTCTCTTTGATTTAAAACATATATATACTTTTAAGCCTAGGGGGATGCCAGGGGGGCTCTGGACCAAGGCTTAGAGCTTAGGACACACATACCTTGCCCATTTTTCTTTCATTTTACTATTTTCTGAGACTCAGCTGAAGCCGAGTCCCAAAATGGCTGCTGGTGTTGACAACCAATTACATCTCAGGCGGAGATCTCTCTGGATCCACGGCCGTAGATATACAAATGTCCTTTAATATTCCAAAAACTACTAAATGGATTTAGACCAAATTAAAAGAATAGTGTTCTGCTGTCCAAAAGCTACCTTTTTGCCAAATTTGGTGGAATTCCATTCAGTAGTTCGGGCTGCAGGCGTATCTAAAGAGTCTATAGGAAGTAACACGGGAAGGCCACTTTTTTTTTACCCCCATCCACTTTCTCAAACCCTGATTGACAGATCATCGCGCCATTTTCCATGCACAACAAGATCCAACTTTTTTAAAAAAAGTTTGTGAAGATTCTTCAAATGGTGCCAAAGGTATAGGCAATTCAAAAATGCTTTTTCTATGGAAACTAGGTCCTAGCTCTAACTACCTACTGGCACCCACCAGTAGGTAATGTACATTACAGATATATAGACACACACACATATCAATATAAAGCACATGCGCTGCTTAGTGCAATACCTTGCATCCCATCAACCTCCATAGCACACATGCTCCTTTGATACTACTTCTCGCTAGCTTTCACAAGATCCAACAATGCAACCTTCTGTATTTTAGGTTTCACGCTTCACGCACAGCAGTAAGCGTCTCATTGGGGGAACCATCAGTAGGTTCCCGAGGGCATCTGGTACACCTGTATGAGACACACTACAGCTGGGGCTACATTTCCCAGTACTCGTTGGGGCTCCTAGTGCTGTGCATGTGTCATGGAGGGGTGCCACCTCTCCAAGCCTGGAGCCCACACACTAAAAAGTGAGCTCCTCACCTGCATTGGTATCTTTGGGACAAAAGTACAAAGGCAGAAGTAGGTACTGCGGTGGGGATCTTTGACGAAGTAAGTTGGCTCTCTTTTTTCACTTGCCCTCAACACCAGCATACAGGCCCATCAAGCTGATACTAATCAAAGTATAAAGTATATTTTCTCTCTGTACATAGAGTGTGACTCCAAGACTGTTTACTCCTCCATGGGGTGTGGTTTTCTCACAGTTAGGGTAAGACATAGTTTATTAGGTTAAGAATGCCTGCTAATTCTTTAACCACTATCACACATGTAGTATGTGTGCTTAGGTTTTGAAGGACACAGTGTGAAATTATTGCAGTTTTTCCATGCACTTTCAGTGCCCATACAAGTGGCACTGCATGAAACTAAACGACTAGAAACTATTTCTGGGCAAAAATTATTGCATGTCCCATTTTCTGAAATTTAATATGTGTGTTACGTCCACGTTATTATAATTTGATTTAATTTTTATGTTGTGTTTCTATAACTTTCCAGAACCATACCAGATAACAAGAGAAATTCTCTTGCTGCTACCAGGGCTTTAGGAACTGGTATTGTATGTCTGGATGAACACCATAAGTGTGAAGACATAAACATGACCATAGCATAGGGAAAATAATTGGGTTCTGGTCCTGAGGAAAGCCCTGGACCACATTTGGGTTCTTTTAAGTGCTGAAACATGTCGGCCCCTAAGGACAAGATTTGCCCAATCAAGCCTTGTTTGTCCTACCATTTATTTTAGTCATTTCCTCACCACTCTATTAATGAAAAAGCACATTGGGTAGGTGACTGGGATATTTATATCACTTCTGGATCCCCTTCCCCATTTCACTCTTGACATATTCCTGCATAGTCCCTCAGTGTACTGCGAGGGCTCATCCACATTTAGAGAATTCTGTGGCGTGTGCGGTGGCCGATGAAGCATGAACCCCAGATGTCATGCTTCATCATCGACCATCCTTCGTTCATCAGAGAATTCTCAAATGGCTGGGAGGTGTGAGACCATCTTGTATATTTTACAAATACCTTCCAGGTCCTTCCAATACAAATTGGGACTTCAAGATCATCCTATGTTGGGTTATTACCCATACAACAGGGTGAGTGGTTCTCACATGTGAGAACTCACAGAAGAGGCATGTTTGTTTTTTGTATTTCTTGATTCAAAAATGGAGAGTGCAAATGTATACCTCTAAAACCTTTCTTTTATTCCCCCAGCACTCCAGTGGGTTGAGTAGTGTGTGTTGTTGCTCTGGTGGCATTGTCACTAGATCAAGTCCAACATTCCTTCCCCTCTTTTAGCACAAAATCACTTCTTGAGGCTTGATAGCTCCAAATGCCTCTCACCTGTTCCTTCTTGCTGGTGGAGTAGAGCTGTTATGGGTCTCCCATAAGCAGGCAGGGTCATTGGCGCTGCACAAGGCCAAGTGCATAGTTCATGTCAATCCTCCTCAGGTGGGGCAGCTGCAAGCTTCGAATGGTGGTGGTGGTAGTGTCAACTTCTGGCGTTGGCCCTCTTGTGGGCTCTGGCAGTCTCTCATCGCTGACTTGCCTCACAGGCTCAGCATGCCTGAATCCTCTGGTGAATACACTGTCAATCATGCTTGGGTCCCCTGGAGTGGAGGCAGCTCAGCAGTCCTCTTCGATGGACACAGGTCTTGGAGAATGACAGGCTACTTCTAGGTGCTATTGGGAGCGCAGTGGCAGTAGTCCAATCAGGTGCTAAGATTTTCAGTGCATCAGTTGTCAGGTACTAGCCTAGTGCACAGTGCTGCCAATCTACAGCTTTGATCTTCAGAGTAGTGTAGTCCACTTGGCACCCTCGGGGTCAGTTCGATGCTAGTCACTCACTGAGTTGAACCCTGAGTGGGCACCACAGGTTGGCAGTCTAAACTTTTGGGACGCGAGGACCAGAGTTGTTGGTGTTCTGGGCATGCCCTTTGGGGTTACAGGTACCAAGTGGGTGCCATGGGGCAAATTCCGATCCCAATTTCAGTCAGGCCAGCAATGCAGCACACTTCCTCCAGTGACACTGTGGTGATGATCAGGATGACAAAGGAGGCTCGCTTCAAAAGTGCTGGATTCCTCTGAGAAACTCTGAGACTGGTCCAAAAATTTGGAACTAAGTGTGTCAGCAGGTCCCATCTTCAGAGTTATCAGACAGGGGATGTGGATTCTCTTTCTGTCTTTGCAGAACCAGTTTGGGTTGTTTAACTTTACATAGGTTAGAGCACCCAATTGTACTCTGGAATATCGAGTACAACCAAGGGACAAAATATCATTCAAACTCTGCATTTACCAGATATAGGAGTTTCTTGGGTTTTGGTCCATCAATAGCTTTGCACCCATTTGCCAAATATCCATAAAACTTCGCAAACCCTTTGCACCCATTACATTATGGGAGGACTGAATGGTTCACTGCATTTGGTAAAGGAGGTGTAAAGAAAAAAGGAGGTGTAGTAAAAACAATAAGGCTGCCTTTTCATTCTCTAAAAACAGCCATTGCCCAATTATATACTGGCTTGTCTTCGCCATGTATCACCTTTTACTGCAAAGGTTTTGTGGTATACCATGGCCAAAATATAACTAATGCCTAGCTGTATTGTGCCACCCTTGTGTTACGCAAGGTGTCACATGGACAACACAATGCTTAGGTCAGATTTATAAAGCAACGCATGGTAACCATGAGTTGACCTGCGTTGATTGGTAAATCTGGAGAAATGCTAGGCAGCGCAATTCTCTGTTTTCCATTACTCTGCATACCATAATCAACATTACTAATACATTTCGTATACATCTGTATGCCACCCCACTATAGGCACTTGACTATATGCTATTCCACTCTTTTCCACTCCACTCTACACCCCTCCACTGTACGAGACTTTACTCTACACCACTCCACTCTGCGCTATTACACTGCACACATGCCACTCCAGTCTGCACCACTCCATTACACACCTCTCCACTGTGCACTACTCCACTATACACTATTACAGTCAATGCCACTCCACTGTACAACACACCACTGTACAACACACCACTCTATGCCACTTCTTTGTAGGCTATTACACAGTACACAACTCCACTCTATTCCAGTCCACTCTACACTATTACACTGTATGCAACTCCACTCTACACCTCTTCAGTGTACACACTCCACTGTATACCACCCCTCTATACGCTACTCCAGAATAAGATAATCCACTCTCCACCATTTCACTGTATGCCATTTCACTCTATGTTACTCTGCTGTATGCCACTCCACTGTACACCACTCCACTGTATGCCACCTCGCTCTACACTATTCCACTCGATTCTTTTCCACTGTACTGTATTTTACTCTACTGCATTCCCCTGTGCTCCACTCTATGCTAGTCCACATTAGGCCATTCTACTTTATGCTATTACACTGTAAGCAACTTTAATCTTTGCTCCTCTACTGTATGTTATTCCTCTGTATTCTTATTCCACTGTACACCTCTCAACTGTATGCCATTACACTCTACCCCATCCCACAATACAACACTCCAGTCTACACCACTTCACTGCATGCCACTCCACTGTATGCTACTACACTACACGCTATTACACTTTACACCACTCCACTGTACGCTATCACAATATATGCTATTACACTTTATGCTACTCTACTGTATGCCACTCCAGTCTATGCTACTCCACTCCAAGCTATTTCACTTTATGGCACTCCACTGTATGCTACTCCAATCTACACCACTCCAGTGTACTCTCATTCACTCTATATAACTCCACTCTACAAAACTCTACTGCACTCTAAGCCACTCTACTAAACTCTACTCCTCGCTCTCTCCCCATGCACTCTACTGTCCAAATTTGCACTTGACTTTCTGCCTGTACACTCTATTGTACAGTGCTGTACCTCACTCTTCAACAGTTTTGAACACAGTAGGACACAGCACTCCACTCTAATGTATAAGACGCCACTCCATTTGTAGCATTTTCCTCAACTCTATGCTATGCCACTTCAATGCATGCTACCCCACTCTATGCTGATCCACTGTTCCCTACTCCACTCAATGCCACTACACTGTACACCACTCCACTTCATGCTATTCTACTCTACGTATTTCAACATTTCTACACTCCACTGTACAGTATTCCACTGTACCCTATTTCACTGTATGCTACTCCACATTACGGTAATCTACTAAATGCCACTACAGTATAAGCCACTCCACTCTACGGCGCTCCAGTGTCCACCACTCTCCTCCACTCTGTAGTACTCCACTCTCTAACAGTCTAACACTCTTCATGGCACTCTACAACATTCTACTCCACTGTATTCCCATACACTCACCTCTCCAACTTAATACTCCACGTTATGCCCACACACTCCAATATGCAACACTCTATTCCACTATAAGACACTCTTCTATACGACACAGAACTCCACTCTATTATAGGAGACCCCACTTCAATTTCGGTTTATTACCTACACTATGCCAATACACTCCATGCCACTCTACTCTATGGCACACCAATACACTCTGTTGTACTTTACTCCACACTATGTTACGCCACTCTGCTCAACACTACTCCATTGTACAAGACTTTACTATACCATACTCTAGTCCACTATGCAACACTGTGCACAACTCTTTGTATGCTACTGCAGCCCAATTTACTCCACCGTACTCTGAAACAATACTCCACTCTACTGCACTATTCCTCGTTACATCACTCCAATCTATGCCACTCTATACCATTGTACTCTATAACAATATATTCCAATACACTCTACAACACTGTACTGTATTCTCTATCACTCCACTCTGTTATAATCAACTAGACTATATGCCACTCTACCGTACTGTAGTCTGCATTGCTTTCCAGTACTGTATAACACCCCATTACACACTACTGTACAACAGGGTACTCCAATTTATGGCACACACTGCATGCTGCACCTCTCCACTCTACTGTACTTCTATGACAAGCAACTCCACTCTATGACACTTTACTCCACTGTACACTACCAGACTCCAGTGTGCTTCACTGTACTCCACTCTACTACACTTGATGCCTTCCTACACTACTGTACTATACTCTCCTCTACACCCCTCCACTTTTTGACACTCTACTCAGCTGTATACAGTTCCACTCTACAGCACTCTACTACACCATATGCCACTCTATGACACTCTCCTCCACTGTACACTTCACTTGCCAATACTTCACTCTGTGACACTCTACTTCACCCTACACACTTTATGACAGACTACAACACCCTACCCTACTGTTCGACACACCATTACACTGCACACTCGCTTGACTCAACTATATGAGACAACATGCCACCACTATATGTAACATTTTACTAGACTATATGGTATACTACTACACCCTACTCTACTCCACTCTATTCCAATGTACAGTACTCCACTCTATGACAATAGACTCTACAACACTCTTCTCCAGTGTATTGTACAACACACCATATAACAACTCTCCACTTGCGACACTAGCCTCTACAACTTCAAACACATTTTTATTTAAAAATTACAAAACAAAACTTTGACATTCAATGAAATTACCAAAGGTTATTGCTTAGGTATAGTTAGGAATACCTATTTTCCCTATACAAGCCAAGTTTAAAGTACACACACTTTAAAAAATCTACATTTATATGTATACCTCTGGGAAGGTAGCCTCTTTCTAGCCTTGTTACCCCCACTTTTGACGTGTTTGTGAGTATATGTCAGGGTGTTTTTTACTGTCTCACTGGGATCCTGCTAGCCAGGACCCCAGTGCTCATAGTGGAAACCCTATTTGTCAGTGTGTTTTATATGTCTCACTGGGATCCTGCTAGCCAGGACCCCAGTGCTCATAGTTTGTGGCCTAAATGTTTTTCCTGTGTGGTGCCTAACTGTGTGACTGAGGCTCTGCTAACCTGAACCTCAGTGCTTATGCTCTCTCTGCTTTTAAAATTGTCACTGCAGGCTAGTGACCATTTTCACCAATTCTGATTGGCACACTGGAACACTCTTATAATTACCTAGTATATGGTACCTAGGTACCCAGGGTATTGGGGTTCCAGGAGATCCCTATGGGCTGCAGCCTGAGTCAAATAATGTCCACGTCATTTCACAGCCATTTTACACTGCACTTAAATAACTTATAAGTCACCTATATGTCTAACCCTCACTTGGTGAATGTTAGGTGCAAAGTTACTAAGTGTGAGGGTACCCTGGCACCAGCCAAGGTGCCCCCACATTGTTCAGGGCAATTTCCCCAGATTTTGTGAGTGTGGGGACACCATTACACATGTGCACTACATATAGGTCAATACCTATATGTAGCTTCACAATGGTAACTCAGAATATGGCCATGTAAAATGTCTAAGATCATGGAATTGTCCCCCATGCCAAATCTGCTATTGGGGTGCATTTTCCATGCATCTCTGGGGCTCCAGCATGGACCCCAGGTACTGCCAAACTAGCTCTCTGGGGTTTTCACTGCAGCTACCGCTGCTGCCAACCCACAGACAGGTTTCTGTTGTCCTGGGGTCTGGGCAGCCCAGTCCCAGGAAGGCAGAACAAAGAATTTCCTCTGAGAGAGGGTGTTACACCCTCTCCCTTTGGAAATAGGCATTAAGGGATGGGGAGGAGTAGCCTCCCCCAGCCTCTGGAAATGCTTTGAAGGGTACAGATGGTGCCCTCCTTGCATAAGGCAGTCTACACTGGTTCAGGGATCCCCCAGCCCCTGATCTGGCATGAAACTGGACAAAGGAAAGGGGTGTGACCACTCCCCTGTCCATCACAACCCCAGGGGTGGTGCCCAGAGCTCCTCCAGTGTGTTCCAGACCTCTGCCATCTTGAATGCAGAGGTGTGAGGGCACAATGGAGGCCTCTGAGTGGCCAGTGCCAGCAGGCACTCCAAGGCTCCAAGGGGCGACCTCCTGGTCCTTCCTGGGCCCAGGCAGCACCCATTTTCTTCAACTCCGACTCTTGCAGCTAGCAAGGCTTGTTTGCGGCCTTTCTGCGTGGAAATAACTCTGCATCCTCCAGCACGCTGTGGGACATCTTCTGTGCAAAGGAGAAGTTCCTGGCATCTTCCGTTGTTGCAGAATCTTCAGCTTCTTCCACCCAGAGGCAGCCCTTTTGCACCTTCATCCGGGGTTTAGTGGACTCCTGCCCCCCCCCCCCGAACACTTGTGTGACTCTTGGACTTGGTCCCCTTCCTTCACAGGTCCTCAGGTCCAGGAATCCGTCTTCAGTGCTTTGCAGTCAGTTGTTCCCTTTGCAGAATCTCTCATCACAACTTTAGTGTTTTTCTGGGGAAGAAGGGTAACTTTACTCCTACCTTTCAGGGTCTTGGGGTGGGGTATCTTGGACACCCTTGGTGTTTTCTTACACTCCCAGCGACCCTCTACACACTACACTAGGCCTGGGGTACATTTGTGGTTCGCATTCCACTTTTAGAGTATATGGTTTGTGTTGCCCCTAGGCCTATTGCATCCTATTGTGTTCTACAGTGTTTGCACTACTTTTCTAACTGTTTACTTACCTGATTTTGGTTTGTGTGTATATTTTGTGTATTTTACTTACCTCCTAAGGGAGTATCTCCTTTGAGATATTTCTGACACATTGTCACTAAAATAAAGTACCTTTATTTTTAGTAACTCTGAGTATTGTGTTTCTTATGATATAGTGCTATATGATCTAAGTGGTATAGTAGGAGCTTTGCATGTCTCCTAGTTCAGCCTAAGCTGCTTTGCCATAGCTACCTCTATCAGCCTAAGCTGCTAGAACACTACCAATCTACCAATATCGGATAACTGGACCTGGCAAAAGGTGTAAGTACCATCAGGTACCCACTATAAGCCAGGCCAGCCTCCTACAATACCTTTCACTTACAATTTATCCACCCCCTTCAAATTAAGTAGTGGACCTCGTTACACACTCTTTTGTGCTTGCTAACCAGACAACACTATTACTAACCCTAACACACTCACCTCTACCATGCACTGTGTTATGACAAATGTTATTTGAGAAGTTATAAGTGTTGTCACGAATGCTATGATTTTTCATGCTATAAGTGATGTAGTATGCAAGGATATAAACAATGCATGGAAAAGGCATAATTTATAGTTAACATAGTGTGGTGAGTGAGGTGACAAGACTGTGTTCGAGGGGTCTGGACTTTCAGTAATTTGAAGGTGGTGCATCAGTCATACTTTATAGTGATCAGGAATAGAGGCAAAGTGCTGCTCTTGTTCTAAAGGATCCTATACCTACTTGCACATAAACTGCTGTCTCTCTTATCACCCCTCTCATTCAACAAGTTACATCCTCAGGAAGACTAATCAGCAGAAATATTTATCAGAAAGGACTCACTCAAATCTCTAAGAGGAAACATGTCTTCTCTCTCCCCAACTTACTGTCTATATTTCCTCTCAGTATATGGAATATCAGCAATACACTTCCATTGTTCGGGAAAGCAACCTCGCCTCTATCTTGTGTACATGAACAGGCCAGCAGCCTCCAAAATGGGACCTACAGGCTTGTTCCACTCTGGTTCACTCAAGAACTCATACATGTTGACATCCAGGTGCACAACATCTCAGAGGTAGGATTCTGGGTTTTTTATTAGCAGTGGAACTTTAGGTAAATGTGCCAGTAAATTTGCTGCCACCACTGTGCTACAAGCCAGAATCTGTGAGAGGGACAGTGATCCTAGTATCACAGTAGGGCCAGGACACATCCAGGACTACTCGTAAGTCAAAGGCAGGTGTTGACCATCCCACACATTAGGTTAGCATGAGACTAAAATCAAAAATCTGAAAACCAGGATACCAGTTATACACTGTCAGCCACTAGGGGGCAAAGGTCACAACTGCAAAGCATGCAGGGGACATTTATATGCCAACGTGGTCCTTCTATTCCCTGTTTAGAACTTCACAAGCCGCATTATGCAGAGATAGGGAATCAAGTTCTTTGTGCTGATAATGTATAAATAAGGCATGTTCTTCCTATTCTCCAGTAGGATGAGGAAAATCAAATGTTCCTCTTACTTTTAGCAAGACTTCCGAAAGATCAGAACCATGAATGTAGCATCCTCTTTGTTCAATGTTCTCAAGTTGTGTGTTCAGCCTGAATTTGTCTCAACACTGCATAAAAGTCTCTTTAAGCAAACACAACAGGTATCAAATTGCCAAATTAAACACAGAAGATTGGGGCAATAAACATTTGCACATAGAACCACTGGGGCAGGTTTATAGTAACAAAATATATAAACAGCATTAATGAGTCCCTGCACTGGCTGGGCACAATAAGAAACTAAGTTTATATACGTTTATTATATTTTCTATGTTTTACCAGTAGGTAGGAAAACACCATGCAAAATGATAAGCAAGAAAAGAAATAGAAAGTGATGTGGTTAACCTTGTCCTTTACTAAGAGTGGTGGAAGGAACAGTGATTGGAGGCCAAACCCATCCCTCTCTCAATGTTAAAGTGATAATAAAAAGAAAAAAGACTTAGCCCAAATTTACTAAGAGTTTATGCAACATACAGCAGCAAGAAAAGTTGCTTTGCGTTGGTGTGTGAATTGGAAAGAGCAGAACTGTACCTTATCTACAAAGAAATGGTGCAGTTCTGATCTCTCGACTTTGTGCAGCCATGCTCAAACGCAGGCATCTTGCACCCTAGTGCAAGGGTGTCTACGTTGTGGTTTGCATAGGTTTTGTGGAGGAACCAGTCTATTCCTATACATAAACTATGCTTTTAGGCTATTTCCTCTATGTATGTATGTTGCAAAATGCACGGTAGTGGGAACCGGAAAAACTGAGGAAAAATAAAGATATTTCTCCCCGTTACATCAGCCTCGGATAGGCAGAGCATTTTGGTGTGAATTCACGTCTACAAGTATTTGTGGATATGGATTTGTGTCAACATCCAGGGTTGGATGCACAGGAATGCCCATTCACCACCCAAGGAATGCCTCCAAGGCAGCTTACTGCTTAGAGTGGTGTTACTTTTCACCATTTGTGTTGGTTTGTAAACCCCAAACAGGATTTTGCATTGGTCTGAAAATGTAATGGCAGTCAGTCAGTCAATTATTCTTTATTTGATTCCTTAAAATCATAAAACACAAAGATAATGAAAAAAATACAATGTCATAAAAAGAAAGAGAACATCGTAAAAGTTGACAAAGTATGCTGTAAAAATGATGAATTAAAAACGAGTCCACACAACAATTATATAAAATACAGTATGCAATAAAAACAATAGATTAATTGAAAAAATCCATACAGCTATTAAATACAGATCATACTTTTGGTATTAACATCAATATGACTACGAACCCGACACCAAAGTGAGTTGTCTTTTTCTAGATCTTACTGCGCCCATTAAAAAACTAACCATATTGAAACAGACTGTTGCATTTGGCAACATCTGCAAATATAATAGAGCAGGTCGTGATTGTACAAAACCTATCCCTTTTCACAGAGGCACTATGAAGTGTTGTCTTAGCAAGTGATAGTAATTGCAGAACATGACAAAAGTCATGGCATCTTGGGATGAGAAGCTATCACAACTGCATGGACCCAGATTAGCTACTGTATTCCACCACTGTTGTTCAGCCAGTAACCAATGCAGACGATTCAACCTAAATCTTGTAAGAAGCTACCGAGTTTGAGAAATAGTAACCACTTCTAAATAAGGCTCAATTCTGAGACAGGAATTTAATAAAACATATGCTCAAAATGAGGGTTCGCATAGGTCTCTGGCTTCTCTCTCAGCCTGAGCCAAAGATAGAAAATACTTCTTCACCCAGACCAACTCTTTCTTAGTGGTCTTTCTTGGGAAAACATACAATTGCGGGCACTTCAGCATATCCACTGTGTTTCGCATATGACTAAGCCACTGGATACTGTTACCCTTCACTAAGGATAAACAATCTTTAATGATTAATTGATTTTATTTTAGTTCCTGGTTTATACAGATTCGGAACCCTCTTAATAGTGGGCCTAGAGCCAAAAGATCTGGGAGTTATGCTGCACCTAATTCCTCGTGCACAATAAAAGGGGCCGCTGATTGAAGTACCATTAACAGCCTTTTCAAAAACGTGTCTGACAGCACCTTATAGGCCCATAGGTCACATCCAGAGCTGGCTAGGGAAATGCTTTTAGATTGTAACACTTTCAAAAGAGCCTGCACAGGTTTGGCACCTAATCTAACTGCAAAACCACAAATCGCTGTGGTGGTTCCGGCCATAGTGTTCCTTTTGACCCTTCTTAGTGGAATCCAGAACCCACAAAGTGCTCCCAGATAGGAGTAGGAATTAACCCTTGTCATTTCCCCCATTCCCAAAATGTTGCTTCGTTATTGTTTTTACTTTTGGGTCCCCTTACTTTGGTATGGGAATTTGTATAATTAGTGCTTAGATCTAAAGAATTATTAAAAGACACAAAATTAATGAGGAGATGCTGTAACCACACCCCTGAGTAATGCAAACCTGAGACAAAACCTTTGTAAATCTGGGCCTTACAAGCAATGCTGTAGTAGGAAATGTCTTTATGGGTAGCAGGGAACAACTCACATTATAAGAACTGCAATGAGGAAGACTGACGAGGAAGGATGAGGGGGTGATGTCAGCCTTGACCTCTTTCCTTGTGGCGTCCATGGGTAGAGATGAGACTAGCTCTTGATATGAGAAGTTGGTGCGGGCTGTCATGGAGTACGAAAAGTATGGATGGATGTACTTGGTAAAGTTTTTATTTCAAACAGGATTACTTCAGAAGCTATCCCAGAGTGGTTGTATGGTCATCCAACTCCTTTAGAAGTCATTTTCATGTCATCTGATGACATCAAAGTCTTAAAGTTATCAGCAAAGTTTGGAAATTATCCATGATCATTCGAGGATGGCTTAAAAATATTTGCCTGATTAGTTTATAAGATCAGGTTGTACTAATGATTCCAGCATGACTTGAAAATAAATTCCTGATTACTGTGGTAGATGTGATTGCTCCTGACTTTTGAGGATTATTTGAAAAAAGCCTTACTCATTCCCCAGTAGCAGGCTTCACACTGCACATTTTGCTAAGTTTTTACATATAAACCATGGATGATTTTCGTAGATTTGCACTAAATTATGTTTTCCTGGAATTGTCTCGTACATATCTGCATTTAGCAGTCGTTTTCTCCAGAATCTCATTTATAAAATTTTGAAAGTTCATGAAATTGTATGTGTTGCAATTTTAAAGAGAAGAAACCTCACAAAGTTGCGGAAGAGAAACCTTTGCATGCTCCTCATGAGCGGTTTTAAGGCTGGCTTGTGGTCTGTGCTGGTCTTCTCAACAGAAAATGACAAACAATATGTGGTAGTAAACACTAAATAGGCAAGATATCACGTAATACAAGCATTACGTTACAATTGTGAACTAATGGATAACGACCTAACAGCAGATCTCACTTCCTGTATCTAAACTAGTCTCTGCGGTAGCTAAATAAATGATAGAACGTTTGTGGTTGCGGATAAAATAACTGCTGCTTTCGGTTATTTTAACTTTTCTGATTTCATTACATGTGTTCGGAATGTTCAGAAAACTAGTTCTGGGGTGTCTAAAGTGGGGGGTGTGACTCGACGAGCTTGCTACCGCGGATACATGCATGCTCCCACTTCCTAATAAACCGGGCTAGCGGTTTTCATGAAGAATGTCACACCGTGAAACCTTGCAGAACAAAAAAGCCATTGGGTGCCTCCAGTGTGTCAGCATCTTCAGAAATTCATATTAATTTCTCACTTCTCAAAATTGCTGCCAATCTAGCATACATTTAATTTGACACTTTAGATGAGGCTATTCCAGCGTGAGAGAGGTTCCGTCTCTGGAACACAGAAACTCCATCTGAAGTAAAATGGCATCAGTAACACCCCATTTATTTTTGTATCCTGCAACATTTTGCACCTCTTAGTGTCGTCGAATTCTGGGTGTGTGACTGATCTGCTCATAACACATTAATATTAAAAGCCTGACAAGGATGCGTCGTCTTGTCTGATTACTAACCTCGATTTTCATGGTTATGTGACTTGCAAACTGAAGGTTTTGTTAAATTCACGCAATTCACGCAGCTTTCTTTCTCTCCCGTTGATTGTCTTTCTGAAGTTCGAGTGTTTGGAATTAATTCCATTAAAACTCACAATAATACTTCTTTGGTGCTTGCAACAGACAATAATAGCGTTTCACAGCCTTCCAAAACAGACACAACAGCTTAATATTCATACTGAGGAAGGAATACTTAATAAATACTGCATAACTAATCATAGCAAGAATGGGTCCTGCACATTTACAGGGAATCTGGGGCCAGATGTACTAAGATAGTATTAAAGTGTTCGCAATTTGTGCACTGACTTTTTGCAAATCCTATGGTATTTTGCAAACTGACCTAAAGTATTAATAGGCCGGTTCACAAAATACAGAATCGCAATGGACGCAATCCGGCCTGCATAAGAAATATATTTATGAGGTAGACTGCAAAATATGACCCACTATGATTCACTGCCTTCACAGAGATGTGGCTTTCTGGAGTCAGCAGATCACCATGTTTTTGATTCCTTTTAAGTAAAGTATTTTTTAAATGCAGCCCTTTTTCCTTAAAGGAAAATGGAATATGTTGTAGAAAAAATGGTTTGTAACTTTTAGGCTACTTCCTATTCCTAAAAAAGTTTTTAGACCATTCACAAAGGGGATGGGGTCTCTTGGGGGTCCCTTCCCTTTGGCGAACTGATTACCACCTCCTAGGAGGTATTTATTAGCAGGGGGGGGAGGCAGCACATGGAGCTATGGGTTCGGCGGGGCAGTAAAAAAATAAAAAATAAAATAACTTACCTGCCCCTCCGTGACCCACCGCTCCCGGTGCCTCTTATCTTCTTCCCTCACCAACCAATCCCGACACCTCTCTCATGCTGTTACACAGCATTAAAGAAGTGCTACGATTGGCCTGAGCAGGCAGAAATGTTCCTCAGGAAGGGAGTGGGGCACTGTGCTTAGTCTACACCTAGCTGTAAAATACAGCCTGGTGAAGAGTGTCTAAGGGCGCATGTCAGATTGGCCGTCCTGAGAAGCCCAGCCAAACTGACATGCACACTTAGAAGCACACCACTACTTCTCCTTCACTTGTTCACATGGAGGAGGCTGGTCCTGCCCTACAAAAGCGGAAAAATAAAGGGATAATAAAATACGTTCCTCCCCCATATCGGAGGGGCCACCCCTGTTTATTAATGTTTTGCAAACGGATTTCAGTTGAAGAACCTTAATAAATACCACAAAGAAGCATTATTTGGAAGGGACACCCTTAACATGTTCCTACCAAATTACGAATCCTTATAATTTCCTAAACCCATATTGTGATTCAGTAATGTTACAGAATTGCTAAATGGATTTAGTGCATTCAAAAATCACAGTTCCTTGTACCAAACCTTGTCATATACCAAATCACAGAGTGTTTGACAAGAAAATGCTTTAGTAAATGTGGCCCCTAATCTCATTTTTGTGTCTCTAGAGCGGGTAATGTTTATTGATACTCTCTCGGAGGTTACACATTGCATCTTGTTCGAATGTGTTTCTGAATACAGCCCATTACATCTATTACACATTAATCACTGCCAATTACTGAACCAGTATTTGTTATTGCTGTGGAAAATTGACATTATTTTATATTTTCATATATTTTTATTATTACTATTGTTAGTGGTAGACAACAGCAAGAGGCCAGCATGTAAAATACAAAATTAGCACTTGTATAGCGCACTACTCACCCGTTAGGGTCTCAAGGCGCTGTACTCATACCGCTATGGAACCCCTCCTGGCTTTTCCCTGTGAGGCGCCCACTCCTGAGCACCCCCAGGGTGAAGCCAGGCATCCAAGCGCTGTTGGGGCCGTTGTGGAGATTAAGCAAGCTATTGCCCAGAGTTGCAGAGTGGGACCCATGAATTAGATTAGGCACCGAGGCGAGAATTATCTGGTCAAGGGGACACACATCATGAACTCTTTAAGAATAACTATGAGGCCAGCATGCAAAATACCCATAAGTCATTAACTCTTTAAGAATAAGGTTTGATTCTAATATATTTGCAATGTGTATGAAAATAACCAAAATAAGTAATTATTGAAATCATTAATAATTGAGTTCCTTAGATAATGTATTCCATATGCACTGTCATTCTTACATTACCCTTGAGGGTTTGTATGAGGAGGCAATACAATTGAGTAAGCACAATATTATTAACCCAAAACAATGCGTGAATAGATCTAATTTGCTTACATTGTAATATTGTGTAGGGCACTGGGAATTTTGATAAATGATATGGAAATGCTAATCAACGTATCAATTATATAATTTGTAACTTTTTTTGGATCAGAGAAAAGATCGATTCTACAGATCGAAGGTGCAGGGACTTCCTCAATGTAGAAAAAACACTATCTATTGTGTATCGAAGAAAACATCTTAATGAATAAGAAAACCTAGCACATTCTTTCTCTTCATTGTGACACTCCTGCAGACAGAAAATGCTCAGCATTATCTTCTCCCAGATCATTGCTCACATTTTAATCCACAAACTGATAAAATATGAATGATTCTTTTATCGACTGTGCCAATATGAATTTGGAGTCTTTGAAAGGTCTTACACAACAGTCTGCAAACAAAGTGACTACATTGAAAAAAAGCCTCCAAACATTATTCCAAAGACTGGTATAATTTGAACGTTAGTCCAACTACAGTTTTGGAGGGTGTCCAGAGATCAGAGAAAAATCTCAGCCTTAAGATCAATTGTTTGCTGTGATAAAAAAAATGATTCACTTAAAGACAGCATTAAATGGAGGACACACCATGTCCATATTAAAAGAACTATTCACAACGGTGAATTTACATTCGTAAATGTATTCATTTATTAATCTACTACTGCACATAGCAGTGATTTACACATTTTTTACTATTCACCATTTCTGAGTGTAAAGTTACTTCTAGGTGGAGGCTTACATTTCTCCACCCCATGGTGGTGCCCCTTTTGTCAAGATTTACAAGTGTAATGTTACTACTCATGTCTTTTCATGCATAGGTGGAGACCTTTGCCACCGTGAAGAAGGTCTTCCTATGAAGAAGTATAGGAAACCTACTAAAAGTTATTAATCCTAAAGAAATATTTAAAGTATTTTAATATAAAGTATGAATCTAAACCATTTGCATAATTTTATTTTTAATGCAGAATTGTGAAATGAAATGTTACAGCACACACAGTTCCAGTTAATCGAAGAAGACTGCTCACATTAGATGGTGGAAATAAATTGCTCCATGGCCTCCCAGAGTTCTCCTTGGCACTGAATAAGGTCATCCTACACAATGCAGCATGTAATGTTATTATGTTATGTTATGTCATGTCATGTAGATTTGTACTGTGCACTATAATCCAGGTGGGTCTCCTGCTGCTGAGCTGTTGTGAGTCTAATCAAACATATGGCGTAGTGGGACTACTAAAAAATGGTCTTCTGCGTATTCAAGAAGTGAGGGGGAGGCTCTAGTGTGTAGCAGCAGGTAATTTCACACTTTAGGAGCGATCTAGGAGAAGGCTTGACCACCGTAGCTGATCTTCCATATGTGTGAGATGTGTTCAAGTAGCAGTCTGGATGAGCAGAAGTGTCTGGAATATTTGTGAAAGCAGATGCGACTGATGAGGTATGCTGGGCCAATGTTATGAGGTGCTTTGAAATTGTGGATGAGGAGTTTGAATTATGCTTGTCTATGTAAGGAGAGCCAGTGGAGCTCCTCAAGATGTTCTGTGATTTGAGTGCAGAATGGAAGAATGAGAGTGATGCTAGCTGCCAAGTTCTGAATGGTCTGCAGCCCTCAGATTATTATTTTCTTTTTTATCCCGGCATAGAGGATGTTCTCATAGGACAGCTTGCTTGTGACAAGGGTGTGCATGACGATTTTCCAGGTTCTGACTGCAATCTTACTCACCATCTCTAGGGTATGGAAGCATGAGACAGTGGCAGGGTTAACATGGGCAGCCATTCTGAGTTCGCTGTTGATAATGATCCCGAGGTTCTTGGCATGGGTGGTGGTGGTGGGTGTCAGTACTAGCTTTGTTGGCCACCAGCTGGAGTCCCAAAGTGAAGTGCTGTTCCTGAAGGAGACCATTTTTGTCTTGCTGGTAATCAGCTTCAGAAAGTTGGTCTTTATCCAGTGTGGAATTTCATTCATACAGGCATTGAACTTGAACTGGGCACTGGGTGTCTTTTCCATGAGGGAGAGAATGAGCTGTGTGACATTGGCATGGGGGGAGGACATGGATGTCATGAGAACGTTGATGCTGGATAGAGGGATCATGTATGCGTTGAATAGGGTCAGGCTCAGGGAGAATCCTTGCGGAACTCCACAGATGAGGTTGTGTACGTCCAAGGTGTCTGGTGCTAGGCTAACTGATTGGGTCTTTCCAGTCAGAAAGGAGCAGATCCATCAGAGTGCACGTCTTTGGATTTGTACATAGTGTACATGTTGGATGAGAATGGGTGGCAAACTATGTCAAATGCTACAGAGAGGTTACAGAAGGTGAAGGCTCCCTGTCTCTCCCATCCAGAGTGATGTGTCGCAGTGATGATGGCAGTTTCCGTGCTGTGGTTTGGTTTGAAACTAGACTGAGTGATTTCGAGGAGTTGATGGTCATTAAGGTATTTGGTGAGGAATCCATTTTGATTCTCTCTAATACCTTGTCTGGGAATGTTAAACACGAGATTGGTCTGCACTTGGTGAGGTTTTCTTCAGCAATGGGACAGTTGTTTGTTTCTGAGCGTTTGGAAAGGTTGGAGTAAGGTGAAGTAATTCGGAATGAGTGTGAGCAGAGTGTTGATGGTTTGCCGTCTTCTGGATAGGCATTGTGGAGACAAGGGTCCCATGAGGCCGCTGAGGGGACAGACATCATGGTGTTTGTAGTTTTTTTCTGGCGTGATGATGGGCCATGTGGTTAGCATTGGTTATTTGGATAAAATGGGAGGTGTTTTGTATGGTCTGTTAGGTCTGGTTGCGGGTTGAAGTTGCTGCAAATAGTGGTGATTTTGTTACTGAAGAACTGAGATTGTTGCAGAGCAGCAAGGGGGTGATCAAGTTGGAGGTGGCGGCTGGTGATATGAAAGCTTTCACAATGGTGAATATTTCTTTGTTTCTGTTTGTGCTGGTATCGATGTTGTCTGCCAGAGTTGCTCATTTAGTGGTCCGGATTATTTGGTGGTAGCATCTCAAGAAAGATTTGAAAGTGTTCCTTTCTGTGTTGTCCTGGCTCATTCTCCATTTGTGGTTATCAGTCTGGGTTCCTCCGTGTACCAACTGGCCTGGGGTCTAGATTTTGTTGTTTTGCTGTGTTAGAAGTGGGCCAGGGAGTTGTGCAGAAGGTGATCAAATGATTGGAATGCTTGATGGATGGAGGGTTGAGATTAAAATTGTCTCTTTAGATTTCTTTGTATTGCTTACTGTCTTTAAAACAAAACTATCAGTGGTCCGCCCTGATTGAATGGACCTTTATTCAGTCCTGTGCTCAGTACTGGGGGGGAAGGCTGAGCAATGCTCACCAGTCACATGATTTAAAATCTTTTCAGTATGCTTGTGCTGCTGTTATGACTGCAGTCAATAAAGAAGTGGCTTTCATTTGCTTTTAGGGAACTTCTTGTAAATGTTGCCGCTCATAGCCTTTCTGTGGTGAGTATGTACCTCCACGTGTACTAGAAGTACCTCTTTAAAACTTGTACAACATGTCATTACTGTCATGTATTGCACCATCTTGCAAGACTAAACGTACGAGGACCAAGCCTGCTATTTAAATGTGAAATACATATTTTGCAGATTAATTATTGGCTGCAATTTAAGTGCAGCAAGGTTAAATAGTAAAATGCAATTTCATAAGAATTTGGATGTAAGTATATATTAACATACCACCAGAAAATCGATCGAATCGGAGGCAAGAGAAAGGTTAGTTTCTAGGCAAACAAGATGCGCAACACTTTCTCATGTTTATGGACTTTCATGCCCAAGTGAGTGACTGATTCTCACTCATCTTTCAGCCTCTCTAGAAATCATCTCGTTTCTCTCATTCTCTCTCTCCTTTTTTTCCTCACCCACTGCCTTTCTCTCTAACCCTCTTATTTCCCTCATTCTTCCTTTCTTCCACACTATTCCCTCCATTCGGCCTCTTTCCTGTTTCTCCCCAATTATCTTTCAGCCGTTCTACTGGACCGATCAAGCTCTCGAGCCCTCGTACTCGCAATGAATCTTTTTTTATACTAATTGCACTCAATTTCTCTTCCTTTCTCACACCATGACTGTAACCTCTTATTTTCTTCCTGCATGCTCTTGCAACTTCCATCTACTACTCACAACTACGCCCTCTAAGTCCTTTTCACTTTTTGTTCTTTTCCCCATGCCCTTTTTCTTGCCCCCTTCGCATTTTCCTTTGCTTCTAAATCTCTCTCCATCCTCATTTCCTTATACTTACTTTTACCTTCTTCCATTCTCCCCATTCTTGATAGTATCTTTTCCCTCTTCTTCAATCTCCTTCTTTGCTCATCATCCAACCCCCTTTGTGCTATTTCATTCAGTTCTCTTTCTAGCATGAAGTCTCATTTCAGCTTCTAACATTTTTCGTGCCATTTTCCTTACTCTTCCATGACTTCTTCAAACTGCGTTAGTGCCACTCTCTTTGAGCATGTACTTGAAATACAAAGGATGAAACTAAAGCCAATTTGGGGGCTGAGAACCACAAGCAAGCTGGAAACTCACTCATTGGAAGGCTTTGAGATTCAAAGGCGAAACTGATTTTGTTAAAAAACAGTGGGTAAACCTAGAGACCAAATAGAGTGCGCTAGTAAAGAGCTGTCGTCTGTGTTATTTGGAAACAATAAGTAGGCGGGTCCGTTTACGGCAGTAGCTTACCATCAACACCCTATTGGTGCCGCCCTCAACAACAGATGGCGACATGGCTATTTTCTGTGATGTCGTGTCATGTAATTTTCTGTGATGTAAGCATTTTTAAGCTTTAAACAATCCTACCTCTTTTCCGTCATAGAGTGCTCCTTGTGTTTGGTCATGGAATGTCAACAAGTATGCATGAGTTGCCTCCTACTACTTTACCGTTAAGTCACTCTGCACGCAAAAGGACAACATGAACTCTGGAGTGATCTTGAACAGATCCTAGCGCTCAGTGAAACAACTTAAGAGTGGTTTTCAGGCCGCGGGCCTAGCATGAGCATGTCAGGGGACCAGCAATGAGTTGCGCTCACCCTAGAGCTCTCATCTGCATTAGATCACGAGCGGTCTCACATCCCCTTATTTATACCTTTGACTTATCTGATACTACACATTTTGGGATATTGAGTAAAAAAGCTGTCGGAGGGTCACATTTACAAACACCTACTTCTTGTGTGGGATGAAAAGGTCTGCTCAGACCGAGGTGAAAATGCCTACATGGCTGAATATGGCATAGATATAGATACTAGGGTCCTGATTTAGAACTTGGCAGACAGGTTACTCAGTCACAAATGTGACAGATATGCAGACCACTGTATTATGATCTCCGTAGGCTATTATGCAATCATAATACGGCAGACGGGATATCCGTCACGTTTGTGACGAAGTAACCCCCTCCACCAAACTCTAAATCAGGCCTTAATCTACCTCACATAGGTGGTCATTACAACCCTGGCGGACGGTGTTAAAGATGCGGTAATACCGCAAACAGTCAGACGGACAAAAAAAGGGAATCATGACCCTGGCGGAAACCGCCAACAAAGACAGCCACTTTAACACTTCGCCCGCCACGGCGGTACAGACAAGCAGCGCGGCGGTCACCGCCAACAGACAGGCGGCAGACAATGTACCGCCCACAGTATCACAACAGGCCAATCCGCCACCTTTTCCGGGGCGGATTCACCGTGGATAAAAACACGGCGGAAACAGCTTTTGCTATGGGAAAACGCTCACCTTCTACACATCCCATGAGGAACGACGACTCCATGGACCCGGAACTCCAAATACTACCTGCCCTTGTCTTTCTGCTCCTTCACGACCAACAGCGACGTAGGCGCAGAAGATACCGGTGAGTACAGCACCTACGACACGGGGGAGGCAAAAGTTAGGGGGACACCCACCAAACACCCCCACCTCCACCATCGCATATTACAACATACACACCAATGCAGTCACAAAAAGAACAGTAACAACCCACAATCCCCCCGGAAGAATGTAAAGACAATGCGAATTTCGGTCAAACTTTGTAATGTGCCACTATACATGTCATACAAAAATATACAAATATATGTATTCTAAAATCACTCTTATTTACATATACAATCCAAGAAGTAGTGCAGATATGTACACAACAATGTCCTTGCACAAACAGTCCAAAAATGCATGGGAGAGGCCCACAATAGATACCTGACCAAAATCGGAGAGAACACTGCCGGGGAATCAGATAGAAACACTACAGGCACCTCAGGGGGAAGGGAAGGGGGGGCACCACAGCCACATGAATGCAAAGCCAGATCCACGACGGGGCTCCATGCCCATTGATGTATCCTGGGGAGTGCAAAGCCACATTCTCTCAAGTCTCACAAGTGGGTGGGTTTCCCACTGTTCAATCCTGGGGAGTGCAAAGCCACAGTCTCACAAGTCTCACAAGTGGGTGGGTGGGTTTCCCACTGTTCAATCTTGTGGAGTGCAAAGCCACAGTCTCAAAAGTCTCACAAGTGGGTGGGTTTCCCACTGTTACATCCTGGGGAGTGCAAAGCCAAAGTCTCTCAAGTCTCACAAGTGGGTGGTTTGCCCACTGTTCAATCCTGGGGAGTGCAAAGCCACAGTCTCACAAGTGGGTGGGTTTCCCACTGTTCAATCCTGGGGAGTGCAAAGCCACAGTCTCTCAAGTCTCTACAGTGGGTGGTTTGCCCACTGTTCAATCCTGGGGAGTGCAAAGCCACAGTCTCACAAGTTGATGCAGGTCCATACTGGTACTGGGGGGTGACTGGTGCCCAGACTGGATGAGTCTCCCCGTGAAAGGTAGTGTCCTGTCACTGTCCCAGCTGCACATGGGCTAAGGATGCCTGATGTGGTGGGCCATTCATTCCTACCCGGTGCATTGCCCTGTTCAGCGGTGCTTTGCCATGGCGGTCTTTGCCCTGTTCAGTTGTGCTATGACATGGCGGTCTTAGCCCTGTTCAGCGGTGCTTTGCCATGGCGGTCTTTGCCCTCTTCAGCGGTGCTATGACATGGCGGTCTTTGCACTGTTCAGCTGTGCTTTGACATGGCGGTTCAGGACTGTTCAGCGGTGCTTTGCCATGGCGGTTCTGGACTGTTCAGCAGTGCTTTGACATGGCGGTCTTTGCCCTCTTCAGCGGTGCTATGATATGGCGGTCTTTGCCCTGTTCAGCGGTGCTTTGACCTGGCGGTTCAGGACTGTTCAGCGGTGCTTTGCCATGCCGGTCTTTGCCCTGTTCAGCGGTGCTATGACATGGCGGTCTTTGCCCTGTTCAGCGGTGCTTTGCCATGGCGGTCTTTGCCCTGTTCAGCGGTGCTATGACATGGCGGTCTTTGCCCTGTTCAGCGGTGCTTTGCCATGGCGGTCTTTGCCCTCTTCAGTGGTGCTATGACATGGCGGTCTTTGCCCTGTTCAGCGGTGCTTTGACATGGCGGTTCGGGACTGTTCAGCGGTGCTTTGCCATGGCGGTTCTGATACGGACATTGGTGTGTGGCATGACGATCTCCATACTGGACATTGGTGTGTGGCATGACGATCTCCATACTGGACATTGGTGTGTGGCATGACGATTTCCACACTGGACATTGGTGTTTGGCATGACGATCTCCATACTGGACATTGGTGTGTGGCATGGCGATTTCCACACTGGACATTGGTGTGTGGCATGACGTTCCATCATTGCCCAGCGGGGCTGTGGCATCCTGGCCCCGCCTGGGCTGTGACTCCGGCGGTGGTCCCTGGACCAGTGACGATACTTGAGCCCTCCTGGGCTGTGACTCTGGCGGTGCTCTCTGGACCAGTGACGATACTTGGGCCCTCCTGGGCACTGACTCTGGCGGTGCTCTCTGGACCAGTGACGATACTTGGGCCCTCCTGGGCTGTGACTCTGGCAGTGGTCTCTGGACCAGTGGCGATACTTGGGCCCTCCTGGGCTGTGACTCTGGCGGTGGTCTCTGGACCAGTGACGATACTTGGGCCCTCCTGGGCTGTGACTCTGGCGGTGGTCTCTGGACCAGTGACGATACTTGAGCCCTCCTGGGCTGTGACTCTGGCGGTGGTCTCTGGACCAGTGACGATACTTGGGCCCTCCTGGGCTTTGACTCTGGCGGTGGTCTCTGGACCAGTGACGATACTTGGGCCCTCCTGGGCTGTGACTCTGGCGGTGGTCACTGGACCAGTGACGATACTTGGGCCTTCCTGGGCTGTGACTCTGGCGGTGGTCTCTGGACCAGTGACGATACTTGAGCCCTCCTGGGCTGTGACTCTGGCGGTGGTCTCTGGACCAGTGACGACGGTGCTGGCGGTTGTGTCTGGACCACCAGAAATGATGGCGCACTTCTCTGCCGTGACACTCACAACAGGCTGGGCAGACTTCCTCTGGACCTTCCCCACCTTTTTTAGAGTTACAGCTGACTCACCAATCGCCTTCGATCTCATTTCACTTGTTGTCCCACCAGGAGTCTTGACACGGTCCCGTCGTCCACTCTCCAATTTCGGAGCCTTTACAGGGAGTGGGCTGCCAGTGCCTTGGCTCCGGGTCCTACTGCCTGCCCTGGTGGCCGGTGCACTCCAAAAACCTGGAACACGCACCACTGGTACTGGAGGCTTTTTGGCTGAGGCGCTACGATGGGACTGATGAATTGGAGGGGGGGTGGGGCAAAAAGGTCAATTTGACAGAGGGACAGTTTCTGACGAACACTGGGATGGGTAGCTGGAGGGGGTCTGGGAGTGGAGGAAGAGGAGGTGGTTGTAGAAGGTGTCACTTTAGCTGTTTTGGGTGCAGGTGCAGGTACTGGAGGCTGTCGTGAGGTGGATGGATGTTGGGTGAGTGATTGCCGGCGTTTGGGTACTTTGGGAGGGGGCGCCACAGACACACTGGGAGAGGACACAGGGGACGTGTAAACGGCAGTGGAGGTGGTGAGTGCAGGTGAGCGGCGTGTGGTGCTGGGTGTCCTGGTGCGAGTCCTAGTGCCTGTAGATGTGGTACATGCAGGTGTGTGTGTAGATGAGACTGGGAGGGAGGAGGGAGAAGAGGAGGAGGGGGACACAGTGGAGACAGTGGATGTTGCTGTGTCTGAATTGGTGTGATTCTTGTGTGAGTGCCTGTGGTGTGTGTGGTGCCTATGTTTGCTTAAGCTACTTGTGTGTGTTGACTTGTGTGCATGCTGGTCTGTAGGTGTGCTTGGGATGGGCTGGGATACAGGGGATTGGGTCTGGGTGGAGGAAGTTGGAGGGGGGAGGCTGGACACAGGGACAATTGCTGCCATCAGTGCTGAGGCCAGAGATTGCAGGGTTCGCTGAAGGGCAACCTGACCGGAATGAATGCCCTCCAGGAATGCATTACCGTGTTTCAACTCTCGTTCTACACCCTGGATGGCATTCACAATGGTAGACTGCCCAACAGTGAGTGACCTGAGGAGGTCAATGGCCTCCTCACTGAGGGCAGCAGGGGTGACTGGGGCAGGGCCTGAGGTGCCTGGGGCGAAGGTGATGCCCACCCTCCTGGGTGAGCAGGCACGGGGCGAACGCTGAGGGGCTGCTGGGAGGGCGGTGCTGGTAGGGGGGGTGGCGGCTGTACCTGTAGAAATGGGGCGCACAGATGGTGCCGCCACCACAGGGGAGCTCACATCGGCGGACGAGTCTGTGTCGCTGGTTGGTGATCCAGTGGCCGACGTGAAGCTCCGCTCGCCCTCCGTCCCACTGGTGTATTCAGAGTCTGTGGTGTGGCCCTCCATGGCCATGTGGGATGCAGCTCCCTAGTGCTCCGGTGCCACTGTACCTCCGCCTGTTGATGCTGATGTACAAAAGGACAGGGAGAGCAGGAAAAGGGGGGGGAGACAGAACAAAGAGAGTTTTAGTGCATGGCATACCGCTACCGTTGGCAGACAAGACAGATGCAGCAGTCCCATACACAACGCCGCGCTCCTGCCCTCTGCACATGCAATTTCATGGATATGGCCTACATGGCAATGGTGGAAATCTGTGCACATGGATGCCACAGGGGCAACTATACCTCAACTTGCTAATTTTCTGAGGTGGGGTAGAGTGCCACATGGCCTACATTACGGAGGAGCCTTGCCTAACTAACTCGCCCTGGCCTACGGACATCCACAGCCCACCTCCCCCACCCAGACACCTCCACTGCACGCAAAGTCAGCAGAATGAGGTTGTACTCACCCCCTTGTGTCTGCTGTGATGTCCTTAAGCGCCCATCCATCTTCGGGTAGGCCACCGCCAGGATCTGGAACATCAGGGGGGTCATGGTACCACGGGCATCCCTCCCACGTTGGGAGGCCATCCCCAGCTGAGCCTCCGCCGTCTTCTTGCTGCAGCAGCAAATGTCCTCCCATCTCTTCCAGCAGTGGTAGCCCCGTCTCTGGTGGGCCCCCAGGGTCCGGACCTCCTTGGCGATGGCACGCCAAATGTCCCTCTTCTGGTGGGCGCTGACCTACATGTCATGCACAAGGGAAGAGGAACAGTCATTACCAATTGCACCATCAATGTATGTGGCCCCCTCCATACTCTGACCATGTGGCCCATTTATTCCCATGCTTTACTGTAGTATGACTTCTGCCCCCTTCCCTCTTCCACCCAGCCCTGTCCACCCAGGCCTAGCCCCTACAACGTGCTCTGTGTGTACTAATTTGTTGGTCTGGAGGACCGTAGAGTAGCGTGTACTGGGGGAGGACCCCATCCACAAGTTTCTCCAACTCCTGTGCAGTGAAGGCAGGGGCCCTTTCCCCAGACGCAGCAGCCATTGTCGCTTCCAGACCGAGGTCACAGCAGCACTAGCAGTGTAGGTCCTCTCCTGTCGAAGGTCAGGTATCTAGTGATTGAACAGATAGAAAATGGCAGTGACGTCCGCCACGGCGACGTCCGCGGCGGGGCGCATCATCACCGCCGGCGCACCTGTTCATTGGCTCCTGGGACCCATAGGGTCATTGTTAACCAATGCAGCATTGCGCCGCGCTCTACGACCGCCTACCGCGACGGTGCGCAACGCCAGCGCTGTTACCCCACAATCCAATTGTCCCACTTTAGAGGTCAGGCAGCCGCCATTTCAGGTGCCCACATGGATTCATTTTCAACTGCGTCACACATTCTGAGGCCTACACTCAACACACATACACGATGGGTCTATTGTCTGGTGTACTCTTGTGTGTGACTGTGGGTACATACCTGGAGGAATAGTGACTGTTTCTTCGCTGTTGTCCTTCGTGGGCACCGTCAGCTGGGACATATGAGAAGATGGCGGAATCCGCCGGTGTACCGACCGCTGGTGGACCTGTTGACAATGGAGGAGCGACATTTAATCGTGACCTACAGGTTTGACCGTGCCACAATCCAGGAACTGTGTACCCAGTTGGAGCCAGACCTGATGTTACCAATCTGCCATCCGACTGGAATCCCCCCTGACGTGCAGGTGCTGTCAGTGCTTCATTTCCTTGCAAGTGGGTCATTTCAGACAACAGTGGCCATGGCATCAGGGATGTCCCAGCCTATGTTTTCCAACGTGTTGTCCAGAGTGTTGTCTGCCCTGCTGAAACACGTAAGGAGATACATCATTTTCCCTGAGGTGGAGGATTTGCCTACAGTGAAAGGTGACTTCTATGCCCTTGGACATATCCTCAACGTCATAGGTGCCATTGATGGGACCCATGTAGCTCTGGTCCCCCCCAGGAACAGGAAGAGTTATCATTCGATGAATGTCCAGATGGTCTGTTTGGCAGACCAGTACATCTCGCAGGTAAATGCTATGTTCCCTGGATCTGTGCATGACGCCTACATCCTGCGGAATAGTAGCATCCCTGATATGATGGGTGAACTCCAGAGGCAATATGTGTATGGCTATTGGGGGACTCTGGTTACCCCAACCTTTCCTGGCTATTGACCCGAGTGAGGAATCCCAGGACCAGGGCAGAAGAACGGTACAATGAGGCCCATGGGCGGACTAGGAGGGTTATCGAGCGCACCTTCGGCCTTCTTAAGGCCAGGTTCAGGTGCCTCCATATGACAGGTGGATCCCTATTCTACTCACCGAAGAAGGTGTGCGACATCATCATCGCCTGCTCCATGCTCCATAACTTGGCATTGCGATGCCAGGTGCCTTTTCTGCAGGAGGATGATCCAGATGACGGTGTTGTAGCAGCTGTGGAGCCTGTGGACAGTGATGAGGATGAAGCTGAGGAAGACGAAAACGACAACAGGGAGTCAGTCATACAGCAATATTTCCAGTGAGACACAGGTGAGAAGATTTTCTTTTTTACCATTACATTAACTTTCACACATCTACCTCTATCCTGTACCTCCATTTCACTCACTATTTGTTAACTGAGTTGTCCCCTTCCATTTCAGTTTCACAAATGTGGTAACCTACGTGTCAACTGTTTGCATCCTTGAAGGGCTTGTGATGTGTGACATAGGTATGTTAGCCTTCCAATGGGTAACCCATTATGAAACTGTAATTGATAATACAGATGTACAAATCATAGACTGACTCCATTTATTTTTGTGTTTCAAGGGTGTTTATTTAAGTGCAAAAAAATGAAGGGGGGTTGTAAAATGGTGATGGGTGATGGTGGAGGAATGTCCATGGCAGAGTCCAGTCTATTAGTCTCACAGGTACATTGCACATCTGGGCATTGGAAGTGGAGCTGGGTCAGTTCCGATTTGGGCAGGGTAACAAAGTGGGACAGTGGGAGGACAAACAGGGTGGTCTTATTTCCTGGCGGGGGTCTTGCCATCTTGCTCTGTCCTGTTCCTGGATCTCAGGGCCCGCTTGCGTGGTGGTTGTCCGTCTGCAGGGGGTGGGGTGCTGGTGTGGTGGTCCTGTGGCGGGGCGTCCTGTCCACTAGTGCCGGCGGAGGTGGTGGGCAGTTTGTCGTCGTGGCTAGTGTCAGGGGCCCCTTGGAGTGCCACGGTGTCCCTCAAGGTCTTTTGAATGTCCGTCAGCACCCCTACGATGGTGCCCAGGGCGGAGCCGATGGTCCTGAGCTCCTCCCTGAACCCCAAATATTGTTCCTCCTGCAGACGCAGGGTCTCCTGCAACTTGTCCAGGACCGTGGCCATCGTCTCCTGAGAGTGGTGGTATGCTCCCATGATGGAGGAGAGGGCCTCGTTGAGAGTGGGTTCCCTTGGCCTGTCCTCCCTCTGTCGCACAGCAGCCCTCCCAGTTCCCCTATGTTCCTGTGCCTCTGTCCCCTGGACCGTGTGCCCACTACCACTGCCCCCAGGTCCCTGTTGTTGTTGGGGTGTTGGGTTACCCTGGGTGCCCTGTAGTGGTGGACACACCGCTGATTGACCTGTCCTGGGTAGGGAGGTTTGGGCCCGCTGGGTGGGTGCTGTGCTGGTGTTACCAGAGGGTGGAAGCTCGGTGTTGGGCTGTGGCTGGGCAAGGGGAACCGACTGTCCTGAGGCCCACGATGGTCCGGGCTGGTCATCAAGATCCAGGGGGGCAGAGCTGCTGTCGTCACTGTGGGCCTCTTCTGGGGGTGGAGTGGTGTTGTCTGGACCCTCTGGTGTGGTGACGTTCCTTCGGGTTCCTGCGGGGGTATAAGTACATGATTATTGCATGTGTGTGTTTCATGGTGTGCAATGGTTGGGTGTGCGTGAACCCCAATGCAGGCATTCCTGTGGAGGGGCTTTTGTGCTGATGGTTGGGGGGTGTTCTGGGTCTGTGCAGTGGGCATGCTTTGGTGATGGGTGTCCATGCTTAGTTATGTCATGCAGGTCTTGGGGTTGGGATGGGTGGTTGGTGTCATGGGTAGATAGGTGAGGATTTGGGGTGATAGGGGAGGGTGTGATGGTGGGGGTGTGTGATATCATGCAGGTAGGGTGGGGGTTATGATAGTTAAGATTTGACTTACCAGTGTCCGTTCCTCCAACGACTCCCCCGAGGCCCTCAGGATGCAAGATGGACAAGACTTGCTCCTCCCATATTGTTAGTTGAGGGGGAGGAGGTGGGGGTCCGCCGCCAGTCCGCTGTACCGCGATGTGGTGCCTGGATACCGTTGAACGCACCTTCCCCCGTAGGTCGTTCCACCTCTTCCTGATGTCCTCCCTATTTCTTGGGTGCTGTCCCACAGCGTTGACCCTGTCCACTATTCTTTGCCACAGCTCCATCTTCCTGGCTATTGATGTGTGCTGTACCTGTGAGCCAAATAGCTGTGGCTCTACCCGGATGATTTCCTCCACCAAGACCCTGAGCTCCTCCTCGGAGAAGCGGGGGTGTCTTTGGCGTGACATGGGGTGGTGTGTGTGATGTGTGGGGTGGTGTATGTGTTGAGGAGTGTGGTGAGTGTAGTGGTATGTGGTGTTTTGTGCTTGGATGTTGCGTGGGTGATGGTGTTGTGTGCCTCTGTGTGATGGGGTTGTCTGTTCTGTGCTATCTCTCTGGCCTTCGTTCGTGAATTGTGGTCGTAGGGGTTTGTGGGTGATGTGGGTGTGTGTTTTATATTGTGTTGGGTGTGTGGGAGTGGTGTGTGTATGTGTATCAGGTGTGTGTATATGTAATTGTCCAATGTGGTGGTGTTTTGGAGAGGTGTGTGTATTTTGAGCGCGGCGGTGTGTACCGCCAATGGAATACCGCGGTTGAAAGACCGCTGCATGGATTCGTGGGTCGTAATGGCATGGGCGTGTTTCTGTTGGCGTGGAGCTGGAGGATTTGTTTCCGCATGTTTATCGCTGACCTTTGGTGTGGCGGTATTGTGTGGGTGTCTGAATTTCGGCGGATTCCGTGATGTGTGTCATAATAGCTGTGGCGGTCTACCGCGGCCGCGGCGGTGTATTGGCGGTCTTCTGCACGGCGGTAAGCACCTTATACCGCCAATGTTGTAATGACCCCCATAGTGTGTGATATCTTCAGACAGTCATGACAGTATAGCCAAGAGCACTTTACATTCTGTCACAATGCTCTCCCTTTTGGGACTGAGAGTCTTCCCTCATTTTAAATTGTTTGCTACACATCCTGTTCTGTGATCTCTGAGGCTAGGGAGTTAGGTGATAGATAGTTCTTTATTGAGCTATTAATTAAAATCATTACAATAAGGAGAAGAAAAAAAAGCAATTCTTACGGGCTTAATGCATACAACGTTTTAGTGAGTCCATAAACACAGTTAAAAGAGCTGTAAAAAACCCATAGTGCTAAAATAAACTTACTCTGGTTAGTGTTGGTGACCGTAAAGTGTTATATCTCTCCAAGTTCTGCTGGTCTTAACAGACAGTTTGTCAAGTGTCCGAAGTGCAAAATTAACTTCAGATATAGGTAGTCCATCTCTAAAAGCCAGGTAGAGTGCAAGGTAATTAGCAGCATGTCACCATTGACTGTCTATAGCAGCATTATTATCTGTTGTTAAATGAAGATCACTTCATCAGCAGAACCGAGAAAATGATTTTGAGTAAGTTCAGAAACCAAGCAGCTGATTCGCACTATCTAGCTTCTAATAGCTGGTCCATCTCTGAGACCCGAGCAAAGTGCATAGTATTTAGCAACATGTCAACTTTGACCATCGATATCAACAGTATCATCTATCCTCGAACGGAGATCATGTAGACAGCAGAACTGCTAAGGTGACTTTAAGGAACTTCAGAAATTGAGCTGCTAAATGAGTTGATTTGTCTTGGAAACGTGATTGCACAGTGTCTTCGGAAGTCCTGATGTTTGTTGCATACATTACTGGACATAGCAACTTTCTTAAGGAGACTAATGCCCTCATTACAACCCTGGCAGTCGGTGTTAAAGCAGCGGTAATACTGCAAACAGGCTGGCAGGAAAAAAAATGGGATTACAACAGTGGCGGAAACTGCCAACAAAGACAGCCACTTTAACACTCTGACCGCCACAGCGGTACAAACAAACATCGTGGTGGAGACAAAGTACCGCCCACCCTATTACAAGAGGCCTATCCGCCACCTTTTCCGGGGCAGAACTAATGCTACCAAAAGCACGGCGGAAACAGTACACAGAAGGGAAAACACTCACCTCTCAACACCCAACGAGGAACCAGGACGCTGTGGAGCCCGAACACCACGTACTGCCCATGCTGGTTTACCTCCTCTTCTATGAGGAGTACGAATGGCGGTGGTGGCGACCATGGTGAGTACTGCACCTACAACACAGGGGAGGGAGGGAGGAAACAGAGTGACACACACACCCAACACCCCCACCCTCAGCACCACACACAACAACAGACACACAAATACATGCAGCAACATTACATATACACCCCCCACCCCCTGGAAGAACGCAAGGACAAAGGGAAATTATTGTAACCATTGTAATCAATAAAAATTGAGTAATCAAAAGTCAAAATTCAGAATATACAAATATGTACACCAACTACACAAGTCCGGATAGTGTACTAATCATTGTCAGTGGACCACTGGGTCAAAAATGCATGGGCAAGGCCCACACATGTTACCTGACTCGAAACAGAGAGAACATTGCAGGGGCATCAGATTGAAAATATACAGGCACCTCAGGAGGAGGGGGAGGGGGGCACCTCAGCCTTATGAACGCACGATGCCACTGCTGCACGAGGGTGCTCCATGCCCATTGATGTATCCTGGGGAGTGCAAAGCCACAGTCTCGCAAGTCTCTCCAGTGGGTGGTTTGCCAACTGCTTTTTTCCAGGGGAGTGCAAAACCACAGTCTCTCAAGTCTCTCCAGTGGGTGGTTTGCCCACTGCTTTATCCTGGGGAGTGCAAAGCCACAGTCTCTCAAGTCTCTCCAGTGGGTGGTTTGCCCACTGCTGCATCCTGGGGAGTGCAAAGCCACAGTCTCTCAAGTGGATGTCATTCTCCACTGGTTCTGGAGGGGGCCTGGTGTCCACAGTGCTTCATCCTGCCAAGGACAGAGGTAGTGGATGTCAATCTCCACTGGTTCTGGAGGGGGCCTGGTGCCCAGAGTGCTTCATCCTGCCAGGGACAGAGGTAGTGGAAGTCATTCTCCACTGGTTCTGGAGGGGGCCTGGTGCCAAGAGTGCTTCATCCTGCCAAGGACAGAAGTAGTGGATGTCAATCTCCACTGGTTCTGGAGGGGGCCTGGTGCCCAGAGTGCTCCACGTGCACTGTGGCCGGTACAATTCCCTCACCTGGGTGTGCGTGCCACGAGATTTGCGAGGCTCAGGTAGCATGATATGTCATGGAGGCAGCGACATACCCCACACTGCTGCGGCTGCGCCTTCCACCTGCAGGTGCAAACAGTGATGGAAGAAATGCCTCATGGAAGCTGCCCAGGGTCCAGGAACTCTCCTCCAGCCTCCGACGACTGACCACTGGGGGTGGTAGCCATGTCAGCAGTGGTGCCTGTGTCCGAGGACACCGCGGGCCGGTGGCAGTGCTTTCAGCGGTGTCTGTCGCGGCGGTGCTTGCGGTGGTGCTGGCGGCAGTGCATGGGTCAGCACCTGCAGAGGGACACAGCAGGACGTTTCCTGCAGCCTCGGATGGCTGCCCACTGGGGAAGATGCTGGGGACTGTCGCTGAGGCTGTAGACGTGCCGGGGGTGGTGCAGTTGGCAGTGCTTGCGGCGGTGCCTGTTGCAGCGGTGCTTGCGGTGGTGCTTGCGGCAGTGCATGGGTCAGCACCTGCAGAGGGACACAGCAGGACCTTTCCTGCAGCCTCGGACAGCTGCCCCCTGGGGAAGATGCAGGGGACTGTCGCTGAGGCTGTAGACGTGCCGGGGGCGGTGCAGGTGACGGTGCAGGTGGCGGTTGTGGTGGTGGTTTTGGTGGTGGGGCAGCTAGCGGTGTTTGCTGCCTTACAGGTTGGCGTGATCGTGGACAGAAAGTGTGACACTGGTCCCTCAGTCGGTGCCACTATGCCCTCTCCTGACCTGCTCTTCCGCTTTTGGTCCTTCCCCAGCTTTGATGGTGCTTCAGTTGTCTTGCCACTATCCGCTTTGGTTTTTGCTGAGCCCTTGGTGGCTGGTACTTTAGGTTTCTCCATCCAGGATGTGGGCACCTTTTTCACCTTGGCAGGTGGCAGAATGTCCTTGCCCTCGCTACGTGGCACACTGGCAGCTCTGATGGGTGGTGCACTCGATGACCCGAGTAGCCCTGGCCCTAGGGGAAGGACGGGGGGAGGTGTAAGGAAGAGGTCATTGTTAGCCAGGAAGAGTTTCTTAGACACACTGGGACTGGAAGATGGAGGGGGTTTGGGAGTGGAGGTAGAGGTAATGGTTGTAGGAGGTGTACATCTGCTGAATTTGGATGAAGGTGCATTGCCCGGAGGCTGTTGTGAGGTGGATGGCTGTTGGGTGGGTGTGTGCCTGCGTTTGTGTACTTTGGGAGGAGGACTCACAGACACACTGGGAAAGGACACTGGGGATGTGTGCATGGCAGTGGGGGTGGTGAGTGCATGGGAGAGGTGTGTGGTGATGGTCGTGCTGGTGATGGAGGCAGTGGCTGAAAATGTAGTGCATGCAGGTGTGAGTGGAGACGAGACAGGGAGGGTGCCCAGAATGAATGCCCTCCAGGTATGCATTTGTTTGTTGCAAATGCCTCTCTACACTCTGGATGGCATTCACAGTGGTAGATTGCCCAACAGTAAGGGATCTCAGGAGGTCAATAGCCTCCTCACTGAGGGCAGCAGGGCTGACGGAGGCAGGGCCTGAGGTGCCTGGGGTGAAGGAGATGCCCACCCTCCTGGGTGAGCGGGCAAGGGACACACGCAGAGGGGCTGCTGGGAGGGCGGTGCTGGTAGGGGGGTGGCGGCTCTACCTGTTGATGCGGTGGGCACCGAGGTGCCCGCCACCGCAAGGGAGCTCCCATCAGAGGAGGAGTCACTGTCACTGCTGTCTTCTCCCTTCCCCGCCGTGGAGCTCCCCTCACCCTCCGTCACACTGGTGGCTTCAGACTCCGTTGTTTCGCCCTCCAGGGCCAAGTGGGTTGCAGCTCCCTCCTGCCCCGGTGCCAATACTCCTCCACCTGATGATGCTATTGCACACAAGAACAAGGAGACCACAAAAAATGGGGGGGGGGGACAGGAGAAAACCATGATCCGTGCATGCAACACCACTACCATTGGCGGACACAACACACATGGAGCAGCCCTCTGCACTACGCCATGCACTAACAGTTCCTAGAAATTTCACCTGACCATGGGGTACGAGGCCTAACACCAATTGCTGGACACCTGGAAGTCACAGGAGCCTGACTAGACGTAGATGGCTCTTACCACTGTTGGGGTGCCACATAGCCTGACTCACAAGGGACCTTGCCTACAAACTTCACCCTGGCCTAGGGGAACCCACTACCCACTACCCACCTCCCCCACCCAGACACCTTGTAATGCGCACAGAGTCCGCTGAATGAGAGTGTACTTGTGGCTGCTGTGATGCCCTCAAGTGCCCATCCAACTCCGAATACACCACTGCCAGGATCCGGAACATCAGGGGGGTCATGGTGCAGCGGGCACCCCTCCCACATTGGGAGGCCATCCCCAGCTGGGCCTCTGCCGTCTTCTTGCTCCAGCAGTGCAGGTCCTCGCATCTTTTATGGCAGTGGGTGCTCCATCTGTGGTAGACCCCGAGGGTCCAGACGTCCTTGGCGATGGAACGCCAAATACCCTTCTTTTGGTGGGCGCTGACCTAGAGAAATGGTACAGGGGGAAATGGAAATTACTTACCCGTCCGGACCGTCATACTCATTGCCCCCCAGTTCCCACCCTTGCCCTGACGCACATACACTCCACATCCGCACATGCAGGCCTCAGCCCCCCCATGTATCTTCCATCCACACCACTCAAAACAGGCATTGCCCATGCAGCATGCTCACAGTGTACTCACCTGTTTGTCTGGAGGGCCGTACAGTTGCGTGTACTGGGGGAGGACTCTATCCACTAGTTTCTCCAACTCCTCCGAAGTGAAGGCAGGGACCCTTTCCCCAGACACATTAGCCATAGTCGCTTCCAGACTGAGGTCACAGCAGCACTTGCAGTATAGGTCCTCTCCTGTTGAAGGTCAGGTATCAAGTGAATGAACAGACAGAAAATGGCAGTCACGTCCATTGTTATTGGCTCCTGGGACCCACAGGGCCAAATGTTAAACAATGCTGAATTGCGCCGCTCTCTTCGACAGCCCACCTCGACGGTGTAGAACGCCAGCGCAGTTACCTCATATCCCCTTGTCCCACCTTACAGGTGAGGCAGCCGCCATTTCAGGAGGCCACATGGAATGGATGTTAACTGCGTCACATGTATCTAGGCCAGGAATTTAGACAGATACCGGCACATTGCGGATTAATTACGTTTCTGAAAATAAAACATTGTGATACCTCAGTGTTGGATGATTCTCTGCTCGCTATTCTCCTCCATAGGGCTCGTCCGCTGGGGCAGGTGATAAGATGGCGGCATCCTCCGGTGTACAGACCCCTGGTGGACCTGTCGATAATGGAAGAGAGACACATACTGGTCACATACAGACTTGATCATGCAACAATCCAGGAACTGTGTGTCCAGTTGGAGCCGGACCTGATGTCAGCTATCCGCCATCCCACAGGAATCCCCCCTCTAGTGCAGGTCCTGTCTGTATTCCATTTCCTGGCCAGTGTGTCTTTTCAAACAACAGTGGCCATGGCATCAGGGATGTCCCAGCCAACGTTCTCAAACGTGTTGTCCAGGGTGTTATCTGCCCTGCTGAAACACACGCGCAGCTACATCGTTTTCCCTCAGGTTGAGGATTTGCCCATAGTGAAAGGTGACTTCTATGCCCTGGGACATATCCCCAACATCATTGGTGCCATTGATGGTACACATGTGGCGTTTGTTCCCCCCCGCGGAAATGAACAGGTGTACAGAAACGGGAAGAGCTACCATTCAATGAATGTGCAGATTGTGTGTTTGGCAGACCAGTACATCTCCCATGTGAATGCCAAGTATCCTGGCTCTGTGCATGACGCTTACATTTTGAGGAATAGCAGCATTCCTTATGTGATGGGCCAACTCCAGAGGCACCGTGTGTGGCTAATAGGTAAGGTCAAGGTCCCAATACAGTTGACATAGGTGTCTGGGTATGGGGTTGTCCCTAAGGGTTAGTGTGTGTCTAACAGTTGTCCCTCGACATTTGCAGGTGACTCTGGTTACCCCAACCTGTCATGGCTACTGACTCCAGTGAGGAATCCCAGGACAAGGGCAGAGGAACACTACAATGAGGCACATGGGCGAACTAGGAGGGTGATCGAGCACACCTTCGGCCTCCTGAAGGCCAGATTCCGGTGCCTCCATCTAACAGGTGGATCCCTCTACTACTCACCGAAGAAGGTGTGCCAGATAATCGTGGCCTGCTGTATGCTGCACAACCTGGCTTTGCAACGCCAGGTGCCTTTTCTGCAGGAGGATGGGCCAGATGGTGGTTTTGTGGCAGCTGTGGAGCCTGTGGACAGTGAAGAAGAGGAGGGAGAAGAAGGGGATATCGACAACCGAAACAACATCATCAGGCAATACTTCCAGTGAGACACAGGTAAGAAGATGCCACAGCTTCCCACGTCTCATTCTATTGTTGGAACTAGCATAAGTGTGTCATTTTCACTTAGTGTATGGACCCTGACTTGTCACTTTGACTTTCCATTTCACAGGTTTGGGTCCCACTTTGTGCCCTCTGCTATGTTTACTGCTGGCCTAGAGCTGTGTTACATTGGTATGTGAACAAGTAAATTGACACTGCTATATTCCATAGTTATTGCAATAACACATTTGTGAAAGCACAGACTGACTCCAGATTTTGTGATTGAAGTGTGTTTATTCCTGTGCAAATAATTAGAGGGGTTGTAAAATGGGCTGGGGTGATGGTGGAGGAATGTCCATGGCAGAGTTCAGTCTATTTGTTTCACAGGTGCATTGTCCAAAGGGGCAGAGGAAGTGGAGCAATGGCAGTTTAAGGATGGACAGGGTGACATAGTGGGACAGAAGGGTGACATTCAGGGGGGGTCTCATTTCCTGGCGGGGGTCTTGGCAATGTTCTCTGTCTTGTTCCTGGATCTCAGGCACGGTTTGCGGGGTGGTTCTGCATCTGCAGGGGGTGGGGTGCTGGTGTCCTGTTGTTCCTGTGGCGGTGCCTCCTGTCCACTAGCGCCGGCGGAGGTGGAGGGCTGTTCATTGTCAAGGCTAGTGTCAGGGGCCCCTTGTTGTGCCACTGTGTCCCTCCTGGTGTTGGCGAGGTCTGCCAGCACCCCTGCTTTGGTGACCATGGTGGTGTTAATGGACTTCAAGTCCTCCATGATCCCAATGTAGTGTTTCTCCTGCAGCCGCTAGGTCTCCTGAAACTTGGCCAGTACCGTTGCCATCGTCTCCTGGGAATTATGGTAATCTCCCATGATGTTGGAGAGTGCCTCGTGGAGAGTGGGTTCCCGGGGCCTGTCCTCCCCCTGTCGCACAGCAGTCCTCCCAGTTTCCCTGTTATCCTGTGCCTCTGTCCCCTGAACCGTGTGGCCACTGCCCCCAGATCCCTGATTTTCTTGGGTTGTGGGTTTGCCTGGGTTCCCTGTAGTGGTGGACACACTGCTGATTGATGTGTCCTGGGGACAGAGGGATGGGCCCGCTGGGTGGGTGCTGTGGTGGTGTTTCCTGAGGGGGGAGGCTCTGTGGTGGCTTGTGACAGTGTCAGCGGAACCGACTGTCCTGAGGTCCCAAATGGGCCGGGCTGGTCATCTTGATCCAGTTGTGCAGAGCTGCTGTCATCACTGTGGGCCTCTTCTGTGGAGGGACTGGATATGTCTGGCAACTCCTGTCCGGTGATGTTGGTTAGCGGGCCTGTTGGGGTGTAAATGCGTAATTATTGTATATGTGTCATCGTGTGCAATTGGTGGTTGACCCTGTACTCCAGTGCTTGCATTATTGGCTTGGTCCTTGTGTGATTGGTGATTTTGGGGCATGAGTGAGTCTCTGTAGTTGACATGCTTGGGAGATGGGTGTCCATGCATTGTTGTTACATGCAGGGCTTGGTTTTGGGATGTGTGGGTTGCTTTGGTGGGGTATCTGTGGGTTGTTGGGGTGATGGGTGTGAGGGTAAGGGTGGGAGTAAGTGATGGCATGCAGGTAGGGTGGGAGGGATATAGTAGTAAAGATTTGCCTTACCAGAGTCCAGTCCTCCTGCTACTCCTGCGAGGCCCTCAGGATGCAGTATAGCCAAGACTTGCTCCTCCCATGTTGTTAGTTGTTGGGGAGGAGGTGGGGGTCCACAGCCAGTCCTCTGTACAGCAATCTGGTGTCTGGAGACCACGGAATGCACCTTTCCCCGTAGGTCGTTCCACCTCTTTCTGATGTCATCCCTAGTTCTTGGATGCTGTCCCACTGCGTTGACCCTGTTGACGATTCTGCGCCATAGTTCCATCTTCCTTGCAATGGATGTCTTTTGCACCTGTGATCCGAATAGCTGTGGCTCTACCCGGACGATTTCCTCCATCATGACCCTGAGCGCCTCCTCAGAGAACCTGGGGTGTTGTTGAGGTGCCATGATGTGGTGTGGGTGATGTGTGAGGTGGTGTGTGTTGTGATTTGTGAGGGGGTGTTGGTGTGTGTTGTTTGAGGTACGTGGATGTTGTGTAAGTGATGGTGTTGTGTGTCTGTGGATGCTGGTGTTGTCTTTTGTAGTTTAGCTCTCTGGTGTGGTTTCAAAATTCTGGTAGTAAGGGTTTGTGGGTGATGTGGGTGTGTGCTTTATATTGGATTGGGTGTGTGGGTGTGGTATGTGTATGTGTATCAGGTGTGTGTATTTTGAATTATCCAATGTGGTTGTGTTTTGTAAATGTGTGTGTATTTTGAGTGCGGTGGTGTGTACTGCCAATGGTTTACTGCGGTTGAAAGACCGCTGCGTTGATTCGTGGGTATTGATAGTGTGGGCATATTTCTGTTGGTGTGACGGCGTCAATTTTGTTATCGCCATTTTATCACTGACCTTTGGTGTGGCGGACTTGTGTGGGTGTCTGTATTGTGGCGGATTCCGGGCTGTGGGTCGTAATACCTGTAGTGGAATTTCGCTGCAGCAGCGGTATGTTGGCGGTCTTCTGCACGGCGGTAAGCAGGATTTACTGCCAGGGTTGTAATGAGGGCCTAACTTTTCACAAATGCAGAGAATGGTGGACAAGGATTCCTTTTCCCTTGCAGAATCTGCATTGCCTGCTGTTATTGTGGAATTCCCTCTGGCCGTACAATAGACTTTTAAGGGGCTTAATCCAAATGCCCTTTTCATCAGCTGCTTTTTCATTTTCCTTGCCAAGTTGTTGTGAAAAATAGATCTGGAGGACATCTGTTTCATGTAGAATTACTGCCCAGATGTCATGGGCGTTTTCCTTCAGTGGCAGCAGATCCAGCTCTCTTGTAGTGGTTTTTGCTTGTTTTTTCAGCAGTTTCGATACTAAGGCAACAGGAAGATTGCTTGTCCAGATCTCTCGTGCCTCCAGGACGTTCAATGCAGTGTTCCTATTTGTGGGGTGTTCTATACTTCCCAAATTGCATGTTTTAGTATGTCATTCTTTGCTTGTTTAGATTTGAGGCATAAGCTAAAAACGTTGCCCTCAGTATCACATGCTGCGAGGACAAGCAAAATTCTTGACAAATTTGGGCATGTGAAGTACAATCTTGCAAAAGGAATATTTTCTATAGCCTATGGATTGTGCCCTGTCCAGCCACTTTGCCAACTTATCTCTAAATGTTGTTGCTCCACTGGAAGTTTTTGGAAGGAATCAATGAATAAATGAAAAGTCACATATAGTGAACTGTTACCCCAAGAAGTGTCCTGGCTCTTTGCACACAAGCATTTCCTGCTAAGCAAAGTCCTACCAATTAGTCCTGATTTCAGTTTTTTCCTGAACAAGGTTGCAGCAATCGTTCATAAATCAAATGGAAGTGTGTTCCAGGCTGATGGCACTAGAAAAGAGAAGGACCTTCTCCCAGCCCTGGAACTCCGTATCCTAGGTATTTTGGCCAGGAAGGTATTAACTGATTGAGAGTCCCTTGAATGGTCATAAAAGCTGAATTTTGCTCTAAGATAACCTGCACCTGTGTGATGAAGAGCCCAGTAGATCAGTGCAAGTGTTTTAAATAAAACTCTCTTCTTTATGGGGAGCCAGTGAAGAGCCTGCAAAAACTGAGACACAGGTTTTTTGAGGCAGGCACAGTAGGGTACAAGCCTCTGTGTTCTGGACCATCTACAGTCTATTAATGAGATAGTCAGGGAGACTGAAATAATGAGCATTGCCGTAACCCAGCCTGGATGTTATCAGTGTCTATATGACCAATTTCCTAGCTGCGAATGAAAGGAAATACAGGAAATTCCTTAAACACAGTAGACCAAAAGAGGTCCCTACCACCATTTTGACCTGAGGTTGGAAAGAAAGATATTTTTCAAATTTGACACCTTAATTCTTCACTAAATTTTCCTGGCATCCATGGAGCATCAGAAGGCTAGAAGTTCTACCATGTCTCAGTGGTCTTCAGACAAGAGAATAGCAATTCAGTTTTTTCTGCATTGGATTTAAGCTGATGGCTAGTTAACTAGCGGGAATCGGCCGTGAGACAGGATCTGATAGTTTTCCCAGGGAACATAGACTCCCTGCCTGAGGAGAACTGCAGCTGAGTGTCATCAGCATAGGACATTTTTTACCTCACTCCTTCAAAAAGAGGCTGACCAATCCAGAGCTTGAATCTTTATTCCAATGGATTGGAGATATTCTAGGAATTTTGAATGGGGTACGATATCAAAGGCTGATAAAACATCTAACATAATCAACACTATCTTTCCCAGCATCTATCCTGCCTCTGATGTAGTCAGCGACATCTACTAGTCCCGTCTCCCTGCTAATATTGGGTCTAAAGCCTTAGTGACTCGGGTGGAGCAAATCGTTACTTTCCAGGTACTAGGAGAGCTGCTGACTAACATGCTTCTCCAGCACTTTCCATAACACCGGTAGAAAAAATATAGATCTGAAATTCGATTACTCTTCTGGCTCAGCCTGAGGCTTCTTAGGCAGAGGCAAGGTCATGGCCTGCTTCAGGAAGCAAGGTCCTGTTGCTGAAGACAGTGATGCATTTAGCGGTTTATTGGCCCTGGGGTTAATAACACTTGCAGCTAAGGCTAGTATATTGGTGGAGCTGCTGGAGATCCAAACTTAAGGCTCTGTATAGCTGTTAGTGATTCCTCAAATTAAATTAATTCAAGAGTGTGGCTATAAATGTAACACCTGAGCAAGAATGCATTACTTCCAGTGTGACTTCTTCAGACTTCAGACTGGAAGTGAGTTGGGCCTGAACAGTAGAGATCTTGTTATAAAAATAATACAACAGCTTTTCGCACCACTCAGCTGAAGGCTTCTAATTTCTCGAGCAGCCCTCAGGGGATATATACTATTTCTCAATCTGAGAAATTTCTATGGATTTATTGCCAGCTTTCTTAGTTCTACCTTCCAGGTAGGCATTCTTTACTTTTTTGATCCCCCTTAAGACATCTTTGTGCATAACCTTGGCGCTGGGATTATAGAATTTCCTCAATTGTCTTTCTAAGTATTTACATTGGCCCTCATTCTGACCTTGGCGGGCGGCGGAGGCCGCCCGCCAAAGTCCCGCCGTCAGGTTACCGTTCCGCGGTCGAAAGACCGCGGCGGTAATTCTGACTTTCCCGCTGGGCTGGCGGGCGGTCGCCTTCAGACCGCCAGCCAGCCCAGCGGGAAAGAGGCTTCCACGATGAAGCCGGCTCGTAATCGAGCCGGCGGAGTGGAAGCTGTGCGACGGGTGCAGTTGCACCCGTCGCGTATTTCACTGTCTGCGCAGCAGACAGTGAAATACATGTAGGGGCCCTCTTACGGGGGCCCCTGCAATGCCCATGCCAGTGGCATGGGCACTGCAGGGGCCCCCAGGGGCCCCGCGACCCCCCCTACCGCCATCCGGATCTCGGCGGTCCGACCGCCGGGATCTGGATGGCGGTAGGGGGGGTCGGAATCCCCGCGGCGGTGCAGCAAGCTGCGCCGCCGCGGAGGATTCAATGGGGCCGCGGTACACTGGCGGGACCCCGCCAGTGGTGCCGGTCCGACCGCGGCTTTACCGCCGCGGTCGGAATCCCCATTGGAGCACCGCCGGCCTGTCGGCGGTGCTCCCGCGGTCCTCCGCCCTGGCGGTCAAAGACCGCCAGGGTCAGAATGACCACCATTGTTTCTTATCCTTACTGAGGGTATCTTTGTATAAGGGGCTAGACGACTTTGCTCTGCATGATGAATGGTGTATTATGGGTGCAAGCTCATAGGCAGTGGCACAAATCTAACTGTCTAGAAGCCCAGTGTCATGTTCTACATTTTCCGAGATAGAAGAAACCTGCTTCTCATCACCTTCAAGAGGGCCCGCAAGTCAGGGTTTATCCTTGATTTTCATCGGCTATTGAAAGCCCATGTTAATTAACTTCTACTGCCTACTGAGCAAGAATATGCTGTCCAGTCTGACCCCTCCTGTCCAACCATACCCAAGGTATTTGTAGGTGTCCATGATTTCAGTCACACTCCCCTCTATAAACCACGTCCCTCTTTTTATAAGTCTGTGGGTTATGATTATCACCTTAGTTTTTGCAGTATTGAGCTGTAAATTATTAACTTCACAGTAGGTGGCAAGTGTGTTAAAAGTCTCAGTTGACCTATTGGCGTTTTGTCAAGGAGTACCGTATCATCTGCATAATGTAGTGTATGGACTCTGAGGTAAGACATTTGTGGTGGAAGTGTCCTCTCCCTTTCAAGATGAACTTTTAGATCAGCCAAATACAGGTTGAATATTAGAGGTACCAGTATGCAGCCCTGCTTCAGGCCTTTATTGGTTGTAATTTTTACAGTTGTAATCCAGGCAAAGCTTACTTTTATCTTTATCCAATTAGTAGAGTACAAAGGTTTAATTGCCCTTAATAGATGAGGTAGAATACCCTAGTCATCTAACTTCATCCATAGTTGTTCTCTTGAGACACTATCAAATGCTGATTTGAAGTCTATAAACCCTACATACAGGGCCTTACCTTTGGTTGCCATTGTCACTTTAGTTTTTCTTTAATATGGCAGCCCTTTTGAAATCCTGTCTTTTTTGGAGGGATCAATTTCTTCTCTGTCGCCCATTCCTGCAAATCCTTAATGGGTATACTTGATTAACACTTCTCTTCTAAATTCAGCATTGCAATCAGCGGATAGATACAAAGGCAGGAGTGGGACCCTTACTTATGTAGAAGTATCAGGAGCAAACCTCCACATGCATCTGGTATGGATACCCATAGCATGTGTGCTTGAAATATTGGGGTCACAACAGTTGCCCTTCTTTTGGATGACTATTTGAATACTGGGACTGGGATGCTGCTTGGTCCTGGAGCTCCATTTGTGCGAATGTGAGTGGATTTTTTCCACTTGATCCTGAGTTATACAAATTGTACCTCTATCTTTTTCGGGCCAAGTTTCTATGACCAGAAGGTCAGTTTCAGATGGATCCACATTAAACTTCCAAGGCAATTCTACTATTGGGCAGGGGAAATATTAGATGCTTCTTGCGGATGTTTTTGGGCTGGGATACTGTTTATTCATATCCACAATTTCCTCTGATCTTTTTGACTTCATTATCTTGTGCAATTGTACCCACCTGATTGATTGCTCACCTGTTTTACAGCATATAGAGCTTATCATTGAAACCTTGGTCTGCAGCCATAGTTTTCCCTCATTGTCTTGACTCTGGGCTTTGAGGGCTTTATTTAATTCTGCTTTTAGGCCAGCTATTTGTCCCTCGAAGATGCTTCTGTTGACCATGAGCTTGTGCTGTCCTGACTCATCACTTTTGGCCTGGTTCATCCTGGCTCAGTCCTTCTACATTAAAAAGAAGGCAAGCATCCCCTATAGATATCATTCTTGGTCAGTATTCTTTATCAACAGTTCTTCTAGGAACTGTTCCACTTCGTCTCCCAGCCCTGCTTGGATGTCCATGTTCCATTTTATCCTTTTGATCGGTTTCAGAATACCTTGCCTCGCAGTATGGCTAATTTTTGGTCAGCAAGTTCTTAGGGCCAATATTTCACATTTTAAAATTGTGTGAACTCTTGCCAGGTTTGTCAGTACTTTAAAATTACTTATGTACTGGAAGTGGCTACAAACACCCAGATATAATCCAGAATAGCCATCCTGAAACATGAGAAGTGGATATAGGCAGCTGATGCATCTGTTTCAAACCTTCCTTTTAAATACGTAGGCCCAGTTGATTTAGGGTGTCTCATAGGGCCTTACCCTGTTTATCAGGCATCTGGTGTTGTTTTTGAATGGATGGTATAGCCCAGATTTCATCTTCAGGATCCTGAAGTGTGTCATTTAGCCCTGCACACATTATGTTGGCGTTACAGTTTCCCAATATTAACCAAATTGCTTTTGGATGGGATAGTTTTAGTCCTCTTAATGTTAGGAGCAGTGATAATAGAGTCAACTACCATTTGTTCTTGACTGGGTGGATGTAGATACTTCCTATTATGAGTGATGTTGTGGTGTTCTGGTTTGAGTTATTGACTGGAGTAACCAAACAAATGATAAAGTCTTTCTTTCCCTTGCTGAGTACTGCTGTAGTTACAACCAGCTAATTTTTCACATAGATTGAAACTCCTCCTGAAGAGTGCACCCCTGCCTGTGATGCAATTGCCATGGCTTTATAAGCTGCAAAGACATGCCCAGGATTGAGCGAAGGGCCCATGTTTCTTGTAGTAAAATGATGTCAGCATCCTTCAGTTGCATTATTGCCTAATTCTTTCAGTCAGAATCAGTTAGACATCTTTTATTCCATTATCTTATTCTCACGGTGGTCACCATGGTCTGCCTATGTATGCTAGGGCTGGGTACTTAATGCTCTTCGTAACCATGCCCAATCCATGGTTTTTGTTTGCTCTGCAATGCACGATCTCCCTTTCCCTGTGCAGCTTGTCTTTATTTTTATCTCATCTTCTGAGATTTCTAGAACTATAGTTGCATTTTTGGTGCCCTTTCCCACTGAATACTCCATGTACTTTAGTCTATTTTGTTCTTCATATGCATAGCCTGCTTTCTCGCTGATTATTGGCACCTTACATAAGTGCATGAGCATCACAACCCTCACCATAAATTACACAGTTGCAATCACATGGAGCATCCACTCAGGGGCCCCAACAGACCCATACTTCCACTTAATCTACAACCCAGTAACATCACCAATTAGCACCACCCTGACCCACATCATCAACACCTCAATCATGTCTGCCACTTTCCCAGATGAATGGAAGCTTGCAGAAATCAATGTCATCCTCAAGAAGCCCAAAGCCAACTCAAATCAGCTGAGCACCTTCCGACCCAACTGTTCCTCTACCCAGCCAAAGTGATTGAGAAGACCATCAACAAGCAACTCACAACCCATATCGGACTTGACCATCTTCTAGACACACTTAGTCAGTATTCAGAAAAAAACACAGCACCAAAACAACACTCATTGCAACCACAAGCGACATTTGAATCATCCTGGACAAAGGAAAAACTGAGGCCCTTATCCTGCTTAACCTTTCTGCTGCCTTAACATTGTCCCCCATAAAACCCTCATTAGAAGACTCCACAAGATTGGCATCCAAGGATCTGCTCTCAAATGGATCTGTTCCTTCCTCATCAGAAGGATCCAAAGGGTCAGACTGTCACCCTTCACACCAGAGACCGAGCGATTGGTATGAGGAGTCCAACAGGGATCGTCCCTCAGCCCCACCCTTTCCAGCATATACATGACACCGCTCGCCAACATCATCCAATCACAATACATCACCATCATCTCTTACACAGATAACACCCAATTCATCCTCTCCCTGAAGGACAAGACAACCACCACCAGGACCAACTTCACCAACAGGATGACCATGGTGGCAGACTGGATGCTAACCAAAAGTCTGCAGCTCACCTATGACAAGAAAGAATTACTAGACTTCGGGAACAAGATCTCTCTATTGAATTCCACCTGGTGGGCATCAGAGCTAGGACCAACACCCACATCCACAGACCATACAACAAATCTAGGGATCATCCTAGAAAACAAACTAAACATAATAGCTCAAGTCAACGGAGTGTGCACCTCCTGCTTCCACATTCTATGGATGCTTAGAAAGATCTTAGAAATGGGTGCCTAGATACACCAGAATGACTGTCATGCAATCATTCATCACTCATTACCAGCAGGCTAAACTATGGCAAAACTCTATGCCAGAATCTCCAAACACCTCCTACAAATACTCCAGACTACCCAGAACACTGCTGCAAGACTCATATTCGGCCTCCCACAACACACTCACATCACACTGCACCTCAGGAAGCTTCACTGGCTCCCCATTCACAAGCGCAGCCAATTCAAACTTCTCACACACACATAAAATGTCCTACACAACACAGGACCAGAATACCTGAACAGTGCCCTAACACACATGTACTCTGCACCCTGACCTCAGGGCTAGAAGGCCTGCTATAGGAGTGACGTATAAGTTACCTGGTGCAGTGTAAATGGCAATGAAAGAGTGCTTGCACCTTTTCACGCATTCTGCAATGGCAGTCCTGGAGAAGCATTTATAGGTGTCAAAATATATGCTACAGCCCATAGGGATCCCTGGAACCCCAATGCCTGGGTACATAAGTACCATATACTAGGGACTTATAAGGGGGCAGAGTCAATATCTTTTTTGCTGATTAGTTCCAGGCCTGGAAGTCTGGCACACAGTTTCAAGATTATTCTCTCTGTTTAAAACATCTCAACTGCCACTGGAGATATATTCAGGGAAGAGCACAATTTTATTATTTGTTCTTGTACTTTTAGCCTGCCCATTATTTTGGGTATTACTCTTGCCAGCATCTGGGATAAGATTTCTTCTTGGCTTGGACTTGTCTGCAGTATGTTTAGGCTCCCCCATGTGCAGTATTTTCTATTGTCACAGTCAAAACTTGTTTCTGGGTTTATGCCTTTGTTCCTTTAGAGCTCAGGGCTATTTCCCTTCCAATTCCAATTTCAGGGGTGTGATTTAGGTTTTCTTTCTATCCCCATTGAGGTGGCAACTTGCCAGTATTCGGTCCACACATGGCAGATGGTCACTGGGCTCCTGAGCGGTACTCTAAGTCTAGGGGATATCAACGCTGTTTGAGTTCCCCTAGTGTATTTATATGTTGCTATTTTTTTTATTTGTTATACCTCTGGTATGTTCTGTTGGTAATAATGATTCCTTTTGTGAAGGCAATTTAGATTCTGTCTCATTCCCTTTGCTTTGAGGTCTATTTCCAGGAGTATTTTCCTCCTCATTAAGGGCTTCCTGTGGGATTGGTTTGAGGTACCCACTGATTTTGGGATTAGGCATCCGGTATATTTCAGTTGTGCTAACCTCTTGTGTTTCATGCTGCTGCCGGATTAAGAAGTTGTTCTTTTGCTTTTTTGCTTTTATTCAGACTTTATTCTGGCATTTTTTGCTTTTCCTCAATAGTGGAGCCCCTGCTGCCTCTGGAATGCTGGTGGCCACCTCCTGTATCGCGTTTTAGGGCTCATTTTAGGGGAGGGATGGATATAAGTTAATTAGGTCTAGAAGTTGATGACAGGACCTTGTCAACCATCCTTGTTTGGTTAGGTTTTGTAGGAGAGCTGTTTGCCCCCTTCCCTCTGTGGTCACACACTCTGAGTGGGTCACAACCAGTGCTTCTAGGGATTCCAGCCCTCCCAATGCTTGAGAAGCCTCTGTACTTTATTTCCGGTAGGCTTGCAAGCTTTTCTTTAAAGGGGCTACAGGCACATTGTTTTCGCACTTTATTCATGTCACTGATTCATGTTCTCTTACAGTTAAGATATTCACACAATCCAGTTTCCCATTGAGTCTTGTGATTGAAGTGGCTATTGTCTGTAGAATGGAGACCTGTACCTCTAGTTTTTCAGCGTGGAGTACTTTTGCATCTGCCATAGTATCTAATGTGTTGTTAATTTTCCCCAGAATCTGCACTTGGGTTTATCATTCATCCCATTTACTGTTTCCCTTGCTTGCAGAACTGTTGTCTCCCCTGTGTGCAATTGAGGCTCGTGCTGTTCTTCTAATGGGGTTCGGATCAGGTTCTGTTGTTGAATGGCTCAGAAGCTTGAGTTATTGGGGAATATCCAGCCTTTACCCTGCTCCTCTGCAGAATCTGTCTCCCTAGTTGCTGCAGGGTTTTTGTTCTTCTCTGATGAGTAAGGATGGACTCTAAATGAGGCTTGTTTTTTTATACCTTCAATGCCTTCAACATACTCTTCTTCATCTTGGTCTGCCACCTCCATTGAAGGATGTAACGGCATGGACAGAGAAGTTGCTGAGGGGAATAGGAATGTTGCCTTCTTGTCTCCTTTGGGTACTGTCGAACCCATTGCAGACTCCTTTGATCCGGGGCTACCCTAGCCTCATAGCTGCCTCCTGCTGGGAGTTTTCCCACTAACAATATTACATTGCTGGGATGAAGAGGGATCATGGTAAAACTTGGTTGGCCAATGTATTCTATACTCTCCCACCCTATCAATTGGTATTCCCTTCCTATCAGTTGGCTCAGGTTGTGAGGTAGTCCCACACAGTGTGTGGTCCTCTTGCTCCCTGAAAGGCTTAAAGATTAGAGACTTAAAGATAAATTGGAATTGATTATTTCACTCTGGCTTCGCACCCGATGTCCTTGTCTGCCAGTGGGCTCACTTTCCTCTGTGTGGGATAACATGCTGGTGATGGAATTTGCGCGAACGGGAAAGTATACCCGGATGCCGTTCCTCCAGTTGGCAGGGGTGGAAACCATTCCTCTGTGGGGGCATTCCTCTGCCAAGGGGATTTTTTTATTGGTAATACCCAGACTCATGCAGGTGCTATTACCGGGCATCTTTTGTATTTGTGCTATCCCCCATTTGGTAGTGTGGGTTTGTTTAAGTTTTTGCCATTTCATTGCTTTGTGAGGCCGCTGCTGCATAGGAGAAACAGTGCACTTCACATCCACATTTCTCCAATAGTGGTAGCAAGGATGTCAGTGATGATGTTGGGAGTCAGCTACTTTTAGAATGTGAGAATTCTATGAATTATGAAGGGACTCAAGGACACGGGCTGAAGCTAATGTGAAGGTTTGTACTTGTTCATCCTCTTAACCTCCTGGTTTGACCCTGAGATGGAGAGTGGAGAGGAGAAGGAATGGAGGAGGTGGGCAAGCAGTGAACACAAACCACACTGAGACATAGCTCAGCCACCTCCTCAGGGAGCCGCTACCCCCTAAACCCTGCCCCTGTAGCTAACCTGCAGGGGACTTCATTCACTCAATGGCTTGCCAAACTTTTTTCAATCTGGGGTCAAGTATCTGGAAATTTGGGATGGTTGTATCGGTTACAGAATTGACAACTCTGCTTTCGTCTTTCTTTTTCATTGCCCCAGAGAGTTAGCAATGTCAGCCTCTAGCCTTTTCAACAATCATTCACTTAACACTTCAGCTCTCATCCTCATTATCCAGTAGATTTCTAATTGTGTAGGCTTGTATAGTTTCTCAGCCTCATTTTCAAACTGTGAGCTGAGCTCCCACATTGTACAGCAGTAAATGACAGTGTAACCCATTTGTTTACACATTAAGGCCCTCATTACTACCCTGGCGGTCGGTAGTACCGCCAACAGCTCGGCGGTAAAAAAAATGGTATCAGGACCACGGCGGGAACCGCCAACACAGCCAGCCACTTTAACACCCTACCATCACGCCGGTAGCAACAAACACCGCAGTGGTAACCTCCAACAGACAGGCGGAAGTCAATCTACTGCCCACACCATCACAACCCGCCCATCGGCCAGCTTTTCCGGGGCGGTACCAACGCCATCAAAAGCACGGCGGAAACGGTGAAACACAGAAGGGAAACCACTCACCTCTCGACACTCAACAAAGAACCAGGATGCCATGGAGCCCGAGCTGCAGGTCCTGCCCATGCTTGTCTACCTCCTCATCTACCAGGAATACGAACGGTAGTGGTGACGACCACAGTGAGTACTGCACCTAGTACACAGGGGGGGAGGAAAAAGAGAGTGACACACACACTCGCAACACGCAAACACATGCAACAACATTATATTTACACCCTGTAACCCACTGGAAGAACGCAAGGAGAAAATGGAACAGTGTCAAATCAGTGATATTTTAGAAATAGTCTGATATATGTAATAATTTGAAAAAACTGTATTTACAAAATATATACAATATGTACATAAGGCGGTCATTGTCCACTCAAAATGTCCTTGGGCCACTGGGCCAAAACTCACAGGCCAAGCCCACACTTGGCTCCTGGCTCAATACGGAGAGAACACTGCAGAGGCATCAGGTCGAAAACACACAGGCACCTCAGGGGGATGGGGAAGGGGGGGGGCACCTCAACCGGAAGATGGAATAACGCCACTGCTCCTGGAGGGGGCTCCATGCCCACAGCGATGTCCTGGGGAGTGCAAGGACACAGTCTCTCTAGTGAGTGGTTTTCCCACTGCTTGGTCCTGGGGAGTGCAAAGCCACAGTCTCTCAAGTGGGTGGTTTGCCCACTGCTTGGTCCTGGGGACGGCAAAGCCACAGTCTCTCTAGTGGGTGGTTTGCACACTGCTTGGTCCTCTGGAGTGCAAGGCCACAGTCTCTCAGGTAGATGCATATCTCCACTGGTTCTGGAGGGGGCTTTGTGCCCAGTGTGCTTCATCCTGCCAAGGAGGGGGTGAGTGGATGCATATCTCCACTGGTTCTGGAGGGGAGTTTGTGCACAGTGATGCAACACTTGGGGTGTGGCAGCTCACAGTCCCTCACTTGGGTTTCTGAGGCACGAGATTTGCAGAGACCAGGTTGCATGATAGTCCATGGAGGCAGAGCTAGACTCCATCTGGCGGCGGCTATGGCTGCAAACTGGTGGTAGTGCCGGTGCTGGTGGGGTGCTGCCAGTGGCGGAGGGAGGCTCCAGTCCTTCTCCTGCAGCCTTGGACGGCTGCCCACTGGGGCTGCTGCTGCTGACAGTAGTGGTGCAAGTGACGGTGCAGGTGGCGGTGCTTGCGGTGGTGCTAGCGGCAGGGCTGCTGGTGGTGCTGGCTGCGGTGCAGGTGACGGTGCTGCCAGTGGTGGAGGGAGGCTTCAGCCCTTCTCCTGCAGCCTCGGGCGGCTGCCCACTGGGGCTGCTGCTGCTGACAATAGTGGTGCTTGTGGCGGTGAAGGTGGCGGTACAGGTGGCGGTGCTTGCAGCGGTGCTAGCGGCGGGGGTGCTGGTGGTGCTGGCCATGGTGTAGGTGGCGCTGCTGGCAGTTGTGCTGGTAGCCACCAGCCCTTCTCCTGCAGCCTCTGATGGCTGAAGGGCCTTGCCTGGTGTTTTGTGCCCCTTCCTCACCTTGGCAGATGGTGGTGTGACCTTGGGTCTGGCAGCTGGAGTCTTTGAGGTGGCCTTGCTGGGTGGTTGTGGCTCCTTCCCCTTGCTGTATGCTGTCCTCCTCTTCACCTTGCCAGGTAGTGGAATGGTTTTGGCTTTGGCAGGGGTTGGTGGCACACTGGCTGGGCTGATGGGTGCCCCCTTTGAGCCTCTGATAGCTGCAGGAACCACAGCGGATGTCGATTTGGTGGCTGAGGTGCAGGGCTGGGTTCTGGCCACCCTGGCCCGAGGGGAAGGACGGGGGAGGGGTAGGGAAGAGGTCAATGTTAGCCAGGAAAAGCTACTTAGAAACACTGGGGTGGGAAGAGGGAGAGGGTTTGGGAGTGGAGGAAGAGGGAGTGGTTGTAGGAGGTGTTTATCTGCTGAGTTTGGGTCTAGGTGCATGGGCTGGATGCTGTTGTGAGGTGGATGAGTGTTGGGTGTGTGGGTGCTTGCATTTGTGTACTTTGGGAGGAGGGGTCACAGACACAGTGGGCGAGGACACACGGGACGTGTGCATGGATGTGGGGGTGGTGACTGCCAGTGAGGGGTGTGTTGCGATGTGCTTGCTGGTGATGGAGGTAGTGGATGAGGATGTAGTGCTTGCAGGTGTGAGTGGAGCTGCAACTGTGAGGGAGGTGGATGACAATGAGGAGGGGGACACAGTGGAGGCAGTGGATGTTGGTGTTTCTGCATGGGGATGGTGCTTGTGTGAGTGCCTGTGAGATGAAGTGTGGTGCTTGTGTTTGCCTGAGCCACTTCTGTGTGTTGATTTGGGTGAATGCTGGTCTGAAGGTGTGCTTGGGATAGGCTGGGGTTAAGGTGATTGGGACTGGGTAGAGGAAGTTGGAGGGGGGAGGCTAGAGACAGGGACAAGGGCTGCCATCAGTGCTGATGCCAGAGCCTGAAATGCTCTCTGGTGGGCCGCCACGCCAGAGTGAATGCCCTCCAGGTATGCATTTGTTTGTTGCAAATGCCTCTCAACACCCTGGATGGCATTCAGAATGGTTGACTGCCTAACAGTGAGGGATCTCAGGAGGTCAATAGCCTCCTCACTGAGGGCAGCAGGGCTGACTGGGGCAGGGCCTGAGGTGCCAGGGGCAAAGGAGATGCCCACCCTCCTGGGTGAGCGGGCACGGAAAACACGTTGAGGGGCTGCTGGGAGGGCAGTGCTGGTAAGGGGGTGGCGGCTTTACCTATTGTTGGGGTAGGCACAGAGGTGTCTGCCACCACCAGGAAGCTTACATCGGTGGAGGAGTCTCTGTCTGTGGTCTCCCCTCCTGTCCCCATCGTGGTGCTCCCTTTGCCCTCCGCCCCACTGGTGCCCTCACCATTGGTGGATTCAGCCTCGAGGCCTATGTGGGATGCAGCTTCATCCATCACTGGTGCCTCTGCTCCTCCGCCAGATGATGCTAATGCACACAAGGACAGGGTGACAAAACAAAAAGGGGGAGAGAGACAGAGGATACACTCCGTCAATGCCAGCAACACCACTACCGTTGGCGTACACAACACACAGGGAGCAGCCCTATGCACTAGGCCATGCACTACCAGTTACTAAGATAGTCACCAGCCCATGGGTTACAATGCCTATCGCCATTAGCTGCATCCCTGAACCCCACAGGACCCTGCCCAGTAGTAGATGCCCACTAACACTATTGGGGTAGGAGTGCTCCAGAGCCTGCCCAACAAGGGACCTACCCTGCCATGTTCGCCCTGGCCTATGGGTATCCACAGCCCACATCCCCCACCCAGGTAAACCTTAACGGGAGCATAGTCATAAATCAGAACTTGCACTCACCCACATGTGGCTGCTGTGATGATCTCAAGCGCCCATCCAACTCCAGATAGGCCACCGCCAGGATGCGAAACATCAGGGGGGTCAGGGTACAACAGGTACCCCTTGCTCTTTGGGAGGCCAGCACCAGCTGGGCCTCCACCATCTTCCTTGCCCAGCGCCGCAGGTCCTCCCACCATTTGCAGCAGTGGGTGCTCCGCCTATCAAAGACCCCCAGGGTCCGCACCTCCTTGGCGATGGCACGACAAATACCCTTTTTCTGATGGGCGCTGACCTGCATGGAAAAGACAGCAGAAAAGGGAATTAGTTAACTGTCTGGACTGTTACACTCATGGCCCACCAGATCAACCCATCCCCTGACGCACATACATTAACCACCATACATGTAGCACTCTGGCCAGGACGCCTCCGCCCCCCCTACATGTGGCTTACACACACAGCAATCCATACATTAATGACCCACGCATCATGCTCACAGTGTACTCACCTGTTTCTCTGGAGGACCGTGGAGTAACGTGTACTGGGGTAGGACCCCATTCACCAGTTTCTCCAACTCCTCTGCAGTGAAGGCAAGGGCCCTTTCCCCAGACACATGAGCCATTGCCGCTTCCAGACACAAGTCACAGCAGCACTTGCAGTGCAAGTCCTCTCCTGTTGAAGGTTAGGTAGCGAGTGAGTGAATAGATAGAAAATGGCGGTCATGTCTGTGGCGGTGCGTACTGTCACTGCCGACGTACATCGCCTTTGGCTCCTGGAAACCATAGGGCCCAATGATAACCAATGCAAAGTTGTGTTGATGTTATCGACCGCCTACCGCAACGCGCACAATGCCAGCGGAATTACCTAATTTCCTCTTGTCCCTCCTCAGACATCAGGCAGCAGCCATTTCAGGGGGCACAGGCCATGGCATCTAACTGCATCACAGCAGAAATTGGCACAGCAACTGACTCTCGGATTCACATACAGGTTCTGTAAAGTAAAAGATGCACCATTATTTCAATTGATGTGTGAATATGACCCTCTGCTCACCGTTTTCCTCCATAGGCTTCAACGCTGAGGATGAATATGAGATGGCGACATCCTCCGGTGTACAGACCCCTGGTGGACTTAGCGACAATAGAGGACAGACACATTATCCTAACCTACAGAATTGATCAGGCCACAATCCAAGAACTGTGGGGCATATTTATACTCTGTTTGCGCCAAATGTGCGTCAAAATTTTTGACGCACAATCGGCGCAAACCCTGCCCCATATTTATACTTTGACGTCCGACCTCGCGGGTGTCAAAATTCCACCATGTGCGTCATTTTTTGGAAGGGGGAACCAGCCTTGCGTTAATTATATGCAAGGTAGGCGTTCCCTTCCAAAAAATGACTTTAAGGCCTGTGCCCCTTATTTATATTCTAAAGTCATTTTGAAGCACAGGAGGGGGTGGGCCTTAAAAAACTGTGCACAGCCTGATGTGCGCCGTTTTTTAACGCCTGGGTCAGGGCAGGCGTTAAGGGACCTGTGGGCTCGGAAGGAGCCCAGAGGTACCCTCCCCTGCCCCCAGGGACACCCCCTGCCATCCTTGCCCACCCCAGGAGGACACCCAAGGATGGAGGGACCCATCCCAGGGAAGTAAAGGTAAGTTCGGGTAATTTTTTTTTCCCACTTTTTTTTGTGGCATGGGGGGCCTGATTTGGGCCCCCCTACATGCCACTTTATGTCCCCTGGGCATGGCCATTGGGAAAGGGGGCATGACTCCTGTCTTTGCTAAGACAGGAGTCATGTCAATGGAGGTTGGGCATCAAAATAAATGGCGCAAATCCGGTTTGAGGCCTGAATTTTGCCTCAGACCTGATGTGCACCATTTTTTGACGCACAACCCCCATTTTCCCATACGCCGGCGCTGCCTGGTGTGAGTCATTTTTTTTTACGCACACCTGTCCGCAGCGCCGGCTAACGTCATTCCATTAATAAGGCGCCCGCATGGCGCGTTGGAATGGCGTTAGCCAGCGGTAAAATTTTTGCCGCACAACTGCGTTGGCGCAGTTGTGCGTCAAAAAGTATAAATATGGGCCTGTGTGTCCAATTGGAGCCAGACCTGATGTCAGCTATCCGCCAGCCCACAGATATCCCCCCTCTAGTGCAGGTCCTGTCAGTGCTCCATTTCCTGGCAAGTGGTTCCTTCCAAACAACAGTGGCCATGGCATCAGGGATGTCTCAGCCAATGTTCTCCAACGTATTGACCAGAGTGTTGGCAGCCCTGCTGAAACACATGTGCAGCTACATCATATTCCCCCAGATGGAGGATTTGGCCACAGTGAAAGCTGACTTTTATGCCCTTGGACATATCCCAAACATCATTGGTGCCATTGATGGTACACATGTGGCATTTGTTACCCCCCGGAGAAATGAACAAGGGTTCAGGAATAGAAAAAGCTATCACTCTATGAATGTGCAGATGGTGTGTTTGGCGGACCAGTACATCTCCCATGTGAATGCCAAGTATCCTGGCTCTGTGCATGACGCATTTATCTTGAGAAATAGCGGCATCCCATATGTGATGGCTCAACTCCAGAGGCACCGTGTGTGGCTAATAGGTGAGCCCAAGGTCCCCACCCAGTATAAGTTGGTGTCTGGTTATGGGATTGTCCCTAAGGGTTTGTGTGTGTCTAACAGGTATCCCTCGATATTTGCAGGTGACTCTGGTTACCCCAACCTCTCATGGCTACTGACCTCAGTAAGGAATGTCAGGACAAGGGCAGAGGAACGTTACAATGAGGCACATGGGCGAACAAGGAGGATAATTGAAAGAACCTTTGGCCTCCTGAAGGCCTGGTTCTGGTGCCTCCATCTGACAGGTGGTTCCCTGTACTACTCACCCAAGAAGGTGTGCCAGATCATTGTTGCATGTTGCACAACCTGGCCTTGAGACGCCAGGTGTCTTTTCTGAAGGAGGATGAGCCTGGAGATGGTCTTGGGGCAGCGGTGAAGCTCGTGGACAGTGAGGAAGAGGAAGCAGAGGAAGACGATGTGGACAACAGAAGTAATATAATACAGCAGTACTTCCAGTCACACACAGGTAAGACACTGTAACTTCAGTTTCCTTTTTATTTTTCTGTTGGACATTGTACATGGCAGCCTGATTTCCCTATGTGTGTGGCCACTTACTGTACCCTTTGGCATCTCTATTTTCAGATCTCTGTGGCCCACTCTGCCTCCTGGTATGTTTACTGCTGCCCACTAAAAGTCATTCCAATGTAAATTTAACTGTACATATGACTTGCAATGCTTTCATAATGTTGCACTAATACATATTTGAATCATTTGACAGACTCCAGATTTGTATTTGTTCCAAAGGTGTTTATTTAAGTGCTCATAAGTAGAGGGGGATGTGCAGTGGGCTGGGGTGATGGTGGAGGAATGTCCAGTTAAAGTCCAGTCTTTTGGTATCACAGGTGCATTGCCCAAGGGGGCATAGGAAAGGGAGCAGTGGCAGTTCAAGGTGGACAGGGTGACAGAGTGGGACAGAAGGGTGACAATCAGGAGAGTCTTATTGCCTGTCAGTGGGCTTGGCAATGTTCTCTGGCTTCTGTCTTGATCACAGGGACCATTTGCGGGTGGTTTTCCTTCTGCAGGGGTGGGGTGCTGGTGGCCTGTTGTTCCTGTGGCCAGGCCTGCTGTCCACTAGTGCGGGGGAAGGTAGATGGCTGTTCTTTGGAGTGGCTTTTGTTAGGGGCCCGTTGGTGTGCCACTGCACCCCTGATGGCGTTGGCCATGTCTGCCAGCACCCCTGCAATGGTGACCAGGATGGTGTAGAGGTGTTTGAGGTACTCCCTGATCCCCAGGTACTGTCCCTCCTGCAGCCGCTGGGTCTCCTGCAACTTGGCCTGTATCTGGCCCATCGTCTCCTGGGAATGATGGTATGCTCCCAGGATGTTGGTGAGTGCCTCCTGGAGAGTGGGTTCCCTGGGCCTGTCCTCCACCTGTCGCACAGCAGTTCTCCCAGCTTCCCTGTTGTCCTGTGCCTCTGTCCCCTGAACCGTGTGCCCAATGCCACTGACCCCAGGTCCCTGATCGTCCTGGGTTTGTGGGGTTGCCTGGGGTCACTGTAGTGGTGGGCACACTGCTGATTGACGTGTCCTGGGGACAGAGGCATGGGCCCTCTGGGTGGGTGCTATGGTGGTGTTTCCAGAGGGGGGAGGCTCTGTGGTGGGTTGGGACTGAGGCAGGGTAACCGACTGTCCAGAGGTCCCTGATGAGCCAGGTTGGTCATCGTGATCCAGGTGTGCAGAGCTTCTATCGTCACTGTGGGCCTCTTCTGGAGGCGACTGGATGTTGCTGGCAAGTCCTCTCCGGTGACGTTGAGAAGAGGTCCTGTGGGAATGCAAATGCAGTGTTATTGTATCTGCGTGTGCCATCTTGTGCATGGGTGTGTTTCCCTGTATGATTGTGATTTCCCTGTCAGATTTGCCTTGTGCGCGTGATGATTTTGTGGGCTAGGTGATTCTCTCTACTGGGCATGCTGTGGAGATGGGTGTCCATGCAGGTCTGTGATGGGGTCCATGGATTGTTGTGGCATGCAGGGCATGGTATTGGGATGGGTGAGTTGTGATTGTGGTGTATGTGTGAGGTGGTGGAGTGATGGAAGTGAGGGTGAGGGTGGGCGTTTATGATGGCATGCAGGTTGGGGGGATATAGTAGTAAAGATTTGACTTACCAGAGTCCAGTCCTCCTACTACTCCTGCAAGGCCCTCGGGATGCATGATCGCCAAGACTTGCTCCTCCCATGTTGTTAGTTGTGGGGGAGGAGGTGGGGGTCCACCGCCAGTCCTCTGTACTGCTACCTGGTGTCTTGCAACCACGGAACGTGCCTTCCCCGTAGGTCATTCCACCTCTTCCTGATGTCATCCCTTGTTCTGGGGTGCTGTCCCACAGCGTTGACCCTGTCCACGATTTGCTACCATAGCTCCATCTTCCTTGCAATGGACATAGGCTGCAGCTGTGATCCGAATAGCTGTGGCTCTACCCGGATGATTTCCTCCACCATGACCATTAGCTCTTCTCTGAAAACCTGGGGTGTCTTTGGGGTGCCATGGATGTGCTGTGAGTGGTATGTGTGGGGGTGATATGTTGGGGTGTGTGTTGTGAGATGTGTGGATGATGTATGGTTGATGGTGTTTTGTGGCTCTGATTGAGTGGGTGCTCCTTGCTTGTCTCTCTCTGTTTGCTATCTTTTTTTTTCATAGAAAGTGTTGTGGGTAATGTTTGTGTGTGTTTTATATTGGATTGGGTGTGTGGGTGTGGTGTGTGTATGTGTGGCAGGTGTGTATAGTTTGAATTGTCCAATGTGGTGTAGTTTTGTTAATGTGTGTGTATTTTGAGCATGGCGGTGAGTACCACCAATGGTTTACCACGGTTGAAAGACTGGCGCAGTGATTCGTGGGTCCTGATATTGTGGGCGTATCCCTGTTGGTGTAATGTTGTGGGTTTTGGTACCGCCAGTTTATCACTAATCTTTGGTCTGGCGGACTTGTGTGGGTGTCTGTATAGTTTCGGATTTCTCAGTGTGGGTCATAATACCTGTAGCGGAATACCACCACGGTCATGGTATGTTGGCGGCCATCAGCACGGCAGTAGGCGGCATTTACCACCAGGTTTGTAATGAGGGCCTACATCTCATAGACAAAATTGAAGTTAAGAAAGGGATTTATTACAGACTATGGCCCTCATTACGACCCTGGCTGAGGGCGGTAATTTGGGGAAAGGTACTGGCAGCAGGCTGGCGTTACCTTTTCACAAATTATGACATTGGCAGCATGGCTCAAGCCAAACCGCCAATGTACCAGTCCGTCCGCCAGCGTGGTAACGGCCGCTGGGCTGGAGACTTTGGTCTCCAGGTAGGCAGTTGTCACAATCCCTCCCTCGGGATTATGACCGTCTACCGCCATGGTTTTCATGGTAAGCGTACCGCCACAAAAACCATGACGGTAGGCACTATCAGTGCCAGGGAATCCCTTCCCTGGCACTGATAGGGGTCTCCACCTCCCCCCTCCTCCTCCCCTTCCTCCTCCCCCACCCTCCCCCTCCATCTCCTGCCCCCACACATTTACACACGCACACACGTACACAATCATACACACACCCATATCCACATCCACCCACACATGCACATATATACATACCCACACACCGCAACACATACCAATATATATTGTCGCACACACGCATTCACAACACACAACATACACGTACACTCATATTCAGTCATTCACGCACTCATTCAACGTGACTCACACCCGCATGCACGCATACAAAAACAGACACACACACCCCCCACACACACACACCCCACACACACACACACCCCCCACCACCCCCTCTCCTGTCGGAGAACCCAACTTACCTGCTTGTAGGTGGTCTTCCAGCAGGAGACGGGACGCGGCGCTGCTGCCAGCAGCAGCGTCTGGCAGCAAAACACCGCCTGGCCTATCATTGCTCATGATACGGTTGGCGCAGTTTTGCTGACGTGGAGCTGCTGCTGACGTGGAGCTGCTGCTGACAGCAGCGCCACCTTACCGCTGCCCACCACCATGACCGTCGACGGTATTCCCACAGCCTTCTGGCGGAATTCCATCTACGGTCATAATGAGGGTGGGCGGCTGGTAGCCAGGGTGACGGTATGTTGGCTGCTGTTGCGGTGGCAGTAGGCGGTAAATACCGCCAATGCTGTAATGAGGGCCTAGGAGCCAAACTTACATAAATGAGTTTCAAAAACATGGTGTATATGTATATGCTCTCCAATGGAGAATGGAAACACCGTACAATACTAAATTTCACTAGCATATAAAAGACAGATAATTAATTAGCGCCAATGCCGAAAATAAGGAAAAGCATATGGTTCTTCGAATTCAGCCTTTTTCCTGCGAAACCATTGAATCTAAGTTCCTAACTATTCTAATGACTAAAGGTGAACATAGAAGATAGTGTCAGCATCACAGAAAATATCTGTATGAGTTCTGTTGAGTGATGTGAGTAGCATAAATCAACTTTGTGCTACTTTGTGAAAGATCTGTCTCTCCCTTAAGAGTCCACTCTGTCAAAGGGCAAGGAGAATCTGAATCTCAAACTAACTAAACAACACTTTAATCAACCTCAGAACCTTCCAGTAGCTGACATCCCTACTAAGGAAATTTCCACTATCAAGATACCATTGTGAATTATATCCAATTAACTTTTATCCTCTTCTGTATACACCTGCTTGACCTTGGATTACATCTGTGCACAGGAATTCAAAAGGGGAGTCGTTCTTACAGTTCCTTGCTACCAATTCTCATCCTCGCCAACCCAACTCATGCTTCTTTATCTATCACCTGCAGAGGAAAGAAAATTAATGGACAAATAAAGCAAGCTTCATGTCAAAATTAAACACAGGAATCGTATAGGCTTTAACTCCAGCCTGAACAGCGGAAAAGAAATGCACAATTTAGTTATACCATTACAAGTGGAGTTCTCCGAAGTACAATACATGAAGAGTGATTATAAAATATATAATTTATTAACATACTAAGGTACAAATGCATTTGGTTTGCATTACATAAAGCAGTTTACATATAACTTCTTGTATATTTAATCATAAAGGCACTATAATGTAATGGTCTTTTAACGTGCCACATTTACATGGATATAATTTACTTGATAGATATGAAATTAAATGCTTCATCACTCTTAATTCACTAATGACGCAGCCAAGTTATGCTCTAATACAACTGAACATACTCATGGTTAGATCACTTTCAGATGTATTGCTGTCAACCGTCCCATTGTGAAGTGAGGGGTGATAGGTTGAGATAACCACCTAACAGGGCAGTAGATGTGGGATACCTCAAGGGCTCATGATCAGTTCCCCAGGAGGCAGTTCCACTTGGTCTTCCCTACTGTCTCATTATTGCCAGAATGGGAATTCAAGCTTGCAAAGACAATGAATTGCCACATGCAAAGTCCAATGGCATTTGTCTTCTATGATCCCTGACCCAGCTATCCTTAGTCACCCCTGCTCATAACATAATGTCAGAGGAGACATATTTTTTTTCCTTTTGATATCATGGGAGCCGATGATCCGGCCTGCTTGGATCCATACATGTTCAACAGTTTCAGACTTGGGCCATTTCTGCTTACAGCTATCAGTTCAATTGTAAACTATTTTGACCATGCACTGCCAAAGCACTGCAGACCTTCTTTAAATGAAAGCCTCTCTTTGGTGGTGTTGAGTCACCGTATGGATGTTGCTATTACTGACCACCATCTTTGAATACTGCTCAGAGGGGAGGGAACTATTTCATATAAGCTATGCCCTTGTAACCAGTGCTCTGAGTGTATTTTTATGTGACCCAATAGGGGAATTACTGCTTTAATTTTCAGCAAGTAAATTCAGTCCATGTAGAACAGGACAATGCCAGGATATATGTATGTAGTCTCATGTGCAACAGGTCATTACAGCACCAGGTTTATTTGTTTGATGCAGTCAGTGCTATAATGTCATATTTATAATAAAAGGCTTAGTTCACCAATGCCTGGAGGTGAGATAACTACTAAACTGACTGCACAAGTTGCTCAATGCTTCCTACATCATGTGCCTGATGCCTTACTACAGACTGCACATACAACACTTTACTGTTGATGAGGTGGGGTATACTTGACTGTAGCTCCATACCTGCCTGGCCCCTCTGTAGGTGAATGCAACCATATGCCTCTCTTTTTCCAGGCCTCCTAACATTTCACCCATTCCTCTAGACTGGTGGAAGCACCTGCTAATTTCCCCAGCCTCTCACCCAACCTACTGTATCTCCACTTATGAAGCTGTGTGGCACCAGCACCAGCCAAACTAGCTTAGCAGCGTAGCTACTAACAGGCTGAAGCATTTCCATCTCACCTTCAGCAAGCACCCACATGAGAAAGGCTTCCTAATCCCCAAGCATTACAATGGCAAAGCTGTCTCCAATCCACCTGACCTCCTTCTCCTCTTTGTGGATGTTTCTGCCAGCACAGATGCCTTGCGGGGAGGGGTAAGCAATTGCCAACATCATGAGTGTGGTCCCTCAGACTCTTAAAGTTGAGCTCATATTTCTGGCTCGAACTATGGGGTTTCACATCTGTGGACCCTCTCAATAAATTATCTCTTAGTGGGATTGGATGCCTTTGCTAGGAGGACAGGAATTGAACTACAAGATTCCTCATCATCCCAAAAAAATAAATAGAGGTTTTACTTAGGCCTCCTTGAGATAGACCTTGAGACCAATAAAGTGGACAATGATAACTAATGATCAATCTCTCTTCAGCTTGCAGAGTAAGGCATTTCCAAGCAGTTTTCCACCTTTAATGAAAGAAACCCGGCACACGCTTACACTATAACCACTGCTCTAAATGTTAGTTTTGCCCAGTGGCCAATATTGATCATTAGCATTTTCTCCCTTGCCAAACCAAACAAGGGACTACTGAACCATATGAAATCTTCCACTCCTTCCTGAAACAACTGGCCAGCATCTGGACACTTCATGATGAGGAGTAAATTTAAGCATAAATATTCTAAAGATATACTTCTGCAATGCTAAACATCTTATTTTGAGGGACCCTGGCATGTATGTTTTGAGGATGCTTGCCCTGGGGTACTCATGTTATCACAGAATAAGCTTTCCTCAGCAAATCCGTGGTTGTGAATCTCACAATTGAAACAGTAGCTGTGAATCTGGGACTAAAATGTCCACCAAGTATGCATTTACACCTATATCAAACAAACCCTTCGCCAGCAGTTTCTGGAGAGGCATTTTGATGCACACCATAGTCTTTCCGGCTCAAGGCAAGAAGGGATCTATGCAGATATACAGAGACTCTTGTCCAATAACTACCAACTCACCCTGAAAGGTAATGGTGGTACCTTTGCCTATGTCATCAACCAGTTCCAGAGATAAAGACGAAGATGCAGATGTGAAGTGGGGAAGTGCACATTATTAATGCCATGTATGAAAATGTCTGCTGTAAACAAAGTGCAAGGTGCTGATCCATATTCAGGCTGTGCAATGACTAGGTTAAATGTTGCTCTTCTCACAACGCCCCATCGTCAAGCCTAACATAGTCCACATGTTTGTATATACTAACACCCTTCCTCTGATGACATTGCTCGTGAAGGTCATTCAGTGAGGATCAAGATGTTTGCCACTGAGATTGAGAAGGTGTCTCATCTTTGTTGGACCCAAGTAATGTTGGGCATCATTAACTGGACCTTTCACACGCTTCCCAGGCATGCAGATAACTTTTTGGTTCATTCTACAGGAGGCTGAAAACAAAGAGCTGTGTGTCAGATGCCAAAAGAACAAGAAGTTACCATGAAAGGCTGTGGCTCTGCACGAAGAATGGGTAAATGATTTGCTTAATGCATGGATCCTCTGACTTGTTCAGGATGCTTTTCTAAACATGAAGCATTCTTTTGTTATTAGAACAATTGAGGATTCAGTTATCTGCATGAAAGCTTCATTTAGATTCTCAGACTGTACTCAAGTTTAAGTGTACATGCATGAGTGGCTGTCATATTTTGATTTGGGGCCTCACTCATTGAAGCATATCGCCAATTGGATTATGCCTAACATCTAAGCATCTACATCTTAGAAAAGCATAAAACTATTAGAAATATCAGGATTCTGCCTTCTGGACCCCAGGTGGCAGTTATAAGGTCCCTGTAGACCAGAATACCACAGTATACTCATCTACACCTTGTTTTTCTAGCTCCTATTCTAACTCATATTCTAGCTCCAATTTAGTTTCCAGTCAAGGTGTCTACACAACCATCCTGATAAATCATGGTCTTTGTAGCACTTTCTGTTGCTAAACCCTGCCTAGATTACATCCTGATGGTAGATCTTTGTGCTGCATTTTGTCTCTTGGCTCCTAAAGTTATTCAGACCCATCCATACTTATATTATGGATTTTTCTCTGTGTCTGCTCTGACCTGACTTCGCTCCAGACAGTCAAGATTTCCTTTTTGAGCCTTCTGGTTTTCCGGTTTTCCTGGTCTACCTCTTTCCTCTTCCCAGTTCAGTCTTCCCTTCATTCATTGATCCCTGATTTCTAGAACCTGGATGATTCATTGCATCTGACTCCCTCCCTGCACCTGTTCTTCTTCCCTGAGCTACCATTTTAAGCCTGTGCGCTCAGTGAGCAGAGTCTCTCAACAGTCTTTACCTTAAAGGTTCATTGTTTGTCAATGTTGTCCTGCTCCTCTGCTTCTAGGTTTGCTCTTTGATTCAGTGTTCTTTGTTTTCCCTTATTTCTAGATCCCATGTTTTTTGTTTGCTTCCTAACCTTATCTGTGTGCTGTTCCTTGTTATGTCTTCGTTCTTGTCCCTGTGGTTGTTCATTATAATTGTTCTAATTCTGGCCAGTCCCTGTTGTATGGAGACTCCTTGCCTTGTGTTCAGGTGTTCCCTGTCCTTCTGTGTGCATACTTGTACCCTGTCTTTGTTAGAATGTCAATTTAACAGGTTTTTTTTCAGTGTTCGTAGTCCTTTGTGATTATTGCTAGGCCAGTCCTGTTGCTGTTTTGTCATTCTGGTCCTGCTTTTCCCTAAGCCCAGTTCTATCTTTGGTGTTTCTTGCTCTGTTCTCTTAATTCTTTCTTGGGCTTGTGTTAAAACCTTGTTCATTGTTACCAAGAGTGTCTGTGAGATTCTGAGGCAAAGGGCCTCTGGCATAAATAGTCACCCAGCACTTTTGTTCCATAAGAGCTGCTAAGTGCCTACCAAGACTCTGTGAGATAAACTGCTCCTTGATTACTATATGATCTTTTTTCATAAAGAGAGTTAATCTTCCAATGAACATACAAAATATATAATTTGTCTATTATTTACCTGCTTGTTCCTTCCTGAGGTTGTAGTTTTTCTTTCTAGTTTCTTTTGCAGGATTTTCCATTTAATGTCCAGATTTCTGATCACTATCCATTCCAAGCTGCTCCAGTACTAGACTTCTCTTCTCCTTCCCAACTTCTTGGTACTCTCTGGTAAATCTTAAACACCTGCTCCTGAATTCACTTGTGCCTGTGGAGAGCAAGCACTCCATTTTAGTTAGCCTAGTTCTGAACTCAGCAGGTTCCCTTACAAAAAATCCCTAACAATTTTACTTTTCCCCTTCATTGTTTTCTACGTTTTCTATTCTTTCGGTCAAGTTCTAGCACCATGAAGACTTCATGTAAAATATTTATTCACTCCATGTTGTAAAAACAATTGCATTTCTTTAAAGAATTTGTGTTGAACGAATGGTTCGGTGTCTATTCTCAGCCTCAAGACCAGTGGAATTCCATGTTATTTTTAGCAGCCTGCATTTACATTGGTAGGCAACAAATGTCTTTAAAGTCATTACTTGAATTCACAAAATGACGATACCACAGCCGGCCAACAGATGTCCTCAAAAAAGCAATGGACTCCAAAAACAGAAATAAAATGCTGCAATTTCAGTGCTACCTTACTGACCTTCTCTCAAAGAGTAAGAATTCATTGAAGACTGCAGCTGCAATGTCTGATAGCAAATACATTGAATGTCAACATATAGAAATAAATACTGCAAATCCCTTATGACGAAGTGGTCTACTGGGCAGTAGGAATTTGTGGATCCCCACCAGTGCTACATTGACAAAAGAATAAGTGCTGTGGCCCCACTGTTTGCTCAGTGGCCCCCATCTGGTGCTATCGAAGGACAGGTGCTGAGCACCAAGGCTGTGTTTCCTTGATTCCACCTGACGACTCTTCACCATTAATACTCCCTGCCTCTTTATCTCAAAAATCTGTTGAGGAAAAATAAATGTAGATCCTCAAAAAGTAGTGCTGTGAGTCCTGCCTACAACAACTGGTTCAAATTAAGCTCTCATCCCCAACAACTCCAAGAATTTCCATCATTCAAATGTGGAGAAAATGCATAATTGTATCTAAAGTTTGATGCTTGCAAGGCATTCTAGGTGGGGAAATATTGTTGAATTCACACAAGCAGAACACCTGGGATTCACCAGGGTAACTAAGTTTCAGAAATGCTAAGGGTTCATAGGGTTTTCTGGTTGCTTTCTGACACTTCTGAAGTGACAGCAGAATTGGATTCACCCTGCAAATATGCCCCTAGGGGGCAGAAAGACTTCTGGGGCCATTAAGGCCTAACACTTTGACTGACCATCTTGATCCTATCTGTTTTTCAAAGATTTGCCCTGGTTTCTAGGGGAATTTCTGGCCCAGGGGAGGAGGGACATATTGGTGGTAAGCCCCTTCATTATACGTCCCAGGACAGAGAAAGACTGTTAAGCCTGTTATGCAGGGAGGGCACAACACCATGCCTGGGTGGGTTGCACCACACCTTTTAATCACTCCCAGGTGGTCTAGTGGGCTTGCAGACCCCCAAATTTGCAGTAATACTGCTGGGGCAATTATGGGGTCAAATCACAACCCATTGCCTGACTGGGCCACTACATTCATTCTTTTTTTACATCATAGTCTAGCTGTGTACTGGACTCTCTTTCCCCACTCTCCCCCCATTAGGAGGGAGAACTGGGATAAACTTCTCCCAATCTGCCTTCAAAACGGTTAGAAAGACTGCTGGTGCCATTATGGAGTGGGAGCACAACCTGTTGCCTCAGTGGGCTTCCATCTCCCCTTCTTTATTTTTTTGTATGTTTCCCTGGCTTCTAGTGGGCTTGCTGTCCCCAGTGGACAGATAGGGGACACTTCCTACTAATCTGCTCCCAAAGGGCGGCAGAGAGAGCGTTAGGCTGATCATGAGGTGGGGGCATGGCCCAGTGCCTCCGTTGGATTCCCTCCACCCCTTCCTTTTCTTTCAAATGAAAGCCCCATGTCTAGTGGGCTTTTAGTCCTCCTGGTGGGTGGACTGGGGTAGATTCTCCAATGTAGCCCCTCACAGGGGCATTAAGGCTGCTGGGACCATTTTGGGGCAGTAACAAAACCCTATGACTGAACGAGCAACCCTACAGCTTTTTCTAATTATTTGCCCCAATGTCTATCAGGCTTTCTTTCTCTCTGGGGTTTGCCAGTTGGGATAGAACCCCCTGTAGGCATCCCTGAGTAGGGATGACTGTTTTGAAATTTTTGAGGTTGGGTATGGCCCAATAACTGGATAGGGAGCCCCATCCCTTCTTTTAAAAAGAAATAATCTATCTGTGTCAGTCTTGTGTGCTTTCTGCCCCCTCATTATTAGGTGGTATCCTTCCCCCAAATTTCCACCTCTAGGCAGGCCAAAAGAGTGCTGTTTTTTGGGGGAGAGTCTTGCCCTTGCAAAGGACTCACTGCCAAAAGTGTTCTTGGTGTCTAGTGGGTGTATCCTTCTTTAGGGAAATACTACTGGAAGGGGCACTTGCCCCTTTGTAGTTGTACCTCTGCCGCATACTTCAGTGCTTGTGGACAATGTTCTGCACCCTGAGCACCAAACAAAATGAAAGCATACCGTGCATAATGGTGCTGGCTACTTACAGTTTGTTACTGTCATATCAGTGCACTGTTGAGGTTAAGCACCTTAAACATCACTACTACCAATCCATGTATTGACTGCTGTGTCTTTAACCTGACAATGTTTGGCATGAATCTATATGATAAAAGAGGGACTGCAATCCCTGCTTAAAAGACGTTCTCTAGTTTTCTTCATACAGTTAAGTTGTGACGTGTCTCTGGTCACCTGTAAGAAAGAAATGGCATAGTTGCTCAGCTGAAATAAGTCATTACAGTTGAGATGTGACGTCATAATGTCTACTACCAGAGACAGCAGACCGGTGCAAAAAGCAGTTGTTAGTATATGAACAGATCTAGTTCAACCAAGTATACTGTCTTTTCATTCTTCTAATCTGTTTCTCTATAAAGAACAAATATCGGCAAAAATAAGATAACTATGGCAATATGATTTCTTTTTGCATGCATTTGGTCATTGACTACCAACCGTTTGACTCCTGCGGACCGCCATTTAATCATTGTTGGAAGCCGGGGACCCCCAAGCAATTTGTACAATTTAAATTTCAAACATTAAAACAGTAATTCACAAAAAATATACAAACAAGTACACACCAAACAAATGCTCTAATTACTTCAAAAAACATGCAGAAATCGAAACATTTTAATGGGAAGGTTGGCACTGCATCTCTGCGACTAACTTTTAAATGTTTAGTTTTATTTAGGAAAGCTGAATCCTCAGGTCAGATTCAACATTTCCCAATCGACTTCTGTTGTTATATTTTAGGTACATAATATCTGAGAAAGCTTTTTCGTCTACATTTGTGGCGGGCAAGGAGGTAAAACCATAACTACCTCTCATCTCTCCAAAGCCTCTCTGTCACATGTAATTAATTTGTCTTATAGCACCTCTCATACCAGTGTAGGGTGTCAGAACACTTTACAGAGGACTACAAGATGTAGGATTGACATGTCAAACACACTGGTAGGAATTTTCTAAAAGTGCTTGGTCTGGAGAACCACAAACTCAGGATTCAGAACACAACACAGTGGTTACATTGGCTTTAATAATAAGAATATAATTTTTATGCAAGTAAAATTTGCTAAGTAGCAGAAGGAAATTAAAAGTCTGGGAAAAACAACTTTCTAATTTGTGCCATGCAGTTAGCATGCAGCTCCTTAATGGCAGTTTATAGTTCACTGTGCTAAAATTTGCAAAGTAACAAAAGAATATTTGTGACAAAAGCAGTAACCTACTGTGCTATGCACATAAAATACTGTTCTTTGCATGATACACAAACTTTGCAACAAACATATTAACCATCTGTGCTTCCTTTGAGTCAGATTGCCCCTAGACAAAACTCCCAACTCTCTCCAGCATATACATTAATCACTAGAATTATCTTGATGCTGAAGCTGCTGAATGTGAAGGAAACTTAGCAGTGCTTTTAATACTACTGCACAAAAGAGGTAATAAATATTTAAACAACGCAGATGTTTGTCAGAGGCCCCAGCTGGAGAAGTTCCTTCCTCTCAGCCAAGGCCTGCGGACGTCCTGGGAATGTGTCACGGACCCCTGGGGGGCCGCAGAACACAGGTTGAGAACCACTGCAATAGGTCATTGCACACAGAAAGAATCTTTGAGTGTTTCCACAAACTCAGATCCACAGCATTTATTAATCTGACTAATTCAATTGATTATATTATCTTTTTGCATCAAAGTACTAACACTTTTAGGTGTGTTTACTTTTGCACTACAAGTTTCAGTTTTAGTTAACATGTCTGCAAACATACACTCTCTTTCATGTGAAAAAGCAAGACACCAAGGTGGTCATTCTGACCTCGGCGGTAAAAGGCGCCTACCGCCGGTCAGAAATCCTCCATAATCCCGCCGCGGTCGCGGAAACCCGCCACGGTCATTCTGACCCGCAGAAGGCAAACCTCCGAAAATCCGACCGCCACAACAGACCGCCAGACCAGCGGTCGGCGGAAAGGTGGAGGTGACCAAACCTCCACCGCCACGCCAACAGAAATACGCCCATCCCATTACGACCCACGAATCCACGCGGCGGTCATTCAAACGCGGTATTCCATTGGCGGGACACACCGGCGCGGTCAGAATACCCACCAACGAACAAAACTCACCCACATTGGACGATTTGAATCCCACACACCTGATACACATACACACACCACTCCCACACACACAATACAATATAAAACACCCACCCACATCACCCACAAACCCCTACGCTTACAAAATCGTAAAGAAGGCAAGAGAGAGACACCAGCATCCAAAACATAACAGCCACAGCCACTCAACACCATCACCCACACACTATCCACACACAAAACAACACACACCACCACACTCAACTCACTTAAATACACATACTCCACCCCACACATCATACACACCACCCCATGGCACCCCAAAGACAACCCCGCTTCACAGACGAAGAACTCAGGGTTATGGTGGAGGAAATCGTTCGTGTAGAGCCCCAGCTGTTCGGCACACAGGTCCAATACACCAGCATTGCCCGGAGGACGGAGCTATGGCAGAGGATTGTCGACAGGGTGAACGCAGTGGGACAGCACCCCAGAAATCGGGAAGACATCAGGAAGCGATGGAACGACCTACGGGGGAAGGTGCGTTCCATGGTATCCAGGCACAACATCGCCGTGCAGAAGACTGGCGGAGGACCCCCACCTCAACCCCCACAATTCACATCATGGGAGGAGGAAGTCTTGAACATCCTGCATCCTGACGGCCTCGCAGGAGTCGGCGGAGGAATGGATACTGGTAAGTTGAAGCTTCAATACTGCTTCCCCCCCACCTGCATGCCAAATCAGACCCCAACCCTCACCCCCATCCTCGAACCCCACCCTCACCCCCACCCCCATCCTCACCCCCACCCTCACCCCCACCACCATCCTCACCCCCACCACCATCCTCACCCCCACCCCCAGCACACCTATTCCCCGCCAATGTCTCACCATCACAACCCACACATCCCAAAACCTAGGCCTGCATGCGTCCACTAAGCATGGACACCCATCACCAAAGCATGCCCAATGCATATACACATCCCCCCCACAAGCCACCCTCACCAAAGCCCCCACACACGAATGCCAGCACTTGGGGACACGGGAACCCACAGATACACCCATATGCCACACATTGAAACTATAACCATACCTCTATACCCCTGCAGGACCCGACCGTCAACACACCGCGGCGGAGGGGCCAGAATTATCCACACCCCCCACCCAAGAGGCCGTCAGCGATGACAGCAGCTCTGTCGATCTGGACACCGATGACCAGCCCGGACCATCGGGGACCTCTGGACAGTCGGTTCCCCTCACACAGGCACAGGCCACTATAGACCCTAACCCCTCTGGGAACACCAGCACAGCTCCCACCCAGCGGGCCCATGCCTCTGTCTCCAGGGCGCGTCAATCTGCGGTGTGTCTACCACTACAGGGCACCCAGGATAACCCACCACCCCAACAACAACAGGGACCTGGGGGCAGTGGTAGTGGGCACACCGGCCAGGGGGCAGAGGCCCAGGGAAACAGGCCAACTCGGCGGGCAGCTGTGCGACAGGGGGGGGAGGAGAGGCCCAGGGAACCCACTCTCCACGAGGTCCTCACCACCATCATGGGAGCATACAACCGCTCCCAGGAGACGATGGCGACGGTACTGGCCCGGTTCCAGGAGATCCAGGTGCTGCAGGAGGAACACTATCGGGGGTACAGGGAGGACATCCGAGCCATCAACACCACCCTGGTTACCATGGTAGGGCTGCTGCAGGACCTCGTAAACAGCAGGGCGGACACTGAACAACACCCAAGGGCCCCTGCCACTAGCCGGGACCAAGAACAGCCATCCACCTCCGCCGGCGCTAGTGGACAGGAGGCCCCCGCACAGCAGCAGCCCACCAGACCCCCACCTCCTGCAGGAGAAGAACCACCCCGCAAGAGGGCCCTGAGATCTCGCAAGACAGAGTAGGATGTCAAGACCCCCGCCAGCAATGGATACCACCTGATGTCATCCCACTGTCCCACATTGTCACCCTGTCCATCCTCGAACTGCCCATGCTCCATCTCTCCACAGGCCTCTGGACAATGCACCTGTGTGACTGTTACTCTGGACTCTGCCATGGACATTCCTTCACCATAGCCCCCACCCACTTGAAACCACCCATCCCATTTTGAGCACTTCAATAAACACCTATTTTGCACCAAAATATCAGGAGTCTGGCTGTGATTTCAATAGATTGTAATTGACATGACAGTGCAAATATGTCCTTGTACATGGTGAAGTCAACAAACAGCTGCCACAAAGCTGTAGTCCATGGGGAAACGAAGCACAGGACTCGTAGTGGGGACCCCAGATCTGAAATAGGGAGGGAAAAGCCAAAACTCAGTCATCATACACTGGGGCAAATAGACAGGCAGCAGAGATGCTGCAGAGTAGTTAACTTTTACTAAATTATCTTTGAAATGTTACCTGTGTCCTATTGGAAGTACTGTTCAATGATTCTGTCCCTGTTGTCTGTTTCAGCCCCGTCGTCTTCCTCCTCGTCACTCTCCTCAGGTTCCACCGCTGCCACAACACCACCGTCTCGACCATCCTCCTGCAGGAAAGGCACCTGGCGGCGCAAAGCCAGGTTGTGAAGCATGCAGCAGGCCACGATGATGTGACACACCTTCTTAGGTGAGTACATTAGGGATCCCCCGGTCATATGCAGGCAGCGAAACCTGGCCTTTAGGAGGCCAAAGGTGCGTTCGATCACCCTCCTAGTACGCCCATGGGCCTCATTGTACCGTTCCTCTGCCCTGGTCCGGGGATTCCTTACTGGGGTCAGTAGCCACGACAGGTTGGGGTACCCAGAGTCCCCCACTAGCCATACACGGTGTCTCTGTAGCTGTTCCATCACGTAAGGGATGCTGCTATTCCGCATGATGTAGGCGTCATGCACTGACCCTGGGAATTTGGCATTTACATGCGAGATGTACTGGTCAGCCAAACACACCACCTGGATGTTCATTGAATGGTAACTTTTTCTGTTCCTGTACACCTGCTCCCTGTCTCTTGGGGGAACCAAAGCCACATGGGTCCCATCAATGGCACCAATTACGTTGGGAATATGTCCAAGGGCGTAGAAATCACCCTTCACTGTAGCCAGTTCGCCCACCTCAGGGAAAATGATGTAGTTCCTCACGGATTTCATCAGGGCAGACAACACTCTGGATAACACCTTTGAAAACATGGGCTGAGACATCCCAGAAGCAATTCCCACTGTTGTCTGAAATGACCCACTTGCCAAGAAATGGAGTACTGACATGACCTGCACCAGAGGGGGAATCCCTGTGGGTTGGCGGATGGGGGACATCAGGTCGGGCTCCAGCCGGGCACACAGTTCATGGATAGTGGCACGGTTAAGACGGTAGGTCAGGATAATGTGGCGTTCTTCCATTGTCGACAGGTCCACCAGCGGTCGGTACACGGGAGGATTCATCCGTCTCCTCGCCCAACCCAGCGGACGGTGCCTAGGAAGGACAACATGGAGCACACAGTCAGGCAACCCACAGGTACGTACTCACAGCTAGCACAGTATACGATTCTCTATGCAGTGAATGGCGTGTATGAGTGGCTATGCAAGGCCTAGGCCTGTGTGACGCAGTTGAAATTGAGCCATGTGGGCCCTGGAAATGGCGGCTGCCTGACCTGTGAAGTGTGACAATGGGATGTGAGGTCAATGCGCTGGCGTGGCACACCGCGGCGGGCGGCGGGCCAAGACCGCGGCGCGAAGCCGCATTGGTTAACATTGAAGCCTATGGGTTTCAGGAGCCAATGGCGAAGGGCGCCGGCGGTGGCGGGACGCACCGCCGCGGTACGCACCGCCGCGGACGTGACCGCCATTTTCTATCTACTTATCCACTTGCGACTTGAACTTTCACAGGAGAGGACCTATACTGCAAGTGTTGCTGTGACCTCGGTCTGGAAGGGACAATGGCTGCTGCGACTGGGGAAAGGGCCCCTGCCTTCACTGGCGAGGAGTTGGAGAAACTTGTGGATGGGGTCCTCCCCCAGTATGCGCTACTCTACGGTCCTCCAGACCAACAAGTGAGTGTAATTCTATCTGGATTTGGGGCCACTGGCTGGCTTGGGGGCCTGGCGGGGATGGGGTGCATGTTGGGCCTGGCGGGGGCCTGGCGGGGATGGGGGGCATGTTGGGCATGGCGGGGGGCCTGGCGGGGGGCCTGGCGGGGATGGGGTGCATGTTGGGCATGGCGGGGGGCCTGGCGGGGGCCTGGCGGGGATGGGGGGCATGTTGGGGCTGGCGGGGGGCCTGGCGGGGATGGGGTGCATGTTGGGCATGGCGGGGGGCCTGGCGGGGGCCTGGCGGGGATGGGGGGCATGTTGGGCATGGCGGGGGGCCTGGCGGGGGGCCTGGCGGGGATGGGGTGCATGTTGGGCATGGCGGGGGGCCTGGCGGGGATGGGGGGCATGTTGGGGCTGGCGGGGGGCCTGGCGGGGGCCTGGCGGGGATGGGGGGCATGTTGGGGCTGGCGGGGGGCCTGGCGGGGGCCTGGCGGGGATGGGGGGCATGTTGGGCATGGCGGGGGGCCTGGCGGGGGGCCTGGCGGGGATGGGGTGCATGTTGGGCATGGCGGGGGGCCTGGCGGGGATGGGGGGCATGTTGGGCATGGCGGGGGGCCTGGCGGGGGGCCTGGCGGGGATGGGGTGCATGTTGGGCATGGCGGGGGGCCTGGCGGGGGCCTGGCGGGGATGGGGGGCATGTTGGGCATGGCGGGGGGCCTGGCGGGGGGCCTGGCGGGGATGGGGTGCATGTTGGGCATGGCGGGGGGCCTGGCGGGGGCCTGGCGGGGATGGGGGGCATGTTGGGGCTGGCGGGGGGCCTGGCGGGGATGGGGGGCATGTTGGGGCTGGCGGGGGGCCTGGCGGGGATGGGGTGCATGTTGGGCATGGCGGGGGGCCTGGCGGGGGCCTGGCGGGGATGGGGGGCATGTTGGGGCTGGCGGGGGGCCTGGCGGGGGCCTGGCGGGGATGGGGGGCATGTTGGGCATGGCGGGGGGCCTGGCGGGGGCCTGGCGGGGATGGGGGGCATGTTGGGGCTGGCGGGGGGCCTGGCGGGGATGGGGGGCATGTTGGGGCTGGCGGGGGGCCTGGCGGGGATGGGGGGCATGTTGGGCATGGCGGGGGGCCTGGCGGGGGGCCTGGCGGGGATGGGGGGCGTTGGGCCACTGGAAAGGAAAATGCTGAGTAACTTGAACGTGGTATTTCTCCCTCCCTGTACGTGTCACATAGGTCCGCGCCCATGAGAAGATTGGGATTTGGCGTGCCATCGCCAAGGAAGTCCGGGGCCTGGGGGTCCACCATCGACGGGGCACCCACTGCCGCAAGAGGTGGGAGGACATCCGCCGCGGGACAAAGAAGACCGCCGAGTCTCTGCTGGGGATGGCCTCCCAACGTAGGCGGGGTGCCTGCCGTCAACTGAGCCCCCTGATGTTCCGGATCCTGGCGGTGGCCTACCCTGATTTGGATGGGCGCGTGAGGGCAGCACAGCAGACACAAGGGGGTGAGTAGAAGCATCATCTACTCTGTTGTCGTGCAGTGGAGGTGTCTGGGTGGGGGAGGAGGGCTGTGGGTCCCCCTAGGCCAGGGCGATATCTGTAGGCTGGGCACCCCCGTAAGCCCCTGTGTCCCCAGCCACCACCCTCAGTAGTGTGTCAGTACAGCCATCCCTGGGCCGTGTCATCCATGGGTGCAGTTGACAACTCTAGGCGTGTAGGGCATGTTCCACGGAATGCGTAGCGGACCACAAGTGCGCAACTTAGTGCAGGGGGCATCTGTGTCTGTCATGTCCGCTAACTGTACCGGAGATCCATGTACTCAATATCCCTTTATTTCTCTCCCCCCCCCCCTTTTTGTTTGTCTTTCTGTGCTTGTGTGCATCAGCATCATCAGGCGGAGGAGAAGTGGCATCGGGGCAGGAGGGAGCTGCATCTCACATGGCCCAGGAGGGCCATGCCACAGAGTCAGACTGGACCAGTGAGACGGAGGGCGAGGGGAGCTCCACGACGGGGACGACTGGAGCCTGCAGCGACACGGACACGTCCTCGGAAGGGGGCTCCCTTGCGGGGGTGGCACCATCCGTGCCCCCCGCCATTACAGGTACAGCCGCCACCCAGCGCACCATCTCCGCCCTCCCAGCAGCCCCTCCGCGTTCGCCCCGTGCCCGCTCTGCCAGGAAGCCGGGCATCTCCTTCGCCCCAGGCACCTCAGGCCCTGCCCCTGTTACCCCCGCTGCCCTCAGTGAGGAGGTCATTGACCTCCTCCGAACGCTCATTGTTGGGCAGACTACCCTTTTGAATGCCATCCAGGGGGTGGAGAGGGAGGTTCATCGCAGCAATGCGTACCTGGAGGGCATTCATTCGGGTCAGGCTGCCCATCAGCGATCGTTCCAGGCTCTGGCCTCAGCACTGACGGCAGCCATTGTCCCTGTCTCCTGCCTGCCTCTACTAACTCCCTCCTCCCAGTCTCCTGTTCCTCTGCCTGTCCCACCCACACCATCAGACCAGCCTGCACACACCTCAACACCCAAGAGAAGCTCATCCAAACATAAGCACCACAGATCACCCAGACATTCACACACGCAACATTCCGATGCAGACATGCCAACAGTCACTACCACCTCTGTGACCCCCACCTCCTCGTCTCCCTCCTCCCTCCCTGTGACGTCTACACTCACACCTCCATTCACCTCACCATCAGCCAGTGTTTCCATCACCAGCACACCCTCCACTCCAGTCCGCACACGTGCAGTCACCACCCCCACTGCCATTTACACGTCCCCTGTGTCCTCTCCCACTGTGTCTGTCACCCCCTCTTCCACACCACACAAACGCAGCCACCCACCCACCCAACAGCCATCCACCTCACGACAGCCTATCCCTCCTGCACCTGCACCCAAAGACAGCAAACGTGACTCACCTACAACCACATCCTCTCCCTCCACTCCCATTCCCACTGTACCTACCACTCTCCATTGTCCCAAGAAGCTCTTCCTCGCCACTACTAACTTCTTTCCTGACCCTGAGCCCCCCCCTCCTTCTCGTCGGGGTAAGAAGAGCACCTCAGCCACCACCAGCCCTGCAGCCCCCTTGACAAGGGTGCAGGGGTATTGGAGCCCGCCAGCCCGCATGTCTGGATCTTCACCCAGCAGCAAGGGGACAGCCAGCCCACCCCCTGGGAAGAGGAGCAGAAGGCGGAAGGGGCGCCGCAGGAGCCCGCCTTCTACATCCCCCCCGGACACCACCCAGAGACAGTCACCAGCCACAGCTCCAAAGGGAGGCAAGGGCCACAGGCCGACGACTAAGGAGGGCAAGGGCAGCAAGTTGGAGAGGTCAGGCAGCAGGCCTGCTGCCCAGGAGGAGCCCACAACCCCCATAGCCGCTGCCCCGGGAGAGCCCACCACCCCCATAGCCGCTGCCCAGGGAGGACCCAGCCCAGCTGGCCAGGAGGGCCCCACCACCCACAGCCCAGGTGGGCAGTGAAGGAGCACCATCCCCGCTGCCCAGGAGGGCACCACCATGCAATTAGCAGTTGGCCATAGACCGTCCGCCGTCTCAAGAACCGCTGAACTGGGCCCCGCCGTCTCAAGAACCGCTGACCTGGGCCCTTCAAGGCAAGAACCGCTGAACTGGGCCCTTCAAGGCAAGAACCGCTGAACTGGGCCCCGCCGTCTCAGGAACCGCTGAACTGGGCCCTTCAAGGCAAGAACCGCTGAACTGGGCCCCGCCGTCTCAAGAACCGCTGACCTGGGCCCTTCAAGGCAAGAACCGCTGACCTGGGCCCTTCAAGGCAAGAACCGCTGAACTGGGCCCCGCCGTCTCAAGAACCGCTGACCTGGGCCCTTCAAGGCAAGAACCGCTGACCTGGGCCCTTCAAGGCAAGAACCGCTGAACTGGGCCCTTCAAGGCAAGAACCGCTGAACTGGGCCCCGCCGTCTCAAGAACCGCTGAACTGGGCCCTTCAAGGCAAGAACCGCTGAACTGGGCCCCGCCGTCTCAAGAACCGCTGACCTGGGCCCTTCAAGGCAAGAACCGCTGACCTGGGCCCTTCAAGGCAAGAACCGCTGAACTGGGCCCTTCAAGGCAAGAACCGCTGAACTGGGCCCCGCCGTCTCAAGAACCGCTGAACTGGGCCCTTCAAGGCAAGAACCGCTGAACTGGGCCCCGCCGTCTCAAGAACCGCTGACCTGGGCCCTTCAAGGCAAGAACCGCTGAACTGGGCCCCGCCGTCTCAAGAACCGCTGACCTGGGCCCTTCAAGGCAAGAACCGCTGACCTGGGCCCTTCAAGGCAAGAACCGCTGACCTGGGCCCTTCAAGGCAAGAACCGCTGAACTGGGCCCTTCAAGGCAAGAACCGCTGAACTGGGCCCCGCCGTCTCATGAACCGCTGAACTGGGCACTTCAAGGCAAGAACCGCTGAACTGGGCCCCGCCGTCTCAAGAACCGCTGACCTGGGCCCTTCAAGGCAAGAACCGCTGACCTGGGCCCTTCAAGGCAAGAACCGCTGACCTGGGCCCTTCAAGGCAAGAACCGCTGAACTGGGCCCTTCAAGGCAAGAACCGCTGAACTGGGCCCCGCCGTCTCAAGAACCGCTGAACTGGGCCCTTCAAGGCAAGAACCGCTGAACTGGGCCCCGCCGTCTCAAGAACCGCTGACCTGGGCCCTTCAAGGCAAGAACCGCTGAACTGGGCCCTTCAAGGCAAGAACCGCTGAACTGGGCCCCGCCGTCTCAAGAACCGCTGAACTGGGCCCTTCAAGGCAAGAACCGCTGAACTGGGCCCCGCCGTCTCAAGAACCGCTGAACTGGGCCCTTCAAGGCAAGAACCGCTGAACTGGGCCCTTCAAGGCAAGAACCGCTGAACTGGGCCCCGCCGTCTCAAGAACCGCTGACCTGGGCCCTTCAAGGCAAGAACCGCTGAACTGGGCCCTTCAAGGCAAGAACCGCTGAACTGGGCCCCGCCGTCTCAAGAACCGCTGAACTGGGCCCTTCAAGGCAAGAACCGCTGAACTGGGCCCCGCCGTCTCAAGAACCGCTGACCTGGGCCCTTCAAGGCAAGAACCGCTGAACTGGGCCCTTCAAGGCAAGAACCGCTGACCTGGGCCCTTCAAGGCAAGAACCGCTGAACTGGGCCCTTCAAGGCAAGAACCGCTGAACTGGGCCCCGCCGTCTCAAGAACCGCTGAACTGGGCCCTTCAAGGCAAGAACCGCTGAACTGGGCCCCGCCGTCTCAAGAACCGCTGACCTGGGCCCTTCAAGGCAAGAACCGCTGAACTGGGCCCTTCAAGGCAAGAACCGCTGAACTGGGCCCCGCCGTCTCAAGAACCGCTGAACTGGGCCCTTCAAGGCAAGAACCGCTGAACTGGGCCCCGCCGTCTCAAGAACCGCTGGACTGGGCCCTTCAAGGCAAGAACCGCTGGCCCTTTGGCAGACGTGGCAGGGCAGGATCTATCTTGCGCAGGGCTGCAGGATGTCCTGTGGCCAACTTGCCTCCTCCAGTGGCAGTGGGGTCTGTTATGGACTGTTTGGACTGTGGCTTTGCTCTCCCCAGGATGGCCCAGTGGGCAGGCCACCCACTGTATGGACTGTATGGACTGTGGCTTTGCTCTCCCCAGGATGGCCCAGTGGGCAGGCCACCCACTGTATGGACTGTATGGACTGTGGCTTTGCTCTCCCCAGGATGGCCCAGTGGTCATGGAGTCCCCTTGTGGATCTGGCGTCGTGTACTCAAGTGGCTGAGGTGCCCCCCCTTCCCTTCCCCCTGAGGTGCCTGTCCTATTTTCTTTCTGATGCCCCTGCAGTGTTCTCTCCGTGGAGTTCTTGTCGTGGGACTGGGCCTTGCCCCTTTGCACAGGACCCCTGTGATCCACGGACAGTGGTTGGACTACATTTAGTAGCTGTATATATTTTGTACATAGTTTATTTCAATATATCTGCCCGTTTCTGATCTCTTCTTTTGGTCTTTGCATTATTTCGGAGGGGGGTGGTTTGTGGGTTGTGACAGTGATCTGTGGGAATGCATTGATGTGTGTGTTGTAGTGGGTGTGGGTGGGTGGGTGTGTGCCGGTAATCTTTTCCCTCCCCTGTGTCGTAGGTGCAGTACTCACCGATGTCTTCCGCGCCGCCGGGCGTGCTCCTGGTATATGAGGAGGAATAGGAGTGCGGGGATGACCTGCAACTCTGGCTCCATACTGCCGGAATCTCCCGTGGAGTGCGTAGAGGTGAGCGTTTTCCCGTTCGTAGTCTGTTTCCGCCGTGTTCTTATCGGCGGTGCTCCCGCCCCGGAAAAGGTGGCAGATTGGTGGGTCGTAATAGGGTGGGCGGTACTTTGTCTGCCGCCGGGCTGTTGGCGGGAACCGCCGCGCTGTTTGTTTGTACCGCTGTGGCGGTCGGAGTGTTAAGTTGGCGGGCTGTGTTGGCGGTTCCCGCCAGGGTCAGAATGCCATTTTTAATACCGCCGGTCTGTTCGCGGTCCGACCGCCGCCTCTCCGCCGACCGCCAGGGTCAGAATGAGGGCCCAAGTACCTAACTTACAAGGCCTGTGGAGCAGGGCGGTGCAGAAATGGCAGAAAAGCACTGAATCTGTAAAATACAACACATTTCTATCCTCTCCCCCTGCGCTGGCACACAAATTGCTGCCTAGCGCCAATGCAGCCATCCTTGCACCATGGTGCAAGGATGCCTGCATTGTGAGACTAATTGTTTTTGTGCAGGAAGGGACCCCTTCTTGCACAGAAGTAATCACAAGATGTGTTTTGCTGTTACTATGTGTGCTGCAGAATGCAGCACACATAGAGGAAAAAACTGAAAGAAATTAAGATATTTCTCCTCTTTACATCATTCTTATGTCACCTCTGAGGTGACATAGGAATCTGACACATCCCCAGACATGTAAATCAAGTAATGCATCAGATTTCTTCGGGTTCCATGGGTGTTGCATGGAAACACCCTAAGCAACAAACATGAAATGCTCCTTTCATGCAGTGTTATGTGTGAAAGGGGCCCATATTTACAAGGCTATGTATGAAAAGCCACAAGGTGGCTCTGCTTGGCCTTGTAAATATTGGCTGGCACGCTGCGGCACCGGAGCATAAAAGAAATTACACTCCAGTGGCTCAGTGTGCCTCTAGTGTTTCGTAAAAGAGGCCCCAAGGATTTAGGCAGTTTGTGTGAAGGTTGATGTTGTGTTAATGTCTTATAATGAATAAAACACCCTCTGCTTTATGTTAAAATAATATTTCAAATGATCTTGAAGTTCAATGACCTAAAACAGGAATTCGCCATTCAGCATTGTTCTTCTATATGGTCATGGAACTCCTTTGTGGCGTGCAATATACTTATAATGCATGGCAGTGTACACTTTAGCCCTTATGTATCATCATTATATAAAGATATCGGTCAGAGAAGAAGTATGTTCACATCTCAAATTAATGTTTTTCCTTACAGCTTCTAAAGGATACCTCTAAACGATGAAACTAACTTCAAAACATGCCCCAGGCTTACAAATGAAGATCATTTTTTAACCGACAGAATATTATACCTACAGCAAGCATAGTCCCTTAGCAGAATTAAAACTGGATTCATTGTATCCCTTTAGGGAAATATACAGATCAAGTGTTTGCTAATTACACTGCTAATTTTCCTGGTATGGAAAGTCTTTTATAATCAGTTGCAAAAACCCAAATCACTGTCCTAAATGAAACAAGTGCAAGGGTTTATATAAGAGGATACTTTATTTTTAGCACAGGCTCAGCAGAACGTTCCCACATATGGGAATCAAGTGATCCTTATAACTATGAACGATTCCCCTGAAGCTCATCTTAAAGCAAAATGTGTCTTTCGAACATCAGGCCTGGTTAGTTCCTCGCAGGCTTATGCTGCATGTGCTTATCAGGAGAGTAGGTCATAAAAAATGCATCAAATACTCGCGGGGGTGTTCCTGCTGCTGATTATACTTTAATATGGGGCCTTTAAGTCAAATTGTGAAGTACACTGCACTGCCTGGTGGAAATGTAAAACAATGTGTATTCTTTCACATATGAGAATATAACCATGCATTAAATGATGATACAGACAACAAAATGTTTAGCAACTCTGCACAGTTAAATATTTATGCAAGAAGGGACTATGATCGTCATTGAAGACGCTCCGACCTTTTAGTGGCTTATCTCGCTGCGGCTTTGTGACTGGTTGTAATTGGATGTGACCTCACATTACCCCGAAGACTGAAGACAACAGGGAAATAGGTGAAAGCTTTTGTCACAGAAAACACGTTCAGAACATTAGAAACCATTGTTCCCTCCAAGCACGCTGGAGGCAGTGGTATGCTCAGTGGTCTTCAATATAGCACCTCTCAAAAGTGTGGGTGTGTCAGACCTTACTTTCTTTTATATCATTATAATAAGGTGACACGTATAGGGTAAGTCATCTATTACCCTCAGAGGTCGAACCTTTTGACTCAGACAGGAGTGTGAAATCCTCCTATCAGAGAATTTGAATCAATTATCATCAAATATAACATCAAATAATTAACATATTTGGAGTCAGTAGTTTAAACACATCCTGACCTGTGTGGCCATGAATCACCACACCAGTTTAGTAAAGTTTAAACATGTATTGCCCTTTAGTATAACAATGCTAAGATCACGTAAACCATGTGCAAGACCAAACGATACAAATACAGACACATCACAGGCTGTGATTAATTCAACTTTTTCCGATCATTTTTAAAAAATGAAAATGAGAAATTTTGTGTGGTTCGATATGTTAAAGCATATGAGTTGAGGACTGATTCCTTAAGACTTTCAGGAGTGACTCAGTTACTTATATCTTTCAAGCATCCTCATAAGGCTGTCTCTTCCACTACTCTGGCAAGATAAGGTAAAGAGATAATGAAGAGAAATGGCATGGGTGTAAGGTTGTTCAGTGTTCATTCGGGGTGGGGAGCAGCTGCTTCAAAAACCTTTATGAACTTTCATGAAGAGTGGTAGTTTGCAAGAATTTTTGCGATGTGATGATTGGTCTTCAGATTTTATATTTGGGCATTTTCACTTTAAGCCTGTGGCATGCGCAGCAAGTTGTTTGATAGCTAAGCTTTGGACTTTCATAATGTTGATCTCTGGTTCTTGACATAAAATTAAGATTTCCCTACGCCTTGGTGAGCAGAAAATCTGGATTTTATTAAAGACACAGAATCTAATATTATACCCCTGTAATTACCCACCTCAAGAATTTGAGATATTTATTTCCCTTCAGTGCAAGTTTGACTCACTCATAAAGATACCCCTAGAAGTGTTGGAAGATGGTGGGAATTGGTTGTGGCTGAAGATTTATATGAGCATATTGGACTTTCTGTTGGAGATTTAAGTTAACCTGATATATTGAGTGTAGCAAGCTAGGTTCTAGTTGTAGTACCCCCCCCCCACACACACTTTTTTATCTAGTGTTAGTATGCTTTGGACTGTAGTGCACCTGGATCCTGCTAACCAGGACCCCAGTGCCAGTGCTCTCTCCCAAAAATGTAGTTGCTGGTAACATTTTATACCCACAATTGGCATACTGGTGCATTTGACTGTTTAGGCCTGGTAGCTGAAATCCCTGACCCCCTCTGATAAGTGGATCAGTGCAGAGAGTGACCAAACCCATTTTACGGTTACTTGAGAACCCTCTTGTGGGTGGATCCTCAGATTCATGAAGCAACACTCTACAAGGAATTTTCTCCAAGACATCGTCTGCTCCTGGCCTCTGGAACCCGCTGCTGATCTTTGTTGGAATCAAACAAGCCTGCTTCTGGTGGGAAGGCTCCAATGGCAACATTGTTTCTCTGGATCCTGCAAGAATCCTGCAACATCCAAGGCTGTGCATCCTCCAGGGTCACAAGGGCTCTGTTTGCACCAGGAAGCATGAAGGAACCTCCCTTGGAGTGAAGGAGTCACTCTCCTGCAATCGCAAGCACCATAAGACAACATCCACCGGCTGAAGGGGTCTGCTGTCAAAGGACATCTGAAGATCCTGCAACACAGGTGGTGAGTCTATGGCCTCCTCTGGGTCCTGCTTGTCTTTTATCTAACTAGGCAGGCTGAGCCCCTGCCACTGGACTGATAGCCTTGTGCACCACGACTGTTGCACTTGCCTAGGCTTGGTGATGCTTTTTCCAGGATATCTTTAGCCTCCAAGAAGCCTCGGCCTCCAGCACTCTGCAAACCAAAGGTCAGTTCCGGTCCTGCAACTCCTGTGACGTGGGACTTCCATTTTCCTGGGCTGGTAAGGACTCCTTGTAACTTTCTTTGTCCTGCATCTTCCTGTGTACTGAGGGTCAGCTCTTCTCTTCCTCCTGGGTAGAGTCTCCTGGACCTTGCTGGTCCCCAAAACTTTGTAAACTCTTCGCCAACTCTTGTTTGCATTTGCCAGTGATTGTTAGTGACCTGGCTAGTTACTAACTCTCGTGCAATTCAGCTATTGTCGAAGGACAGCATGTAGGTGACTTCTAGGATCATCTGCAGCTCCTGGACCTCGCAGCTGGGCTTCTTCTTCCACCTACTTGCAGGAACTTCATCTTCAGGAGGGTGGGCATTGACACCTGCACCACCGGGGCACCTCTAAGGATCCTGGACCTTTGCAGGTTCTTGATGTCTGGAATCCATCTCTGGGCTCCACCAACCTGGTCTATGGGTCTTGACAGCAGCTCAACATTCCAAGGCATCCACATCCCTTTGCATTCGGGTCCCTGGTGTAAGTACTCCTGTCTTCTGGGCAGCCCGGTGTTCGGGAACTCTTTATCCATCCTCTTGCCTGCTGGTTTCCTATTATGTCCACTGGGAAGGGTCCTGAATTCCACAAACCCCAACCGCTACTCTCTGTGTTAGTCTATGGGACAACAGGGTGGGTAACTACCTTACTCCTGATTGCTGGGGTCACTTACTGTAATTATCTGTGGAGTTCCTAACGACCCCCACCTAACTACCACACTTACCTTGGCTGGAGTCACTGTTTCACATTCCACTTTTTTAGTATATCGTTTCACCCTCCCTGGCCCTCTGTATTTTTATGCTGTTTCTGATGGTTATTCTGTGTATATATTGTGTGTGTTAGACCTGGCATCTTTGCATGGTCTCCCCTGTCTTTTTTGCCTCTGCTTCCCATGTTTTGACTGTATGCTGGACTTTGTTTTAGCTGATTTGATACTCTAGGAACTTTACCACTGCTGACCAGTGCTAAAGTGCAAGTGCTCCCTGTCTAAATTGTATGTGTAATTGTCTTTTCCATGATTGGCATATTTGATTTACTAGTAAATCCCTAGTAAAGTCTACTAGAGGTGCTCACGGCCTGTCAATCAAATGCTACTAGTGGGGCTTCAGCACTGTTTGTGTCACCTACATGAGTTGCCCTGTAAACATGGCTCAGACCTACCACTGCAGTGTCTGTGTGTGCAGTTTTAAACTGCCAATTGGACCTGCCAAGTGTGCCCACTTGCCATGCCCAAAGCTTCACTTTTTATACATGTAAGGCACCCCAAGGGTAGGCCCTACGTAACCCCATGGGGAAGGTGAAGTTTATGTTAAAGGCAGGAAATGTACTGGTGTGTTTTATATGTCCTAACAGTGAACAACTGGCAAATTCGGTTTTCACTGTCGCTAGGCTACTATCATCCCTCTCACTAGTCCAACCCTGGATTCACTGTTATTTTGTTTAACTTATAGCTTGTGGGCAACTTTAATGGATGGAGAGGTTTCAGTCTGCAGATGGTTGAGAAGTGCGGTCATCCACAAAAGATTGACACACATTTTGACATGGTTTCGGAGTTATATACAGAGATTATGCTAAAGGTCAAGATTTTGACATATTGCAAATAGCTAAAAAGAAGAAATATGTTTATGGTTTCTGTGCTTTTATTGGGTTGGAATTCTTGTGTTCTAAGGTCTTTAAAGGGGCTTCTGTGAGTAGTGGCAATAAAGGACCATTTGGACCATTTAGAACATTAACTGCTGTATTTTCGACTCTGAGACTGCACTGAGGCCTGCTAAAAATTACTGCTACAATTCTCACTTTCTTTGCTATTTCTGATATGGTAGTGACTGAACTACATTTCCTCTGAAGCCTTCCTACTCATCCACTACCTCTCACAACTTCTTCACCTGACAAACTGATTATGGAATGACTGATGTCAATTCATCAATGTCAATGTTTTTCCAACAATGAACAGGAAAACACCCTTTGTTACTGCAGCCTTTTTCCAATCTTCTAAAATGTGTTTAACCTCATATGTCATGCCTGTTCACAGTCTTTCGTCTAATGGATGCTTTCTTCTGCTGCGCGTTACACTATCTATCCGTTCTTCTCTAAAGGATGAACTGCAACTGCTTTTGCATGCTCCGTGACTCACCTTTCATTGTGGGTACCAGTCTCCCATGGCCCCCTCCATCCGGAGAAACAATCCATACTCGAGCGGGTCACAAGCTTGGAAGGTGTCTCATTCCAATAGCGACTCTGCTCAAAAGAAGCTAGTTCTCATCAGTTCCCACTTAAATACCACCAGGTAACCCATCCAAAATAACTTTGTGCTTTAAATATCCGCTTGTACTTCTCAACATAAACCAGAAACCATTTAAATTAATCAACAAAAAAATTCTTGATTGACCTCATACAAAGGCCAAATGCTACATACTACTTATTTTAGGAAACATGGGCGGAGAAGTGGCGGTCTTACCGCCAACAGGCTGGCGGTAAAAAAAATGGAATTATGACCATGGCGGTTACCGCCATGGTCATCCGCCACTTCTCCGTTCCGACCACCAGGGCGGAGACGACCGCTGGGCTGGAGACTTGGGTCTCCAGCCCTGCGGCCGTCACAAGACCGCCGGCGGTATCACGACCCGGCTGACCGCCATGGATTTCATGGGGTTGGGAACTGCCATGAAATCCATGGCGGTAAGCACTATCAGTGCCAGGGAATTCCTTCCCTGGCACTGATAGGGGTCTTCCCCACCCCCTAGCTCTCCCCCCACACCACATACCCCCTGACACCCCCCAAAGGTGGCAGGACCCCCCTCCCCACCCCTACCCCCAACATCGCAACCCAGACACACACCGTACATGCATGCAGACACCACCAACACACATACCCGCACACATATCAACAAACATACCAACAGCCACACATACAGACATACATGCACACATCATTCAGACATACATACAGACAGACATGCACACATTTTCAAACACAACACCCCCCCGCTTGCATACACGCACTCACACACCCCCTCTACATACTCACACGCACACCTCCATGCACGCACACAACACACAACACCCCCCTACCCTCCTTCCCTAACTTTCGATCAACTTACCTGGTCCATTGATCCTCCGGGAGGGGGCGGGATCCATGGGGGCTGCTCCGCCGGCAGCACCCCGTCAACAGAACACCGCCACGCCGAATCACGGAACATGATTCAGTGGGTGGTGTTTTGTTGACGGGCGGTGGAGGTGGAGCAACCTCCACTTCCCCGCCGACCGCCAGTATGGCTGCTGGCGGCTCTCCGTCCGGAAAAGGATGGAGGGCTGCCAGCAGTCATAATTCGCTGAGCGGAAAACCGCCTGCACTGGCGGTCTTCAGCATGACGGTCCCTCGGCAGTCTTGCTAAAAGACCACCGAGGTTGTAATGACCACCACAATGTTTAACTGATGTTCACAGTCTCACAAACCTCTAAAAAGAAGCCTATAGCTATCTGCTAAGTAAAATAAACCCTGTGCTTATCTTGTGAGCAGCAGCAACAAAACAACGCTGGGGACTTTAAAGAACTTAGGGCCATATTTATACTTTTTGACGCACAACTGCGCCAACGCAGTTGTGCGTCAAAAATTTTAACGCCGGCTAACGCCATTCCAAAGCGCCATGCGGGCGCCTTATTTATGGAATGACGTTAGCCGGCGCAGCTGACTGGTGTGCGTAAAAAAAAATGACCCACACCAGGCAGCGCCGGCGTAGGGGAAAATGGAGCTTGGGCGTCAAAAAATGGGGCAAGTCAGGTCTGAGGCAAAATATTGGCCTCAACCCGATTTGCGCCATTTATTTTTACTCCCAACCCCCATTGAAATGACTCCTGTCTTAGCACAGACAGGAGTCATGCCCCCTTGCCCAATGGCCATGCCCAGGGGACTTATGTCATGGTCATTGGGCATAGTGGCATGTAGGGGGGCACAAATCAGGCCCCCCTATGCCACAAAAAAATAAATAAAAAAAGACTTACCTGAACTTACCTTTAGTTCCCTGGGATGGGTCCCTCCATCCTTGGGCGTCCTCCTGGGGTGGGCAAGGGTGGCAGGTGGTGTCCCTGGGGGCATGGGAGGGCACCTCTGGGCTCCTTCCGAGCCCACAGGTCCCTTAACGCCTGCCCTGACCAGGCGTTAAAAAATTACGCAAAAGCGTCTGGACATCATTTTTTTTGACCCGCCCACTCCCGTGTGTCATTTTTATACGGGAGTTTAAATAAGGCGCACATGCCTTGGAGTCATTTTTTAGACGGGAACGCCTACCTTGCATATCATTAATGCAAGGTAGGAGACCACGCTAAAAAATGACGCAAACTCCAAGATCTTTGGCGCTAGACGGGTCTAACGCCAAAGTATAAATATGGAGTTAGCTTTGTGTCGGATTTGCGTAAAAAAAAACGACGCAATTCCGGCGCAAACAGAGTATAAATATGCCCCTTAGAATACTAACAAAAGTTCCAGCATAATGAAAGTCCAGATCCCCCATCAATCTTGCTTCATTTTGTGGGTCCCTGCAATGTGTCACATAGTTTGAAAAACCAAAGCTAAAGTTATATTATTTCCTATGAACAAAAACCAGAGCCTTTAAATATATAAGAGAAGAAGATATTGTTTTAGACCAAATATTCCGAAGATTGTTATTTGACTTCCTCTGTGGATTCAACTTCCTCCATTCACTTCTGCTACTGTTGAATGCCACAGTGTGATAATGGGTGGGATAATATTAACCTCTGTATCTTTAATAAAATCCACATTTTCTGTCCATCAGAGCTGGGGAAAATCTTCATTTTATGCCAAGAACGGTCGCTAACATTATGCAAGTTTAAAGCTGCCGGGCTGCTAAAACTCTGCAAAGAGAAGGCACTTGAAGCAGACAAGGGGGCTACCAAGTTGAATCTCAAGGTAGCCCTCAAAGCCTTTGAGGTGAAGCAGGGTAGGAAGGCCCCCTCAGAAAGGGATGAGGTGGATGACAATGAGGAGTAGGAAGAGCACACAAAGGATAAGGAGAGAAATGGCCAAGCCCAGGGCCTCAAGCTGCCCCATTTGGCTCCAGCAGATGACCAAGATGGAGCAGGGAGCAGTGTGCCTGCCAGGGGCCTAACCCCAGAGGAGCTGGAAGACAGACCGGAGGAAGGAAACTCAAGCTGAAGCTGGCCCAGTGAAAGATAAAGGAGAAAAAGATCATGCTGGCTAATGAACTGAGTTTGAAGGCTGGCCATAAAAGCCAGGAAAATGGAGTCCAGTAGTAATGGTGGCAGTGAATCGGCAGTGTCTACTGAAGAGGTGGGAGTCTGTTTTGGAAATGGGGTCTCTGGTTGGCAGTCAGTTTGAACAATGTCCAAGCAGGGACCCTCACTCTAGTCAGAGTAAGGGAGTTACACTCCTCAGACAACCCCTGCTCAACCCCCTTTGTAGCTTGGCCGTAGCAGTCCGGCTTATCTGATAAGCAATGTGTAAAGTATTTGTACCAACACCCAGAGTAATACACTGAAAAGACTACAAAAGGAACACAACACACAAGACCAAAACAACAAAAAATTAACATATACAATCAAAGATATGAATGTTTAAATGAAAAAAGAGTCTTCATCCATAGACATCAATGGTTGCGTTGTTTATACACAAAATACCTAGTTTGCATCAAAAATAAAGGTGCACGGGTGGCGTGAGTCAAAAAAGTCAGCAATGTGTTGATTCCTGACTCGCAAGTGAGGCCGTTTCTCCAGTTGTGTGGGCGCTGCTTCTTTTTTCTCTCCCGCAGAAGAGCGATGCGTTGATTTCCGGTTGAACAACCTCGGGTCCACACAGGTTGACTGTAGGTTCTGCAGAGCCTTCAACCCTGCGCGGAGGTGTTACACGTGTTCCTCCCAGCTGGAGCTGAACATTGCAATGTCATCCAGGTAGGCTGGGCTGAAATCCCCCAGCCCAACCAACACCTGATTGACCAACCTCTGAAAAGTGGCAGAGGCATTTCTTTATACCATAGGGCACAACCCGGAACTGGCAATGCCCCTCTGGAGTGGAAAATGCTGACGGCTCCTTTGCCTCATCGGTTAAGGCAATCTGCCAGTACCCAGACTATAAGTCAAACATGCTGGGTACATTGGCAGCTCCCAGCTGATCTGTGAGCTCATCACCTCTGGGGATGGGGTGCGGGTCAGTCGTAGTGATGGTGTTGAGTCCACGGTAGTCCACACAGAACCTCAGTTCTCGGGTGGCACTAGGGCCAGCAGCTTGTGGGACCAAGACTACTGGGCTAGCCTAAGGACTGCTAGAGAACTGATTACCCCTAAAGCTAGCATCTTGGAAACCTCATACTTGATGCTGGATCTGACCTTGTCAGTCACCCTGTAAACCTTGTGTTTCACAGGTGGACTGTCTCCAGTGTCCACATCATGGATACACAGATGAATGACCCCTGGGGTCAAGGAAAACAAGTAGGTAAACTGTCCCAGCAAGTAGAGACAGTGCCTCTGTTGCACAATGTTGGGAAGAGGTTCACACCCTCCACAGACCCATCTTTCACCTGAGCAGATAGAAGGTCAGAAAGAGGCTCACTCCCTTCCTCCACCCCATCATCGGTTGCCAAGAGCATAGTTTGTTCAGACCTCTCAAAGTGAGGGCCATCAAAGGGTTCCTGGGAGTCTGCAAGTCCACTAGATAGGTGACATCACTCACCACAAAAGGCCCAGTCTACTTGTCTTGGAGAGTATGTGGCTCCAGTGGGGCCATGACCAACACTTTCTGGCCATGCTGAAACTCGACCGGAGTGGCATTCTAGTCATACAACTGTTTCATGTTCTTCTTGCTGGCTTCTAGGTTTGCCTGAGCGAGTTTTCCAAAGTGCGCAGTCTGGTTTGTATGTGCCAGTACATAGCTAAACACATCCTGGGGAGCTTACTGGAGGTTTTTTCCAAGCCCTCCTTTACCAGACTCAGAAGTCCCCTCACAGGGTGGCCACACAACAGCTGGAAGGGGCTAAAACCAAGTCCCTTCTGTGATACCTCCATGTAAGAAAAGAGAAGACATGGCTAGAGGACGTCCCACTTATGCCTCAGGGGTTCTGACAGACCCATAATCATGCCCTCCAGGGTGCGGATGAACCTTTCAATCAATCCATTTCCTTGGGGGTGGAAAGGTGTGGTGAACTTATAGGTTACCCCACACTCCTTCCACAGAGACTTCATATGAGTAGTTATGAAATTGGTACCCCAGTCAGATACCACCACCGTTGGGAACCCCATGTGGGTAAAAATCCCCATCATGGCCTGGCCCACCACAGGGGCTGTCATCAACCTCAGAGGGATGGCTTCTGGGTAACGCATGGAATGGTCCACCAAGACCAGGATAAACATGTTGCCCATTGCTGTCTTGGGCTCCAGACGCCCCACGATGCCAATGCCCACCCGCTTGAAAGGGGTGCTCACGACAAGAAAAGGTTGGAGGGGGGCATTGCACTTGCCCCCACTCTTCCCACATGCCTGACCAGTTTGTCAAGACCTGCTGTGTGCGTCAGAGTGGCTGCACATTTGGGACCAGGAAAAGTGGGTGACAAGCCCCTCAAAGGTCTTGTTCTACCCCAAATGTCTTGCTAAATGCAACTCATAAGCCAGACCCAGTAGGAAGGCTCTGAAGTGCTAGGGTGCCACAAGCACACGTTCTCCCCAAGGCTCAGCAACCTAAGGCTCACTGTACAGTAGGTCATCCTCCCAATAGATCCAGCGTGATCCAGACTCCTTGCCAGATGCCTGGTCTGAAGCATGTCCCTGTAGACCCTCTAGAGTGAGGCATATCTTTTGTGCCTAACAGAATTCTTCCCTGGTCGGACGCTCTTCCTCCTGCCAATGGGTCAGCTCAGCACCTCTTCCAGTTCAGCCACTTGTTCCCCTCTAGGCTCCAGGGCGGCCCCACAGGTTCAGCCTCCTCCCGACCATGGTTTCTTTTGGGGTGGGTTTCCCATTTTCTTGTCCGTTCTTTCCCTGGCATGCACCTGGGCCACTCTTTCAGGCTCCAGGGCCTCCTGATCACCCTATTGGGCTACCATGGACTGGGTGGTCACACACACCCACCCAAGCAGACTCAACATCTCCAAGTGTGACCAGGGTTTCACCGCACTCCAAGGGGAATCCTCCAGGTCATTGCCCAGCAGACAATCAACAGACATGATTGAACTCACAGCTCCCCTCAAGAAACCTGAGAACCCCCCACTCAAAGGAACCTGCACCACCTTACACAGGTGCTCTGAGTTGTCTAATGCAACTACCTGGTGAAGTACATGAGGAACTACCTGCTCTTCAGACACCAGGTGACACCTCACACTGGTCACACTGGCTCCAGTGTCTCTCAAAGCCTCCACCCTCTGTCTATTGATGGTCAGCCACTTCCTGTACTTTTTAGTGTTCTCAGGCAGAAGGGTTCCTGGGCCAGCTCACTGTCCCCTAGTGAGACAAGGGTCATCTCAGCTGGCTCCCCCCTTCTCCTGGAATCAATTCCTCCCCAAGAGCTACACTGGCCAAACCCTGTGACTGAGCACCAGTGGTTGCCGTTGTCCCTTGGGACACTTGCCCCCCCCCCCATGTGACCCACCAGATCACATGCAAAACACTTGCACTCTTCTCTGCAGGCTTCCCTGTAGAGACCCATGGTTTCATCTCACCTGGGGGCTAGGAATCCTTACCCTGGGAACTAGGTTGGGGCCCTTTAGAGAACTCCCCCTGTTTACTCTTACCCTCATACTTCTTTTGATAGGAACCCAGCCCACCCTTAGTGGAGTCTTCCCCATACCTCTTTTGGACCCTCATGCACTCCCAGCGGTCCTCTTGCTGGGCAAGCTTCCTGGGGTCAGTCAGCTTGCTTTCAATTAGGTGCTGGCACAGCTCTGGAAAACAAAGACTATACAAGTGCTCCCATGCAATCAAATTGTATAGCCCCTCATAAGTTGTTACCATACTGCCCTTCACCCAACCATCCAGTCACCTGCAGAAAGAATCTACACATTTCAATCGATTTTGGGATTCCTTTTTCTGATAAGATCCAAACTTCTATTTGTACTGCTCAGGAATGAGACCATACTCAGTGAGTAGGATGTCCTTCATGATAGAATAGGTGAGTCGCTGAGGATCCTCTGAGGATGTCAGTGTGTCCCTCCCCTCTATCTCAAAGTGTTTCCACAGACACACCCCCAGTGTACCTCAGGGACCATATTCATGTGGAAAGCTGAACCACAAGTATATATCATCCTCCCTTTTGTAATCCTTCACTAAATCCTTTGGGATGTGTACCCTCCTTTCCGACTGCACTGTGGTATTGCTGTCACCATCTCTGCTGAACTGTCTCCTTTGGTCTAGCTCTCTCAAAATTAACTCATAAGTCATTCTCTTCCATTTCCATGTTAAGCTTTTCTAACTGAAACTGGTGCATTGTCTCTGCTTGTCTATCTTGCAAGTCCTCTGGGGTCAGACGTTTGGAAGAAACACTATTGACTGACCTGGAGGCCTTCCCTCCAGGCCGGTCAGGGTTACCCTACACAACCTCATGTATGCTCTGAACCTCCTCATCCACAATTTCCTACTCCCTGTGCCACCCCAGCCTCCTTAGCTGCCAACTAGGTCCTCAGTGCCTTTTGCAGATCCTCCTTCCTGATGGAACTTTTGATTGGGCAGGAAAGTTTGTTGCAAAATTGTTTAAGCTGAACAACTGTATACTCCTCTAGTTTCTCCAACTCAAACACAACTTTTGTATCAAAAGCTTTTGCATCCCCAGATTGAGACATCCTTGTGGGTGAGGTTCAAAAAAGATGAAAGAGTTCCAAAAAGGCAGGTAGATCCCAAAGGAAAAACAACAAAATGGAAGTAGAAAAAAATCCACAGAGAGAAAAACAAGTAGTATGTGGTCACCTAATAGACTACCTTGAAAATAGTAGTGTACACCAATCACTGTATGCCCAGTATAAATAGAAGTTCTATCCTCACCGCTGATCACCAATGTTAGAAATGGGCTCTCCTGTTGGCAGTAAATTTGCACTTTGTCCAAGCAGGGACCCTCACTCTAATGAGGGTAAGAAAGCTACCCTCCTAAGACAAACCCTGCTCACCCTTTTGGTAGCTTGGCACAAGCAGTCAGGCTTATCTCAGGGCCAATGTGTAACGTATTTGTACCAATACCCAGAGTAATAGAGTGAAAAGACTACAAAAGCGACACAACACCAGTTTAGAAAAATAGTCAGTATTTATCTGAATGAAAGAAGATGAAAACAACAAAAATCCAACATACACCAGCAAAGATATGAATTTTTAAAGTTAAAAAGAGTCTTAATCCATAGAAATCAATAAATACGTTGTTTTTACAAAAAGCACCTGGTTTGCATCAAACATAAAACTGCATGGGCTGGCGTGTGTCAGAAACGTCACCAATGCGTCAATTCCTGACTAGCAAGTGAGGCTGTGTGTTGTTTCTTCTCCAGTCATGTGGGTGATGCTTCTTTTTTCTCTCCTGCAGAAGAGTGCTGCGTCGATTTCTGGATGAACAACCTAGGGTCCACACAGGTTCACTGTGGTTTTGATGCCCAGTGACGATTTGTGCAAAATCCTGGTCCACGGTGGTGAAGAGCTGTGCTGCATGGGCGATGCATCGATTTTGGCAGCTGCAAGAGGGTGTTGCGACGCTTTTCTAGCCATGATGCAGATGGTGCTTCGATTTTTCAGCCACGAGGTGGGTGCTGCATTGATTTTTCTCCTGATAGCCTCTGTGCATGGATGTCAGTCTTGGTTCCACCAGCTTCTCTTTTCAAGGGAAAATAAACTGGATTGGGCACCACTTGGCAGGGTAGGAGTCTCAGCAAGAAGTGCTGGCAGGGGAAGTCTTTGATGGCCCTGAGACCTCAGAACAGGTGGCAAGCTCAGTCCAAGGCCTTGGAGACACTTCATAAGCAGGAAAACACAGCAAAGTCCAGTCTTTGTCCTCTATCAGGTAGAAGCAGCAACTGCAGGCCAACGGAACCAAGCACACTCACAGGCAAAGGGGTAGAACTCCTCCTCCAGCTCCTCAGTTCTTCTCCTTGGCAGAGGTTCTTTTTGATCCAGAAGTAATCAAAAGGTCTGGGTTTTTGGTCCACTACTTATACCTATTCCAGCCTTTGAAGTAGGCAAACTTCAAAGGAAAGTCTCTTTTATTTACACGATCCTGCCTTGCCCAGGCCTGGCCCCAGACACACACCAGGGTGTTGGAGACTGCATTGTGTGAGGATAGGCACAGCCGTATCAGGTGTAAGTGTCAGCTCCTCCCTCCCCGTCCGAGCCCTAGAGACTCATCAGGATATGCAGGACATTCCTAAGCTCCCTTTGTTTCACTGTCTAGAGGGAATTCACAAACAGCTCAACTGTCAGTCTGACCTAAATGGGGATTCCACAAGTACGCAGAGGTAAAGAGCAGTTAAGCAAGAAAATGTTCACTTTATAAAAGTGCCATTTTCAAACTGACAGCCTAAAAAACAACTTTACCAAAAGATGTATTTTTAAAATCGGAGTTCAAAAACCACTCAAGCTCCCGGTTTGCATTTCTTAAATAGCGAATTTTAAGAAATTGCTATTTGAGAAATGCAAAAATGGGACGTGTCAAAATTGCAAGTCGGTATTTGTGATTTCTTAAAATTTGCAAAATTTGCAATTAGCAAATACCAAATCACAAATCATTTGCAAATTGGTATCTGAAAATCGCAAATTGCGAAAACAGCAACCCGGAACAGCCTGATGACATCACAACCAGGAAGTGAGTCAGCCCATGCTGTTTCCAGGACCCACACCCACAGGAGCAGGCAGGGAGACTCAGCCCAGCACCAGGGAGCCAGCTTTGTTATCCAGCCAAGACCAAATAGCAACATGGCCACTGATGGGAAGGTGAAGGACAAGGGAGACAGGAAGCGCAAACTCAAATTCAGTGAGCAGGAATTGGAGGAGCTCACTGAGGAGGTTGTCAGGAACCATGACAAACTCTTTGGGAAGAACTCACTACAGGTCCCTGAAAGTGAAAAAAGGAAACTGTGGTTGTACATCCAGACAAAAATCTGTGCAGTGGGCGTTGCGTAGCGCTCTGTGGAGGAAATACGCAAGAGATGGTATGACCTGCGTTCCCGTGTCAAAGAAAGGGTAGCCAGCAGGCTGAAGGAGGCAAGGAGCACCGGATGAGGACCTCCCACCCAGACACCGTCCACACCAATGGAAGACATGGTAGAGTCCACACTGCTTCCAGAAGCCATCAGTGGTGTCACTGACATTGACACCTCAGGGACACCCAGCACCAGCAAAGGGAATGGCAGTAATGATGTGTATCCCCATATGTGCATGTACAAATGACCCCTAGAATCAGCTAATAGGATGATGCAGCGTGATAAGTAGTCCATGCTACATCTTACATACAATGCAAGACAATGCCTTATGAGAGTGATAGTCCACAATCCTAAGGTCAATAAACCACATTAAAAACAACTTTGTGTTCAGCCACATAGAGAAACAACACACACAAGTTACAGTGATATGATGTCAAAGTACAAAATTTACTATTGTGCTACTTATTGTGAGATATAAATAAATGACATGCTGCACATTGTCGTTGCAGATGCCCCGGGCCCTGCTGCAGCAGAAGGTGAAAATGTGGGGGACGTTGAACCACAGCCACAGTCTTACTCCACCACAAGTGAGTCTCTCATATTGCACCAACCAGATGCAGGGCAAGGGTGTTACTTCTCCCAGAGTGCAACCTGGACTCAGATGAGATGCTGGATGAACTCCCCACACCACTCCCAGAGGATAGATCCACAGGAACACAGCAGTCCCTCCCCCAGCATCAGTCAACTCCCCTCAGAAAGCTTCATGATGCAGGCAGACAGTGCACAGAGGAAGGAGAGGGCCCATTAATCTTTGGCGGCCTTGAAGCTTCCATGCTGAAAGTGAAGCGCCTGCAATGCAAACACATGAGGTCAATGCACAGGCAGTTGGTGTCATTCAATCAGAACATGGGCGCAATGAGCAAGCAGTTGGAGTCACTGAATGAGGGACAGCAAACAGCAGCTGAAAACACGAAGGACATGACAAATGCAATTAGGGACCTCTGCACTGAGATTCAGCAGGAGAGTGTCAGCCACCGTAGGCGCCATCACCAATTTATGAGAATGTTTGATGGGTTCTGCAGGTCGGTCAATCAGCTTGCTAGCTCAACTGCCATGATCTCATGACGTGCTGTGGGCATACAGGTGGAGATGGCACACTGCAGTCGGGATGTTGCACAGGGTTTGGTGCAAATAACCCATGTCCTGGATGCAATGCAGACAGCATGCAGTGCTACAAACAGCGAAATGGGTGGCGGAGATACTGAGGAGTTCTCTAGCCTCAGCAGTCTTACAGCCCCTGTGATGGATCCTAGGTGTTGGTGTACTAGACACAGTACTGCCAGTGAACCTGTGACAAGAGGTGCCAGTGAGGCCACTGAGCACTCAAGTGGAGTGCGTGGACGTAGGAAGTAATTTAAAGGCCTACAGGGGACTACTGTAACATGTAGCTGTATAGTTATACTATGATGCTAATAGTGTGACACTGTTATTTGCACATGGTAGCCTATGGTTCATGGCTATGTCCTATTGACACCGTTGTTACCTGAAGTTAAGGTAATAAAGTTGCCAACTACAGAAAGACATAACATTGCAGTGGTGTTGTCATTACTTACATCAGAAATGGTTGTGCGTGATGTCAGTACGTCTTTGCCTGCCCTCTGCTGCACTGGTCCTGTCTATTGGGTGAAAAGGGATCACCATCTTCATCTGAGTCCGGCTCCATTGGTTCAACAGGTAAGCCCCTTCTCGTTGCAATGTTGTGCAACATTGCACATATAGCCACAATTTTGCAGTTCGTCGCTGGGCAGTACAGTAGTGCCCCTCCACTGAAGTGCTCTTGAGGAGACCGAAAGTCCGCTCCACCACACTGCGGGTTGCCCTGTGTGCAGCATTGTACCTCCTCTCTGCAGGCTTTGCAGGGTTCAGGGAGGGCGTCAGTATATAGATGCGCACTGTGTAGGCACTGTCTCCTGAAATGAACAGAGGGTTAAATGAATAATGTTAGAATCTGCAGTCAATATAACGTCAATGCAACATAGTCATCTATTACTTTACCCAGTAGGTAGCCTTCGCCAGACTACCCAGCTAGCAGTCTTGTGTGAATCCTGCTGTGGCGAAAGATGTACAAGTCATGTGTGCTACCAGGGTATCTGGCCACACGATCAGTAATGATGTTAGAGGCATTGCTAATCACCTGTATGTTCATGGAATGATGGTTTTTACGGTTGTGATAAACATACTCGGTGGCCGATGGTGGACAGATAGCTACATGTGTCCCATTGATGGCACCTGTGACATGTGGGAATTATGCAATCTGATAAAAATTGATTTTCGTTTATTGTAATTCCTATGGGGTGTCGAGGAATCTTATGTGCTCTTGTATTTTGCTCAGCATGGCATTTAGAAATGTTTTGAAGAATCGTGAGAGCACTCTGTGAGACCCTTCCTGCTGCTGCTATGACCCCTTGATAGCTCCCTGAGGCTAATAGATGCAGAGAGCATAATACCTGCACCTGAGTTGGTATGCTATTGGTCCTGTGTGTGGTGCGCAGCAGTAGGGGTTGTAGATCTGCTATCAGGTCAAGTATCATGGCTGAGCTTAACCTGTACTTCTCATATATCTCCTCCTCTGTCTTGTCAAAAAGGGTTATGCACACTCTGAAAATGCGCTCCTGTCTCCTCCTCCCTCTCCTCAAACCTGCTAAGATCCTTATTCTCCTCACATTCACGTAGAGTGCAGCCATTGTGAAAGAACGGCTGAGTCATTCTGGGCCTCTTTATATAGGTTGCACCTGGTTACCACATGATTTCAATTTGTGGTAAATTGCATGTGCAAAAGGCCATTCTGCGAATTTTCACAAATTGCGAATTTTTGATGCATCCCATTGCGACATGTTTTTGCATGTCGCAATCTGCTTATCACAAATTGCCCCAGGATTTTGCGGATCGCTATTTGCGTTTCGCTAAACTGTGTCGCAGTTTGCATCTTGCAAATAGCGATTCAGTATTTCACGTCACTATTTGCGATACGCTGATTGTGACATGCAAAACCATGTCATATTCGCTAAAAATCACAATTTTTGTGATTCCGTATTTTCACACTGCGAATGCCTTTCAAACATCGCAGGAGCTATTTTTCCATTCGCAAACGGACGATTTTTGCAATTCGCACCGTTTGCGAACCCAAAAAAGTTTGATACATCTGGCCCCATATCTCTATCTGCTCCCAATGGGAAACTGCATTTAAAAGATATTTAAAGGTAGTCCCCGTGCTAACCTATGGGAGAGATAGGCCTTCCAATAGTGAAAAACAAATTTGTCAGTATTTCACTATCAGGACTTGTAAAACACACCAGTACATGTCCTACCTTTTAAATACCCTGAACCCTGCCCATGGGGCTACCTCGGGCCTACCTTAGGGGTGCCTTCAATGTAGTAAAAGGGATGGTTTGGGCCTGGCAAATGGGTGCACTTGCCAGGTCAATTTGGAAGTTTAAAACTGCAAACACCGACACTGCAGTGGCAGGTCTGAGCCATGTTAACAGGGCTACCTAGGAGGCACCATCAGTGCTTCAGGCCCAGTAGTAGCATTTGATTTACAGGCCCTGGGCGCCTCTGGTGCTCTTTACTAGGGACTTACCAGTAAGTCAAATATGCCAATCATGGAAAAAGTAAATTACAAATACAATTTACACAGAGAGCACTTGCACTTTATCACTGGTCAGCAGTGGTAGAGTACCCAGCATACCAAAACCAGCAAAACCAGCAAAAACAAAGTCCAGCACACAGTCAAAAATACAGGAAGCAGAGGCAAAAAGATAGGGAAACCATGCCAAGGATGCCAGGTCAAACCGTTTGCATACCCAAAAACCTGGTGCCCTGTTTTGTGGTGGGAGATGATATAGATAAATGGTTCTCAGCTATTACGTAGCTCGTACAAGTCTTTCATGCAGGCACAACTCTCACAGAATGTGCCCCAAACAAAGTGACATCCACACCTGCTCGACTCATCACATCTTTAACCCATCTAGCAAGAGTAGGTGATGATACAGCCCTATATGGCTGTCTGAATGAAATAAGTAACTGTTTTATAGCCAAAGATCTCAACTATAACATTCTTTAACAGAACAGACCACACACACATTTTCATGCTCATCAAAAATAGATAAATTGTTGACACTGAATTAGTTTTTGTTCTTTCATTTAAATAGAAACACATCCCTTCTGGGCAAAATATCCTGTTTGAAACATCAAAGCCCTGAACATCGGATACCCTCTTAAATGAAATTAAACATAGCAAAATGGTGAACTTCTAGGATAGGTCCTCCAAAATTAGGCATTCATTAGCTCCCAATCTCTCCAGATAAATCAGTACTTTGCAAACATCCCCAACTAAATTATGCCTAGACACTGGTTGCATCGAAATTCTTATAATCCTCATTAATTTCTTCACTGAAATATCCTATCCACCAGTAAGGACATTGCACAAAACATGACCTGTAGCAATCACTGATTTAGGTACATTAATCATCCTATAAGACAATCCCTTCTGATAGATAGTTTATCACCTTTACGATATCCACTGAAACCTGAGCAAAGTCCTGCTCCACACACCAGCAAAACTATTTCTGCCAAGCCAATCTGTACATGTTCTGAGTATCTGGTGCCAGGATTCCTTAGTGAGAGGTGTAGCTCCCTGTCAAAGTACAGCACCTCCCAAATTCTCCCGGAATTCTCTACACTACCAACCTCAACTGACTTGCTATTACCTTTTTATGTATCTCACCTGCTGGACCCACTAGAATTTCTTGAATCACAAAATTGGAAAATGGACCGGCAGCACTAGAGGAATTACAAGCTAAACCTGAGCCCTCCAATTATTATTTCACATTGAAATCGAGGTGGCGGACACCATGTCAACCACTTTTCAAACATGCACATTTTTCATCTCTAACACATGTTTCTCTAATTTTATTCTTTTTAGTACACATTATCTATTATGTTACTCAGATTTTATTAATAATGTTTGCTCTCTAACAACACCATCAGAGTGACTTGAACAATCATCGGAAAAGGGGAGAAAGCCACATGTATGACGATCCCTCAAATCCTGTTGGAATGCATCGATTCCCACTGGCTCTGGACGCCAACTGAAAAACCTCCTCAACTGGGCATTCAGTCTATTCGCAAACATATCCACATGAAAAGGACGTCTGATCTCCTCTATCTTTAAGAATATATTATCCCAACCATTATCAAAGGGTTGGGTGGGATAATATTACCCTCTGTGTCTTTAATAAAATCCAGATTTTCTGTCCATCAGAGCAAGGGGAATCTACATTTTACGGCAATACCTGAATCTAACATTAGGCAAGTTTAAAGCTTCTCTACCAAACAACAGGATGCATTTACAACAAGCTTAAAACAAAATTCCCTGAAAAGAGCATCATTAGACTAATAAAAAGATACCAGACATAACAACATAGGTAGTCATTATGAACGCGGCGGTTTGGCCCGCCATGCCGGCATTGGCGGCTAAAACCACCAGCCGGCATGGCGGGCCAACATGCCGCATTATGAACATGGTGAGGGCCGCCATCAGCAGCTCTCACTCACCGCCAGGCTTCTGCTGTCAGGAAGCCTGGCAGTGAGTGGAAACACCATCCGACAGGGTAGCTGCGCTACCCTTCGGATAATGTTTCCTGATCCACCAGCCTTTCCGTGGTGGGTTATCCCGCCAGGGAAAGGCTGGCGGAGGGGGTGCCCTGGTCACTGCCCGATTTTCAGCCGCCGCACAGAGGCATTGGCAGCGGCTCCATGGAGCCGCCGTCAATGTCCCGGCCAGGCTTTTCTGTGGGCCGGCGGGCTGAAACAATGTTTCTGCCCATCGGCCCACAGAACGGTTCTTTATTTGGCTGGTGGGGATCCGGGGTAGCTGGTGGTCAGTGTTTTGACCTCCAGCATGATCACGGCGGTTGTTACCGCCGTGTTCATAATAACCACCATAGTTAGTTGGAATGATAAATCCATCAAAGACATGTTCTCATTTAGATCCCAACTCTCCAAAAACCTTGAGATTATCAATACATCCCAAAGTGAATGATATCTTGAACCAGAAGAATTAACGATTCTAATGCTTCTCATTAATTGTGCCACTACAACATCTTGGCCCACTGATAAACCATTCACTAAACCATGACCAGCTGCACTAGCGGACCTCCATGTATTCACTGTCCTGTAAGCCAAACCCTTCTCAAACAATTCTGCTAAAATATTTATCACTTGAACTACATCAACTAAAAGAGAATCGGGGTCCCTCTCCAAATGCATATCTCTTTTATTGTTTCACTCTCTTTTATTGCCGTCCTCACAGCAGCAACAATTGAAAGAATTTAGAAATGTTAAAACATTCTAATAATTTATAAAGTCCAAATGCAGGCAACTATCTTCCTTCTTTATGTGCTGCGAACAAGGTAAAATAAAATAACCAATCTCACCATTATAGCATAAAGAAAACTTGACTGCCAATTTTCCAATTCCTCTTCTTGAAGTCTTATTTACTCTGAAAGAATCCCAAAAATGTTATTCTCTTAGGGTGGGTCATAATTATGGTGGGATCCTGGCTTCCATGTCTTTAATAAAATGCAGATTTTCTGCAACCGCACTGTGGAAAATCTACATTTTATGTCAAGCCACGGAGACTAATGTTATGCAAGTTCAAAGTCCTGCAAACACATTATCAATTGCATTCACCATAGGCTTAGAGCAACAACTTTTAAAGATATTCTCTTAAAATTTCTTGCAATACTCCACCCAGCACGAAAGCCTTTGATGCTGATGTACCTCCAAATGAGTGTACTCCAAATCTATTCATATCCACACATAGCTCTCTCATCATCTCTTTCGCCCATCTTGCAAAAGTCTCAGGTGAAACGGGTTTTGGTGGTAATCTGAAAGAAATTATCAATTGGGCCACATCACTCCTGTAGGAAAGTACCCTCTTTCTTGGCATGGTTACCCCCATTTTCTGCCTGTTGTCAGTGTGCTTGACTGTGTCTACTGGGATCCTGCTAATTAGGACCCCAGTAGTTATGCTCTCTCCTTCTGAAATTGGTTGTGGGTTACTGTTAACACAGTATTTCACCCACAATTATCATACTGGTGCCCCCTTATAAGTCCCTAGTATATGGTTCCTAGGTACCTAGGGCATTGGGGTTCCAAGGTATCGCTATGGGCTGCAGCATATATTTTTTTGCCCCCCCATAGGGAGCCCATGCAAAGGCTTCTGCAGGACTGCCATTGCAGCCTGTGTGAAAAGGTGCAAGCACCCTTTCACTGCTATTTACACTGCACCAGGTAACTTATAAGTCACCTCTATAGCAGGCCCTCCAGCCCTGAGGGCAGGGTGAAAAGTACCTGTGTGTGAGGGCACCCCTGCACTGGCAGAGGTGCGCCCACGACTTCCAGGACCATTTTCTAGGACTTTGTGAGTGTGGGGACATCAGTTTACGCGTTATCTGGACATAGGTCACCACCCATGTCCAGCTACATAATGGTAACTCTGAGCATTGGCATGTTTGATATCAAACACGTAGGAATCATACCCCATGCTTTTGCAAGCATTGGTTGTATGATCCCATGCACTCTGAGGGCTCCTTAGAGGATCCCAGTACTGCCATTTCAGCCTTATGAGATTTTGCAGGCAGCCCCAGCTGCTGCCACCTCACAGGCAGGTTTCTGCCCTCCTGTTGCTTGAAAAGCTCAATCCCAGGAAGGCAGAAGAACAATGGATTTCCTTTGGGAGAGGGGTGCTACACCCTCTCCCTTTGGAAATAGATTTTACAGGCTTGGGAGGAGTAGCCTCTCCAAGCCAGTGGAAATGCTTTAAAGGGCACAATTGGTGCCCTCCTTGCATAATCCAGTCTGAACCGGTTCAGGGATCCCCAGTCCCTGCTCTGGTACGAAACTGGACCACTCCCCTGTCCATCACCACCCCAGGGGTGAGGTGATGCTCAGTGATCCTCCAGTGGGTCCATGGGTTTTGCCATTTTGGATTCAAGGTTGCCAGGAAACTCTGGGAGAATCTGATTGGCCAGTGCCAGCAGGTGACGACTGAGGTCTCTCCTGATAGGTGCTTTCCTGGTTAGCTGACCAATCCCCTTTTCAGGGCTATTTAGGGCCTCTCCTTTGGGTGGTTCCTCAGATTCGGATTGCAAGACTCCAGCATGAATTCTCTGCATCCTCCATTTCAGCTTCTCACTGAAGAACCTGCATCTGGACCCTCCAGGAACTCTACGAACTGTAACAAAGAATAAAGATACCTTCTGCAACATTATGTCTCCTGCGAACAACTGCAACTGTTTCCCGGTTGCGCATCCTCAGAAGACAGCCCATCTTCAGCCTGCATCAGAAGAGAGAAGGACTCTCCCTTGGGATGAAGGAGTCACTCCCCTGCTTCTGCAGGCACCTACTGTAACAATGACCGGCTGCGTAGATCCCCTCTCCTGCTGAGCTGCATGGATCCTGCATCACAGGTGGTAGACTGAACTGGTCCCGACGGTCCTCACATCCTACTGTACTACTTTGGTGGAGGTAAGAGCTTGCCTCCCCATGCAAGACAGTACCCCCGTGACAATGTGTTTTGCAGTTGTTCCTGTGACGCACAGCTTCCTGAGTGGCTCTCCGGCGATGTGGGAGCCTTTGTCGCAGTCCTGCATGAGCCTCTTTTGCACCTTTCTGGCCCCGGTGCTGTGGGACCCCTGTGCATGCTGCCTGGTCTTCTGTGGGTTCTCTGAGTTGCTAAGCGAGCCCTCTGGCTCCCCCTCCTGGGTAGAGTCCACCTGGTCCTTCCTGGTCCAGGGCAGCACCATTTTCTGCTAACCTTGAGCTTTGCGTTTACCAATGCTTGTTGGTGGACTTCAGCTACGCAAACCAGACTGCAATCCTCCATCGGCCTTGGGACATCATTTGCACCAACCAGGAACCCGACTCTGTCTTCTTGGGTGCAGTACTGACTGTTAATCTTCACCGATGGTTCTTCTTTTGCACCTCCATCCGGGTTAGCGGGGGCTCCTGTTCTTCCTGGTCTCTTCTCTGCTTCCTGGACTTGGTCCCCTTCTTCCACAGGTCCTCAAGTCCAGGAATTCACTGTTGGTGTCTTGCAGTCTCTTCTGCTTCTTTCATAATTTTCCTTTCTGTTTCTGTGTGCGTTCTGTGAAAGTTACTGTGTTTTACTCCTGCTTTTCTGGTTACTGGGGTGGGTTCTAGTACTTACCTTTGGGGTTTTCTAGTACTTCCAGTACCCCTCCACACACTACACATGCCTTGGTGGAAAACCAACATTCGTATTCCACTTTTTTAGTATATGGTTTGTGTTCGCCCTAGGCCCATTTCTAGCTATTGTGATTTTCACTAATTGCACTGTTTTCTAACTGTTTTTATGCCTATTTCTGCATACTAGTGTATACAATTTGTGTATTACTTACCTCCTAAGGGAGTATAGTCTCTATGGTGTTTTTGGTATTTCTGTCACCAAAAGAAAGTACCTTTATTTTGTAACACTAAGTATTTTCTTTCATGTGAGTGAGTACTGTGTGAGTACGGTAGGGTTATATCTCAGAACCACGGCTACCTTAACCACCCGTGGCTCAACAACGAGGTCGGAACAACGACCTCGTTATAACCACTAATGCCTTTACCACAAATGCGTTTACAATGATTTTACCGTTGGTAACGCATTCCTGGTAAAAGCATTAGCAATCAGCATACACGACCCAGCATGCTTCCACCCCAGCCCCCCACCCCATGCCTTAAACCTAAACCCTGCCCCCACCCCCAAACCCTAATCACCACCAGCCCCCACCCGACCCCAATAACTGAAAATACCCGAGTCCCCGCCCCTAAAACCTAAACACCCCAATTAACCCCACCACACCCCTTAAACCTAAACCCTGACCCCCAAACCCTAATCACACCCAGCCCCACCCCAAAAACTAAAAATACCCCGAGTCCCCACCCCCGCCCCTAAAACCTAAACACCTCAACCCCAAACCCACCCCTTAAACCTAAACCCTGCCCCTCTAAACCCTAATCACCCTGAGCCCCACCACCCCCTCAAAAAACAGCCCCAGTCCCAGACCAACTTACCTCCTCTTTCACCGCGTCCACTCCAACTCCTTTCTTCTGTACCTTAACAATGCATGTACATTGCTCAGACATGCGTGGTTAAGGTACCAAAACCAGGAAGTCGTGGAAAACGAAAGCGTTGTTTTGCTTTCGTTTTTCACAACATTGTGGTTCTGGACCCGTTCTTCCAGGTGTTTCCGGTACAGTAGTATTGCATGAGCTTTGCATGTCCCCTAGATAAGTCTTGGCTGCTCAGCCACAGCTACCTCTAGAGAGCTTGACTTCTAGACACTGCCTACATTTCACTAATTAGGGATAACTGGATCTGGTATAAGGTGTAAGTACAATAGGTACCAACTACAAACCAGGCCAGTCTCCCACGACTCCTCCTCAAACTCTTAGTTCTCTTACTCTTTTAAACAGTTTACCATGCATACTTTGTTAATAAATCTAAAATATGGATAAAGAATTGTCCTTGACAACATCTTTGTTTCTTTTTAATATAAAAGCAACCCTGTGATAGAGTTTTGGGTTCAGCGCCGGAGACGAAGTGCCACAGGGGCACTACACAGAGCAAAGACACTGGGATGGAAGAAGGGGGCCCGCAGCGGAGAGGAAGCCGGCATGCAAATGCGGAAATGAGGGGGGTTATAAGTCCCATAGGCGATGGCGAATGGCGGGCGGCAGGAGAAGAGGACGGAGGTAAATAACAGACGGCGAATGGGAAGAGCGAATCGGAAGAAGACAGAGGGACGGAGATGTTGGAAAGAAGGCGATCGCAGGACGAGGACAAAACCTCGGTGACTCGAGGAGAAGAAATATCACATGAGGGCAGCTGCAGGGAAGATCTATATGGTTGAGGAGAAGACGCGCAGAAGCCGGCCACATTCTGGGAAGAACGTGGCAAGTACAGGTACGGAGGGGCATATTTATACTCCGTTTGCGCCGAATTTGCGTCGTTTTTTTCAACGCAAATTCGACGCAAAACTAACTCCATATTTATACTTTGGCGTTAGACGCGTCTAGCGCCAAAGTTCATGGAGTTAGCGTCATTTTTTTGCGTGAACACCTTCCTTGCGTTAATGAGATGCAAGGTAGGCGTTCCCGTCTTAAAAAATGACTCCCAGGCATGTGCGTGGTATTTATACTCCCGGGCAAAAATCACGCCCGGGAGTGGGCGGGGCAAAAAACCCCGCATTTGTGCCTCTTTTTAGGCGTTAAGGGACCTGTGGGCTCAGAATGAGCCCAGTGGTGCCCTCCCCTGCCCCCAGGGACACCCCCTGCCACCCTTGCCCACCCCAGGAGGACACCCAAGGATGGAGGGACCCATCCCAGGGAAGAAAAGGTAAGTTGTGGTAAGTATTTTTTTTTTTTTTTTTTGTGGCATAGGGGGGCCTGATTTGTGCCCCCCTACATGCCACTATGCCCAATGACCATGCCCAGGGGACAGAAGTCACCTGGGCATGGCCATTGTGCAAGGGGGCATGACTCCTGTCTTTGCTAAGACAGGAGTCATGTTAATGGCGTCTGGGCGCCCCAAAAAAATTGCGCAAATCGGGTTAAGACGATTTTTTTGCCTCAGTCTGACTTGCCCCATTTTGGGACGCCCAAACGCCATTTTTCCCTACGCTGGCGCTGCCTGGTGTACGTCGTTTTTTTTCACACACACCTGGCAGCGCCGGTCGGCTAACGCCGGCTAACGCCATTCAATAAATACGGCGCCCGCATGGCGCTTCAGAATGGCGTTAGCCGGCGCTAATTTATTTGGCGCAAAACTGCGTTAGCGCAGTTTTGCGTCAAAAAGTATAAATATGGGCCGGAGTTTTTCCATGGGGAAATGGGAGGAGGGGTAGAGAAAAAGGGGAAAAAAAAGGAAAAGAAGCACAAAGGGTTATGACACAAATTTTAACACCGGGAGCACATTGATACAGAAGTCACACTCTCAGATCACCGAAAGGGGAGCTCGTTTTCATTACTAAGAAACCAAGGCAATGGGCCAGGAGGCAGAAACAAGTTCAGAACGCAGAGAGAGAGAAAGGCATGTAGAAAAGAACCCAGAACAAGAAAGAGAGAAGACAAGACGTCAGACTAGCAAGAAGGGTAAGACAAAGAGTTCTAAATCTACCAGGAAAGTGAGAAGAGAAACAGGAGAAACAGGAGAAAGAAGAGAAGGAAGAGAAAGAGGGAGAGAAAGGAAAAGGAAAAGAGAACAGGAAAATAAATAACAACTAGAATATAAATGTCCCTTCTAAAACAGCTTCTTCTTTTCTTCTGCTCCCGCAAATCCTCATCTGCTGCACTCTGAGATGCCCACCTGAAGAGAGAGAGATAGAAGAATAAAGTCAAGAACCCACAGAAGAACCGAGGAAGATCTCCAGTAGATAGTTCACAGAATAACAAGATAGAACGAAGTGTGAAAAGAAATAAATTCAGAAACTTATCAAATCCTTACCTTACGCCTGCAAGCTTCAATTATTACTTAACCTGTTACAAACCCCCTTCCAGCTGATAATCTCTACTTGTAATATCCAAGGCTCTCATATATGATTTTCTTCTAAAAGAGGCCAAAGGTAACAGCAATATCAGCTTCTGACAAATCTGTCTCAGCAACAGGTCTAAATTATCACCCCAGCTCTCCACTACATTTGAAACCTGGTTACATCCCACAAGAAAGTGTACTTTGCCACTGGTGGTTTCAGCACCCTCATACTAGGCATGATTTACCTAACCACCAAATTCGATTCAACAGACGCTTCATTTACTAAACAGTGTCCTGACGCTAATGCTGATCTATGGACAGTCACTGTTCTTTATGATTGTCCTTTTTTAAGCAGTTAAGTGATTAACTACATCTGTTGAAACTGTATCATAATCCCGTTGTACACATCAATAAACCTATTTCTGACAGGCCAGTCTATCTGACGGTGATGAGAGATGATAGCAGTAAGGTCATTATTTTGCGATTAATAAATGTACAGTGTGCACCACAGGTTAAGAACTTTTGTAGCAGCATAATAACCCTCAAAGTCCATGATGACTTCATCAACCCATGATACCCAAAAAGCATCACCCTTAAAGGGTAAAATTAACCATTAATGGCATTGAAATGCCCTCGCAGCACATCGCAAATTGTGTCTATGTCCAAATCCTCATCTCCACTGGTTAACAGAGGGCCTAAGTCACATAGGTAAACTTACACTTCTGGTGTAAGTTTATTTACTATTTTGGTATTCACAAACTATGAGTATAGTTGTATGTGTAGTATTTCTACCACTGCATAAACTATCCTATCTTTTATGTGAGTTCACTGCAGTTGAAAAGATACTACACATAAAACTAAACCAGTAGTTTGTGAATAGCAAAAAATTGCAACCTTACTCCAAAAGTGTAAGCTTACCTTTGTGAATTAGGTCCCTTATGTTCCACTCTGAATTATCAGTTATTGGGCCAACTATCTTAACAACTGAATAGCAAGGAACAGCAATTAGGCATCAACAGTTATATATTCTAAGATTTCTGTAACATCGTTCTTCCTCGTCAACTGTGACTACCATCTTGTAACTTGCCACATATCAGTCCAGGGTTTAGTCTATGCAAACCTCACTCAAAATTAATTTTTTACACTGTCTTCACAAGCAGCTAAACCACTCAACTTTCAATAACTGAGCTTAGGATATCAGGTAGACCTTAGAAAATAGCTTTGTCAAATGATGCTAACTATGTACTATTAATTAATTGTGACACCTCATTGCTCTTCCGATGATATTGCTCATTCCTTGATAAATTCTCAGCATTTCTGTATTGATTTAACCAGCAATTTCAAAACCAATCTCATTCTCAGTACTGCAGCATTTGTGGGTGTACTATGTAGCACAATATCTCCAAACCAATAGGTCTTGGTGTTTTTAACATTGACAGGTAAATGTTAAAATAGTTATTTGAAAGACAAACTTGTGATGTAACATGTTGCCTGAAATGTTGATTGTCATTGAATTGCTTATTTTGTTGCAACTTTTTCATAGCAAGTAGGATTGATAGGATTGTATTTTTGTTAACAAAGGGTAAACATTGTTTATGCCTTGGAAAACCATATTCAGGTAGTTTTTGTTGATATGACTTGTAATTCCAAAAGTACTAGGACTTATCTGATTATTGTGAACACATGGACAAAGCAAAACGATCTGGTTGTTTATTTAACTGCATTTCTATATATTGCTGTAGACACATCTGGGGAATGATTTTAGAGGTTAGTGTGTAAATGTCAAACGGACCTTTAATGTTGCCTCAGACATAAGGTGTACAGTGGATATAGGGGTTAGTAGACTTTCTTCTTGAAGGTTTGTGCATATTTTCAGTATTTTTGTGTTGTATAATTGTAGTCATTTTAAAGTAGTTTTCATTTATAAAAGAAGAACCACTACATAGACATTGCTTTGCTGGGTGTTATTTCTTTATTTTCTAAGTTTTGAGTTTCCTGTCCACAGTAAATCTCTTAGGTCAGCCTCAGACAGTTCCACTGTCTACCCTAAATGTCAACTTCTAAAAAGGGTGCTTGGCACATGTTAAGAAGTCAACATTATATGGAGGCACCCTGAAACCAGAAGCACAAGACCCCAGTGATACAATTACAGCCCAATGAACTATAGGTGCCCTGTGACCTCCAAAACCTCACAATAACAAAAAACAAGAGTTGCTTTGATTCAATGCAAAAAAGGACAGGTTTTTTAAATGTATATGATTGCATTGGTTTCCCTTCACAGCTTTGCTATGGAACATCAGTTGCATTTGCCCTTCTCTGGAATACACTTTTGTGTTAGTAAGGGGTAGTACATTTATTTTTACAAATGTGGGAAGTGTTTTCAGCAGTCCAAGGACAATCATGTGTTACTGGGCTAAGAAGGTGTCTTCCAGAGCCATTTACCACTAGTGTAGTATACATTTCCGGATGTACTACTCACTGTTTATGAACAGGAAATTGTAGCTGATCTGCAAGCCTACAGATGCTCATTTGTAACTAAACTTGACTTAATTTTACCCAATACCTCACTCAGGGACTCCACCTGGTGACCCACAGAACTAGGCCACACACCCTTAATCTCTGACCATGGCATCATCATGAACACCATCTTCACCATGAGATATCAAATCAGCAATGTCACCTTTGCCTGCTTTCACATACTTCCAATGCTCGGAAAAATCATCAACTGAGTCCCTCCTGACACCAGTAAACAGTCACCCAGGCCCTCATCACAGGCAGACTGGAATACACCATCTACTATGTCATCACCGCACACCTGCTACTCAAGCTGCAAACCACCTGAAATGCTGCTGGTTCAAGTAGCTCACCCACCCCTACAAGGTACTTCACAACCAGGGTCCCACCTACGTCAACCACCGTCTTCAGTTCCACCAACCAACCAGGAACTTGTGCTCTCCCCCACCCTATATCTATAAAAGCAAGACAGGAGGTAGGGCCTTCTCTAACTTGGCTGCCAAATCCTGGAACAACCTCTACCAGCACTTCAGGACAGCTCCTTTCACTTATGGATTTCTGCAAGAAACTGGTTCCTCAACTGATCCTACTTACAGAACCCATACCTACTGAACGCCTGGAAACCCTCCTGGGTAACAAGCTGTGGCTCCACAAATCCACATTACATTGCACACCATACTAAACTCAGCATCATCCATAGTTAAGAACTCAGAATAAGACACATCTGCAGCAATAAGGACACTTGTAAAGAGCATCTACAGTAGTTTACTAGATTTTTTTAAATGTGAGGCTAATCTCTGCATATCATCAGCAACAAATCGACGAGTCTTTGCAGTTACCCAGGGAATCACTTACTTGGAATGTCAAGAGCAGAAACACAAGTGGTTGCATTCTATTTGTGATTGACCATCACCCACCAGCAACTAAATACAAAAACATAACGTGAAAAAACATTTCTCTTATTATACTCCTTTGAAAAATGACAAAAGGTTTTTCAAAACCTCCAGTCATTGCTTATCACCTAACTCCCAATTTAGAAGGTCCCTATTGTATGAACTTAACTCAAACAAGCTGTAACAAATGCAGGGGTTCTTTGCTGTGAATCTAAAAGGTGCATCACATGTGAATACCTTTTACAAATGTCATCGAGATGCATAAGACAGCATCAATCTATAAAAAACAAAATGTAGGCTAAATAGTGAATGACCGCTGTACACCATCAAGAAATCAGAAATCAGCAATAACAAGTTAGAAACTTGACCAGTTTGTGGGCAGTCATTTCATCATTTGCTATCAGATTTGAAGACTTTACCTGTGGAAAATGTCTTAAAGGACGAACTACTGGAATCCAAAGAAAATGTCTGGATGTGCCATTTAAAATTAGTCCTGGGCAAAATGTTAATTATGCCAGAGTAATCACTGTAATTTCCTGTTACTCTTTTGACTTCAAATTGGCAAAAATTACACAATTATGCCTATCTGCATAATTATCAATGATTTGCCATAATTATCCTATTGTAGGAGACCAAGAACAACAAATGAGGGGGCATATTTACTAGAGCAGTGGTGCAGGGCAGGGCAGCAAGTTATCAAGCTGTGCTGCCCCACACCACAGGGAAAGGTGCATTCCTGACCTTTCCCCCTGCACTGGTGCCCTATAGGCAGCCCTGTTCCAACATAGGCCCCCTTGCACTGTGGTGCAAGGGTGCCTTTGGAGCATGCAGGGTTGTTGTTGTGTAGAAAGGGGCACATTCCTGCATAGAAACAATCCATGGAAGCATTTCCCTCTTTCTATGTGTGCTGCGGAAGCACCACTCATAGAAAGAGGGGGAAAAAGCGAGGAGAAATACAAATATATCCCCTTGTTACACCAGTCTTAGAGAGGAGCAATACTGTGACACATTCCCAGATTTACAAGTTCTTGTAAATCTGACAATGCATCAATATCATTGGGTGTTGCATGGGAAAATTCACCGCAACCCCAGTGGACTGCTCCCATGATGCAGAATAAGGCAACCCAGTGACTTACGCTGCTTTGCCTTACTCCATATCTACAAGACCATGAAAAACCACACTCAGTGGCTTAGCGTGGCCTCTTATATATGGGTCTGCAGTCTGTGCCACCAGAGCTTTAAAAGAAGTTATGCACCAGTGGTGTATGGGGCTTGTAAATATATCCCTTTTAGAGAACAAGAGGCTGCTGCTATTCATGTTCTATTGAATGTAGGGCTATTTTCTTATTGCAAAATGTATCCTTGGACCATTTTTTGTGCTAATAAAATAGCACTAAATGCTACACTATGCTCTTTGCATAGTTCCGTGTAATCTCATATAATTGTGCTGTACTTTTGCATAATTAAGCTGAAGTAAAGTATGCTGCTGGCTGTCAGAGTCTGCACCCTGTACAAGCAGGAACCACCACTATAGTCAGGGTAAGCTAGATATACACTTAGAGGTAACATTTGCTCACCCCCTGGTAGCTTGGTAGAGAGAAGTCAGACTTATTTAAAGAGGCACTGTGCAACACACACACAGTAACACAATAAAAAACTACAAAAAGTAATCCACATGGGTTATAAAAATACATAATATTTTTATGAGTAAAACAAGACCAAAACAACAAAAATCATATAAGTAGAAGATGAGCTATGACTTTCTAAAGAATAAACCAAAAAGTAATGCTTAGAAGTCAGTAGCGCTTACAGGTTACTTGAGGTCATGCTAGACCCGGGTAAATCCAAAGTTCAGGGCAACGGCGATGGAAAGCAAGCAGGCTACAAGACCCATGCAGGACCCGCTGAATAAGTACCTTGGATGGAAGAAGCGTAGACTTCGAGGTCTTGAAGCATGGAGCAGAGAAGGAGATGCTTTGCTGACAATCAGAGAGATGTAGGAGATGCGTCAGTTCCAAGCTGCACAGTGTTAAGGATGCTTTGAAAATCAGACAGGGATGGGCGTTGAGGTGGTGCATCATCGCCAAACTGCTGGGCTGGAGACAATGCCTTCAGCATGAAGCAAACAGAGCCGCGCAAAGTCAGAGATGTTTTGGAATCTGCAAACGATGAGTTGCCCAGTTGGCAATGCAGTGCCCATGGCTCATGCAGCAGTAGTGATGCATCTGTGTCAAGTGGAAATTAGCTGGTTCCAATTGGTGCAATGTTGTTAATGCATTGGTTTTCTGAGGTTGCAACACGTATTCACTTCCAAGGGGCCAGGACTGGATTGGCACCACTTGGCAGAGCAGGACTTACAGCAAAGTCCAGGTGCTGGTTGCAGGTTACAGGGAGTCTTTGATATCCCTGAGACTCCAGAATAACAGGGGGCAAGCTAACAAGCTCTTGAGGTTACACTCGGCTAAGATGAGAGGGGCGCAGTCCTTATCATCAGCAGGGCAGAGATGAGCAAGCAGCAGGTTAACTCATCAAAGCAGAAAGCAGTCCTTCTTGGGCAGCAGTCCAGCAGAGTGGCACTCCTTGTGGTACAGTAGTTCTTACTCTTGGCAGAGTTCTTTACAGGTCCAGCAGTGTACTGGTGTGGTAGGGTTGGAGACCCACTTCTTATACTCAAATGTGCCTTTGAAGTGGGGGTTAACTTCAAGGAAGGGTATTTGAAGTACATAGAGGTTCTTTCTTCTTAGCCCTGGCTCCAGACTATTAGTAGGGGGTTAATCAACCCTTTATGTGGGAACAAGCACTACCTATTCAGTTGTAAGCGTCAGTTCCCTTTTCCTGCCCAGGAAGAGCTATCAGAATGCAGATAAATGCAGGTGAGTACTCAGACACACCTACCCTTCCTGTGTTTGTGGCTGTCTAGAGGGAATGCACAAAGTGTAGCTGTCACCCGCCCCAGACATGTATTGGAGAAAGGCTGCAGGCACATGGAGCTGTAAGAGCAGAGAAATGCCCACTTTCTAAAAGCAGCATTTCTAAAATAGTAATGTTAAATCAGACTTTACCAGTAAAGAGGAATTGTCATTACCTTTTCAATGGTATGAAACCTGATGCAGCTATTCCCTTCTGATTAGGAATTACAGCTTTAAAGTATAATATTGAATTCCCGATGCAGGAGCATGAAAAGAGTAGGTCTCATAGAAGTGAGAAACAACGTTGCAAGTTATTCAGTACCAGAACATGTAAAACTTAAGAGTAAAAATGCCTTTCCTCTAACTTACATAGCACCATGTCCCATGGGCTACCTAGAGCCTACCTTAAGGATGACTTATATGTAATGAAAGGGGGGGTTTAAGTCTTTGCAAGGGGTTCAGATGCCACTTCAAAGTGGCAGTGAACTGCACACACAGGTTCAGGCCTGGAGCATGTTTAAAGAGCTACTAAAGTGGATGGCACAATCAGTGCTGCAGGCGCACTACTAGTATTTGATTTATAGAGCCTGTGTATATCACTTTACAAGGGACTTACAAGTAATTTAAATATGCCAGTTGTGGATACACCAATGTTACCATGTTTAGAGGAGAAACACATGCACTTTAGCACTGGTTAGAACTGGTAAAGTGCTCACAGTCCTAAGGTCAACAAAAAGAATCAGCAAAAATATGAGGCAACTCAACTACAACTTTGGGAAAGACCATCCTAAGTCTGACAAGTCTAACATGCAACCACCGTATTTAGAATTATTGCATTCAGATTTAACAAATATCAGTAACATAATACCAGATTACCCAGTGGCGGTCACCACTGGGTAGCTGTAATTATGTTTGCCTTTCCATAGACAGAGCACATTTTCATTTGCTAATAACTTGATCCACCAAATGAGGTTCAAGAAAAAAAGGGGATCCCAACACAGCAAATCCCCATGCATTGTCCAAATTTTTATTTTTAGAGGTGGGCACACAGATAGGAGCCAAAGAAAAACAGCAATGATGAAAAGGAAAAGAAGACAGAACAAAAACCCTTATATAACAAAACAGGAATGTGCACTGGTTCAGGGTTTATTCCTCCTATGTGTCCAGGGTCACCAACTGTGGAGTGAGCTACAGTATGAATTCAATGACTGTAGACAGTCTTCAGCCTACTTTACCCCAAAATTCCTGTATACTGTGGCAGCCCCGATTGTGTGTCCCAGAATAACTTCCTGTCTGCAACCCCTTAAGCAGAGGTCCATGTTGTTCCTCTCCATGCAGAGCAACCTAACCATAGTGAAGTAGACTATGTTGGGTGTTTCAATAGGATTAGTTGGAATCTCACTATTGTGGCTACTTCCTAGGGTACCAGCAGCATGCCACCTTCTAATAGTCATCTTCAAGTCTGCCTAGGTCTCTCTCCCATTTACCCGAGGGCTGTCCAAGGGGGGCACACTATTGTGTATGAGGTGAAGTATAGTCGGGACACAGCATGGCTGGGCAAGAGGGCCCTCAAAACCCTATATTCCAGAGGTGTCTCATCTGGGACATCCTACGTGGTACCTTTGCAAGAATTATCTCAATTGCCAGCATCAAAGATACTGGCTGCCAGACACCTCATATTGGTCCTGCAGTTCAGCAAAAGCTATTATCTCATTCTCTCACCAGATGTCGCCAAACCTGGAGATTCCCTGCAAGTCCCATTTTCCATGTCCCTCTATGATTCATAGTACTTCAGTATCTCAGAGTCCCACAGCAGAGTTTGTAGGGTTAGTCTGCCCTTCCAGCCCAGCTCCTTGATCACTTTGTGTCACTTTGTGCCCACCACAGCCGGAGGGATTGGTGACAGTGTCATCCTCCTTTCCCATGTAATTGATGGACATATTCCTCCAGGTCCATGGACTGTCTATCTCCCATCATGGAGGATTCCTGTTGATAGTAGAAGGTCCAGTCCTTGATCACTTCCAATAGCGTTGCCCAATAATATAGATGTAGGTTGGGGACGGCAATTCAACTTTACAGGGGTTTTCTAGTGAGGGATGTCCAGGCAATCTTTGATGTCCCACTCTGAAATAATAGTCTTATATTACATCTGCTACTGAACGTAAAAAAACATTTGGGACCTAGACAGGTTATTTTGCAAAATATAAAGGAGTTTCAGCAGATAAATCATTTTGTAGAGGGCAGCTTTGCCAATGAGGGAGAGTGGCAGTTTCCTCCGACAATCTACGTCTGTTTTGTAGGACTCAAGAATTTTCATGAGGTTTTCCTAATGAATGGGTCACAGTCTTTGGTGATAAAGATCCTGAGATATATAAAACCTCAAAGTTCCCACATTGGGGGGTAGTGCTAGACCCAGTCCTTCTCTGTGTCCATCAATTGGAACTCAATTGACTGAACACCTCCAGAACCATGAGGATACAGTGTTTTGGGCCCACTGAGTATAACAGTATGTTGTCTGCATAAAAGGAGATGATATCCTCCACTTCTGGGTCCCATCTCACACCCAGTATCAGTGCATCTTTCCACAGCCACCTGACCACAGGTTTAATCACCATCATGAAGAGTAGGGAGGACAATGGGTATATCTGTTGGGCACCCCTGCCTTGGCTAAATTCCCTGGAAAAGACCCTGGTCACGCTGATACTGGCTATGGAGTCTTTCTATAACAATTTTACCCAGATCATAAACTATGAGCCATCCCCATTTTGTACAGTATTGCCATTGATTAGAGCCACAACAATTAATCAAACGCCTCTTAGACATTTAGGGCAAGCAAAATGGCCAAATCGGCAATTTGGTCACATCGGGCCAGGCATCTGTCCATCTTAATGGATGTTGTGTCTTGTTACCCTGCAAGGCAAGGAGCCTAATTGGTTAAGAGCTACCAACATGTTCCAACAGTGGTAGCAGAGAATTTACCACTACTTTTGCCAAGATAAGAAGTACACTCCTTTCTTGTCTTCCCTGGCTTGTGCATCATATTTATCGCATGCCTGGTGTCTCTGGGCAGGGTGCCTTCCTTCACTGACCTGTTGAACATTGCTCTGATAAGGCCTGCTATTTAGGATTTTACACATTTAAAGAATTCAAGGTGGAAGTCATTGGGACCTGGGGATTTCCCGCTTTTCTTCTAGCCTAATGCATTGGAAATCGCCAGCTCTGACAGTTCTGCAACTAGAGATAGGCTTACCTCTGCCTGGAGTTTGGGCACTGGTATATCTTTAATAATGTCCTCTAGGCTGTGAGTCTCTATCCCCCATGCCTGGTAAAGGTCAGTTAAATGTGCAGCAAAGGCTTGTGTGATGGTGGCTGCGGTTTTGTCTGGCTCGCCAGTCCCGGTGCTGATGGCATCTTTGGCTTTCCTCTTTCTTGGCTAGTCACACTTGCAGTTTGCCCCTTTTTCTGCCTACCTCATAGAATTTACCCTGTTTTGACCTGTACAACACCTTTGCCTATTGATGTACCAGGGTTCACAGGTCTTCTCTCTATCCTTCTATCAGAAACAATAGGCTAAGGATAGGGATGATCATATAGTCAGCCTGCCACAATGCTGATTTTGTTTTGAACTCCCTGGCCTCTCAGTCTCTTTTCTTCCATTTACAGGAGACATGTGCAATACGTTGTTCCTGCATCACCATGTTATAAGCAGAGGTGGATCTCAGAGTCCACTGTACTCATGTTTTCACTAAACTAGAGGTCTTTGGACTTGATCAGTTTTCTATAGTTCAATAAGTTATGCCAGTTTGCAGGTGTGTTATGTGGGGCAAGTGGTCAGAGATGCCACATGAAAGGATGGCCAAAATGCCTAGTTGATGTCTTGGTGTAAGAAAGTAGTTGAGCTTACAACCAGAGTGCATTTTGGTGGAATTGTAAGTGTATTGTCATGTCCCTGGGTGTTCTTCCAGCCACAGGTCTGCCAAACCCAATAAGTCAAGGAAAGAAGCTAAACGTATGTTGGTACTAGGTCTATCCCTGTCATCCTATCTAGGTCACTTTGTTGGGTTAGGTTTACTATCTCCTCCCATGAGGAGAAAGGCTTTTGGCACCTCTGCTGTCCATTTTTCCCTTTTATCCAACACCAAGCTCCGCAGCCTTGGTGGAGGAAGTATAAACAGGTAAGTACTAGGTTCACCACATGCCACTGCCCGTATACTGCTGCCTGGCATCCCAAATTGTCTGCTCATATTTGGGACCCATGGTCTTAAGACCAGTATTCTCACTACCCTGGATCCCGAGGAGAATCCTGCATGCATATGCTGTGATTCAACATCCTGCAGGTGTTTCCTATGAGGTGTGTTTATTGTAAGAGAAGTGTATTGGGGTTGTCTTACTAAATAATTCAACATTGCTTCTCTCTTAAACTTGGTACTGAGGGCATTTAAATTCCACAATAAACATTTAAGGACTTATTTACAAGCCCGTTGCGCCACCAGAGCATCACTTCTTGCAATGTTTTGGTGGCTCTGTGCCCTGCACCACATTTACAAGGCCAGGTTAAGCCACTCTTCGTCGCTTAACATGGCCTTGTAAAAATGGGCCATTCTGACACAATTTTCTGTGACAAAGGAGTTTGCAACGGGTGTTGCTGTGGGTGTACCCATGCAACACCCATCGCTTTTTTGACACTGCGCCAGATTTATGAGAAATCGTAATTCTGAGGCAGAGCCAAAAACTAATGCCACCCTAGGGGTGGTTTAGAGTGGCACAACAAGGACAATTACTTTTATTTCTCCTCGTTTTTTGTTCTTTCTATGTGTGCTGCATTTTGCAGTACATGTACAAGGAGCAAATCACCGTTAATTATTGTTTTTGTGGAGGAAGGTGTCCCTTCCTGCACAAAAACAATCAACCTGCAATGGAGACACCCTTGCACCATGGCACAAGAGAGTCTGCATTGGCTCTGATTTATTGACAGCACAGGGGAGACCACGGGTGCACCGTATTCTTATAAATATGGTGCATCCCTGCATTCTGGAATCCCGCAGCTCGGTGCAGCAAAATTGCTTGCAGCACTGAGCTGTGTCATTTACTAGTAAATAAGGCCCTTAGTGTTAGTTCCAGGGGATTTGATTGTTGTGTAGCCATTTTTGTGAATGTTTGCATCCGACCAAAGTCCTTCTATTCAAGTGTTAAATCAGTATACCTCCTTCTATATACTTCTGCCCCCCTAAACATCCCTCTCAACTTCCTAATTCTGCAGATTTAAAAATACCAGCCTCCCCTACGTCTGAGGGGTTTGTCATCCCAAACCAATTAACAAAAACATCATAGTAAGCAAACAGTAATAGCCACTTCGGGCAAAATTTGAAGGGGCAGACACAGCCCTATGAGGTCCACATCATGTTTGTCCGGGCGGAACATCAGGACTGTGTTGGCAAAGATTGTCATGTCTGCTTCTCACTCTATAGTGTCTGCAGTCATCAGTCGTATCTTCTAGATCTGCACTAGAGTCCTCGGTTTCACTAGTCCCCTGATAGGGGTCTCTTGCCAAAGTCTCCCATTCATTTCTTGAGTCCAAGGAGCGATGATGTTGAATGGCCACCACCACTTTGACTAGTTCAATTTCTGCCTGGACTTTGGGGCTGCCATTGGCCGTTTATGCTGCCTGCCTCAAGGCACTGTTGACGGGTTGGCTCTCGGGAGTCCAGGAGCGGATAGGCATGTGTTTCAAGCCTCTCCCAGGCAGCAGTCAGAAAGAAGTGTTTCACCCTTGTTGCTGATTTGCAGTTTAGCTTGAAAGAACAGGAAGTACTTCAGAGTCAGTGTCTGGAGGTGATGTTTTACCTGCAGGAATATTTCTTGTTGCCTCTTTACTGCACTGGTGTAATCCGGATATATGTTTCCCAAGGCTCCCTATATCTACCAGGGGCCTTTGGTGTGTACCACTTGCAGGATGTGATCAAGGGTGCAGACGTTGAGCAGCTGAGCCACTATCAGTTCAACAGGGGCCAGCCCGGCACCCTGTATGCCCTCTTGACTATGAACTTCATTGATGCCTTGCCCCCAAGACGTTCCAAGAGGAGTCAGATCTCCAAAAACAGTTTCACACTCAGAACTTAAATTTTTCTGAAACACCCGCAAGCCCAAGATATTGCACTGGGAGCATTCCTTGGCATCTTCGAACTTATCCTGTAGGTGCTCAATGTTTTTATGGAGGGCATGAAATGAATTGTCACTTTCCATCACTGTGAGTTCCAGTTGGGTAAGCATGCTTTCGGTTTCTCCAAATCAATCCACTAATTTATTTTGGTAAGACTTCAGGAGTTCCAGGTTTAGGGCCAGCGCATAACTTTTATGCTCCAAGACTGTTTTTGTGTCCCTTGTAGCCACTAGGATTGTTGCTGTGTGTGCTTCCAGTCACTGATCTCTTTCCAGAGGGCCTTGGCCTCAGACGTCATCATTTTACCAGGGGGTGTCCAAAACGTATACCATTTGCCTTTGGTCACCCCATCCCACTACAGGTATGGCAGGTCTCTTTCCCAATTCAGCTCTCAGCCAACTGTAAGGGTGCCACTGAAAGGGACTTCTGTCACATGGTACATCTGGTGGCCTTTGAACATCTACCATGGTAGTATCGCCATACATGAGGGTGCACCAGGTGTTCCTGCCCGTGCCAGAAACTCCCCCCAGGCCCTCGCAAGCCTGGGCAAGACAGGAGGCCCACTACAGGCAGTCACTCCTGCCACCCTGCAGGCACAAGCAACCTCTGCTTATCTTTCGCCCCTACTAGTCAGGGGCCCAATCTGTTATGGTGCAGTGTCTTACCTCTTCTGGCATCTCCTGGGTGTAAACAGGACTGGGGGGTCCCCTTTGAAAGACCAATGTCTGCACGAACACAGGAAGACCATGCACATTACTGCACCATACTACCCCTCTACAGGCCCATATGGGACTACATGGGCCATTACCTATGTCCTCACAAGGGATCTCAGCAGAGACAGCAGCTCCTCTCCAGTCCAGGCCCCGCTACACCTGCAGATAATATTTACCACCCTTTCTTCGGAAGGTCGATGTGTTGCCCCCCGGGACCCCTTCTGGTAACAAGGGCCTGCCTCCTTCTTGCACCCAGACAGTCACTCCTTTGCTGCTGCCCACTGGCAACCAGCACTCCTGAGCAATGTTCCCTCTAATTTTTTTCCACTGTGTGCGGCAGTGTGCGGTCTCTGTGCGCTGCAGCCAAGGATACGCGCGCCAAGAAATTGACCATTCATTCGCGCGCAGCGCATAACTAGCCAAGATCTTTGGCATTAGCCTCTCCATACCACTAAAGCAAAAAAGGGATATCATTGCTCCATGCAATAGGGCATCAAAGCAGTTTTGTGCCCTGGTTGCACACCCCAAGGACATGACCTGTTAAGTGCCACCTACACCCCAGTTAGAGAAAACAGAAATCAGGAGGTTGAACCATTATGAAACTATAATGAATACTCCTAGCTCATTAACCATTAATTTTCAACATAAATATCACTTGCTCGCTTGTATGCTAAAGTACGGCAAATGATGTTTAAAACACTCCCCGCGGCCTTTAAATGCTGTTTTCATTTACTTCAATCCAGATTCAAATATGAGCATTTTCTGCAATAGGAGAGCGCGACTATCGCTCTAAAAGGCTTATTTGAGCGGAGAAAGTGATAATGCATATAAACAACTATGAAGTACGACAATGATGGAAAAGTTGGTAACAACACATTTTCTACTGTTCTGAAGCATTTCCTAGCTCATTAACCATTAATTTTCAACATAAATATCACTTGCTCGCTTGTATGCTAAAGTACGCCAAATGATGTTTAAAACACTCCCCGCGGCCTTTAAACGCTGTTTTCATTGACTTCAATCCAGATTCAAATATGAGCATTTTCTGCAATAGGAGAGCACGACTATCGCTCTAAAAGGCTTATTTGAGCTGAGAAAGTGATAATGCATATAAACAACTATGAAGTACGACAATGATGGAAAAGTTGATAACAGCACATTTTCTACTGTTCTGAAGCATTTCCTAGCTCATTAACCATTCATTTTCAACATAAATATCACTTGCTCGCTTGTATGCTAAAGTACAGCAAATGATGTTTAAAACACTCCCTGCGGCCTTTAAACGCTGTTTTAATTGACTTCAATCCAGATTCAAATATGAGCATTTTCTGCAATAGGAGAGCCGACTATCGCTCTAAAAGGCTTATTTGAGCTGAGAAAGTGATAATGCATATAAACAACTATGAAGTACAACGATGATGGAAAAGTTGATAACAGTACATTTTCTACTGTTCTGAAGCATTTCCTAGCTCATTAACCATTCATTTTCAACATAAATATGACTTGCTCGCTTGTATGCTAAAGTACGGCAAATGATGTTTACAACACTCCCCGCGGCCTTTAAACGCTGTTTTCATTGACTTCAATCCAGATTCAAATATGAGCATTTTCTGCAATAGGAGAGCACGACTATCGCTCTAAAAGGCTTATTTGAGCTGAGAAAGTGATAATGCATATAAACAACTAAGAAGTACGACAATGATGGAAAAGTTGATAACAGCACATTTTCTACTGTTCTGAAGCATTTCCTAGCTCATTAACCATTCATTTTCAACATAAATATCACTTGCTCGCTTGTATGCTAAAGTACGGCAAATGATGTTTAAAACACTCCCCGCGGCCTTTAAATGCTGTTTTCATTGACTTCAATCCAGATTCAAATATGAGCATTGTCTGCCTTAGGGGAGCACGTATATCGCTCTAAAAGGCTTATTTAGGCTTAGAAAGTGATAACGCATATAAACTACCACAAAGTACAGGAATGGTGGAACAACGTGAGCGCTTGCCAAAGGGGCCTGCGCGATGGGGGAAGGAAAGGTGCGCGCCTTACAGGGAACATTGCTCCTGAGTCTCAGTCTTCTGGCACTCTACTCCAAGCCCTCAGGGTGGGAGGAGCCCCTCTTCACAAGGCCGCAGTATCACCTCAACCAGCCACTTGGCTCTTTCAAGTCCATCACTGCGGCAGCCGCCATCTTGTCCCAAGCTCGGAACTCACTCTCTGGCCTCACACATCATGCACAACAGGCTGTGCCACTCATCCCAGGGTGCCCTGGTCATCTTCGAAGCCAAAAAGCTGCCCGGTGCTGCAGGATAACTGCTGACACTTGACCGTTTGCTGAAGCTGGAAGCTCACACAGCAATCATTGCCAGAAGTAGGTCTTGCCCCATCAGCGAAACGTATTCTTGAGGGTCCTTCTACTCTAACTCTGTTCATGGCAGTCTCTAATCTCCTGGAAGAGATAAAATCTTGGACAGCCAACTACTTTTTTGAACCTTTGAACAACTGTTATGAGACCCCAGTTGGGATGCTAGAACATATACACAAAGATATTTAAAGGCGAAACTTCTATCATTACCCACTTGGTGTTGTTAAGCAATGGCTTGGTACATACCACAACTACTAGAGTCCTTAGTTTAGTGTTGAGTTGCTCTAGTTCAAACAGTAGCAGATGTTCTAGCACCCTTCTGTTATGGATCTAGGTAGGTCATCAGCAAATAGCCTCTGTGTGCTATTCTGTTAAACACACAAAGTTCTTTCAAGAGATGTTTTTTCCTTTACATATGGAGTTACTGCAAGTATTTTAAGCCCCTACTTACAAAGTACAATGGGAGCTAGGTTTGTACTCAATAATATGGCAGGTGTTTTATAGGTACCTAAAGCACCATAGGATGCACACAAAAAAGTATAGCAACTCACACAGTACAGGTTCAGATCCTACAAATGTATCCATGAATTAGACCTCAACCTTGTTATAACAAATCTCTTGAAGGTAAGCTAACCTCCAAAGAATTACAAGTCCTGGTGTGCTGTAAACTGAGAGATCTGTCCAATCTTGGAATTTCCAAAGGGTGAGCTCACGCTAGTCCCCCTGGTACTCTATGGCTTGCTGTTTCTACCTTGAGATTTAGGAGCACTCCTTTCAGTGCAGAATCCTAAAAATGACAGGTGCGGTCCTCATACACAGAAAGCCTCACCCAAGATGAAAACCACTTAGGGCTACTGGGCCTTGGAGACCATAAAAGCAAACACCGGATTCCTGCAACAATTGGTTGCAGGTAAAAAGCAACATAAATACAATGCAAAACATACTGGAAGAGAATGAGTTCTTAAATAGTTGAATGTTGGTCAGCTTTCAGGATGCATTGAAATTGAGTTTATTTCTTTAGCATAATCCTCAGAATGATGAGCGCGTGTTACTGGGTGGGGATCCATATATAGAGAAAGCCCCACCCAGGATGGCCACCTCTTGGGGCTGCAGGGACTTGGAGTCTGTTGGAAATGTCCCTTTTTGCAGGGTCATCCCTAAACAGTTTGCCTCCTTCCTCCTATTTTTCCTGACCCGTTTCTGTTGCCTTTCGGACTCTGGGCACTTTACCACTGATAACGAGTGCTAAAGTGCATATGCTCTCTGTGTAAATTATATTGTTGATTGGTTTACCGATTATTGACATTTTTTACTTACTAGTAAGTCACTAGTAAAGTGCACTAGAGGTGCCCTGGGCCTGTAAATCAAATGCTACTAGTGGGCCTGCAGCACTGGTTGTGCCACCCACACAAGTAGCCCTGTAAACATGGCTCAGACCTGCCACTGCAGTGTCTGTGTGTGTAGTTTCAAACTGCTAATTCGACTTGGCAAGTGTACCCACTTGCCAGGTCTAAACCTTCCCTTTTCATACATGTAAGGCACCCCTAACATAGGCCCTAGGTAGCCCCATATGCAGGGTGCAGTGTATGTTGAAGGTGTTACATGTCATAACAGTGAAATACTGCTAAATACAGTCTTCACTGTTGCAAGGCCTATCTCTGTCATAGGTTAACATGGGGGCTGCCCTTAAATAACTTTAAAGTGCAGATTCCCTTTGAACGCAGATAGAAATATGGAGTTTGGTATCCCTGAACTCACAATTTAAAAACACATTGTTGGACTTTTGGCCATACGCATGGTCATCCCTAGTCTTTTTGCCTCCTTCCTCCTGGTTTTTCTGACCTCTCGCTGTTGGCTCTAGGACTCTGAGCACTTTACCACTGCTGACCAGTGCTAAAGTGCAGGTGCTCTCCCATCTAAAGTTGGTATGATTGGCTTATACCTAATCGGCATATTTAATTTACCTATAAGTCCCTTGTATAGTGGTATCTCTATACCCAGGGCCTGTAAATTAAATACTACTAGTGGGCCTGCAGCGCTGCTTGCGCCACCCACTGAAGTAGACTTTCAAACCTGTCTCAGGCCTGCTAGCGCAGGGCCTGTGTACGCAGTTTTCTGCCACAGGGACCTGGCATCTAAATTTACTTGCCAGGCCCAGAACTTCCCCTTTTACTACATGTAAGTCACCCATAAAGTACGCCCTAGCTAGCCCTATGAGCAGGGTGCCATGTATGTAGAAAGGCAGGACATGTGCCATATTGCATGGCCTGTCCTGGTAGTGACAAACAGCCTAACTTGGTGTCTCACTGCTGTGAGTGCTGCCTTCTCATAGGATTGCATTAGAAATGCCCTGCCTTATGTGTAAGGGGTATTGTCTGATTAATGAGGGGTAGCGTAGGCGTGTTTGGTATGGTTGTGATGGGGATAATAAATACTACTTACTGGTGTGGGTGTATTTTTTATTACTATCACAGAAATGCCACTTCTAGAAAGTGCGCATTTATCTGTGCTTATGATTCTGGTGTTTTGCAGCTTGACTCCAATCCACGTCTGGGCAGAGTGACAGTTGGGGCTTTGTGCATACTTTTCAGACAGCCTGTACACAGGGAGGGTGGAGGTGTCACCGAGGTGCATCTACATACTGAATAGTCTTCCTGGGCTGAGAGAAGGGAGAGGCGGGGCACACCTACATTTGTAAAGGCTGTGCCCTGGCCTCACACAATAGGGTCGTTAACCCCCCACTGATGTTTGGAGCCTGTGCTGAAAGGAGAGAGGGGGCACTCCCAGAACCAGTTGTAACTGGCTGGAACCTCCTCTCCCTATCATTGTAAAACACTGTAAAAACAGGACTATAAGTACAGGGGAATTTTCCCCACAATTTGAACATTCTTGGAACTTGAAACTGGACACAGAACGCTGATGAATGGACTCACCAGGAAACCGCCATGGACTGCTGCTGCTGTGCTGACCTGTGACCTGCCTGGTCACTAGGAGGAACTGCCACCATCTGCACCCCTTGTGCTGGCCTGTAGTTGGGCCCACCAGCCCTGTGCTCCTTCTTGTGTAGTTGTTCCCAGGGGCAGGGTGCTGTGGCCCCTGACCCCTGCAACGATCTTTTACATCTTTGCCCAGGATGCTTTAAGAGAAAAAGGCATTCTTTTAATTGTTGAGGCTGCTGAGGTGCTATCGCGCTTTGAAAGCGATTTTCTTTGACTAAAGGAAATCACGCCGCAGCCCGGGCTTTAAATTGTGCCCTCGCGCTTCCTGGAGCGCGTTTCTGCTAAGAGGAATCACCGCCGCAGCCCGGAGAAGTTAATTTGGTAAAACGCGAGCGTTGCGCGTTTACCGGTGCCCCCAGGGCACGAAGACAACCTTCTTTGTGCTTGTAGGAGCCAGCGCGCTCCTAGCGGTGCCCCCGGGGTAGGGATCGCTCCGAGGAGCGCCCCCGGGGCACCAGCAGGCCCCACCTTGGGCCGCGACGTCATCCGGAGGTCGAGGGAGAGGAGGACGCCTCTCCCTCGCACGCAGGAGTCCAGGAGGACTTTCCTGCTATCCCGGGCCGGGCGGCAGCCTCACTAAAGGCTCGCCCTGGCCCCCAGCTCTCGTGTTGGCCCCCTCGCGGGCCAGGAGTATTTTCTTTCGGGGACTCCCATAGTGGCAGGACCCACGGAGATCCAGGGAGACCCCAGAAGTTAGCGGGTCCCCGGAGGGGCCCGTGTTGCAAAGAGGAGGGAGCGCGAGGCGCCCCCCTCCCCCTTCAAAGGCTTTCCCTGACCTGGGCCCCCCTGGAGAGGGCCGGTGGAGGCCCGGGAAGCCCCCAGTGATCACGGGTCCCAGAAGGGGCCCGTCAAGGAGTCAGAGAGGGTGCGTGCCGCCCCTCTCGATCTGCCATGTTTAGGGAGGCCCCCATTTTTGCGCAGAGGATCGCCGGGGGCCCCATTATTCGTTTTAGGCACTGGAAGTGCCTCCTCATCAACCAGGTACTTTTAAATGGACCAATAGAGTTATAATTGAAGTTCTTTCTACAGACTTTACTAATTATGATATATTGCCTACCTGTTCTATGATGCCTTTACATATGTGTGCACATGTTCCTTTTATGGGCATGACTTGCTAATATGTTTCCCTAACTTGCCATAGGTTTTCTAATGTTCCTACTAGGGGCGTTTCATGATATTCTTATGACAAGTGTTCTAATGTGATAACGTGTTTCCTGACTACTGCTTCCTGTGTGTTATGTGTGACTACTGCTAGTTTGCAGAGTAACTAATGTGTAACGTTCTGACAACTGCTAAGGTAGCAGGATAGTACTGTTATGTGATGTTGGGCTGATAATTACGTTGTGTACAATACAGTATATTTTCATATAATCTGGTGTTGTGTTTCCTTTGTGGTGGGGATATTGTGTCACATGTGTGTGTGTGTGTTGTGCAAACGCTTTACACATTGCCTCCGGGTTAAGCCTGCCTGCTCGTACCAAGCTACCAAGGGGGTGAGCAGGGGTTATCTTGGACGTGTAACTCCCTTGCCCTGACTAGAGTGGGTAAGTTCTGCCTGGCTGAGGTGCATACCCTAGCCAACCAGAAACCCCATTTCTAACATTGGTTGTCAGCAGGGGGGGATAAGACTTGCGCTTGCACAATACCATTGTGACTCATTATTTCACTACAAGGATTGCGTTTAGACCATCACATGTTTGGCTTCTCTTAACTTTCTCTCTTTGGTCATTTTTCCTGTTTTCAGTTCTCACGCTTGGGTATTGTGGTTGTCACAGTTTAGTTATTTGTACCTTTTCAAGATGGGGCTTACCTTTGATTTAGAGGACCTGCCTTTTTACACGCAGGGGGAATTAGAGGGGTTCTGTAGAGAGAGAGGGCTGCCTGTAGGAGGGGACATCAGGAGATCTCTGAATTTCTTTGAAAGGTTTGTGACATTTACCCAGGGAGGGAGTGTGCTTAGGGGGTACCCAGAGGATCCTGAGTGTAGCGAGGGTTCCCAATGGGAGGGCTCCCAGACCTCATCCCTAGAGAGTGGTAGAGAGACTGATCAGGATGGTGAGAATGACCGGTTGGGGACGCCAGTTGACAGGGAAGGCCCCAGTGATAGGGAGTCCCTTGCTGGGTCCAGTGTAAGAAGCAGGGTTACCTCTCATTCCTTGACGCCTGATGAGCTAAGAGATAGGCGGGAAGAGAGGGACCTGAAGTTGCAGTTAGCGCGCCTAGCTGTTGAGGAGAGAAGGGCTGAGGTAGAGAAGGCCTTAGTACAGGAGAGAATGGCAGAGGCAGAGAGGGCCTTTGCCAGAGAAAGACTCGCTCTAGAGCGCAGTCTGAAGGTTCTGGACTCACCAGCGCTGCAGGTGGAGTCCAGTGGTGGCAGCAATGTACAGTGCTGTAGCAAAGATGTTCCTCACATACCCATAGATCTGGTACCTAGGTTCCAAGAGGGGGGTGACATACGTCAGTGGTTAAAGGAATATGAGAGGGCTCTGGTAGAGCGCAGGATCCCTGAGAAGGATTGGGGAACTGGCCTAGGGAGTTTTATTCCTGAGGAGGGGAGGGATGCCCTACTGACTCTAGAAGAGAGTGACAGGGAGGGGTACTCCGCTGTGAAGAATGCACTGATTGTGAAGTATGGTTTTTCCCCTGAGGAATACAGAAAAAGGTTTAGGGGTGGTAAGAAACTATCCCACCAGTCTTGGGAGGAGTTTGTGGAGGATTGCTGCATTGCACTAGATGGATGGGTGAAGGGTAGCACAGTAAACAATTTTGAAGGGCTGTTTAATCTGATTCTCAGAGAGCACCTGTTTCGTTGTTGTTTTTCAGAGTTACGCCAACACTTGTCAGTGTGTGAGCTCGCTGACTCCAGGGAGCTCGCAAAGGAGGCAGACTTCTGGTTGCGTACCAGAGGGTCTGGTGTGGCATTAGGGGTGTTCCTAATGAGAGTTGTCTAGGTGTTTCCCAACAAGGTGTGGTGGGAAAGGAATGGAGTGTCCCAGGTAGGTCCTAGTGGACTGGGGTGGGTGAGGGGCCCCTCCGAGGAGAGGCAATGGGGCTGGGCTGAGGCCCAAGGTACCCGAGATCCCGTCCCAGGTCCTGGAAGGTTCCATGAGTGAACGCCAGGAGGTGAGCCTAACCTGTGCCGTAGGGCCAGCTGTTCAGAAGGATCCCATTTTGTCATTAGGACTTAGGCGGGTGGCTGGTGATAGCGTTCCGCCGGTCCTGGTGTCTGGTAGTCTCGCTCTACAGCGGAGGAGGCGGAAATCCAGGCATAGGGTTGAGAGGGGGCTGCGGGCCCCAGTGGAGAACCTGGAGGGTCAGGGGTCAGCTCTGAGAGCAGAGCCCCCCAGGAATGACCTTGGTGAGACCATTTCTGGGCTGGGGGGAATCCAGACTCTGTCCGATGGGCAGAGGTCAGGAGACCTGCGCCAGCCAGACTCTTGTGTGGCCCTTGGGGAAAGTGTTTCCCTGGTGGGGGGTAGGTGTACCCCCCAGGAAGTCCTGGTGAGCCAGGCAATGATTCAACCGCAGGGTGGTGACTCTGGGTTGGATGATCAGGTTCAGGGGGTAAACTCTGACCTGATGGGGAGTACGTGTGCTCCCAAGGAAGTCCTGGTGCGCCAGGCAGTGGTTCAACCGCAGGGTAGTGACTCTGGGTTGGATTGCCAGATTCAGGGGGTAAGCTCTGATCTGGCAGGGGGTAGGTGTGCTCCCAAGGAAGTCCTGGTTCGCTGGGCAATGGTCCAGTCTAAGGGTGTCGTCCCTGGACTAGATAGACAGGTTCAGGGGGTAAACTCTGATCTGGTTGGGGGGATGGTTAGTGTGCTCATCCCCCCGTGTGAAACTTCTGGTGGCTTCTCCCGAGGTGGGGAGACGCAGGACTCTGGAAGTGGGGTTCAGGGAGGGGGAAGCCCGCCCCGGACCCGGTGCAACCCAAGGGTGTCGTCCCTAGGTTGGGTGGTCAGTCGCCAGGTAGTGATCCTGGGCTGGCGAGAAAGTTGTGCAGGGCTGCTGTACCCAGCACCCTGGCAAGTGTGGATTCTGGTGATACCCCTCCTAGGAGAGGAGGGCGGGATCCTAGAAGGAGGGGTAGAGGGAGGAGAGCCTCGCCTCTAGCCCCTGTAGAACCTATGGGTGCGGACCCTAGGTTGGTGGATCAGTGGCAGGGTAGAGCCCCTGAACTGATCGGAAAGGGAGTGGAGACAGGCTGCTTTGCACCTGGGGCTACCGCCCCCCACTCATTATGGTTTCAGAGACCAGAGGCTCCTAGATGGCCTGGGGCCTGGTTCTGGCCATTGGCAGCTAGAGAATCCCCGTGGGTTGGTCTAGGCTGCCTGGGACGCATTGACAGAGAGATCCCAGTGGAGTCAGGAAGGTGTAGAACTGGAACATGCCCCTGCTGTTGTGGGCCTGGGTCCTTGTTCTATCGCCCCAATCAGGGAAGTACATCAAGGTATTGATTGTTCTCCCCTGGCTTTTGGCTGGTAGGGGGTTGTGTTGGACTTTTGGCCATACGCATGGTCATCCCTAGTCTTTTTGCCTCCTTCCTCCTGGTTTTTCTGACCTCTCGCTGTTGGCTCTAGGACTCTGAGCACTTTATCACTGCTGACCAGTGCTAAAGTGCAGGTGCTCTCCCATCTAAAGTTGGTATGATTGGCTTATACCTAATCGGCATATTTAATTTACCTATAAGTCCCTTGTACAGTGGTATCTCTGTACCCAGGGCCTGTAAATTAAATACTACTAGTGGGCCTGCAGCGCTGCTTGCGCCACCCACTGAAGTAGACTTTCAAACCTGTCTCAGGCCTGCTAGCGAAGGGCCTGTGTACGCAGTTTTCTGCCACAGGGACCTGGCATCTAAATTTACTTGCCAGGCCCAGAACTCCCCTTTTACTACATGTAAGTCACCCATAAAGTACGCCCTAGCTAGCCCTATGAGCAGGGTGCCATGTATGTAGAAAGGCAGGACATGTGCCATATTGCATGGCCTGTCCTGGTAGTGACAAACAGCCTAACTTGGTGTCTCACTGCTGTGAGTGCTGCCTTCTCATAGGATTGCATTAGAAATGCCCTGCCTTATGTGTAAGGGGTATTGTCTGATTTATGAGGGGTATCGTAGGCGTGTTTGGTATGGTTGTGATGGGGATAATAAATACTGCTTACTGGTGTGGGTGTATTTTTTATTACTATCACAGAAATGCCACTTCTAGAAAGTGCGCATTTATCTGTGCTTATGATTCTGGTGTTTTGCAGCTTGACTCCAATCCACGTCTGGGCAGAGTGACAGTTGGGTCTTTGTGCATACTTTTCAGACAGCCTGTACACAGGGAGGGTGGAGGTGTCACCGAGGTGCATCTACATACTGAATAGTCTTCCTGGGCTGAGAGAAGGGAGAGGCGGGGCACACCTACATTTGTAAAGGCTGTGCCCTGGCCTCACACAATAGGGTCGTTAACCCCCCACTGATGTTTGGAGCCTGTGCTGAAAGGAGAGAGGGGGCACTCCCAGAACCAGTTGTAACTGGCTGGAACCTCCTCTACCTATCATTGTAAAACACTGTAAAAACAGGACTATAAGTACAGGGGAATTTTCCCCACAATTTGAACATTCTTGGAACTTGAAACTGGACACAGAACGCTGATGAATGGACTCACCAGGAAACCGCCATGGACTGCTGCTGCTGTGCTGACCTGTGACCTGCCTGGTCTCTAGGAGGAACTGCCACCATCTGCACCTCTTGTGCTGACCTGTAGTTGGGCCCACCAGCCCTGTGCTCCTTCTTGTGTAGTTGTTCCCAGGGGCAGGGTGCTGTGGCCCCTGACCCCTGCAACGATCTTTTACATCTTTGCCCAGGATGCTTTAAGAGAAAAAGGCATTCTTTTAATTGTTGAGGCTGCTGAGGTGCTATCGCGCTTTGAAAGCGCTTTTCTTTGACTAAAGGAAATCACCGCCGCAGCCCGGGCTTTAAATTGTGCCCTCGCGCTTCCTGGAGCGCGTTTCTGCTAAGAGGAATCACCGCCGCAGCCCAGAGAAGTTAATTTGGTAAAACGCGAGCGTTGCGCGTTTACCGGTGCCCCCAGGGCACGAAGACAACCTTCTTTGTGCTTGCAGGAGCCAGCGCGCTCCTAGCGGTGCCCCCAGGGTAGGGATCGCTCCGAGGAGCGCCCCCGGGGCACCAGCAGGCCCCACCTTGGGCCGCGACGTCATCCGGAGGTCGAGGGAGAGGAGGACGCCTCTCCCTCGCACGCAGGAGTCCCGGAGGACTTTCCTGCTATCCCGGGCCGGGCAGCAGCCTCACTGGAGGCTCGCCCTGGCCCCCAGCTCTCGTGTTGGCCCCCTCACGGGCCAGGAGTATTTTCTTTCGGGGTCTCCCATAGTGGCAGGACCCACGGAGGTCCAGGGAGACCCCAGAAGTTAGCGGGTCCCCGGAGGGGCCCGTGTTGCAAAGAGGAGGGAGCGCGAGGTGCCCCCCTCCCCCTTCAAAGGCTTTCCCTGACCTGGGCCCCCCTGGAGAGTGCCGGTGGAGGCCCGGGGGGCCCCCAGTGATCACGGGTCCCAGAAGGGGCCCATCAAGGAGTCAGAGAGGGTGCGTGCCACCCCTCTCGATCTGCCATGTTTAGGGAGGCCCCCGTTTTTGCGCAGAGGAGCGCCGGGGGCCCCATTATTCGTTTTAGGCACTGGAAGTGCCTCCTCATCAACCAGGTACTGTTAAATGGACCAATAGAGTTATAATTGAAGTTCTTTCTACAGACTTTACTAATTATGATATATTGCCTACCTGTTCTATGATGCCTTTACATATGTGTGCACATGTTCCTTTTATGGGCATGACTTGCTAATATGTTTCCCTAACTTGCCATAGGTTTTCTAATGTTCCAACTAGGGGCGTTTCATGATATTCTTATGACAAGTGTTCTAATGTGATAACGTGTTTCCTGACTACTGCTTATGTTGCAGAATACTGAGTAACCTGTGTGTTATGTGTGACTACTGCTAGTTTGCAGAGTAACTAATGTGTAACGTTCTGACAACTGCTAAGGTAGCAGGATAGTACTGTTATGTGATGTTGGTCTGATAATTACGTTGTGTACAATACAGTATATTTTCATATAATCTGGTGTTGTGTTTCCTTTGTGGTGGGGATATTGCGTCACATGTGTGTGTGTGTGTTGTGCAAACGCTTTACACATTGCCTCCGGGTTAAGCCTGACTGCTCGTGCCAAGCTACCAAGGGGGTGAGCAGGGGTTATCTTGGACGTGTAACTCCCTTGCCCTGACTAGAGTGGGTAAGTTCTGCCTGGCTGAGGTGCATACCCTAGCCAACCAGAAACCCCATTTCTAACACACATCTTTTAGTGAGGTTGGTTTTTATTGTTAGTTTGAAAATGCCACTTTTAGAAAGTAGGCATTTTCTTGCTTAAACCATTCTGTGACTCTGCCTGTTTGTGGATTCCCTGTCAGGGTCAGTTTGACAGTTGGGCCGCTCGTGAATCCCCTCTAGACAGTAGGACAAAGATAGCTAGGGTGTAGCCTGCATATCCTGATGAGCCACCTGTGCCAGAGTGTAGGGAGGAGTGGTCACTTACACCTGAACGGGCTGTGCCTGCCCTCTCACAATGCCATCTCCAACACCCTGGTGTGTGTCTGGGGCCTGTCCTGGCCAAGGCAGGATCTTGTGAACAACAGAGACTTTTGTTTGAAGTAGGCCTACTTCAAAGGCAGAAAGGGGTATAAGTATTGGACCCAAAACCCCTGAAAATTAGATGACTTCTGGACCCAAGCTGAACCTCTGCCAAGAAGAAGAGCTGAGGAGGAGTGCTGCTCCTGCCTGTTAATGGGCTTTGTTGGGCTATCCTGCAGTTGCTGCTTCTGCCTGTTAAAGGGGACAAAACTGGACTTTGTGGCATATTCCTGCTTGAGAAGAATCTCCAAGGGCATGAACTGAGCTTGCCTCCTGTTTTGAAGTCTCAGGGCCATCAAATACTTCATCTGCCAACATCTGGACTCTCTGCTGAGACTCCTGCCCTGCCAAGTGGTGTCTTCTCCGGTCCCTGGGCCCTTGAAAGATAAAGTTGGCAGACAAGAGCTGAAAATCCACTTTCAATGGACCATCTTCAATACGACTAGTAAAAGACACGCCACCGGCTTCCCGGCTAAAATCAACGCTCCACCTGCGTAGCGGCTGGGAGATCGACACATCGTGGCTGGAGAAACAATGCGCAACACCGGCTTGTAGCAATTGATAATGATGCAAACCTCATGCATCGCAGTTTTCTAAGACCGTGCGTCAGTATTTTCCAAGCATCCTCCCTGGGTGTCAAAGTAAAACCCGATTCTGCGCGGATCCGAGGTATCAACATATTGAACGTTTGCGAGGAAGCAGAAACGACACATCGCCATGTACTTTGTGCAAAATCATCTTTCCATTGTTTTCCATGAAGTAAGAGGCTCTTTTGAAAATTCTTATTTTAACTTGTGTATGTTGGATTTCTGTTGTTTTGGTCTTGTTTGATTTAGATAAATATTACCTATTTTTCTAAACTGGTGTGGTGTCCACTTTATAGCATTTTCACTGTATTACTGTGTGTGTTGGTACAAATACTTTACACATTGCTTCTGAGTTAAGCCTGCCTGCTCGTGCCAAGCTACCAAGGGGGTGAGTGGGGGTTAACTAGGTGTGTTTCTCCTTTGCTCTGACTAGAGTGAGGGTCCTTGCTTGGACAGGGAGTAACCTGACTGCCAACCATAAAGAAATCACTGGATTCCTACACGAAATGACAGTTGTTAAGAAGCAACATAATAAAATACAAACATAGAGAAAACTGTTCATGATGCTATCACCTGAGCCACAACCTGTTCCTAGTTGTTTTCCAGTGTCTTTTGCACAAACACTTTTCTGCATATTTGCTTGGAAAGTCAAAACAGTGCTCAAGACGCAATGCATTGTACTCATGATAGAAAGACCTTCTTCCACTCATTAGCTTTCTTTATCCAGAGCAGATGGTAAGCTCCATGGAAATATAAGTCCATGAAATATTCAGCACCCTGAATGGACTTAAGGTATTATTTGTAGAGTGGAAATGGGTTAAAGTCCTTAATCGTCACCATATTCAATCAACAATAATTTATATAGGTGTAGGAGGCTTGTTCTCTATCTAGTGTGCAAAACCAGGCACACTGTCTAGAAGGTGCAGGTAACCGTACGTTGGTTTACAGAGGTAAAAACTAGACCACCTAATGCTCTAATTTTTATGGTAGCTTGGTCAAGCAGTTAGGCTAATCCTGGAGAAGTGCAAAGCATGTGTGTACTCACAATATCAATAAAGCAAGACACACACTCAAAGGAATAACTCGAGACCAATTTACAAAAATACTTCAGATTTTCATAACATTTTTAAGCCAAGATCATAAAAATCTGGTCAGTATTTTTTAAGTAATTAATTTTTAAGATTCAGAAAATGTCTCAGTTCTCTGCGTAATTAAGCACTATTGAAATCAATGGAGAAATAATTTAAAATTGCATATAAAATCAGGCAATGAGTTTACCAATGTTTCCTTTATGTAGGTCGAGGTTATAGGTGGGCCCTTTGGGCCAACTGGAGAAGTTTGGCCGGGTCCCGGTTTTGGCGGGAGCAGTGGCAGAAAGTTGTTGGAGCTGGTGCAAAGCCATTGCGGGGAAAAATGACCGCACAGGTGGACTTCAAGGTGAGTCTGATGTGTCCCCTGGGACTGTCTTTGTTGCCAGGGGTGGGGGACCCTTAGAACACAGCTGGGTATTCGTTGCAGGGCACAGAGCGGCCAGGTGCAGGACAAATCAGTGAGCCAGGAGCTGTGCGCAAAGGTGCCCTTGGAATCAGGAGGTAAGTCACTTTGAGGGTCGCTTGCAGGTGAGCAGTCATGCTCTGGTGGGAGATCCTGGTGTTTTCTGAAGTCCCTTCACTGGGGCTTCCTCCAGGTCCTTATTCAGTCTGTAGTGCACTGTACTTCTGGGTGTCTGACGCTGGGTGACCAGTACCTGGGGCTATTGCATGGTTCAGCCACTGGAGGTTGGAGTACCATCAAACTTGGCAGGTTTTGTCCTTGCAGTCAGTTGGGTAAAATTTGATCTAGCTGTGTCATCGGATTCCTCGGTCAGCAACCGGTCAGTGAACTGGACTTATCTGGTCTTTTCATCTTTGTTGCAGGAGAGTGATGCCTTCCCTCTCGAGAGAGATCTTCAGCAATTTTCAGAAGTGCTGAGGACTTCAGGTGGTTTGTTGAGTCTGTCCAAAGTCTGAACAACCCCTCAATGGCAATTGCCGTGACATGGGTGCAGTAGGCAGTGTTTGGCACCTTTGTCTTGTTGCAGCAGGACTTTAGTTCTTGAGCCTTGGGCCTTTTTTGTTGCTAGTCTTCTTGTGTCCTTGGAATCTTATATCTGGTCTATCGGTGTGTAAGAAATACTGTATTTAGTGGGTGTTTAAGGGAGTTACTAGTAGTGACCAATGGGTCAGCTACCTTATAGTGGCTGTACCCACTAAGTGGCCACTTCCTGTGGGCAGAGGTTACTTCTCTACACCTGATTGGCTATTCTCCTTCTATGCAAGATTGAGGAAAATGAAATGGAGGGGTCAGCTTGCATGCAATACCTTAGGGGTGGTAAAAGCTGGGACTCACCACTCCTCCTGTCCTTTGTGTGTTTTCTGGCTGTTGCTCCCACCAAAAGGGGGGTTTGCAATCGGGGCAACCATCTACTGCTAGCAGTAGGCTTGAGGGTTAAGTTTAAAAGGCAGTAAGCCCTTTGAAGCTCACTAGCAGGGCAGTGCACATTCCTGTGGAAGGAGGTGTGACACCCCCACCCAGGAAGGGCTTTGTTCTGGGACCCAGAGAGCAGGAGCTCTCACCCCAGGGTTCCAGAATCTTGTCTGGTGATGGCAGGCTGGTTGTGACTGGCCAGCAACTATGCCAGTGTTAGCTTTGCATGGATCACCTCTAAGGTGGTCCCTAGGTACACTTTGCAATAAATCCAAGGTTGGTACCAGATTGAATTTATCATTCTGAGTTGCTTGATAACAAATAAACAGAGATCAGAGTAGCCATCATGCAGCTGTGAAAATTGTAATAACCAGTGTCTAACATGTGCATTTAAAATGGCTGCTCTGTACACTTACTATGTCACAGGTTTGGCAAGGACACAGTCGGGGCATATTTCTCATTCATATATGCCCAAACATGCCATACAGTGCACCCTGTCTTAGGGCTGGAAGACCTTCCGGAGGGGTGACGTACCTATATTGCATGCAGGTGGTGTGCCAAGTTGAGGTTTTATTTTAGAATTGCACTAGGACACTCAAACTGCAATGGCAGTGCTGGGTGCATCTGAATGCATGGCCCTGGAGGTTGGTACCCTCAGGGGCCTACCCTTAGTACCCCATGCCCTGGGACCTAAGCACCATTTGCTAGGGACTTATAGTGGCAGCTAAAAGTGCTGCCCATTTTGCCAATGCAGCACAACTGTTTTGTGAAAGAGATCTGTCCCAGGGAACCTGGTATTACAAAACAAGCCTTCTCACATACTAAGGTCTTAGCTCTTTGAACGTTTTTGGAACAAAGGAGAAGGAAGCTCCGGCTAGGGACATTGACCAGACGAGTTTTACAAATATTCCTTCAGTACCTGCTTCTTTTGCTGCAAAATTCCTTTCAGTGGGGAAATATGGCTCCAGATACATCTGGAATGGCACAATTCAAATTGCTGTGAGGAAGTGACACAGGCGCTGGTTTCTGAAAAACATCAGAAAATCCCTAATAACTCAGGGATCAAAAAGGTGTGAGCAAGACTGGATGGAAACTGTTTCTCAGAAAGTTCTTGTGACTTTGGAGCCTAGTATCTTCCTTCTGAAAAACATTTATCTCTGCACAGGTGGGAGGGAAGCACAGCACTCTGCTCTACCAATTGAGGTAGAAATATTGTCGTTCCAACCACAGAATTCCAAGCACTATGACAGGAGATGTGAATAGATCAAAGACAACCATTCCTTTATGATTGTGTAAGGTCACAAAAATAAGAACCATGATGGAGGTCACATAACCTGATGCCAACTTAAATCCATTGATCATTTGAACATTATCTGGAGAAGACTTCTTCCTGACCAGAATTTGAAATCTCTGAGCACAACTGAAGATTGTGTGCATTCCGTAGGAACTGGATTGTAAGAGGGCTGGAGAAGAGATGAACTGACATGATTGAGTTGAGGAATTAGATTCAATTCAAGCATGAGCTGGACCCATGAGAGAAAGTGAAAACTTTAGGGAAAGCAGGTTCTCCCACTCCTTTATCTCTTAAGGAAGTACAGGAACTGATATTTCCTTATGACCTCGAAAATTTTATATCCTAGCTTTTATCTTTTTTCTCTTACCATTTTTAGCCATGTCTTATTTATTGTACTTTTTATCTATGATCAAAAACTTAGTCCTGTTGATTTTATTGTTATACTGTCCTGATTATTATTGTTTTTTATATTGCTATTACGTTTTTTTAACAAATATTATTTATCATGTATGATTGTTATCTTTGTTACTCTAAATGGTCTAGATTTCTAGACCGAATGAACTCAAATAAAAAATGATGACCTTGAAGGTCGATCAGTAAAGTCTTGCACAACAGAGGCACAAGTCCTTCCTTGTGTCTTCAGTCCTTTTCAGGGCTGCATAATTGGCCTATAGTGCTGAGCTGCATTGGTTTGTCAAGAACATCAGGCAAACGATCTGTAGTAGTCTGACTCCCTTACAAATCAGGGAGGAAGAGTAGAAGTGAATCTCTGATTTCTCAATTTTTCCATTCTCCTTTCTTGTCTGTGTTCTATCACTAAAACTTGATTCAAAAGAGCCACATAAGGAAGCCTGGGGAACACTTACCAGCTCATCCTTCAACTCTTCCTTAAGCACTCTTCAAACAAGGTCACCTGAGTGAGCTTCACCCATATGGTCTTAGCAGCAAACACAAGTAACATTGTAAGAGTAGGATAGTACATCAGAATTAACCTGAAATATCTCACTCAAGCTGTCTTCGGACAAGGCTTTATGAGCAGATTATCTCAAACTCTTTCTTGAAGTCTGCCAAAAAATGCCATTATTTTTTAAATCTTCTTCAGGGACAGCTAGGGGAGTTATCCAACCAGGAGCTGCACCAGTCAAGAAACAAATCAAACACCCTACTTTGGATCTGTCATCCTTGTGGGTTCTCCAGAATACTTAGAAGTTGAATAACTGATGGCAGGAAAAGGTCACTAGTTCTGGGGTAATGGGCTGCATTCCCAGTCTTTAAATGTTCCACTTCCAGAGTTTGTTACTGAATGTTAACACACAGAGCTCTGCCAGAAATAGTCATAAATTAGTGGTGTCACAACCTGTTCAGGGCTCAACGCTTACCAGTAAGCCATATTCGGGGAAAGTCAGGATCAGCAACTAAAAGAAAAAAGTGAAGGAATGTGGCTTTATTGGGAGGGACACTCCCCACCACACAGAAGACCTTAAATTGTAAAAGAACTGGAAAAGGCAATTACATCAAACACCATGACAGGAAAATAACAGATTAGGAAAGTCAGGTAGGAATCAAGAAGGAAATAACCATGACCAAAAAGGAAAAGAAACAAGAACAAAAACCTGAGCTGAAATATCTGAAGACCAGCTTTAAAAGGCAGCTGCAAATCATCAGGCAGTTGAAAGCCATTTTTGAATTGCAGGAGCAGGACACAGCTGCTAGGAACATAGTAGCTCAAGAGAAGGCAGTCCCAAGTGATTGGATCTCACTGCCAGCAGCTGCAGGCTACTTGCATCATTTTCTTCGCTCTGGGAACCACAGGACCACACAAAGTACTGCAGTTCTTAGGTATACAGGTGGCAGAGATGCAGTAGATGCCACAGTTGCCTAGTGAGTGACAGAATGCGTGTAATCACATGTGCACATGCCTGAAAATGCATGTGTTTCAATGTTTGTGCCAGTAGCCAGCGCTTTCGTTTTTTTTATTGTTTCAATGTAGTAAGGTGGCATTATCATGTGGTATGACTGGGGAGCCTTACCATGTAATACTAGCATGTTACTCAGTAGAGCACCTCGGGTTCACACTAGTAAACCTTAGCTCAGTCCTGGTAGTGTGGCAAAGATCAGTCAGGCTACTTAGAGGAACATGTGTGAAATATTTCACAATACCAACAGGAAACGTAAGTAAACAACACTACTCAAAAGAATTCTAACACCAATTTTGGAAAAAAATGCAGAATTTTATATACATTTCGACACCAAAATGAACTTTTTAAGTACACACAACCAGAGTTATGAATTTTAGAAGCTTATGAAAAGAGGGTATTTTCACGTTGAAATGGCTCCCCTTGAAGTCAAAGGGGAAAATCAAAGTGTGCACTCGGGCACTTGCGGGGTGAGTTCTGGGGAGCCCAGCTGGACTTAAGGTTCTGCAGGGCCCTAGACCAAGAGTCAGTTTCTTATTACCTTGCCCAGGGAGTCTGGGTGCAGAGGTGCTTTGGCTGCCCTTGGTGCTGATGGATCCACGGCGGCTGGTGCATTTGCACCACTTGGCAAATGGGTACTTGGGGTTGGACACATACTCTACCCTTTGAATGTAGAGGTCTTTTGGGGAATCCAGAAATCAACAGTTGGAACTTCGCCACCTTGTCCAGCGGCTATGGTTGCAGCGGTGGCTCCTAGCAGTCAATCACGGGACCAGGTTGAGCCAAAGATGCTTTGCTGCTGCTCTCAAGGTCACTCTCTTCAGTTTTCAGAACCACAGGAGAGAGGTTGTTGCCGATTTAGGTCTCTATGCCTGGGGTTTGCTCTGGAGTGTGTGATGTCTGAGTAGGGGTCAGTTTCTGCTTTGTCGACAAACAATCCTTGGTAGCTGCAAAGGTGGTTCACTGGTACTTCATTGGCTGGAGGTTGTCCAGTGGTGAGTAGAGGCTTGAAACTTGGGAGAGACCTCTCTCCCAGTCTTTGAATGCTGGACACAGAACGTCTTTAGGCTAATTTACAAAGGGCCTTTTGGGTCACAGTTCTTTGACTTCGGCATGGCGTTTACTCTTGCAGTTTACAGGGGACTGGTATCATTAGTCAAGGGAGCCCTTCTTGGCTTCTTAGTGTCCACTAGGGTCCCTCTTGCTGGGACCAATGAGCTTTCACCTCAGGCACACGTCGGTCACAGTTCCGGTGGTGGTCTCCGTAGGTCACTTCTGTGTTCTCTCTTCGTGCTGCAGATAGAGTCCAACTCTTGTTGTTGGTGAGACAACATCTTCTTTGTGCCTCTTTTTTTTAATAGTTAGAGCTAACTTTCTGGTGCCAGGGGAGCCCCTTCAAACCTAGTTTTAAGGGGAGTGGGGGGTGAGATGGACAGTGACCAATGGGCTACTGGTCTGGTGGCTAGCCCGCCCCTGTAGTGACCACTTCCTGTGGAAGTGGGTCTCTTTCCTACCCAGAATCCACTAAACCTAAGGGTTGCCAAGATGGTAGAACCCTTCCTTGGCTTTACAGACCCCCTAGCCCAACCTAAAGTTGTGGCTAGCCTTTTGGGGTATACACCTCCTGCATAGCTAATTTTTCCACCTGTCAGGCTGGACAGGGCTGGAAGGGTTTTGTCCTCCACTGGGGGACAAGTAATTACATTTCAAGGGCGGGTGAAGCCTTTGAGACTCACTGCCTTGATTACCTTTTCACGCTAGCCAGCCTGGAAGGGAGGAAGTGTAACCTTCTGCCTGCCAAGGCCCTTTGTCCCTGTCCTGTGGAAGTGCTAGAATAAGCAGCAGGAGGGCAGACTCCTGTCGGCGGTGGCAGAGGCTCAAGAGAAAGCTTGGTAGCTTAGTGGACACCCTCTAAGGGTGCCTCCTGGTCCCATGCTATTTAATCCTGCGCATGGACATTATGCTCAGGGTTAAAAAGTAAGATGTTTGGTAACAAACATGGGGGAATTGGCCAGGCCATCCTGGAGCTGAACATCTGGGAACTGCCCAAATGCCAGTCCATATTATCCCATGGACTGCCAGTTACTTGTGGTAGCATTGCCTTTTAAATGCTATCACGAGGTCATATATTCTCATGCATATATGTCCTCACTCATAGTACAGTGTACCCTGCCTCTTGGGCTATAGGAGGCCTGTGTTAGGGGTGACTGACCTGTAGTATGGGCAGTAAAGGGATTTTGTCTGCACCTGGGGTGGGCGAGTCACACTTGAGAAGCAGGCTGCTTGTGCAGGCTGATGTGCCAGCTCATTTTCACTGAGGTCGCACAGAATGGCACGATCAGTGCTATAGCCTTAGTGACCCCTTTACTACCTTTGACCTGGGTACCACCGGTACTACTTACTAGGGACTTACAGGGATGGTATAGTCCTTGCCAATTGGCCTATGCAATTTGACCTACAGTTTAATGGAAAGAATATAAGTATTGAGGTCCAAAAATGCAGGCAGAAATTAGGGGCATCTGCAAAAGAAGCCCAGTTTCCTACACAACCCTCTCCCGCCAACATGCCCAGGCGACTCAACCCACCCCTGGGAAAGTCATCCTGGCTTGTTAAGTGAGGAAGAAGTAAGCAAACTGGTGATTTTATTGCAGGGCCTACTCTGCCTCACATCCTCCTTGTAAGGTCACTTCCACTGGAAAGTTGACCCATCTCAACAAAGATAGGACCCATTTTAAAACTAACCTTTGCTATGGCTGTTTTATTTAGTTTCTCCCCTTTTACCTTGGATAGGGGGTGCCTACCTTATCCATCCCTAGCCTAGCTAAGGCGATACCTTGCGTACTCACTGAGGTTACTCAACCCTTGTGCAACTCCACCATGACCAGCAGGGTCAGTGGGCCTAACTTGCTTTTGGCTATGGGGTCTGCCTCCCAAGCCAAGGACAGTGCAGCCATGAAGGCCAGCACCCAGCATAGGCTACTGACAGCTGTCAGTACCCAAAATAATACCCTAGGCTTTTCACTGAGAGTAGGCTGAGCTGTTCTAAGGGTGACAGTGGGTTCTTGGAACCTCTCATGCTGTTTAAAGTGAGGGCTTACCACATCTTGTCATCTCTTCTGTCAGTATGGGAGAACATCCTGTGACTTGCCAGCTACCTGACTGTTCAGGGCTTTTTTTTAAACAACTGATGCCTCACTAAGGCCAACTTTGGATTCTACCCTTATTGGGCTCTAAGACCCTTGCCTCACTGGAACTCCAGTTAAGAGTATCTTCCTTTTTTTTTCTCTTCCTTTTCTTTTGGGACCCCATCTCCTAACTACAGAAACTGGATTCCTAGGGATCTTGGGTTGTGGGGTTCTCTGGGCAACCACCACACTTGGGTTCTGACCAACCTCCGATAGGTCCATTACCGAGGAGGCAATCCAAAGGGAGGTCAGAACTGAACACCAGCTTGTGCCAACTAGGGGGACCCTCCCTCTCTAGGGACAGTATTGCTGCAGGTCTCTCTGTGGTCTTCTCAGAAATCACCCTTACCTTTCAGCTTTCTCTTTTTACAAACTGCTCTGGGGACACTAACATGTCAACCGCTGTGGTGTGACTGGCCCATGTATCACTTAGGCCGGTGGCTAGGGCTCCCATTCACCTGAATGGAGTGGACAGTGCCTACTACCACCCTAAGGGATCAGCAGCTTAGCATCTAGATCATTTTCCCAGTTAAAGGCTATGAGGACTTCATCATCTGAAGAGCCCTCCACCATGGCTATACTGGATAACCATCCTCTTGCCTGCTGACAATAAAAACAGGCCACATCCTTTTTGAGATCCCAGTGTTTACCAAGAAACCCTTTTCTTTTAAACTTGGCAGAGTCTTGGGGCCCACCCTCCTTGGAGCTCTTTTGGGGAACTATTGAGGACTCTGTCTTTCTACTTTGCCTGTGCTACTCCCTTTACCCTGGTGAGACGTTTGTGTCCTGTTCTTAGATTCACCTCCACTATGGGCCTTGTTCTAGGTTACCCTTGACCTGACTCATTTGTCAGCTATCTTTCCCAGCTCTTTGAGAGAAGACAACTCAGAATCCATCAGATGCTGTCCCAATTTCTCTGTGTAACAATTAGCCAGGATATGCTCTTTCATTGAAAGATTACATAGCCCTTCATAAGTGTCAACTTTATTGCCCTTTATCCAGCTCTCTGGTGCTTGACTGAGGAGTCAACAAAGTCTACCCAAGTTTGGCCTTGCAGGGTGTCCCTAAACTTGACTCTGTACTCCACTGTGGCACGTCCAAACCCTTCAATGAAGGTCTCTTTCATTTGGGGATAGGACTCAGCCACTTCCTCAGGAAGGGTCAGAAGTCTATCTCTGCCCTTAGCTGGGAATAACTCCTGAAGTAGCGAGCCCCGGTGCTGTGGATAACCATTCCTCATGCTGCAACATATCTCAAATGCTGCAAACCACTTGTCACTTGCACTCTATGCTGGGACAATCCCTTTGGGGACCTAAGGTTCAAATGAACCCTTACTTTCCTTACTTATACTCCTGCCACTGCTGAAGTTGGACTCTCACTCCTAAGAGAGTCTGTTGGTTTAGGGATGACAGCACTTTTGTTTTTAGGCGACTGAGTCATTCCTACAACAAGTTGCAACTGTGGGCCCAACCCCCCTGGCTCATAAGCCTCACCAAAAAACCCAAACAGTAAAAGGTGAATTCTGGCAGCCGTATGTGTGGACTCTAGATTCCAACATCTCAGGGAGGTCATGGTGGAATGGAAGTTGCCCTTTTCTGTCATTAGCAAGAAGTCTCGGTCACACAGGCAATAAAGGAGATGCAGGGAAGCTTTCAATAGATTTATTAAAAGACTGCAATCTACAGTAAAATAAATGTGCTGCAATGATTAGGATAATGAACAATAAAAGAAGCATAATTGTGAAGATAAATGTCATGAATATAAAGACCCCCACCATCTTGCAATAAACAGGAAATGTAAATTCCCTAGCATAGAGAACCTAGGGCCAGATGTAGCAAAGGGTTTTTCCCATTCTGTGTCAATGGGAAAATGTGTTCGTACATATGGCCCCTAATCTCTAACTAATGAGAACTAGCTATGATAAACCTAATCTGCCATTACCATGTCCATGAGAAGCGCCCCCCAAACCATTGTTACTTTGGAATGAGGTCTGTAGATCACACCTGTGGTGATACGAAGGCTGATTTCTGCAACAGGGTGATGTGCAGCATAGATGTCATAGATGGCATCTGAAAGGAATCCTTCTGATAACCTTGTCTGTTGAGAGATGTATTTATACAGATCATGTAGGGCCCCTGGTGCATGTATGTTCTCAAGCAATTGATAAGGAAGCAGACTTGTGGCAACAATTGTGTAAACAATCCCCAACAAGTTGACACTATGGGGGTCATTCTAACTCTGGCGGGCGGCGGAGGCCGCCCGCCAGAGTTCCCCCCTCCAGAATACCGCACCGCGGTCAGTAGACCGCTGCGGTTATTCTGTGTTTCCCGCTGGGCTGGCGGGCGACCGCCAGAAGGCCGCCCACCAGCCCAGCGGGAAAACCCCTTCCCACGAGGAAGCCGGCTCCGAATGGAGCCGGCGGAGTGGGAAGGTGCGACGGGTGCAGTTGCACCCGTCGCGAATTCCAGTGTCTGCTGAGCAGACACTGGAATTCAAAGTGGGGCCCCCAGGGGCCCCACGACACCCCATACCGCCATCCTGTTCCTGGCGGGAACAGGATGGCGGTATGGGGTGTCTGAATCCCCATGGCGGCGCAGCAAGCTGCGCCGCCATGGAGGATTCATGTGGGCAGCGGAAAACCGGCGGGAGACCGCCGGTTTTCCTCTTCTGACCGCGGCCAAACCGCCGCGGTCAGAATGCCCTGCGGGGCACCGCCAGCTTGTTGGCGGTGCTCCCGCCGACCCTGGCTGGGGTCAGAATGACCCCCTATGTACCTGTCACACATAAGTGAGAAAGGGACATGATGTGAATACCTGCGTACATCACGTCATAATGATGCCGATAGTGACGCCTTCACGGAGTAGCACTGATAGCAAATCAAAACATTTCTCTAACTATAAACAATAGCAACCATCTTAAAAGAAATATTAAAATAAATGTACTATGGCAGAGCAAGCTAAGTAGGTTAAAAGTCACAAGGTGACTGGGGCACTGGCCGGCTTTCCAATAAAAGCGAAATAGGATTCACTACACCCTACCCATTGTCAGAACAAGGATGCTAATATGCTATAACAGGTGCATGAGTCCAGGCTAAAATGCTGTGAGCTAAAAACAGGCCAAAACTAATTAAAACCAAGATAAAAACATGCAAACAGACAACAATATTGACTATGACAAACACAACAGGCCAAATGTGAATCAAATTAAGAAGGCTGCTTGACATCAACTTTTAAACTTTTAGGGTAAAATCATTTAAACAATAATCATGATCTTGAAGAATGTCTCCAAAGCCATGTCAGATTGAATACGGGATTGGCAAATGGATCCATGAAGCAGAAGTGTGCAGGAGTCTCAAGCGCAGTATTACCTGAGAAGGCAGCATCATCCATAGTGCCTGGTGAAGCCAGATAGTTCACAAGAGGTGGCTCACAGGTGGCCTTACGAATCAGCCTCAGTCTCATGGGTCATTACAGTGAATGAACCCTCAGAAGTTCCGTTTCCAGAGGAGGCACTGGTGGAACAGCAAGACACACTGATGGCATGGAAACTTAAAGAGGCACCAGGTGCACCAGGTGCAATTAAAGACAGCTTGCATCCACCACAGGACTGGTCAGAATGACAATGAACAATCATGCTCCAATTCTTCCAACAACAGAGCACCAAACAACTGTACCACATGGTCAGGGCACAGCTAGGCTAGTGGTAGTAGCTCCATCACTCCGCTTAGCTGAGAAGGCACAACCACTACATACTAGGAACAGCAACAGCAGTATCCATCTAATTAGTGCCAACATCACAGGAAAGCCAATGAACACACTTGAAAATAGTGAATGGGAAACTGGTGGAATGACTCCAAAGATAGTCTGGAAGATGAAAACGAATCCAGACCCAACAGCCTTAAAGAAGCGTACAATCACAGTAGTGCTTGAGGCGTTGAATATTCTGGAAACCAGCTCTCCAAAGTGCTTAGGGAAGTTAGCATTTACTAGGGATTGTGTCTTGCCTGACGATCTTTCAATCTTGAGTGCATACGTCTCTCTGGCCAATGTCAACTCCACTGGTTTTTGGAACAGTAGTGCCTTTAGTCTGCTCAGCTTGTCATAATTTATATTGGTATTATCAATGTGAGGCAACCTTTCTGCTACTCGTATTTCTCGTGTGGGGAGAATAGAACATGTCCACAACAAGTTACAATTTGAGAGACTGAAACTGCATAGGCAATTCCTGGTCTCTGCAACAGCTCTGATCAATCAGAACCACATAACTTCCATTTGAACGTATTCTGGATGAATCAAAGGGACTGGAGTACCTTTCAGAAAACATGCTGAGTTTGTGACCCCCGCATTGCAAAAGCTATGAAGGGACACCTGTTTACAGATCATTGAACGACTAACAGTAGTCTGACATTCGCTTCCACTCAGAAAGACCTCTGTTTCGCCATTCAGACATTTGAACTCAAACAGAAACTCCCACTCTTCACGAATATAGCTATCTCCTAGCCGCTTGCATCTGCCCACAGCAAAATGTTTCAAACATTTTGTGAAATGCATGTTCGAAATTGGAAGATTTATAATGCCATGTACGAGCCACACTGTTGAAGCACTTTCTGCTACTGTAAAAGGCAGCTTTTCTAACTTTTCTATGTTAAGCATGGTGTAACTTGCTTCCTTTTTAGCCATTATCTGCTGTTCCCTGGATAAATGAAAAGCAGCAAACAAGTCACTACTGTTAATTTATTGCCAAGGGGCGCGGCCATTTTTCAGAATCTGTAATGTCCAACCTAACTGCAATCAATCAATCAATCAATGCATTTGTAGGGTGCGCTACTCACCCGTGAGGGTCTCAAGGCGCTGAGAGGGGAGGGGGGAGGTGGGGGGGGTTACTGTTCCTCGAAGAGCCAGGTCTTGAGGCACTTCCTGAAGGTGAGGAGGTCCTGGGTAGTTCTGCATACAGAGAAAAAGGAGTGGCTATGTATGATGTTCGCACCTCCTATCAATATGTGTATTATAGTCAAGACAACATCGACATAGTTATTGTGTTGGTACTACAAAAGGGTGTCCAACTGGTGAGCATCCAGCCACAAAGAATGCAGGTAGTATCATATGTAGAACATATGATGCTAGAAAGTTCAAGAGTAGACACCAGGGCACACCAAATGTATCCAATAAGTTATGATGTATGACAATGATGAATCCAATGCAAAGGATGGTGTAGAGACACGTTTATTGTTCATCCAAAAGTGTTCCATAAAGCAATATCCATCATACGTCACGAGGAGCAATAGCCATGATAGTGTCCATTATGCATCCAGAGAAACAACAGCCAACACGTGTTTCGTCAGCATGACTTTTTCAAGGCTGTAACGTATGTATACAAAAAAGAATGAAACAAAACAAGGAATTTTTCATCATTCCAAATATATATATGTGACTATAGCAACTGTGTTCAAATAGAAGCCCTGATTGTGTGTACCAGAATAACTTCCTGTCCGCAACCCCTTAAGCAGAGGTCCATGTTGTTCCTCTCCATGCAGAGCAACCTAACCTTCGTGAAGTAGACTATGTTGGGTGTTTCAATTGGATTAGTTGGAATCTCACTATTGTGGCTACTTCCTAGGGCACCAGTATGACACCTCCTAATAGTCATCTTCAAGTATGCCTAGGTCTCTCATTTACCCGAGGGCTGTCCAAGGGGGGCACACTATTGTGTATGAGGTGAAGTATAGTCGGGACAAAGCATGGCTGGGCAGGAGGGCCCACAAAACCCTATATTCCAGAGGTGTCTCATCTGGGACATCCTATGTGGTACCTTTGCAAGAATTATCTCAATTGCCAGCAACAAAGATACTGGCTGCCAGACAACTCATATTGGTCCTGCAGTTCAGCAAAAGTTATTATCATATTCTCTCACCAGATGTCGCCAAACCTGGAGATTCCCAGCAAGTCCCATTTTCCATGTCCCTCTATGATTCATAGTCCTTCAGTATCTCAGAGTCCCACAGCAGAGTTTGTAGGGTTAGTCTGCCCTTCCATCCCAGCTCCTTGATCACTTTGTGCCCACCACAGCCAGAGGGATTGGTGGCAGTGTCATCCTCCTTTCCCATGTAATTGATGGACATATTCCTCCAGGTCCATGGACTGTCTATCTCCCATCATGGAGGATTCCTGTTGATAGTAGAAGGTCCAGTCCTTGAATATTTCCAATAGCATTGCCCAGTAATCTGGATGTAGGTTGGGGACGGCAATTCAACTTTACAGGGGTTTTCTAGTGAGGGATGTCCAGGCAATCTTCGATGTCCCACTCTGAAATAATAGTCTTGTATTACATCTGCTACTGAACGTAAAAACCCATTAGGGACCTAGACAGGTTATTTTGCAAAATATAAAGGAGTTTCAGCAGATAAATCATTTTGTAGAGGGCAGCTTTGCCAATGAGGGAGAGTGGCAGTTTCCTCCAACAATCTGCGTCTGTTTTGTAGGACTCAAGAATTTTCATGAAGTTTTCCTAATGAATAGGTCACAGTCTTTAGTGATAAAGATCCTGAGATATATAAAACCTCAAAGTTCCCACATTGGGGGGTAGTGCTAGACCCAGTCCTTCTCTGCGTCCATCAATTGGAACTCAATTGACTGAACACCTCCAGAACCATGAGGATACAGTGTTTTGGGCCCACTGAGTATAACAGTATGTTGTCTGCATACAAGGAGATGATATCCTCCACTTCTGGGTCCCATTTCACACCCAGTATCAGTGCATCTTTCCACAGCCATCTGGCCACATGTTTAATCACCATCATGAAGAGTAGGGAGGACAATGGGTATATCTGTTGGGCACCCCTGCCTTGGCTAAATTCCCTGGAAAAGACCCTGGTCACGCTGATACTGGCTATGGAGTCTTTGTATAACAATTTTACCCAGATCATAATCTGTGAGCCATCCCCATTTTGTACAGTATTGCCATTGATTAGAGCCACAACAATTAATCAAAGGCCTCTTAGACATTTAGGGCAAGCAAAATGGCCAAATCGGCAATTTGGTCACATCGGGCCAGGCATCTGTCCATCTTAATGGATGTTGTTTCTTGTCACCCTGCAAGGCAAGGAGCCTAATTGGTCAAGAGCCACCAACATGTTCCAACAGTGGTAGCAGAGAATTTACCACTACTTTTGCCAAGATAAGAAGTACACTCCTTTCTTGTCTTCCCTGGCTTGTGCATCATATTTATCGCCTGCCTGATGTCTCTGGGCAGGGTGCCTTCCTTCACTGGCCTGTTGAACATTGCTCTGATAAGGCCTGCTATTCAGGATTTTACACAATTAAAATTTTCAAGGGGGAAGTCATTGGAACCTGCGGGATTTCCCGCTTTTTGTCTAGCCTAATGCATTGTAAATCTCCAGCTCTGACAGTTCTCAACTAGAGATAGGCTTACCTCTTCCTGGAGTTTGGGCACTGGTATATCTATAATAATGTCCTCTAGGCTGTGAGTCTCTATCCCCCATGCCTGGTAAAGGTCAGTTAAATGTGCAGCAAAGGCTTGTGTGATGTTGGCTGCGGTTTTGTCTGGCTCGCCAGTCCCGGTGCTGATGGCATCTTTGGCTTTCCTCTTTCTTGGCTAGTCACACTTGCAGTTTGCCCCCTTTTCTGCCTACCTCATAGAATTTGCCCTGTTTTGACCTGTACAATACCCTTGCCTATTGATGTACCAGGGTTCACAGGTCTTCTCTATCCTTCTATCAGAAACAATAGGCTAAGGATAGGGATGATCATATAGTCAGCCTGCCACAGTGCTGATTTTGTTTTAAACTCCCTGGCCTCTCAGTCTCTTTTCTTCCATTTACACGAGACATGTGCAATACGTTGTTCCTGCATCACCATGTTATATGCAGAGGTGGATCTCAGAGTCCACTGTACTCATATTTTCACTAAACTAGAGGTCTTTGGACTTGATCCGTTTTCTAGTAGTTCAATAAGATATGTCAGTTTGCAGGTGTGTTATGTGAGGCAAGTGGTCAGAGATGCCACATGGAAGGATGGCAAAAATGCCTAGTTGATGTCTTGGTGTAAGAAAGTAATTGAGCTTACATCCAGAGTGCATTTTGGTGGAATTGTAAGTGTATTGTCATGTCCCTGGGTGTTCTTCCAGCCACAGGTCTGCCAAACCCAATAAGTCAAGGAAAGAAGCTAAACGTAAGTTGGTACTAGGTCTATCCCTGTCATCCTATCTAGGTCACTTTGTTGGGTTAGGTTTACTATCTCCTTCCATGAGGAGAAAGGCTTTTGGCACCTCTGCTGTCCATTTTCCCCTTTTATCCAACACCAAGCTCTGCAGCCTGGGTGGAAGAAGTGTAAACAGGTAAGTACTAGACTCACCACATGCCACTGCCCATGTACTGCTGCCTGGCATCCCAAATTGTCTGCTCACATTTGGGACCCATGGTCTTAAGACGAGTATTCCCACTACCCTGGATCCTGAGGAGATTCCTGCATGTATATGCTGTGATTCAACATCCTGCAGGTGTTTCCTATGAGGTGTGTTTATTGTAAGAGAAGTGTATTGGGGTTGTCTTACTAAATAATTCAACATTGCTTCTCTCTTAAACTTGGTACTGAGGGCATTTAAATTCCACAATAAAACATTTAAGGACTGATTTACAAGCCCGTTGTGCCACCAGAGCATCACTTCTTGCAATTTTTTTGGTGGCTCTGTGCCCTGCACCACATTTACAAGGCCAGGTTAAGCCACTCTTCGTCGCTTAACATGGCCTTGTAAAAATGGGCGACTCTGACACAATTTTCTGTGACAAAGGCGTTTGCAATGGGTGTTGCTGTGGGTGTACCCATGCAACACCCATCGCTTTTTTGACACTGCGCCAGATTTACGAGAAATCGTAATTCTGAGGCAGAGCCAAAAACTAATGCCACCCCAGGGGTGGTTTAGAGTGGCACAACAAGGACAAATACTTTTATTTCTCCTCATTTTTTGTTCTTTCTATGTGTGCTGCATTTTGCAGCACATGTACAAGGAGCAAATCATCGTTAATTATTGTTTTTGTGCAGGAAGGTGTCCCTTCCTGCACAAAAACAATCACCCTGCAATGGAGACACCCTTGCACCATGGCACAAGATATTCTGCATTGGCTCTGATTTAGCGCCACGGCAGGGGAGAACACGGGTGCACTGTATTCTTGTAAATACGGTGCATCCCTGCATTGTGGAAATGCCGCAGCTCGGTGCAGCAAAATTGCTTGCAGCACTGAGCTGTGTCATTTACTAGTAAATAAGGCCCTTAGTGTTAGTTCCAGGGTATTTGATTGTTATGTAGCCATTTTTGTGAATGTTTGCGTCCGCCCAAAGTCCTTCTATTCAAGTGTTAAATCAGTATACCTCCTTCTATATACTTCTGCCCCCCTAAACATCCCTCTCAACTTCCTCATTCAGCAGATTTAAAAATACCAGCCTCCCCTACGTCTGAGGGGTTTGTCTTCCCAAACCAATTAACAAAAACAACATAGTAAGCAAACAGTAATAGCCACTTCGGGCACAATTTGAAGGGGCAGACATGGCCCTATGAGGTCCACATCATGTTTGTCCCGGCGGAACATCAGGACTGTGTTGGCAAAGATTGTCATGTCTGCTTCTCACTCTATAGTGTCTGCAGCCATCAGTCGTATCTTCTAGATCCGCACTAGAGTCCTTGGTTTCACTAGTCCCCTGATAGGGGTCTCTTGCCAAAGTCTCCCATTCATTTCTTAAGTCCAAAGAGCGATGATGTTGAATGGCCACCACCACTTTGACTAGTTCAATTTCTGCCTGGACTTTGGGGCTGCCATTGGCCGTTTATGCTGCCTGCCTCAAGGCCACTGTTGACGGTTGGCTCTCGGGAGTCCAGGAGACGATAGGCATGTGTTTCAAGCCTCTCCGAGGCAGCAGTCAGAAAGAAGTGTTTCACCCTTGTTGCTGATTTGCAGTTTAGCTTGAAAGAACAGGAAGTACTTCAGAATCAGTGTCTGGAGGTGATGTTTTACCTGCAGGAATATTTCTTGTTGCCTCTTTACTGCACTGGTGTAATCCGGATATATGTTTCCCAAGGCTCCCTATATCTGCCAGGGGCCTTTGGTGTGTACCACTTGCAGGATGTGATCAAGGGTGCAGACGTTGAGCAGCTGGGCCAGCCTGGCACCCTGAGTGCCCTCTTGACTATGAACATCATTGATGCCTTGCCCCCAAGAAGTTTCAAGAGGAGTCAGATCTCCAAAAACAGTTTCACACTCAGAACTTCAATTTTTCTGAAACACCCACAAGCCCAAGATATTGCACTGGGAGCATTCCTTGGCATCTTCCACCTTATCCTGTAGGTGCTCAATGTTTTTTGGGGGGGCATGAAATGCCTTGTCACTTTCCATCACTGTGAGTTCCAGTTGGGTAAGCATGCTTTCAGTTTCTCCAACTCAATCCACTAATTTCTTTTGGTAAGACTTCAGGAGTTCCAGGTTTAGAGCCAGCGCATAACTTTTATGCCCCAAGACGGTTTTTGTATCCCTTATAGCCACTAGGATTGTTGCTGTATGTGCTTCCAGTCATTGATCTCTTTCCAGATGTCCTTGGCCTCAGACGTCATCATTTTACCAGGGGGTGTCCAAAATGTATACCATTTGCCTTTGGTCACCCCATCCCACTGCAGGTATGGCAGGTCTCTTTCCCATTTCAGCTCTCAGCCAACTGTGAGGTTGCCACTGAAAGGGACTTCTGTCACATGGTACATCTGGTGGCCTTTGAACATCTACTATGGTAGTATCGCTATACATGAGGGTGCACAAGGTGTTCCTGCCCGTGCCAGAAACTACCCCCAGGCCCTCGCTAGCCTGGGCAAGCCAGGAGGCCCACTACAGGCAGTCACTCCAGCCACCCTGCAGGCACAAGCATCCTCTGCTTATCTTTCGCCCCTACTAGTCAGGGGCCCAATCTGTTGTGGTGCAGTGTCTTACCTCTTCTGGCATCTCCTGGGTTTAAACAGGACTGGGGGGTCCCCTTTGAAAGACCAATGTCTGCACCAATACTACCCCTCTACGGGCCCATATGGGACTACATTGGCCATTACCTATGTCCTCACGAGGGATCTCAGCAGAGACAGCACCCCCTCTCCAGTCCAGGCCCCACTACACCTGCAGATAATATTTACCACCCTTTCTTCGGAGGGTCGATGTGTTGCCCCCCGGGACCCCTTCTGGTCACAAGGGCCTGCCTCACTCCTGCACCCAGACAGTCACGCCTTTGCTGCTGCCCACTGGCAACCAGCACTCCTGAGTCTCGGTCTTCTGGCACTCTACTCCAAGCCCTCAGGGTGGGAGGAGCCCCTCTTCACAAGGCAGCAGTATCACCTCAACCAGCCACTTGGCTCTTTCAAGTCCATCACCGCGGCAGCTGCCATCTTGTCCCAAGCTGGGACCTCACTCTCTGGCCTCACACATCATGCACAACAGGCTGTGCCACTCATCCCAGGGTGCCCTGATCATCTTCGAAGCACAAAGCTGCCTGTGGCTGCAGGATAACTGCCGACACTTGACCGTTTGCTGAAGCTGGAAGCTCACACAGCAATCATTGCCAGAAGTAGGTCTTGCCCCATCAGCAAAACTTATTCTTGAGGGTCCTTCTACTCTAACTCTTGTTCATGACAGTCTCTAATCTCCTGGAAGAGATAACATTTTGGACAGCCAACTCTTTTTTTGAACTTTTGAACAACTGTTATGAGACCCCAGTTGGGATGCTAGAACATATACACAAAGATATTTAAAGGCAAAACTTCTATCATTACCCACTTGGTGTTGTTAAGCAATGGCTTGGTACATACCACAACTACTAGAGTCCTTAGTTTAGTGTTGAGTTGCTCTAGTTCAAACAGTAGCAGATGTTCTAGCACCCTTCTGTTATGGATCTAGGTCAGTTCATCAGCAAATAGCCTCTGTGTGCTATTCTGTTAAACACACAAAGTTCTTTCAAGAGATGTTTTTTCCTTTGCATATAGAGTTGCTGCAAGTATTTTAAGCCCCTACTTACAAAGTACAATGGGAGCTAGGTTTGTACTCAATAATGTGGCAAGTCTTTTATAGGTACCTGAAGCACTATAGGATGCACACACGATTATGCACACAAAAAAGTATAGCAACTCACACAGTACAGGTTCAGATCCTACAAATGTATCCATGAATTAGACCTCAACATTGTTATAACAAATCTCTTGAAGGTAAGCTAACCTCCAAAGAATTACAAGTCCTGGTGTGCTGTAAACTGAGAGATCTGTCCAATCTTGGAATTTCCAAAGGGTGAGCTCACGCTAGTCCACCTGGTACTCTATGGCTTGCTGTTTCTACCCTGAGAATTAGGAGCACTCCTTTCAGTGCAGAATCCTAAAAATGACAGGTGCGCACTTCATACACAGAAAGCCTCACCCAAGATGAAAACCACTTAGGGCTACTGGGCCTTGGAGACCATAAAAGCAAACACCGTATTCCTGCAACAATTGGTTGCAGTTAAAAAGCAACATAAATACAATGCAAAACATACTGGCTGTTGACACTGTCCATGATGCCAACACCAAAGCCACCACCTGTTCCCACCTGTTTGCCAGTGTCTTTTATCACAAATACATTCCAGCATCTTCGGTTGGAAAGTAAAAAATAAAATCACTAGAAAGGTGATGGTAATGAGAATATTTCCCCTCCTATGCAGGCTCTGGGGGTGGGCTTCAGAAGATGCAGAGCATGGAATTGTGCAATGAGGCATCAGGCATTGGTGGAGACTGTAGGCTCCCGAGAGGCACCGCCAAAACCTAGCACTTGCAAGAAATTAAGTACCTTACCATAGCTTAAAGCTCCACAAATAGCATCCATAACATTACATATTTTGAATTGCTCATGCATGGACTATGATCAGAGGGGCTTTGGTCTGCAGTGTGAGCATGTGGGCTCATGTAATGAGGTATAGAATACAGGGTGAGTCTTAAAAAAAGATGCCAACTTTAACTTTTATGCTACTGGAGATAGTATCTCTAGTCTTTGAAGATACCACAATAGCTAATAATGATGTTTCTGCAATTGTATAATGTGTCAATTATTTTACACATGAATGCCACTGGATGCAATTGTGAAATGATGGTCCAAATTGCTATTTCTGAGGCCTCAGCCTCTGCCACAAACAGCAACTCTGAGATCCTAATTTGCAAAGGGCCTACAGACTTGTGGCCAATGCCCTTCAGTTGTCAGAGAGTCTCTACACTCTGCGAAAATCCATAATGAGTATTCTCATTGCAGAGATTTTGTCCAGAGTGCAGAGACTCCCCATGACAGCTGTGCCTCTACAATGTGTGCGAAGACCCTTTGTGAATTAGGCCCACAGTTTGGGTGAGCAAGTATGGGCATGGAAGAGAATGAGTTCTTAAAAAGTTGAATGTTGGTCAGCTTTCAGGGTGTATTGAAATTGAGTTTATTTCTTTAGCATAATCCTCAGAATGATGAGCGAGTGTTACTGGGTGGGTTCCTTATATACAGAAAGCCCCACCCAGGATGGCTACCTCTTGGGGCTGCAGGGACTTGGAGTCTGTTGGAAATGGCCCTTTTTACAGGGGCATCTCTAAACATTTTGCCTCCTTCCTCCTATATTTCCTGACCTGTTTTTGTTGCCTTTAGGACTCTGGGCACTTTACCACTGCTAACGAGTGCTAAAGTGCATATGCTCTCTATGTAAATTATATTGTTGATTGGTTTATCGATGATTGACATTTTTGACTTACTAGTAAGTCGCTAGTAAAGTGCACTAGAGGTGCCCTGGGCCTGTAAATCAAATGCTACTAGTGGGCCTGCAGCACAGGTTGTGCCACCCACACGAGTAGCCCTGTAAATGGCTCAGACCTGCCACTGCAGTGTCTGTGTGTGTAGTTTCAAACTGTTAATTCGACTTGGCAAGTGTACCCACTTGCCAGGTCTAAACCTTCCCTTTTCATACATGTAAGGCGCCCCTAACGTAGGCCCTAGGTAGCCCCATATGCAGGGTGCAGTGTATGTTGAAGGTGTTACATGTCATAACAGTGAAATACTGCTAAATACAGTCTTCACTGTTGCAAGGCCTATCTGTCTCATAGGTTAACATGGGGGCTGCCCTTAAATAACTTTAAAGTGCAGATTCCCTTTGAACGCAGATAGAAATATGGAGTTTGGTATCCCTGAACTCACAATTTAAAAATACATCTTTTAGTGAAGTTGTTTTTTATTGTTAGTTTGAAAATGCCACTTTTAGAAAGTAGGCATTTTCTTGCTTAAACCATTCTGTGACTCTGCCTGTTTGTGGATTCCCTGTCAGGGTCAGTTTGACAGTTGGGCCGCTCGTGAATCCCCTCTAGACAGTAGGACAAAGATAGCTAGGGTGTAGCCTGCATATCCTGATGAGCCACCTGTGCCAGAGTGTGGGGAGGAGTGGTCACTTACACCTGAATGGGCTGTGCCTGCCCTCTCAGAATGCCATCTCCAACACCCTGGTGTGTGTCTTGGGCCTGTCCTGGCCAAGGCAGGATCTTGTGAACAACAGAGACTTTTGTTTGAAGTAGGCCTACTTCAAAGGCAGGAAGGGGTATAAGTATTGGACGCAAAACCCCTGAAAATTAGATGACTTCTGGAACCAAGATGAACCTCTGCCAAGGAGAAGAGCTGAGGAGGAGTGCTGCTCCTGCCTGTTAATGGGCTTTGTTGGGCTATCCTGCAGTTGCTGCTTCTGCCTGTGAAAGGGGACAAAAACTGGACTTTCTGGCATATTCCTGCTTGAGAAGAATCTCCAAGGGCATGAACTGAGCTTGCCTCCTGTTTTGAAGTCTCAGGGCCATCAAATACTTCATCTGTCAACATCTGGACTCTCTGCTGAGACTCCTGCCCTGCCAAGTGGTGTCTTATCCGGTCCCTGGGCCCTTGAAAGATAAAGTTGGCAGACAGCTGAAAATCCACGCACAGAATGCCATGCGGGGAAACTTTCGATGTACCATCTTCAACACGACTAGTAAAAGACACGCCACCGGCTTCCCGGCTAAAATCAACGCTCCGCCTGAATAGCGGCTGGGAGATCGACACATCGTGGCTGGAGAAACAATGCGCAACACCGGCTTGTAGCAATTGATAATGATACAAAACTAATGCATCGCAGTTTTCTAACACCGTGCGTCAGTATTTTCCATGCACCCTTCCTGGTCGTCAAAGTCAACCCGATTCTGCGCGGATCCGAGGTATCAACCCATTGAACCTTTGCGAGGGAGAAGAAACTACACATCGCTGACTCGACCGGAAAAGAAATGATGCACCTCCTCCCTTGTAAGGAAGGAATGGATGCATCACTGCTTTTTCCGACGCATGCTCGCCTCTTCGGCTTTATTTTTTTATGCTAAACCAGGTGCTTTGTGCAAAATCATCTTTCCATTGTTTTCCATTAAGTAAGAGGCTCTTATTCTTTTGAAAATTCTTATTTTAACTTGTGTATGTTGGATTTTTGTTGTTTTGGTCTTGTTTGATTTAGATAAATATTACCTATTTTTCTAAACTGGTGTGGTGTCCATTTTGTAGCATTTTCACTGTATTACTGTATGTGTTGGTACAAATACTTTACACATTGCTTCTGAGTTAAGCCTGCCTGCTCGTGCCAAGCTACCAAGGGGGTGAATGGGGGTTAACTAGGTGTGGTTCTCCTTTGCTCTGACTAGAGTGAGGGTCCCTGCTTGGACAGGGAGTAACCTGACTGCCAACCATAAAGAAATCACTGGATTCCTATACGAAATGACAGTCATTAAGAAGCAACATAATAAAATACAAACATAGAGAAACTGTTCATGATGCTATCACCTGAGCCACAACCTGTTCCTAGTTGTTTTCCAGTGTCTTTTGCACAAACACTTTTCTGCATATTTGCTTGGACAGTCAAAACAGTGCTAGAGACGCAATGCATTGTACTCATGATAGAAAGACCTTCTTCCACTCATTAGCTTTCTTTATCCAGAGCTGATGGTAAGCTCCATGGAAAATATAAGTTCATGAAATATTCAGCACCTTGAATGGACTCAAGGTATTATTTGTAGTGTGGAAATGGGTTAAAGTCCTTAATGGTCACCTTATTCAATCAACAATAATTTATATAGGTGTAGGAGGCTTATTCTCTATCTAGTGTGCAAAACCAGGCACACTGTCTAGAAGGTACAGGCAACTGTACGTTGGTTTACAGAGGTAAAAACTAGACCACCTAATACTCTAATTTTTATGGTAGCTTGGTCAAGCAGTTAGGCTAATCCTGGAGAAGTGCAAAGCATGTGTGTACTCACAGTATCAATAAAGCAAGACACACACTCAAAGGAATAACTCAAGACCAATTTACAAAAATACTTCAGATTTTCATAACATTTTTAAGCCAAGATCATAAAAATCTGGTCAGTATTTTTTAAGTAATTAATTTTTAAGATTCAGAAAATGTCTCAGTTCTCTGTGTAATTAAGCACTATTGAAATCAATGGAGAAATAATTTAAAATTGCATATAAAATCAGGCAATGAGTTTACCAATGTTTCCTTTATGTAGGTCGAGGTTATAGGTGGGCCCTTTGGGCCAACTGGAGAAGTTTGGCCGGGTCCCGGTTGTTGGAGCTGGTGCAAAGCGATTGCAGGGAAAAATGACCGCACAGGTGGACTTCAAGGTGAGTCTGATGTGTCCCCTGGGAGTGTCTTTGATGCCAGGGGTGGGGGACCCTTAGAACACAGCTGGGTATTCGTTGCAGGGCACAGAGCGGCCAGGTGCAGGACAAATGAGTGAGCCAGGAGCTGTGCGCAAAGGTGCCCTTGGAATCAGGAGGTAAGTCACTTTGAGGGTCGCTTGCAGGTGAGCAGGAATGCTCTGGTGGGAGATCCTGGTGTTTTCTGAAGTCCCTTCACTGGGGCTTCCTCCAGTTCCTTATTCAGTCTGTAGTGCACTGTACTTCTGGGTGTCTGACGCTGGGTGACCAGTACCTGGGGCTATTGCATGGTTCAGCCACTGGAGGTTGGAGTGCCATCAAACTTGGCAGGTTTTGTCCTTGCAGTCAGTTGGGTAAAATTTGATCTAGCTGTGTCATCGGTTTCCTCGGTCAGCAGCCGGTCAGTGAACTGGACTTATCTGGTCTTTTCATCTTTGTTGCAGGAGAGTGATGCCTTCCCTCTCGAGGGAGATCTTCAGCAATTTTCAGAAGTGTTGAGGACTTCAGGGGGTTTGTTGAGTCTGTCCAAATTCTGAACAACCCCTCAATGGCAATTGCCATGTCATGGGTGCAGTAGGCAGTGTTTGGCACCTTTGTCTTGTTGCAGCAGGTCTTCAGTTCTTGAGCCTTGGGCCTTTTTTGTTGCTAGTCTTCTTGTGTCCTTGGAATCTGAATATCTGGTCTATCGGTGTGTAAGAAATACTGTATTTAGTGGGTTAAGTTTAAAAGGCAGTAATCCCTTTGAAGCTCACTAGCAGGGCAGTGCACATTCCTGTGGAAGGAGGTGTGACACCCCCGCCCAGGAAGGGCTTTGTTCTGGGACCCAGAGAGCAGGAGCTCTCACCCCAGGGTTCCAGAATCTTGTCTGGTGATGGCAGGCTGGTTGTGACTGGCCAGCAACTATGCCAGTGTTAGTTAGCTTTGCATGGATCACCTCTAAGGTGGCCCCTAGGTACACTTTGAAATAAATCCAAGGTTGGTACCAGATTGAATTTATCATTCTGAGTTGCTTGATATCAAACAATCAGAGTTCAGAGTAGCCATCATGCAGCTGTGAAAATTGTAATAACCAGTGTCTAACATGTGCATTTAAAATGGCTGCTCTGTTCACTTACTATGTCCCAGGTCATTCCTATATGCCCAAACATGCCATACAGTGCACCCTGTCTTAGGGCTGGAAGACCTTCCGGATGGGTGACGTACCTATATTGCATGCAGGTGGTGTGCCATGTTGAGGTTTTATTTTAGAATTGCACTAGGACACTCAAACTGCAATGGCAGTGCTGGGTGCATCTGAATGCATGGCCCTGGAGGTTGGTACCCTCAGGGGCCTACCCTTAGTACCCCATGCCCTGGGGACCTAAGCACCATTTGCTAGGGACTTATAGTGCCAGCTAAAAGGGCTGCCCATTGTGCCAGTGCAGTACAACTGTTTTGGGAAAGAGATCTGTCCCAGGGAACCTGGTATTACAAAACAAGCCTTTTCTCAAACTAGGATCCGAGCTCTTTGAAAGTTTTTGGAACAAAGGAGAAGGAAGCTCCGGCTAGGGACATTGACCAGACGAGTTTTACGAATATTCCTTCAGTACCTGCTTCTTTTGCTGCAAAAGATAATATTCCTTTCAGTGGGGAAATATGGCTCCGGATACAGCTGGAATGGCACAATTCAAATTGCTGTGAGGAAGTGACACAGGCGCAGGTTTCTGAAAAACATCAGAAAATCCCTAATAACTCAGGGATCAAAAAGGTGTGAGCAGGACTGGATTGAAACTGTTTCTCAGAAAGTTCTTGTGACTTTGGAGCCTAGTATCTTCCTTCTGAAAAACATTTATCTCTACACAGGTGGGAGGGAAGCACACCACTCTGCTCTACCAATTCAGGTAGAGATTTTGTCGTTCCAACCACAGAATTCCAAGCACTATGACAGGAGAATGTGAATAGATCAAAGACAACCATTCCTTTATGATTGCGTAAGGTCACAAAAATAAGAACCATGATAGAGGTCACATAACCTGATGCCAACCGAAATCCATTGATAATTTGAACATTGTCTGGAGAAGACTTCTTCCTGACCAGAATTTGAAATCTCTGAGCACAACTGAAGATTGTGTGCATTCCGTAGGAACTGGATTGTAAGAGGGCTGGAGCAGAGATGAACTGACATGATTGAGTTGAAGAATTAGAATCAATTGAAGCATGAGCTGGACCCATGAGAGAAAGTGAAAACTTTAAGGAAAGTAGGTTCTCCCACTCCTTTATCTCTTAAGGAAGTACAGGAACTGATATTTCCCTATAACCTCGAAGGTCGATCAGTAAAGTCTTGCACAACAGAGGCACAAGTCCTTCCTTGTGTCTTCAGTCCTTTTCAGGGCTGCATAATTGGCCTATAGTGCTGAGCTGCATTGGCTTGTCAAGAACATCAGGCAAACAATCTGTAGTAGTCTGACTCCCTTACAAATCAGGGAGGAAGAGTAGAAGTGAATCTCTGATTTCTCAATTTTCCATTCTCCTTTCTTGTCTGTGTTCTATTAGTAAAACTTGATTCATAAGAGCCACATAAGGAAGCCTGGGGAACACTTACCAGCTCACCCTTCAACTCTTCCTTAAGCACTCTTCAAACAAGGTCACCTGAGTGAGCTTCACCCATATGGTCTTAGCAGCAAACACAAGTAACATTGTAAAAGTAGGATAGTACATCAGAATTAACCTGAAATATCTCACTCAAGGTGTCTTCGGACAAGGCTTTATGAGCAGATTATCTCAAACTCTTTCTTGAAGTCTGCCAAAAAATGCCATTATTTTTTAAATCTTCTTCAGGGACAGCTAGAGGAGTTATCCAACCAGGAGCTGCACCAGTCAAGAAACAAATCAAACACCCTACTTTGGATCTGTCATCCTTGTGGGTTCTCCAGAATACTTAGAAGTTGAATAACTGATGGCAGGAAAAGGTCACTAGTTCTGGAGTAATGGGCTGCATTCTCAGTCTTTAAACGTTCCACTTCCAGAGTTTGTTACTGAATGTTAACACACAGAGCTCTGCTAGAAACAGTCATAAATTAGTGGTGTCACAACCTGTTCAGGGCTCAACGCTTACCAGTAAGCCATATTCGGGGAAAGTCAGAATCAGCAACTAAAAGAAAAAAGTGAAGGAATGTGGCTTTATTGGGAGGCTCACTCCCCACCACACAGAAGACCTTAAATTGTAAAAGAACTGGAAAAGGAAATTACATCAAACACCATGACAGGAAAATAACAGATTAGGAAAGCCAGGTAGGAATCAAGAAGGAAATAACCATGACCAAAAAGGAAAAGAAACAAGAACAAAAACCCGAGCTGAAATATCTGAAGACCAGTTTTAAAAGCTGGCTGCAAATCATCAGGCAGGTGAAAGCCATTTTTGAATTGCAGGAGCAGGACACAGCTGCTAGGAACAAAGTAGCTTGAGAGAAGGCAGTCCCAAGTGATTGGATCTCACAGCCAGCATCTGCAGGCTTCTTGCATCATTTTCTGAGCCCTGGGAACCACAGGACCACACAAAGTACTGCAGTTCTTAGGTATACAGGTGGCAGAGATGCAGTAGATGCCACAGTTGCCTAGTGAGTGACAGAATGTGTGTAATCACATGTGCACATGCCTGAAAATGCATGTGTTTCAATGTTTGCGCCAGTAGCCAGCGCTTTCGTTTTTTTTATTGTTTCCATGTAGTAAGGTGGCATTATCATGTGGTATGACTGGGGAGCCTTACCATGTAATACTAGCATGTTACTCAGTAGAGCACCTCGGGTTCACACTAGTAAATCTTAGCTTAGTCCTGGTAGTGTGGCAAAGATCAGTCAGGCTACTTAGAGGAACATGTGTAAAACATTTCACAATACCAACAGGAAACGTAAGTAAACAACACTACTCAAAAGAATTCTGACACCAATTTTGGAAGAAAATGCAGACTTTTATATACATTTAGACACCAAAATGAACTTTTTAAGTACACACAACCAAAGTTATGAATTTTAGAAGCTTATGAAAAGAGGGTATTTTCACTGTTGAAATGGCTCCCTTTGAAGTCAAAGGGGAAAATCAAAGTGTGCACTCGGGCACTTGCAGGGTGAGTTCTGGGGAGCCCAGCTGGACTTAAGGTTCTGCAGGGCCCTAGACCAAGAGTCAGTTTCTTATTACCTTGCCCAGGGAGTCTGGGTGCAGAGGTGCTTTGGCTGCCCTTCGTGCTGATGGGTCCACGGTGGCTGGTGCATTTGCACCACTTGGCAAACGGGTACTTGGGGTTGGACACACACTCTACCCTTTGAATGTAGAGGTCTTTGGGGGAATCCAGGAATCAACAGTTGGAACTTCCCCAAATTGTCCAGTGGCTATGGTTGCAGCGGTGGCCCATAGCAGTCAATCACAGGACCAGGTTGAGCCAAAGATGCTTTGCTGCTGTTCTCAAGGTCACTCTCTTCAGGTTGCAGAACCACAGGAGAGAGGTTGTTGCCGATGTAGGTCTCTATGCTTGGGGTTTGCTCTGGAGTGGGTGATGTCTGACTGGGGGTCAGTTTCTGCTTTGTCGACAAACAATCCTTGGTAGCTGCAAAGGTGGGCCACTGGTACTTCATTGGCTGGAGGTTGTCCAGTGGGGAGTAGAGGCTTGAAACTTGGGAAACACCTCTCTCCCAATCTTTGAATGCTGGACACAGAGGGGGTCATTCTGACCCTGGCGGTCATGGACCGCCAGGGCCAACGACCGCGGGAGCACCGCCAACAGGCTGGCGGTACTCCCATGGGTATTCTGACCGCGGCGGTACAGTTTAAGGGGCGTTGGGGGTGAGATGGACAGTGACCAATGGGCTACTGGTCTGGTGCCTAGCCCGCCCCTGTAGTTACCACTTCCTGTGGAAGTGGGTCTCTTTCATACCCAGAATCCACTAAACCTAAGGGTTGCCAAGATGGTAGAACCCTTCCTTGGCTTTACAGACCCCCTAGCCCAACCTAAAGGTGTGGCTAGCCTTTTGGTGTATACACCTCCTGCATAGCAAATTTTTCCACCTGTCAGGCTGGACAGGGCTAGGAGGGTTTTGTCCTCCACTGGGGGACAAGTAATTACATTTCAAGGGCGGGTGAAGCCTTTGAGGCTCACTGCCTTGATTACTGTAGGAGGCTGGCCTGGCTTGTAGTGGGTACCAGAGGTACTTACACCGTGTGCCAGGTCCAGTTATCCCTTATTAGTGTAGAAGAGGTGTTTCTAGCAGCTTAGGCTGATAGAAGGTAGCTATGGCAAAGCCGCTTAGGCTGAACTAGGAGACATGTAAAGCTCCTGCTATACCACTGGCGTCATATGCACAGTATCATATGAAAACACAATACACAGGAGTATTAAAAATAAAGGTACTTTATTTTTATGACAATATGCCAAAAGTATCTCAGTGAGTACCCTCAGTATGAGGATAAGATATATACACAAGATATATGTACACAAACCAAAATTATGCAGGTAATAGCAAGAAAAGTAATGCAAGCAGTGTAAAATTGCAGTAGGAGCACATAGGTTTAGGGGCAACACAAACCATATACTACAAAAGTGGAATGCGAACTGCGAATGGACCCCAAACCTATGTGAGCTTGTAGAGGGTTGCTGGGACTGTAAGAAAACAGTAGGGGTTAGAAAAATAGCCCACCCCAAGACCCTGAAAGGTAGGTGTAAAGTGCAACTACTACCCCCAGAGAACACAGAAGTCGTGATAGGGGGATTCTGCAGGAAGAGCAAACACCAGCAATTCAACAACAGTGGATTTCCGGACCTGAGAACCTGTAAGACAAGGGGACCAAATCCAATAGTCGTGACAGTGTCGAGAGTGGGCAGAAGCCCAGGAAATGCCAGCTGAGGGTGCAAGGAAGCTGCCACCTGTTGGAAGAAGCTTGGAGTTCTGCAAGAAAGAAGAGATCTAGGAACTTCTCCTTTGGAGGATGGATGTCCTACGTCACAAGGAAGCTTCCAGAGGTGTTCCCACACAGAAAGACCGCAAACAAGCCTTCCTAGCTGCAAGGGTCGCAGTAGAGGCTTTTGGGTGCTGCTGTGGCCCAGGAGGGACCAGGATGTCGCCACTTGGAGGAGGAGACAGAGGGGGCACCCAGCAAGTGAGGGAGCCCTCACAGAAGCAGGCAGCGCCCGCAGAAGTACCTGAACAGGTACTTGGAAGAAGAGTGAACCAGAGTCCATGCGAAGTCACAAAAGGGAGTCCCGCGACGCCGGAGGACAACTCAGAAGGTTGTGCACTGCAGGTTAGAGTGTCAGGGACCCAGGCTTGGCTGTACACGAAGGAAATCCTGGAAGAGTGCACAGGAGCCGGAGCAGCTGCAAATCACGCAGTACCCAGCAATGCAGTCTAGCGTGGGGAGGCAAGGACTTACCTGCACCAAACATGGACTGAAGAGTCACTGGACTGTGGGAGTCACTTCGACAGAGTTGCTGAGTTCCAGGGACCACTCTCGTCATGCTGAGAGGGGACCCAGAGGACCAGTGATGTAGTCTTTTGGTGCCTGCGGTTGCAGGGAGAAGATTCCGTCGACCCACAGGAGATTTCTTCAGAGCTCCTGGTGCAGAGAGGAGGCAGGCTACCCCCAGAGCATGCACCATCTGGAAACAGTCGAGAAAGCCGGCAGGATGAAGCGATACAAGTTTGCTAGTAGTCGTCTTGCTACTTTGTTGCGGTTTTGCAGGCGTCCTGAGCAGTCAGCGTTCGATCCTTTGGCAGAACATGAAGAGGGAGATGCAGAGGAACTCTAGTGAGCTCTTGCATTCAGTATCTGATGAGATCCCCAAAGCAGAGACCCTAAATAGCCAGAAAAGGCGGTATGGCTACCAAGGAAGGAGGATTGGCTACCAAGAAAGGTAAGAGCCTATCAGAAGGAGCCTCTGACGTCACCTGCTGGCACTGGCCACTCAGAGCAGTCCAGTGTGCCAAAACACCTCTGTTTCCAAGATGGCAGAGGTCTGGGACACACTGGAGGAGCTCTGGGCACCTCCCCTGGGAGGTGCAGGTCAGGGGAGTAGTCACTCCCCTTTCCTTTGTCCAGTTTTGCGACAGAGCAGGGCTGGGGGATCCCTGAACCGGTGTAGACTGGCTTATGCAGAGATGGGCACCATGGACGTTATTTCACGCAGGCTGCAGTGGCAGGCCTGTGTAAGAATTGTCAGAGCTCCCTATGAGTGGCAAAAGAAATGCTGCAGCCCATAGGGATCTCCTGGAACCCTAATACCCTGGGTACCTCAGTACCATATACTGGGGAATTATATGGGTGTACCAGTATGCCAATGTGAATTGGTGAATTTAGTCACTAGCCTGTTAGTGACAAATTTGGAAAGCAGAGAGAGCATAACCACTGAGGTTCTGGTTAGCAGAGCCTCAGTGAGACAGTTAGGCTTCACACAGGGAACACATACAGGGCACATACGTATGAGCACTGGGGCCCTGCCTGGCAGGGCCCCAGTGACACATAGACTAAAACAACATATATACAGTGAAATATGGGGGTAACATGCCAGACATGATGGTACTTTCCTACAATTACCTTTTCACACTAGCCAGCCTGGAAGGGAGGAGGTGTGACCTTCTGCCTGCCAAGGCCCTTTGTCCCTGTCCTGTGGAAGTGCTAGCATAACCAGCAGGAGGGCAGACTCCTGTCTGCGGTGGCAGAGGCTCCAGAGAAAGCTTGGTAGCTTAGTGGACACCCTCTAAGGGTGCCTCCTGGTCACATGCTAGTTAATCCTGAGTATGGACATTGTGCTCAGGGTTAAAAAGTAAGATGTTTGGTAACAAACATGGGGGAATTGGGGGGCCATCATGGAGCTGAACATCTGGGAACTGCCCAAATGCCAGTCCATATTATCCCATGGACCGCCAGTTACTTGTGGTAGCATTGCCTTTTAAATGCTATCACGAGGTCATATATGCTCATGCATATATGTCCTCACTCATAGTACAGTGCACCCTGCCTCTTGGGCTATAGGAGGCCTGTGTTAGGGGTGACTGACCTGTAGTATGGGCAGTAAAGGGATTTTGTCTGCACCTGGGGTGGGCGAATCACACTTGAGAAGCAGGCTGCTTGTGCAGGCTGATGTGCCAGCTCATTTTCACTGAGGTCACACAGAATGGCACGATCAGTGCTATAGCCCTAGTGACCCCTTTAGTACCTTTGACCTGGGTACCACCGGTACCACTTACTAGGGACTTACAGGGATGGTATAGTCCTTGCCAATTGGCCTATGCAATTTGACCTACAGTTTAATGGAAAGAATATAAGTATTGAGGTCCAAAAATGCAGGCAGAAATTAGGGGGCATCTGCAAAGAAGCCCAGTTTGCTACACAACCCTCTCCCGCCAACATGCCCAGGCGACTCAACCCACCCCTGGGAAAGTCATCCTGGCTTGTTAAGTGAGGAAGAAGTAAGCAAACTGGTGAATTTATTGCAGGGCCTACTCTGCCTCACATCCTCCTTGTAAGGTCACTTCCACTGGAAAGTTGACCCATCTCAACAAAGATAGGACCCATTTTAAAACTAACCTTTGCTATGGCTGTTTTATTTTCTTTCTCCCCTTTTACCTTGGATTGGGGGTGCCCTCCTTATCCATCCCTAGCCTAGCTAAGACAATACCTTGCGTACTCACTGAGGTTACTCAACACTTGTGCAACTCCACCATGACCAGCAGGGTCAGTGGGCCTAACTTGCTTTTGGCTATGGGGTCTGCCTCCCAAGCCAATGACAGTGCAGCCATGAAGGCCAGCACCCAGCATAGGCTACTGACAGCAGTCAGTACCCAAACAAATACCCTAGGCTTTTCACTGAGAGTAGGCTGAGCTGTTCTAAGGGTGACAGTGGGTTCTTGGAACCTCTCATGCTGTTTAAAGTGAGGGCTTACCACATCTTGTCATCTCTTCTGTCAGTATGGGAGAACATCCTGTGACTTGCCAGCTACCTGACTGTTCAGGGCTTTTTTTGAAACAACTGATGTCTCACTAAGGCCAGCTTTGGATTCTACCCTTATTGGGCTCGAAGACCCTTGCCTCACTGGAACCCCAGTTAGAGTATCTTCTTTTTTTTTCTCTTCCCTTTCTTTTGGGACCCCATCTCCTAACTACAGAAACTGGAATCCTAGGGATCTTGGGTTGTGGGGTTCTCTGGGCAACCACCACACTTGGGTTCTGACCAACCTCCGATAGGCCATTACCCAGGAGGCAATCCAAAGGGAGGTCAGAACTGAACACCAGCTTGTGCCAACTAGGGGGACCCTCCCTCTCTAGGGACAGTATTGCTGCAGGTCTCTCTGTGGCCTTCTCAGGAATCACCCTTACCTTTCAGCCTTCTCCTTCTACAAACTGCTCTGGGGACACTAACTTGTCAACCGCTGTGGTGTGACTGGCCCATGTATCACTTAGGCCGGTGGCTAGGGCTCCCATTCACCTGAATGGAGTGGACAGTGCCTACTACCACCCTAAGGGATCAGCAGCTTAGCATCTAGATCATTTTCCAGTTAATGGCTATGAGGACTTCATCATCTGAAGAGCCCTCCCCCATGGCTATACTGGATAACCATCCTCTTGCCTGCTGACAATAAAAACAGGTCACAGCCTTTTTGGGATCCCAGTGTTTACCAAGAAACTCTTTTCTTTTAGACTGGGCAGAGTCTTGCGGCCCACCCTCCTTGGAGCTCTTTTGGGGACTTATTGAGGACTCTGTCTTTCTACTTTGCCTGTGCTACTTCCTTTACCCTCGTGAGACGTTTGTGTACTGTTCTTAGATTCACCTCCACTATGGGCCTTGTTCTAGGTTACCCTTGACCTGACTCATTTGTCAGCTATCTTTCCCAGCTCTTTGAGAGAAGACAACTCAGAATACATCAGATGCTGTCCCAATTTCTCTGTATAACAATTAGCCAGGATATGCTCTTTCATTGAAAGATTACATAGCCCTTCATAAGTGTCAACTTTATTGCCCTTTATCCAGCTCTCTGGTGCTTGACTGAGGAGTCAACAAAGTCTACCCAAGTTTGGCCTTGCCCTTGCTGGGTGTCCCTAAACTTCACTCCGTACTCCACTGTGGTAAGTCCAAACCCTTCAATGAAGGTCTCTTTCATTTGGGGATAGGACTCAGTCACTTCCTCAGGAAGGGTCAGAAGTCTATCTATGCCCTTAGCTGGGAATAACTCCTGAAGTAGAGAGCCCCAGTGCTGTGGATAACCATTCCTCATGCTGCAACATCTCTCAAATGCTACAAACCACTTTTCACTTGCACTTTATGCTGGGATAATCCCTTTGGGGACCTTAGGTTCAAATGAACCCTTACGTTCCTTACTTCTACTCCTGCCACTGCCGAAGTTGGACTCTCACTCCTAAGAGAGTCTGTTGGTTTAGGGATGACAGCACTTTTGTTTGTAGGCAACTGAGTCATTCCTACAACAAGTTGCAACTGTGGGCCCAACCCCCCTGGCTCATAAGCCTCACCAAAAAACCCAAACAGTAAAAGGTGAATTCTGGCAGCCTTAAGCATGGACTCTAGATTGCAACATCTCAGGGAGGTCGTGGTGGAATGAAAGTTGCCCTTTTCTGTCATTAGCAAGAAGTCTCGGTCACACAGGCAATAAAGGAGATGCAGGGAAGCTTTCAATAGATTTATTAAAAGACTGCAATCTACAGTAAAATAAATGTGCTGCAATGATTAGGATAATGAACAATAAAAGGAGCATAATTGTTAAGATGAAAGTCATTATTATAAAGACCCCCACCATCTTGCAATAAACAGGAAATGTAAATTCCCTAGCATAGAGAACCTAATCTCTAACTAATGAGAACTAGCTATGATAAACCTAATCTGCCAGTACCATGTCCATGAGAAGCGCCCCCCAAACCGTTGTTACTTTGGAATGAGGTCTGTAGATCACACCTGTGGTGACACGAAGGCTGATTTCTGCAACAAGGTGATGCGCAGCATAGATGTCATAGATGGCATCTGAAAGGAATCCTTCTGATAACCTTGTCTGTGAGAGATGCATTTATACAGATCATGTAGGGCCCCTGGTGCAGGTATGTTCTCAAGCAATTGATAAGGAAGCAGACTTGTGGCAACAATTGTGTAAACAATCCCCAACAAGTTGACACTATGTACCTGTCACACATAAGTGAGAAAGGGACACGGTGTGAATACCTGCGTACATCACGTCATTATGATGCCGATAGTGACGCCTTCACGGAGTAGCACTGATAGCAAATCAAAACATTTCTCTAACTATAAACAACAGCAACCATCTTAAAAGAAATATTAAAATAAATGTACTGTGACAGAGCAATCTAAGTTGGTTAAAAGTCACAAGGTGACTGGGGCACAGGCCGGCTTTCCAATAAAAGCTAAATTGGATTCACTACACCCTACCCATTGTCAGAACGAGGATGCTAATATGCTATAAAAGGTGCATGAGTCCAGGCTAAAATGCTGTGAGCTAAAAACAGGCTAAAACTAATTAAAACCAAGATAAAAACATGCAAACAGACAAAAATATTGACTATGACAAACACAACAGGCGAAATGTGAATCAAATTAAGAAGGCTGCTTGACATCAACTTTTAAACTTTTATGGTAAAATCATTTAACAATAATCGTGATCTTGAAGAATGTCTCCAAAGCCATTGAATGTGAGCCTATCCAGAAATGACTCTACATTGTCAGATGTCAGATTGAATACGGGATTGGCAAATGGATCCATGAAGCAGAAGTGCGCAGGAGTCTCAAGCGCAGTATTACCTGAGAAGGCAGCATCATCCATAGTACCTGTTGAAGCCAGATAGTTCACAAGAGGTGGCTCACAGGTGGCCTTACGAATTAGCCTCAGTCTCATGGGTCATTACAGTGAATGAACCCTCAGAAGTTCCGTTTCCAGAGGAGGCACTGGTGGAACAGCAAGACACACTGATGGCATGGAAACTTAAAGAGGTACCAGGTGCACCAGGTGCAAATAAAGACAGCTTGCATCCACCACAGGACTGGTCAGAATGACAATGAACAATCATGCTCCAATTCTTCCAGTAACAGAGCACCAAAGAACTGTACCACATGGTCAGGTAACAGCTAGGCTAGTGGTAGTAGCTCCATCACTCCGCTTAGCTGAAAAGGCACAACCACTACATACTAGGAACAGCAACAGCAGTATCCATCTAATTAGTGCCAACATCACAGAAAAGCCACCCAACACACTTGAAAATAGTGAATGGGTAGCTGGTGGAATGACTCCAAAGATAGTCTGGAAGATGAAAATTAATCCAGACCCAACAGCCTTAAAGAAGTGTACAATCACAGTAGTGCTCGAGGCGTTGAATATTCTGGAAACCAGCTCTCCAAAGTGCTTAGGGAAGTTAGCATTTACTAGGGATTGTGTCTTGCCTGACGATCTTGCTATCTTGAGAGCATACGTCTCTCTGGCCAATGTCAACTCCACTTGTTTTTGGAACAGTAGTGCATTTAGTCTGCTTAGCTTGTCATAATTTACATTGGTATTATCAATGTGAGGCAACATTTCTGCTACTCGTATTTCTCGTGTGGGGAGAATAGAACATGTCCACAACAAGTTACAATTTGAGAGACTGAAACTGCATAGGCAATTCCTGGTCTCATTCTGCAACAGCTCTGATCAATCAGAACCACATAACTTCCATTTGAAAGTATTCTGGATGAATCAAAGGGACTGGAGTACCTTTCAGAAAACATGCTAAGTTTGTGACCCCCGCATAGCTAAAGCTATGAAGTGACACCTGTTTACAGATCATTGAACGACTAACAGTAGTCTGACATTCGCTTCCAATCAGAAAGACCTCTGTTTCGCCATTCAGGCATTTGAACTCAAACAGCAACTCCCACTCTTCTGTAAGATAGCTATCTCCTAGCCGCTTGCATCTGCCCACAGCAAAATGTTTCAAACATTTTGTGAAATGCATGTTTGAAATTGGCAGATTTATAATGCCATGTACGAGCCACACTGTTGAAGGACTTTCTGCTACTGTGAAAGGCAGCTTTTCTAACTTTTCTATCTTAAGCATGGTGTAACTTGCTTCCTTTTTAGCCATTATCTGCTGTTCCCTTGATAAATTAAAAGCAGCAAACAAGTCACTACTGTTAATTTATTGCCCAGGGGCGCTGCCATTTTTCAGAATCTGTAATGTCCAACCTAACTGCATACAGGGAAAAAGGAGTGTCTATATATGATGTTTGCACCTCCTATCAATATGTGTATTATAGTCAAGACAACCTCGACATATTTATTGTGTTGGTACTACAAAAGGGTCTCCAACTGGTGAGCATTCAGCCACAAAGAATGTAGGTAGTATCATACGTAGAACATATGATGCTAGAAAGTTCAAGAGTAGACACCAGGGCACACCAAATGTCTCCAATAAGTTATGATGTATACTGATAGCGCGTCCAGTCTTTATAATTTACTTATACTTGGACACTCCGGAGGTCGGTGAACCTTTTCACCTAGTTGGGTTCTCATCATCCAAGAATAGTCGGACCACTCAAATCAATAATCAATAACCATTTTTATCAATACCCAATACTCAATTAATAGATCAAACAACAATCAAGAATCAATAGTAATCAGTATTTGACAAACCATGACCTTTCAGTCATGAATAACCACACCAGTTTATTAAAAGTTAATGAGTTTATTTTCTCTATATTAAAAAAGCTAGCACAATATAAGTAAGTCTCAAAATCAAATGATATACGTATACGAACATTACTAGCTGTCCTTAACGACGGAAGAAACGCAATCTACGCAAAATCTGGATTATAATGCACTCGGTTATAGCAATACAAATCACTAATATAAGTAACTGAATTTGACTAATTGCATACATCGGTCAGCATAACAATATTTCAATTTAGCATGGTGCATCAAATGAATACCTCAACTAACCTCTAATTAGCATTGGCATGTGGGGCTTCATGCAAAAACGAATTTAGTCAACACAAATTTAGAAAACTTCTAGCTTGGGCTCTGTCAAAATAAGCAGTTGGTACCTAAGAAGGAAAACACAATGCATAATACAATTATCCTTTCATAATTAACAAATACAATCAGCATTCAAGGAAAAGCCTTTGTCCTTCAGGTACCGGTTCGATCAGCATGGGGCGGATTTCAAAGGGGCAAAGTTAAAGCAAGTTTCCTTGCGGCAGCAAGGAAAATGGGGAAAATCTTACTGCATGGACAAGACGGGGCAAAATTAAAGTTAAAGTCTCTAGGGTGAGAATTCTTAAAGTCTCTTTCTCTGCGACAGAGAAAAGGCATCAAAATGTCATTTAAAATGGCGTCTTGAATCTTGCTTCAAAATGGCATCAAAGAAAATGGCTGACTTCTCTTTGTCCAGTGGGTTTAAGTAAGAAACGTTCCAAATTCTTCAGGGTCTTCCATTGGAGGGTTCATAGGGTGGCTTCCTTTTGACCAATGAATAGTGTCTACTCATTTATGCATAAGGTGTCCCTGGAGCCTTGGAGCACAAGTTGCAACAAAGTTTGACAATTATTTCTGTATCAGTGTCTTTATTGTCTGCACCTGCAGAAACTGACCTTGCTTCAAAGGGGATGAAACTAGCCTAGCACGAAACCTTGAGATAAGTGTATTCGTCATTTCTACTGGAAAAATACAACCTTAAAGTTAAAAGACGTTTTTGTTAATACAAGTGAAAACCACGCAGTTAAATTTGAGACCAGGCAACTAGGCCAAAGCCTCTGCTAAATTTAAGCTAAGCATAAAACAGTTTCAACAAGAAAATCATAGAATACATTTGCAATTATGACGGATTACTACATTTGTCAATTCTTCATGATTAATTAAGCTTGTTTATAATAATGGCGAACTACCTCGTGGGCACATTTTCCCACATACATTAATTTTCTTTGCCAAAATCACACTACCTTATACAATTTTGTTACATGATAGATGAATATTTGTTAGTCTTTCTTTTTCTGCTTCATCAATACCAATGATGAATCCAATGCAAAGGATGGTGTAGAGACACGTTTATTGTTCATCCAAAAGTGTTCCATAAAGCAATATCCATCATACGTCACGAGGAGCAATAGCCATGATAGTGTCAATTATGCATCCAGAGAAACAACAGCCAACACGTGTTTCGTCAACATGACTTTTTCAAGGCTTTAACGTATGTATACAAAAAAAGAATGAAACAAAACAAGGTATTTTTCATCATTCCAAATATATATATGTGACTATAGCAACCGTGTTCAAATAGCCACCAGAAAAAATAAATTACTTAGAAAATACGAAACAGGACTAGAGAAAAGAAGATGAAACCACTGAAAGGAAATGGTGATGATGGGACAGAATTGTGTATTTCCACATGAGACACAAAAAAAAAATAGAGAAATAGGATGAAGGTGTATTTAATAGTAGTTACATGGAATAACGTGAATTCCCCATGCAGAAAGGTACAGAAATTATGAAACGTGTTCTATAGAAAAATTTGTATTAATAATTGACCAGCGAAGAAGAAGTCCCAAGAGCACCCCAACCTATATAGTGCACAGAAGTGAGTTAGTCCATAGGAAAAAAGACCTACCAAAATAGGATCCATACCCAATATCAGGCATGTCAAAGTGTGGAGTTCTGGTGCATCAAGATGGCTTGTTAATGTAAGCCTCACTACTCTAGTGTATACGTCCGGTAGGTGAAAAGGGAAGGCAGACATGACCATGATAAGCCTACAGAATAAATAGCAATAGATAATGTACTCGAAACGTATAGACAATATTTGTGTAAAGTTTTAAAGTTGTGGACCAAATAGTGAATGGAAACAAATTTCTTTCATTTGTACTGATCATAGAGAAGGTTGTAAAATTATTCAGGCGTGAAAAATAACCTGCTGAAGGCAGGAGAGAGAGCGGAGTGTTGGATATATTCCACCTAAGTCAAATGGAAAAAGCATCTGTGAAATTATAAATATGCATATGAAGCAGAGGACAACAAAAAACCCCTGTAAAAAGTATTAGTGGTGTCAGATTATGAAAGTAACTAAAACTGACCAGGTTAGGGGTCTTAGCAAATAATTATGGTAGCGGGATTTGAAAGTCCCAAAACGGAGGAGGAGAGGGCCATGCAAAGTCACAATGCAATGGGTAAACTATAGCGAACAATAAGCATATCAGGGGGGGAGAGAGAGCCGCAGTCACAATGACTGTGTGACCTGTCCGTGCCTTGCGAATGTTTCTTCTGTACCGTCTCTCTGGCAAGCGGTGGCGCCATCTTGCTTTTTAAAATCTACCACAATGATACTAGAAAGGGGACTAATGCAGAAAAACACTGGACCGATGGGCGGAAAGTACCCATGAAAACCGTAATTAACAAAGAGCTAGTAATGCACTAAGGTAGAGAGGCCATGCCCCAATGGCGCTTCCGTGCTGCCATGTTTAGTTTAGAAAATTGTTAGTTGTAAAGCGTGTAAGATTAAATAGAAGGAGTAGTAATATAGTGTGTGAAGAAGAGGTGAAGAAGAGGCAGTTTTTCAGGAAGAACAGGCATGCAAAGTAAGCATTGATAAACACATGCTGTTAGCAGCCTTGAACAAGTGCTGTAAAATAGTAACACTGGCAATTAGCCCCTGTATACAAAAGAAAGAAATAACTGTACATGGAAATTCATAAACAGTCTTACAAAAAGAACAAAATACAGAGAAAACAACAGAGAGAAGATATAGTACACATATAAAAAAATGCAATGTTTGAAAACATGATGAATTTAACAGAGTAATCGATGATAAGAAACGCAGACATTGTGACCAAAACATATGATGATCCCTTGCAGAAGACAGTCATAACTGTACCATTCTCAGTCCAAGGATCCCTTTGTTTAGCAGTACTTCTGTATATTGAGGTAGTTTTCATCGTAAGGCATATGCCTACTCTACCAATGACCCCCTAAGTCCTGTGCGGCTGTAAAGGAACGAAATGTTTGGTAATGTTGTAAATTATCTTTTTGTGGTTGGATACATACGAGTCTTCTAATTTGAAAAGATCCTGGGTGACACGTTTGTAGAAAGTATCAATCAAATTATCAGAGGGTAGAGATGGAGTGAATTTGGAGTTAGGTTTGAGGCCGCTGTCAATACTAAGAGAGGGGTCAACATTAAGATCACAGAGAATATCGTGCAAAGGGGTTTGAGACAAATCCATGTTATGCTCTAAAGAAAGAAGAGTTTGAATGTCTCTAACATCTTGTATGGTCAAATGACTAGATGTGTGGGTGTTGGAAACCTGGGGAGTCATAGTATTTTTGTCATGAAAAAATTTGAACAATTTGCTTTTACGTATAAATTTATACAAATTGATGTGAACTTGGGTAAAATCAGGCAGAGCTGTCGGAACAAATCCTAGACCCTTACTCAAGATGTTAATTTGATGTTCGTCCAGTGTTTTGCTGGACAGATTGATAATAGAAATGTCTGTCCGTGTGAGGGTAGTATTGGGTGAGCTGATGTTTAGTGTGCCTGATTGCGCGATGCTGCCCTCGTGGTTACTGTCCCCCCTTGTCTTTCTCTATTGGTCTTTCTTTTCCTCTTTCCTCTTCTGGTTTTCTTGTGAAAGTCTGGTGCTCTGGACGAGAAATCTTTTAGCCCTTGCGGTATCTTTCTAGTTCTACTAAAAAAGGTGATTTGTTGCCAAATTGCCTGTCTAAGGAAGGGCTGGAGTTGCTGTGGTCATCATTTCTGGTGATGGTTGTGTGAGGCTCCTGCTCAGCCCCTGCACCCTCCGATGGCTGCACTATGGTGGTGGTTGTGGGAGGCTCCTGCTCAGCCCCTGCACACTCCAATGGCTGCACTGTGGTGGTGGTTGTGGGAGGCTCCTGCTCAGCCCCTGCACTCTTTGATGGCTGCACAACCACAACTGGTGGTGGGAGCTCTGTGAAAGCTGCTGGTGCAGGCTCCTTCCCATTCTTTGTGGCTGGTGCAGGCTCCTTCCCCTTCAGTATTTGTGGTCTGAAATCCTTTCCACCACAAGTAGGTGCTGTTACCACTAGTCCTGTGGACTGTTTGGCTGAGGTGCTTGGCTGGGTCCTTGCTACCCTACCCATATGTGCAGGATGGGTTGGAGGGGCAGGGAAGAGGTCAATCTGGGAAAGGAAAAGCTTTTTAGGGACTTTGGGGAAGGATTAATGGGAGTGGAGGATGAGGGGGTGGTTGTTGACGATTTTTGTCTACTGGATTTGGGTGCAGGTGCATGGGCTGCGTGCTGTTGTGAGGTGGATGGCTGTTGGGTGTCTGAGTGCTTGTGTTTGTGTACTTTGGGGGGACCGACACAGTGGGTGAGGACACAGTGGACGTGTGCATGGATGTTGTGGAGGTGTCTGCCAGTGAGGTGTGTGTTCTGCTAGGTGTGGTGATGATGCTGGTAGAGGATGATGATTTAGTGCATGCAGGTGTGAGTGTGGACGTAACTGGGTGGGAGGTGGAGGAGGAGGAGGAGAGGGAGACAATGGAAATAGTGGATGTTGATGTGGATGCAAATGAATGATGTTTGTGCCTGTGAGAAGAAGTGTGGTGCTTGTGTTTGCCTGTGACACTCTTGGGTGTTGTCTTCTGTGCATGCTCGTCTGGCTGTGTGCTTGGGATGGGTTGGGCTTGAGGAGAAATGACTGGGAAGTGGAAGTTGGAGGGGGGACGGTTGAAACAGGGACAATGGCTGTCATCAGAGAGGAGGCCAGAGCCTGAATCGATCTCTGTTGGGCCGCCAATCAACCGTGAATGCCCTCCAGGAATGCATTAGATTGCTGAATCTGGGCTGCCAGCCCCTGGATGGATCCCAGGAGGTCAATAGCCTCCTCACTCATGGCAGCAGTGCTCACTGGGGCAGGGTCTGAGATGCCTACGGCAAAGGAGAGGCCCACCCTCCTGGGTGAGCAGGCACCTCGCTGAGGGGCTACTGGGAGGGCGGTGCTGGTACGGGGGTGGCGGATGTACCTGCAGCTGGGGTGGTCACAGAGGTGTCTACCACCAGCAGGGAGCTCCCATCGCAGGAGGTATCAGAGTCTATGTTGTCCCATCCAGTCTCCGCTGTGGTGCTCCCCTAGTGCTCCTTCCCCCTGGTGCCCTCATCGTCGGAGGACTCTGCCTCCAAGGTCCTGTGGGATGCAGCTCCCTCTGTCTCCAGTGCCTTTGCTCCTCCACCTGATGATACTAATGCACATAAGGATAGGATGACAAAACAAGAAAGGGGGTGAGAGAGACAAAGGATACACTGGGTCAATGACTTTACCAACACCACCGTTGGCGTACACAGCACCCTCACACACAGGGAACAAGCCTACGCACTGTGCATTGCACTACCAGTGAGATGGCTACTCAACAAGAAATGAGGAGGGGTACACACTGCCAACTGCAGCACACCTGGGACCCACGCAGCCCTGACCAGTAGTGAATACTAACAAGCTAGGTAAGCAGTATTTCCCCTTCAGACCCTTAGCCACCAGAGGACCTACACTGCTATGTCTGGCCTGGCCTAGGGGCACCCACTGACACACAACCATCACCCGGACACCACCCCTCCAGCCATGAGCTTCAATGATGGCCACTGTACTCACCCCCTTGTGTCTGCTGTGATGCCATCAAGAGCCCATCCAGCTCAGGATAGGCCACTGCCAGTATGCAGGCCATGACGGGGATCAGGGTCCAACAGGCACAGCTTCCTTGTTGGTAGGCCATCCCCAGCTGGGCCTCCGCGGTCTTCCGTGCCCAGCTTCTCAGGTCCTCCCACTGTTTGCAACAGTGGGTGCTCCGCCTTCCATAGACCCCCAGGGTCCACACGTCCTTGGCGATGGCACCCTTCTTTTGATGGGCACTGACCTACAGAGGCAATACAGACAGAAGAACACCTTTAGACAAACAGTCCAGCCTGTAACACAAATGGCACACCATACCCGTTTCCATCACCAGTGGCACACACATACCCCAGCACATAACTTGTACACCGCCAAGAGGACATCCACCCAGCCCCCTTACACGAGGCCTTCACACACACAACTCCATGCATTCATGCCACATGCATCGTGCCTCCAGTGTTCTCACCTGTTGGTCTGGAGGCCCATACAGCAGTCCGTTCTGGGATAGGACCACATCCACCAGTTGCTCCATCTGCTCATAAGTGAAAGCTGGGGCCCTTTCCCTGGTCACATGGGCCATGGTAGGTTCCAGACACAGGTCACTGAAGCACTTGCAGTGTAGGTCCTCTCTTATGGAAGGTCAGGAAATAAGTGATGAATATGATAGAAAATGGCAGTCACATCCGCAGCAGTGCTTACCGTCACCGCCGGCGTAGATCACCATTGGCCACTGTACCCATAGGGCCCAATTATAACCAATGAGGAATTGCACGGCGGTTCCTGACCGCCTACCATCACGGCGCACAACGTCAGTGGCATTAATTCACTTCCACCTGTCCCTCCAAACAGGACAGGCAGATGCCATTTCGGGGGGGAGGGGACAGGCCTATGGATCAATGCAGCATCACAGGATAAATAGGCACATACTTCACAAATTATACTATCCCATAACATGTTTGCAGATTGCAGACTGCTGTTGTGGCTCTATTGTTCAGTTTGTGACAGCTTCCTTACTCTTTTGTTCCTTTGATACCTACTGTGGTGGATGAATAGGAGATTGAGACATACCCCCTTGTACAGAACCGTGGTGGACTTGGCTACACTGGAGGACAAGCACCTTATCCTCACCTATAGACTGGACAGGGCTGCAATCAAAGAGCTGTGGCCCAATTGGATCCTGACCTGATATCTGCAATCTGTCACCCCACTGTGAACCACCTCTTGTGCTAGTGCTATCAGTCCTCCATTTCCTGTCAACTGGTTCTTTCTAAGTGACAGTGGGCTTGGCAGCAGGAATGTCACAGCCAATATTCTCAGTAGTGCAGACAAGAATGTTGTCTACTCTGATAAAACACATGTGCAGCTACATTGCATTCCCACAGGTTGAGGATTTGGCCACTGTGAAAGCAGTGCTGCCCTGTTGGATAATGATATCCGCCATGGTCAGGCTGCCTATCGGTGGTAGAATGGTGGTGGCAGAGGGCAGTCACAGGCGGCCCTCCCTGTGTTCATATTATGGCAGTTTAGACCACCATGCCGGTGGCGGTATTTACTGCAGCCGCCAGCATGGTGGTCGGAACCGCGCTGATCATAATGAGGGTCTAAGATGTATTTGTATGCACCATCAGGTTGTAAGGGACCACAATGGTCCAGGACACACCTTGTGGTGGCTTGTTGGACACTAAGAGGGATGTCTTCAGTGGGCGTTTGATGTTTGAGCCCTTAATTTGCTGGCAAATGTCACAACAAAGGACAGTTTGCTTGGTCTGCTTGTACAGACCCAGCCACCAGGAGCATTTCTGCAAGAGTGTTATTGTGGGCGCAACACCAGCATGAGCAGATGTGACACCCTCATGCGCTGCTTTGATGAGATCTAATCTCTGATCCTTGTTGTTGATCTCTCGGTCTACATCCCCATGATGTGCCACAAAGGCAACATTCTGTGCACTGATATGGTAAGAATATTTTGTTCTGGATGCTTTTGGAAGAGGCTTGCCTTCAGCTAAAGCTTTTACCGCAGCCTGAATTTCATTATCCAATCTTGTGTGGGAATGAGTCACTGCAGCAACAGAAGCCATAGCTACTGTGGATTTGGCTGCTTCATCAGCAAAAGTTTTTCCAATAATGTGCACTTCTACAAGTTGGTGGCCCAATGTATGGACTACATGAGCATCTGGTAGCTTATCTTTAAGATCAGCCACCCTCCCCCAGAGTTCTGTGTTTTATGCTATTCCCCTTTGAGTCTCTGAACCAGTTCAACTGCCAGTGACTAAGATAATCATTGTAGGACTGGACATAATAATGCAAATCACACACAATCATTGTGAGATGTCCTGGATCCATGTGTTACAGTGCCAAGACATCAGCTTTAAGCTCAGCCAAATGGACAGTGTAGTCCCCTAAGGTCTGCGGGTAGGTATGTTGAGAGTGGAATGCACCATCCTTCATCACTCCGCTCACAGCTACACAAGTGGCTGAGCATTGATGTTTTGTACCAACAGTGTAGATGACATTTGGATATCTGTCAAGTGGCAAGATGTTAAGAGGTGTGGGGTACTCCTGTTTGAGTTGGAGGAATTCTTGTGTTTGAAGTTTTGGGTCAAAGATGTAATCAACATCAGTGCCAGTCAGGGAGGTTGCCAATTCTATTTAACATGGATGTAATGCTTTAGCGTTAGCAATACTTGCTTTGGTGACAGCATCTAAGGCCAGCCCAGAGGTAACAACAATAATGCCTTTACCTTGGGCAAGTGGCCTCTCCTTAATGACAGCCATCGGTACAGCAGTTATATTTTTTTCTGTGGGTGCAAAGCATTGTTCTGCTTTTGAATACAAGTGTGATTTGTATGCTTTGGGCACGTTTATTGAGGGCTAACCTCATTAAAGGTGACATAGGTGAATCCAATGGCACCAGCAATTATTCTGATGACCAAATTTGTTTTGTTGTCACATGTGTAAGTGTTGCTTCTAGCATGTCTTGCTACATTCCTATAAGGATGCACATGTGTTCAACTGTCCAGTGTCTGCTTAAGAAATCTGGGTGAATTAAATCATAGAGTGGTTCGATGCGCTGAGCATAATCTGGAATGTAAGTTCCGCCAAAGTTAAAGAAACCATGTAAAGACTACAATTTCTTGATAGTATTTGGTAATTGAAGTTGAGCCATTTTTTTTAAAACACGCGGGCCTGGCTCTTGCCCTCGTTTGATAGCTTGTATCCCAGGAACAATACACTGAGAAAGGCTATTTTAGTTTTCTTAAAAAATAGAATTCGTAGCCAAGGGCTGCAAATCCTAAAACGATCCTATTGACGCTGGAAAGATAAATGTTGAGGTCGTCATCTGTGAGATAGATGTCATCCACATATAACAATGCCTCAGGTTCAATGTCATGAAATATTATTGTTACACACGCAGAAAACAAACCTGGGCTGTTTTTATAGCCCTGGGGCAAACGGCAAAACCATTTTTGTGAGCCAAATAAGAATGCACTCAGGTCCTGACTTTCATGTGCTAAATTTTGGCAAAAAAACATTGGAAATATTCAAGATTGTTTTGTATTTTTTACACACTATGGGGGTCATTCTGACCTTGGCGGTCCATGACCGCCATGGCGGAGTGCGGCGGAAGCACCGCCAACAGGCTGGCGGTGCTTCCTGGGCGATTCTGACAGCGGCGGTAAAGCCGCGGTCGGAAAAGGGGAGCCGGCGGTTTCCCGACGGTTTCCCGCTGGCCCAGGGAACCCGCCATGGGGATTCCCAGCGCCTTCCCGCCAGCCTGTTTCTGGCGGTGTCCACCGCCAGAGCCAGGATGGCGGGAATGGGTGCCGTGGGGCCCCCTAACAGGGCCCCACAAAGATTTTCACTGTCTGCTGTGCAGACGGTGAAAATCGCGACGGGTGCCACTGCACCCGTCGCACCCCTTCAACTCCGCCGGCTCCATTCCGAGCCGGCTTCATTGTTGAAGGGGCTGTCCCGCTGGGCCGGCCGGCGGTCTTCTGGCAGTCGCCCGCCAGCCCAGCGGGAAAGCCGGAATGGCCGCTGCGGTCTTTTGACCGCGGAGAGGTCTTTCGGGGGGAACCGCTTGGCGGGCGGCGACCGCCGACCGCCGCGGTCAGAATGACCGCCTATATTGTTAATTAGTGCTGTACTGTGTGCATTTTGTATTTCATATGTGCATGTGTAATTGTTTAAGTGTCTGTAATCTAACACTATTCTATTGAATGGTCTGGTTTTGCAGCAGGGAATAACGGGTTATTCATTACAGAGACACAGGGCTCCATTACTCTCTGGTACTCGAGTTAGGTGAGAATCTCTCTCACTGGAGCTTTAGCCTCATGTTTAACAGGATATTGGGGCTGAGGCTGGGGTGTAGACCTGATGGGTATTACATGGTAGTGGTCATCCTTATCCCACCCTATGTAGTTGTGGCATAGTACGGGGGCCTGCACCAAACCCCAGTCAACAGAATAGTTTTCATTCACCACTTATGGGACAAGAATTTAGAAAGAAGGCACAATGACATCTTACAAATGTGTGAGTTTACAGATGTGTTCACGAGGCCTCACACTATTGGTGTGCTCTAAGTCTCCCTCAATTTGGATGTTTAAATCATAAGCACTGTCGGGTGGGAGAACGCACTCATCTGCAGCATCGACTGCAAGAGAGTCATTAATTGCTGTTGCTTCCAGATGATCTTTCAGACTCTGGTGACATATTGTGACTTCTGCCTCGCTGTCCAGCAGGGTCACTACCCCCATCTTGTCAGTTAGCAATGTTCTCACATTTGCTGGCATGTTTAATTGAAATTGTTGCCCCCTTTTTCTTTTTAAATTGTGACTCTTGCTGTGGGAATTTGTCTTCTTTCTTGTGTGAAGACTTTCTTCTGTTTTACATAGTCAGGACCTTGCTCTGACCGGCCCACTACATCAATCCAGTGTGTCCTGAAAGGAACAAGAGTGAAGTGAATCAGTATATCTGTCAGAAGCCTTTAAATGTTCTCTATTTCTGAGATTATGGCCCTCATTACAACATTGGCGGTAAGTGCCGCTTACCGCCGTGCTGACTGCTGCCAACATACCGAGACCGCGGCGGTATACTGCTACCCGTATTATGACCCACACATAGAAATCCGCCACTGTACAGACACACATACAAGTCTGCCAGCCCAAAGGTCAGTGATAAACTGGCGGTACCAAAACCCACACCGGTACACCAACAGAAATACGCCCACAGCACCATGACCCACCCATTCAACCGTGGTAATCCACTGGCAGTACACACCACCGCGCTCAAAATACACATACAGTTACAAAACAAAACCACATTGGACAATTCACAAGCAATCACACCTGATACACATACACACGCCACACCCACAACACTATAAAACACACACCCACAATACCCACAACCCTTTACGACCCAAAAATGTTGGCAAGTGAGACACAAGCCAGGAGCACCCACTGAATATGAGCCACAAAACACCATCACCTATACACCATCCACGCACCTCACCGCACACACCCCAACACATCACTCCACACACCGTCACACATACCACTCACACTACACCCATGGCACCACAAAGACACCCCTGGTTCTCAGAGGAGGGGCTAAGGGTCATGGTGGAGGAAATCATCCAGGTAGAGCCACAGCTATTCAGATCACAGGTGCAGCAGACGTCCATTGCAAGGAAGATGGAGCTATGGCGGAGAGTCATGGAAAGGGTCAACGCCGTGGGACAGAACCCCAGAACAAGGGATGATATCAGGAAGAGATGGAACGACCTACGGGGGAAGGCGCGTTCTGTGGTTGCAAGACACCAGATAGCAGTACAGAGGGCTGGTGGTGGACCCCCACCTCCTCCACCACAACTAACAACATGGGAGGAGCAAGTCTTGGCAATCATGCATCCTGAGGGCCTGGCAGGAGTAGCAGGAGGACTGAACTCTGGTAAGTCAAATCTTTACTACTTTATCCCCCACTACTTGCATGCCATCACAAACTCCTACCCTCACCCCCATCACTGCAACACCTCACATATACCCCACCATCACAACCCACCCATCCCTATGTCAAAACCTGCAGGCAAAAACAATTCATGGACCCCCATCACAGACCTGCATGGACACCCATCCCCACAGCATGCACACTAGTGACAATCACTTAGCCAAACCAATCACAACTCACACAAGCCAAAGCTGCCTTGCTAATAACAACCATAGAGGGAAACATATCCATGCACAAGATGGCACACGCAGATACAATAACACTGCAATTACATCCCTACAGGACCCCCAATCAACGTCACCGGAGAGGAGGTACCAGCCACATCCAGTCACCCCAGAAGAGGACCACAGAGATGACAGCAGCTCTGCACACATGGATCACGACGACCAACCTGGCCCATCAGGGACCTCTGGACAGTCTGTGACCCAGGCACAGTCCCAACCCACCACAGAGCCTCCCCCCTTAGGAAACACTAGCACAGCACGCACCCAATGGCCCATCCCTCTGTCCCCAGGACTCGTCAATCAGCAGTGTGTCCACCACTACAGGGACCCCAGGCAACCCCACAAACACAGGACGATCAGGGACCTGGGGTCAGTGGGCATACAGTTCAGGGGACAGAGGCACAGGACAATAGGGAAGCTGGGAGGGCTGCTGTGCGACAGAGGGAGGACAGGCCCACGGAACCGACTCTCCACGAGGCCCTCACCAGCATCCATGGAGCATACCACCATTCCCAGGAGACCATGGGCCAGATACTGGCCAAGCTGCAGGAGACCCAGCGGCTGCAGGAGGGACAGTACCTGGGGATTAGGGAGGACCTGAGGGACATCCACACCACCCTGGTCACCATTGCAGGGGTGTTGGCAGACATGGCCAACACAATGAGGGAGACAGTGGGACACCAACGGGCCCATGACACCAGCCACACCGGAGAACAGCCCTCCACCTCCGCCGACGCTAGTGGACAGGAGGCCCGCCACTGGACCAACAGGCCACCAGCAGAAGAAGGACCCCACAAACGGTCCCTGCGATCCAGGCAGAAGCCAGAGAACATTGCCAAGACCCCCACCAAGAAATGAGACCCTCCTGATTGTCACCCTTCTGTCCCACTCTGTCACCCTGTCCACCTTGAACTGCCATTGCTCCCCTTCCTATGCCCCCTTGGACAATGCACCTGTGATACAAATAGACTGGACTCTACCCTAGACTTTCCTCCATCAGCAACCTAACCCATTGCAATACCCACTCCACGTATTAGTACCAAAATAAACACCCTTGGAACAAAATCAAATATGGAGTCTGTCAATTGTTTGACAAATGCATTAGTTTCACAAAGTGTAAACATTGCAACTCAAATGCACTATGATATTTACATAGGTATGACCTGTAGTGGGCAGCAGTAAACACACCAGGAGGTAGAGTGGGGCACAGAGATCTGAAAATAGAGATGCCAAAGGGGACAGACAATAGGTGGCCATAGAAATAGGGAACTGAGGCTGCCATGTTCAATGTCAAACACAAAACTGCAATGGAAGGTGAAGTTAGAGTGTCTTACCTGTGTGTCACTGGAGGTACTGTTGAATTAGTGTAGTTCTGTTGTCCACATCTTCTTCCTCTGCCTCCTCTTAATCAGTGTCCACAGGCTCCACCGCTGCCACAAGACCATCCCCAGGGTCATCCTCCTGCAGAAAAGGCACAAGGAGTCTCAAGGGCAGGTTGTGCAACATGCAACATGCAACAATGATCTGGTACACCTTCTTGGGTGAGTAGTACAGGGATCCACCTGTCAGTTGGAGGCACTGGAATCTGGACTTCAGGAGGCCAAAGGTTCGCTCAATCATGCTCCTTGTTCGCCCATGTGCCTCATTGTAACGTTCCTCTGCTCTTGTCCTGGCATTCCTCACTGGGTTCAGTAGCCATGAGAGTTTGGGGTAACCAGAGTCACCTGCAAATATTGAGGCATACCATTTTAGCCACACACTCACCCTTAGAGCCAAACCCACACCCATATACCTACATCAACTGGGTGGGGACCATGGGCTCACCTATTAGCCACACCCGGTGCCTCTGGAGTTAAGACATCACATATGGGATACTGCTATTCCTCAGGATAAAGGCATAATGCACAGACCGAGGATACTTTGCATTAACAACTCCTTTGCTTTTTCATTTCAGTAGAAATGAGAAGGAACAATTCCTCAGGGATACCCAGCATGGCTGCATGGGTATAAAACTCTACATCAGCCCAACCTGAGGCCTCTAGGTCATTACCTAAGAGACAGTCTACAGGTAAGCAAGGTGACACTACCACCTGCTTAGGGCCAGTAACTCCACCCCAACTAAGCTGAACTATAGCTAAGGGAAGAAACTTAGTGGAGTTATGGACATCAATAATCTTATACTGTTGTCCAATGATGTGATGTTCAGGAGCCACAAGGTTTTCAGTCACCAAAGTGATACTGGCACCTGTGTCCCTGTAGGCCTGAGCCTCAATACCATTTATTGAAACTGTCTGCCTGTACTTATCCATTGTAAGGGGACAAGCAGCCAGTGTGGCAAGGCCAATGCCACTAGGTGTGACAGAAACTGTCTTGGGACTGACTACCCCAGTTTCTATGATGGACCCATAAGTGAACCCAACTACACCCTTAACTTGACTGTTGCCAGCAGTCCCACCACTAGTGCCACTACTGCTAGGGGCACTAGAGCTTGATGTATTAGTGGTGGTAGGCTCAGGGGGTTTACCTGGACAGGACTTATCCCCTGGCCTATAGCCTCTGTTTTTACACACAAAGCACCAAGGCTTTTTAATGTGTGTGGGTTGAGAAGAAGAGGAAGAATTTGTTTTATCCCCACCCCCTGAAGAGTGTTTAGGATTTGAAGAAGGATCTTTGGTTTTACCCTTGTCCCCATGCTTATCCTGAGATTTCTCACCATCTTTCTTCTTGCCATCCTTGTCACCACCTGTATGGACTTTTCTGTTCACTCTTATTCTGACCCATCTGTCTGCCTTCTTTCCCAATTCTTGGGGAGAGGTCAGATCTGAGTCCACTAGATATTGGTGCAACAAATCAGACACACGGTTATTAAGAATATGCTCTCTCAGGATTAAGTTATGCAGGCTTTCATAGTCAGAAACTTTACTGCCATGTAACCACCCCTCCAAGGCCTTCACTGAATGGTCAACAAAGTCTACCCAGTCTTGTGAAGACTCCTTTTTGGTTTCTCTGAACTTGATCATGTACTGTTCAGTGGTTAAGCCATAACCATCTAGGAGTGCATTCTTAAGAACTGTAAAATTATTGGCATCACTTTCCTTAACAGTAAGGAGCCTATCCCTACCCTTTCCACTGAAAGATAGCCATAGGATAGCAGCCCACTGCCTTTGAGGGACCTCCTGTACACCACAGGCCCTTTCAAGTGCAACAAACTACTTGTTAATGTCATCCCCCTCCTTGTAAGTGGAAACTATCTTGTGCAGATTCCTAGAATCATGCTCTTTTGCAGGATGACTATTTGGAATACTGCTGCTGCCACCATGGGGTCCAAACCCCAACCTCTGTCTTTCTTTTTCTAAGTCAAATGCTTCCCTGTCTAGATCCAGCTGTTGCTTTTTAAGCTTCAGCCTGGACTCTTCCACTCGCAATCTATTGAGTTCCCTTTCTAACATTCTGTCTTCAGGGAGGGTGGGTTGGGCATGCCTTGACACAGAAGAATGGTGTGAATGAACAGAGGGAGACCTGTCCCTAACAGATGGCACTCTAACAACCTGGCCTACAGAAGTCACACTCCTACTGTGATGAGATGTCACATTAGTACCAGCTATGCTATGTGGCCTGCTAAGGGGCAGGTTGGACGGTCCCCTTTGTAGTGCTTTCCTCTTATCTACTTTCTAAGCACTAACATAACACAACAGAAATGCACTTGTGAGGTCAAAGAAGACTTTTATTGTTGTTAATTCTTCCCCAACCACAATATTTATGTATGACGAATTAGTAGCTTTCAAGTCCGCGTTAATCAAGCAAAATATATCAGTTTGCAATATACACAGCAGGTTATATTTATAAGATATTGAATGCAAAGCAAAACAAATACTTCACCGTGTGGGAACTATCTACAGCTTCATCTTTCTAAGGTCTGCAAGCTGATGACCCCTGTCAGCCGCGAGAAAGAGAGATTCATCTACCCACACGGGATTGCTGGCAGCCTGCGCCAAGCTCCAGCACGAGGTCCGGCAGATTCGAATCTGACTCTCTGCAGCCTGTTACATTCGTTACAAAGGTGTGCCCCCTCCTCTCAGACCTGGGAAACTGAGCAAGCCTTTTGGAGACTGGCCAGGTCTCCAAGACTACTCCTGTTCCCAAGCTCAAGCAGAGAGAACAACACCCATGTACTCTCTCTTATCATGTCTAGTCTACTGTGAGAAAAACATCTTGGTTCTCTGGTGCAAAAACACAGCTTGGAAAAATACAGCTTGGATTCTCAACTGCAAGATCTAACTCCACGTTAAAGGCAATGGGCAGCTAACCTAGATATCAAATGCAATGTCATGTTAAAGGCAATAGGCAGCTAACCTAAATATCAAATGCAATGTCTAGTGTCATGTCAAAGCCAATAGGCATCTAAGCTGAATACAAAATGCAATGTATAATATCATGTCAAAGCCCATAGGCAGCTGAGCTGAATACAAAATGCAATGTATAATATCATGTCAAAGCCAATAGGCAGCGGAGCTGAATACAAAGTATAATGTATAATATCATGTCAAAGCCAATAGGCAGTTAAGCTGAATACAAAATGTAATATATGATATCATGTCAAAGCCCATAGGCAGAATATCTAATAGCATGTCAAAGTCAATAGGCAGCTAAATTGAATACATCATGTCAAAGCCAATAGGAATGCAATGTCAAAGCCAATAGGTGGCTAGACTGGATACAGCATGTCAAAGCCAATAGGCAGAATACAGAATGTAATGACTAATGCAATGTCAAAGCCCATAAGCGGCTAAACTGAATACAGAAAGTAATGGCTAATGCCATGTCAAAGCCCATAGGCGGCTAAACTGAATACAGAAAGTGATGGCTAATGCAATGTCAAAGCCCATAGGCGGCTAAACTGAACAAAACATACCATGTGCTACTGGTGAACATTGAGCAACTAATATGCGCAGTGGTGAAACACAAAGTCATTGGTCAAAACAAAATTTAACAAATGGCAGTACATTCCGCCCTTTGACCAATTAATTTTTGTTTCACATACCTCTTGTTTCAAACAAAAACAAAAAAACATCAGATCAAAGCAATCCCTGTAAAGCAATAGAAGTGGATTAACACATTGATTTCATAACCTTTCACATCAGATACATCTACATAGAAAAGACTGAGCATTTTTTTTTCTCTGAATGAGTCTCTAATTCAACAGTGTTAGCAATTTGATGTGGCATGAGTTCTGCTCATGTAAAGGTGCACGGTCCACCTGAAAGGTTTTCTGGAAGGTAAGCAAAAGTCAGAGTTCCATACGAGAGGGAAAAAAAAAAAAACACAGCTTAGTTCCAGTGGAAGAATGCAATCAAACAAGTTGAACTTGAACTGAAGGCGCAGTTTGCGCAAAATGGATCCATGGTGCTGGCACTTTACTCAGCCAGGTTCAGGTTGGGGATTCGGTCCCTTCCCCGACCCCACACGCACACACCGGAAGGGGGACCACACAGCACACTCAGGGACAGTGGCGAAACGTGGTAGGATCTGCAAAAGAAACAAGTATGACTTTTCTTGCAAACAACATTTTCATTTAAACTGCACCCTTCCTCTTTCTTTCCCTGTTTTATAATCAGCAGGACGTTTTTGGGGCCCTTTGTTATATTCTCTGCAGGTTCTGGAGGGTCACTTGGGGCTTCAGCCCACACATCAGCACTGAGGTTTGTATCTGCTGCGCCACAGCTTCCCTTTTCTTGCACTGTCAGAAGGGCTGGGGCAGACTCATTCTTTACCAAACCTCCATTCACTGCATTTTTGTCAAGTTGGGCCATTCTGTCTCCAATTTGTATGAATGAATCAGATTCTTTTCTAGGTATCAGCATAATTTCGATTTTTCCTTGGTAATTTGCAGCAATCACTCTCCCTAAAACCTGATCAATTTGCCATTCCTGTCCTGGTAACGTTCCTCTCCCCAACTGCTCTGTGACTGCTTGCATGACAGATTGCTTTTGTGCGTGCTGCACAGTTTTTATCAAATCTAGGGAAATGTGCATCTCTCTCATCTCTGCCCACCTGTAAGTGGCTTTTTCTCTCAGCTGTTCACATTTCTGGGGCACCCACTTAGCCATCCCCACTAAGGCAGAATTCTGGGTGAACACTTCACTCTCTGAATTTTTCTCATTCACATCTGCAAGGTAATTGAACCAGTTAGGTGCTAAAACATTAGCAATGGACCAAAAATCAGCGTAAAAATGACACATCTCATGTAGCTCTTGCTTTAAAATCTGACACACATTATACAACGCTGTTCCTTCTACTGTGCCAGAAAACAACATTTCAGTCAATGAATCATTAGTAAAACAAACATGCTTTTTATCTTCAGTAGACACGAATTCAAATGGTGCACACAATTTCATTGGTAACTCTTTTACCTGTGGTACTCTAGCCCTGTCTTGCAAGTACCAGATCCATTGTATGATTCTAGCTAGGGGCACTATTTTCTTTCCTTGTTCTTGAGTTACATGTACATCAGTTTTTCCTTCTTGCACTGCGCAAAAACCTAAAGTCTGCATTATTTCATTTGCCAAATCACAAGCGCGCAGCTGCATATAATTTTTCACAGTGACCATATACAAAAGTGTTAGGATTTCACTCAAATGAGGGCTATTCTTTTTCCAAAAATCAAACAAGCTAATGAAAGTCGGCTCTTGCTCTAAAATCTTTCGTTTTACTTGTGCATTTTGCAACGGTAACTCGTAAATCACATTCTGGTCTCTCTCGTCCGTGTTATCAGTTAAGGAATGCATTTTGTCTGCCAAAAACCCTGGCTCACACGAAAACTCAGTGCAGCTCGGAGCTGTCTTAACCCCCTCATTACTGGAATGGGAACTTTCAGTCGGGCTAATTTGCTCACGTAAATTCCTATTTTCATGTTCCAACTTCCTACATTTCTCCTGCATTTCTCTGTAAGCAGATAAAGGTATCCAGACCTTTCTGTCATCATTACTTCCAAAACACACTTTTTCTACATATGTACAACAGGAATTATTTCTCAAAGCATTATCAGGCATTTTAGCTACACATGCATGTTCTTCTGTAATTCCCCAAACAGAAAACAATTCACAGTTTTTCTTAGCACCATCAGGCAGTTTATCAACATATGAATTCTCAGACATTGTCTGCCGTGCTACTGTGATTCTCCAAAAAAACAATTTCTGTAATTCTCCAAACAACAGAAACAATTACACTTTTAAAGTGTGCACTTAGAAATCTACCAACTCGTCAACACCCTCTTAATCACCTCTTAATGACTGACCCCACGACTCCTGGTACCAATTGTAGTGCTTTCCTCTTATCTAGTTTCTAAGCACTAACATAACACAACAGAAATGCACTTGTGAGGTCAAAGAAGACTTTTATTGTTGTTAATTCTTCCCCAACCACAATATTTATGTATGACGAATTAGTAGCTTTCAAGTCCGCGTTAATCAAACAAAATATATCAGTTTGCAATATACACAGCAGGTTATATTTATAAGATATTGAATGCAAAGCAAAACAAATACTTCACCGTGTGGGAACTATCTACAGCTTCATCTTTCTAAGGTCTGCAAGCTGATGACCCCTGTCAGCCGCGAGAAAGAGAGATTCATCTACCCACACGGGATTGCTGGCAGCCTGCGCCAAGCTCCAGCACGAGGTCCGGCAGATTCGAATCTGACTCTCTGCAGCCTGTTACATTCGTTACAAAGGTGTGCCCCCTCCTCTCAGACCTGGGAAACTGAGCAAGCCTTTTGGAGACTGGCCAGGTCTCCAAGACTACTCCTGTTCCCAAGCTCAAGCAGAGAGAACAACACCCATGTACTCTCTCTTATCATGTCTAGTCTACTGTGAGAAAAACATCTTGGTTCTCTGGTGCAAAAACACAGCTTGGAAAAATACAGCTTGGATTCTCAACTGCAAGATCTAACTCCACGTTAAAGGCAATGGGCAGCTAACCTAGATATCAAATGCAATGTCATGTTAAAGGCAATAGGCAGCTAACCTAAATATCAAATGCAATGTCTAGTGTCATGTCAAAGCCAATAGGCATCTAAGCTGAATACAAAATGCAATGTATAATATCATGTCAAAGCCCATAGGCAGCTGAGCTGAATACAAAATGCAATGTATAATATCATGTCAAAGCCAATAGGCAGCGGAGCTGAATACAAAGTGTAATGTATAATATCATGTAAAAGCCAATAGGCAGTTAAGCTGAATACAAAATGTAATATATGATATCATGTCAAAGCCCATAGGCAGAATATCTAATAGCATGTCAAAGTCAATAGGCAGCTAAATTGAATACATCATGTCAAAGCCAATAGGAATGCAATGTCAAAGCCAATAGGCGGCTAGACTGGATACAGCATGTCAAAGCCAATAGGCAGAATACAGAATGTAATGACTAATGCAATGTCAAAGCCCATAGGCGGCTAAACTGAATACAGAAAGTAATGGCTAATGCCATGTCAAAGCCCATAGGCGGCTAAACTGAATACAGAAAGTGATGGCTAATGCAATGTCAAAGCCCATAGGCGGCTAAACTGAACAAAACATACCATGTGCTACTGGTGAACATTGAGCAACTAATATGCGCAGTGGTGAAACACAAAGTCAGTGGTCAAAACAAAATTTAACAAATGGCAGTACACCCTTCTAACCCTTTCACTGGGGGTGCCCCAGAATTAGAGTGGGAACCATCAGCTAATCTCTCACCAGAAGTGCCCACTAGGGTCTTATCTTGTTCAACGAGCATGTTAACTAATAGTTCTCTAGAGGGATTCTTCCCTACCCCTAAACCTCTTTCAACGCAGAGACTCCTTGCTGCCTTCCAGCTAAGGTGGACAGATCCAGAGTTTGACCTGTACCAGACATAATAGATAAGGTTTAAGGGACAGAAAAAGAAGGAAAAAGTTTTCAGAACTTTTTAAAGGACAGAAAAAAACTTTTAAAACTTTTAAAGAACTTTTTGAAAGTTTTAGAGGTACTTTCAACCCTTAGCAAAAGAGTAAGAGAAGAAAAGTAAAACTTTTTGGTTAGGTGTACATACACTGAACTTGTTTTGTATATTTTTCTCTTATGAAAAGTACAATATGACAAAGTGGTAAGTAGTTGCAAGTACTTATCCCACCGCTGCACAACCAATGAAGGAGGCTGGACTGGCTTGTAGTGGGTACCAAGGGGTACTTACACCTTGCACCAGGCCCAGGTATCCCTTATTAGTGTAGAGGGGTGTCTAGCAGCTTAGGCTGATAGAAAAGGTAGCTTACCAGAGCAGCTTAGGCTGAACTAGGAGACGAGTGAACCTCCTACAGTACCACTAGTGTCATATGCACAATATCATAAGAAATCACAATACACAGATATACTAAAAATAAAGGTACTTTATTTTTATGACAATATGCCAAAGTATCTCAGTGAGTACCCTCAGTATGAGGATAGCAAATATACACAAGATATATGTACACAATACCAAAATATGCAGTAATAGCAATAGAAAACAGTGCAAACAATGTATTGTCACAATAGAATGCAATGGGGGCACATAGGGATAGGGGCAACATAAACCATATACTCTAGAAGTGGAATGCGAACCACAAATGGACCCCAAACCTATGTGACCTTGTAGAGGGTCGCTGGGACTGTAAGAAAACAGTGAGGGTTAGAAAAATAGCCCACCCCAAGACCCTGAAAAGTGGGTGCAAAGTGCACCTAAGTTCCCCAAAGAGCACAGAAGTCGTGATAGGGGAATTCTGCAAGGAAGACCAACACCAGCAATGCAACAACAATGGATTTCCTGACGAGAGTACATGTGGAACAAGGGGACCAAGTCCAAGAGTCACGATCAAGTCGGGAGTGGGCAGATGCCCAGGAAATGCCAGCTGTGGGTGCAAAGAAGCTGCCACCGGATGGTAGCAGCTGTGGATTCTGCAAGAACAACAAGGGCTAGAAACTTCCCCTTTGGAGGATGGATGTCCCACGTCGTGAAGAGTCGTGCAGAGGTGTTTCCGTGCAGAAAGAATGCAAACAAGCCTTGCTAGCTGCAAGGGTCACGGATTGGGTTTTTGGATGCTGCTGTAGCCCAGAAGGGACCAGGATGTCGCCAATTGCCTGAGGAGACAGAGGGGGCATCCAGCAAAACAAAGAGACCACTCAGAAGCAAGCAGCACCTGCAGAAGTGCCGGAACAGGCACTACGAAGTGGAGTGAACCGGAGCTCACCTGAACTCACAAAGGAGGGTCCCACGACGCCGGAGGACAACTCAGGAGGTCGTGCACTGCAGGTTAGAGTGCCGGGGACCCAGGCTTGGCTGTGCACAAAGGAAATCCTGAAAGAGTGCACAGGAGCCGGAGTAGCTGCAAAACACGCGGTTCCCAGCAATGCAGTCTAGCGTGGGGAGGCAAGGACTTACCGCCACCAAACTTGGACTGAAGAGTCACTGGACTGTGGGAGTCACTTGGACAGAGTTGCTGAGTTCATGGGACTTCGCTCGTTGTGCTGAGAGGAGACCCAGAGGACCGGTGATGCAGTTCTTTGGTGCCTGCGGTTGCAGGGGGAAGATTCCGTCGACCCACAGGAGATTTCTTCGGAGCTTCTATTGCAGAGAGGAGGCAGACTACCCCCACAGCATGCACCACCAGGAAAACAGTCGAGAAGGCGCCAGGATCAGCGTTACAAGGTCGCAGTAGTCGTCTTTGCTACTTTGTTGCAGTTTTGCAGGCTTCCAGCGCGGTCAGCAGTCGATTCCTTGGCAGAAGGTGAAGAGAGAGATGCAGAGGAACTCTGATGAGCTCTTGCATTCGGTATCCAAGGAATTCCCCAAAGCAGAGACCCTAAATAGCCAGAAAAGGAGGTTTGGCTACCTAGGAGAGAGGATAGGCTAGCAACACATGAAGGAGCCTATCAGAAGGAGTCTCTGACGTCACCTGCTGGCACTGGCCAATCAGAGCAGTCCAGTGTGCCAGCAGCACCTCTGTTTCCAAGATGGCAGAGGTCTGGAGCACACTGGAGGAGCTCTGGGCACCTCCCAGGGGAGGTGTAGGTCAGGGGAGTGGTCACTCCCCTTTCCTTTGTCCAGTTTCGTGCCAGAGCAGGGCTGGGGGATCCCTGAACCGGTGTAGACTGGCTTATGCAGAGATGGGCACCATCTGTGCCCATCAAAGCATTTCCAGAGGCTGGGGGAGGCTACTCCTCCCCAGCCCTGACACCTTTTTCCAAAGGGAGAAGGTGTAACACCCTCTCTCTGAGGAAGTCCTTTGTTCTGCCTTCCTGGGCCAAGCCTGGCTGGACCCCAGGAGGGCAGAAACATGTCTGAGGGGTTGGCAGCAGCAGCAGCTGCAGTGAAACCCCGGGAAAGGTAGTTTGGCAGTACCCGTGTCTGAGCTAGAGACTCGGGGGATCATGGAATTGTCTCCCCAATGCCAGAATGGCATTGGGGTGACAATCCCATGATCTTAGACATGTTACATGGCCATGTTCGGAGTTACCATTCTGACGCTATGTGAGAAAGTAGCATCTTTCTAGCCTTGTTACCCCCACTTTAGGCCTGTTTGTGAGTGTATGTCAGGGTGTTTTCACTGTCTCACTGGGATCCTGCCAGCCAGGGCCCAGTGCTCATAGTGAAAACCCTATGTTTTCAGTATGTTTGTTATGTGTCACTGGGACCCTGCTAGTCAGGACCCCAGTGCTCATAAGTTTGTGGCCTATATGTATGTGTTCCCTGTGTGGTGCCTAACTGTCTCACTGAGGCTCTGCTAACCAGAACCTCAGTGGTTATGCTCTCTCATTTATTTCAAATTGTCACTAACAGGCTAGTGACCAATTTTACCAATTTACATTGGCTTACTGGAACACCCTTATAATTCCCTAGTATATGGTACTGAGGTACCCAGGGTATTGGGGTTCCAGGAGATCCCTATGGGCTGCAGCATTTCTTTTGCCACCCATAGGGAGCTCAGACAATTCTTACACAGGCCTGCCACTGCAGCCTGAGTGAAATAACGTCCACGTTATTTCACAGCCATTTTACACTGCACTTAAGTAACTTATAAGTCACCTATATGTCTAACCTTTACCTGGTAAAGGTTGGGTGCAAAGTTACTTAGTGTGAGGGCACCCTGGCACTAGCCAAGGTGCCCCCACATTGTTCAGGGCCAATTCCCCGGACTTTGTGAGTGCGGGGACACCATTACACACGTGCACTACATATAGGTCACTACCTATATGTAGCTTCACAATGGTAACTCCGAATATGGCCATGTAACATGTCTATGATCATGGAATTGCCCCCTCTATGCCATCCTGGCATAGTTGGCACAATCCCATGATCCCAGTGGTCTGTAGCACAGACCCTGGTACTGCCAAACTGCCTTTCCCGGGGTTTCACTGCAGCTGCTGCTGCTGCCAACCCCTCAGACAGGCATCTGCCCTCCTGGGGTCCAGCCAGGCCTGGCCCAGGATGGCAGAACAAAGGACTTCCTCTGAGAGAGGGTGTTACACCCTCTCCCTTTGGAAAATGGTGTGAAGGCAGGGGAGGAGTAGCCTCCCCCAGCCTCTGGAAATGCTTTCATGGGCACATTTGGTGCCCATTTCTGCATAAGCCAGTCTACACCGGTTCAGGGACCCCTTAGCCCTGCTCTGGCGCGAAACTGGACAAAGGAAAGGGGAGTGACCACTCCCCTGACCTGTACCTCCCCTGGGAGGTGCCCAGAGCTCCTCCAGTGTGCTCTAGACCTCTGCCATCTTGGAAACAGAGGTGCTGCTGGCACACTGGACTGCTCTGAGTGGCCAATGCCACCAGGTGACGTCAGAGACTCCTTGTGATAGGCTCCTTCAGGTGTTGCTAGCCTATCCTCTCTCCTAGGTAGCCAAACCCTCTTTTCTGGCTATTTAGGGTCTCTGTCTCTTGGGATTCCTTAGATAACGAATGCAAGAGCTCATCCGAGTTCCTCTGCATCTCTCTCTTCACCTTCTGCCAAGGAATCGACTGCTGACCGCGCTGGAAGCCTGCAAACCTGCAACATAGTAGCAAAGACGACTACTGCAACTCTGTAACGCTGATTCTGCCGCCTTCTTGACTGTTTTCCTGGTGGTGCATGCTGTGGGGGTAGCCTGCCTCCTCTCTGCACTAGAAGCTCCGAAGAAATCTCCTGTGGGTCGACGGAATCTTCCCCCTGCAACCGCAGGCACCAAAAAGCTGCATTACCGGTCCCTTGGGTCTCCTATCAGCACGACGAGCGAGGTCCCTCAAATCCAGAAACTCTGTCCAAGTGGCCCCCACAGTCCAGTGACTCTTCAGTCCAAGTTTGGTGGAGGTAAGTCCTTGCCTCACTTCGCTAGACTGCATTGCTGGGAACCGCGACTTTTGCAGCTACTCCGGCCTCCGTGCACTTCCGGCGGAAATCCTTTGTGCACAGTCCAGCCTGGGTCCACGGCACTCTAACCTGCATTGCACGACCTCCTAAGTTGTTCTCCGGCGACGTGGGACTTCTTTGTGCGACTTCGGGTGAGCACTGTTTCACGCATCCTTGTAGTGCCTGTTTCTGGCACTTCTCCGGGAGCTACCTGCTACTAAGAGGGCTCCTTTTCTTGCTCGACGTTCGCTCTACCTCCTGGTCCAATTTGCAACCTCCTGGTCCCTCCTGAGCCACAGCAGCATCCAAAAACGCTAACCGCACGATTTGCAGCTAGCAAGGCTTGTTGGCATTCTTTCGGCGCGAAAACACTTCTGAACGACTTTACAAGGCGAGAGGAATCCGTCCTTCAAAGGGGAAGTCTCTAGCCCTTTGCGTTCCTGCAGAAACCGCAGCTTCTTCTGTCCAGTAGAAGCTTCTTTGCACCCGCCGCTGGCATTTCCTGGGCATCTGCCCATCTCCGACTTGCTTGTGACTTTTGGACTTGGTCCCCTTGTTCCACAGGTACCCCAGATTGGAAATACAGCAATGTTGCATTGTTGGTTTGTGTCTTTCCTGCATTATTCCTCTAACACGACTTCTTTGTCCTTAGGGGAACTTTAGTGCACTTTGCCCTCACTTTTCAGGGTCTTGGGGAGGGTTATTTTTCTAACTCTCACTATTTTCTAATAGTCCCAGCGACCCTCTACAAGGTCACATAGGTTTGGGGTCCATTCGTGGTTCGCATTCCACTTTTGGAGTATATGGTTTGTGTTGCCCCTATCCCTATGTTTCCCCATTGCATCCTATTGTAACTATACATTGTTTGCACTGTTTTCTAAGACTATACTGCATATTTTTGCTATTGTGTATATATCTCTTGTGTATATTTCCTATCCTCTCACTGAGGGTACACTCTAAGATACTTTGGCATATTGTCATAAAAATAAAGTACCTTTATTTTTAGTATAACTGTGTATTGTGTTTTCTTCTGATATTGTGCATATGACACTAAGTGGTACTGTAGTAGCTTCACACGTCTCCTAGTTCAGCCTAAGCTGCTCTGCTAAGCTACCATTATCTATCAGCCTAAGCTGCTAGACACCCTATACACTAATAAGGGATAACTGGGCCTGGTGCAAGGTGCAAGAACCCCTTGGTACTCACTACAAACCAGTCCAGCCTCCTACATTGGTTGTGCAGCGGTGGGATAAGTGCTTTGAGACTACTTACCACTCTTGTCATTGTACTTTTCATAAGAGAAAAATATACAAAACAAGCTCAGTGTATATACACATTGCCAAAAAGTTTTGCATTTCCTCTTTTCACTCTTTTCTAAGTGCTGAAAAGTACTTCTAACTTTCTAAAAAGTTCTAAAAAGTTAAAAAACGTTTTTTTTCTCTGTCTTTCTAAAAGCTCTGACAAACTTTTTTCTCTTTTTCTATCACTTTAACTCTCTCTAAAAATGTCTGGCACAGGCCAAAATGTTGACCTGTCTAAGATTGCATATGACCACCTTAGCTGGAAAGGAGCAAGGAGTCTCTGTATAGAGAGAGGTTTGAGTGTAGGGAAGAATCCTTCCTTGGAATTGTTACTTAACATGCTTAGAGAACAAGATAAGGCTAAAAGTGCCCCATCTGTTGAAAAAGTAGCTAATGGTTCCCAATCTGATCCAGGGACTCCCCCAGGAAAAGATTCAGGAAAGAAACTTCTCAGCCTGCCCATTACTAGACAGTCTAGCATAGTTGGTACAGAGGTTGAATCACACCATACTGATGGTGTGCTCTCACATTATACTGTTAGCCAAGCTGTTAGGGTGCCCTCTGTAAGGGACAGGTCTCCTTCTGTCCATTCTCACCATACTTCTGTTTCAAGGCATGTCCCTCCCACCCACCCTGATGACAGACTGTTAGAAAGGGAGCTCAATAGATTGAGAGTGGAACAAACCAGACTGAAGCTCAAGAAGCAACAGCTGGATTTGGATAGACAGACTTTAGAAGTAGAGAAGGAGAGACAGAAACTGGGTTTAGAAACCCATGGTGGCAGCAGCAGTATTCCCCATAGTCATCCTGCAAAAGAGCATGATTCCAGGAATCTGCATAAGATAGTTCCCCCTTATAAGGAGGGGGATGACATTAACAAGTGGTTTGCTGCACTTGAGAGGGCCTGTGTTGTACAGGATGTCCCTCAAAGGCAGTGGGCTGCTATCCTATGGCTATCATTTAGTGGAAAAGGTAGGGATAGGCTCCTTACTGTGAAAGAAAGTGATGCCAATAATTTTACAGTTCTTAAGAATGCACTCCTGGATGGTTATGGCTTAACCACTGAACAGTACAGGATAAAGTTCAGAGAGACCAAAAAGGAGTCTTCACAAGACTGGGTTGATTTCATTGACCATTCAGTGAAGGCCTTGGAGGGGTGGTTACATGGCAGTAAAGTTACTGATTATGACAGCCTGTATAACTTGATCCTGAGAGAGCATATTCTTAATAATTGTGTGTCTGATTTGTTGCACCAGTACCTGGTAGACTCTGATCTGACCTCTCCCCAAGAATTGGGAAAGAAGGCAGACAAATGGGTCAGAACAAGGGTGAACAGAAAAGTTCATACAGGGGGTGACAAAGATGGCAATAAGAAGAAAGATGGTGAAAAATCTCAAGATAAGCATGGGGATAAGGGTAAAACCAAAGATCCCACTTCAAATCTTAAACACTCTTCAGAGGGTGGGGATAAAACAAATTCTTCCTCTTCTTCTCAACCCACACACATTAAAAAGCCTTGGTGCTTTGTGTGTAAAAACAGAGGCCATAGGCCAGGGGATAAGTCCTGTCCAGGTAAACCCCCTGAGCCTACCACCACTAATACATCAAGCTCTAGTGCCTCTAGCAGTAGTGGTACTAGTGGTGGGACTGCTGGCAACAGTCAAGCAAAGGGTGTAGTTGGGTTCACTTATGGGTCCATCATAGAAACTGGGGTAGTCAGTCCCAAGACAGTTTCTGTCACACCTAGTGGCATTGGCCTTGCCACACTGGCTGCTTGTCCCCTTACAATGGATAAGTACAGGCAGACAGTTTCAATAAATGGTGTTGAGGCCTTGGCCTAAAGGGACACAGGTGCCAGTATCACTTTGGTGACTGAAAACCTAGTGCACCCTGATCAACACATCATTGGACAACAGTATAAGATTATTGATGTCCATAACTCCACTAAGTTTCTTCCCTTAGCTATAATTCAGTTTAGTTGGGGTGGAGTTACTGGCCCTAAGCAGGTGGTGGTATCACCTAGCTTACCTGTAGACTGTCTCTTAGGTAATGACCTAGAGGCCTCAGGTTGGGCTGATGTAGAGTTTTATGCCCATGCAGCCATGCTGGGCATCCCTGAGGAATTGTTCCCTCTCATTTCTACTGAAATGAAAAAGCAAAGGAGAGAAGGCCTGAAAACTCAGGATCCCTCTCCATCAACAGGTAAAAAGGGTATCACAGTATCCCCTAACCACCCTACCATTCAGGATACCATTCCTGTGGTGGGAGAAACCTCTCCTGGGGTGGCACCTGTTCCAAGGGAATCATCAGCTGGCAAAGCTGGACTCCCTGAGGTAGAAGTACCTCTCTGTGGGATAACTAACATTGGTGAGAAAAAGAGCACCATTTTAGTTAACATGGAGCATCCCTCCAACCCTCCCAGAGAAACTTTAGTGCAGAAACTCTGCACTGCCTCACAACACTTAGGACAGCATCCCTGCCCTAGTGTGGAGCTCATAGGACAGCATCCCTGCCCTGCTCCAACTCAAGAGAAACAGCATCCCTGTTCTCTCTTCCAGCCATATGGACAAAGTTTTGCCCAGCTATGGCTTTATTGAGACAGCATCCCTGTCTGGGATTTCCATCATTACAAATAGGTTCAGTGGACAATTCCCACTGCTCTAAACTAAAAGTTACTGATAGAAACTCTGAAAATACACCTTCACATTGTTGCTTAGCTAAAAAACTTCAAACAGGGTGGTTTACATCCCCAAAGGGAAGTAACCATATAGTGGATGATAAAGGGAGTAACCAGTCTATTGCAGAGCTACTCTCTACTTATCACCACTTAGACAATAAAGTCTCAACTGGCCAAGGTTAGCCTTATTGTCCTTCGTTTGGCGGGGGGTTGTGTGAGAAAGTAGAATCTTTCTAGCCTTGTTACCCCCACTTTAGGCCTGTTTGTGAGTGTATGTCAGGGTGTTTTCACTGTCTCACTGGGATCCTGCCAGCCAGGGCCCAGTGCTCATAGTGAAAACCCTATGTTTTCAGTATGTTTGTTATGTGTCACTGGGACCCTGCTAGTCAGGACCCCAGTGCTCATAAGTTTGTGGCCTAAATGTATGTGTTCCCTGTGTGGTGCCTAACTGTCTCACTGAGGCTCTGCTAACCAGAACCTCAGTGGTTATGCTCTCTCACTTATTTCAAATTGTCACTAACAGGCTAGTGACCAATTTTACCAATTTACATTGGCTTACTGGAACACCCTTATAATTCCCTAGTATATGGTACTGAGGTACCCAGGGTATTGGGGTTCCAGGAGATCCCTATGGGCTGCAGCATTTCTTTTGCCACCCATAGGGAGCTCAGACAATTCTTACACAGGCCTGCCACTGCAGCCTGAGTGAAATAACGTCCACGTTATTTCACAGCCATTTTACACTGCACTTAAGTAACTTATAAGTCACCTATATGTCTAACCTTTACCTGGTAAAGGTTGGGTGCAAAGTTACTTAGTGTGAGGGCACCCTGGCACTAGCCAAGGTGCCCCCACATTGTTCAGGGCCAATTCCCCGGACTTTGTGAGTGCGGGGACACCATTACACGCGTGCACTACATATAGGTCACTACCTATACGTAGCTTCACAATGGTAACTCCGAATATGGCCATGTAACATGTCTATGATCATGGAATTGCCCCCTCTATGCCATCCTGGCATAGTTGGCACAATCCCATGATCCCAGTGGTCTGTAGCACAGACCCTGGTACTGCCAAACTGCCTTTCCCGGGGTTTCACTGCAGCTGCTGCTGCTGCCAACCATTCAGACAGGCATCTGCCCTCCTGGGGTCCAGCCAGGCCTGGCCCAGGATGGCAGAACAAAGGACTTCCTCTGAGAGAGGGTGTTACACCCTCTCCCTTTGGAAAATGGTGTGAAGGCAGGGGAGGAGTAGCCTCCCCCAGCCTCTGGAAATGCTTTCATGGGCACATTTGGTGCCCATTTCTGCATAAGCCAGTCTACACCGGTTCAGGGACCCCTTAGCCCTGCTCTGGCGCGAAACTGGACAAAGGAAAGGGGAGTGACCACTCCCCTGACCTGTACCTCCCCTGGGAGGTGCCCAGAGCTCCTCCAGTGTGCTCCAGACCTCTGCCATCTTGGAAACAGAGGTGCTGCTGGCACACTGGACTGCTCTGAGTGGCCAGTGCCACCAGGTGACGTCAGAGACTCCTTGTGATAGGCTCCTTCAGGTGTTGCTAGCCTATCCTCTCTCCTAGGTAGCCAAACCCTCTTTTCTGGCTATTTAGGGTCTCTGTCTCTTGGGATTCCTTAGATAACGAATGCAAGAGCTCATCCGAGTTCCTCTGCATCTCTCTCTTCACCTTCTGCCAAGGAATCGACTGCTGACCGCGCTGGAAGCCTGCAAACCTGCAACATAGTAGCAAAGACGACTACTGCATCTCTGTAACGCTGATCCTGCCGCCTTCTAGACTGTTTTCCTGGTGGTGCATGCTGTGGGGGTAGTCTGCCTCCTCTCTGCACTAGAAGCTCCAAAGAAATCTCCTGTGGGTCGACGGAATCTTCCCCCTGCAACCGCAGGCACCAAAAAGCTGCATTACCAGTCCCTTGGGTCTCCTCTCAGCACAACGAGCGAGGTCCCTCGAATCCAGCAACTCTGTCCAAGTGGCCCCCACAGTCCAGTGACTCTTGAGTCCAAGTTTGGTGGAGGTAAGTCCTTGCCTCACCTCGCTAGACTGCATTGCTGGGAACCGCGACTTTTGCAGCTACTCCGGCCTCTGTGCACTTCCGGCGGAAATCCTTTGTGCACAGTCCAGCCTGGGTCCACGGCACTCTAACCTGCATTGCACGACCTCCTAAGTTGTTTTCCGGCGACGTGGGACTTCTTTGTGCGACTTCGGGTGAGCACCATTTCATGCATCCTCGTAGTGCCTGTTTCTGGCACTTCTCCGGGTGCTACCTGCTGCTAAGAGGGCTCCTTGTCTTGCTCGACGTCCCCTCTACCTCCTGGTCCAATTTGCGACCTCCTGGTCCCTCCTGGGCCACAGCAGCATCCAAAAACGCTAACTGAACGATTTGCAGCTAGCAAGGCTTGTTGGTGTTCTTTCGGCGGGAAAACACTTCTGCACGACTCTACAAGGCAAGAGGGATCCTTCCTCCAAAGGGGAAGTCTCTAGCCCTTTGCGTTCCTGCAGAAATTGCAGCTTCTTCTGTCCAGTAGAAGCTTCTTTGCACCCGCCGCTGGCATTTCCTGGGCATCTGCCCATCTCCGACTTGCTTGTGACTTTTGGACTTGGTCCCCTTGTTCCACAGGTACCCCAGATTGGAAATCCAGCGTTGTTGCATTGTTGGTTTGTGTCTTTCCTGCATTATTCCTCTAACACGACTTCTTTGTCCTTAGGGGAACTTTAGTGCACTTTGCACTCACTTTTCAGGGTCTTGGGGAGGGATATTTTTCTAACTCTCACTATTTTCTAATAGTCCCAGCGACCCTCTACAAGGTCACATAGATTTGGGGTCCATTCGTGGTTCGCATTCCACTTTTGGAGTATATGGTTTGTGTTGCCCCTATCCCTATGTTTCCCCATTGCATCCTATTGTAACTATACATTGTTTGCACTGTTTTCTAAGACTATACTGCATATTTTTGCTATTGTGTATATATCTCTTGTGTATATTTCCTATCCTCTCACTGAGGGTACACTCTAAGATACTTTGGCATATTGTCATAAAAATAAAGTACCTTTATTTTTAGTATAACTGTGTATTGTGTTTTCTTCTGATATTGTGCATATGACACTAAGTGGTACTGTAGTAGCTTCACACGTCTCCTAGTTCAGCCTAAGCTGCTCTGCTAAGCTACCATTATCTATCAGCCTAAGCTGCTAGACACCCTATACACTAATAAGGGATAACTGGGCCTGGTGCAAGGTGCAAGTACCACTTGGTACTCACTACAAACCAGTCCAGCCTCCTACACGCTATACATATGTCGTGACATATGTATAGTGCACGCGTGTAATGGTGTCCCCGCACTCACAAAGTCCGGGAAATTTGCCCTGAACAATGTGGGAGCACCTTGGCTAGTGCCAGGGTGCCCACACACTAAGTAACTTAGCACCTAACCTTTACCAGGTAAAGGTTAGACATATAGGTGACTTATAAGTTACTTAAGCGCAGTGGTAAATGGCTGTGAAATAACGTGGACGTTATTTCACTCAGGCTGCAATGGCAGGCCTGTGTAAGAATTGTCAGTGCTCCCTATGGGTGGCAAAAGAAATGCTGCAGCCCATAGGGATCTCCTGGAACCTCAGTACCCTGGGTACCTCAGTACCATATACTAGGGAATTCTAAGGGTATTCCAGTATGCCAATGTAAATTGGTAAAATTGGTCACTAGCCTGTTAGTGACAATTTGCACAGAGAGAGCATAACCACAGAGGTTCTTGTTAGCAGAGCCTCAGTGAGACAGTTAGGCATCACACAGGGAACACATACATATAGGTCACAAACTTATGAGCACTGGGGTTCTGGCTAGCAGGTTACCAGTGACACATAACAAACATACTGAAAACATAGGGTTTTCACTATGAGCACTGGGCACTGGCTAGCAGGATCCCAGTGAGACAGTGAAAACACCTGACATATACTCACAAACAGGCCAAAAGTGGGGATACCAAGGCTAGAAAGAGGCTACTTTCTCACACCTGTCCTCCATTGTCGCCAGGTCCACCAGGGGTCTGTACATGGGGGGATGTCTCCAGCTCCTATTCAGTGGTTGAACTCTAGGGTGAAAAACGGTGAGCAGAAGGTCACATACACACATATTCCAACATTAATATGCAATTTGTTCTTTACAGAAACAGTGTGTGAAGTCGTAAGTCAGTTGATGTGCCAATGTCTGCTGTGATGCAGTTAGGTGCCATGGCCTGTGCCCCCCTGAAATGGTGGCTGCCTGACCTGTGAGGAGGGACAAGTGGAAATTAGGTAATTCCTCTGGCATTGTGCGCCGTTCTGGTCGGCGGTCAACGACCGCCTCGGAACACCACATTGATTATCATTGGGCCCTATGGGTTCCAGGAGCCAATTATGATGTACGCCAGCGGTGACGGTACGCACCGCCACGGACGTGACCACCATTTCCTATCTGGTCACTCACTTGCTACCTGACCTTCAACAGGAGAGGACCTACACTGCAAGTGCTGCTGTGACCTTTGTCTGGAAGCAACAATGGCTCGAGTGTCTGGGGAAAGGGCACCTGCCTTCACTTCGGAGGAGTTGGAGAGACTGGTGGATGGGGTCGTATCCCAGTACACTTTTCTCTACGGTCCTACAGACAAACAGGTGAGTACACTGTGAGCATGATGGCTGTGCCATGAATGTATGGATTGCTGTGTGTGTAAGCCTCTTGTGGGGGGGTCTTGAGTGCTGCATGTATGGTGCGCAATGTATGTGCGTGTTGGGCCATGAGTAGAACAATCCAGACGGTATGACTAATCCCTTTTCTGCTGTTTTTTTTCCGCAGGTCAGCGCCCATCAGAAAAAGGGTATTTGGCGTGCTATTGCCAAGGAGGTGCGGACCCTGAGGGTCTTTGACAGGCGGAGCACCCACTGCCGTAAATGGTGGGAGGACCTGCGCCATTGGGCAAAGAAGACGGCAGAGGCCTAGCTGGCGTTGGCCTCCTAACTAGAAAGGGATGCCGGTCGTACCCTGACCCCCCTGATGTTCCACATCCTGGCAGTGGCCTATCCAGAGTTGGATGGGTGCTTGAAGGCATTACAGCAGCCACAAGGGGGTGAGAACAGATTCAGAATCATAACTTTGCACGCGTTAAGGTGTTACCTGGGTGGGGGATGTGGAATGTGGGTGCCGTTAGGCTAGGGCGAACATGGCAGGGTATGTTCAATGAGGGGCAAGCTCACATGCACTCCAACCCCAATAATGTTAGTGGGCATCTACTACTGGGCAGGGTCCTGTGGGTTTCAGGTGTGCAGCTAATGACGTTAGGCATTGTACCCCATGCGCTGGTGACTAGCAATGTAACTGGTAGTGCATGGCCTACGCACAGGGCTGTTCCCTGTGAGTTGTGTATGCCAACGGTAGTGTTGTTGCTGGCATTGACCAAGTGTATCCTCTGACTCTCCCTGCCCTTTTTGTTTTGTCACCCTGTCCTTGTGTGCATTAGCATCATCTGGCAGAGGAGCAGAGGCACCGGCGACGGAGGGAGCTGCATCCCACATGGGCCTGGAGGCCAAATCCACTGACGGTGAGGGCACCTCTGGGACAGAGGGCGAAGGGAGCACCATGACGGAGACAGGAGAGAACACTACCGACAGCGACACCTTCTCCAATGGCAGCTCCCTGGTGGTGGCCGACACCTCTGTGGCCACCCCAACTACAGGTACATCCATCACCCCCTGTACCAGCACCGCACTCCCATCAGCCCCTCAGCGAGTTTCCCGTGCCCGCTCACCCAGGAGGGTGGGCATCTCCTTTGCCCCAGGCACCTCATGCCCTGCCCCAGTCATCCCTGCTGCCCTCAGTGAGGAGGCTATTGACCTCCTGAGATACCTCTCTGTTGGGCAGTCAACCATACTGAATGCCATCAATGGTGTAGCAGGACATTTGCAACAAACAAATGCATACCTGGAGGGCCTTCACTCTGGTGTGGCGGCCCAACAGAGAGCATTCCAGGCTCTGGCCAATGCACTGATGGCAGCCATTGTCCCTGTCTCCAGCCCCCCCTCCAACTTCCTCTACCCAGTCCCAATCCCCTCAACCCCAGCCTATGCCAAGCACACCTTCAGACCAGCAATCACCCAAATCAACACACAGAAGTGGCTCAGGCAAACACAGGCACCACACTTCATCTCACAAGCACTCACACAAGCACCATCCACATGCAGACACACCAACATCCACTGCCTCCACTGTGTCCCCTTCTCCTCTTCGTCCACCTCCCTCCCAGTAGCGTCTCTACTCACACCTGCATGCACTACATCCTCATCCACTACCTCCATCACCAGCACGCCTATATCTACACGCCCCTCACTGGCAGTCGCCACCCCCACATCTAGGCACTCAGACACCCAACAGCCATCCACCTCATGACAGCATCCAGCCCATGCACCTGCACACAAACACAGCAGACTGACACTTCCGACAACCACTCAACATTGACCTATTCCCTACCCCTTCCTCCCATCCTTCTCCTCAGGCCAGGGTGGCCAGAACCCAGCCCAGCACCTCAGTGTAGGAGGTTGGTCTGGCTTATAGTGGGTACCTTGTGGTACTTACACCCTGTGCCAGGTCCAGTTATGCCTTATTAGTAGGATAGAGGTGTTTCTAGCAGCTTAGGCTGATAGAAGGTAGCAATGGCCAAGCAGCTTAGGCTGAACTAGGAGACATGCAAAGCTCCTACTATACCACTTGTATCATATAGCACAATGTCATAAGAAAACACAATACGCAGAGTTACTAAGAATAGAGGTACTTTATTTTTATGACAATATGCCAAAAGTATCTCAGTGAGTACCCTCAGTTAGAAGGTAAGTAATATACCCAAGTCATATGTACACAAACCCAAAACAGGTAAGTAATAGTAGGAAAAGTAATGCAAACAGTGTAGGATTACAATAGGATGCAATAGGTGAACATAGGTCTAGGGGCAAAACAAACCATATACTCCAAAAGTGGAATGCGAATCACAAATGGACCCCAGACCTATGGGGGCTTGTAGAGGGTCGCTGGGACTGTAAGAAAACAGTCAGGGTGTCCAGGATACCCCATCCCAAGACCCTGAAAAGTAGGAGTAAAGTACACCTACTACCCCAAAAGGACACAATAGTCGTGATAGGGGGAATCTGCAAGGACCACAAACACCAGCAAAGCACTGAAAATGAATTCCTGGACCTGAGGACCTACAAGGCAAGGGGACCAAGTCCAAGAGTCGCAATAGTGTCCGGGGGGGCAGGAGCCCAGGAAACCCCGGATGAAGGTGCAAGGAAGCTGCCTCCGGATGGAAGAAGCTTTGGATTCTGCAACAACGAAGAGAGCCTGAAGGCTACCACCACCACTGCCAGCACCGCCACCTGCAGCGCAACTGGCATCCACTGAGCAGCCGTCACCACCGGCGAGCAGTATGTAGTGGTGACTACATGGGCTGCAGTGCATCCTGGCCCCTGCAACACCTGTTGGTGTGACACGCAGGTGAGAGACTGTGACCTTGCCCTATCCAGGATGAAGCACACTAGGCACAAAGCCCCCTCAAGAACCAGCCCCTCCTTGCCCAGATGAAGCACACTGGGCACAAGGCCCCCTCCAGCACCAATGGAAGAAGGCATCCACTCAGCCCCTCCTTGGCAGAATGAAGCACACTGGGCACAAGGCCCCCTCCAGAACCAGTGGAAAAAGGCATCCACTAGAGAGGCTGTGGCCTTGCACTCCCCAGGACCAAGCTGTGGGCAAACCACCAACTTGAGAGACTGTGGCTTTGCACTCTCCAGGACCAAGCAGTAGGCAAACCACCCACTTGAGAGTCTGTGGCTTTGCACTCCCCAGGACCAAGCAGTGGGCAAACCACCCGCTAGAGAGACTGTGGCTTTGCACTCCCCAGGACCAAGCAGTGGGCACGGAGCCCTCTCCAGGACAGTGGCATTGTACCATCTTCCAGCTGAGGTGCCCCCCCATTCCCCATCCCCCTGAGGTGCCTATGTGTTTTCGACCTGATGCCCCTGCAGTGTTCCCTCCATATTGAGGCAGGAGTCAAGTGTGGCCTTGGCCTATGTGTTTTTGCCAAGTGGACCACGGACATTTTGGAGTGGACATTGTCCCTCCTTTTGTATATCATGTACACACTGTTTGTTGCTTTAAGAACGTATTTTTCTATATTTATAATATTACACTCAATTTAATCCATTCCTTTTGTCCTTGCGTTATTCCTGAGGGTTACGGGGTGTGTATGTAATGTTGTTGCATCTGTTTGTGTGTATGGGATTGGGGGTAGGGGTGTTGCGTGTGTGTGTCACTCTCTTTTTCCTCCCCCTTCGCTTGTGTGCTTGGTGCATTACTCACCATGGTCGTCTTGGCCGGCGTTCATGCTCCTGGTGTATGAGAAGGTACACCAGCATTGGGAAAAAGTGCAGCTAGGGCTCCATGGCGTCATAGTTCTTCCTTTCAGTGTTGTGTCGAGAGGTGAGTCGCTTCCCTTCAGAGTACTGTTTCCACTGTGCTTTTGATGGCGTTGGTACCGCCCCCGAAGAGTTGGCAGATATGCGTGTTGTAATGCAGTGGGCTGTACGTTATCTTCCGCCTGGCTGTTGGTAGTTTCTGCCATGGTGTTTGTTGCTACCACCGTGGCGGTCGGTGTGTTAAAGTGGCTGTTTGTGATTGTGGTTTCTGCCGCCTCATCACCAACCGCCAGGGTTGTAATGAGGGCCTATATCTCCTTTCAGAGCTCTCTGTATGTGGAGAGTATGCTTCCTAAATCTGCCTGTCTTTATTTTGTTTTTTGTATCCCAGCAGTTTTTAGAGCCCTCTTGTGCTTGTATGGTAGTGTCCTTAGGGCTGGTACTTTTTTGGCTTGACTCCCACACTATCCTGTCCTATGCTAGTATAGATGTTGGAGATAATTTTCGGTAGTTGACTCTCCTGTTGAACTGTGGAATCTCCCAGAGCCGCTGGCGAATAGCCAATGCTACTGCTTCCTCTTTAATGTTACTGAGTATAATTGAGTAGACTGTGTCAAAATTATGTATCAGTTTAATCTCCAAATCCAGGGCTGGAGCAGCCCTGTGCTCATTTTGAATTTTTTTAACACTTCCTGCAAATTGGCAAGTATTGGGGTACCATGCGTGGTAGTGTAAAATACAGTGAAGACTGTGCCCCATGTGGTGCAGTCATCCACTGAGGGAACCATTCTGAATGGCAAACACATTGTGAGAATTCTATGTTAATCTTGGGGTCATATATGGGGAAACACTGCGTCCAGCTGGTTAGTTTTTTGTGCTTTCCAGAACAGAATCTTCTTACGCTCTGTGTATGTTTTGCCCATGATAGACTGAATCATTTGAAGGTTAATCCCAATAACAGTCATTTGGTGACCAGCTGGTGCAGTCCGTGCTGGGGCAGTGTTCAATGTTCGCATAGAGAATTATACTAATCGTCTATAGAGTTGTACTAGCTCATTATAAAGTGCGCATACATCAGTATTTTGAAGTGCCTGTACTCCAGGTTGTGGTGTGTAGGTGATAAACATGGACCACGTTGGTCCATCCTTCCTTAAAGGAACTAATCTCACAGAATGTATTATATGTGGAAGGGCACTGCTGAACCAATTTTGATGTTCTTGATAGGAAAGAGGTGTCTCTAGATATTGATATGCTCAGTACCACTGCAGTATGTTTGCTATGTTGCATGTATGAAATGTATATGTTGTCTCATCTTCAGGAAAGGTGACCCTAAATGTGACATCCCCACCCTCATGGGCTATTAGATGTTGTGTTCATGTGTGTCTGACATTTTCTGGAATGTCTGTGTCGTTAGCTATTTTGAGTAATGGGAACAGAGAAGGAGCACCAAGTGGGGACAAGTCCTTTTAAGAGTTCAAGCTTGAACAACCCACAGCCTAGGTAGGTGTTCCTTATTTAGCTGAGGAGGATTATTCCCTTGACTACGGATGTCACTGTTTAATGGTACTTACGGTACCTGTTGTGTGTGAGACAGAGACACTCAGGATAACTGTAAATTAGTGCCAAAACACCATTGTTGATAGCGCTAGGTGACAGTTGGACTTCTGCTTCTAAGAGAGACTGCTGATTTAGGGATGACAGCACTTTTGTTTGTTGGCGACTGGGTCTCTCCTACAACAAGTTGTAACTGTGAGCCTAACCCTCCTGGCTCACAAGCAGTACCTTACCAAAAACCCAAACAATAAAAGGTGATTTTTGGCAGCCTTACGCATGGACTCTAGATAGCGACATCTCAGGGAGGTCGTGGTGGAATGGATGTTACCCTTTTCTCTGGTTAGCAGCAAGTCTCAGTCACACATGCAATAAAGGAGATGCAGGAAAGTTTTCGCTAGGTTTATTGAAAAGACTGCAATCAAGGGTAAAATGCATGAGCTGCAATGATTAGGATAACGATTAGGATAATGAACAATAAAAGAAGCATAATTGTGAAGATGAGAGTTGTGAATACAAAGACACCCACCACCTTGCTATAAACAGGAAACACAAAATCCCTAGCATAGAGATCCTAATACCTAACCTAATGAGAGCTAGCTATAATAATACTTAATCTTCCAGTACCAAGTCCATGAGAACCACCCCCAACCCTTTTTACTTTAGAATGAGGTTTCTAGGTCAGACTTTGTGGTGACACTAAGGCTGATTTCTGCTGCGAGGTGACATGCAGCATAGAAGGCATAGAAAGCATCTGGAAGGAATCCCTCTGATAACTTTGTCTTTGTGAGATGTATTTATATAGATTATGTAGGACCCCTGATGTAGCTATGTTCCCAAACAACTGATAAGGAGGCAGACATGTGTCAGCAATTATGTAAACAATCCCCAACAAGTGTAGATTATGTTCCTGTCACAAGTCAGTGAGAAAGGGACAAGATGTGAATATCTGAGTACATCACTTGATTATGACGCTGATAGACACCTTCAGAGAGTGGCACTGATAAAGCAAATCAAAAATGTCTCCAAATATAAACAATAGCAGCCATCTTCAAAAAATAGTAAAATGAATGGGCTAAGACAGGCAAGCTAAGTACGTTTCTAGTCACTAGGTGATGGGGCACAGACCTGCAAGCCAAAAAGCCGAGCTAACCTCCTGAGTCCCAATAAAAGCTCCCAGGAGTCCTAATCCTATTGCCAGTAGGGGAGGTATTAGGGTGACTTTATACACTGCCCACTGGTGAAGGAGGTCTGGAGTAGGGTTGAGACTCAAGGTCCTCCCCTTCACTTACTGAGGGCAAAACTTTCTCCTCTACTCCTACAAGTTTTCCTTCTGAGGAGGAAGCTTGTTCTCTAGTTTTCTCTTCCTCAAATGAGGTGAGAGCCACGAAGAGGTCCTGTCTTTTGGCAGTAGCACCAAAGCTAATGCCCCTAGTTTTGCACATATCATAGGAAGCCTCTTCTCTAGTTTTCTGTTTCTCAAATGAGGTGAGGGCAACTAAGTGGTCCTGTCTTTTGGCAGTAGCACTAAAGCTCATGCTTCTAGTTTTGCACATAGCTATAGGATAATTGATCTTGAGGATGGTCAGAATAGACTGATCAAGGCTCAGGATATTCTCTATTGTGCACTTGTTTATCTAATTAGTTGGGTACTTTTTAAAGCTTTTAAAAACTCTTTTACCTGAGTACCTTAGTTACTTGGAAAAAATCTAAAAAATACTTTTTGTGACTAGAGACAATTGAGGACATGTAGTCAAAAATATACGTCTTACTAAGTGGCAAAGTGAAACACAAGTTCAAGATACGCACCGCTGAAACACCAATGTAGCAAGGTGGCAGTAATATGTGGTATGAAGGGAGTCTTACCATGTAAAACTAGCATGTTACCCAGTGGTGGACCTCGAGTTCACACTAGTAAGCCTTAGCTCAGCCCTGGTAGTGTGACAAAAAGCAGTCAGGCTGCTTAGAGGAACATGTGTAAAACATGTCACAACGCCAGCAGGGTTAATAAGAAAATGATACAACTTTAAATAAATCTGACACCACTTTAGAAACATACAGCACCAAAATGAAATTTTAAGTCACACACAATCGGAGTTATGAATTTTAGAAGCTTATGAAAATAGGGCATTTTCACTGTTTTAATGGCTGCCATTTAAGTCAATGGGGAAAATCAAAGTGTGCACTTGGGGACATGCAAGGTGAGGTCTGGGGGCCCCACCAGGACATAAGGTTCTGTGGGGCCCTAGACAAAGAATCAACAGTCAGTTTCTTATTACCTTGCCTAGGCAGTCCAGGTACAGAGGTGCTTTGGCAGTCCTTGGTGTTGATGGGTCCACGGCGGCTGGAACGTTTACACCACTTGGCAAATGGGTACTTATGGGTGGACACCCGCTCTACCCCTTTGATGTAGAGGTCTTTGGGGGAGCAGGATCAGGAAACAACAGTTTGAATGTCGCCACCAAGTCTAGGGACTTCAGTTGCAAAGGAGGCTGTGGGAGGCTGGTTCTCTATACGGTGTATGAAAATGACGTGCAGAGAGTCCAAGCAATCCCACTTTAGTATCCAGAGGTAAAAAATAGATCACCTAACGCTCCTTTTTTGTGGTAGTGTGCTCACACATTTCGGCTAATCCAGGAGTCATGCTAAGCATTTATTGTACTCACAGTATCAATAAATGAATACACATACCAGAAGAATAACCAATTTAGAAAAGTAATGCAGATATTTATGATTTTTTTAAGACCAAGATCGATCTTCATTATACTATAAGTGCTTTTTTAATAATGAACTTTTTTAAAGTTCAGAAAATGTACTGATTTTGTGCGCAATTACGCACCATAAAACTCAATGGGAAAAACTAGAAAAATGTGTATAAAACCAGACAATGTTCTCACAAATGTCACCTTCTGTTTTTAGGTCAAGATTGTGGAGAGGTCCAATGGCCCAGCTGGAGAAGTTTAGGTGGCTCCTGGTTTGAGCGGGAGCAGCAGCTGAAATTCCAAGAGCTGGTGACCAAAGGAGAAGGGGGACACTTGGAAACATACTGCACAGAGGGACTTAAAGGTAAGTTCAAAGGGTCTCTTTGGAGGCAAGGGGTTGCAAGGGCTTGGAGACCGTGGGAGCACAGTTGGTTGGTCAGTGCAGAGCCCAAGGAGGCGGGGTGCAGTGCAGATAAGTCCACCAGATGTCATGTGTCTTGGACTCCCCACGATCAGGAGCAGGCAGCTATGAGGGTGGATTGCAGGTCAGCTATGCCACTCAGGGGGTGGATCTCATATATCCTGAAGTCCCTCAACTGGTGCTTGCTCCTATGTTTCTGTGTGTCTGGAATTGACTCTGCTTCTGGGTGTCCACCGTTGGGGGTTGGGTACCCCAGGTACTTGTAAGCCACAGCCCCAGAAGGTCCTAGTGCCATTAAACTTGGCAGGGAGACAAGTCAGGTCCCCTGGAACTGTTGTACAGTTTTAGTTTTTGGCTAGGTTTCTGTGTCAGAGTCATTGGTCAACAGCAGGTCAGTGAACCAGACGTCACAGGTTCCTTGCCTGCAGGGTGCAGTAAAGTGATACTTTCACTCTAAGGGAGGTTCTTGGCACTTTTTACAAGTCTGGAGGTGCACTGGAGTTTGCAGAGTCCTTCAGGTTTCCAAGCGATACCACAGCGACAATTGTCGAGTCCTTGGAGCAGCAGGCATGGTTTGGTGCCTTTTTCTTGTGCAGCACGGCTTCAGCTCCTGTGCCTTGGGTCTTTGTTGTCCTTGTCTTCTTGAGTCTATTGAATCTGAGGTCTTGGTCAGTTGATGCCCTCTAAAAACTGTATTTAGGGGCGTTAAGGGGAGTAACTGGTAGTAGGGTAGTAGCCAATGGGTTACCTACCTTAGAGTGACTACACTCACTAAGTGACAACTTCCTGTGGGAAGGGGTCACAACCCTGACCCTGAATGGCTATTTTTCCGACCATCCAAGATGGAGGAAAATGAAATGGAGTGGTCACCTCTCCTGCCACACCCGAGGGGGCTTGCAGGCTGAGGATGGTCACTCCCCCTATTCTTTCTAAGTTTCCTGTCGGTTTTACCATCTGAAGCTGGGGTAGAACTGGTAGGCTACTTTCTGCAAAATGAACAGTGGATTGCTCTGAGATGTTACACGGACAATGGAGCAAGTCTTTCCACAGCCCCTTATCAGAAACAGTAACTAATGCATGAACTTTATTCAACCTGAAATGAACTAAAATAAATCTATGATATCTTTCATGAATATTTAGGAATACAAGATATAATTCAATAGAATTTGATGTAATAATGGGGCATAATAACTATAAGCTGCTTTAGAAGACTCAACCAGAACCCTAGTACTGTCACATTTTGCATAAAACAGCTTTTAAAAATAATTTTAATGCAGAAATTAACAGGAGTAAGCGTTTTAAAAACACGCCTATCTGTTCAAATCCATACCTAACATTTTTATACTAAGGTATTCAGAGGTCATAGGCCAGAGACAGACAGAGATCATCATATGATTAAATTAGGTCTCTTTGGACTAAATTGAAAGCCACAACAACAATGGTTGAAGCCAAATTTACAACTTATCATGGTAGGGAAAAAAGTATGTACTTTTCAGGATTGAAAGGAGCCAATTTAAAGCAAAACAGCAAAAAAAACATTTCCTGCTAATTGTATTCACTGTAATGATGTATAGGCCCTTAATTCAGCCCTGAGATTTACTATAGGTAAATATTTTCACTTACGCACAGCCAACATGTCTCTGACAGGTTTAAACGCCAATTTGCTGAAAAATCTAAGACAGATTCTAAAGATCTTTCAAATTGGTGCTTTCACATTTTTCTGAAATGGACCCAATTAAAAGAGAAATGAAAAGGCACTGCCAAATACTGAATGCTTTAACATCATATAAGCGAATGGCATCAATATAGTGGTGTTTACTTTTTGCGGACATGGTGCCACATACCATGATATAAGATTTTGTTAGGCTGGTTCTTAAATCCAGGTTCTTCATGAATGTTGCAAATACAACCAGCAATATGTTCAAGCCATTGGACATTTCGGTCATTTGGATCACATCATACACATACAGGAGAACTGGGACCTGGCTAGAGCCTATCTAGGGCATGCCCCACCCCTGGACCTAAGGTGACCATCTAGTTTGGTAATATAAAGAGTGAAAAGATTGTGGGCCGGGACACACCCCTAACAGACCCTACCAATCCCAAAAGCGTTTGAGTTTTCAGATGATGCACCAAATAGAAGAAAAGCAGACATGTCCAATAGAGATGTGCCAGAAAGTAAAAACTAGCTTAGTCCACATACAGAGCTAAGATCTTAGACCACAACTTGAATAGATTCACCAAATTAAAAGAGGACGATAAATCCATAAAGGTCCGGTGCACTCCCTGTGCCTTGCCATTGTATATTTGGAGGTTAACAAGTAGAGATTTAAACACTCCTTTTGTAGTCCTAAGCCGTTCCTAAGCCTTGTTGAAAGCCATATTGGACCTCTAATAGACTCTATAGAATTTTGTTAGACCCAGGATTCCAGTTTGGCTAGCAGGACCTTCAGTGCCACATTTAAAATTGAAACTAAAATTGATAGCATTCTCTTTCCTACCCTTCTTAAAACGTCTCCATGACCTTGGGGGATTGGACTCCACTGCGCCACTAAGCAAATTGGCAACTAATGGAGCTTATAGATCTAAATTGTTTTTAAAAAGATTAATAGGAACCCCGTCTGACCCTGTCGCTATCTCTTCAAAGCATTTAATTATCGCTAATCTTACTTTTGCAACCTTACAGTTCAAAAGAAATGGGGCTAGAAGACATTTTGCTAAAGATTTGGGTAATGTCACAACCAAGGGTTTGGACTTAGAGATGTTACTAAAATGTGCTTCCCATTTGCGTGCAGGAATGACAGTCATTATAGAAAGTGTGATATTATCCCTGAAATATGGAACATTGACCATCTTCCACAATTCCCTATTGTAATGTAGACCTCTAGCACGCAAGAGAGAGGAAGATGCATCTTCCCTTACAGTGGCTTTTCTGGCTTCCATGGTGCTTTTTTACTCCAAACTACCAATTTGTATGTTAGCTAGAATATGGGGTTTCTTTAGTAGGGTAGCCTTGAAAATTATGTGAGGATTTTAGCACATTTAATCAAACAAGGATTCATATTATGGCGACACCTCATTTGTAGGAGGCTGGCCTGGCTTATAGTGGGTACCTTGTGGTACTTACACCTTGTGCCAGGTCCAGTTATCCCTTATTAGTAGATCAGCAGTGTTCTAGCAGCTTAGGCTGATAGAGGTAGCTATAGCAGAGCAGCTTAGGCTGAACTAGGAGACATGCAAAGCTCCTACTATACCACTTATATCATATATAGCACTATATCATAAGAAACACAATACTTAGAGTTACTAAAAATAAAGGTACTTTATTTTAGTGACAATATGCCAAAAGTATCTCAGAGGATATACTGCTTTAGGAGGTGAGTAATATACACAAAATATACACACACACCAAAATCAGGTAAGTAAACAGTTAGAAAAGTAGTGCAAACACTGTAGAACACAATAGAATGCAAAAGGAGACAATAGGACTAGGGGCAACATAAACCATATACTCTAAAAGTGGAATGTGAACCACAAATGGACCCCAGGCCTAGTGTATTGTGTAGAGGGTCGATGGGAGTGTAAGAAAACACTAAGGGTGTCCAAGATACCCCATCCCAAGACCCTGAAAAGTAGGAGTAATGATACCCTTCTACCCCACAAAGACAGTAAAGTTGAGTTTGGGGATTCTGCAAGGACAACAACTGACTGCAAAGTACTGAAGACGGATTCCAGGACCTGAGGACCTGCAAAGAAAAGGGACCAAGTCCAAGAGTCACGCAAGTGTCCAGGGGGGGCAGGAGCCCACTAAACCCCAGATGAAGGTGGAAAAGGGCTGCCTCTGGGTGGAAGAAGCCAAAGATTCTGCAACACCGAAAGGTGCCAGGAACTTCTCCTTTGGTCAGAAGATGTACGACAGCGTGGTGGAGGATGCAGAATTGTTTCCACGCAGAAAGACTGCAAACAAGCCTTACTAGCTGCAAGAGTCGCAGTTGAAGGTTTTGGGTGCTGCCAGGGCCCAGGAAGGACCAGCTGGTCACCCATTTGAGGAGGAGACAGAGGGGGCGCTCAGCCCACACAGAAGCAGGCAGCATCCGCAGAAGCACCTAAACAGGCATTCAGAAGATCTGAGCATGATGGTCAACTCAGCACAACAAAGAGGAGTCCCACGAAGTCGGAGTCCAACTCAGCGAGTTGGGCAATGCAGGACGGAGTGCTGGGGACCTGGGCTAGGCTGTGCACGAAGGAAGTCTTGCAAAAGTGCACAGTAGCCCTAGCAGCTGCAGTTCACACAGTGCACAGGATTACTGTCTGGTGTGGGGAGACACGGACTTACCTCCACCAAATTTGGACAGAAGGGCCACTGGACTGTCGGGGACACTTGAACCCAGCTCCTGTGTTCCAGGGACCATGATCGTTGGCATGAGAGGGCACCCAGAGGACTGATGATGCAGAAGTTTGGTGCCTGTGTTGGCAGGGGGAAGATTCCGGCAACCAACAGGAGATTTCTGCTTGGCTTCTAGTGCAGGGTGAAGGCAGACAGCCCTCAGAGCATGCACCACCACCATGAAACAGTCTAGAAAGCCGGCAGGATGAGGCACTACAATGTTGCTGGTAGTCTTCTTGCTACTTTGTTGCGGTTTTGCAGGCGTCCTGGAGCAGTCAGCGGTTGATCCTTGGCAGAAGTCAAAGAGGGAAGTGCAGAGGAACTCTGGTGAGCTCCTGCATTCGTTATCTGATGAGATACCCACAGGAGAGACCCTAAATAGCCCTCAGAGGAGGATTGGCTACAGAGAAAGGTAAGCACCTATCAGGAGTGCTCTCTGACGTCACCTGCTGGCACTGGCCACTCAGAGGAGTCCATTGTTCCCTCACACCTCTGCATCCAAGATGGCAGAGGTCTGGGACACACTGGAGGAGCTCTGGGCACCTCCCCTGGGAGGTGCTGGTCAGGGGAGTGGTCACTCCCCTTTCCTTTGTACAGTTTCGCACCAGAGCAGGGCTGGGGGGATCCCTGAACCGGTGTCGACTGGATTATGCATGGAGGGCACCATCTGTGCCCTTCAAAGCATTTCCAGAGGCCAGGAGAGGCTACTCCTCTTAGGCCCTTCACACCTATTTCCAATGTAACACCCTCTCTCAGAGGAAATCCTTTGTTCTACCTTCCTGGGACTGGGCTGTCCAGGCCCCAGGGGGGCAGAAACCTGTCTGAGGGTTAGCAGCAGCAGTAGCTGCAGAGAAAACACTGGAAAGTTAGTTTGGCAGTACCCGGGCTCTATGCTGGAGACCCGGGGATGCATGGAATTGTCCCCCCAATACCAGAATGGTATTGGGGTGACAATTCCATGATCCTAGACATGTTACAAGGCCATGTTCGGAGTTACCATGGTGACGCTACATATAGGTATTGACTTATATGTAGTGCACGTGTGTAATGGTGTCCCCGCACTCACAAAGTCCGGGGAAATTGCCCTGAACAATGTGGGGGCACCTTGGCTAGTGCCAGGGTGCCGTCACATTAAGTAACTTTGCACCTAACCTTGACTAAGTGAGGGTTAGACATATAGGTGACTTATAAGTTACTTAAGTGCAGTGTAAAATGGCTGTGAAATAACGTGGATGTTATTTCACTCAGGCTGCAGTGGCAGTCCTGTGTAAGAATTGTCTGAGCTCCCTATGGGTGGCAAAATAAATGCTGCAGCCCATAGTGATCTCTTGGAACCCCAATACCCTGGGTACCTAGGTACCAAATACTAGGGAATTATAAGGGTGTTCCAGTGTGCCAATCAGGATTGGTAAAATTAGTCACTAGCCTGCAGTGACAATTTTAAAAGCAGAGAGAGCATAAACACTGAGGTTCTGATTAGCAGAGCCTCAGTGATACAGTTAGGCACCACACAGGGAACACATATAGGCCACAAATTTATGAGCACTGGGGTCTTGGCTAGCAGGATTCCAGTGACACATATCAAACACACTGGCAACATAGGGTTTCGACTATGAGCACTGGGGCCCTGGTTAGCAGGATCCCAGTGAGGCAGTAAAAACGCCCTGACATATACTCACAAACAGGCCAAAAGGGGGGGGTAAGAAGGCTAGAAAGAGGCTACCTTCCTACACAACCCCCCCAACGAAGGACAATAAGGCCAGTTGACTCTTTATTTTCTAAGTGGTGATAATTGGAGAGTAGCTCTGCAATAGATTGGTTACTCCCTTTATCATCCACGATATGGTTACTTCCCTGTGGGGATGTAAACCACCCAGTTTGAAGTTTTTTAGCTAGCCAACAATGTGAAGTTATATTCTCAGAGTTCCTATTAGTATGTTTAAGTTTAGAGCAGTGGGAATTGTCCACTGGACCTATCTCAAGTGATGAGAATGCCAGACGGGGATGCTATCTCAATAAAGCCATAGCTGGGAAAATATTTTGTCCATATGGCTGTAAGAGAAAACAGTGTTGCTGTTTCTCTTGAGTTGGAGCAGTGCAGGGATGCTGTCCTATGAGCTCCACACTAGGGCAAAGCTTCTGTCCTAAGTGTTGTGAGGCAGTGCAGGGTTGCTGCATTAAAGTTTCTCTGGGAGGTTTGGAGGGATGCTCCATGTTAACTAAAATGGTGCACTTTTTCTCACCAATATTAGTTATCCCACAGAGAGGTACTTCTACCTCAGGGAGTACAGCTGTGCTAGCTGATGGTTCCCTTGGTACAGGTGCCACCCCAGGAGAGATTTCTCCCACCACAGGAATGGTATCCTGAATGGCAGGTTGGGTAGGGAATACTTTGATGACCTTTTTAGCTGTTGTTGGAGAAGGATCCTGAGTTTTCAGGCATTTTTCTCTCCTTTGCTTTTTCATTGCAGCTGAAATGAGAGGCAGCAGTTCCTCAGGGATACCCAGCATGGCTGCATGGGTAATAAACTCTACCTCAGCCCAACCTGAGGCCTCTAGGTCATTACCTAAGAGACAGTCTACAGGTAAGCTAGGTGATACTACCACCTGCTTAGGGCCAGTAACTCCACCCCAACTAAACTGAATTATAGCTAAGGGAAGGAACTTAGTGCAGTTATGGACATCAATACTCTTGTACTGTTGTCCAATGATGTGTTGTGCAGGAGACAATAGGGTTTCAGTCACCAAAGTGACACTGGCACCTGTGTCCCTGTAGGCCTGAGCCTCAACACCATTTATTGAAACTGTCTGCCTGTACTTATCCATTGTAAGGGGACAAGCAGCCAATGTGGCAAGGCCAATGCCACTAGGTGTGACAGAAACTGTCTTGGGACAGACTACCCCAGTTTCTATGATGGACCCAAAAGTGAACCCAACTACACCCTTGTTTTGACTGTTGCCAGCAGTCCCACGACTATTACCACTACTGCTAGGGCACTAGAGTTTGATGTATTAGTGGTGGTAGGCTCAGGGGGTTTACCTGGGCAGGACTTATCCCCTGGCCTATGGCCTTCATTTTTACACACATAGCACCAAGGTGTTTTAATGTGTGTGGGTTGTGAAGAAGAGGAAGAAGAGGATTTATCCCCACCCCCTGAAGAGTGTTTAGGATTTGAAGAAGGATCTTTAGTTTTACCTTTACCCCCATGTTTATCCTGAGATTTTGCACCATCTTTCTTCTTGCCATCCTTGTCACCTCCTGTATGAACTTTTCTGTTCACTCTTGTTCTGACCCATTTCTTTTTTCCCATTTCTTGGGGAGAGGTCAGATCTGAGTCTACTAAGTACTGGTGCAACAAATCAGACACACAATTGTTCAAAATATGCTCTCTCAGGATTAGATTATACAGGCTTTCATAGGCAGTCACCTTACTGCCATGTAAACAACCCTCCAAGGCCTTCACTGAACAGTCTACAAAGTCGGTCCAGTCTTGAGAGGACTCTTTTCTAGTGTCTCTGAACTTAATCCTGTATTGTTCAGTGGTTAAGCCAAATCCATCCAAGGGTGCATCTTTCAAAACTTTGTAGTTATTAGCATCACTTTCTCTGACAGTAAGGAGCCTATCCCTACGCTTACCAGTGAAAGATAGCCACAAGATAGCAGCCCACTGCCTTTGAGGGACCAACTGTACCATACAGGACCTCTCAAGTGCAGCAAACCACTTGTTAATGTCATCCCCCTCCTTGTAAGGGGGGACTATCTTATGCAGGTTTCTGGAATCTTGCTCTCTAACAGGATTGCTACCAAAAACACTGCTGCTGCCACCATGTGAACCAACCTCACCCTCTGCCTTTCCCTTTGCACATCCAGAGATTCCCAGTCTAAGGCCAGCTGCTGCTGTTTAAGCTTCAGCCTGGCCTCTTCCAAACTCAGCTTCCTGAGTTCCCTTTCCATTAAGTTATCCTCGGGTGGGAGGCTTGGGAATTGTGAGACACAGAAATTATGTGGGAACTGGCAGAGTTGGACCTGTCCCTAACTGACTGGGCCCTAGTAACCTGGCCTTTAGGAGTGAAAGGTGCCCTACTAATGTGTGACCCCCTCCCACTACCATTGTCACTAGGTGGCCTGCTAGTTGACAGGTCTTTGGAAGACCCCGCCCCAGCAACCTCAGGGGACTCCTCTGAGTCTGACTGGGTACCCCCCTTCTTTTACCTCCTGATCCTGGAATGGGCCAGACAGGTTCAGGTCACTTTCTAGGAGAAGGCTGAGGAAAATATATTTTGTAGGATTCTTTCCAATTGCTAAACCTCTTTCAATGCAGTGACCCCTCAAACGTTTAAAGTTTAGATTCCCATATGTTGTCTGGACAACTGTGGGAGTAAGCTTTACTGCAGACATGACAGAAAAGGTTTAGGACAGAGAGAGAAAAAAGTGTTTAGAACTTTTAAAAGAACAGAGAAAAAAACTTTTGAAAACTTATAAAAGTTTTCAGAAACTTTTCAGAACTTTTTAGAAAGTTTCAAAAAAGGAAAGTTAAACTGTTTAGGTTATTGTGTATAATTCTGAAGTATTTGTTATATGTTTTTCTTATGAAAAGCACCAATGACAAAGTGGTAAAGCAGTTACAAGTACTTATCTCACCGCTGCACCACCAACGTAGGAGGCTGGCCTGGCTTATAGTGGGTACCTTGTGGTACTTACACCTTGTGCCAGGTCCAGTTATCCCTTATTAGTAGATAAGTAGTGTTCTAGCAGCTTAGGCTGATAGAGGTAGCTATAGCAGAGCAGCTTAGACTGACCTAGGAGACATGCAAAGCTCCAACTATACCAGATATATCACTTAGTACTATATCATAAGAAAACACAACACTCAGAGTTACTAAAAATAAAGGTATTTTTTTTTTTATTGACAATATCCCAAAAGTATCTCAGAGGATATACTCCATTAGGAGGTACATAATATACACAAAATATACACACACACCAAAATCAGGTAAGTAAACAGTTAGAAAAATAGTGCAAACACTGTAGAACACAATAGAATGCAATATGAGAAAATAGGCCTAGGGGCAACGCAAACCATATACTCCAAAAGTGGAATGCGAACCATGAATGGACCCCAGGCCTAGTGCAGTATATAGAGGGTCACTGGGAGTGTAAGAAAACACTAAGGGTGTCCAAGATACCCCTCCCCAAGACCCTGAAAAGTAGGAGTAACGTTACCTTACTAACCCAGAAAGAGAGTAAAGTCAAGATAGGGGATTCTGCAAGGACAACAACTGACTGCAAAGCACTGAAGATGTATTCCTGGAACTGAGGACCTGCAAAGGAAGGGGACCAAGTCCAAGAGTCACGCAAGTGTCCAGGGGTCAGGAGCCCACTAAACCCCGGATGAAGGTGCAAAAGCGCTGGATCCGGGTGAAGAAGCCAAAGATTCTGCAACAACGGAAGTTGCCAGGAACTTCTCCTTTGGTCAGAAGATGTCCCACAGTGCGCTGGAGGATGCAGAGTTGTTTCCACGCAGAAAGACCACAAACAAGCCTTGCTAGCTGCAAGAGTCACAGTTAAAGGTTTTGGGTGCTGCCAGGGCACAGGAAGGACCAGGAGGTCGCCCCTTTAAGGAGGAGACAGAGGGGGCGCTCAGCAACACAGAGAGCCCAAGCAGAAGCAGGCAGCAGCCGCAGAAGCACCTGAACAGGCATTCAGAAGATCTGAGCATGATGGTCAACTCAGCACAACAGAGGGGAGTCCCACGAAGTCGGAGTCCAACTCAGCGAGTTGGGCAATGCAGGATAGAGTGCTGGGGACCTGGGCTAGACTGTGCACGAAGTAAGTCTTGCAAAAGTGCACAGAAGCCCTAGCAGCTGCAATTCACGCAGTACACAGGATTACTGTCTGGGGTGGGGAGGCAAGGACTTACCTCCACCAAATTTAGACAGAAGGGCCACTGGACTGTCGGGGACACTTGGACCCAGCTCCTGTGTTCCAGGGACCACGCTCGTCGGGATGAGAGGGGACCCAGAGGACCGGTGATGCAGATGTTTGGTGCCTGCATTGGCAGAGGGAAGATTCCGTCGACCCACGGGAGATTTCTTCTTGGCTTCTAGTGCAGGGTGAAGGCAGACAGCCCTCAGAGCATGCACCGCCAGAAAACAGTTGAGAAAGCCGTCAGGATGAGGCGCTACAATGTTGCTGGTGGTCTTCCTGCGACTTTGTTGTGGTTTTGCAGGCGTCTTGGAGCAGTCAGCAGTCGATCCTTGGCAGAAGTCGAAGAGGGAAGTGCAGAGGAACTCTGGTGAGCTCTTGCATTTGTTATCTGGTGAGATACCCACAGGAGAGACCCTAAATAGCCCTCAGAGGAGGATTGGCTACAGAGAAAGGTAAGCACCTATCAGGAGGGGTCTCTGATGTCACCTGCTGGCACTGGCCACTCAGAGGTGTCCATTGTGCCCTCACACCTCTGCATTCAAGATGGCAGAGGTCTGGGACTCACTGGAGGAGCTCTGGGCACCTCGCCTGAGAGGTGCTAATCAGGGGAGTGGTCACTCGCCTTTCCTTTGTCCAGTTTCACGCGAGAGCAGGGCTTGGGGGATCCCTGAACCGGTGTAGACTGACTTATGCAAGGAGGGCACCATCTGTGCCCTTTAAAGCATTTCCAGAGGCCAGGAGAGGCTACTCCTCTCAGGCCCTTCACTCCTATTTCCAAAGGGAGAGGGTGTAACACCCTCTCTCAGAGGAAATCCTTTGTTCTGCCTTCCTGGGACTGGGCTGTCCAGGCCCCAGGGGGGCATAAACCTGTCTGAGGGTTGGCAGCAGCGGTAGCTGCAGAGAAAACCCCGGAAAGTTAGTTTGGCAGTACCCGGGCTCTAGGCTGGAGACCCGGGGATGCATGGAATTGTTCCTCCAATACCAGAATGGTATTGGGGTGACAATTCCATGATCCTAGACATGTTACATGGCCATGTTTGGAGTTACCATGGTGAAGCTACATATAGGTATTGACCTATATGTAGAGCACGCATGTAATGGTATCCCAGCACTCACAAAGTCCAGGAAAATTGCCCTGAACAATGTGGGGGCACCTTGGCTAGTGCCAGGGTGCCGTCACACTAAGTAACTTTGCACCTAACCTTCACTAAGTGAGGGTTAGACATATAGGTGACTTATAAGTTACTTAAGTGCAGTGTAAAATGGCTGTGAAATAACGTGGACGTTATTTCACTCAGGCTGCAGTGGCAGTCCTGTGTAAGAATTGTCTGAGCTCCCTATGGGTGGCAAAAGAAATGCTGCAGCCCATCTCCTGGAACCCCAATACCCTGCGTATCTAGGTACCATATACTAGGGGATTATAAGGGTGTTCCAGTGTGCCAATCAGAATTCGTAAAATTAGTCACTAGCCTGCAGTGACAATTTTAAAAGGAGAGAGAGCATAAACACAGAGGTTCTGATTAGCATAGCCTCAGTGATACAGTTAGGCACCACACAGGTAACACATATAGGCCACAAACCTATGAGCACTGGGGTTGTGGCTAGCAGGATCCCAGTGACACATATCAAACACACTGACAACATAGGGTTTCCACTATGAGCACTGGGGCCCTGGTTAGCAGATCCCAGTGAGACAGTAAAAACACCCTGACATATACTCAAAAACAGGCCAAAAGTGGGGCTAACAAGGCTAGAAAGATGCTACCTTCCTACATCAATGCATCTGTCAAATTGGTAAACATCTTGCAGACCATTTCAAAAGAATTTAACACAATCAAAAGGTCATTATAGATAAGCAACCAAATCATAAAATCCTAAGCATTTTGTTATATCAGCTCACAAACGAATTTAGAAGAATCTATTTTAGCCCATTTAGTTAGAACACCATTGTTCTTTACCTTAACTACATCCTGCTGGTTTACAGGCTGGCTTATTATATTTGTCCATACGTCTAAGAGACAAAAATAATGTCTGTTTCTTAGTCCGATTTTGTTCAGTTTTCACTTGTAAGTGCTCAGTGCTTGTTGGGAAATGCAGCCAATTTCCACAATGACATTTTAAAGCCTTTTTTAACGTGAATTATTCAGACCATTATTAGAGACTGGGATTTGACCCTGGTAGCAGTGCTGCCACTCATCAGTTAGTATCAAGGAACACATCACCTCCCATAAGCCTGTGTCCTGATGATTACAAAAAAATGCAGTGTGCATCAAAATTTAGCAAGCACTTGGCTTGGTCTGAACCTTGACTCAATCTATTAGTGTTTAATGAATAGGATTAGGACAGTATTGCTATCTAGTGTGCGTCTCCACTCCTTTGATAAAATGATGCAGGCTCTTACCTGTTACGGGGTTATGGATGGGTTCTAGAGACAGGAGTTTGCATCTGAGTTCTAATACATAAATAAAAGAGGAGCAAGACTTGATTCCCCACCAAGTTCTCACTCAGTGACTATGGAAGTGTGAGGCACATCCCACAGCATCTAAAGTTGATGTCTAGGACTGTTTTGCACTGATCCGTGTGGACCTTAGGTAGAGCATCAGGTGGGATGCAGTCTAGGATTTTTGGACTGCATCCTGGGTGCCAGATGGCCATGCTCATTCCGGAAGACTGCAGACCTCGCAGTTGTAGTGTTTGGGTGAGACACTAATAAAAGCCACATGTTAGGCCTGTATTGTGCCTGCTATTCCAATAGTCAGGATATTTGCCATGCTGAGGCTTAGCTGTTGGAAATGTGTTTTCTCAGCTGTTCATCTCACTGGCAGCAAACTTGGGTCTTGGGTGCCAGCTTGAAGTTTGCAGTACTTGATCCAGCATCTCAGGGAGCCCCAGAGTCTGCCCATTTCCTCATTTTGCTTCACTGTATCATAGAAGGAACTTGAGGACCTGCAAAAGAATGTAAAAACACCTTACTAACAGAGGATTGTTTCTACAATGTAAGGTAAGGTGCATTCACAAATGTCATATAGAGAAGGACTTACTGTAATGGATATCTGTTCTTGAGAATTAGCTCTTCTGGAGTTTCTGACTTTCCTGAAATTAGGAAGACTCTATATGAGTAATACAAAAGTGTTTTTTAAATTTGTTTAGCTAAGACTGTAGTCCTAAAATCAGTTGTTGGACATTTGGAGATCAAATGCAATTTCTTAATTTCCTGTATTGATTACTATTTGGAAGTATGAGAGGATGATGTGGTGAGCTCCTGATTTTCTTGCACGGTACTGGCCCCCTATGTGGTTAGCTAGGTAACAGGAGGCAGGGAAATCACAAATATTACTACATTTTTTCAGAATCATTCAGCGATGATACTGTTTGTGTTTTTAGAGTTTATCATACATATGCACTGCTTGTCAAAAAACAGCAATCTAGTGGGAAGGAGGGAGGCCATTGGTAGGTTGAATTCAAGGGAGACATACACAATTATTAATTATACCTTCTATCAAGTACCTTACACTTATCACTTCTTCATTAATTTGTTAGATATGGAGAGACATATTCCACAATGACCAGAAACAGAACAGTAAGAGTATTTGATCACTGAAGGACCAGACTAGTAAAGGACATTATTTTTTCTTTTATCCATTATTTCTTCTTTCCCTTGCCCTTTTCCATCAGTACTGAGGCTGCACTTCTTTTGGGTCTTGGCTGGAGCCCGTGGCTGGTTGGCAGAGAAGACTAGCTTCTGGAATAATAACTTGTTCCTACAGGATTGCACACACGAAGAAGGCGTTGTTAGAGCTCTATATGCAAACCACATACGACCTGGACTTCTTTGCTATCCTTAGAGAATTCAAGATTCATATAAACATAGTTTGTTCACCAGTTAGGGGTTCGGTTTCTATGCTAAGCATGCATGTCACAGTTTGCATTTGGAATTTGTGTGCCAAGTTCATACCTTTACCTAGTGTAAAAACACTATAAACATGTCTGCAGTAGTGTATTCAAAACTTCTCTGCTTCTGTGCAGGTTGCCAATAGTCTAGGCACTGTGGATTTATCTTGGACCTGGTCCTTTATGCTGGGTACCTCACAGTGTTTTGCCTTCAGTTTTTGATTCTATTTTTGCTGGCATTAGGACTCAGCACTTTCCCCTTCTAAAAAGTGGCAAAGGTCTTGTGCTCTCTTCCTAAATATGGCACAAATGATTTCACCAGGTTGCTAAATTTAATTTACTTATACATCCCTAGTGAATGGTACTACATATACACAGGGCCTGTAAATTAAATGGTACTAGTGGCCCTGCAGCACTCATTGTGCCAGTCACTAAAGTAGCCCTTTAAAACATCTCTCAGGCCAGCCACTGAAGCTTGTGTGTGTGGTTTCCAAACAGCTATTTGATCTGGCAAAATAACCTATTTTCCAGGCCTAAGCCTTCCTTTTTAATACATTCTTGCTGCCCAGAGGACTGTCCTGCTGCTTGAGGACTGCTTTGACACTCAGAGGACTGCTGTGCTGCTTGAGGACTGGATTGCAAGGGTCAGTTGACTGACCTTGTGTCTGAGCTACAGAGACAAAACAAGCTCCAGAGATCTCCTTGAAACTGCCCAGCCGACTTTCTGCACTGGACCTGCCTGGACCTAAAATTGGGCCTGCCTGAGCCCTGCTGGCTTCTGTTGGAATGAATTACTTATCCCCAAGAGATGCCTCCCAGGTCTTGTTCTGGACCCTTGGCGGGCATTAGTTGAGCTCCTTCTGTGAAGAAAGGTGAAATCCTGAATTTTGAACCCTTTGCGACCCTAAACGGGCATGTTTATACAGGGACTTTGCCTCATGTGAAGACTGCCAACTTGAAGCTCCAGTGAAATTGACTATTCACACTACAGTGACTGCTACAGTATTTGGACCAAATATCAAGTTTTAAATATAGTGTTAAAGAAATATCGGGAAAAAGATTGTGATACAAAAATATTGTGACTTATAAATATTGTTGTCAAAAATATTGTTTTTTTTAGGTAAGCAATATTGTTTTCAAGGATATCTTTGTGGTTAGTATTGTTTCCAATAATATAGTTGTAAATGTATTGTTTTTTAATTATCTTTATGTGTTTTAGTTCATATAATAATTTTATTTGTTACTTTTTTTTGTATAATTGTTAACTATATTTCTAAATATAGGTTATAATTTTAAGTGACATAAATTTTAATTTAATTGCTAAAAGTAATTTATAGTATTGTAACGGGTTGCAAGGTTTGTCGGGGCACTAGATGGGAAGTTAATTACGTATAATTAATTCCCAATCAATTATTAATGTATTTATTCATATTTAATTGATTAATAATTATATAAATTGGATAATAATTATATTTTTTAAGTTATATTAGATGCAAGCTGCTGGGTTGCTACTGGTGTAGGGTGGGAGGTGAAATGAGTAATAATTAATAAATAATTAATTATTGATTTATTATGAATTATGTATTGAATATTAATTATGTAAATTGTGAAATACTTATTTTTTGTGCAGTTGTATGTTAGGAGCAGGCTGCTGGGTTTGTAGGGCATAGGGTGGGAAGGGATTTAAGTAATAATTAATTAATAATTAATTATTAACTTTTAAAATAATCATGTAAATTGTTTTTTTAATAAATATTTTTCCTAGTAAGAGTTTTATATTTCTTATAAGCTAAGATGGTCAATCAAATATGTTATGTGCTTTAAGTGAAGTATTTTCCCTCATACAGCATAGACTGGAGGTGGAATAGTAACTATTACCCATCCAAAGTCTTACACTTTCACTACTGTTGCACAGACTGGAGTGGGAATAGTAAATTTTACCCCTCCGAAGCCCAACGCTTTCCCTTCTGTTGCACAGACTGTAGTGAGAATAGTAACGTTTACCCCTCTGAAGTTGAACACTGTCCCCATTGTTTGTGAGTGAAGGCCTCTTTTGTCAAGGTTAAACCCCACTTTTTGCCTGGCATTTGGTATGCTCCCAAAGTTGTTAGTGCCCAGGGCCCCTGCTAACCAGGTTCCCTGGGCTACGTCTCTTTACCGAAACTGTTGTGATGCATTGGCACAGTTGGCAACACCATTAGCTGCCACTATAAGTCCCTAGTAAATGATACCTAGGTACCCAGGGCATGGGGTACTGAGGGTAGGTCACTTAGGCAGCAGCACAGATTGTGCCACTGTAGGAGGCTGGCCTGGCTTGTAGTGGGTACCAAGGGGTACTTACACTCTGTACCAGGTTCAGTTATCCCTTATTAGTGTAGAAGAGGTGTTTCTAGCAGCTTAGGCTGATAGAAGGTAGCTATAGCAGAGCAGCTTGGGCTGAACTAGGAGACATGCAAAGTTCCTACTATACCACTGGTGTCATATGCACAATATCATAAGAAAACACAATACACAGATATACAAAAAATAAAGGTACTTTATTTTTATGACAATATGCCAAAAGTATCTCAGTGAGTACCTTCAGTATGAGGATAGCAAATATACACAAGATATAGGTACACAATACCAAAAATATGCAGTAATAGCAAAAGGAAGTAATGCAAGCAATGTACAGTCACAATAGATTGCAATGAGAGCACATAGGTATAGGAGCAACACAAACCATATACTCCAAAAGTGGAATGCGAACCACGAATGAACCCCAAACTTATGTGAGCTTGTAGAGGGTCGCTGGGACTGTAAGAAAACAGTGAAGGTTAGAAAAATAGCCCACCCCAAGACCCTGAAAAGTAGGTGTAAAGTGTACCTATATTCCCCAGAGACCACAGGAGTCGTGATAGGGGAATTCTGCAAGGAAGACCAACACCAGCAATGCAACAAAGGTGGATTTCCGACAAGAGTACCTGTGGAACAAGGGGACCAAGTCCAAGAGTCGCAACAAAGTCGAGATTGGGCAGATGCCCAGGAAATGCCAGCTGAGGGTGCAAAGAAGCTGCCACCGGATGGTAGAAGCTGAGGATTCTGCAAGAACGAAGAGGGCTAGAAACTTCCCCTTGGAGGATGGATGTCCCACGTCCTGAAGAAGCATGCAGAGGTGTTCCCACGCAGAAAGACCACAAACAAGCCTTGCTAGCTTCAAGGGTCACGGTTAGGGTTTTTGGCTGCTTCTGTGGCCCAGGAGGGACCAGGATGTCGCCAATTGTGTGAGGAGACAGAGGGGTCACCCAGCAAGACAGGGAGCCCTCACAGAAGCAGGCAGCACCCGCAGAAGTGCAGAAACAGGCACTACGAAGAGGAGTGAACCAGAGCTCACCCGAAGTCACAAAAGGAGATCCCACGACGCTGGAGGACAACTCAGGAGGTTGTTCACTGCAGGTTAGAGTGTCGGGGACCCAGGCTTGGCTGTACACAAAGGAAATCCTGGAAGAGTGCACAGGAGCCGGAGCAGCTGCAAATCACGCAGTACCCAGCAATGCAGTCTAGCGTGGGAAGGCAAGGACTTACCTCCACCAAACTTGGACTGGAGAGTCACTGGACTGTGGGAGTCACTTGGACAGAGTTGCTGAGTTCCAGGGACCACGCTCGTCGTGCTGAGAGGGGACCCAGGGGACCGGTGATGCAGTTCTTTTGGTGCCTGCGGTTGCAGGGGGAGGATTCCGTCGTCCCACGGGAGATTCCTTCGGAGCTTCTAGTGCACAGTCGAGAAGGCGGCTGGATCAGCGATACAAGGTTGCAGTAGTCGTCTTTGCTACTTTGTTGCGGTTTTGCAGGCGTCCTGAGCAGTCAGCGGTCGATTCCTTGGCAGAAGGTGAAGAGAGAGATGCAGAGGAACTCTGATGAACTCTTGTATTCGTTATCTAAAGAATTCCCTAAAAGCAGAGACCCTAAATGGCCAGAAAAGGAGGTTTGGCTACCTAGGAAGGAGGATAGGCTAGCAACACAGGTAAGAGCCTATCAGAAGGGGTCTCTGACGTCACCTGCTGGCACTGGCCACTCAGAGCAGTCCAGTGTGCCAGCAGCACCTCTGTTTCCAAGATGGCAGAGGTCCGGAGCACACTGGAGGAGCTCTGGGCACCTCCCCTGGGAGGTGCAGGTCAGGGGAGTGGTCACTCCCCTTTCCTTTGTCCAGTTTCGTGCCAGAGCAGGGCTGGGGGATCCCTGAACCGGTGTAGACTGGCTTATGCAAAGATGGGCACCATCTGTGCCCATCAAAGCATTTCCAGAGGCTGGGGGAGGCTACTCCTCCCCAGCCCTGAGACCTTTTTCCAAAGGGAGATGGTGTAACACCCTCTCTCTGAGGAAGTCCTTTGTTCTGCCTTCCTGGGACAAGCCTGGCTGGACCCCAGGAGGGCAGAAACCTGTCTGAGGGGCTGACAGCAGCAGCAGCTGCAGTGAAACCCCGGGAAAGGTAGTTTGGCAGTACCCGGGTCTGTGCTAGAGACTCGGGGATCAAGTTACATGGCCATGTTCGGAGTTACCATTGTGACGCTATACACAGGTAGTGACCTATGTATAGTGCACGCGTGTAATGGTGTCCCCGCACTCACAAAGTCCGGGGAATTTGCCCTGAACGATGTGGGGGCACCTTGGCTAGTGCCAGGGTGCCCACACACTAAGTAATGTAGCACCCAACCTTTACCAGGTAAAGGTTAGATATATAGGTGACTTATAAGTTACTTAAGTGCAGTGGTAAATGGCTGTGAAATAACGTGGACGTTATTTCACTCAGGCCTGCTAGCAGGCCTGTGTAAGAATTGTCAGAGCTCCCTATGGGTGGCAAAAGAAATGCTGCAGCCCATAGGGATCTCCTGGAACCCCAATACCCTGGGTACCTCAGTACCATATACTAGGGAATTATAAGGGTGTTCCAGTATGCCAATGTGAATTGGTGAAATTGGTCACTAGCCTGTTAGTGACAATTTGGAAAGCAAAGAGAGAGCATAACCACTGAGGTTCTGGTTAGCAGAGCCTCGGTGAGACAGTTAGTCATCACACAGGTAACACATACAGGGCACACTTATGAGCACTGGGGCCCTGGCTGGCAGGGTCCCAGTGATACATACAACTAAAACAACATATATACAGTGAAATATGGGGGTAAAATGCCAGGCAAGATGGTACTTTCCTACACAACCCCCCCAAACGAAGGACAATAAGGCTAGCCATGACCTGATGAGTCTTCATTGTCTAACTGGAAATATCTGTAGAGTCCATCTGCATTGGAGTGGGTACTCCCAGGTCTATGTTCCACTGTATAGTCCATTCCCTATAGAGATATGGACCACCTCAACAATTTAGGGTTTTCACCTTTCATTTGTTTTAGCCAAAGTAGAGGTTTGTGGTCTGTCTGAACAATGAAGTGAGTGCCAAACAGGTATGGCCTCAACTTCTTCACTGCCCAGACCACAGCAAAGGCCTCCCTCTCTATGGCAGACCAACGCTTTTCTCTAGGGGTCAACCTCCTGCTGATAAAAGCAACAGGTTGATCCTGGCCCTCAGAATTGAGTTGTGATAAGACTGCCCCTACCCCTAATTTAGATGCATCAGTTTGAACAATGAATTTCTTGGAGTAACATGGGCTTTTTAGGACAGGTGCAGAGCACATGGCCTGTTTCAGCTCCTCAAAAGCTTTCTGACAGCTAGCTGTCCACAATACCTTTTTAGGCATTTTCTTAGAAGTGAGGTCATTAAGAGGGGCTGCTATGGAGCCACATTTCTTTATGAACCTCCTGTAATACCCAGTGAGGCCTAAGAAGGCTCTCACCTGGGTCTGAGTTGTAGGGGGAACCCAATCTATGATAGTTTGGATTTTACCCTGAAGTGGTGCAACCTGTTCTCCACCTACAAGGTGTCCCAGATAAACCACTTTCCCCTACCCTATCTGGCACTTTGAAGCCTTGATAGTGAGGCCTGCCTTTTGCATGGCCTCCAAAACTTTCCGTAGGTGGACCAGGTGATCATCCCAGGTGGAGCTAAAGACAGATATACCATCTAGATATGCTGCACTAAAAGCCTCCAACCCTTGCAGGAGTGTATTCACCAACCTCTGAAAAGTGGCAGGTGCATTTTTCAAACCAAAGGGCATTACTGTGAATTGGTAGTGCCCTCCAATAGTCGAAAATGCAGTTTTTGCTTTTGCATCCTCTGATAACTTGATCTGCCAATACCCTGCACTCAAATCAAAGGTCCTTAGATACTTGGTAGATGCCAGTGTATCTATGAGCTCATCTGCCCTGGGTATAGGGTGAGCATCAGTTTTAGTTACCTGGTTGAGACCTCTGTAATATACACAAAACCTAATTTCCCTTTTTCCATCTTTGGAATGAGGCTTTGGTACAAGCACCACAGGAGAGGCCCATGGACTTTCAGAGTGCTCAACCACTCTAGGCCAATGAAACAAGGGGACAAGCCTATCCCATGTTTTCATCTGCCCCAAATGTCCAGCCAAGGGAATAACGTGGGCTAGAGTTAGGAGGAACTCTCTGTATTGCAGGGGAATAACCAATCTCCTGGCAGCTCCAGGTTTTGGGTCCCTTGCCTCTGTATACAAGAGGTTGTCCTCCCAGTAAACTCTATGTGAGTCACTGACATCCCCATTTTGCTGTTTGACAGCTTGCTGTCTTAGACCCTCTAGTGTGGGACAGGTCTGCTGTGCCACACTCAGCTCCTCCCTGGCAGGCCCCCCTCCACCCAAAAGCTCAGCAGTGTCTGCCTCCAGCTCCTCTGGTGAAGGTTCTGCACAGGGGGGACATTCTTCTTCCTCAGAAGTAGAATCATCTGTAGAGGGAGGGATAGTAGGTAGTGATTTATCTTTACTAACCCTAGCTTTAGGGAGCACTTGGTCCATTGTTCCAGGATCCAAGTCACCCTGTCCTTTTTGCTTTTTGGCCTGAGCCCTGGTTAAAGCAAAAATATGCCCAGGAATGCCCAGCATTGCTGCATCAGCCTCCAACTCCACTTCTGCCCAAGCTGATGTCTCTAAATCGTTCCCTAGTAGACAGTCTACAGGTAAATCTGAGGCAACCACAACTTTCTTTGGACCAGTAACCCCCCCCCACCAGTTGAGATTCACAGCAGCCATGGGGTGGCTAAGAGTGTTGTTATGAGCATCAGTCACTTGGTACTGGTGACCAAGTAGGTGTTGTTCAGGGTGGACCAGTTTCTCTATTACCATGGTAACACTGGCATCTGTGTCCCTGTAGGCGTGAACCTCAACACCATTTATTAGGGGAAGTTGCTTGTACTTATCCATATTAAGGGGACAAGCAACCAAGGTGGCCAAATCAATGGCACCTTCAGAGACTAACACAGCCTCTGTGGTCTCCCTAACAAGGCCAACTCCAACTAAATTACCAAAAGTGAGGCCAGCTACTCCCTTGGTATGGCTATTAGTAGGTTTGCTCCCACTACCACTGCTATTACTACGGGCACTAGGTGTAGCAGTAGGGGTTGTGGTAGTGGGAGGCTTGGTGCTTTTCTTTGGACAACTGGCATCCGTTGTCCAATGGGCTTTTACTTTACATAAATAGCACCATGGTTTCTTTACTTGATTAGAAGAGGATTTAGACCCACCACCCCCACCAGAGTGTTTTTGTGGGCCTGATGAAGACTCATTTTTAGATTTGTCCCCACCCTTGTCTGAAGACTTACCATCCTTCTTCTTGCCATCCTTGTCACCCCCTGTATGAACTTTTCTGTTCACTCTTGTTCTGACCCATTTGTCTGCCTTCTTTCCCAATTCTTGGGGAGAGGTCAGATCAGAGTCCACTAGATATTGGTGTAACAAGTCAGACACAGAGTTATTCAGAATATGCTCTCTCAGGATCAGATTATACAGGCTTTCATAGTCAGAAACTTTACTGCCATGTAACCACCCCTCCAAGGCCTTCACTGAATGGCCAACAAAGTCTACCCAGTCTTGTGAAGACTCTATTTTGGTTTCTCTGAACTTAATCCTGTACTGTTCCGTGGTTAAGCCATAACCACCCAAGAGTGCATTCTTTAAAACTGTAAAATTATTGGCATCACTTTCCTTCACAGTAAGGAGCCTATCCCTACCCTTTCCACTGAAAGATAGCCATAGGATAGCAGCCCACTGCCTTTGAGGGACCCCCTGTACAACACAGGCCCTCTCAAGTGCAGCAAACCACTTGTTAATGTCAGCCCCCTCCTTGTAAGGGGGAACTATCTTATGCAGATTCCTAGAATCATGCTCTTTCACAGGATTACTATCTGTAATTTTGCTGCTGCCACCATGGGGTCCTAACCCCAACCTCTGTCTTTCTTTTTCTAAGTCTAAAGTTTCCCTGTCTAGAGCCAGCTGTTGCTGTTTAAGCTTCAGCCTGGTCTCTTCCACTCTCAATCTATTGAGCTCCCTTTTTAATATTCTGTCATCAGGGTGGGTGGGTTGGGCATGCTTAGACACAGAAGAATGGTGTGAATGAACAGAGGGAGAAATGTCCCTAACAGTTGGCACTCTAACAACTTGACCTGCAGGAATGACATTCCTACTGTGATGAGAACTCACATTAGTACCAGTTATGCTAGGTGGTCTGCTAAGGGGCAAGTTGGAAAGAATACCATCTAACATTCTTGCTGGGGCTGCCCCAGAATCAGAGTGTGAACTATCTCCTAACTTCTCAACAGATGTGCCAGCTAAGGCCTTATCATTCTCAATGAGCATGTTAATCAACAATTCTCTAGAGGGATTCTTCCCTACCCCTAAACCTCTATCAATGTAGAGACCCCTTACACCTTTCCAGCTAAGGTGGTCATAAGCAGAGCTGACCAGATCAAGAGTAGGACCTGTACCAGACATGATAGAAAAAGGTTTAAGGGACAGAAAAAGAAAGAAAAAGTTTCAGAACTTTTTAAGGAAACAGAAAAAACTTTTTCTACTTTTTTAGAACTTTTTGAAAGTTTTAGAGGTACTTTTCAGCACTTAGCAATAGAGTAAGAGAAGAAAAGCAAAACTTTTTGGTTAGGTGTACATACACTGAACTTGTTTTGTATATTTTTCTCTTATGAAAAGTACAAAATGACAAAGTGGTAAGTAGTTACAAGTACTTATCCCACCGCTGCACAATCAATACAGGAGGCTGGCCTGGCTTGTAGTGGGTACCAAGGGGTACTTACACTCTGTACCAGGTCCAGTTATCCCTTATTAGTGTAGAAGAGGTGTTTCTAGCAGCTTAGGCTAATAGAAGGTAGCTATAGCAGAGCAGCTTAGGCTGAACTAGGAGACATGCAAAGCTCCTACTATACCACTGGTGTCATATGCACAATATCATAAGAAAACACAATACACAGATATACTAAAAATAAAGGTACTTTATTTTTATGACAATATGCCAAAAGTATCTCAGTGAGTACCCTTAGTATGAGGATAGCAAATATACACAAGATATAGGTACACAATACCAAAAATATGCAGTAATAGCAAAAGGAAGTAATGCAAGCAATGTACAGTCACAATAGATTGCAATGAGAGCACATAGGTATAGGGGCAACACAAACCATATACTCCAAAAGAGGAATGCGAACCACGAATGGACCCCAAACCTATGTGAGCTTGTAGAGGGTCGCTGGGACTGTAAGAAAACAGTGAGGGTTAGAAAAATAGCCCACCCCGAGACCCTGAAAAGTAGGTGTAAAGTGCACCTATATTCCCCAGAGAGCAAAGAAGTCGTGATAGGGGAATTCTGCAAGGAAGACCAACACCAGCCATGCAACAAAGGTGGATTTCCGGACAAGAGTACCTGTGGAACAAGGGGACCAAGTCCAAGAGTCGTGACAAAGTCGAGATTGGGCCGAAGCCTAGGAAATGCCAGCTGAGGGTGCAAAGAAGCTGCCACCGGATGGCAGATGCTGTGGATTCTGCAAGAACGAAGAGGGCTAGAAACTTCCCCTTTGGAGGATGGATGTCCCACGTCGTGAAGAAGCTTGCAGAGGTGTTCCCATGCAGAAAGACCGCAAACAAGCCTTGCTAGCTGCAAGGGTCGCGGTTAGGGTTTTTGGATGCTGCTGTGGCCCAGGAGGGACCAGGATGTCGCCAATTGCGTGAGGAGACAGAGGGGGTGCCCAGCAAGAAAGGGAGCCCTCACAGAAGCAGGCAGCACCCGCAGAAGTGCTGAAACAGAGTGAACCGGAGCTCACCCAAAGTCACAAAAGGAGATCCCACGATGCCGGAGGACAACTCAGGAGGTTGTGAACTGCAGTTTAGAGTGTTGGGGACCCAGGCTTGGCTGTGCACAAAGGAAATCCTGGAAGAGTGCATAGGAGCCGGAGCAGCTGCAAATCACACGGTACCCAGCAATGCAGTCTAGCGTGGGGAGGCAAGGACTTACCTCCACCAAACTTGGACTGAAGAGTCACTGGACTGTGGGAGTCACTTGGACAGAGTTGCTGAGTTCCAGGGACCACGCTCGTCGTGCTGAGAGGGGACCCAGAGGACCGGTGATGCAGTTCTTTTGGTGCCTGCGGTTGCAGGGGGAGGATTCCGTCGTCCCACGGGAGATTTCTTCAGAGCTTCTAGTCCAGAGAGGAGGCAGACTACCCCCACAGCATGCACCATCAGGAAAACAGTCGAGAAGGCGGCAGGATCAGCGATACAAGGTTGCAGTAGTCATCTTTGCTACTTTGTTGCGGTTTTTCAGACGTCCTGAGCAGTCAGCGGTCGATTCCTTGGCAGAAGGTGAAGAGAGAGATGCAGAGGAACTCTGATGAGCTCTTGCATTCGTTATCTAAAGAATTCCCCAAAAGCAGAGACCCTAAATAGCCAGAAAAGGAGGTTTGGCTACCTAGGAAGGAGGATAGGCTAGCAGCACAGGTAAGAGCCACTCAGAGCAGTCCAGTGTGCCAGCAGCACCTCTGTTTCCAAGATGGCAGAGGTCTGGAGCACACTGGAGGAGCTCTGGGCACCTCCCCTGGGAGGTGCAGGTCAGGGGAGTGGTCACTCCCCTTTCCTTTGTCCAGTTTCGCGCCAGAGCAGGGCTGGGGGATCCCTGAACCGGTGTAGAAAGCTTATGCAAAGATGGGCACCATCTGTGCCCATCAAAGCATTTCCAGAGGCTGGGGGAGGCTACTCCTCCCCAGCCCTGACACCTTTTTCCAAAGGGAGAGGGTGTAACACCCTCTCTCTGAGGAAGTCCTTTGTTCTGCCTTCCTGGGACAAGCCTGGCTGGACCCCAGGAGGGCAGAAACCTGTCTGAGGGGTTGGCAGCAGCAACAGCTGCAGTGAAACCCAGGGAAAGGTAGTTTGGCAGTACCCGGGTCTGTGCTAGAGACTCGGGGGATCATGTTACATGGCCATGTTCGGAGTTACCATTGTGACGCTATACATAGGTAGTGAACTATGTATAGTGCACGCGTGTAATGGTGTCCCCGCACTCACAAAGTCCGGGGAATTTGCCCTGAACGATGTGGGGGCACCTTGGCTAGTGCCAGGGTGCCCACACACTAAGGGGGTCATTCCAACCTTGGCGGTCGGTGTTAAAGCGGCGGCCAACCCGCCAACAGGCAGGCGGTGTAAAAAATGGAATTCTGACCCTGGCGGAAACCACCAACAGAGACCGCCACTTTAACACTCCGACCGCCACGGCGGGACAAACACACAGCGCGGCGGTCACAGCCAACAGACAGGCGGGAGACAATGTACCGCCCACCCTATCACAACCCACCAATCCGCCACCTTTTCCGGGGCGGTAGCCCCGCCGATAAAAACACGGTGGAAACAGACATTATGAACGGAAAACGCTCACCTCTACACACTCCACGAGGAATCTGGACAGCATGGAACCCGAACTACACATCCTACCAGCTATTGTCTTCCTGCTCCTCTACCAGGAGCACGAACGCCGGCGCTGAAGACACCGGTGAGTACTGCACCTACGACACAGGGGAGGGGGGAGGCAAAAAATTACAGGCACACACATACGCGACACACCCACCCTCACCCTCACCCACAACTACATACACATCAATGCAGAGCAACAACTCAGAGTGACACCCCCCAAAGCCCCCGGAAGAATGCAAAGACAAAATAAAATGTTCATGAATCTTGAAGTATATTGAACGGCTAAGTTAAAAAATATATCCAACATCCATAACTATATATACAAATGTAAATTGTCCTGTGCAAATTGGGTATCAGCCATTGTTCGTGGGCCAATGGGCCTAAACACATGGGCAAAGCCCACACACGATACCCAAATCCATTGGAGAGAACACTGCAGGGGCATCAGATAGCAAAACTACAGGCACCTCAGGGGGAAGGGAAGGGGGGGCACCTCAGCCAGATGAGTCCACGACGCCAGATCCACGAGGGGCCTCCATGCCCACTGTTCAATCCTGGGGAGTGCAAAGCCACAGTCTCACAAGTCTCTACAGTGGGTGGATTGCCCACTGTGCCATCTTGGGGAGTGCAAAGCCACAGTCTCACAAGTCTCTACAGTGGGTGGATTGCCCACTGTGCCATCCTGGGGAGTGCAAAGCCACAGTCAATCAAGTGGATTACAGACTCCACTGGTTCTGGAGGAGGCATGGTGCCCAGAGTGCTTTGTGCAGCCCTAGCCGACATAGATCCTGCCCTGCCCCTTCTGCCAATCGGCCAGCGGTGCATGAGACTGCGATGCCCTGTCCAGCGGTGCTTGACTTGAAGGGCCCAGCGGAGCGGTGCAGAGACGGCGGTGCCCAGCGGAGCGGTGCTTGACTTGAAGGGCCCAGCGGAGCGGTGCTTGACTTGAAGGGCCCAGCGGAGCGGTGCAGAGACGGCGGTGCCCAGCGGAGCGGTGCTTGACTTGAAGGGCCCAGCGGAGCGGTGCTTGACTTGAAGGGCCCAGCGGAGCGGTGCAGAGACGGCGGTGCCCAGCGGAGCTGTGCTTGACTTGAAGGGCCCAGCGGAGCGGTGCTTGACTTGAAGGGCCCAGCGGAGCGGTGCAGAGATGGCGGTGCCCAGCAGAGCGGTGCTTGACTTGAAGGGCCCAGCGGAGCGGTGCTTGACTTGAAGGGCCCAGCGGAGCGGTGTAGAGACGGCGGTGCCCAGCGGAGCGGTGCTTGACTTGAAGGGCCCAGCGGAGCGGTGCTTGACTTGAAGGGCCCAGCGGAGCGGTGCTTGACTTGAAGGGCCCTGTTCAGCGGTTCTTGAGACGGCGGTGCCCTGTTCAGCGGTGCTTGACTTGAAGGGCCCTGTTCAGCGGTTCTTGAGACGGCGGTGCCCTGTTCAGCAGTGCTTGTCTTGAAGGGCCCTGTTCAGCGGTTCTTGAGACGGCGGTGCCCTGTTCAGCGGTGCTTGTCTTGAAGGGCCCTGTTCAGCGGTTCTTGAGACGGCGGTGCCCTGTTCAGCGGTGCTTGTCTTGAAGGGCCTTGTTCAGCGGTTCTTGAGACGGCGGTGCCCTGTTCAGCGGTGCTTGTCTTGAAGGGCCCTGTTCAGCAGTGCTTGACTTGAAGGGCCCTGTTCAGCAGTTCTTGAGACGGCGGTGCCCTGTTCAGCGGTGCTTGTCTTGAAGGGCCCTGTTGAGCGGTTCTTGAGACGGCGGTGCCCTGTTCAGCGGTGCTTGACTTGAAGGGCCCTGTTCAGCCATGTGTCTCCAGGGCACCAGATCCGGCCATGACATGGATCTCACTCGCCACCCGACATGTGGCTGCCGTGCCCTTCGTACACATCCGTCTTCTCGCTTGCGGGGCCCTCCTGTGCTGCCGTCCCGGGCCCGTGGGTGTCCTCCTTCACCCCTGGAATGGGGCTGGTGGGGCCCTCCTGGGCAGCTCGCCTGCTGCCGGACTTGTCGGGCGTGCTGCCCTTGCCACCCTTCCCATCTCCTCTGTGGCCCTTTCCTCCCTTTGTCGGTGTGCCAGGTGTCACCCCACTTCCTTACGGTGCCAGGGTAGTGCCCTTGGAGCCTGCTGTCTCTGGCCTCTCGCGCCGGGCACTGGCTTTTTTGGTTTTCTTTCCAGGGGGTGGGCTGGCTGTATCTTCACTGCTAGCCGAAGTAGCTGGCCTTGAAGGTGTTGGACTCCAAAATCCTTGGACTATTGTCCTTGTAGGTCCAGGTTTTGTGGTGGCTGAGGTGCTGGTTGGAGTATTATGAGATGGAGGGGGTGGGTCAGGTGATGGAAAGAGGTTAATTTTGGACAGGAAAAACTTTTTAGGAGCAGTGGAAAGGGTAGGTGTAGTGGGTATGGGAGTGGAGGAAGAGGATGTGGTTGTAGGTGAGGCAAGTCTGGTGTCTTTAGGTGCAGGTGCTTGTGCTGGAGGCTGTCGTGAGGTGGATGGCTGTTGGGTGGGTGGCTGCCTGCGTTTGTGTGGTTTGGAAGAGGGGGTGACAGACACACTGGGAGCGGACACAGGGGACGTGTAAATGGTAGCGGGGGTGGTGACTGCACGTGTGCGGAGTGTTCTGGTGGGTGTGCTGGTGATGGACATAGTGGCTGATGATGTTGTGCATGCAAGTGTGAGTGGAGACGTCACAAGGAGGGAGGAGGGAGACGAGGAGGAGGGGGACACAGAGGAGGCCGTGGCTGTTGGCATGTCTGCATGTGGCTGTTGCTTGGGTGAATGCTTGTGTGATGTGTGGTGCTTATGTCTGGATGAGCTTCCCTTGGGTGTTGAGGTGTGTGCAGGCTGGTCTGTAGGTGTGTCTGGGATAGGCAGAGGTACAGGGGAGTGGGACTGGGTTGAGGAAGTTGGAGGAGGGAGGCAGGAGACAGGGACAATGGCTGCCGTCAGTGCTGAGGCCAGAGCGTTGAACGATCGCTGATGGGCAGCCTGACCCGAATGAATGCCCTCCAGGTATGCATTACTCCGGTGCACCTCCCTTTCTACACCCTGGATGGCATTCAAAAGGGTAGACTGCCCAACAATGAGCGTCCGCAGGAGGTCAATGACCTCCTCACTGAGGGCAGCAGGGGTAACTGGGGCAGGGCCTGAGGTGCCTGGGGCGAAGGAGATGCCCACCTTCCTGGGTGAGCGGGCACGGGGCGAAGGCTGAGGGGCTGCTGGGAGGGCGGAGCTGGTGCGCTGGGTGGCGGCTGTACCTGTTGTTGCGGTGGGCATGGATGTTGCCGCCACCACAAGGGAGCTCCCTTCCGAGGACGTGTCTGTCTCGCTGGTGTCACCACGTGTCCCCGCTGTGGAGCTCCCCTCGCCCTCCATCTCACTGGTGAACTCCGAGTCGGTTGCATGGCCCTCCATGGCCATGTGAGATGCAGCTCCTTCGTGCTCCGATGCCACTTCTCCTCCGCCTGATGATGCTAATGCACACATGAACAGGAAGACCACCAAAAAAAGGGGGGGGGAGAAATAAAGACATGTTGAGTGCATGCATTGGCGACACAGTTGGCGGAGAGGACAGACACAGAAGCCCCCTGCACTACGCCGCGCACTTGGGGTACACTACTCAATCCGTGGGACATGGCCTACAAGCCTATGGACGACAAATCCACACATAGGTGACGCAGGGCCATGATTAGCTGTACTAGGCAACCTACAGAGGTGGGGGGCGGGGGCACAGGGCCATGCCTAACGGAGGGGCCTAGCCTACGGAAATCGCCCTGGCCTAGGGTTAGCCACAGCCCTCCTCCCCCACCCAGACACCTCCAATGCACGCAAAGTCAGCAGAATGTATTTGTACTCACCCCCTTGTGTCTGCTGTGATGTCCTCACGCGCCCATCCAAATCGGGGTAGGCCACCGCCAGGATCCGGGACATCAGGGGGGTTAATTGACGAGTGCCACCCCTCCTACGTTGGGAGGCCATCCCCAGCAGAGCCTCCGCGGTCTTCCTGCTCCCGTGGCGGATGTCCTCCCACCTCTTGCGGCAGTGGGTGCCCCGTCTGTTGTGGCCCCCCAGGGTCCGGACGTCCTTGGCGATGGCACGCCAAATGTCGATTTTCTGATGGGCGCTGACCTATGTGACATGTACAGGGGGAGAAAAATAAACAATCATTTTCTGCATGCTCGATGTGAGTGGCCCCCCATCCCCACCCTTGCCATGTGGCACATGCTCTCATCTGTCGTTTGATGCATGCCTCATTCGCTCCCCTCCCCACCATCGTTCATTCACCCCACTCAACCCAGGCATTGGCCACAAAGCATGCTCCCAGTGTACTTACCTGTTGGTCTGGAGGACCGTAGAGTAGCGCATACTGGGGGAGGACCCCATCCACGAGTTTCTCCAATTCTTCAGAAGTGAAGGCAGGGGCCCTTTCCCCAGTCGCAGCAGCCATTGTCTATTCCAGACCGAGGTCACAGCAGCACTTGCAGTATAGGTCCTCTCCTGTGGATGATCAGGTATCGAGTGATTAAGCAGTTAGAAAATGGCGGTCACGCCCGCGGCAGTGCGTACCGCGGCCGCCGGCGCACATCGTCATTGGCTCCTGAGACCCATAGGGTTCAATGTTAACCAATGCAGCTTTGCGCCGCGGTCTTCGACCGCCTCCCGCCACGGTGTGCCACGCCAGCGCATTGACCTCACATCCCACTGTCGCACTTCACAGGTCAGGCAGCCGCCATTTCAAGGGCCCACATGGCTTAAAATCTACTGCGTCACACATACCTAGGTCTTGCATCAACACTCATACAAGCCATTCAATGCATTGAGAATCGTGTACTGTGCAAGCTGTGGGAACGTACCTGTGGGTAGATTGACTCTGTGCTCCATGTTGTCCTTCCTAGGCACCGTCCGCTGGGACTTGCGGGGAGATGGAGGAATCTTCCCGTGTACAGACCGCTGGTGGACCTGTCGACAATGGAAGAAAGACATGTCATACTGACATACAGGCTTGACAGAGCCACTATACAGGAACTGTGTGCCCAACTGGAGCCAGACCTGATGTCACCCATCCGCCAACCCACAGGGATTCCCCCTCTAGTGCAGGTTCTGTCAGTACTCCATTTCTTGGCAAGTGGGTCATTCCAAACTACAGTGGCCATTTCATCAGGGATGTCACAGCCTATGTTTTCCAAGATGTTGTCCAGAGTGTTGTCTGCCCTATTGAAATACATGCAGAGCTACATTGTTTTCCCTGAGGTGGGCGATTTGGCTACGGTGAAGGGTGATTTCTATGCGCTTGGACATATTCCCAACATCATTGGTGCCATTGATGGGACACATGTTGCTTTGGTCCCCCCCAGCACGAGTGAACAGGTGTACAGGAACAGAAAAAGTTATCATTCCATTCCAGGTGGTCTGTTTGGCTGACCAGTACATCTCCCATGTAAATGCCAAGTTCCCTGGGTCAGGGCATGACGCGTACAACATGCAAAATAGCAGCATCCCTTACCTGATGGAACTACTTCAGAGACACCGTGTGTGGCTAATTGGTGACTCTGGTTACCCTAACCTGTCATGGCTACTGACCCCAGTGAGGAATCCCAGGACAAGGGCAGAGGAACGGTACAATGAGGCCCATGGGCGGACTAAGAGGGTGATCGAGTGGACCTTCGGCCTCCTGAAGGCCAGGTTTCGGTGCCTCCATATGACAGGTGGATCCCTAATGTACTCACCAAAGAAGGTGTGCCATATCATAGTGGCCTGCTGTATGCTTCACAACCTGGCTTTGCGCCGCCAGGTGCCTTTCCTGCAGGAGGATGGTCCAGATGGTGGTGTTGTGGCAGCTGTGGAGCCTGCGGAGAGTGAAGAGGAGGAAGACGAAGAGGACGACACAGACAACAGGGACAGAGTAATACAGCAGTATTTTCAATAACATACAGGTAAGAATCAACACCGGAATTTACATTTACTTAAAGTCTCCTGCCTCTGTACTGTCTGAGTTTCCACCCAGTGTATGTTCACTGAGTTGTGTCTTTCCCTTCCAATTTCAGAGATGTGGGCCCCACTCCGTGACCTCTGCTTTGTTTCCCCATGGACTACAGCTGTGTGACAGTGGTATGTTGTCATCACAATGTAACTGGACATTTTGTCACGGTTCTGTGTAATACATTTGTTCAAAAATACAGGCAGACTCCAGATTATTTTTGTGCAATAAGTGTGTTTATTAAAGTGTAAAATTTAGGGAAATGGTTGCAATTCGGTGATGGGTGATGGTGGAGGAATGTCCATGGCAGAGTCCAGATTTTCAGTCTCACAGGTGCATAAGCCATATGCCTGTGGAAGGTGGAGCAGGGGCAGTTTAAGGTTGGACAGGGTGACAATGTGGGACAGTGGGACGACAATCAGGGGGTATCCTTTCCTGGCGGGGGTCTTGGCATCCTACTCTACCTGCTTCCTAGATCTCAGGCACCACTTGCGGGGTGGTTCTCCTTCTGCAGGGGGTGGGGTTCTGGTGGCCTGTTCTTGTGTCGGGGCCTCCTGTCCACTAGCGCCGGCGGAGGTGGTAGCCTGTTCTTGGTCCATGCTAGTGACAGGGGCCCTTTGTGGTGCCACATGGTCCCGCAATGTGCTGACAATCTGATTGAGAGCCAGAACGATGGTGCTAATTGCGGAACTGATGCTTCTGAGTTCTTCCCGGAACCCCATAAACTGTTCCTCCTGCAGTACCTGGAGCTCCTGGAACCTGGCCAGGACCGTCGCCATCGTCTCCTGGGAGCGGTGGTATGCTCCCATGAAGGAGGAGAGGGCCTCGTGGAGAGTGGGTTCCCTGGGCCTGTCCCCCCCTGTCGCACAGCAGCCCTCCCAGTTCCCCTGTTTCCCTGGGCCTCTGTCCCCTGGACCGTGTGCCCACTACCACTGCCCCCAGGTCCCTGTTGTTGTTGGGGTGGTGGGTTAACCTGGGTGCCCTGTAGTGGTGGACCGCTGATTGACGTGTCCCGGAGACAGAGGCATGGGCCCGCTGGGTGGGTGCTGTGCTGGTGTTCCCAGGGGGGGGTAGGTCTGCTGTGGCCTGTGGCTGTCTGAGGGGAACCGACTGTCCCGAGGTCCCCGATGGGCCGGGCTGGTCATCTGGGTCCAGGGAGACAGAACTGCTGTCATCACTGTGGGCCTCTTCTGGGGGTGGAATGGACATTTCTGGACCCTCCTGGGCGGTGTTGTGGCATTCGGGTCCTGCAGGGGTATAAGAGTATGGTTATTGCTTCTGTGTGTGCCATAGCGTGCAATGGGTGGGTGCCCGTGTACCCCAGTGCTGGCATTCCCTTGTGGGGGCTGTTGTGACGGTGGTTTGGGGGGGAGGGTATGTGCAGTGGGCATGCTTAGGTGATGGGTGTCCATGGTTTGTGGTCGCATGCAGGGCTTGGTGTTGGGATGGGTGGGTTGTGATGGTGAGACATTAGCAAGGAGGATGTGTGATGGGGTGGGGGGGAGGGCGGGGGTATGATTTGGCATGCCGGTGGGTGGGGGGGATGAAGTAGTTGAGATTCGACTTACCAGAGTCCATTCCTCCACCTACTCCTGCGAGGCCCTCAGGATGCAGGATCGCCAAGACCTGTTCCTCCCATGTTGTAAATTCTGGGGGTTGAGGTGGGGGTCCGCCGCCAGTCCGCTGCACCGCGATGTTGTGCCTTGATACCATGGAACGCACCTTCCCCCGTAGGTCGTTCCACCGCTTCCTGATGTCGTCCCGATTTTGTGGATGCTGTCCCACAGCGTTGACCCTGTCCACTATTATTTGCCATAGCTCCATCTTCCTGGCAATGGTGGTGTGCTGCACCTGTGCCCCGAAGAGCTGGGGCTCTACCCGAACTATTTCCTCCACCATGACCCTGAGTTCAGCGTCTGAAAACCTGGGGTGTCTTTGGGGTGCCAAGGGGTGGTGTGGATGAGGTGTGGGGTGGCGTTTGTGTTGATGAGTGTGGTGCGTGTGGTGGTGTGTGGTGTTTTGTGCGTGGATGTTGTGTGGGTAATGGTGTTGTGTGCCTCTGTGTGGTGGGATTGTCTATTCTGTGCTCTCTCTCTGGCCTTCGTCAATAATTTTGTGTCGTAGGGGTTTGTGGGTGTGTGTTTTATATTGTGTTGGGTGTGTGGGAGTGGTGTTAGTATGTGTATCAGGTGTGTGTGTTTCAAAATGACCAATGTGGCAGTGTTTTGGAGCTGTGTGTGTATTTTGACCGCAGCGGTGTGTACCGCCAATGGAATACCGCGGTTGAAAGACCGCCGCGTGGATTCGTGGGTCGGAATGGAATGGGCGTATTTCTGTTGGCGTGTCGGTGGAGGTTTGGTCATCGCCAGTTTTTCGCTGCCCGTTGGTGTGGCGGACTTTTGTGGATGTCGGGTTTTTGGCGGTTTGCCTGTTGCGGGTCAGAATGACCGTGGCGGTTTCCCGCGGCAGCGGCGGTGTCTTCTGACCGGCGGTAAGCGCCTTTTACCGCCGATGTCAGAATGACCCTCTAAGTAACTTAGCACCCAACCTTTACCAGGTAAAGGTTAGATATATAGGTGACTTATAAGTTACTTAAGTGCAGTGGTAAATGGATGTGAAATAACGTGGACGTTATTTCACTCAGGCTGCAGTGGCAGGCCTGTGTAATAATTGTCAGAGCTCCCTATGGGTGTCAAAAGAAATGCTGCAGCCCATATGGATCTCCTGGAACCCCAATACCCTGGGTACCTCAGTACCATATACTAGGGAATTATAAGGGTGTTCCAGTATGCCAATGTGAATTGGTGAAATTGGTCACTAGCCTGTTAGTGACAATTTGGAAAGCAAAGAGAGAGCATAACCACTGAGGTTCTGGTTAGCAGAGCCTCAGTGAGACAGTTAGTCATCACACAGGGAACACATACAGGGCACACTTATGAGCACTGGGGCCCTGGCTGGCAGGTTTCCAGTGACACATACAACTAAAACAACATATATACAGTGAAATATGGGGGTAACATGCCAGGCAAGATGGTACTTTCCTACAGCCACCCCCGGGGCAATGCATCCAGATGAACCCAGCAGTGCCATTCCAAGCTACATGGCCTGATGCAATCCTAAAATGCTAACTCAACATGGAGCCCAGACTGTGTGCCCTGTCCAATACACACTGCATAAAATATTGGTACGTTACCCCTCTGGCAGGTCTTCCAGCTCTAATGCAGGGTGCACTATACTGTATGCGTGGGCATAGGTGGATGAGCAATATGCCCTTACTGTGTCCTTGCCAAACCTAGGACATAGTATGCTGGACACTGGTCAGTATAAGTTTCACAGCTACATGATGGGTACTCTGAACCATGGGTTGTTTGGTATCAAACAACCCAGAATGATAAATCCAATCTGTTTCCAGCATTGGGATTATTGCAAAATGTACCTAGGGGCCAACTTAGAGGTGACCCCTGCAAAGCTAACTAACACTGGCATGGTTGCAGGCTGGTCACAACCAGCCTGCACCACTAGACAAATTCTGGAATCCTGGAGTGAGAGCACCTGCTCTCTGGGTCCCAGAACAAAGTCCTTCCTGGGTGGAGGTGTTACACCTCCTTCATCAGGAAAGTGCACTGCCCTGCTAGCGAGCTTCAAAGGGTTTACTGCCTTTGAAACTCAACCACCTGGCTTGCTGCTAGCAGCAGATGGTACCCCCATTGCAACCTTGTACATTTGGTGGGAGCAACGGTGGGAAAACACAGAAAGGACAGGAGAAGAGGTCAGCCCCAGCTTGCACCACCCCTTAGTTGTTGCATGAAAGGTGACCCTTACATTCCATTTCCCCCATCTTGCATGGTAGGAAAATAGCCAATCAGGGATAGGGAAGTGACCTCTGCCCACAGGAAGTGGTCACTTAGTGGGAGTAGCCACCCTAAGGTAGATGACCCATTGGTCACTACTAGGTACTCCCCTTAATGCCCATTAAATATAGTATTTAGTGTGCATCCCTAGACCAAAGAGTTGGATTCCAAGGACAAAAGAAGACCAGCAACAAAGAAGACCCAAGGCTCAAGAACTGAAATCCTGCTGCACTGAGAAGAAGGTGCCAAACCCTGCCTGCTGCACCCAGGACTTGACGATGGCCGCTGAAGGGTTACTCAGACATTGGACACACCCCACAAATCCCCAGAGGACCTCCACTCTTCTAAAAATCACTGAAGATCTCCTTTCAGAGTGAAGGCATCACTCTCCTGCAACCAAGACCAAAAGACCAGTGAAGTCCTATTCACTGACCGGCTGCTGACTAATGAACTGGAGGTCGCAGCTATACCAAATTTAGCTCAAGAGACTGCGAGTTCAGAACCTACCAGACTTCCAGGTTTGGTGGCTCTGTGATCTCCAGTGGCCAAACTGTCCAATAGCCTCAGGTATTGATCACTCCACGTCAGACAACCAGAAGGGAAGTCCGCTCAGCACTGAAAAGGGACCAGGAGGAAGCTCCAGTCGAGGGACTTGAGAAAATATCTGAATAACCCCCCAGAGTGCCCCTGATGACCTGCAAGTGACCTTCAAGGTGACCTAGCTCCTGCTTAACGGGCACCTCTGTGCACAGCTCCTGGTCTACCAATTCGCTCTGCACGCAGCCGCCCTGTGCCCTGCACTGAAAATGTTGCTATGTTCTAAGGATCCCCCACCCCTTGCGACCTTGCACTCCAAGGGGAGCAACCGGACTCACCTTGAAGTCCACCTGTGCAGTGCTTTTTCAATTGGGGCCCCGTGGTGGCCTTGAACCAGCTCCAACAACTTTCTGCAACTGCTACCGAAACTGGGGGCCGCCTGAACTTCTACAGATGGTCCACAGCACCCACCGACGACCTCGACCTATCTGCAAAAACAGACACTGTTAAATGCATTGCCTGATTTTATATGCATTTGTAAAGTATATCTCCAATGATTCCTATGGTGAGTAACTACGCACAGAACTGAGGCATTTCTAAACGTTAACCATTCATAACTTAAAAAGTACTTACCCAATTTTGATGATCATGGTCTTAATTTTTTTTTTTTAAACCTAAAGTATTTTAGTAATTTGGTCTCAACTTATTCTTTTGAGTGTGTGGCCTCATGTGTTGGTACTGTGAGTACCAAAAATGAATAGCACTTCTCCAAAATTAGCCTAACTGCTTGACCAAGCTACATAAAAATGAGAGCATTAGGTGGTCTAGATTTAACCTCTGTAAACCAATATGTGGTTGCCCAGACCTTCTGCACAGTGTGCCTGGTTTTGCATGCTACATAGAGGGCCAGCCTCCTACACTGTTGCACAGACTGGAGTGAGAATAGTAAATTGTACCCCTCTGAAGTCCAGCGCTTCCCCTACTGTTGCACATGCTGGAGTGGGAATAGTAAATTGAACCCCTATGAAGTCCAACACTTTCCCTACTGTTGCACAGACTGGAGTGGGAATAGTAAATATTACCCCTCAGAAGTCCAAGAATTTGCCTACTACTGCACAGACCAGAGTGAGAATAGTAAATTTAACTTCCCTGAATGCCTACGCTTTCACTACTGTTGCATAAGCTGGAGCGGGAATAGTTTACCTATTATTCCTAGACCTCATTTATTTTTTATATTATTAAAATATATAATATTTTTTTTGTTTGATTGTTTTAATTTTATATTATTTGTTTATACATAGAGATTTTTTCAATTTTTAAAAATATTTTTAGTAATTTTTTGGGGCTTTCAGTTTCTTTAATTTTAAGTTGTTAATTTATTGAATGTTTTGCAGTTGATTTGTAAATATTTTTGTATATATATATATATATATATATATATAAATATATATATAGAAAATAAAATAAATAAAGCATAAAAAATATTTAACTATAACTACCTACTGGCAGGTGCCAGTAGGTACTTATAGTTCGGATGTAGTTTTCATAGAAAAAGCGTTTTTTGACTTGGCTACATCTATGGCACCGCTTGAAGAATCTTCATGAGTCTTTTTTTTTAAAAAGGGCCTTCTAGCGTTTTGTTGTCCACCATAATTTTCGGGGTGATCTGTCAAGCAGGGGCTGAGAAAAAGGGAGATCAAAAAAGCGTTTTTTTCCCATGTTATTCCTTATAGACTCTTTAGACACACCTACAGACTAAACCGCTAAACAGAATTACACCAAATTTGTCAGAAAGGTAGATTTTGTTCCATAGATCATGCATTTTGATATATGGTGTGAATTTGTTCAGCCGGTGCCTAGAAATTTCACGAATTTGCGCACAAAAGTGCAGTGACTGGTTGGTCTCAACCTGAGTAGAAAGTTGCAGTCACCATTTTATATTACCGAGACGGTTCCTGGAGCTGAAAAACAGCTGATGAAAAATGGTATAAGGGGTTGGGTTGGATGTAACCTGACCACTTGGATATAGGGATGTTTGGTGGATGAAATATGGGAATAACATCTCAAAAAAAGTTTATTTCACGCTACATGCGATATTTGTGAATTCGACATGATGCCCAGTCTGGAACCCTCTGTAACACTGCAACACATTTGCATATATTGCAAAAAATGTTATTCAGACACTCACAGGCACTCATGCACCCACTCATACACCAACAGAGATATTCATGCACACACTCTTAGACCTACTGAGATACTCATCCCGCACTCACAGTTCCACTCAGAAACTCATTCATGCATCAATAGACTTAGAGACTCATGCACCCACTCACAGACCCATTCAGAAACTCATGCACCCACTCACAAAGCCACTCAGAGACTCATGCACCCACTCACAGATCCACTGAAGCACTCATGCATGCACTCAAAGACTCACCCAGACACTCATGTGTGCACTTATAGACTTGGAGACTCATGCACCCAGTCAAAGACCCTCTGAGGTACTCATGCATGCACTCAGAGACCTACTCAGAGACTCATACACACTCACTGATCCACTGAGGACTCATACATGTACTCACAGATGCACTGAGACACTCATGCACGCAGTCATAGGCTCAGAGACTCATACACCGACTCACAGACCCACTGTGAGGTACTCATGAATTCAGTCAAGGATCCACTCAGAAACTTGTGCACACACTCATAGACTCAGAGACTCGTGCACCCACTCACAGAGCCACTGAGGTAGTCATGCATGCAATCACAGATCGACTCAGAGATGCTGAGGTACTCATGCACACACTAATTGACCCACTCAGAGATTTAGGCACACACTGATGGACTCAGAGACTCATGTAAGCACTCACAGACCCACTGAGGTACTCATGTATAAATTCAGAGACCTGCTCAGAGACTCATATAAGCACTCACAGACCCACTGAGGTACTCCTGCACACACTCACAGATCCACTCAGAGACTTATGCATGCACTCATAGACTCAGAGAGTCATGCACCCACTCACATACCCACTGAAGTACTTATGCATGCACTCCGAGACCCACTGAAATGCTCTTGTACATAGTCACAGGCCTACTGAGGTACTCATGCACACACTCACAGATCCACTCAGAGACTCTTGCACGCAGTCAGAGACTCAGAGGCTCATGCACACACTCATAGACCAATCAATCAATCAGTAATTTGTTAAGCGCGCTACTCACCCGGAAGCGTCTCAAGGCGCTGGGGGGGGTTGCTACTGCTCGAAGAGCCGGGTCTTGAGGCGCTTCCTGAAGGTCAGGAGGTCCTAGGTCAGACATAGGTTGACAGGGAGGGAGTTCCAGGTTTTGGCGGCAAGGTGGGAGAAGGATCTGCTGCCAGTTGTGGTACGGTGTATGTGGGGGACGGTTGCGAGGGCGAGGTTGGCAGAGCGGAGCTAGCGTGTAGGGATGTGGAAGTTGAGACGCTCGTTGAGGTAGGCCAGTCCGGCGTCGTGGAGAGCTTTGTGAGCGTGGATCAGGAGTTTGAAAATGAGACTTTTGTTGACAGGGAGCCAGTGGAGGAGTCTGAGGTGGGCTGAGATGTGTTTGTGACGAGGGAGGTTGAGAAAGAGTTGTGCTGAGGCGTTCTGGATGCGCTGGAGTTTCTTCTGGAGCTTGGCTGTTGTTCCTGCGCAGAGGGCATTGTCGTAGTCCAGTCTGCTGCTGACGAGGGCATGGGTGATTCATCTGAACATCTTGCGGAGCATGCGGAGGGTGTTGAAGCATGAGGATGAGATGGCGTTGACTTGCTGGGTCATAGAGAGCGAAGAGTCCAGTATGAGGCGGAGGTTGCGTGCGTGGGTGGTGGGCGTTGGGGCCGACCCCAGAGTGGAAGGCCACCAGAAGTCATCCCATGCTGGTCTGTTGGGGCCCAAGATGATGATCTCGGTCTTCTCAGAGTTCAGCTTGAGGTGGCTTGCTTTCATCCCGTTGGCGATGGCATGAAGTCCGGTGTGGAGGTTATTCTTAGCAGTTGCTGGGTCCTTCATGAGAGAGGATGAGATGAGTGTCGTCTGCAGAGGAGACAATGTTGAGGCTGTGGGATCGGACGATGTTGGCGAGCGGATCCATGTAGACATTAAAGAGGGTGGGGCTGAGTGAGGATCCCTGGGGAACTCTGCAAATGGTCTTGGTGGCTTTAGACAGGAATGAGGGGAGGCAGACTTTTTGGGTTCTTCCAGAGAGGAAGGAAGTGAGCCAGTCCAGGGCTCTGAGGCGAATTCCGGCGTCGAAGAGGCGTGTGCGAAGGATGTGGTGACAGACGGTGTCGAAGGCTGCGGAAAGGTCGAGGAGGATGAGGGCAACGGTTTCACCTTTGTCGAGCCTGCTCCTGATGTCATCAGTGCAGGCGCTAAGGGAGGTCTCGGTGCTGTGGTTCATTCGGAATCCGGACTGGGAGACGTTGAGTAGGCTGTTGTCCTCCAAGAAGCGGGATAGTTGGTTGTTGACTAACTTCTCGATGATCTTCGCAGGAAAGGGAGTAGGGAGATAGGTCGGTAGTTTTTTAGGTCTTTGGGGTTGGCTTTGGGCTTTTTGAGCAGGGCGTTGACTTCGGCGTGTTTCCAGCTCTCCGGGAAGATGGCAGTCTCGAAGGAGCTGTTGATGATGGCCTGGAGCTGGGGAGCAGTGATTTGGCTGGCTTTATTGAAGACATGGTGAGGGCAGGGGTCAGCGGGAGAGCTGGAGTGGATGGTGCTCATGGTCTTGGTGGTTTCCTCGTCGTTGGTGGGGGTCTAGGTGCTCAGGACGTTGGTGTGGTAGGGTGCATTGGGGTCGACTTTGGCAGTGGTGGTGGGGGAGGGCGGTGCGAAGCTTCCATGGATGTCTGTGATCTTGCGGTGAAAGAAGGTGGCGAGGGAGTCGCAAAGGTCTTGCGAGTGGGATGGGTGAGTGGAGCAGGACTTGGGGTTGGGGAGTTCCTTTATGAGCTCCTTGCTGTTGTGTGCGTTGTTGTCAATTCGTTCTTTGTAGAAGGATCTTTTGGTGGACCAGATGAGCTGGTGATGTTTGCGGATGGCGGATTTGAGGGCAGAGGGGTTTCTTTCTGATTGTTCTTGGCACCAGATCTTCTCGGCTTTCTGGCATTCTCGTTTGGAGTATCAATATCAGTACACTGTTCCACAAAAGAGAGAGAAGATAAGAGAACTAATTGAGTTCTGTTCACCAAAGGCGAATCTATACTGGGTGTTTTAGGAGAGCCCTCAAGCACCCACTAGGGTGACAGGTATCATCATTGGGCATTACTCCTCGCCAGACTGGTGCTGCAATGCCTGGCGGGCCACCCAGAATTCTGGGTGGCACTCAACCGTTGTTAAATTGCTAACAGAAGCAGGTCTGGGATAGAGACTGACTAAGAAAATGGGGAGTATAAAGAAGAGACAAAACTCTTAAAATTAGCTCTGAACCTAAACCATTATTTTAATGTGTTAGAAACAAGGTCCAGGCCAAGATTAAAAATGGGAATATAAGAGTGTTACTGGAAATGATGTACCATTACACTCTCTAATTAGGGAAGGTAGTTTACCTAGTCCTACATGGTCAACATGTTTCGCGTCTACGGTCGGTCACAAAGTGATCCAATGACGCTTCTTCAGGACCCACGAAAAAAACTTGTTATTAAACTACTTCTCCTGTGTATCAACAATTAATCAAATGCACAAACAGTCACTTAGAGAATAGAAGACAGAGTATGTCTAAGTCAGTTGGTCAGTACAGTCGCCCATCCCATATTAGAGATTGGGCTCCCTAGGTCTGCGCTAGCATCAACCAAGGAGATCGTATTAAATCGCTCCTTGGTGAATCCGGAAACCTGCCCCGTGCCGCGCATTCTCGTTTGGAGGCCTGAAGGTCTGCGGTGAACCAGGGAGCTTTCTTGTTGGCGCGGATGTTGGTGGTTGTCTTGAGTGGAGCGAGGGTGTTGGCGCAGTCATCGAGCCACTGTTTGAGGTTGAGGGTGGAGGTGTTGAGGTCGTTGGTTTTGGGTGGTAGGGAATGGGCGAAGTTGGAGATCAATTGGTCCTTGGAGATCTTGTTCCACTTGCGGTGAGGGATCCGATGCTGTTGGTGGTGGGTTTATGGAAGGAAAAATTAACACAATGGTGGTCGGTCCAATGGAGTTCTGTGGTGTGAGTGAAGGTGACGTGGCTGCTGGAGGAGAAGATGGCGTTGAGTGTGTGACCGGCTGAGTGGGTGGGCGAGGTGACCAGTTGCTTGAGGCCGAGGTTGGCAAGGCTGTCCAGTAGGGCTGAGGAGTTGCTGTCGCCGGTGACACTCAGAGGCTCATGCATGTACTTGCAGACCCACTGAGGCACTCATGCACACACTCAAAGGCCCACTCAGAGACTCATGCACACACTCATAGACTCCAACAGTCATGGAACACTAACAGAACTAGTGAGGTACTCATGCATGCACTCAACGACCCATTGAGACTCATTTACACACTCACAGGCCCAGTGAGGTACTTGTGCACATACTCACAAATCTACTGAGAGACTCATACATGCACTCATAGACTCAGAGACTCATGCAAACATTCATAGACCCACTCAGAGGCTCATGTATGCACTTGCAGACCCACTGAGGAACTCATGCACACACTGAAAGACCCACTCAGAGACTCATGCATGCCCTCATAGACTCCACCAGTCATGGAACACTAACAGAACTAGTGAGGTACTCATGTATACACTCAAAGACCCAGTGAGACTCATGTGCACACTCACAGACTCACTGAGGTACTCATGCACACACTCACAGACCTACTCAGAGACATGCATGCACTCATAGACTCTTAGACTCATGCAAGCACCATAGCATGCTGACTTTCTATATAGTGTACGAAAATGATGAGCACTGTGCAGAGAGTCCACACAAACCCAGCTTGCAATCCAGAGGTAAAAAGCAGGCCACCTACTGCTCTGTTTTTGTTGTAGTTTGAATGAGCAGTTAGGATAATCCAGGAGATGTGCTAAGCATTTTTGTACTCACTGTATCAATAAATTAAGACACACACTTGGAGGAATAACCCAGGGCTAGTTTACAAAAACAATTTAGATTTTTATATTTTTTTTAAGACCAAGAGCATCTTTTTACTGTAGGTATTTTTTAAGTTAGGACTTTTTCAAAGTTTAGAAAATGTAACAAATTTTGCGTATTTACACACCAAAGGAATCAATGGGAAAAACTTAAACAATTTATATAAAATCATTACATTTTCTCACAAGTGTCACCTTCTGTTTTTAGGTTGAGGTCGTTGAGAGGTCCAATGGTCCAGCGGAGAAGTTCGGGCGGTTCCCGGTTCGAGCGGGAGCAGCAGCTGAAGGTCTTGGAGCTGGCGCACAGAGGAGAAGGTGGCCACTTGGAAACACACTGTACAGATAGACTGAACGTTAAGTTGTCTTAGTGGGGGTAGGTTGCAAGGGCTAAGGGGCCATGAGAGCACAGCTGGTTTGTCGGTGCAGGGGCCGGGGAGGCCAGGTGCAGAGCAGATAGGGCAGCCAGACATCTTGCATCTTGGAGTCCTTACGGTCAGGAGCAGTCAGCTTTGAGGGTGGATTGCAGGTCTAGCAGCAGTGGCAGGATCAGATTTCAAAGGCGGCAAGGCCTTTGAAGCTGACTGCTTAAGCAGGGTGCCTGCCTGGTGGAGAAGATGTGATACCTCCGCCCAGGACATACTTTGTCTTCTGGCTCCTGAGAGCAAAGGCTCTCACTCCAGAAGTCCAGAATCGAGCCTGCTTGTGGCAGGCTGGTTAACCTCTAAGGTGCCCTTGTTGTGCATTTTATAATAAATCCTGCACTGGTATCAGTATGGATTTATTATTCTTAGTTGTTTGATACCAAACAACCCAGGGTTCAGAGTGGCCGTCAAATAGCTGGAGAACTCATAGTGATCAGTGTCCAGCATATGCATTTGCTATGGCTTCCCTGTACACTTACTATGTCTAAGAATTGGCAAAGACACAGTAGGAGAATATCTGCTCATGCACATATGCCTTCACATGCATTATAGTGTATCCGGCCTTAGGGCTCCAAGGCCTGCCAGAGAGGTGACTTACCTATATTGCATGCATTGTTACTGGACCTGGCACCCATAGTGTGTGCCATGTTGAGTTTGCAACATTGGGTACACCTTGTCATGCACTTGCAGTGGCAGTATGTATGAGGCTGGCATGGGTCCTCCCACAGTGGTGAGAGGCACAATTGGTGCTGTAGCTCTGGTGGCCCTCATCAGTACACATGCACTAGGTTCCAGGGGTACCATTTCCTAGGGACTTACAATGGAGTCTGAAGAGCCAATCACAGTACAAATCTAGGGAAAGAGATGTGGCCCTGGGACTCACATATTAAAGGATAGAAGCATTCACACACCCAGTCAGACACTGAAAGAGCCACTTGCACATTCATGTACACATCCAAACAGCAGATATGTATAATGCATGAGTAGTTCTTTAAAGATGGCTTGGCCCTCCTACTCCTGAACCTAAGTTTGTAGTGTTAATGTCAGCTCGACTTGCATTAGAACACCCACTTGACAACTCATAAACTGTCATTTTACTACAGAAAACTCCATCCCTAAGCTGGTTGTAGGTAGGCCCTAGAGCAGGGTCCCTTGTGAGTAAAATGTGAGACATGTGCCTCTCAGTTTTACTGAGTTAGGTGTATACTTGTAGACCTCTATGCCTAGTTATCCATGTAGATGCCCACCCATACTGTAACTCACATATCTATTTATATACAGATAGAAGTGCTCACACACAGAGTCAGGCAGTGAAAGAGCCACCTATACATCCATGCATGCAGGTATATATGCTGCAGCATCAGAGGCAGTTGGCAACTGAAATAGTCACTCAGATATGTAGGCAAGTACTGACACAGCCTAGTCTCCCATCCATAGGCGTAGTCCTTTCAAGATTGCTTGGGCCTCCTACTCCTGAGCCTGAATGTGTAGTTTTAATGTCAGCTCGACTTGGCATTTGAAAAAATTGACAAACTAATAAACTGTAATTTTAATACAGAAAGCTCCATACCCAGCTAGGCTGTAGGTACGCTGTAGAGCAGGGTCCTTTGTGAGTAAAAGGTGAGACGTGCTTCTCAATTTTACTGAGTTAGATGTGCACTTGTAGAGCCAATGCCTAATCATCTATGTAGTATCCCACCCATACTGCAACTAACATACATATTTATAAAAGGATAGAAGCAGTCACACACAGAGTCAGGCAGCGAAAGAGCCGCTTACACATCCATGCAAGCAAGCGTGTATAGTGCAGCATCAGAGGCAGTTGGCAATGAATACTGTACTCAGACATGTAGTCATGTACTGACATAACCTATTCTCCCATCCAGAGAAGTAGTGCTTTAAAGATGGCATTGTCCTATTACTGTTGAGTGTGAGTGGTAGATATAACATCGGCTCGTCTTGGCACTAAAAAATCAGCTTGACAACTCTTAAAATTGTCCTTTTACTGCAGGAAACCCACCCCTCAACTAGGTTATAGGTAGACTACAGAGCAGGGTCTATTGTGATGAAAAGGCAAAACGTACTTCTCAGTTTTTCTAAGTCAGATGTGCACTTGTAGATCCCTCTGCCCAGTTATGTATGCTGTGTTGCAACTCAAATGCATATTTGTTAAAGGATAGAAGCACTCACACACTCAGTCAGACACTGAAAGCGCCACTTACATACTGATGCACACATCTAAACAGCAGGTGTGTATACTGCAATATCAGAGCTAGCTGGCAACTGATACAAGTCATTCATATATGTAGTCAAGTACTGACACAACTTAGTCCTACATCCAGATACGTAGTATTTTAGACATGGGTCAGGGCTACTACTGGTGAGCCTGAGTGTGTACTTTTAACGTCAGCTTGACCTGGTATTAGAAAAACTGCTTGACATATCCTAACCTGTCCTTTTACTGCAGAACATTCACCTCTCAGGTAGGCTGTAGATAGGACATAGAGCAGGGCCCTTTGTGGTTAGAAGGTGAGACATGGGTTTCTCAGTTTTACTGAGTTAAATGAGCACTTGTTGACACCCAATGCCTAGTTATATATGAAGAGTCTCAACAACATTGCACTTCACACACCTATTTGTAAAATTAGGGAGCACTCAGATGCAATCAGAATCTGAAAGAGCCACTTATGCATTAATGCACACATCCAAACAGGAGGTGTATATACTGCAGTATCAGGGCCAGTTGCCAACTGATACAGTCACTCAGATATGTAGTCAGGTACTGACACAACCTAGTCTCCTATCCAGAGGAGTAGTTCTTCAAAGATGGCTTGGGCATACTACTGCTGAGCCTGAGTGGTTGGCTTTAATATCAGCTTGACTTGGCACTAGAAAACCTGCTTGACAACTCTTAAACTGTCATATTACTACAGAAAACCCTCCCATCAGCTAGGTTTTAGGAAGGCTATAGAGCAGGGTCCTTTGTGATTAAAAGGTAAAACATGTCCTTCTCAGTTTCTCTGGGTTAGATGTGCACCTGTAGATCCATACGCCCAGCTATGTATGCTTTGTCCCACTCATACTGCAACTTACATAGCTATTTATAAAAGGAAGGAAGCACTCACACAAGAAGTCAGACAGTGAAAGAGCCACTTACACACCCATGCACACAAGTGTGTATACTGCAGCATCAGAGGCAGTTGGCAACTGAGTCACTCAGATACATAGTCAAGTAGTGACACAACCTATTGTCCAGCCAGAGAAGTAGTGCTTTAAAAACGGCTTAGGCCTACTATTGCTGATCCTTGGTATGTAGCTTCTACTTCAACTCGACTTGGCACTAGAAAAGCTGCTTGACAACTCTTAAACTGCCCTTTTACTACAGAAAACCCACCCCTCAGCTAGGTTGTGGGTAGGCTACAGAGCAGGGTCCTTCGTGAATGAAAGGTAAAACATGTCCTTCTCAGTTTTTATGAGTTTGATGTGCTCTAGTAGACCACTATGCCCAGTTATATATGCTGTGTCAAACCCATCCTTCAAATCTAATACCTATTTAAAAAAAGGATAGAATCACTAACACATCCAGTTAGACACTGAAAGAGCATGCACAATCCAAGCAGCAGGTGTGTGTACTGCAGTATCAGAGACCGTTAGCAGTCACTCAACTATTTAGTCAAATATTAGCATAATCGAATCACTGGTTCAGACAAATTGGGCCTGATTCAGACCTTGGCGGATGGCGGAGGCCGTCCGCCAAGGTTCCGCAGCCGAATGACCGCACCGCGGTCAAAAGACCGCGGCAGCCATTCAGACATTCCCGCTGGGCCGGCGGGCGCTCTCCAAAAGAGCGCCCGCCGGCCCAGCAGAAATGCCCCTGCAACGAGGACGCCGGCTCAGAATTGAGCCGGCGTAGTTGCAGGGGTGCGACGGGTGCAGTTGCACCCGTCGCGTATTTCAGTGTCTGCAAAGCAGAAATACTTTGCGGGGCCTTCTTACGGGGGCCCCTGCAGTGCCCATGCCATTGGGGTTTCCCGCCATGAACTGGATGGCAGTAGGGGGTGTCTGAATCCCCATGGCGGCGGAGCGCGCTCCGCCGCCATGGAGGATTCAATGGGGCAGCGGTAAACCGGCGGGAGACCGCCGGTTTACCCTTTCTGACCGCGGCTGAACCGCCGCGGTCAGAATGCCCTCGGGAGCACCGCCAGCCTGTTGGCGGTGCTCCCGTGGTCGGTGACCCTGGCGGTCACCGGCCGCCAGGGTCAGAATGACCCCCATAGTCCTTTAAACATGGCCCGGACCTACTACTGCAGAGGCTGTCTGGGCAACTTCAAACGAATGGAGCACGCAGCACTTCCGTTTCCGCCCACCCCGGGCCGCGGCGGTGATTATCAGCAGCTGCATCCTATCCTAATTAAGTCCACTATATCTACCACTCGCAACCAGGCCACTTCATTCAAGCGGTCCTGAAGGAGAGGTCGGTATAGGCGCACAGAGAGCGCCCACCTTTGATGCAGTGAGTCAGCCAACGTTGGATTCACAGATAAGAGACCTCTGCTCTCCCATTTTGTTCTCTATTTATCTCTCTATTTTTCTCTTTCTTTCTTTTTCTCTTTCTTTTTCTTTCTTCTTCCTTTTCTTCCTTCTCTCCCTTTTCTCCGCCCCCCCCTTTTTTCCCCTCTTTCCCATTTTTCCCACTACTTCCCCCACTATCTTGACTTATCTTCACCTCCTTTTCTGATTTCTGATTTCTGTTATTTTTACCCCCCCTTTTTCTTCTTGTTTTCTACCTTTTCCTCCCTCCAGCATGTTTTCTCCCTCTTATTTCCCTCCCGTTCCATTCCACTCACTTGAGTTCCCCCTTTTCTCCTCCTCTGTATTTCTCCAACTACTTTCATTGTTATTCTTCCCTTCTGCCTTTTCCCTCGAACCCTAGAGTCTGACTATAAGGGGATGCTCCCTCTCCAGGATACCAGAGGCCACTAGCCTCAAGTGTTAGGGTAAGAAATAGTCTTCCCTTACCTATTGTGCGCCTTGCATAGCTAACATTGATGCAACTGCGATTTATAATTTGCAACCAGTACTCCTGCGGCCTGCATGAATTATGTCATGTGTGTAGTGGTTTGCTGTGTTTTATCTTTTCACTATCTATTTTTGGTCTGTTTTTATCCCATTTACTATAGGTCCTCCCCAGGTAATCCCTTGGTTAAGGTAGGCCCTTCCCCTTTTCAAATGTGATTAGTTCTGCAGCGCTTAAGAAGCATATGCAACAGGGATCCAACGCCCTGATGAATGCCCAGAGACCCTCCATAGCTCAATTACAAGGGCAGAAACATGTTGCCTCCTCCTTTTAGATAGGTGACCTTGTGAGTCATTGCTCTCACACCGGTTCCCCATTCCTTTTTAATCAGACCACACAGAACCCTCTATTAAACTTACCCGGGTATCTGAGTAGGTGTTTTTATTTCCCTAGCATAGCTGGATCCCATTTTCCAGAAATTAAACTAATTTACGCACTCCCTCCTGTTCCTTTAACAGTGAGGTTGAGTCCGCCCAGGTGGCACTGTCCTACCCGGGTGGGGCTAGGTGGTCATATGATGAAGCATGACACTATATAGTGTGTGAGACCACCTAGTCCGTAAAGGAAATCCCCCACTCAGACCATACACCACTTCACAGCTCACCCACTTTTCACCTCTAGTCGAGGTATACGAGTGGTCTAGTGTCACAATCGATACACTATTGACCTACTTACGTTACAAGAACCCCCGTACTCTCATTTGTGATTTGGGCAGTTTTACGGCCAACTCAACCTGGCATGAAAAATACATTTGCCAAGTCTTAAATACAACCTTTGGTCAACATAGCTCACCTCTCAGGTAGGCTGTAGGTATACCATGAAGCCCATTGTTTTTTGCTTGAAACGTAAGAGATGTCCTTTTGAGTTTCATTAAGTTACTTGTGCATTTGTAGACCCCTATACCCAGTACTGCATAGAGTATACCATCAGTAATGCAACTCAAATACATATTTTTAAAAGCACAGAGCCTCTCACTCACCCAGTCAGACATCGATAGAGGCACCTATACATTCACTCACATACTCATAAATTAGTTATGTATCCAGTAGTATTAAAGGTAGTTGCAAACACATGCACATACTCATGTATTCACCAGCAGAGGCACTAAGCTATTCATTCGCTTATGTAGATGCTTAGAGACCAAAAGAGTCACTAAAAGTGAGAGTCATTGTTAGACCTGACAGCCTAAGGGTGGTCACCCCTAACTTTTTGCCTGCCTCCCTCCACTTTTTGGACACTGTTTTTGCTGGTTTTAGGACTCTGAACACGTTACCACTGCTAACCAGTGCTAAAGTGCATTTCCTCTCTCCCTTAAAACATGATGACATTGGATGATACCCAATTAGCTTATTTAATTTACTTATACGTCCTTATTAAAGTGCACTACATGTGCCCAGGGCCTGTAGATTAAGGCCCATGGTGGAAACCGCCAACAGATACCGCCACTTCAACAAACCGACCACCACGGCGGTAGCAACAAACCCATGGCGGTAAGTGCCAACAGCCAGGTGGAAGACAATGTACCACCCACTGCATTACAACGAGCCCATCTACCACCTTTTCCGGGGCGGTACTTATGGCATCAAAAGCACAACGGAAACAGAACACAGAAGGGAAACGACTCACCTCTCAACACTCAAGGAAGAACCAGGACACCATGGAGCCTGAGCTGCAGGTGACCCCCATGCTGGTGTATCTTCTCATACACCAGGAACATGAACGCCGGCGACAGCGACCACAGTGAGTACTGCACCTAGCACACAGGGGAGAGGGGGAGGAAAAAGAGAGTGACACACACACATGCAACACGCAACACCCCCACCTCCACTCTCACCCCCAACACCATACACACAAACACATGCAGCAACATGACATATACACCCCGTAACCCTCTTGAATAACGCAAGGACAAAATGAATGGAGTAAAATGAGTGTCATATTAGTAATTGTAAGAAATACTTTCATAAAGAAAAAACAGTATGCACAACATATACAATATATACAAAAGGCGGGACAATGCGCTCACAAAAACTGTCTGTGGCCCACTGGGACAAAACACATAGGCCAAGGCAACACTTGACTCCTGCCTCAATACAGAGAGAACATTGCAGGGGCATCAGGTTGAAAAAACAAAGGAACCTCAGGGGGATGGGGAATGGGGGGGCATCTCAGCCAGAAGATGGGACAACGCCACTGGCCTGGAGGGGGCTCCATGCCCACTGCTTGGTCCTGGGGAGTGCAAAGCCACAGTCTCTCAAGTGGGTGGTTTGCCCATTGCTTGGTCCTGGGGAGTGCAAGGCCACAGTCTCTCAAGTGGGTGGTTTGCCCACTTATTGGACCTGGGGAGTGTAAAGCCACAGTCTCTCTAGTGGGTGGTTTGCTCACTGCTTGGTCCTGGTGAGTGCAAGGCCACAGTCTCTCAAGTGGGTGGTATGCCCACTGCTTGGTCCTGGGGAGTGCAAAGCCACAGTCTCTCTAGTGGATGGCTTTAACACATTGACCGCCACAGCGGTAGCAACAAACACCTCAGCGGTAACCGCCAACAGCCAGGTGGAAGACAATGTACTGGCCACTGCATTACAACCCGCCCATCTGCCACCTTTTCCGGGGCGGTATCAACGCCATCAAAAGCACGGCAGAAACAAAACACAGAAGAGAAACGACTCACCTCTCAACACTCAAGGAAGAACCAGGACACCATGGAGCCCGAGCTGCAGGTGTTCCCCATGCTGGTGTATCTTCTCATACACCAGGAACATAAACGCCGGCGACCACATTGAATACTGCACCTAGCACACAGGAGAGGGGGGAGGAAAAAGAGAGTAACACACACATGCAACACGCAACACCCCCACCTCCACCCTCACCTCCAACACCATACAGACAAACACATGCAGCAACATTACAATTACACCCCGTAACCCTCTGGAATAACGCAAGGACAAAATGAATGGAGTAAAATGAGTGTAATATTAGTAATTGTAAGAAATACTTTCATAAAGAAAAAACAGTATGTACAATATATACAAAAGGCGGGACAATGCCCACACAAAAATTGTCCGTGGGCCACTGGGCCAAAACACATAGGCCAAGGCCACACTTAACTCCTGCCTCAATACAGAATGAACACTGCAGGGGCATCAGGTCGAAAACACAAAGACACCTCAGGGGGTGGTTTGCCCACTGTTTGGTCCTGGGGAGTGCAAAGCCACAGTCTCTCTAGTGGATGGCTTCTTCCACTGGTTCTTGAGGGGGCCTTGTGCCCAGTGTGCTTTATCCTAGCAAGGACGGGCTGAGTGGATGCCTTCTTCCACTGGTTCTGGAAGGGGCCTTGTGCCCAGTCTGCTATGCAGATGTTTCGGAGTACACAGTCACAGTCTCTCACCTGGGTGTCACAACAACAGCTTTTGCAGGGGCCAGGACGCACTGTAGCCCATGTAGTCACCACTACACACTGCTCTCCGCAGGTGGCGGTGCATGCAGTGGTGGTGCTAGCCTCCAGGCCTCCACCTGCAGCCTCGGACGGCTGCCCACTGGGGCTACTGCTGCTGGCAGTGGTGCTGCTGGCTGCGGTTCAGGTGGCGGTGCTGGCCACTGTTCAGGTGGTGGGGCTGCCAGTGTTGGTGGTAGCCTCCAGGCCTTCACCTGCAGCTGTCGAAGGCTGCCCACTGGGCCTGCTGCTGCTGGCAGTGGTGCTGCTGGTGGCGGTGCTTGTGGCGGTGCAGGTGGCGGTGCAGGCAGTGGTGGTGATAGCCTCCAGGCCTTCACCTGAAGCCTCGGACAGCTGCTCACTGGGGCTGATGCTGCTGGCAGTGGTGCTGCTGGCAGCGGTGCAGGTGGCGGTGCAGGCAGTGGTGGTGGTAGCCTCCAGGGCTTCACCTGCAGCCTCAGATGGCTGCCCACTGGGGCTACTGCTGCTGGCAGTGGTGCTGCTGGCGGCGGTGCAGGTGGCAGTGTTGGCCACTGTGCAGGTGGCAGTGCTGGCAGTGGTGGTGGTAGCCCCCAGGCCTTCTCCTGCAGCCTCGCATGGCTGAAGTGCCATGGCTGGTGTTCTGTGCCCCTTCCTGCACTTGGCAGATGGTGGTGCCTCCTTGCTTCTGCCAGCTGGAGTCTTTGACTAGGCCTTGCTGGCTGGTTGTGAATCCTTCCCCTTGCTGGCTGCTGTCCCCTTCTTGCCCTTGCCAAGTAGCGGACCCTTCTTGGCCTTGGCTGGTGTTGGTGGCACACTGGCTGGGTTGACGGGTGCCTCCTTGGAGCCTCTCACAGCTGCAGAAACCACTGTGACCATGGACTGGGTGGCTGAGGCGCTGGGCTGGGTTCTGGTCACCCTGGCCCGAAGGTGAAGGACGGGGGGGGAGGAGGGGTAGGGAATAGGTCAGTGTTGGCGAGGAAAAGCTTCTTAGGGTCACTGGGGCGGGAAGAGGGTGAAGGGTTGGGAGTGGAGGAAGAGGGAGTGGTTGTAGGAGGTGTCAGTCTGCTGTGTTTGGGTGCAGGTGCATGGGCTGGATGCTGTTGTGAGGAGGATGGCTGTTGGGTGTGTGTGTGCTTGCGTTTGTGTACTTTGGGAGGAGGGGTCACAGACACCAGCAGAGAGGCACTACCAATTACAATGTTAGTCACCAGCCCATGGGGTCTAATGCCATTAGCTGCACACATGAAATCCACAGGACCCTGCCCAGTTGTAGATGCCCACTAACACTATTGGGTTTGGAGTGCACCTGAACTTGCCCATTATTGAACATACCCTGCCATGTTTCGTTCTGCCATAGGGGCACCCACAGCCCACATCCCCACCCAGGTAAAACCTTAACGCACGCAAATGCATGATTCTGATTCTGTACTCACCCCCTTGTGGCTGCTGTGATGCCTTCAATCACCCATCCAACTCTGGATAGGCCACCGCCAGGATGTGCAACATCAGGGGGGGCAGGGTACAATGGCCACCCCTTCCTTGTTGGGAGGCCAACCTCGGCTGGGCATCTACTGTCTTCCTTGCCCAGCGGCGCAGGTTCTCCCACCGTTTGAGGCAGTGGGTGCTCTGCATGTCAAAGAACCCCACGGTCCACACCTCCTTCGTGATGGCATGCCAAATATCCTTTTTCTGATGGGCACTGAACTACAGAAAAAATACAGCAGAAAAGGGATTAGTCATACCGTCCGGACTTTCTAACTCATGGCCCCCATATCCCTCCCATCCCCTTAGAGACATACATTCCCCACCACACATGCAGCACTCTGGCCAGATCCCCTCAGACCCACCCCTACATGGGACTTACACATACAGCAATCCATACATTCATGGCCCACGCACCATGCTCACAATGTACTCACCTATTTGTCTGGAGGAGGATAGAGTAAAGTGTTCTGGGGTAGGACCCCATCCACTAGTCTCTCTGACTTCTCCAAAGTGAAAGCAGGGGTCCTTTCCCCAGACACTTGAGCCATTGTCACTTCCAGACACAGGCCACAGCAGCACATGCAGTGTAGGTCCTCTCCTGTTGAAGGTCAGGTAGCAAGTGAGTGAACAGATAGAAAATGGCAGTCACGTCCGCGGCGGTGCGTACCGTCAGCGCCGGTGTACATCGCCATTGGCTCTTGGAACCCATAGGGCCCAATGAAAACCAATGAGATGTTACATGGCGGTCGTTGACCGCTGACCCCAACGGCGCACAACACCAACGGAATTACCTCATTTCCACTTGTCCCTCCCCACTGGTCAGGCAGCTGCCATTTCAGGGAGGCACAGGCTATGGCACCTAACTGCGTCACAGCAGACATTGGCAAATCAACTAACTCTCAAGTTCACATACTGTTTCTGTAAATGAAGAAATGCATATTAATATTGACATATGTGTGAATATGACCCTCTGCTCACTGTTTTTCACCCTAGAATTCTACCACTGAGGATGAATAGGAGATGGAGACATCCCCCCATGTACAGACCCCTGGTGGACCTGGCGACATTGGAGGACAGGCACATTATCCTAACCTACAGACTTGATAGGGCCGCAATCCAAAAGCTATGTGCCCAATTGGAGCCAGACCTGATTTCAGCTATCCGTCAGCCCACAGATATCCCCCCTCTAGTGCAGGTCCTGTCAGTGCTCCATTTCCTGCCAAGTGGTTCCTTCCAAGCTACAGTGGCCATGGCATCTGGGATGTCTCAGTCAATGTTCTCAAACATGCTGACCAGAGTGTTGTCTGCCCTGCTGGAACACATGTGCAGCTACATCGTATTCCCCCAGGTGGAGGATTTGGCTACAGTGAAGGCTGATTTCTATGCACTGGGACATATCCCCAACATCATTGGTGCCAATGATGGTACACATATTGTATTTGTACCCCCCCCCCCAGAGAAATGAACAATTGTTCAGAAATAGGAAAAGCTTTCACTTTCTGAATGTGCAGATGGTGTGTTTGGCGGACCAATACATCTCCCATGTCAATGCCAAGTATCCTGGCTCTGTGCATCATGCCTTTATCATGAGGAATAGCAGCATTCCATATCTGATGTCTCAACTCCAGAGGCACAGGGTGTGGCTAATAGGTGAGCCCGTAGTCCCCACCCAGTTGATGTTGGTATATGGGTGTGGGGTTGGCCCTAAGGGTGAGTGTGTGGCTAACAGGTATCCCTTGAATATTTGCAGGTGACTCTGGTTACCCCAACCTCTCATGGCTACTGAACCCAGTGAGGAATACCAGTACAAGGGGAACATTGCAATAAGGCACATGGGCAAACAAGGAGGATAAAGCCAGATTCCGATGCCTCCATCTGATAGGTGGATCCCTGTACTGCTCACCGAAGAAGGTGTGCCAGATCATCTTTGCATGTTGTATGTTGCACAACCTGGCCTTGAGACGCCAGGTGCCTTTTCTGCAGGAGGATGAGCCTGGGGATGGTCGTGTGGCAGCGGTGGAGCATGTGGACAGTGATGAAGAGGAGGCAGAGGAAGAAGATATGGACAACAGAAGTACACTCATTCAACAGTACCTTCAGTGACACACAGGTAAGACACTGTAACTTCACCTTCCATTGCAGTTTTGTGTTTGACATTGAACATGGCAGCCTAATTTTCCTCTTTCTATGGCCACTTACTGTACCCTTTGGCATCTCTATTTTCAGATCTCTGTGCCCCACACCTGGGGCCGTATTTATACTTTTTGGCGCACAACTGCGCCAACGCAGTTGTGCGTCAAAATATTTAACGCCGGCTAACGCCATTCCAAAGCGCCATGCGGGCGCCTTATTTATGGAATGACGTTAGCCGGCGGAGCTGCCTGGTGTGCATAAAAAAAAATGACTTACACCAGGCAGCGCCGGCGTAGGGGAAAATGGAGCTTGGGCGTCAAAAAATGGGGCAAGTCAGGCTGAGGCAAAATTTTCGCCTCAACCCGATTTGCGCCATTTTTTTGGACTCCCAACCCTCATTTAAATGACTCCTGTCTTAGCAAAGACAGGAGTTATGCCCCCTTGCCCAATGGCCATGCCAAGGGGACTTATGTCCCCTGGGCATGGTCATTGGGCATAGTGGCATGTAGGGGGGCACAAATCAGGCCCCCCTATGCCACCCAAAAAAAAAAATATATATACTTACCTGAACTTACCTTAAGTTCCCTGGGATGGGTCCCTCCATCCTTGGGCGTCCTCCTGGGGTGGGCAAGGGTGGCAGGGGGTGTCCCTGGGGGCATGGGAGGGCACCTCTGGGCTCCTTCCGAGCCCACAGGTCCCTTAACGCCTGCCCTGACCAGGCGTTAAAAAATGACGCTAAAGCGGCTGGACGTCATTTTTTTTGACCCGCCCACTCCCGGGCGTCATTTTTGCCCGGGAGTGTAAATACGGCGCACATGCCTCGGAGTCATTTTTTAGAAGGGAACGCCTACCTTGCATATCATTAACGCAAGGAAGGTGTCCACGCTAAAAAATGATGCTAACTCCAAGATCTTTGGCGCTGGACGGGTCTAACGCCAAAGTATAAATATGGAGTTAGTTTTGCGTCGGATTTGCGTAAAAAAAAACAGCGCAAATCCGGCGCAAACAGAGTATAAATATGCCCCCTGGTGTGTTTAATGCTGCCCACTGCAGGTCATACCTATGTACAAATTACAGTACATTTGATTTGCAATGTTTACACTTTGTGAAGGTAATACATTTGTCAGAGAATTCACAGACTCAATACTTGATTTTGTTCCAATGGTGTTTATTTATGTGCTAGTAAGTGTAGGGGGTATTGAAATGGGCTGGGTTGCTGATGGAGGAAAGTTCAGGGTAGAGTCCATTCTATTTGTATCCCAAGTGCATTGTCCAATGGTGCATAGGAAGTGGAGCAATGGCAGTTCAAGGTAGACAGGGTGACAGAGTGGGACAGAGGGTGACAATCAGAAGAGTCTTATTTCCTGGCGGGGCCTTGGCAATGTTCTCTGGCTTCTGCCTGGATTGCAGGGACCCTTTGCAGGGTGGTTCTCCTTCTGCAGGGGGTGGGGTGCTGGTGGCCTGTTGTTCTTGTGGCCCCTGTCCACTAGCACCGGCGGAGGTGGAGGGCTGTTTTTCGGTTTGGCTAGTGTCAGGGGCCCTTTGGTGTGCCACTGGCTCCCTCATGGTGTTGGCCATGTCAGCCAGCACCCCTGCAGTGGTGACCAGGGCGGTGTGGATGTCCCTCAGGTCCTCCCTGATCCCCAGATACTGTCCCTCCTGCAGCCGCTGGGTCTCCTGCAGCTTGGCTAGTATCTGGCCCATGGTCTCCTGGGAATGGTGGTATGCTCCCAGGATGTTGGTGAGTGCCTCATGGAGAGTCGGTTCCCTGGGCCTGTCCTCCCACTGTCGCACAGCAGTCCTCCCAGCTTGCCTATTGTCCTGTGCCCCTGTTCCCTGAACTGTGTGCTGCTGCCACTGACCCCATGTCCCTGATCGTCCTGTGTTTGTGGGGTTGCCTGGGGTCCCTTTAGTGGTGGACACACTGCTGTTTGACGTGTCCTGGGGACAGAGGGATGGGCCCGCTGGGTGGGTGCTGTTCTGGTGTTTCCTGAGTGGGAGGCTTTGTGGTGGGTTGGGACTGTGGCTGGGTAACCAACTGTCCAGAGGTCCCTGATGGGCCAGGTTGGTCATTGTGATCCAGACGTGCAGAGCTGCTGACAACACTGTGGGCCTCTTTGGGGGGGACTGGGGGAGGTAAATACAGTGTTATTGTATCTGCATGTGCCATCTTGTGCATGGATATGTTTCCCTCTGTGGTTGGTATTGACAAGGCAGCTTTGGCTTGTGTGAGTTGTGCTTTGTTTGTCTTAGGGATTGTCACTAGTGTGCATGTTTTGGTGATGAGTGTCCATGCAGGTCTATGATGGGGGTCCATGCATTGGTGTAGCGTGCTGGGCTTGGTATTGAGATGGGTGGGTTGTGATGGTGGGGTATATGTGAAGTGATGGAGTGATGAGAGTGAGGGTAAGGGTGGGGGTATGTGATGGCATGCAGGTAGGGTAGGGGATAAAATAGTAAAGATTTGACTTACCAGAGTCCAGTCCTACTGCTACTCCTGCGAGGCCCTCAGGATGCATGATCGCCAAGACTTGCTCCTCCCATGTTGTTAGTTGTGGGGGAGGAGGTGGGGGCCCACTGCCAGTCCTCTGTACAGCTACCTGGTGTCTTGCTACCAATGAACGCACCTTCCCCGTAGGTCATTCCGCCTCTTCCTGATGTCATCCCTTGTTCTGGGGTGCTGTCCCACGGCGTTGACCCTGTCCACGACTCTCCACCATAGCTCTATATTCCTTGCAATGGACGTCTGTTGCACCTGTGATCCGAATAGCTGTGGCTCTACCCGGATGATTTCCTCCACCATGACCCTTAGCTCCTCCTCTGAGAACCTGGGGTGTCTTTGTGGTGCCATGGGTTTAGTGTGAGTGGTATGTGTGAGGGTGTGTGGGATGATATGTTGGTATGTGTGCTGTGAGGGGCGTGGATGGTGTATGGGTGATGGTGTTTTGTGGCTCAGATTCAGTGGGTGCTCATGGCTTGTCTCTCTCTCAGTTGCCAAAATGTTTGGGTCGCAAAGGGTTGTGGATAATGTGGGTGTGTGTTTTATATTGGTGTGGGTGTGTGGGTGTGGTGTGTGTATGTGTATAAGGTGTTTGTAGTTTGAATTGTCCAATGTGGTGTTGTTTTGTATGTGTGTGTGTATTTTGAGCGCAGCGGTCTGTACCGCCAATGGTTTACTGCGGTTGAATGACCACCGCGGTGATTTGTGGGTCATGATGCTGTGGCCGTATTTCTGTTGGCGTAACGGTGTGGGTTTTGGTACTGCCAGTTTATCACTGACCTTTGGGCTGGCGGACTTATGTGTGTGTCTGTATAGACACACACATAGGTGGATTTCTCTGTGTGGGTCATAATACCCGTAGCGGTACACCACCGTGGTCACAGTATGTTGGCGGCAGTCAGCATGGCGGTAGGCAGCACTTACCGTCAGGGTTGAAATGAGGTCCTAACTGCTACTAGTGGGCCTGCAGCACTGCTTGTACCACCCATTTAAGTAGCCCCTTAACCATGTCTCAGGCCTGCCATTGCAAGGCCTGTGTGTGCAGTGTAACTGCCAATTCGACTTTGTATTTAAAAGTACTTGCCAAGCCTAAAACTCCTATGTTAGGCCCTAGGTGACCCCTAGGGCAGGGTACTGTGTAGTAAAAAGGCAGGACATGTACTTGTGTAGTTTACATGTCCTGGTAGTGTAAAACTCCTAAATTTGTTTTGCACTGCTGTGAGGCCTGTTCCTTTCATAGATTAACATTAGGGACACCCTCATATACTGTTTGAGTGGTAGCTTCTGATCGAAAAGGAGTAACAAGGTCATATTTAGTATGGCCAAAATGGTAAAACAAAATCCTGCCGACTGGTGAAGTTTGATTTAATATTACTATTTCAGAAATGCCACTTTTAGAAAGTGAGCATTTCTCTGCCCTTAAATCCTTCTGTGCCTTACAAACCACGTCTGGCTAGGTTTAGTTGACAGCTCCCTTGTGCATTCACTCAGATAAACCCCAAACACAGGATGCTCAGTCACACTTGCATACATCTGCATGTTTCGCTCTGGATTCCTGGGCTGGGAGGGTGGAGGGCCTGACACTTACATGTCAAAGGACAGGAGCCTGCCCCCACACAAAGGACTGCCACACCCTCTACTACAGAAATTGACCCAAAGCCTGCTCTGCGTGAAAACACAACAACGCATCACCCGTGTGTGCCGGGCAAATTGATGCACACCTCCCCGTTTTCCACGCATCTCCTCCTCCGAGGTCCCTTGCGGATAATTTGAACGCAAACCATGTACTTTGTGCTTGCAAGAGACATTTGTTGCTTTTAAGAGACTAAAGACACTTTATATCATTTCTACATATCATTTCTACAGTGATATTTCAAAATATACTTATTGCATCTTAATAAGCTTGACCTGCATTTATCCAGATAAATATTATATATTTTTCTAAACACTTTGTGGTGTATTTTTGTGGTGCTATACTGTGTTATTGCATGATTTATTGCACAAATACTTTACCCATTGCCTTCAAAGTTAAGCCCGACTGCTCAGTGCCAAGCTACCAGAAGCTGGGCACAGGATAATTTGGATTGTGTGTGACTTACCCGGACTTGAGTGAGGGTCCTTGCTTGGACAGGGGGTAACCTGACTGCCAACCAAAGACCCCATTTCTAACAGTCACATACCAGCATACTTATTTAAACATATGATGGCACTCCTATAAAGGGACTCATACACTCACTGAAACACATAGCCAAGTACTGGCCAAACATAGACACCCATCCAGACAGGTAGTCCTTTAAACATGGGTAGATACACAGGAACAATGTAATGTATACGGCAGTACATCCAGGGAGAGACTAATGCATATGCTGACACAAGGTAGCTATAATATAATAACACAACTTGTAGTTTGGCAGATGAATGTTTAAAATATGTTATCTAATGGTATGTAATGAAAATCTTCATATGCCCATTTGTCTTTTTCTTTTCAAGCTTCATCGTCTACTTAACTACAGGCAGGTACAATGCCATCAACAACTGAGAGAAGAAAGAAGCAAGGACACTATGGTCTCACAAGTCAGAAACAAACGGGGCAGAGAATGTGGTGAAAGAGAAAAGAGCTGCTGGTAAGAAAACAAAGAAATGTGCTAAAATACTATGTGGAAAACTGCAAAGTGAGTGAGATGAAGCAAATAAAAAACAAAGGTTCAAATCAAGCAAGAAAAGAGAAAAAGTACATGAAAGGAAGAGTAAAACATGTTATAATAAATGAGAGAGGTCAACCAGAAAAGCGAGGCAGTTTAAGGAAATAAGAGTTAGAATGTTCCACAGTAGGGTAATTCAGAATCACATAAGAATTGTGAAGAAGTATAAAAGGAGACGAAGAGCAGTGAGACAAAACAAATGTGTTGAGGCTGTAGTTGATAAGGACTTTTTTCTCAGGAGAAAGCTATTTATTTTGGTATAAATAGAATGAGAACACTGGATAAATAGTGTTGTCTTTGAGGAAAAAAAGCCAAAAGAACTGAGTCTGTCCTTAATGAAGAAAGCAACATACAACAGAACACATTAGTGCATTTAGTTGAAGAATATAGACGTGTTAGGAGATGATGTAGGGTAGTGTTATTCTAAAAAATGGGGGGATGGTACCTAAAAATGTGGAGCAGGTGATAGCTAAAAAGGTACACAGGAGGATAGACAGGCCTCAGTATAAAAATTGAACTTTAGCAGTATTTGCAGTATCCGGCAGGCATCAATTGATATATTGAGAACTTTCCTTCAAAACATTCCTTGCAAAACTCTAAAACAGAAAGTAGGTATGTTGCAAGGATTAGATCGATGTAAAGTAAGAAAGCACACAAATTTTCTGGGACATTCACTAGCATGTCTATTGGAGAAAGTGTGCCAAAGCATCTTTCATCACTTCAGAATGTTAACTGCAAACCACTCAAAATGCATACTTTAGTTAGAAGGCTTCACTATATGAAAACTCCTGCACTATATTTTGGAGAAATGAATAGAGCTTTTCTGCATCATACAGTAGCAGAGGTGGAACGAGTTTGTGAAGCTGTTCAGTTTTGTTTCTTTGGTCCTGAACAGAAGTGTAGGGAAAGTGTGGACTTGGCATCTATAGGTATAGAGGATAAGGACACAAGTATTAGTATTGGTAACTTTCAGGAAGAGAGTAAGATGTTTAGCACAGTTTCTTTGGAAAAATCATTTTTTGTATATGTTGGTGACAGTCTCACTGCAAAAGTCAAACTCATACTGGTGTTCTGTATCTAAAAACTGAAGAAGAGAACAGAGATAAGTGTCAAGAATGTGCTGAGTATTTATTTGTAGAGAACGGTTTGATTGTTCTACACAGCAAAGTATTTGTAAGTTAGAGGATAATAAAATGACCGCTAAAGCAGTACAGAACAAGTTAGAATTCATTCCAATTCCATGAGAACTTGAAGATCTAAGTTTTTATGAATGAATTATTATACAATGTATACATCCTTTTCAAGCTATAGTTCGTGTGGAAGCAAAAACAAGAAAATTACCTCCAACAGATCTACAGAAAGGTTTTAAAGGTAAAGTTGTGGCCTTGCCATTAGATTTCAAACAGAATATTGAAACTATAGGTGTACAGAGAGTTTTTAAAGAACCACTTATTATTCTAGTGAACAGCGTCCCAATCAAGAACAAAGATATATGACAAGAGTTAGTGGATGTCAGTAAAGTAAAAAAGGCAACATTATAGCTGGTACAAAATAATATGTATTATAAAAATGTAGCTGTTCTTCAAGATATAGCACATACGGAGAATGACACATTACCATTAAGAGGTCAGATTGAAAAGGTTGATCGATCCAGATGAGAAGAAATTTATGAACACTACAGTATCCATCCTCTGGTTTCTAAAGAAATTAATGTTGATGCTATTGGTCTCTGTCATATGAAAGAAACAAATGGAGCTTTCATGGGTGTGCAGGAAAAAAAGTTGAGAAGCTTGCTCTTTTCCTCATCTTTTTCCTACTGGAGTTGTTGGTCGGTATGATAAATGGCCTGTACAAATATCAGCAGCCGAGTACAGATCAACTAGACTATTTTCAAAGGGCCCTAGAGTTTGCCAGTGTATTCCATATGTATTCCACCTATTGCTTGAGAGTGACTTGTCATGGCTATCTTATGCAGTAAACCATAATTTAAAGATAGGAGTGAATCTGCAAAATATCATAGCAAAGGGAATTTGTTAAGAGAGTTGAAACAAAGGATGAAAACTGAAACACAACTTGATTAATTTGATGGCATGCCAATGTGGCAAGAACAATTAGTCTCTTTGTCAAGGTGAGCTGAAATGCATGTTGAAACACCTAGGTACACCTACTTGTTTCTGACACCCAGTTGTGCAGTCTATGCATGTGATAACCTCCTTTAGTTTTTGCAAGAAGCAACCTCAAAAAGTAATTAATCTGATGACAGCTGAAAAACTTTACTCCTTAGATCCTGCTAATGTTTGCAGATATTTTAACCACCAGTTTCAAGCCATGATGTCTTTCATCTGTCACAAAACAAATCCTCCTCTTGATAAAGTGACTGATTCCTTTTGGCTAAAGAATACCATGCAGATTCACATGTTCTTATGGATAAAATTTGTGCCGAAATTTGGGACAGACAGTGATGAGTCTGTCCCGTCTTTCATAGAACAGCATGTAAATTGCCCCATTTGAAAAGACAGTAGTGAGAAAGGCCTAAGACAATAAGTTCTATGGTTTCAAACTCATAGATGTGGCAAGTACTGTCATTGTAAATACAGATACAACAGAAAATGTTACTCAAAATGATGTTTTGGATTCTCTTGACTTGTCATTTCAAAAGGAAGAGTAAATAGCAGACATATGCTGACTCACAAATCCCCAGAACATACATACAACCTGAGAAGGACAAATGCCTTGAAGTATGTTAATGACTACAGTCCAGTGATTCTGAAAATGTGGAATGTGAACATGGATATGCAGACAACTTAATCGCTGTTTCTTGTTACGTACCTGCATATATTACAAAATCAGAGAAGACAGAGGTGAAGGAGATGTGGGAAGAGATTTCTGCAGAAAAGAGTTTTGCCAAGAAATTGCACAGCTTCAGCTGGAAAATGCTTTCCAAAAGAGGAATAGGATTTTATGAGTGTTCGGATCAGTTTAGTTCATCTAGTTTGTTCTGGAAGTAAAGGGTAATTGAATGGATAAGTCTAGGCCTTGAAAACACATGAAATAGAGTGGTAAAGTATTTTCTGGAAATTCAGTATCTAGCAGAATTCGATTCAGAGATAGAGACACTGTAAAATCAAATATGTTGGGTACATACTACTCTAGAAGGAATCCACATCTAGAAAATATGCGCCTCTATGAAGTACTTCAATACTGATGCAGAAGCAATGTAACAGAAAACATAGAAGAACGGAGCTATGCAGTGCTTAGATGTGATAGTTGTTTGATGAGACACAGCAACGTAAATCTAATTAGCCACAGAAAACATAGCTGCCAGATTGCAGAGAGAAGAGAGTTTTTCTACTTAGCACTTTTGCAGCTGTTCAAACCGTGGCCTATCAGACTTACCTACAAACAATCACTCCAATGAATACTCTTTCAATGCTGTGAGAGAGAGCATTGAGTGTTCAGTCTTTCCAAACTACTTGCAAATATTAAAAGATGAGATTGAACAGGAAGGAAGAGACAATTGCTGCTGAGATAGCTAAGGACAGCTCACAAAGCAGCCATTGTTTGTGACCACTGAGTCAAGATCCTCTTAGAGAACAACGGATTCAAATTTAAGTGGTTGTAGCTATGAATGAGTTGAAGACTGCAATGCAGCAAACAAGAGATTAAACTGTTGATTTTGAACACTTAGTAACACAACTAAATGATGAAAAGAAAGAAATTTATACTGAAGTAAAAGCTAAAATAGAACATAGATTTCTGCATGAGAAGAAACAATGTAAATATTCTTCATTTAAGCCAATACTAATATACATCTGTGGATAGGCTGACACTGGGAAAAGCTTTCCCCTGAAAGTTCTCACTGCTTAACATACAAAATCAAATTTGTCATGTGTAGTAACAGCACCAACAGGATTAGCTGCACATAACATTAAAGGAATTACTTTACATGGACTACTTATGCTACCTGTTGAAGATGACAATAAACTGGAATACTAGAAATTATCTGGTATAGCTTGTCATGACGTGTCAAGAGTATTGAAAACACCTGAAGCTATTAATCATTGATGAGGTGAGCATGGTATCAATCTTAATGCTTGCCTTCCTACACTTAAGAATGCAGCAGATTTTAAGAATAGACTATGATGTACTATTTGCAAGGAAAAACTTAAATGTTTTCGGTGACCTACTGCAACTGATCCCTGTAAAAGGACAACCTGCTTTCAAAACACTGCTCTACAATAAAACAATACATTTTTGGGGGAGTATTGGCAACATCATTATTTGGTTACATTTTGAATATAATGAACTAGTGAAACATATGCATCAAGCATCTGATGTAGAATATGAAAATATGCTTTAGGACATTAGAGTAGGAGTTCTGACAAAGGAAAGAAAATGTGCTTTAGAAACTCAACTGACCAAAGAAACTATTTCCATCTATCATCACAGCAGCAAAACTAATGTACAATTTTATTAAAGAATGGAAATCCATAATCTATATAATGTCAACACTTGAAGAATGCTCCAACTTTAACGAACAACTACTAAAATTGGAGAGACAAGATATTTTGGAAATTGCAATATTGCTCACAGAAAAATTACAAGCAAAATTGGATTCTTCAGGGAACTCTGTATCCAAGACTGCAGGACTAGAAAAGTGTTTGCACGTCTTCAAGAACTGTCAAGTAATTTTGCGGCATAATGTAAATGTTGAGGAATGTTTAATAAATGGTGCAATGGGTAAAGATATTGATTTAATTAATTTTCCAACTAGACATGAGGTAGAATATTTGGCTATAATAATTGATCAATTGATGATGTGATACAGATTGGCCGATGTAAATTTTTTGTTTGCAAAAGACTTATATATGCGGCTGAAACAGTTCCCACTCTCCTTAGCATATGCTGGAACTATCCATAAATCTAAGTGTAGACACAGCTTTAATTAATATTGCAAGTGCAGTATTTAAAAATGGTATGTCATTGCTAGCATTGTCTCATGATGCAACATTGTCCGAATTGCTTTTTGTTGATTTTAATGACAGGAAAGTTAGTGCTGATGTAAGCTGTGTAAAAGACTACAATCGGTTAAGAAGTCTATATGCTCCTCATTTAGTTCAGTACCATATTTATGAGAAATGGATGTTCTGTTCAAAGCGGAAGCTTACAAAAGTGTGAACAAATGTTCAAGTAAATAAAAACAAGGATAAGCTAGAAGGTGTTAAGAAGAAAAACGTAGAACATGAAGGTATTATTGTAAGTTATCAATTGTAAAACAGTTCAGGTGTCAACTGCTATGCAAATGTTGTTCTCAAGGTACTCTTTCATTTACTACATTTGGTAACTGAAACTCAACAAAAAACTGTTCAGAGATTGTGTTCTGTACTCTATCATTTGTTCCAACATTTACCGACTGATAGGACCGTAATTCATTATGCTTCAAGCATTCGAGACCTTGTAGCCCTTCAAACTACAAAATTCTTACTATTAATTTCTCCAACCAAAATTCTAAGATGTATTTCCGGAAAAAAAGGATGTATAATTTTCTTCTATGTACATCGTCAGTGTTTTAGACATCATTCAGCCTACCAAGGATGATGTCTTGAGAAAGTTCTCTAAAATTGAACAATACTTTTATCTTCCTCATACGAGTTTATATATTACATCTAGTCATAGCACTATCTAATTGAAGACTGGCACTGAATGGATACAATGCAATCATTACAGCCTTAAACTGATACAAAAACAGCCATTGAAAGTATTCAATTGTCTGCCTTTTGCTTATGCAACCAACCTTCTATGAAATATTTCTGAGAAGAAGCGGTGTAGGCATTTCATCTACAAGGATCATCAGTATTTTAGACATCATTAGGCCTACCATGGGTGATGTCTTCAAAAACATCCCTGAAACACAAATCTCCTTTATATGTATTAGTGCTGTTGTACCAGGTATAACATTAAGAGAATTACTTTTGGGACAGATCTGAGTAGATTAGTTAACTAATTGTACATAAAACAAAAAGTGTTTGTAATGAGTGCAATGCATTGTATCACTTATTTGTAGTGACATACTGTGCAGTTTTGGGGGGTTTTCTACAATCCATGCATTTGTTTTTCCCCACTGTTCCATGATCAATCTTTATAAAATGCAACATTTAAGTTGTATGAGTATAAAAGCTGAGAACATTAAAAAAATAAAATTAAATGTCTAACATAGTATGACATACTGTTCCAGCATAAGCAATTTGCAGTATTCTTTTTCTGGCATTTTATAAATGTAATACTAATTTATATTAATAATCTTTTTCTTTTTCTACAGTGGTTGGAGTGATATCTCTTCAGATGTGTCAACATACATGTAGTGCAACATAAGTATTTGTTGCGGTTCTCATGGTGAGTGTCTTTTCACATAAAGAGTACTTCACTTAGTTTGCCACTATTTACTGGTCCTTGTAGGACATGCTCAAAATCTCCCATGCAATTTATTGTTACTTTGCTAAAAGTCGCTCTTAAAAATATCTCTGTTCAACAGGATATGGCAATTAATTCTCAATAACATGAGTTATGCATACAATAACTAACATACCCAGTCAATCTACCGTGTAACTAGTGATACACTTAATCACACACACAGCTTTAAAAAAATGTCCAGTCATTCACTCATACAGCACCTCACACACCCAGTCACTCAATCATATAGTCACTCACACATAGTCACCCATGCAGGCAGTCGTTCCCTCATACAGCCACTCCCACTATCTCACTCATACAATAGCTGACGTCCCCACTCATTCACTTATACAGCCACACACATAACCAGTCACTCACTCATACATCCACTCACAAATCGTCTGAATCAATATTACAGCTACTCACACACCCAGTCACTCATTCATACAGCCACTCACACTACCACTGAATCATACATACACACCCACTGACTCACTGATAAAGACAGTCACATACCCAATCAGTCAACCATATAGGCACTCGCACACACAGTCACTCACTGATACAACCAGACACTCACACAGTAACTCACACACCCAGTCACTCTCTCATGCAACTACTCACACACCTAAATGAGTCATCCATTCAGCTAGTCAAACAGCCAGTCACTCCCTCATACAGCCACTCACACACCTGCTACCTTACTCCTAGAATAGTTGATGCCCCCACTCATTCACTTATACAGCTACTCAAACAACCAGTCACTCATTCACACAGCCTCTCACAAAGCAACTCAATGGTACAGATACTCACACATCCTGTCACTCACCCATTCAGGTACTTACACACCCAGTCACTCACTGATACAGCCAGTCACACAGTTAGTCACTCACTCATACAGCCAGTAAGACACTCAATCATATGGGCACTCACATCAACGTCACACACCCAGTCACTCACTCATAGAGGCATTCACACACACAGTCAGTCAGCCATACAGGCACCCACATTTACAGTGAGTCACTCATACAGCCGCTCACACACCCACTATCTCACTCATTCAGCACCTCATGCCCCCTTGTTCAGCCATAGAGCCACTCACACAGTCACTCACTCATAAAGCCACTCACAAACCGAGTCACTAACTCATAGACCCACTCACACACCCAGTCACTCACTTGTACTGATACTCACCACCCAATTGCTCAAACAGGCACTATCACATCCAGTCACTCACCGATACATCCAGTCACAGCCAGTCACTCACTCACACAGCCACGCACACTGCCACTCATTTACTCATACAGCCACTCACACAGCCACTCAAGCACCCATATAGCCACTCACACACCCACTCAATCATCCATATAGACACTCACACAGCCAGTCAGTCACTTCTACAGCCACTCATCTACCCAGTCACTCACTCATAGAAGCACTAACACACTGAGTTACTCACCTATGCAGCCACTCACATAACCACTCAATCAATCATACAGACACTCACTCACTAATCACTCACCCATGTAGACACTCACATACCCAGTCACTCACTCATAGAGGCACTCATACACCCAGTCACTTAGCCATACAGATACTCACAGTCAGTCACTCATACAGCTACTCACATACCCACTATCTCACTCATACAGCACCTCACATCTCCACTCGTTCAGTCATAGAGCCACTCACACACCCAGTCACTCAACTCTATAGCCACTCACATACCTAGTCACTCATTTATCCTGACACTCACCATCCAATCACTCACTCATACAGGCTTTATCACACCGAGTCACTCACTGATGCAGCCAGTTACACAGCCTGTCACTCACTCATACAGCCACTCACACACTTACTCAATCATACAGACACTCACACGCAGTCACTCACTCATACAGCATCTCACACACCCAGTCACTCACCCATACAGCCACTCATAATCCCAATTACTCACCCATACAGCTGTTCATCCCATACAATCACTCTCACCTCAGCTTACAGAAACAGATAGTCACTCATACAGCTGCTCACTTTCCCATACAGCTACTTATACATTCAATATTTCACCCATACATCTGTCATATTAGTTATTCATTTATACAGCAATTCACACTTCATATCACTCACTCATGCAGGAACTCCCACACCCACACCCAGTTACTCACTCATATGGTCACTCACTCATACAGCCAGTCATACACACTCACCCACACGGCCACACACACACACAGTCACTCACTCATACAGGTACTTACACACCCACTATTTCACTCATACAACCTCTCTTTCTTATACATACACACACATAGTTTATCTTATTTTAACCAAAAAGGTGGTTCTTACGAGAACTGTCTTTTTCTTCTTTTTCTGGAACTGTTTTTTGGTTTATTTTTACTATTTTTAAACCTTTTTTTTTAATTCTTCTTAAATAAAATGTCAATTACAAACAAAACATTCTGATGAAAAACTCAGGGTAACAAAACATGTGAATAAAAGAATAAACCTACTCTCCTGAGTTCTGGACAGGATTCTGGGAGGTGTCTCTCCATTTTAGTAGAAATAACTTCTCCTGCACTAGATGTTGGCACAGCAGATGTCAAATGTTCTCCAACTCTTCTTTCTCTCTGTGCACTCAAGAGGTGTCTTTTGTGATATGTTTTTAAATGGGACATCATGCTTGTTGTCCCACAAGAAAAAAAATTGGAAGTGCTCCTGGAAAGGGTTTTCTCACACAGGGAGCACTCTACATACTTTGCCACTGTCTTCTTTTCCTCTGGGGGAATTGTGAAAAAGTCCCAAGCGATGGAATGCTTCTTGGGAGTAGGTTCCTCTTTTGTAGAGTTTCTGTCATTTGGGCATGGCTCCTTCTCCTGACTTCCTTCAGATGTCATTTTACTGAAGGAAAGAAACAAAAAGGAAGGAACAGCAGCACCAAATGCCTCTGAAAATACTTTCTATATAAGCACTGATACTGAGTTAAAGAGAAGACCAGGTGTCATCTTTCTCTAAAGATAACTGAAAACTTTCTTGTTAAAACAAATCTCTTTCTTTCAAAGTCAAGTGGTATTTGCAAAGGCAGATGTCATCACAAATAACAGCTTTGTTGCAAATACAGGAAAATAAATAAAAAGTGTCCCACAATAAAATTAATCCCATAAATACTAGTTTATACATTATATTAGTAAAATACTGATCTCAAACATTTATTTATTTCACACTTTTCGAAAAGCGTGCCAAATTCGCAAATAATAGTGATATGGGACTATACGTCACGCTACATTTTATGATTAATTCTAAAAATCATACACTAAGTACACCACTAAATAAAGTACTCAATGGAATATTTTTTTTCCTTAAATATTTCACAACAATATATTATATACTGTTCGTTTACTTTCCTTCACTTTCTTTCTATCTCACTGCTTTCTTCTTGCTTTCTGTCCTTTTTTGTACTGCCTCTTTATTGCTTTTCTGTCCTCACTCCTTCATTTTTCTTCTCACCCCCATTTTGTGTGTTGGTACCACATGCCTTTCCCTCCTTTTCACTTCTATCTTGACACTGTCAGTCCCATTTTGTACATCCCTACTGCGTGCCTTTCCCTCATTCTCATAGGTTTTCACAGACACTTTGTTGATTCACAGCAGTAGGGTCAAATCTACAATAAGAAAGAAGTACTTCATAAGTGCTGTAGCCTAGGTAAAACAATATAGTCACTGGCATGGACTGCATGTAACCCCCAACGCGCATGGCGAAAGGCCATGCATGATGTGGGCTCAATTGATTAGAAAGCTTTGGACACAACACTGCTGTGCACAGTCAAAGGTTGTGCGCTTTGGTGGTTGGATTAACGCAAAGTTATTAAACTTACTTTATGTTAAAAAAAACTCACCCACACAGTTACTCACACACTCACTCACTTAGTCATATAGATACCAACACATATACTCCCTCTCCTTTACAGACCACCCATACATTCACTGACCCACGCATTCAGTGAATGACACACCCACTAGGCCATCCATACAGATACTGACACAGCCTCTAACCAACTCAAAGAGTCAACAACACAGCCACTCACTCCGCCATTGAATCACTCACCAATACAACTACTGAGAGAAACACTCAATCATACATAAAACTATTCACACACCCATTTTACCAATACAGCTACATGGAAACCCACTCACTCAGTAAAACTGCTACTGACAAAGTCAGTCACCCAACTGTGCAGCCACTCACATAACCACATCCAAAAACAAATGCAGACACATACATATCCACCTCAAATGACATTCATTACAAATACTATCACTGAGCAGTAGCTCTGGAAGATTACTAGTTTAACATATGCAAAACATATTCTTTTTATAGCAGTACATTTTTACAAATATTTTTAAAAATGTATTATAGTGTAAAATACATATTTTTAATGATAGTGTTACATATATATGTATATATATAAAAATGCAGATTTATATATATATATATATGTGTGTTTATATGAGTATATATTTCTATATAGTATGAACTATTATTTAAGAATATTTAATTTACCTTACATTAATGTTATATGTTGAAATATTTAAGATTTACTATTTTAAACTATATATAATATTTTTGAATATTGTCAACAGTATTAGTGTGAAACAATATTTTTTATATTTTTGTAGTTACCATTGTAGGTATTAGGAAGCAATATTTTGGTAATCAATATTTTTGATACAATATTTCTGTATCTCGACATTGTTGTTTCTCATATTCTGTCAGAGATCCATAGTTTGAGCTATAGCAACAACAGTCCACAATAAAAGCCAACACAAAGTTCCTACACACTTAAACATACATTTATATATATGCTTTTTATAGCAGTACATTTTAAAAAACAAATCCAAAAAATTTCATGTAAACTAAAATATTTATTTTAAATGATAGTGTCACATTATATTACTTAGTGGTAGTTGTCACTAGGTAGTCATGTTTCTATAGAAGAAGCATTTTTGACTTGCCTATATCTTTGGCACTGTTTGACGAATCTTTACAAAATTATCCCCAAGAAAGTGCCCCGGTGATTCTTGTTGCACTTAGAAAGTTTCAGGGTGATCCATCAATCAAGGGACGAGTAAAAAGGGGGTTGGGGCTCAAAAAAGTTGCATTTCCCATGTTAATTCTCTTAGGACCTTTAGACACGACTACAGCCTAAACAGCTAGACGGAATGACAGGATATTTGGCATGAAGTTAGCTTTCAGTACGCAGATTATGCTTTTGCTCATTTGGTGTGAATGTGTTTAGTAGTTTAGGTGATGTTAAAGGGAAAACTCATTTCTATATCTAGGGCTGAGGATCCTTTGTGATAAATGTACAAATAATGATGAGCTTGTGCAGGGTAATGCACCGCTCTGATTGGCTGCCAACACTTCAACGAGGAAGTGATGGCAGCCATCTTGGGATTCAGCTTCAACTGGGTCCCAATAAAAATGCAAACAAAAGGAAAAGGGGCCATGGTAGAGACACCCTGACCCCTTAGCTCTGCTGCTAGGGTCTCAGAGGGAGCCCTGCTCCAGGGCAAAAAAAACCTTTTTGTAAAGATAAATTGCAGTATATTTGTGATGTTGTCGCAAATTCACTGTAATTAAAAAAAAAATACATGTGTGGTCTCCTGTGCATGTTTTTTCATAAGCTCCTAGGTGGGCCACATCACAGGGCATTGAAAATATAAGGAGAGGGTGCACAGGGCCCCCCTCCAGGACTTATATTTGCCCCAGAGACTACCACCTCCCTAGGGCTTTGTGCACATTGCATGCTCCCCCAGGCCCCAGGGGCCACCACCTCCTCAGGGCTTTTTTGAGTATATGCTGGGGCAGTCCAACCCCCTGCAGCTCCAGGGACTGCCACCTACCCGGGGCTTTATTGTAATTCAGTGCAGGGGGATGCACAGCACCCTGTAGCCCTGGGGGTCACAACCACTGCGGGGCCTTAATGTAATGCAATGCCGGGGCACACAGTCCCCTCACAGCCCCAGGCACCGCCACCTCTCTGGGGTTTCAAAAAAAGAATAAGAGGGTCTGTTTTGGACCCCCAAGCCCTGGGGACCACCACCTCCCTGGGACTAGATTACCTTGGAGGGGGGACCCCCTTGAAGAGCCCTTGATGTACCTGGGGATCGCCACCCCGAGGGCCAGCTCCAGCTCTGTCCCACGGTTCCCCACCTCAGAACAGAACTGTTTGCCTTTGTTTGGTGGGAGCTGACAGTTCTCATCAAGCAAAAGCAAACAAAGGCCACATTCTGACAGGGAAAGGGAAACAGATGAAAACATTGCTGCCACAAGCAGGGAGCTGCTATTTAAAGCAGCTTCCTGCTTGTAGGAGCAATGTCAGCTCCCGCAGGATGTGGGGAGCCGGATAGAACCGTGCAGCCTTGAGGCTCCCTCTTCAGTCTTGTCACTCTCTCTCTCACTTCCATCCAATAAGGGTCTGGAAGAGAGAAAGAGAGATTGTCATTCCAGTGGTCTCTCCATCCAACCACTTCAAAGAGTTAGACTAACAAAATGTTTGGTACGAATGTTATAGTTACGTTTGGATGCAGAGCAGAACATAGTCACTTCTGGACTAATGGTCAAAGTCTTGTGCTGTCACTCAGTAGGCTGAACGTTCAAATCCTAGTATCGCTTGGAAGTGTGTTTGTTTATTTACTAGTGTTTTGACTACTAAACCTTCCTAGTGATGGAACATTCACATTTCTTTCTAATTACATGTGTGGGTTGATTGTTATAGGTATGTCTGGATGCATCACAGTAAGGAGTCACCTATGGGCTAAAGGTTAAGGTCACAGACCCTCACACTGAAAGTTGAGGGTTCTACTCCAAGTGTCCTGTGGTTTTTTTCCTTCTTTATTTTTTTTTAAACTACAAATGTTTCTGGTTCACACAGAAAGGTGATCTACTCTTTTGAATTGCCAAGAGTATGTTTGGGTGGATATAGGGGTTGGCCTCAGGCCCTGTGGCCAACCCCTGCTGCACACAACCAAAGGCATGGGTTTGGCTGGTTACAGGGGCTGGCTGCATGGGCCAGGCCACAGGCAAGGCCCTGCGGCCAACTGCAGCGTGGGGTTGGGTTGACATAGGGGTCGACCCCAGGGTCTGGCCGCAGTCCTGGTCCTGTGGCAAACCACCGGCTGTGTGCTTCAGTGTTTGGATCAACATATAGCAATGGAAATTACTTTAAGTTAAAAAAACTAAGGTTACAGGGATGTAATAGTTAGGAAATAAAATTAAAGAAAAACATAGAAATTCACTTACAAAAACAAAGGTTATGGGACATTGTAGTTAGGCTCACATTTTAAACATACAAAACCGTAGAAATTCACCTGTTATAGTTAGTTACCTCAAGTAACTATGACCGTGTTTCCTAAGGTAACTATAACTCGCGCCCAGCCATGCACTGTTGGTTTCCCCACAATTTATAGCATTCATGATACCTTTGGGGACATCATTGATAATATCAATGTAGTATTTGCAGTAAAGGTTTTGACAAAAAAACAGTACATGGCAGGGGCACAAGTTATAGTTCCCTCAGTGCACAAGTTTAAGCTACATGAGATAACTCTAACTATAACAGGAGAATTTCTATGGTTTTGTATGTTTAATATGTGAGCCTAACTATAAAGTCCCTGTAACCTTTAGTTTTTTAAGTGAATTACAATTTTTTTTCAATTCTATTTCCTATTTATAACATCCCTGTTACATTTGTTTTTTCAGTGATATATACATGAAAATATAAAAAATACAGACATATATATATATACATATATATATATATGTGTGTGTTTATATGAGTATATATATATATTTTTATATAGTATGAAATATTATTTAAGATTACATTGTATTATATTGCTGTTATATGTTGAAATATTTAAGCTGTACTATTTTAAACTATATATATAAGTAATATTTTTTTAATATTGTTTAGACTGGATCGCACACTTCTCTAAAATATACGCGTGGGACAGCGAAGCGAACCCTACACTTCCTGTATATGACCAAGCCCCCCAGGAAGGCACAAGCTTGTTAATAACCCCACAATTTAGCCTCGAGGAGGTAGAGGAAGCCATATCTTTAAGCAAATCAGGGAAAGCTCCGGGCCCCGATGGCGTCCCGATTGATATATACAAGGCCAATATCCACCTATGGGGCCCTGTATTAACGCAGTCATTAGGGGCCATTTGCATACAAGGTCCCCTACCATCTTGGCGAGATTCTAATATAATTCCTATATATAAAAAAGGTGACCGTCTTAACCCAGCCTGCTATAGACCAATCTCCCTGCTGGACTCAACGGCTAAATTAGCAGGGAGAATCATCCTGAACAGATTGCAAATATGGGCAGAAGAAAAGAGAGCTTTATCTTCTGTCCAATACGGATTCCGGAAAGGTATTGGGACAGTGGAACAAAGCCTGAATCTAAGTATTATCATAGGAAAGTATACAAGGATTAGAGAAGGTAATCTGCATCTGGCTTTCATTGACCTATCATCAGCATTTGACTGTGTACTACATGACAAGCTATGGGATATCTTAAGCAGCATGGGGGTAGAACCAGCCATAATTCAGTTTATTTGAGACATGTACACAGGGTGCAGAGCAAGAGTGAGGTACGGCCTAAAGGGGGAAAGTACTCGCCCTTTTGCCGTATTTAGAGGCGTGCGCCAAGGCTGCGTTCTTGCTCCGTTCCTGTTTTCAATGTACATAAATAACTTAGAAAATGTGTTGGCTAGTAATTGCAACGATCTACCCCAAATAGGCAATCGTGCTGTCCCGGTTTTACTTTATGCAGATCACGCAGTTTTAATGGCCAGGACCCCGTTAGCCTTACAAAAACTTTTAACTACTTGTATTACATTCATGTCACAATTGGGCCTTACTGTCAATCGCTCAAAAACGTTCATTATGAACTGTGGTGGGAAACGCGGCAAATCCTACAACATTACAACTGCGGATGGGAGAGTAGAAACTGCACGACCCTTTTCCTATCTGGGCATAATGTTTGACAATCAGGGCTCCTGGGCTAATTGTAGGAAGACAAAAAAAGCCCAGCTTATAAAAACAACGATGGCTCTAAGGCTTTTTTCCAAAAGGATAGGGGGGATTACCCCGCCAAATATGATAAAAATTTACAAAGCCAAGTGCATCCCAGCCACCACGTATGGGTCCGGAATATGGGGATACACCGATTGTAACCTGGTGCAGACGGTTGAAAACGATTTTATAAGATACTTATCGATGGTACCAAAAGGTACATCATCATACATTATCCACTCAGAACTGGGGTTCCCCTTTATTACCGATTTGATAAAGATACAACCCTTACTGCTATGGCACAAAATCTGGACCTCGGAACATACTGAATTAAATAAGGCCATTTTGACTGACTGCATGGAGTCTATATACGCAACAAGGGTGCCCTGGCTAAGATACATTATGACTTTTTTTGAAAACATGGGCAATAAAGCTTATTACACAAATCCAGCTTTGCTGGTAACAATCTCTAGGAAGGACCTGAGTGCTCTGGCATTAAAATACCTAGAAGATTTACGATGGGAGGTTGAATAAAAAAAAAACACCGTCATTCACAATCAAATAATTTTGTCGACGGAGGCCATTCTGCCTTATCTGACGAACGTGATAAATCCCCTCCATTGTTTTGTTCTCACCAGACTGAGGCTAGATATATTCCACTGTCTAGTGACCTTCCCAACTATGAATGATTGGAGCACCACCTTGAAGGCTTGCCCATGTGATGCAAAGGCACCACAAACCACAATCCATGTGGTTTTATTTTGCAAATTTTATGCCAAGCAAAGAAAGCGCTTAGTAGCCCCTCTTCTAAGGCTAATTAATCTCCCTCAGTGTCGTACCGCGTATGCCAGCCTCCAGGTGCTATCATCCATTGAGATGTGTGGAATCTTGGCTAATTTTTTATGCTCCGTATTAAACACAAGAAAGCGCATGGGGGCAGCAATATAACTTGAACTATTTTATCTAACAGTTCGTACTAAGGAAATTTTCGTAAAGAATTTTAAACATTCTTTTTTTTTTTTTTCTCTTCTTTTCATGTATGGATCCTTTATTATTGTAAATCATTAAGATTTTAGTCTATTTATTGTATTTATTGTATATTAAAATGTAAAATATTTGACACTTTTATGACTTGCTGAAAGTCAAATAAAGTTTTTTTGTACTTGTACTTATACTTGTACAATATTGTTTAACAATATTAGTGTAAAACAATATTTTTTGTAGTTACCATATTTTTGTAAGCAATTTTTTTGACACAATATTTCTGTATCTTGATATTGTTGGTTCCGATATTCTGTCAGAATTCCGACTGCCAGCAATGATCAGAAGCGTGAGATCTGCAGTTTGCACCACAGCATTGGCAGCCCTAAATAAAAGCCAATTCGAAGCTTTTACAATTGTCCACTCCTCACTCTTTTCTGCTGCTGGCGGCCTTCTCCACTGCAGACAAATTTCTTCACACTGGAATGCGAGAAGGTAACTTTTTTAGCAGGCATAACCTGGTCCCTGTATCTGGCTCATGCTCCATTGTGGTCGGCCTGAACTTGTAACTTTCTCTTGGACTAGCACAATCAGAAGACACATTGGGGCATCTTTACATGCCCCTAGCACCACTGTTGCACTGTGCATTGCACCATATTTACAAGGGGGCGCAAAGCCACCTTTTGTGGCTTAAAGCCTCCTCGTAAATATGGGCCCCTCTGATGCGGTTTTCTTCAGCAGAGGGACATGCAATGGGTGTTGAGGTGGGCGTTTCACTGCAACAACAATTGCTTTTGACGCTTTCCCAGATTTACAAAAATTAATAAGTCTGTTGCAGCGCCAAAAATTAATGCCATCCCAGGGGTGGTGATAGCATGGCACAATGAGGAGAAATACTTTTATTACTCCTTGTTTTTGCTTCTCCTATGTGTGCTGCATTCTACAGCACATATAGAAGTTAACAAATTGGATTGTTTATGTGCAAGAAGGGAGACCTTCCTGCAAATAAACAATCATTCCCTTCAACGTAGACACTCCTGCACTATGGTGCAAGGATGCCTGCATTGGTGCTAGCAGCTAATTTTAGCACCAGTGCTAGGGGAAACACAGAGATGCACCATATTTGTGCAAATTTTGGTGCTGCGCCACTTCTATGTAAATAAGCCCCATTGTGTTTTTAGGGAGAATATCTACCTAAAACTTTAAAATAGGATATCTCTGGTTCTACTTCTTGGATTTTTGATTTTTTGGTATAATTGTTTTCAATGAAATTACTTTATTTGTCTAAATTGGTTTGGATTTTTCTTGTGCAGTGTTTGCACTTTATCACTTTTTGTGAGCTGCATCAATATTTTAAACATTGCCTCTGAGTTACGTCTCACTGCTTTGTGCCAAGCAGAGGGTTAAACACAAGATGATTTAGTGACTTTTGCGGTTCACTCTGACAAGGATTGTGGTTGTTGCCTCAAAAGGACTTCCACACCCTCAACCAATAACCCAATTTCTCTGCTTTTGAGTTTTATACTTTTTAAACTTCCATTCATATTATCTCCAGTTGAGATTCTGCCTTCACCAGAAATTTGAATTTCCATAAAGCAGCCCATCTGAACTCCAGCTCTCTTATATTTACACACCAAACATGACATATTACTGAAAGGTAAACTTCACAGCCTTACACCATGCATGTTTCTGTGTAATTGATATTATTTCAGCAGACCTGTGTTAACATCACTTGTATTACATTCACAACACATTCAAATAAATGTAGAAACCTAATACTGTACACTGTGCTTTCCAGAGACTCGAGGGCAAACTTCTTTAGGAGGTAAATGACCAGATAGGGAGTTAAAAGATTGACTGCAAAAATGCACATTTATGCCTATTTAAATAATGTTTGCTATATAAATTGCTGACTTTTCCACTGTACTGATCTTATGTCTCATACATCAAATCCAGCAAATAGAAAATTACCTGTCTGTGTATGCATCCCAAAATGACAGGTGTTGTCTAAGCAGCCCAAACGGTGTAGTCTCTCTTTATCTCTACAGTTCTACTCTCCCTCACTCTCTTGTGTCGCTCACTCTTTGATACTTTCTATTGGTGATCAAAGGTGAGCAAGGAAGAGGTGGGTCCACAACGCTTCCGAGAGAGATCACGTTTCATTAATTAATTAGTGGCATTGACACAGCATGTGGCAGATAATAAATATGCAGTTAAAAAGCTTAACAGAGAAAATAACCTAGAAAGGAAACCTTGCAAGTTTAAATTGTGGTGGACATTTGTGCCTACTAGTTGTATTTCTGATACGACATTTAATATAAAAATATTTTGCGTTTATAAATGTGTGAATTATTAGAAATATTATCCTGAAAGCAAATCTACTGTTGAATGTTCTATTGTATTCCAGGAGAAGAACATGTTTCAAGTTTAGCTAATGTAAGAATATTTGTTCTAGCTGCTGAGTTGCACGGGAAGAATAATGACGTTTATGTGAGAGAACATTAGCTTAGTTTATTGTGTGCCATGGGAAAGGAAATGCATGTTGCAGGTTGTTAGAAAATATAGTATTTGAGTAGAACCATACAAGGTCATAGAAGAAACAATGGCCATTTGCTGAGAGAATTTCATAATGTTTCAGAAATTGGTTGTGCCATCCACAGAAATTGGGTGCTGAAATCAACACCCAGAGTGTGCCTACTGGAAGGACCAATTAATGGATTTTGGCTATTTTAATTAGAGAGGAACTTTGGAATCGTGATCAGTCCATCTCAGAACTTGCTTGTGGTCAGTCCCCTTTTGATTCGGCTTGAAGTCAATCCTCCACCGGTCTTGAAGCTGTCCAGAACCAATCTTAAGTCTGCTATTTCTGTTCTGAGCTTCCTGGTAAGTATTTTCATCACAGTCTTAACTGCTGTATTTTGTTATGGGGTTTAGTATTAATAAGGCCAACTGGTTCTGAACTGCTGATTTGTCCTATGTGCAGCTTGTGTTCTGCAGTGTCCTGATGCTACTGTCAACTGACGCTGGAAGAAGGTGATCGTTCCTGTATGCTGTCTCATGAGGAGAGATGTAACTAAATGTGGTTTCTTGTTTCCTTTTTAGCATAGTTGGCATGATAACTTACACCAGCATATTTTTATAATTAGTGGCACTAGCTAGATGTTTTCCAAATTATTTTTGCCTTCTTTTATATATGCTTTTGCCTGCATGTGTTAGCCCATTCTCACACATGCAAGTCTCAATTCTGGTTAGTGCTAGGAATGACTCAGCTCTGAAACTGATTATTAAAACTGTATTTTGAAAATGTTCTGATGTCATCATCATCTGCTTTGAAGTCTAGTAATAATGTGCCTATTTTGTTTTTGCTAATCTATCTCATTCTTTTGGAATGTCTAACAGTTTTGATGTTCTTTAGGTTGAATGTTTTTAGACTTTTTGGTCACCTTATGGTTTTCATGTATGTGTATAATTTAGTTCTGCACACCATTTATGTGACATTGATTTTGGGATTGTAATAAAGCTTTAAAACTTTATTCTGTATGGAGTTTGATTTAGTGCTGAATTATTCATGGTGTCTAAAATACAGTTTATTGGCTTTTATGGTATTGAATTGTGGTTCTTTGATCCTAACTACTGACTTTGTCATCAAGTCCAAAGGTTCGGTCAACCTCTGAGGGTGAGAAATAGGGATGGTGTCTCACCCGAGCAGTTGTGGTTTCTGAACCCAAGGTGGGAAGAAAACCTCCCTGGGATGCTCCAGCAGTTTTGGTAGTAGAGAGGATGGTTTTGCCTTATGAGGAGTAGAGTTAGGATCCGCCCACTTGTGCCAACAGTTGTGGTAGCAGAGTTAATGGTTTTGTCTTATGAGGAGTAGAGTTAGGATCTGTCCACATCGTGACAACAGATGTGGTAGCAGAGTTAATGGCTTTGTCTTGTGGGGAATAGAGTTACAATCTGCCCAGGTCGTAGGAATATAGGTGGTCATTACAACCCTGGCGGACGGTGTTAAAGCTGCGGTAATACCGCAAACAGGCCGGCGGACAAAAAAAGGAAATTACGACCCTGGCGGAAACCGCCAACAAAGACAGCCACTTTAACACATCGCCCGCCACGGCGGTACAGACAAACAGCGCGGCGGTCACCGCCAACAGACAGGCGGAAGACAATGTACCGCCCACACTATCACAACACACCAATCCGCCACCTTATTCGGGGCGGATTCACTGTGGATAAAAACACGGCGGAAACAGCTCTTGCTATGGGAAAACGCTCACCTCAACACATCCCACGAGGAACGACGACTCCATGGACCCGGAACTACAAATCTTACCTGCCCTTGCATTCCTGCTCATCTATGACCAACAGCGACGTAGGCGCAGAACATACCGGTGAGTACTGCACCTACGACACGGGGGAGGGGGGAGGCAAAAGTTACGGGGACACCCACCAAACACCCCCACCCTCGCATATTACAACATACACACCAATGCAGTCACAAAAATCACAGTAACAACCCACAACCCCCCCGGAAGAATGCAATAACAAAGCGAATAGCGGTCAAACTTTGTATTGTGCCAATATACTACTCATTAAAAAATATACGGATATATATCACGAAATCTGTCAAAAATAAATGTACAAAACAAGAAGTAGTGCAGATATGTACACAACAATGTCCGTGCACCAACAGTCCAAAAATGCATGGGCGACGCCCACAATAGATACCTGACCAAAATCCGAGAGAACACTGCCGGGGCATCAGACAGAAACACTACAGGCACCTCAGGGGGACGGGAAGGGGGGGCACCTCAGCCACATGAATGGGAAGCCAGATCCACGACGGGGCTCCACGCCCATTGATGTATCCTGGGGAGTGCAAAGCCACAGTCTCTCAAGTCACTACAGTGGGTGGTTTGCCCACTGTGCCATCCTGGGGAGTGCAAAGCCACAGTCTCTCAAGTCTCTACAGTGGGTGGCTTGCCCACTGTGCCATCCTGGGGAGTGCAAAGCCACAGTCTCTCAAGTCTCTACAGTGGGTGGCTTGCCCACTGCGCCATCCTGGGGAGTGCAAAGCCACAGTCTCTCAAGTAGCTGCAGGTCTCCACTGGTTCTGGAGGGGGACTGGTGCCCAGACTGGATGAGTCTCCCCGTGAAAGTACCTGTCCTGTCACTGTCCCAGCTGCACATGGGAGAACGATGCCTGATGTGCCGGACTATTCATACCCACATGGTCTTTGCCCTGTTCAGCGGTCTTCACCATGGCGGTCTTGACCTTGTTCAGCGGTGCTTTGCCATGGCTGCCTATGGACTGTTCAGCGGTGCTTTGCCATGGCGGTCTTTGCCCTGTTCAGCGGTCTTCACCATGGCGGTCTTGGCCTTGTTCAGTGGTGCGTTGCCATGGCTGCCTATGGACTGTTCAGCGGTGCTTTGCCATGGCGGTCTTTGCCCTGTTCAGCGGTCTTCACCATGGCGGTCTTGGCCTTTTCAGCTGTGCTTTGCCATGGCTGCCTATGGACTGTTCAGCGGTGCTTTGCCATGGCGGTCTTTGCCCTGTTCAGCGGTCTTCACCATGGCGGTCCTGGCCTTGTTCAGCGGCGGTTCAGATACTGACATTGGTGTGTGGCATGACGAACTCCACACTGGACATTGGTGTGTGGCATGACGATCTCCACACTGGGCATTGGTGTGTGGCATGACGAACTCCACACTGGACATTGGTGTGTGGCATGACGATGTCCACACTGGACATTGGTGTGTGGCATGACGATCTCCACACTGGACATTGGTGTGTGGCATGACGAACTCCACACTGGACATTGGTGCGTGGCATGACAATCTCCACACTGGACATTGGTGTGTGGCATGACGATCTCGACACTGGACGTTGGTGTTTGGCTTGACGTTCCATCATTGCCCAGCGGGCTGTGGGATTCTGGACCCTCTTGGGCTGTGACTCCAGCGGTGGCGGTGGTCTCCTGACCAGTAACGATACTTGAGCCCTCCTGGGCTGTGACTCCGGCGGTTGCGGTGGTCTCCTGACCAGTAACGATACTTGAGCCCTCCTGGGCTGTGACTCCGGCGGTTGCGGTGGTCTCCTGACCAGTAACGATACTTGAGCCCTCCTGGGCTATGACTCTGGCGGTGGTCTCTGGACCAGTGACGATACTTGAGCCCTCCTGGGCTATGAATCTGGCGGTGGTCTCTGGACCAGTGACGATACTTGGGCCCTCCTGGGCTATGACTCTGGTGGTGGTCTCTGGACCAGTGACGATACTTGAGCCCTCCTGGGCTATGACTCTGGCGGTGGTCTCTGGACCAGTGACGATACTTGAGCCCTCCTGGGCTATGACTCTGGCGGTGGTCTCCTGACCAGTAATGACGGTGCTGGCGGTTGTGTCTGGACCGCCGGAAATGATGGCGCACTTCTCTGCCGTGACACTCACAACAGGTTGGGGAGACTTCCTCGGGACCTTACCCACCTTCTTTTGAGTTACAGATGACTCACCAATCGCCTTGGATCCCATTTCACTGTTTGTACCACCAGGAGTCTTGACACGGTCCCGTCGTCCAATCTCCAATTTCGGAGCCTTCACAGGGGGTGGGCTGACAGTGCCTTGGCTGCCCTGGTGGACGGGGCACTCCAAAAACCTGGAACACGCACCACTGGTACTGGAGGCATTTTGCCTGAGGCGCTACGACGGGACTGATGAATTGGAGGGGGGGGTGGGGTCAAAAAGGTCAATTTGACATAGGGACAGTTTCTGACGTACACTGGGATGGGTAGTTGGAGGGGCTCTGGGAGTGGAGGAAGAGGAGGTGGTTGTAGGAGGTGTCACTTTAGCTGTTTTGGGTGCAGGTGCAGGTACTGGAGGCTGTCGTGAGGTGGATGGATGTTGGGTGAGTGATTACCGGCGTTTGTGTACTTTGGGAGGGGGCGTCACAGACACACTGGGAGAGGACACAGGGGACGTGTATATGGCAGTGGAGGTGGAGAGTGCAGGTGAGCGGCTTGTGGTGCTGGGTCTCCTGGTGCGAGTCCTAGTGCCTGTAGATGTGGTGCATGCAGGTGTGTGTGTAGACGAGACTGGGAGGGAGGAGGGAGAAGAGGAGGAGGGGGACACAGTGGAGACAGTGAATGTTGCTGTGTCTGTATGGGTCTGATGCTTGTGTGAGTGCCTGTGGTGTGTGTGGTGCCTATGTTTGCTTGAGCTACTTTTGGGTGTTGACTTGTGTGCATGCTAGTCTGTAGGTGTGCTTGGGATGGGCTGGGGTACAGGGGATTGGGTCTGGGTGGAGGAAGTTGGAGGAGGGAGGCTGGACACAGGGACAATGGTTGCCATCAGTGCTGAGGCCAGAGATTGCAGGGTTCTCTGAAGGACAGCCTGACCAGAATGAATGCCTTCCAGGAATGCATTACCGTGTTTCAACTCTCGTTCTACACCCTGGATGGCATTCACAATGGTAGACTGCCCAACAGTGAGTGACCTGAGGAGGTCAATGGCCTCCTCACTGAGGGCAGCAGGGGTGACAGGGGCAGGGCCTGAGGTGCCTGGGGCGAAGGTGATGCCCACCCTCCTGGGTGAGCGGGCACGGGGCAAACGCTGAGGGGCTGCTGGGAGGGCGGTGCTGGTAGTGGAGGTGGCGGCTGTACCTGTAGAAGTGGGGCGCACAGATGGTGCCGCCACCACAGGGGAGCTCCCATCGGCGGATGAGTCTGTGTCTCTGGTGATCCTGTGGCCGACGTGAAGCTCCCCTCGCCCTCCGTCCCACTGGTGAAATCAGAGTCTGTGGTGTGGCCCTCCATGGCCATGTGGGATGCAGCTCCCTCGTGCTCCGGTGCCACTGTACCTCCGCCTGATGATGTTGATGTACAGAAGGACAGGGGGAGCAGAAAAAGGGTGGAGACAGAAGAAAGAGAGTTTTAGTGCATGGCATACCGCTACCGTTGGCGGACAAGACAAACGCAGCAGCCCCCTGCATTACGCCGTGCTCCTGCCCTCTGCACATGCAATTCCTGGGAAATGGCCTGCATGGCAATGGTAGACATCTGCCCACATGGATGGCAAAGGGGCAACTATACATCAATTTGCCTTTTTTTTGAGCTGGGGTAGAGTGCCACATGGCCTACATAACGGAGGGGCCTTGCCTACCTAACTCGCCCTGGCCTAGGGACACCCACAGCCCACCACCCCCACCCAGACAGCTCCACAGCACGCAAAGTCCATTGCATGAGGTTGAACTCACCCCCTTGTGTCTGCTGTGATGCCCTTAAGCGCCCATCCAACTCCGGGTAGGCCACCGCCAGGATCCGGAACATCAGGGGGGTCATGGTGCGACGGGCACCCCTCCCACGTTGGGAGGCCATCCCCAGCTGAGCCTCCGCCGTCTTCTTGCTGCAGCGGCGAATGTCCTCCCATCTCTTCCGGCAGTGGGTGCCCCGTCTATGGTGGGCCCACAGGGTCCGGACCTCCTTGGCGATGGCACGCCAAATGTCCCTCTTCTGGTGGGCGCTGACCTACATGACATGCACAAGGAAAGAGGAACACTCATTACCTACTGCACCATCGTTGTAATTGTCCCCCTCCCAACTCTATCCCTGTGGCCCATTCATCCCCATGCATGACTGTTCTATGTACTCTGCCCCCTTCCCTCATCCATCCAGCCCTCTCCACCCAGGCCTAGCCCATACAACGTGCTCCCTGTGTACTAACCTGTTGGTCTGGAGGACCGTAGAGTAGCGTATACTGGGGGAGGACCCCATCCACAAGTTTCTCCAACTCCTGTGCAGTGAAGGCAGGGGCACTTTCCCCAGACGCAGCAGCCATCGTCGCTTCCAGACCGAGGTCACAGCAGCACTAGCAGTGTAGGTCCTCTCCTGTCGAAGGTCAGGTATCTAGTGATTGAAGAGATAGAAAATGGTGGTGACGTCCGCAGCGGTGACGTCCGGGGCGGTGCGCATCATCACCGCCAGCGCACCTGTTCATTGGCTCCTGGGACCCATAGGGTCCAATGTTAACCAATGCAGCATTGGGCCGCGCTCTACGACCGCCTACCGTGATGGTGTGCAACGCCAGCGCAGTTACCCCACAATTCCATTGTCCCATTTTAGAGGTCAGGCAGCCGCCATTTCAGGGGCCCACATGGCTTCATTTACTACTGCGTCACACATACCGAGGCCTACACTCAAAACCTTTCACGGATGTGTTAATTGTCTGGTGTAGTCTTGTGTATGACTAGTGGTACATACCTGGAGGAATGCTGACAGTTTTTTCGCTGTTGTCCTTCTTAGGCACCGTCAGTTGGGACATATTGGAAGATGGCGGAATCCGCCGGTGTACCGACCGCTGGTGGACCTGTTGACAATGTCATCGTGACCTACCGATTTGACCGTGCCACAATCCAGGAACTATGTACCCAGTTGGAGCCTGACCTGATGTCACCAATCCGCCATCCGACTGGAATACCCCCTGACGTGCAGGTGCTGTCAGTGCTCCATTTCTTTGCAAGTGGGTCTTTTCAGACAACAGTGGCCATGTCATCAGGGATGTCCCAGCCTATGTTTTCCAACGTCTTGTCCAGAGTGTTGGCTGCCCTGCTGAAACACGTAAGGAGATACATCATTTTCCCTGAAGTGGCGGATTTGCCTACAGTGAAAGGTGACTTCTATGCTCTCGGACATATCCCCAACGTCATAGGTGCCATTGATGGGACCCATGTAGCTCTGGTCCCCCCCGCAGGAATGAACAGGTGTACAGGAACCGGAAGAGTTATCATTCGATGAATGTCCAGATGGTCTGTTTGGCAGACTAGTACATCTCGCAGGTAAATGCAATGTTCCCTGGCTAAGTGCATGACGCCTACATCCTGCGGAATAGCAGCATCCCTGATATGATGGGTGAACTCCAGAGGCACCGTGTATGGCTATTGGGGGACTCTGGTTACCCCAACCTCTCCTGGCTACTGACCCCAGTGAGGAATCCCAGGACCAGGGCAGAGGAACGCTACAATGAGGCCCATGGGCGGACTAGGAGGGTAATCGAGCGGACCTTCGGCCTCCTGAAGGCCAGGTTCAGGTACCTCCATATGACAGGTGGGTACCTATTCTACTCACCGAAGAAGGTGTGCGACATCATCATCGCCTGCTCCATGCTCCATAACTTGGCATTGCGACGCCAGGTGCCTTTTCTGCAGGAGGATGATCCAGATGACGGTGTTGTTGCAGCGGGGGAGCCTGGGGAGCCTGTGGACAGTGATGAGGAGGAAGCTGATGAAGATGAAAACGACAACAGGGAGTCAGTCATACAGCAATATTTTCAATGAGACACAGGTGAGTACAATTTCATGTTTCACATTATATTACATTTCACACGTCTACCTCTATCCTGTACCTACATTTCACTCCCTATTTGTTAACTGAGTTGTCCCCTTCCATTTCAGTTTCACTAATGTGTTGACCTACGTGTCAACAGCTTGCACCCTTGAAAGGCTTGTGATGTGTGACATTGGTATGTTGACCTTCCAATGGGTAACCTTTTTTAACACTGTAATTGACAATACAAAGTTCACAATCATTGACTGACTCCAATATTATTAAGGTTTCAAGGGTGTTTATTGAAGTGCATAAAAATGTAGGGGGGTTGTGAAATGGGGAGAGGTCATGGTGGAATAATGTCCATGGCAGAGTCCAGTCTATTAGTCTCACAGGTACATTGCACATCTGGCCATTGGAAGTGGAGCTGGGGCAGTTCCAATCTGGACAGGGTAACAAACTGGGACAGTGGGGGGACAATCAGGGTAGTCTTATTTCCTGGCGGGGGTCTTGCCATCTTGCTCTGTCCTGTTCCTGGATCTCAGGGACCGCTTGCGTGGTGGTTGTCCGTCTGCAGGAGGTCGGGTGCTGGTGTGGTGGTCCTGTGGCAGGGCGTCCTGTCCACTATCGCCGGCGGAGGTGGTGGGCATTTCATCATCCTGGCTAGTGTCAGGGGCCCCTGGAGTGCCACAGTGTCCCTCAAGGTCTTTTGAATGTCCGTCAGCACCCCTACGATGGTGGCCAGGGCGGAGCCGATGGTCCTGAGCTCCTCCCTGAACCCCAAATACTGCTCCTCCTGCAGACGCAGGGTCTCCTGCAACTTGTCCAGGACCGTTGCCATCGTCTCCTGGGAGTGGTGGTATGCTCCCATGATGGAGGATAGGGCCTCGTGGAGAGTGGGTTCCCTTGGCCTGTCCGCCCCCTGTCGCACAGCAGCCCTCCCAGTTCCCCTGTGTTCCTGTGCCTCCGTCCCCTGGACCGTGTGCCCACTACCACTGCCCCCAGGTCCCTGTTGTTGGGGTGGTGGGTTATCCTGGGTGCCCTGTAGTGGTGGACACACCGCTGATTGACCTGTCCTGGGTAGGGAGGTATGGGTCCGCTGGGTGGGTGCTGTGCTGGTGTTCCCAGAGGGTGACAGTTCGGTGTTGGGCTGTGGCTGGGCAAGGGGAACCGATTGTCCTGAGGCCCACGATGGTCCGGGCTGGTCATCAAGATCCAGTAGGGCAGAGCTGCTGTCGTCACTGTGGGCCTCTTCTGGGGGTGGAGTGGTGTTGTCTGGACCCTCTGGTGTGGTGACGTTCCTTCGGGTTCCTGCAGGGGTATGAGAACATGATTATTGCATGTGTGTGTTTCATGGTGTGCAATGGTTGGGTGTGCGTGAACCCCAGTGCAGGCATTCCTGTGTGGGGGCTTGTGTGGTGATGGTTGGGGGTGTTGTGGGTCTGTGCAGTGGGCATGCTTTAGTGATGGGTGTCCATGCTTAGTTGTGTCATGCAGGTCTTGGGGTTGGGATGGGTGGTTGGTGTTATGGGTAGATTAGTGAGGAGTTAGGGTGATAGGGGAGGGTGTGAGGGTGGGGGTGTGTGATAGCATGCAGGTAGGGTGGGGGATATGATAGTGAAGATTAGACTTTCCAGTGTCCGTTCCTCCGACGACTCCTGCGAGGCCCTCAGGATGCAAGATGGACAAGACTTGCTCCTCCCATGTTGTTAGTTGTGGGGGAGGAGGTGGGGGTCCGCCGCCAGTCCGCTGTACTGCGATGTGGTGCCTGGATACCGTTGAACGCACCTTCCCCCGTAGGTCATTCCACCTCTTCCTGATGTCCTCCCTATTTCTTGGGTGCTGTCCCACAGCATTGACCCTGTCGACTATTCTTTGCCATAGCTCCATCTTCCTGGCTATGGATGTGTACTGTACCTGTGCGCCAAATAGCTGTGGCTCTACCCTGATGATTTCCTCCACCATGACCCTGAGCTCCTCCTCGGAGAAGCGGGGGTGTCTTTGGCGTGACATGGGGTGGTGTGTGTGATGTGTGGGGTGGTGTATGTGTTGATGAGTGTGGTGAGTGTAGTGGTATGTGGTGTTTTGTGCGTGGATGTTGTGTGGGTGATGGTGTAGTGTGCCTCTGTGTGATGGTGTTATCTATTCTGTGCTGTCTCTCTCTGGCCTTCGTCTCTAATTTGTGGTTGTAGGGGTTTGTGGGTGATGTGAGTGTGTGTTTTATATTGTATTGGATGTGTGGGAGTGGTGTCTGTATGTGTATCAGGTGTGTGTATTTCGAAGTGTCCAATGTGGCGGTGTTTTGGAGAAGTGTGTGTATTTTGAGCGCGGCGGTGTGTACCACCAATGGAATACCGCGGTTGAAAGACCGCCGCGTGGATTCGTGGGTCGTAATAGCATGGGCGTGTTTCTGTTGGCGTGGAGGTGGAGGATTTGTTTCCGAATATTTATCGCTGACCTTTGGTGTGGCGGACTTGTGTGGGTGTCTGAATTTCGGCGGATTCCGTGATGTGTGTCATAATAGCTGTGGCGGTCTCCCGCTGCCGCGGCGGTGTATTGGAGGTCTTCTGCACAGCAGTAAGCGGCTTTTACCGCCAATGTTGTAATGACCCCCATAATTTGGTAGCAGTTATGGTAATTTTTTGTAAAAAGTAAATTCAGAAATTTTACACATAATGAATTGTTCTTTGGTGTAGTGTAAGGGTTGAGGAAATTTCAGCGTTTTGTTCCAAGTGTATTGTATAAGTTTAAGTAGGGTTTTATGCTTGCAATGCTTTGGCAAATCACAGGTGAAGTGTGATGTATGAGTGAAGTAGGGAGTTTGAGTACTCCAAAGTAGTTGAGTAGGGAGTTGGCGTACTCCAAGGTGTGAGAGTTGGGGAGTTAGCATACTTCAAGTGAATGTGGCACTTTGTGGTCAAAAATTGCCCACGTGGTTGCCGTAATTGGCCCTGTGAGGCCTAAGACCCCGGAGTATTTACAAGTGTATGGATACACTTGGTTAATTAATTGTCTGCAGGTTAAGGTGTTGGTCGATTGAGGGCTGTCGACAACACCAATAGATTTCTCTTTGAGTGTATATGTTGTTGGTTGGTATTAGGTGAATCCTGGATGCACATGGATGATCCGTACTAATCGGAGTGAGGTTTGTGGGTTAAATCTTACTTGCGTTTGTGAGAAAGCCACAGCCTGAAGAGTAGATGTTTGAGCGAAGGCCACAGTCGAAATTTCTTTAAGGCTTCCAAAGTGTTTGGGTCCTACCTGTAGTAAGCAGAGAGGTTTTTGGTTTTGTGCTTGCAATATTTTTCATTCATGTTTTGTGTGAGACAGCTCTGAATTGAGCCACTGCTGCTGAACGGAGTGAGTGTGAAGTCAATTGGTCCGCACTGGAATAGGTCTGTTGGTGAGAAAAGCAGCACATGGATTGGTGGACAAGACTGTGCTACTAGAGGTTGAGAACAGCTCATGAATTGAAATGTGGGATTGAAGATTACCTTCTGGTTTCGTAGATGTTGTGTTTGTGAATTAGATGTGTGTACAAATGAAGTTTTTCAACACTTTAAAGAGTTTGTTGAGAGGTGATATCTTTACTCCAGTTAGAGAAAGTGGGCCTTTTCCACCTGATGATACACCAGCATTCGAGGTAATGGAAGAGACAGGAGTTTCGGCAAGTCTTGGGGGAAATCAGTGGTACAAATTAACTGAGAAGGAAGGCGCCTTAGCTTTTTATAGTTATGGAACCTTTAATTTGAGAATTCTAGAGAATGTGAGGAGGGCGATGTATGAATCAAAACCTCTTCCCAGACCAGCACAATTTGAGGCACTTGCTATTTGGGAATTAGTTACTAGACAAAAAGAGGCTCCGAAATTCAAAAGGAAAGCAGAGAGGACATTAGCAGAAGCTAGGTGGGATGCCGAGCAGAAAATGTGGACAGCAAATACATTACATGCAGTGAAGTTATTTCCAGCAATTACTCAGGAAAATAGTTGAACTGTTAAGCCTAAAGCCAAAAAGAAATCTGAAAAACAGAATCCGGATGAAAATAAGAGAATAGCAGACGTTGAGAGTGATTTAGATGATTAGTTTACAACGCAGTTGTTGTAGAATCCCTACCTTACAATGCAGTTAAATCAGTAAATCAAAATGTAACTCTGAATGTGGCCACAGCCCCACTTGTACAGAGCCACGTTCAGACAGTTCCAAATTTGCCCACTGCTAATGTTGCATAGGTACCAGCAGTTCCAAATGTTTACACGTTTCAGAGTGTCTCAGTTTCAGTTATGCTACAGCCAATTCAAAATCCAGGAATGACTCTGTTTGAATCCACACCTAATGTACAGGCACCTGTACACATTATGAACCAGAGACAGACCATGCCTATGTATTCTCCTGTAACTACACCATATAATGTTGCCCAGAATCAGTCAGATCAAACTTTTGGTACAGTATTGACTGGCCAGAGTAAATGATTAATATTCCTGCAAAATCAGTCGGATTTGACAGGACCAGAAACCTTAACAGTTCCAGTAACCATAGGTACAGTAGTCCTATTGTATGACCAGGGTAATAATGAGAGTAGTCCACAGATTCCAAATCCAGTATCAGCAATGAATTTACCTTTTGGATCTAATGCTAAAGTGGAGAGACTGAGCACTACAGTGCCAGTAATGACACCTATGAATTCTTTCTGTTCAAGGCCGACACATAATGGAGTTTGTCCACTAATTGACGTGACATGCCCTCCATGCTCCATGGGATCACCTGTCATGGCTCAATAACAGGCCATGAGAACCCCTTGCAATATACCGCAGTTTGTGTCCCACAACAATGGAAATAACATTAGTTTACAAGGATTGAAAGCCCAACAGCTAACTGAATGGTTAGAAAATATGGGTAGAACTTCAGTTTCAGGAAGCACACCAGAGGTAGAAAAGGCATTAAACATGGCCAGATTAAAACTGGAATTAAATGAAATGTTTCAGGGAACACTTGAATTAGACAGATTGGATTCTTACAATGAGAACAAATTACGCTTCATGGGCAAAGATGTTGCTCTTCGTGCACAGCATGCTTATGAGAAATAAAATAATTTGACAGAGAAATGTGAAATCTAAATAGATACATCTAAACAGTTGAAGAGGAGTTAAAGATTAGACCTTGACTCAAGAGATATTGCAAACATGAATTCACCTGGAATGAAAATTCATATTAAGGAATTAATTCAAAGCATTTCAACATGGAGAGCATTAGATAAGTGGGAAGGCAGATGAGCAAAGAAAAGCGATCAGAAGAAGAATCTGACTGCATCTTCAAATGATATACAGAAGGCTGAAGAAACTGTAAAAATGATGCCAATGAGAGAAATCCTGTGAGGACATTTTGTTTCTGTCCCTTGGAGTAGAAGTGACATACTGTAATTTACAAATGATTGCCCAAAGTTGAGAGAGAGGCTAGTAGAGTGGTACCTGCAAACCAAGAGGTTTGTCAAGCTTGCAAAGTGTTTGTGGGAAGATTTCAATACTTTATTTGAGATTGTGGTTCTAGCAGATTTGTGGATTGAGTGTAAGAGGAGTGTTGATTGGCCAACGCGTGATCCTCCAAGAGAGCCACCAACAGGTGCGCCACCCGAAGAGGTGATGAAAAACTATTCCAAAGTGACTGAGTTTTTGACAACTAGAGTTTCCCCTAAAGCCATTGATTGGCAATTTGTAGTATATCTCAGGAGGAAATAGAGTCTGTTCATGCATATTATTAGAGGCTACTAACAGCATTCAGACAATACAGTGGCACAGAAATTATTGAGCCGAGAGACATGATTAATTTTGTGTTCAAATTTGTTCAAGGACTGAAGCCTGAAATTAGTAATATGATTAGGAGTCACACCATTTATTTAATAGGGCCTCTATGTACTTTTTGGTGCTAGCCCTCAAAGTACATCAATAGTATCAAAAACATTGACGCTATTGCCCCTACCCTGCGCCATGGTGTGCCGTATATTACATATGGTGCACACATGGTGGCGGTAGCGGGGCGCTAAGGGGTGCTAGAAAAGTGGTGCTGCATCCTTAAAAAGCCCCATGGTCCCTCAGTTTAGAGGTAGAGGTCGTGGAGTTTGAGTGGATCCAAATGCATATGTGGCTGATGTTCAAAACATGAAGAAAATAGTGCCTTGTCATGCGTGCGGCGGCATCAGATATAGGAAGCCGGAATGTCCCTACAGTAATGTAAATAATTTGGGGCAAGGTGGTGGTGTTGCCCAGATGGTTGACAATAGTCAATTTAAAAATCAGGGAGTTCAGAGGCCCTGAAATCCAAATATGAATGTTCCTACAGGAGCAGTCCAAATGCAGGTTCCCAAGGAACAGGTACCATTTCCCCTACAGCAAATTCATGTCCCACAGCAGATGCAGATACCACAAGCTCTGATGGCACAGCAACAGGTGATGGTTCCTCAGCAGAACGTGAACCAAAGAATAAATCAAAATGCAGGAAATATGCTAGTAACACAGTATCCATTGATTGAGTTCAGTGATGATGAAGTGAGTGAAGAATGCATGAGTGAGAGTTCAGAAGAAGAGGAATGTGTATTCCTTGCCTCATTGGAGGTAGATCAGCGTGGTCCTTATGTGAATGCAAGTGTGATGGGTAATGATGCTTCCTTCCTGGTTGACACAGGAGCAACTCGTTCCACTGTCAGGTCTGCAGAGGTCTCTAATGTGCCCCTTTCAGGAAGAACAGTTCAGATTGTAGCAAACCAGAACTTGCTAAATCCCATTACAGAGCCCATTCCGGTGAAGAAAGGTACCTTTGAAGGTCCGCATCAATCTGAAGCTTGGTATTCAAGTCCTGTGAGTCTGTTAGGAAGAGACTTACTATGCAAATTAAAATGTTCAATTCTTTGTACACAAGAAGGGATAGATATCCAAACCAATAGTGATGATGAGACTTCTGATCAAACTTTGAAATTGAAAAATATCCTCTCATTACATTGTTTCCTGCTATGACATTTAAAGATGTGCCAGAAGAATTACAAGACACAGTAACACTGAGAATTTGGGATCTTTCTGGAAAATATATTTGACTTATCTTAGGTACTGAACCAGTCAAAGTAACTGTGACACCAAATGCAGTTTTCCCCAGAACATCCCATTATCATATGACCCCAGAAGTGATTCAAGGAATTACCCCAGTAATTGCAGATTTTGTTGAGTAGGGAGTTCTAAAAGAAGTGAGGAGTAGCCCATGTAATTCTCCAATTGTGGGTTTGTGAAAGCCATGTGGGAAATATTGCATAGTTCAGGATTTGATAAAGGTGAATGAAATTGTGTTAACCGGTTGTCCTGCAGTGCCAAATCCAGAAGTTATTTTATTTCAGATTCCATGTGAACCAGAATGGTCTTCAGTTATTGAATTGTCTCAGGCATTTTTCTCAGTGCCACTGCACGAGGATAGTTCCTCTTTTGTTTCAGATTTGGCAACCGTCTGAAGAAGAATTTAGAGTCTTTGAACATGCCATTTAAGACTGCTTTTGTGCAGTACATTGATTGCCTAATGGTTGCATCCAATACATGTGAAGCTTGCTGGCAAAATACTATAGCATTATTGAATCATTTGGGTGAAAACAGACATAAAGGTTTCTCCTGCAAAGTTACAGTATTGCCAGAAAGAAGTGAAGTATTTGGGTCACCAAATTGAGAAAGCTGCGAGCAAAGTGTCCTGAGAGTTGCAGCAATTATGCAAATAAATCCCTCGGTTACATAGAGAGATGTCTGAATGTTGCTATTGCTGCTAATGGATCTCAAATTTTTCAATAATTTCCAAACAGCTGCAGAAGTTGACATAAGGAAGTCACAGCTCTAATCCCCTTCGATGAAGAATGTATCAAAGCTTTTACTGAGTTGAGAGACAGTTTATGCTGAGCTCCAGCATTGGGAATGCCTGATGACATAAAAGGTTTTGCACTGTTTTGTCATGAACGTAATGGTTGCGCTCTTTCTGTTTTGACACAGTTACATGGAGGAACAAAAAGGCCAGTGGCATATTTTTCCAACACATTGGATACTGTAGCTGCTGCTTTGCTTGGCTGTTTGAAGGCTGTGGCCTCAGCTGGTGTAAGCATTGGTCAATGTCAAGGCATTGTGATGGGAAATTCTTTAACTGTATTCGTCCCTCACTCGGTTGAATTTATCTTGAAGCATACCAAAACCCAATGATTGACCAGTGCCCATCTTACTAGATATGAACTATTGATTCTGCACTCCCCAAACATTGTGATCAAAAGATGCTTGAGTTTAAACGCTGCTACATTGATGCCTGTAAACGTTGACAACACAGTTGATGATAATGAAATGGAACATGGCTCCTTTGATGTTACTGAGCTGTGCACCAAACCCAGACCTGATATTCAAGATACTCCTCTAGAAGAGAATGACCAATTTGTCTTTGTTGATGGCTCCTGTTTAAGAGACAGAGAAGGTACTCTGAGAGCAGCTTCTGCAGTTTACACACTCCCTTAAGTAGTTGAAGCTTCATCGCTTCAAGGAGTCGTTTCAGCTCAAGTAGCCATATTGGTTACTCCTACCAGAGCATGCTGTGTGTCCGAGCAGCTCAAAGTGACAATATTCACAGAGAGTCAATATGGATTTGGTGTTGTGCACAACTTCAGGCACTTATGCCACTAGTGAGGTTTCATGACCTCTTCTGGATCCCCTATTCGAAATGGTGAGAGAATTCATGATTTGTTAAAAGCCTTACTGTTACCTGAGAAGATTGCGGTTGTAAAGTATACCGCTCATGTATAAGCAAATGACTATGTATCATTGGGTAATGCCTATGCTGATAAAATTACCAGATGGTGTGCACTCCATTTTGTCACCTTCTATGAGGAGTGGAATAATGAAAGTGACACTGAGAAAAATTAAAATTTCTTGTTGCATGTGGTTGATTCCCAGGATGAAGTTAAAACGCTGCAGAAAGAAGCAACAGAGAAAGAACACAGAGGTTGGGTAAAAGCAGGTTGTGCTCACAGAGAGGAGATGATGTTTGGATTCCAAATCAAGAGAAAGTCGTGTTACCAGACTGTTTGTTGAACTCGAAGGCTAGGTATTATCATGGTCAGGTTCATCTCAACAGAAATGCAATGATTTGTACATTCAAACAGACTTAGGCCCATATTTATACTTTTTTAGTGCCGCAAACGTACAAAATACAATTATATTTTGTACGTTTGTGCCACTTTTGCGTCAAAAAATGAGGCAAATGCAGCGATTAAAAAGTATAACTTTGGGCCTTGGTTTAAACCCAGATTTAGATTGGTTGCAGAAGTGGTTTGTCACAGATGTTTTACATGGTATGAAATTAATGTAGAGAAACGCACAGTGGTTAATTTGAGACACATAGGCAGATCGGGAGGTCCATTTAACTGAATGCAACTTAACTTAATTGACATGCCTGCTTGCAATAGATTGAAGTATGTGTTGGTTATTGAGTGTGTCTTTTCTAAGTGGATCAAGGCTTATCCAACACGTAGGAATGATAGTCTCACTGTAGCTAAACTACTGCTCTAGAAACTGATACCAAGGTACGAATTCCCGACTCCTTTGGAATCAGATCAAGGAATTCATTTTAATAATGAGGTCATAAAATTGATCTGTGCAGGATAAACATTGAGCAAAAATTGCACTGCAGTTACAGACCAGAGGCATCAGGATTGGTGGAACATATGACAGGAACACTGAAAGCTCGATTGGCAAAGGTTTGTGCCTTAACAGCATTGAAATGGCCTGATGCATTGCTACTTGTACTGATGAGCATACGTAGCTCCTCAGAGAAGAGGACAGGTCGGTCCCCCATGAAGTCTTAATGAGTGCAATGAGACCAGCAGCAGTACCTGTAAATGCACTTGTGAATATAGCAGACAACTTAGAGCTGGATTATTGCAAAGGTCTAGCTGATGTGGCTCACTCGTTATCTCATCTGGTATAAGCAGCAACAGTTCAACCAACCCAGGAACAATTCCACACCCCAAGGGCTGGGGAGTTGGTATAAGCTAAAAAGCACGTGAGGAAGACTTGTCTGGAGCCAAGGTGGAAAGGTGCATATCAAATCATCCTGATGACAACTACAGCTGAGAAGTGTGTTAGTCTTCCAAACTGGATTCATGCAAGCCACACGCACAAAGTTCTGTGTCCTCCTAAAAACACAGAGTCTGAGCCTGTAAGAGCACATGTTGATGAGGAAGGTGTTCGGCTTGACCAAATTGTGAGGGTGGCACCAGTGGCTGAAGCAGAAGATGTGCTAAGTGGTGAAGGCACAAGCCATCTGCATGCAAGTAAAGGCACGGACAAAGATGCAGATTAAGGCTCGGACAAAAGTGCAAGCAGTCTGCAAACAGACAAAGGTGCAGGTGAACAGAGTCAAAGTCAAAATAAACTGATTCCTGCCAGTGCATCAAACCTGGTGAAAGCAGTTGCACCAGGGGAAAAAGCACTATGAAAGGAGACAAATGGCCTGCAGCTGAACATAGACTGGTTGTTGATAAACTCAAATCGATAACAGAAACAGTCAACAAGTCAAATCAGAGTGAAAATGAAGATGGTGCTGTTAGAAGAACGAAAAGAAAAAGAGTGTTAAGTCGCAGATACTCTTCAACTGAATGGATCTATCTTGTCGCAAATAAATGAGAGAACACGTTTATGACCTTTTATTTTGACAGTGAGAATTCAGCTGAATAGTCTGGAACCTGAAATTCTATTTGACCTGACCTTTGAAATAACCTTGCCAATTGACCAACAGGGACATTATACTCTGGAAGTCTTGATAACTGATCAACAGGCTATGTTCTATTGAAATGGACATTTGAACAGTTTTTTGACAACTTTTTGCTGAATTCAAGAATTTTTCTTGAAGATCAAGAACTGCTGTAAATTGTGCAACGAGACTTTGAAAGATTTTTTTGTTTTTTGCTCTTTTATATTTTGCTTTTTTTTCCTTCTCTGATTCTACAGAAGCCATGAATCCTTGATAGGGTAGGCACAGCAGATGTAAATATGTGTGTATTAATTTGTTAATAGTGTGTATGAATGAGTGTTTCAACGAAAGGAGAGGTGCATAGCACAGCAACTCCAGTGCTGAGAATGACAAAAGGGAGTTTATTTTCCAATGTGAATTATAGTCTGTTGTATGAGTATGTGGACACAATGAGTGTGCATGATTGTTATGTATGTACACAAATGTATTTGTCAGTACAAGAAGGGATCACTTATCACAGCTTACCACTAACTTTTGGGCATTAGTTGCAGTCTATTATTAACAAGTTTGTGCAACCAGGTGTACATTCAGTATGTTTACTCAAACTTTGCTGTAGTTTTCTCTTTTGTTCCCATTAGTCAGCATTTGAGCAGTATTGCAAAGGTTAGAAACATAGACATAGTAGGAGGTTTCTTTGAGCCTACACTGACATTTGGCACAGTGTATACACACAGGAATAACTTGACATGTATTCTCACTCAGGTGGAAAAGGAGTTCATTAATCAAGTACATGACAGAAGAAAAGCAATGAAAGAAACAATAGACAAGGGAATAGTTAGCAAGAAGAAATGATTTCACAACACACCTGATATGCAAGGACGCTTAGCTTTAGACTACCAACATGTAGGGAAGCTTTGCATATATAGGCCGTGTTAGAAATGGGTTCTTTGGTTGGAAGTCCGGTTACCCCCTGTCAAAGCAAAGACCCTCACCCTAGTCAGGGTAAAGAAGAATCACCCTCGGTTAACCCCACCTCACCACCTTGGTAGCTTGGCACGAGCAGGCAGGCTTAACTTCGGAAGCAACGTGTAAAGTATTTGTACCAACACACACAGTAACCCAGTGAAAACACTACACAATAACACAACACAGGTTTAGAAAAATAGTTAATATTTATCTAAACAAAACAAGACCAAAATTACAAAAACATACACAAGTGAAGATATGAATTTTAAAAAGAATAGGAGTCTTAATCCTTAGAAAACAGTGAGAACGCTGTTATTGCACAAAAGTACCTGAGTGGCATCAAAATGAAGCCGAATGGATGAGTGTGCATCAAAAAAGGCCAGCAATGTGTCGAATTCTCTACTCGTAAGCGAGACCGTGTGTCGTTCCCCCCCCTGGTTAGGTCAGCGTGAGTCGTTTCTTCTCTCCCGCAAGAGAGCAATAGGCCGATCCTAGACGGGTACGGGTAGGCTTTGCATTGATTTTCCTTTCCCAGTGATGTTGAGCTGAAATCCGGTCACACGGTGTCAAGAAACTGCACTGCATGGGGGCTTGCGTCATTAACAGCAGCCGCTGCGGTTGTTGCACATCATTTCTCCAGCTGCGTTGCATCAATCTCCCAACCATGATGTAGGTGGAGTGTCGATTTTAGCCGTGAGACTGTTGGTGCATCGTTTATCAGCCACAGGGCAGGTGGTGATTCAAAAGTTTCCCTGCACGACAGTCTTTGTGTGAATTTCTGTTCTTTTCCACCAGCTGTACCTTTCAAGGGCTTTGGGTCCTCTTTTTATACCCCTTTTAGCCTTTGAAGTAGGCCTACTTCAAAGAGAAATCTCTGTTGTTTTCAAGGAATCCACAATCAGGTAGAGTCACAGAATGGTTTAAGCAAGAAAATTCCTAATTTCTAAAGGTGGCATTTTTAAACACACCATCTAAAAACCAACTTCACTAAAATATTTATTTTTAAATTGTGAGTTCAGAGATCCTATACTCCATATTTCTATCTGCTCCCAAAGGGAATCTGTGCTTCAATTATATTTAAAGGCAGCCCCCATGTTAACCTATGAGAGAGATAGACCTTGCAACAGTGAAAACCGAATTTGGCAGTATTTCATTTCAGTAGGACATTCAAAATACATCAGTGCATGTCCCACCTTTAACATACACTGTACCCTGTCCAAGGGGATACCTAGGGCCTCCCTTAAGGGTGCCTTACATATATAAAAAGGGAAGGCCTAGGCGTGGCAAGTGGGTACACTTGCCAAGTCGAATTGACAGTTTAAACTGCACACACAGACACTGCAGTGGCAAATCTGGGACATATTTACAGGGCTACTAACGTGGGTGGCACATCAAGTGCTGCAGACCCACTATTAGCATTTGATTCACAGGCCCTGGGCACCTCTAGTTCACCTTACTAACAGCTTACTAGTAAATCAAATATGCCAGTCATGGATAAGCCAACGTACACATAGAATGTATACAAGGAACATTCACCCTTTAGCACTGCTCAGCAGTGGTAAAGTGTCCAGAGCAAACAAAACAGCAAAAACAGAAACACAGAAACAACCTGGGAAGCAGAGGCAAAACGTTAGGGGAGACCATGTCAAGGATGCCAGCTGAAAGTGTGGAGCAACTACCCAACCACATGAGAGTTTTCATCTCTAAAGCAGAAGAATCTGGACAGACCATCGGCATTGGCGTGGTCGGTGCCAGAGCGGTGTTCCACCATAAAGTCCATTCCTTGTAGGGACATGGACCACCTCAACAATTTGGGATTCTCGCCCCTCATCTGTTTTAACCATCTGAGGGTACTGTGGTCTGTCTGAACCCGAAAGTGAATCTCGAACAAGTAGGGTCTTAGCTTCTTCTGTGCCCAGACCACAACAAAAGCTTTACGCTCTATTGCACTCCACCTATGTTCCCTGGAAAGTAACCTCCTGCTAATGAAGGCTACATGTTGATCTAGGCCCTCTTCTCCAATACCATGCTCTGAGGCGTCTGTTTGCATAATAAATACCCTGGAGTAGTCAGGTGCCTTCTGCACAGGTGCTGTGCACATGGCAGCCTTCAGGGCATCAAAGCTGTCTGGCAAGACTCAGTCTAGATCACATTTCTGGGCAGCTTTTTGGAAGTTAATTTAGTCAAGGGAGCAACAATTGTGTCATATCCCTTGACAAACCTCCTATAGTATCCAGTGAGACCTAAAAAGGCTCTCACCTCAGTCTGGGTCTTGGGAGGCTCCCAAGTCAGAATGGTTTCAATTTTTGGTTGTAGGAGTGCCACCTGGCTACTCCTCACCTGGTATCCTAAGTACACACCAGAACCCTGCCAAATTTGACACTTGCTCACCTTAATAGTGAGGCCAGCCTTCTGCAGGGCATCCAACACTTTACAGAGGTGTTGCAAGTGTTCCTCCCACGTGGAACTGAATACAACAATGTCATCCAGGTAGGCGGTGCTGAAATCATCCAGTTGAGTCACCACCTGGTTGACCAACCTCTGAAAGGTAGCAGGGGCATTCTTCATCTCAAAGGGCATCACCCTACACTGCTAGTGCCCATCTGGTGTGGAGAATGCAGACCTCTCCTTCGCCCCCTCAGTTATGGCAATCTGCCAAAGCCCAGAAGCAGGATCAAATGTACTGAGGCATTTGGTAGCCCCCAACCGGTCGATGAGCTCAGCTCGGGGGATGGGGGGAACATCTAGTCTTGGTGACCGCATTGAGTCCCCAGTAATCCACACACAACCGGAGTTATGGAGTGGCACCAATAAGAGCAGCTTTTGGGACCAAGACCACAGGGCTGGCCCAAGGGCTATTAGAAAACTCAATAACCCCCAACGCTAGCATCTTAGAAACATCATCCTTAATGTTAACCCTAACCTTGACAGTCGCTCTGTAAACTTTATATTTACATTTAACAGGAGGACTGTCCCCAGTGTCCACATCATGTGTACACAAGTGAGTGACCCCTGGCATCAAGAAGACCAGGGAGGCAAACTGACCCAACATCTGACAAGAGTCCCTCTGCTGCTCTGGGGTCAGGGAGGGGGAGAGGTTCACTCCCTCCACAGACCCATCCTTCTCTCCAGCAGACAGGAGGTAAGGAAGAGGCTCACTCTTCCTCCACCCTATTAGCTGTTGCTAGGAGAATGGGCAATTCAGTCCGCTCAAAGTGTGGCTTGAGCCGGTTTACATGCAGGACCCTCAAGGGATTCCTGGGAGTCCGCAAGTCCACCAGGTTGGTGACTTCACCCTTGCATTTTCCCACCTCAAATGGCCAAGTCCACTTGTCCTAGAGTGCCCTAGGCACCACTGGCGCAATAACCACACTTTCTGACCAGGCTGAAACTCGACCAGAGTGGCATTCTGGTCATACCAGCGTTTCATGTCCTCCTGGCTTGCTTCTAGGTTCTCTTGTGCAAGACCCAAATAGCAGGCAGTCTGGTTTCTCAGAGCCAGCATGTAACTGAAAACATCGTGGGGGCGTTTACTGAGGGCTTTCTCCAAAGCCTCTTTTACGAGACTCAAAGGTCTCCTGACAGGGTGGCCATACAATAGCTCAAAAGGACTAAATCCAACCCCTTTTTGAGGCACCTCCCTGTAGGCGAACAGAAGGCATGACAAGAGGATGTCCCACTTACACCTCAAGAGCTCTGACAGGCCCATATTCATGCCCTTCAAGGTGCGGTTGGACCTCTCAACCAGAGCATTGCTTTGTGGGTGGTAGGGAGTGGTGAACGTCTATGTTACCCCACACTCCCTCCACAGAGACTTCATCTAAGTTGTTATGTGTGGGAAAACAGGGCTGATTGCAGAGGCCCCCTACCTTTTTGCCCCATTTTTCACTTTTTGCTGTGGTTTCCTGACTCTAATGGTGCCCTGGGTACTGCTAACCAGTCCCAGGGCCTGTGCTCCGTGTAAAATGCCAATGCAAATTAAGATACTTGTGATTGGCTAAGTCAACCTACCTATAAGTCCCTAGTATATGGTAGGGCATGTAGGTTTAGGGAACCCAGCAGAGCTGATGCACCCATAGATTCACTGCTGAGATGCCCAGTGTCATTTTAAAGGCAGGCAATCATTGCTGGCTGCTTTTAAATTAAAGTTATATGCAAATTCGACTTTGGAATTAAAAGTAATTCCAAAGTCTTAAACTACTTTATTTGTACATGTAAGTCACCCCTAGGGTGCGCCCTATGTGCCCCTAGAGCTGGGTGCCACATAACTATAAGCAGTGTTTTTGCTGCTTTGCTGTGATTGGCCAGCCTCTGGCAGCCTGGGTGTCAAGTGGCCTGGCTCAACACAAAGAGATGTGCCTGGAGGAGGAGATCTTCCCTCAGCAGATGGAGAGACAGGAAGGGGGAGGGCTCCCAAACTGGTCTTCAAAGGCAGGGAAGGACATTTGGAGCAACCCAGCACCTTCCTCGCATCCTGCAAACCCAGACAATTAGGTGCCCCCTTGATTAGATTACAAGAGGACAGGAGAAGTGTGTGTTTAAGATTTTTAGCCACACCAGTGGGTGGGATCAGCCAGATGTAATCTCCAAAAATAATTTTCAGCCATGATGGATTTTTGGGGAATGTTGCTCCCTGGAACTGATTTTTGCCACACTTCCCAGGAAGTGGTCATCACAGGGGGAAGGACCCTGCACCTGATTGGAGAACCAGGACCCCCCTGTGTTTCACCCAGAAGCAAAGATAAAACTGGCAGACCTGCACCCACACCTCAGATCCCCTTCCAGGAAGAACTACAGAAGAAGAAGGACTGTCCTGTTGGACCCCTGACCTGCACCTGGACATTGCACTCTGGAGGACTGCACCAGCTGCACACTTTGGCTCCACCACAAGAAGGACTTTGCCTGGCTTCAACTAGTTTAAGGAGGGACTCCTGGTTTGCTACAGGTGAATAATTGCTAACCAGAGTCCCCTGCACCAACTCCTGAAGAAACTGACCAGCTGACCACTGTCCAGTTTGCCAAAAAGGAGTTTGCGCTAGGTGCATCCTGGGAGTTGTAGTCCACACCCTCAAGGAGCATCTCAGAGCTTCTGGAACCTTGGGATGAGCTGTGGACCTCAAAAGAACCTCAAAAGAACTTTAAAATAACATCTGAAAGAAGATCCAGAAGTTTGGAGAACTTCTGGAAAAAAGCTCCATAAAGGGACCGACACGCCACGGCAACTGTATCTTGCTTGCCTCAACCGCCACCCAGCCTGAGTTGCAGGGTCATTTCAGTGAAGAAAATCTCCAAAAAAGTCACTAAGTCCGAACGTCGGAAGTTGACCGGGGCCTCCCAGCCAGTGTATCCAAAGAGGGCTTCAGGGACATCAGATCAAGATTGAGGTTTGCCCCGGTTGAAGGATTTTCATCTCCACCAAGGGCTACTGCGACGCATATACGAGGAAGAGTTCCAGGAGGTCAGATTGGACTGGCGGATTGGTCCCGCTGAAGAGAATCTTCATGTAAACAACTAAGTCCGAAGGTAAACTTGTGACCGAGGCCTGGCGCGAGCTGTAGCCGATCAGGGCTCGATCACGGTGCGACAAGATGACCAGATTGGCACTATTCGTTTCTAAGCGCTTAAAAGCATTAATTCTTCCCAAATTCATATCTCCGGTTTCCCTTATCTGATTTTAATCATTTTGCTGTAATTTAAAAGATACAAATATAATATATTGTTATAAATTGGTGTTGGATTTTTAGTGTGTTCTGTGTTTTACTTATTTACTGTTTTGTGATTTTTATATGCTTTACACATATGTCTCCTAAGTTAGGCTTTGTCGCTCATTGCCAAGCTGCCAAGGGTTGAGCTAGGTTTAATCTACTAAGACCTAAATTGACCTACGTGGAGGTTAGTGGCCTAGTGCTAAGTGTAGGTACTTACCTGCCCCTACCAATAACCCATTTTCCACCAATATGAAGTTGGTACCCCTATTGGATACCACTTCCTTGGGGAAACCCATGCGGGTAAAACCCCCCATCAATGCACGTCCCAACACGGGGGCAGTGATCAAACTCAAAGGAATGGCTTCAGGGTGCTGGGTGCCATGGTCCACCAAGACCAGGAAAAAACTGTTGCCCATGGCTGTCTTGGGATCCAGAGGCCCCACAATGTCAATACCAACTCTTTCAAAGGGGGTACTAACAACAGGAAAAGGTTGGAGGGGAGGCTTGCATTCTCCCCCCTCTTGCCACTTGCTTGACAAGTTGGGCAAGACCTACAATGAGCCTCTGAGTGCCTGTGCAATTGGGGCAAGTAGAAGTGGGTGACAAGTCACTCAAAGGTCTTGTCCTGCTCCAAATGAGCAGCTAAAGGCACACCATGAGCCAGACCCAGTAGGAAGGATCTGAAGCACTGGGGTACCACCAGCACACTGGCTGATCCATGCTCAGGAACCTTAGGCTCACTATATAGGAGGTCATCCTCCCAGTAAATCAAATGTGATCCAGGGCCCTTGCCAGACGCCTGGTCTACAGCCTGCTGCTGCAAGCCCTCCAGAGTAGGGCATACCTTCTGTGCCTCATAGAATGCCTCTCTGGTGCCCCCCCTTCCTGCTGCCATTGTGACAGCTCAGGGACCTCTCCCAGTTCAGCCACCTGTTCCTCTGTAGGCTCCAGGACCTCCTCCTCAGGTTCAGCCTCCTACTGAACCATGGGAAATTTGGGAGCTGGTTTCCCGTGCCCCTTGCCCTTCCTCCTTCTGGCAGACACCTGGGCCACGCTTTTAGGCTCCAGGTTCCCCTGAATACCCTGACAGGCTGCCATAGACCGGGTAGACACACACACACACACCCAGGCAGACCCAACATCTCCAAGTGTGACATGTGTTCCTCCTCCTTCCAAGGGCAATCCTCCAAGTCATTGCCAAGCAAACAATCTACAGGCATGGTTGGACTCACAGCTACCTTCAAGGAACTCGAGACCCCCCCAATTCAAAGGGAACCTGTCCACTCTGCACAGTTTTCCACTGCAACTACTTGGTGAAGTATGCGGGGATCTATCTGCTCTTCAGACACCATGTGACTCCTCACTGTCGTCACACTGGCTCCTGTGCCTCTCAGAGCCTCCACCCTCTGTCCATTGATGGTCACCCACCGCCTGTACTTCTTAGTGTTCTCGGACATGAGGGTCCTCTGGACCATCTCACTGTCTCCTAGTGAGACAAGGGTCATCTCAGCTGGCTCCCTCCCACCTGGAACCAACTCCTCCCCAAGCGCTACCCTGGCCAAACCCTGTGACTGAGCATCAGTGGGTGCCAGTGTCCCCTTGGGACATTTGGGGTCCCCATCATGTGACCCTCCTGATCAGATGAAAAGGACCCTTCTCTGCAGGTTTCCCTGTAGAGATTCATGGTTTCTTTTCTACTAGGGACTGGGATTCTTTATCCTGGGAACTAGGTTGGGCCCCTTTAGAGAACTCCACCTGTTTAACCTTGCCCCCTAACTTCTTCTGATAGGAACCCTGCCCACCCTTGGCATGGTCGCACCCATACCTCTTTTGGACCCTGGTGCTCTCCCAATGGTCCACTTCCTGCACAAGCTTCCTGGGATCAGTCAGCTTGCTGTCAATCAGGTGCTGGTGCAGCTATGGAAATCAAAGACTATACAAATGCTCCCAAGCAAACAGATTGTACAGCTCCTCGGTTGTGTTACCTTACTGCCATTCAACCAACCATCCAGTGACCTGTAAAAAGAATCAACACATTCTAACCATGTTTGGGATTCCTTCTTCTTACAGGACCTAAACGTGTCCTTATGCTGCTCAAGGGTGAGACCATACCTTGTGAGTAGGGGGTCCTTCATGATAGAGTAAGTGAGCCCCTGAGGATCCCTTAAGGATGTTGGAGTATCCCTCCCCTCTATCTCAAAGTGCTTCTACAGGGACCAGATTCATATGGAGAGCAGGCTCATACCCCTTGAACCACATAAATAATGTCATCCTCCCTTTTGTCGTCCTTCACAAGGTCTTTAGGAATGTGCACCTTCCTCTCAGGCTGCACTGTGCTATTGCTGCCACCATCCCTGCCAGACTAGCTCCTCTGATTCAGCTCCCTCAAGCTGAGTTCATGAGCCAGCAGTATCTTCTTCTCCTCAGTGACCATCCTCTTTTCTTCCATCTCCCTTTGCATCCTAAACTTCTCGAACTCCAACTGGTGAGCCCTCTCTGCCTGTCTGTCCTATAATTCTTCCGAATTCAGACCCTTGGATGGCACACTGCTACCTGCCCTGGAGACCCTCTCCCTGGACATAACAGGTCAACCTACTATATCTTTGTATATGTTTTGCACCTCCTCATCCTCACCCTCATCTTTCTCTTCTGTGTGGCCCTCAGCTTCCTTGCTGTCACCCAGGACCTCAGTGCCTTCTGCAGATCCTCCTTCCTGGTGGAGCCCTTAATGGGACAGGCAAGACTCTTGCAGAACTGCTTCAACTGAGCCACTGTACAGCTCTCCAGTTTCCTAAAGTCAAAAACAGCTCCAGCTGATGCATCTCCAGATTGAGACATGATGAAGAATCAACAAAAGTGCAAAAGTTCCAAGGCAGAAAAAGAGTTCCCAATGAAGTTCCAAAGTCAATAAAAGATCAGCAAAAATATAGAAGTAGGGAAAACAATCCAAAAAAAGAAAATGCAAAACACGCTGTTTGTGGTCAGCTAATGGTCTGCACTGAAAACAGTAGCGTACACTTAATCACTGTATGTCAAGTACAAATACAAGTCCAATCCCAACCGCTGATCACCAATGTTAGAAATGGGGTCTTTGGTTGGCAGTCAGGCTACCCCTTGCCCAAGCAAGGACTCTCACTCTAGTCAGGGTAAAGGAGAATCACCCCTCAGTTAACACCCTCTCACCCCCTGGTAGCCTGGCATGAGCAGGCAGGCTTAATTTCAGAAGCAATGTGTAAATGATTTGTACCAACACACCCAGAAACCCAATGAAAACACTATAAAAGGGCACAACACATGTTCAGAAAAATAGGTAATATTTATCTAATCAAAACAAGACCGAAATGACAAAGATCCGACATGCACAAGTCAAGATATGAATTTTAAAAGAGTAGGAGTCTTAATACTTAGAAAACAGTGAGAACGCTGTTATTGCACAAAAGTACCTGGGTAGCGTCAAAATGAAGCTGCAAGGGCGAGTGTGCATCGAAAAAAGCCAGCGATGCGTTGAGTTCCCACTCGCAAGCGAGACTGTGCGTCCTTCCTCCTCCGGTCGGGTCGGCGTGCGTCGTTTCTTCTCTCCTGCAAGAAAGCGATGCATCGATCCCAGACGGGCACCTCAGGTACAGGCAGGCTTTGCGTTGATTTTCGTGCCCAGCGATGTTGCCTTGAAATCCGGTTGCACGGTGTCAAAAAACGGCGCTGCGGACTAAGAGCCCACAATCAAAAGCTGACAATATGTTTGTCGGTACGAGTGAATGTAGACATGTGTTTTTGTTTGAGTGTATGGGATTTTATGCTAAATGGACAACACCCCGCAGCACCTGATGTTTATGATATCTGTGGTAAGAACGCTTATTACAAGTTGTCGAAAGGCTGGTATCGTACATGCAATTTGGGAGTAGTTTTCCCGACAATTTACCAAATGGACAACATTGACAATCCAGAGACACCAAAAATTAGATTTAGGAGAGAAGCAAGATGTTCACAAATTACAGGAGATATTTTTGGAGCTATTGTTCCATCAGTGGGAGTGATCTTGAATGTCATTATTATAAGGAAGTTATCAACAATTGTAAATAAGATGTCAGCTGATTTTTGAGGTACAGTGCTCCTAATGGACACAGAAATGGTTCCTACAAGGTCTATGATTCTTCAGAATCAGCTTGCATTAGACATTCTTTTAGCAAAGGACAGCAGAGGCTACAAAATTATGAAACCACAGCAGTACTGTAATTACATTCCTAACAACAGCAAGGAGTTAAGGAGATCCTTATCTAATCTGAAAAGTCTGAAAAATGACTTAAATGACCTAAAAGAGACAACTGTTTGGAAAACAGTAGGTGAAGGATTTTCTAAGGTAGGATCTTGGTTTGGTAACCTGGGAAATAGTTTTGTGAAAATGATCCTAAAACCTTTACTGATTGTGACACTGTGCATAATTTGTGCAGTTGGATTTTATAAAGCTTACAAATTCTGAAAAAGACAAAAAGGCAAAGAATAGACAGAGGAGGAAAGAAATGGAAATGGAGAATAGGTATTGCCAGTCAATGAAGAGATTTCACAATTATCAAAAACCTAGACTGATGCGTTATCAAACTACAAGGTTTTGACTTGTCTCTTTTTAAATGAGAAATGTTCCTTTGTGATGGCATAGAATGCCGTCAGAAGAGGGATTGAGAGAGATCATGTTTTATTAATTAACTAGTGGCATAGACGTAGCATGTGGCACCTAATAAATCTGCATTTTAAAAGCCTAACAGAAAACAATAACCTAGAAATTAAATTGTGCAAGTTTAAACTGGGGCAGACATTTGAGCCTATTAATCACATTTCTGACACTACATTTAACATGGAAATATTTTGCATTTATACATTTGTGAATTAATAATAAATACTAACTTGAAAGTATAATTTTTCTGAGTAGAAATGAATTGTATTTTTGAGTATTAAATGAATGAGAATTAAACACACATATTGAATTAAAAAGCTTTCATAACGGGCTATAAATGTACATTTAAAATTGCTTTGACATAACACGCATAATGTTTGAAATAAAGTAGTTTGCTTCGCACATTTGATTTGAATTAAAGGGTGCACAGGAAGTCTTATTAATGTAATAATGTAATTAATGTGTATTAGGCTTCCTTAACATGACTAGGCTGAAGGCTCATTTCTGTAAGCAGCAGTGGAAAGGTTTCTGTTAATTGTAGCCTTTAAACTGAATTATTTTCTCTAGGAAGCAAATGTGCTGTTGAATGTTCTGTTGTATTCCAGGAGAAGATCATGTTTAAGTTTAGCTAATCTAACAATATTTGTTCTAGCTGCTGAGTTGCACAGGAAGATACATGAAGCTTATGTGAAAGAATATTAGTTTCGTTTATTGTGTGCCATGGGAAAGAAAATGCATGTTGCAGATTGCTAGACAATGCAATATTTTAGTACAACCATATGAAGTCATAGTAGAAACAATGGACATCTGCTGAGAGAATTACATAATGTATCAGAAATTGGTGGTGCCATCTACTGTGATAGGATGCTGAAATGAACGCCCAGGGTGTGCCCAATTGGAAGGACAAATGAATGGACTTTGGCTATTTTCATTAGTGAAGGACTTTGGAATCATGATCAATCCCTCTCAGAACTTGATTGATGTCAGTCCCCTTTTGATCCTGCTTGAAGTCAGTCCTCCTCCTGCCTCAATGCTGTCCAGAACCTAGCTTAAGTCTGCTGTTTCTGTTCTGAGTTTCCTGATGAGTTTTCTCATCATAGTCTTATCTGCCCAATTCTGTTATGTGGTTCAGTACTAATAATGCCAACTGATTCTGAACTGCTTATTTGTACTATGTGCAGCTCGTGTTCTGCACTGTCCTGATGCTGCTGTCAACTGACGCTGGTAAAAGGTGATTGTTCCTGTGGACTCATCCTGTATGCTGTCCCATGAGGAGAGGTATAACTAAATGTGGTTTATTGTTTTCTTTTTATCTAGTCACTTACACCAGCATATTTTATAGTTAGTGGCCCCAGCTAGATGCTTTCCAAATTATTTTTGCCTTCTTTTATTTTTGCCTGCATGTGTGTTGGCCCGTTCCCTCACTTGTAAGTCTCAATTCTGGCAAGTGTTGTAAATTGCCCACCTCTAAAATTGATGATTAAAACTGTATTTTCTAAAACTTCGGATGTCATCATCATCTGCTTTGAAATCTGGTAATAATGTGCATATTGTGTTGTTGCTAGTCTATTTTATTCTTTTGGAATGTCTAACAGTTTTGATGTTCTCTAGGTTGAATATTTTTAGATGTATTGTTCAGCCTATGTGTGAGAAAACAGGGCTGATTGCAGAGGCCCCATAACTTTTTGCCCCCATTTTCCTCTTTTTGCTGGTGTTTTCCTGACTTTGATGGTGCCCTGGGTACTGCTAACCAGTCCCAGGGCCTGTGCTCTGTGTAAAATGGATATGCAAATTAGGCTAATTATAATTGGCTAAGTTAACCTACCTATAAGTCCCTAGTATATGGTAGGGCATGTAGGTTTAGGGACCACAGCATAGGTGGTGCACACCTAGGTGCACTGCTGAGGTGCCCAGTGTCATTTTAATGGCAGGCCTGCCTTGCTGGCTGCTTTTAAATTAAAGTTATATGCAAATTCGACTTTGGAATTAAAGGTACTTCCAAAGTCTTAAACTACCTTATTTTAACATATAAGTCACCCCTAAGGTGTGCCCTATGTGCCCCTAGGGCTGGGTGCCATGTAACTATAAGCAGGGACTTTATAAAAATAGATTTATAAGCCCTGGTGAGGTAAAAACAGCCACATTCGTTTTTCCCTCATTAAAGTAAATGGCCTTCATAGGCTAGAATGGGCAGACTTTATTTTAAATTTTAAAGTCTCCTTAAATGTTACATACCAAGAATTTGGTATCAAATTAATTGTTGTAATAATTCCCACAACTTCCAGTTGTTGGATTTAATATAACTTGTTCAGGTAAAAAGTTTAGACTTTACCTAAAAAGTTGCCAATTTCAGCTCTGCATTGTTTTTGCTGCTGTGCTCTGATTGGCCAGCCTGCAGCAGCTTCTGCCAGGCTGCCTTGATGAGGTGTGAAGTGGCCTGGCTTCACACAAAGGAATGTGCTTGGGGGAGAGAATCTCCCCTCAGCAGATGGTGAGGCAGGAAGGGGGAGGGCTGCCAAACTGGTCTTCAAAGGCAGAGAAGGACATTTGCAGCACCCAGCAACACCCCCACATCCTGCAACCCCAGACAATTAGGTGCCCCCTTAATTAGATTAGGAGAGGGCAGGAGAGGGGTGTGTTTATGATTTTTAGCCACACCAGTGGGTGGGCTCAGCCAGATGTAACCTCCAAAAATCAGATTCAGCCATGTTGGATTTTTAGAGACTGTTGCCTTTTGGGATGGATTTTTGCCACACTTCCCAGGAAGTGGTCATCACAGGGGGACGACCCTGTACCTGATTGGAAGATCAGGACCCCCCTGCTTTTCACCCAGGAGCAAGGATAAAACTGGCAGACCTGCCCCCACACCTCAGATCCCCACCAAATTTCAAGAAGAAAGAACTTAAGGGGAAGAAGGACTGCCCTGCTGGACCCCTGGCCTGCACCTGGAACCTGCACTCAGAAGGACTGCACCAGCTGCACACTTGGGCTTCACCACAAGAAGGACTTTGCCTGGCTTCAACTGGTTCAAGGAGGGACTCCCTGTTTGCTACAGGTGAAAAATTGCTAACCAGAGTCCCCTGCACCAACTCCTGAAGAAAGCGACCAGCTGACCACTGTCCAGTGGCCAAAAAGGAGTTTGCGCCAGGTGCATTCTGGGAGTTGAAGTCCGCACCCCCCAAGGACCATCACAGAACTTCTGGACCCTTGGGGTGAGCTGTGGACCCCAAAAGAACCTTAAAAGAACATCTGGGTGAAGCCCCAGAAGTTTGGAAAAGATTTGAGAATTTTTGGAAAAAAGCTCCAGAGAGGGACGACCCGCCGCGGAAATTCTAGCCGGCTTGCCTCAACCGCGACCCGGCCTGACTTCGTGGTTCGTCCCGGTAAAGAAAAACATCCAAAAAAGAGACTAAGTCCGAAGGTAAAAAGTTGACCGGGACCTCCCAGCCATCGTATCCGAGAAGGGCTCCATGGACGTCGGATCAAGATCCAGGTTTACCCCGGTCGAAGGATTTTCATCTCGAAAAAACGACTAAGTCCGAAGGTAAAAGTCTCCACCGAGGAAACCCACATCGCGTATCCGGACAAGGGCTCCAGGAGGTCGGATTCAACTGGCAGGTTCGTCCCGGTGAAGAAAAACTTCAAAATAAAGACTAAGTCAGAAGGTAACTTTTTAACCGAGGCCTCCCGCGACCTGTAGCCGAGCAGGGCTCCATCGCGGTCGGCCTGAAAGTTTGACTTTGCCCCGGTCGAGGTGCAACCAGATGACCCGATTGGCGCTTTTTGTTTCTAAGCGCTAGAAAAGTAATAATTCTTTAAAAATTCATATCTCCGGTTCCCCTGAACCGATTTTAATAGTTTTTGTGTCATTTTAAAGATAAAAATATAACCTATTTTTATAAATTGGTTTTGGATTTTTAAACTGTTTCCTGTGTTTTATTTAATTACTGTTTTGTGATATTTGAATGCTTTACACTTTGTCTCCTAAGTTAAGCCTTGACGCTCGTTGCCAAGCTACCAAGGGTTGAGCTGGGATTAATTTACTGAGACCTAACTGTACCTAGGTGGAGGTTAGTGGCTTGTTGCTAGGTGTAGGTACCTTCCTGCCCTACCAATAACCCATTTTCCAACACTATGGTTTTCATGTTACTGTATGATTTATTTCTGTGCACCATTTATGTGACATTGATTTTGGGATTGTACGAAAACATTGAAACGTTATTCGGTTTGGAGTTTGATTCAGTGTTGAATTATTCATGGTGTCTAAAATATTGTTTATTGGGTTTTATGTTACTGAATTGTGGTTGTTTGATCCTAACTACTGACTTCATCGTCATGTCCAAAGGTTCAGTCGACTTCTGAGGGTGAGAAATTGGGATGGTGTCTCACCTGAGAGCTTGTGGTTTTTGAACCTACTGTGGGAAGAAGACCTCCGTGAGCCACTTCTCCACTTCTGCAGACCAATAATGCCACCATGTTAATAGATGTAATTCCCTGCCAAGGGCAGTCTTGCCATGCACTGTGCTCCTCCATCACTTTGATAAATTGATGCACGCTTCTGCTGGTTAGAGGAGCTTGTGACTTCGTTTTTGGAGTGGTGGGTTTTGCATTTGGGTAATGTGTGACCACCTATCTATAAATTGTACAGCAGTAAGACATGTACGGTCACCAAGAACTCACGCTTCTGAGGATTATCATGTGTTAATGAGTACAGGGACTGGGTTGAGTTTGAACTTTCAATCTTCCACTTTTTTATGGTAAGTAAAGCTTTGATGAATACATCTACCAGCATACAATAGGAAAGATTGAGGATGTCTTATGAGCCAAGATATAGCTACATCCCTTTGATAAATTGTTGTAGGATCATCAGTACCTCTTTTAAGGGGAACACAGGGGGCGCAGGGTTACTGGGCCCAATGGTGGGGTTTGAAGCCTTTTACTCCTGGTGTCTTGAGGCCTGGCATACTACAGATCCTGAGCAACTGCACCAAGTACCCCTTCTGCAATTGACTCTCAGTGGTAGCTATGGGCCAGCAGTCCAAAGTTCCATCGTGGAAAAGTGTGGATACAAGTCAGTGAACACGACTCATAACAGAAAAAGTGCACAGCAATTTTAATAAATCAATGTACAGTCAAATATTATTTTATAATAAAAAGAAGTATACTATTACTATCTTTACACATTCAAAGCAACATTAAAATGTAAATAAACAATAACACATTTCCCCTTGAGATTGGGTCTCTAACGTTTCACTAGCAAATCCCTCTCCATCCATTCTTTGCAATGTGGGTAGGGTAATTCTACATTCACTGGTGGCCTCATCCAGGGAATACTTACTAGTTTTAACTCAAGAGTCCACTCAACTCTATGTAAACTAGTAAACAGTGTCTTGGTATTGCAGCACCCTCTGCAGCAAGTTCCCCTGATGGCCGACAGTCCTGTAACTAGTCTTGCTCGCTCCAGCAGTGAGGTGGCTTGCAATGTCCCAGCGAGCGCCCCGATCGTTGGTACTCACACTGCTCCAGTCCTGTGAGAAGATTTGGCTGCATGCAGCTCTCTCCTAGGCATATGCGACAGGCTCCAGCAGAGATCCGAGGTGCTTTGGTGCTCCTCCCAGTAAGTCTTGCCCATCTCACACAGTGGAGAGAGCGGTTAGATTCCTGTTTTTCTGGCTGGGGTCCCGGTGATGCAGTGATGTACACTTGGCATCTTTCTCAGTTTTTCAGGGCCAGTTCCAGCTCAAACCTCCTTGCGTCGTGGTGACCCATAGGTCAGGGATCAGATTTCTTGGACAATGGCCTGATCCTCGCAAAGTACCATTTTGTAAAATTTTATAAAAGCTCATTCAAAGAACACATTGCCCACATAATGTACTTATGGCTGCACCACTGAGATCTGTCAATGTGTAGACTTGTTCACATTTTTGGAAGCCTCGAATAGGAGCATTTTAGTTTTGGTTGTATCCAGAGGGAAGTGTATTTACTGTGTTAGTGAGTGGCCTGTGAAGGAGTAAGGAAATAATTGTTGGTAGTATAGAAGGCCACCACTTAACGTGCCTCAATATAGATCTTTCTACTGATTACTAATATTTGAAAGGGGATTGGGCCAGAAACAAATGTGTCCTGATACTTCTTTTGCAATCCTTAGGGCCTGATTATGAGTGCCCCAATAAATTGTTATCCCTGCACAAATAGTTATTTGAACGGGAATCACAATATTAAATGGTGCGATATTTCAATTACTGCAGGCAAAATGTGCTATAAATGAATATGTGACTAATACACGGAAAATACCAGGACAAGCAGATTTTGGTGTGTTAAGCTCCAAAATTCATATGTTATGCCCCATTTTTACGGCATAGGCAATAATAGACACCTCAGTATTAGATTTTATCAGATGCAATAATTATCACAACCCACCCCAGGGCACTCATAATAAGGTCCTGTATGATCATATGATCCTTGTATAAGATAGTCCCATCTGTCAAAGGAAATTGAAACAGCTTGCAATTATGCACTATATTGTTCAAATAGTATACAAAAATAAATTATATGGTCTTTACACCTCCACTTTTCTTCATATGAGCTCTTTAATTTCAACCAACAATGAGAAACACAGTAGAGCACAGTATGGTGTGCATCAGAGTCCAGTAAAAATCTGCAATGAACATGATTTTCTTAGTCGGCTCTCAAACAGCATCCACCCAATGCATACACAGGCTTAATCATCAGTCCTTACTTGAATATATTTTCTAAGTGAGTCGCACAGTCTCACTTCTACTAACTGCTAATCTCACCTATGCCAATACATTCAAGCTAAGAAATGTATTTAAAATAAATATTACTTACCGTAGCATTCCTTACATAACTTTTCAGGTTTGTGTTCCGTTTGTTATACCAATCCACTTGTTTTGCACCAGAAGCTGTATTGTGAATATGGGCCGGTCACAGAGGGAGACAGTGCAGTGTATCACAGTAGAAGTGCCTTTTGAAGCCCTTGTCCACCATTGACTGTGCAGGTAGTAACATGGCCTGTATTTATAACAGGAGGGGGTTAGAGATCCCTCCACAGGTAAGTGCAGTGAATAACTGTACTCATCTGTTTGAGGATATCCAGGAGTTTCCAAGAGACCTCTCCTTACTCATAAGACCCTTGCATGTTATTTGGATGTTATCTGCATCCAGAGTTTTCAAATTTTAATGAAAGTCCTAATTGTAATAAAGAAAGGGACGAAAGTATTTGGTCCTACTTTCTTATCTAAATTTCTATTAACAGCCAGGGGGAGTAAAACTAGAAAGGGGGTAAATAGCACCAACTCTCAAACTGTGAGAAACTACAACATCCATGGAGCAAGAGGTTTAAACTACACAATTCATTCCAAAGGCGATCGATTATGTCCATAAATAGTCTGTGCAGTGTTAACCCCTCCTTGTCCTTGATACTGGTAGTTAATTCAAGTGGTGGATTATGGGAAGTAATATGAAGAGACATGTTGCATGGACCAGCTGGAAAGAGTGGCAGCGTATGCAGGTCGATGAGGCTTCCATAAGGAGATAATGAGCTAGGTAACAACGTTTGTGAGAACGGATGGACGACATTTATATTCTTTGTGGTTTCTAATTATTTTGAGCGTCGGCTGATCAGGACAGACAGTTAAATACACAGAAGTCAGAAACCTTTTTGTACAACTGGAGTTTAAGAACAGAAGCCCAGAAGGAGTAAACTGTCTAGCTGAAGGATCTAAACCTTGATATCTAAAACGTTTTTGAATAAAATCAATCAGAAAAGCATAGTAAGTTTCACTGCTAGACATTTTAGAGCAAGATCACATGAATCAAGATAATCAAGCCAAGCAATGAATATATTTAGAATTACATTACCATCCCATAAGACTTGATATTTCAGTAAAAGAGGTATATATCCTTACTCCTTTAAAAAAATGCCAAACTAAAAGCTGTTCCCCTACAATTTTGCATCAACAATAATATAGTGTAGAAAAATGTTGGGACTATTTGTGTTCGCCATTCTGTGAGACTTACCTGAAGATGCGAGGTAGTTTATAGGAAATGGGATCATGACGAGATCCCATACAATAGTAGCAGCAAGAGTCTCACACTGAGTTATAAACTTGCTTGCACCCAGGAGCCCAGGAACCTTCAATGAAATGAATAGATTCTTTCGAAAGGCATGGGAGTGACTAGGAATACACCTGCAATTTTCCAGGCTACTGTCCTCAGATTGGAAATGGTAGTAATGGTAGTACATTATAATCTCTCACACAGGTAGTCGGAAATCTTAAAGATTAGATTCCATGGCGTAGTAGAGGTCACCTATCACCCCAGATTAGGAGATAGAAATAGGGAACTGGGAAAATGTGAGGATGTGGAACTTGGCATAATTGTGGACAGAGAAAAATGTGTTCCTTGAGCAAGTGATTTCTATGAATTGAGACTTGTACATTATTGTTTGACATATTAATGGTATGTGTTATGTAATATTGTATATCTTCAGGTTTTGTAAAAAACAATATATTGTTTTTAAGTAACATGTTGCACTAAAATGTCATTTAGATAACACTTGTTTTTTGCCAATCTTGAACACGTAAGCTTAGATACTTTATATGCGCTTATGGTGTCCTGGCTCTGGCATCCGCCCTTGTATCTACCCCACAGGTTCTTTGCCCTTCCTATTCATCCTGCATCACCCCTTCTTTTTATATAGGTGACGGGTATTCACCTAACAAGCATTTACTAACGGCCTACCTCCTTCGTGGATACATTAGACAATATACTATTTTTGGGACATACCTACGATAACTGATATTAGTCCATTGGCTGTAGATGTCTCATAACATATCAGGTGCCTTACTTGAGCTGTTTCTATACTGGGCCACAGAGATTTTTACTTTCTCTACATAGCTACTATTCTACTTTCTCTACATAACTACTGTTGTAGACAATAGGTATAATATTCCCCCAATTCTTTTACTTTAGCTTCTTTATATGCTTTGTGCTGACATCTGTTACTATAGTGTTTCGATTCACGTTTCAAGATGGCTGCCATTGTTCCAAAGAATTATCACCTACCCACTCCTAGTCCTCTTTTTGCCACTAAACGAACATATTTAGGCTCTGGTGCTCTATGGACATACTAGTATTCTTTGGCAACTCCATAGTTTTACACTTCTTTTGAGGTACCTTGGGCATGACCCCCTCAGTACTCATTCTGTCATATTTCGGACATAGCAAACACCCCAATATGGCCGCTACACGTAAAGTCCTCTCTCTATTTCCAAACGAGCATACTTAGGCTCGCAAAAAAATAAGTTTCCGTGTTTCTTCTCTCTCTCACACCGAGAGCGGACTATGGGTGGATCATACTGCAGGTAACTGAGCAGACGAGTATGCCCGTGTTGCTTCCCCTTTACTCACGCTCTTCTTTGAGTCACATACGTTTGAAGACTACACCTAGGGTGTTGCTTTCTTATTTTTGCTGGTACTTTCTACTTATGTTTAACTTTCCTTACTTTTTGCTTGGCGGTGTTAAATGTATATTTAATTTCCATCGTTATTGGACATGGACGGCTTATCCACAGACAGTTTACCCCCTGTGTCCTATTTAACATCATAGGCCGTTATCGGGGTAATATTTATAACTACCAGGTTAACACTTTGATTCTTATAATGGTCTTTGCTGTTTTCATAGAGATTGGGACTTATCATGGTCCTAAAAGAACAATACAAGTTCCATAAACATTTGGAACGTAGACTTACTTGCTTAGCCAATGATATGAAATGAACTACCATTGGATCATGTCTCTTGATGTTTACCTTACTTATTACTATAACACAGGTACTTTTACAAGTACTTTATTTTATCCTATCATATATTGTGTACTTCTACAGCTCAACATGGGTCATTTGAACATGGAGCCTTTATATCCCTTAACCCTATATGAGATCATTAACCCATTGTTAAATCATTCGTAACAGCTCGTCCATCTGTGACGGATCGTAGTGCATGGGACTTATCGCTTCATACAATAGGGTAGGTTAACAGTATAAGGAGCCAAATTCTCCTTGTTAAGGCCTTTACTTCTAGCACTAGAATACTGGTCTTTCACTTTGGTTGTGGTTCTACATAAACTTTTGGCATGCCTCATACATGAGTGCATTTAACTTTTTATCTCTAGGACTTACTCGTGGTGGCACTACTATTTTTCCTTATAAGAAAAGGATTTTTGGCACTATATAAACCCATGCATGGTGCACAACCTCACTCTAACTATATATCCCATTTATTCCCTTGCATGATGCTTTTTCATGTCTGTGTGTGTGTGTATGTATGTATGTGTGTATATATATATATATATATATATATCTCTTTGCAGCCTTGAAAAAGTCTTTGTGTGACAAAACACGTGTTGGCTGATGTTTTTTTGTATTGGACCTAATGTACCTGGATCACATGGCCTGTACTATGGAAAAGGACGGTGTTTCCAATTAGATCAACACAAATGAACTAAATTGTTAAGGAACTTTATTTGATACAAATAAACCTAGGTGGTCACAAGGAAAAAGAATAAGATTTTGTTGCATTCTTATTTTTGCACTAACATTTGTGTTTTATGTATTACCGTATTCTGATTGAATTACATAACCTGCTGCCTACACTTGTATTTGAGTGCTGTGTTCCTTATTGAAATACTATACTCGGATTGCCTGGTGATATCAAACCATGAAGAGATCATCTATGGTTGACCAGCAGCTGGTCAAAAGAACCAGAATGTCCAATGGCATTTGAAGAAGATCTGGATACCAGATCTGAGCTGGTAAATTTTACATAGAGGCCGGTTCAACCTGTGCGCCATGGTGGAGGAAGCACACAAGCTCCTGAAGGAATGCATAAATTTGGGAGACCGTGGATTAATTCTTATCTTTCTTTCACAACAGGAAGTATGGAACAGCACCATGATGCCAGACATGAGAAGGCTGTGTCTCAAGGGCCACATGGGGGTGCTCCAAATGGAAGGGGGGACCCAGGGATCACATTCAGGGGCCTCCAGAGTGAGGGATGTACACAGGGCTTGGGGGTCAGAAGTTTACAAAAAGGGAAGAGTTCACATGATGAGAAAACTAACAGATTGAGCAGTTATAGGCATACTTTTTGTTGGAAAGTCACTTGGGAAAGTTTCTGAGCAGCTATGTATACTCAAGGACCATTTGAACGGCAAGCTTGGGGAAATGGCTCATTAAGCACCTTTAACACTCTAGCACTTTGGCACATCACACTTTTGACATCTTGCCCCTTGTTAAAAGGGCAAGTAACAATAAGAAAATAAAGAGATTGAGTATGTGCGAATGTATTTTGCTGCTGGAGAGTTGTTTGGTGAGCACAAGTGTTGGGGTACCTCTCCTGGTTGTGAATGGGTGAGGGGCCTTTCAAGCAGACACCATGTTCCCGCCAGACATATTATGAGGCTGCACACTGCCAAGGTTTCCGCTGCAGTCTCATCACCATAAAAACTGTGGCGGATACCAACTCTAGAAAAGGAAACACTCACCTTCTGGAACATATTCCTGTCTGGAGCCCCCATGGAACTTGAACTAAAATCCTCCCACTGCTTCTGCTCGCACAATTACTCCGGAACCAGCAACGGCGGTGAAGACAACTGTGAGTACACACTCCTACCTGACACTGTAGGGAAAACCCAAAGTACACACGCACATACAACATACACAACCAGGATAGCTTGTGACGGCGACACATACACGTAACCACAAACCCATATGGGCACACATACACCCACCCATACTATACACAAACACACCCATACCTCACACACCACGGCCAACACACATGTGCAATACAAATCAACCCGCAGAAGCACAGCACTGGCACAGGTTAACACAACAACAGACAGCTGCACAGATTCACACAACAAAACCGCAACTACACAGTTTGGCAAGCAATTTCATTACACACCTCTACATGCATACAATAGCACTTAACAATACCTGACAATCAATATACATAATCACACAGTCATACACCGAAACAATCGTCCTACCATGCTAACACAACACACAACATATCTGGCATATCCATCACCACACACAGACGCCCACACAATAACCACCCAAGGGCACACAGCAACACCATTACACATGTCAACACAAACCATACACAATTCATCTACAAACATGCATGTACCAAACACTGTCACAGAAAGGACAAGAAATAATGGTAGAAGCACCCTACCCAACCAGAGTAGACTACTACCACCCATAAACAGCTCAGCTGTTAAAAAATTGCCCTCACCCATTATTCGTGGCATGTTTCATCATTGGGCTTCTGCTAACATCCCCACGCAGACCAACGTAAGGATGGAGCAATAGGGACGTGGAACACAAAACAATGCAACACAAAACAAACTGGGATCTAACATGCAGAGTGTCACTAAAACTCTCTCATGAGAGTCAACTCCTAATCTTTATTCAGGAATCCCCTGGTCAGAGTTAAAAATAGATTCATGGTGGTGATATTAGCAAACAATGGCCCATTCACCCCAAATCACTGTGCTCAAGTTGTCAACATGTTTTGGCCATTTCTATTGCCCATGAGGGTCAGTTGGCCTTTGTCAGGACTCTTGAACCCCCTATTAATTTGGTCCCCTACCTGTTGATATCTGGACTTCAATCAATATGAATACTCAGGCTCAATTGTCCAATTTCCATATACAGACTCTGAATTATCTATAATGACAAAGTAAAGAGAGTACCACACAAACATGAAAACGTTGTTCACAGGTAGATAGTCACCAATTCCATTGCCTCTCTACCCCATCAACTATATATATATATATATATATATATATATATATATATATACATGCTCCAGTTCCCCCGTAGCCCTATTGAGTCTAGTTCCTACATTGCCACTCTCAATTCGGGAAATTTTGGCAGACCATGTATGTCAGAGCAATCGTGAAACATATCACCACCCAAAGTAGTCAGCCCAAGCAGTAAATGCTTAAAACATTTCTAATCTGTCTACTCACTTACCGAGTTTTCATTATATATCTCTTAAACTGGGGCCAGGTGGGAGCACCTCTCTCTCGTCAAACACTAAACAAAGAAGTATTGTCACATACTGTATGACAAACACCTTCAATGCATCGGTGGGTATATTTATGTGCCCTCATCAATCCCCTTTCAGGGATAAATATCCGCATAGACTTACATATGTACACGCAGTCACACCCCCAAACATGCACACACATACAACACACAACACTCACCCGCATAAACACATGCACAGACATATGCCCACACCCACACAACACCTGCACCCCCTCCCCTGTTGGAGCACCCACTTACCTGTGTCCAGGGGGTCCTCCAGCAGGAGACAGGTGAGGGTGCCACCTTACCCCCTTCCGCCTGCATGGCCACAGCCGGATTTCCGCCATCCTTCTGGCAGAAATCCAGCTGTGGTCATATTATGGCGGATGGCTGGTAGCAACGGTGACGGTCTTTTGGCGGCCATCGCCGCAACGGTAGGCGGTCTTTACCACCAAGGTCCAAATGAGGGCCTCAGTGTTACAAAAATAAAGGTACTTTATTTTAGCCACACAACGCCAAAAATACTTAGGAGACTATACTCCCTTAGGAGATAAGTAAATTACACAATATATACACTAGTAACCAAAAATAGGTAAGTAAATAGTCAGAAAATAGTGCAAACTGTGACAATCACCATAGGTTGTAATAGGACTATGGAATTTAATCATATACTAGAATAGTGGAATGCAAAAGTCGGTTTCCCTCCTAGGCAAGTGTAGTGTATAGAGGCACTGGAACTGTAAGAAAACAGCAAATGTAAGTAAAATTCACCACCCCAGAGCCCAGAAAAGCAGGAACAAAACAAAGCAAGTTTACTAAAACACACTAGAAGTGGTGAAATAAGATAATGAAAGAACCAGGAGAGACTGCAAGACACCAACAGTGGATTTCTGGACCTGAAGACCTGTGGAAGAAGGGTACCAAGTTCAAGAAGCACTGAAGAGTTCAGGGAGAACGGGAGCCCTTGCTAACCTGGATGGAGGGGCAAAAGAAAAATCACAGGTGAGAAGACAACGTCATTATCGCACCAAAGAAGATAGATGCAGGTTCCTGGTTAGAGCAGAAGATGTCCCACGCCGGATGGATGAATGCAGTCTGGTTTGCGTCGCTGGATTCGGCCAACAAGCCTTGGCACACCCAAAGCTCAGGGTTAGCGGAAAATGGTGCTGCTGCTCGGGACCAGCAGGGACATGGTGGCCTCTACCCAGGAGGAGGAGACAGAGAGGGCTTTCAGCAACTCAGAGAGCCCTCAGAATACCAGGCAGTGTGCACAGGAGTCCCACAGCACCGGGACAAAGGAGGTGCAAATGGAGGCCCACACAGCACAACCTAAAGGCTTCCCAAGCTGCTGGAGAAGCACTCAGGAAGCTGTGTGTCACAGGATTGAGTCCTGGGGGCCTAAGATGTGCTGTGCACAAAGAACTTCTTGGAAGGTTACACACAAGCCTTGGCAACTGCAAGAGACGTGGTGCACGGGGGAACTGTCTTGCGTGGGTAGGCAAGCTCTTACCTCCACCAAAGTTGGACAGCTTGGCGTTGGGGACTGTTGGGTCACTTTAGTCTACCACCGTTTTCCTGGATCCACGCCTACCATCTGGAGAGGAGACTCAAGCCACCAGTTATTGCTGCAGAGAGGTGCCTGCTGAAGCAGGGAAGTGACTCTACCACTCCACTGGAGATTCCTTCAGTTCTTCTGGTGCAGGCTGAAGACAGGTAGTCCTCGGAGGATGCACGACCTGGAAACTGTTGCAGTTGCTGGCAGGACCTGAAGTTACAATGTTGCAGAAGTCGTCTTTGCTTTTTTTTTTGCAGTTTTGTAGCGTTCCAGGAGCAGTCAGCGGTTGACCAGTCAGTAGAAGGTGAACTAAAGGATGCAGAGGATTCCTGCTGGAGTCTTGCAATCCGAATCTGAAGAAACACCCAGGGGAGAGACCCTAAATAGCCCTTAGAAGGGAATTGTTCACCCAACCAGGTAAGCACCTATCAGGAAGGGTCTCAGACATCACCTGCTGGCACTGGCCACTCAGATGCTCCAGAGTGCCCCACCACCTTGGAATCCAAGATGGCAAAGCCCAGGGACACTCTGGAGGAGCTCTGGGCACCACCCCTGCGTTGGTGTTGGACAGGGGAGCGGTCACTACCCTTTCATTTGTCGAGTATAGTTCCAGAGCAGGGTCTGGGGGGTCCCTGAACCGGTGTAGACTGGATTACGTAAGGAGGGCACCATCTGTGCCCTTTAGAGCATATCCAGACGCTCTGGGAGGCTACCACTCCCCTGCATGTAACACCTATTTCCAAAGGGAGAGGGTGTAACACCCCGCTCCTAAAGGAAATACATTGTTCTGCCTTCCTGGGACTGAGTTGCTAAAGCCCCAGGAGGGCAGAAGCCTGTCTGTGAGGTGGCAGCAGCTGGGGCTGCAGTGGAAACCTCAGAAGGCTGGTATGGCAATACTGTGGGTCCACAGTGGGGCCACCAGAGTGCATAGGATTGTGCCACCAATACCGGAATCAGTATTGGGGTACAGTTCCCCGTTGTTGGACAACTTACTTGGCCATATTCAGAATTACCATTGTGAAGCTGTGCATAGGTATTGACCTATACAGTGCACACTTAAAATGGGGTCCCTGCACTCACGAAGTCTGGGAAAATGGGCCTGGATGATGGGGGCACCTCTGCTAGTGCAGGGTTGCCCGACACCCAGATACTTTGCACCCAGCCTTCAGGGTTGGAAGACCTGATATATATGTGACTTATAAGTGACCTGGTACAGTGAAAATGGCTGTGAAAAAGTGAATGCACTATTTCACACAGGCTGCAATGGCAGTCCTGTGGAATCCTTTGTATGGGCTCCTCATGGGTAGCAAAAGAAATGCTGCAGCCCATCAGGATCCTCTGGGACCCCAATGCCCTGGGTGCCTAAGTACCATATACTAGGTACTTATAAGGGGGACCAGTGTAACAATTGAAATTGGTAAATGAAGTCACTAGCCTATAGTGACAAATGTAAAAGCAGAGAGAGCATAAGCACGGAGGTTCTGGTTAGCAGAGCCACAGTTAAGCACTACTTAAAACGCACACATTAGGCCATAAATTATGAGCACTGGTGTCCTGGCTAGCAGGATCCCAGTGAGATAGGCAAAACACACTGACATATAGGGTTTTCACTATGAGCACTGGGGTCCTGGCTATCAGGATCCCAGTAACACAGTAAAAACACACTGACATACACTCCCAAACAGGCCAAAAGTGGTGGTAACTGTAGGAAAGTACCATCTTGCCTGGCATTTTACCCCCATTTTTACTTGTGTGTCAGTTTGTTTTTGCCTGTGTCACTGGGATCCTGCTAGCCAGAACCACAGTGCTCTTAGTTTGTGGCCTATATGTGTTCCCTGTGTGGTGCCTAACTGTATCACTGAGGCTCTGCTAACCAGAACCTCAGTGTTTATGCTCTCTCTGCTTTTAAAATTGTCACCACAGGCTAGTGACTAATTTTACCAATTCTGATTGGCACCCTGGAAAACACACTTATAATTCCCTAGTATATGGTACCTAGGTACCCAGGGTATTGGGGTTCCAGGAGATCCCTATGGGCTGCAGCATTTCTTGTGCCACCCACAGGGAGCTCAGACAATTCTTACACTGGACTGCCACTGCAGCCTGAGTAAAATAACGTCCATGTTATTTCAGCCATTTTACACTGCACTTAAGTAACTTATAAGTCACCTATATGTCTAACCCTCACCTGGTGAAGGTTAGGTGCAAAGTTATTAAGTGTGAGGGCACCCTGGCACTAGTCAAGGCAATTTCCCCAGACTTTGTGAGTGCGGGGACACCATTACACGCGTGCACTCCATATAGGTCAATACCTATATGTGGCTTCACAATGGTAACTCCGAATATGGCCATGCAACATGTCTAAGATCATGGAATTGTCCCCATGCCAAATCTGGTATTGGGGTGCCAATCCCATGCATCCCCGGGGCTCCAGCATGGACCCCGGGTACTGCCAAACTAGCTCTCTGGGGTTTTCACTGCAGTTACAGCTGCTGCCAACCCACAGACGACAGGTTTCTGCCCTCCTGTGGTCTGGGCAACCCAATCCAAGGAAGGCAGAACAAAGGATTTCCTCAGAGAGGGTGTTAACACCCTCTCCCTTTGACAATAGGTGTTACATGCAGGGGAGTGGTAGCCTCCCAGAGCCCCCAGGATGCATGAAATTGGCTCCCCAATACCAGATTTGGAATGGGGGGGACAATTCTGTCATCTTCAACACCTTACATGGCCATATTCGGAATTACCATTGTGAAGCAACATATAGGTATTGACCTATATGTAGTGCATGCGTGTAATGGCGTCCCCCAACTCACAAAGTCCCGGGAATTGGCCCTGAACTATGTGGGGACACGTTTGCTATTGCAAGGGTGCCCTCACACTTAGTAACTTTGCACCTAAACTTCAGTAGATGAAGGATAGACATATAGGTGACTTATAAGTTACTTAAGTGCAGTGAAAATGGCAGTGAAATAGAGTGTGCACTATTTCACGCAGGCTGCAATGGCAGGCCTGTGGAAGGGTTTGTACAAAGTTGGTGTCCAAAGCACTTCTGCATTTCCCCTGTAGTATATGTCACCAGTGCTACACATGTTCTACAGCAGTGGTTCCCAACCTGTGGTCCGGGGACCCCTGGGAGTCTGCCAAGCCTCCTCAGGGGGCCCGCGACTGCTTAGGAAATATAATCATTTTAATAGTTTAGGTCCCCACATTTCAGTAATGACCGAGTCGGGGGTCCTCGGATTTCAATAAAGATTCAGTGGGGGTTCCTGGGTTACAGTAATGATAAAGTGGGGGTCCACAGAAATCAAAAGGTTGTGAGCCACTGTTCTACAGTGTTAGGTGTGTGCAATTTTGACATGTTCTGCTTATATGTGTCAATGTACATTTTCTCCTCTCCACCTAGGTATCCTGCCATGAGGAGATGGAGACAACTACCAAGGTACCATCCACGAGTTGACCTTGCAACCATGGAGGACAGGCATTTCATGAACAACTATAGTCTGAATCATCAGACCGTTATGGATCTATGTACCCAGTTGGGGCCTGGTCTCTCACCAGCCATACGCAATCCCAATGCCATTCCCCCCCCACAGTACAAATCCTGTTAGTGCTACAGTTTCTTGCCACAGGCTCCTTTCACAATACAGTGTGCTTGGTGTGAGAAGTAGCCTCTTTCTAGCATGGTTATGGTAGGAGGCTGGCCTGGCTTATAGTGGGTACCTGATGGTACTTACACCTTGTGCCAGGTCCAGTTATCTCTGATCAGTAGATTAGTAGTGTTCTAGCAGCTTAGACTCATAGAGGTAGCTATAGCAGAGCAGCTTAGGCTGAACTAGGAGACATGCAAAGCTCCTACTATACCACTTATATCATATAGCACTATATCAGAAGTATCATCACAATACTCAGAGTTACTAAAAATAAAGGTACTTTATATTAGTGACAATGTGCCAAATAAATCTCAGAGGATATTCTCTTAGGAGGCAAGTAAAATACATAAAATATACACACAAACCAAAATCAGGTAAGTAAACAGTTAGAAAAGTAGTGCAAACACTGTAGATTACAATAGGATGCAATAGGCCTAAGGGCAACACAAACCGTATACTCTAAAAGTGGAATGCGAACCACAAATGGACCCCAGGCCTAGTGTAGTGTGTAGAGGGTCGCTGGGAGTGTAAGAAAACGCTGAGTGTCCAAGATACCCGACCCCAAGACCCTGAAAAGTAGAAGTAAAGTTACCCTACTACCGCAAAAACACACTAAAGACGTGATAGGAGATTCAGCAAAGGCAACAACTAACTGCAAAGAACTGAAGACGGATTCCTGGACCTGAGGACCTATGAAGGAAGGGGACCAAGTCCAAGAGTAACGCAAGTGTCCGGGGGGGGCAGGAGCCCACTAAATCCCAGACGAAGGTGCTAAAGAGCTGCCTCTAGGTGGAAGAAGCTGAAGATTCTGAAACAACGAAAGAGGCCAGGAACTTCTCCTTTGCGCAGAAGATGTCCCACGGCGTGATGGAGGATGCAGAGTTGATTCCACATAAAAAGACTGCAAACAAGCCTTGCTAGCTGCAAGAGTCACGGTTGAGGAAAAAGGGTGCTGCCCGGGCCCAGGAAGGACCAGGAGGTTGCCCCTTGGAGGAGGAGACAGAGGGGGCGCTCAGCAGTACAGAGACCATGCAGAAGCAGGCAGAACCTGCAGAAGCACTTGAACAGGTGTTCAAGAAATCTGAGCATGGTGGTCATCTCAACACTACAAAGGAGGGTCCCACGAAGTCGTTGGTCAACTCAGCGAGTTGAGCAATGCAGGACAGAGTGCTGGGGACCCGGGCTATGCTGTGCACAAAGGATTCCTTACAAAAGTACACAGAAGCCCTTGCAGCTGCAGTTCACGCAGTACACAGGATTACTGTCTGGCGTGGGGAGGCAAGGACTTACCTCCACCAAATTTGGACACGAGGACCACTGGACTGTCGGGGTCACTGGGATCCAGCTCCTGTGATCCAGGGACCATGCTCGTCGAGATAAGAGGGGACCCAGAGGACCAGTGAAACAGATGTTTGGTGTCTGCGTTAGCAGGGGTAAGATTCTGTCGATCCACAGGAGATTTCTTCTTGGCTTCCAGTGCAGGGTGAAGGCAGACAGCCCTCAGAGCATGCACCACCAGGAAACGGTCGAGAAAGCCCTCAGGATTAGGCGCTACAATGTTGCTGGTAGTCTTCTTACTACTTTGTTGCGATTTTGCAGGCGTTCTGGAGTAGTCAGCGGTCGATCCTTGGCAGAAGTTGAGGAAGTTTCAAGTTTAAGTTTATTGACAAGGTTAATTAAAACCATCACAATTCCGAAATGCATAATAATATAAATGCTTTGCCTATTCATTACGTTAATAGAGAACCATAATAAAAACATAAAAGCTTATTTAAACTAAAACATATCATGCTAAAGAGTTGTACATAGCTAAAATGTTCTCCTTTAATTCCAACCTTGGTCTTGAACTTAACTTTAGGACTTTCTTGCTCCCTTACGAAATCTATGATAGTAGATGAGTGAAGCTGAGTGAGAATCCTAAGTAGTACCTAGGCCTTTTTCCTGGCTGGAACTAAACTTTCGGAGCTATACTAAGCACAAAATGATGGCCCTTGCACACTCGGCTTCAACTTTATTCACTAACTCTTTCTGAGCCTGTACCATGAATTTGATCCCTCGACAAATAAACAGGATTGAAATTCTGCTAAGCCAATTTATAATGGCCAGTCCGCATAAGCGTATTTTCAGTGTCTTAAAAATGTTTTTCAGATATAGGGGGTCATTCCAACCCTGGCGGTCATCGACCGCCAGGGTGGAGGACCACGGAAGCACCGCCAACAGGCTGGCGGTGCTTCCCTGCCCATTCTGACCGCGGCGGTAAAGCCGCAGTCAGAAAAGGGGTTCCGGCGGTTTCCCGCCGGATTTCCCCTGTCTGGGCTGAATCTCCATGGCGACGCTGCAAGCAGCGCCGCCATGGAGATTCCGACCCCCTTCCCGCCACCCTGTTTCTGGCGGTTTTTAACGCCAGGAACAGGATGGCGGGAACGGGTGTAGTGGGGCCCCTGGGGGCCCCTGCACTGCCCATGCCACTGGCATGGGCAGTGCAGGGGCCTCCTAACAAGGCCCCAGCATGATTTTCACTGTCTGCTTAGCAGACAGTGAAATTCGCGACGGGTGCAACTGCACCCGTCGCACCCCTGCAACACCGCCGGCTCCATTCGGAGCCGGCTTCTATGTTGCAGGGCCTTTCCCGCTGGGCCGGCGGGCGCTCCTTTGGCGGGCGCCCGCCGGCCCAGCGGGAAAGCCAGAATGGCCTCCGTGGTCTTTTGACCGCGGAGCGGCCAAATGGCGGTGACCGCATGGCGGGCGGCTACCGCCGTGGTCAGAATGACTGCCATAATGTCCTGAGGCCTAGCAAAGCTTGGCACACACACGAAATGTGTTCTAATGACTCTTGTCTGTACCCACACAGTCAACAGGAATGTGTCCGGTCCTGCTGTCTCCATGAAGGGACCGTATCCTTCGTTTCTATCAACCCAAAGCGGAGGAGCATGAACCAATGTTTTAGCGACTGGTTAAAGGTTGCTGCTAGGTATTCCTGTGCCCGTAAAGTTTTGTATGATGTTATTATAGTCCAGGCGTGCTGCCTGCTTGTCAGTTTTTGTTTGTCAAAATTGAAAGATTTCTTCTTAGTGACAGCGTTTGCCTTCCGAAAAAACTCCTTTTTATCCGGGTTCCTGTCCCAGGCTTCTAGCAAACCTAGTGCTTTAATGCAATTATTTAAGTGATGACCCCAGGTGCTTTTATCATTGTGTCGCTGTTGCTCTTCGATTTCCATCCAACATAGGTTGTTTAGAGTACCAGTCTCAGCTGCACGCATCCTCTAGCATAGTTTAATGAAGGCACATCTACTCTGAAAGTCATAGTTTTTCCGACCCAATTCTAAACGAACCTGAGCTGGAGATGCTGGTCTCAGTATCCGAAAAACTGTTTTGTAGGCCTTCGTCTGGACTTGATTGAGAAAAACTGCCTCCTTCCCCAGCATGATTTCGGTGCCATAAGTGATGGTGGGCATTAGCCGCGTTGCCATGACAGAAAGCAGATGAGTGTGTGAAGGGCAGCTCAGATCTTGTTTTAGAATTTTAAAACCATAGGTCAATGAGAGGGCTTTTTCTTGAGCGACAGCAAGCTGCGGCTTGAAAGTCAGGAGGCGGTCCATAGTGAATCCCAAGTACTTATATGTGGGTGCAACCTCCACCCGGGATCCGTTTATGAACCATGAAGCAGATTTAAACTTCCAGTCAACTAGGCGGACAACCTTAGTTTTACTCAAATTAAATTCTAGGCCTTGCATTGTTATGTATGTATAAAATGCATCAATGCTATGCTGTAGCCCAACAGGTGTTTGGCTGAGTAGAACTATTTCGTCTGCGTACTGTAGCCATGCAATTCCTTTCTTGGCCAAAACTGGAGGGTAGCTATTTACAGGAGCAAGAGCCTCGGCTAGGTCTGCAAGATATAAGTTGAACAGCATGGGAGCCAATACACACCCTTGTTTAAGTCAATTTGCTATTAATATTCTGTTGGTGAGGTGGCTGCCCTCTCCAATTTTTACTTGCGCCCAAGTACCTGTGTACAAGTCCATCATTGCGCCAAGAAGGCTGCATGGTAAGCCCCACCCTTTCAGTTTCTCCCATAGGCGGGTTCTTGGTACGCAATCAAAAGCTGCCTTTAGATCAATAAAGCATGCAAGTAGCCTTTTTTTTCCTTAAGCCTGGCTTTGTTTCCCAGCAGGGCCAGGGTTGCCAGGTTGGTGGAAGCACCCATACCAGCTCTGAAACCTGTCTGGCATTGTAGAATTAGTGCTCTATCATGAAACCATTCTGCTAGCTGTTGCAGTAGGCCGGATGCGTAGAGTCTTGCTTCGACGTCTATCAATGCTATTAGCCTGTAATTTGAAGGATTTGCGGGGTTAACTGCTTTGTATATAGGGTGAAGAATGCTGCCTTGCCATGCATCTGGGAGACCGTAGTGCTTCGGAGATCGTTAAAAAGCAGCGCCAAATAATACGCCCAGAATGAAGGGTCTCCTCTAAAAGAGGCGTTTGGAATACCGTTCTGACCAGCTGCCCCTTCCATTTTTAGTTTCTTGATAAGGCTTATCAGCATTTCTATGTCAATGGTCATTAGTGCGTGCTTTCCTTCGTTTCCATTTAGAGATAAGTCTGTTTGCGTTGTCACTCTGAAGCCAAAATTTATCTTGCTTAAGTCATTGGCTATCTGTGAGGCCTCCTCCTTCGCATGGTGCTCTGGGAGTGAGAACATTGTCTGTACGTGGGCTTCCCATGTGGCTGCATCAATACCTGCATTAGTGTGTCGATTTTGTCCCTTAGTTAGTCCGTTTATTAGTTCCCAGAACTTTTTGTTTTTTGGACATAAGCAGCTTAGTCCACAGATCCTCATGATAACTCTGTTTTGCCATCCAGCAGTTTTTCTTATGTTTGGCTCTTAATTCGGAAAGCCTTGTATCATCAGATTTCCTCCCCCAGTGTACGTCCTTTTGGACTTTTTTTGATTCTCTAAAGACTTGATTTTTCAGATTGCGCAATGTCCTGTTGAACCATGGCTTTTCTCCTTTGCGACTCTTGACTTTGTTTTTTGACTCCATGACCGAAATTGGGAGACTTTTTTTGATGGAAAATGTATTTATTAAAGAATCACACAAGTTTGTCCAAGCGATCACTTGTTTTCCTTGGGGGTGGTCTTCTAGTTCCTGCACTCTTAGTGATTCTTTGAGCTCTTTAGTTGTGCCTGCACTGCGGTACACTTTTTGCATTACTTTGTTGAGGCCCGGCCCCTTCCATTTCAGTTTTTTTGTATCTTACGTCACTGGGTCTGAAATTATGATATTGGCAGTGGGGAGCCGATTCCATTCATTCCGGATCTTAATAAGTTGTGGAAAGTGATCGCTCTCTGTGCGTTGTTGGATCCTATATGCTGAAACCAATGGCAATGCGGTTTCGTTTATTAATGTAAAGTCGATGTTGGATATTTTTTTGCCACTTGAAAAGGTTACTTGTGCGGATGAGGCATCCTCATGGAGAGGCGTCAGGCAGCGCAAACCCAGTGTTTCAAACTTTGTATATGTGCATGTTCTGTTTGGGTATTTTGAGCTGCCTTTTCTCAAATCAAGGTTGAAATAGACAGACAAAATGAGGGTTGCGTCCTTGTTTTGTTTTTGCAGCATTTTTAGAATACTGGTCAATGTTTCAATGTTTCCACTGTTTTGGGTTTTGTTAGGGTGTACTTATACGTTGATCAGTAGTAAAGTTCTATTGTTGCGTGATGGCGCCCGATGTTCCAATTTTATTGGTAGCAGCCAGTCAATTCCCAGGTCGATCTGTTTGACAACCCAGTTGATTTTTGTGGAGCAATAGGTTGTGAGGCCCCCCCCCCTTGGCGTGTCCATGTTTTGGAGGTTGTTTTGCAGAGATGTCTATCTCAGAATAACCCGAAATTTGTATCGACTCCATGCACCATGTTTCCTGCAACATGACGATTTCAAACTGCTGAAGGAATCTTAGAGCCGCCCTGCCAGTAACAAGATTTTTTAAACCGTGAGTGTTCCAGGAGCAAATATGGATATATTCTGGGTTTTCGTCAGGACCATTTGTGATTGTTGTCATTTAAATTTTGCCTTCCAGCCTGTTTGGCTGTTGAGGGAGTACCAATGAAGATCTGTTGTTGCATGCCAGGATGGAACGTGCTTTGGTGCTTTACAATTGTTATGTGGTCCCAACTGCTTGGGGAGGTTTCTACTCCCACCGCCCCTTTTAAGATTGAGCCGTCTTCTTTTGTTGCGGTACCAGAAGGTTAGGATATCTGGGCGGTTCTAGTTTTTTCAGGACGATGCCCCATGCGCTAAACGTGTCTTGATGTACTAGAATTTGGTCAATAATGGCGGACATGGCCCAGGATGTCAGCGTTGCCTCTTTATCTTTATTGTTTGGATGTGGAATGAACTCCACAGTCATCAATTCTGTTGTTGAAATGTGAAATGTTTATTAACTTCAGTATGGTGCATCTATTTAGAATGTGAAAAGCCCCCTTCGAATTATAGCAAGAAATGAAAAGTAATTTATTTTCCTCTGAGGCCATATTGTCCTGCGTCATCTGGTGTCCTGGGATTCTATTTGGTGCTGCGCTGTTGGTGCAATCATCTGGCCAAGGATGGTAACCATGGTCTAGTATCTGTTTGTTGTTGCCTGCAGGTTGATTTGTTACAGTCATTTTGTGTGCTGAGCTTGTGCATTGAGGGTTATGTTCCCAGGGTTTGCCAGTTTCCTACCTGTCAGTGAACTGCTGATTTCCCTGTTCTGGGCACTGCCTGATGATTGTTCTATTTCCCTGGAATTCTCTTAAGGCCGTCTCTCGGTGCAAAAGGCTGCTACCTTGCTTGTTGCTGGAACGGGTTTTTTTCGGAGACTGTTGCTGTGATGTTGATTGATTAACAAAAGCCCTTTGTTCGCCTATAGAATTGTCCTCCCTGGCTGGCCGTTATGCCCTGATCTGTCTAGATTGGCAGATCTTGTTTCTGTTTTCAGTGCTTTCTGATTCCTTGGACTGCGTGCCATTTGATTGAACAAACAATTTCCATATGCAGCTTTGCTGGACCCCCTTTGTTTTTTTCCGTGCCTTCCTTTTTCGGTTCTTTTCCCGTTTCATGAAGGATGATTCCTCCACTATTGAATTGTTGGGAATTGATGGCCAGATGTAGCAAAGGGTTTTACCCATTCTGTGTCTATGGGAAAATGTGTTCGTACATATGGCCCCAAGTCCTTCGATCCACCCGTGAGGGATCCCATTTCTTGTGTATTAAGGCATGATCTGCCCTCTGTGTTGCTCTGAGACATTCCCTGTCTGGATAAGTGACAATCCTTGATATTATTGCTTTCCTCATGGGATATCTTTGTGTTTTGTGGTTTATCCATCTTCGTTTGGTTTTTGGGGATCTTCTCGCCACTACTACTAAGATGCTCTTCAGTTCTAAGGGTCTGGATTTTTACCTCTTTCAAGATGTCGTTTAGGATATCGAGGGATCTTTGTGAGTTATCACCTGTGATGGAGCACTGACATTTCACCTGCTGAGGGTTTGAGCCCTCTTTATCAGATCATTCAAGGATTGTAGCTTGTTGTCGATCCTCACAATGTGGATGGCCAGGATGTTAAGTAAATCTACCTGAGTGTCTTGCTTGTCTGCTTGAAATTGGATGGCTGCTGATATTGCGTCCATTGTTGCTAGCAAGGCCTTCCACGAGTCTCCAGATGTTGATGGTTCTACATGTGCTTTAGCCCCCGTAGTGTGGACTAGTGAGTCTTCAAGTTCCTCTGGTTGCTCCATTGCCATGACAGCTGGGGATGCATGCGTGTCGAATGTTGTTGTAGTTATTATATTACAAGATGAGAGATCTTTTTGTGGTGTGCTTATACTACAGGTAGATCTCATTTTTGTTTTGTTGTTTGCAATCTGAGTGCCCTGAGGTGTATCTGAGAGGTCTATCAGCGGAAATTCCTCAATTATGATACAGTCTGTGTCGTTCTCTACTTGCGAGGGTTGTTTGGAAAAAGGAGTGCAGCACACTCTCACCCCAGTTGTTCCAGTTACTGAGGTTTAAAGTGGAAAAAGTGTCATCTAGGTAACATCTATGAATTTCGGCGCTCGTTAAGCCGGTTTTATTTGGCTGGGGAATTGGTAAGTTGATTTTTCCCAGGTCCGCACAGGTCCTTTCGATTTCCTGCACAGTCTTCACGTCAGCTGCACATGTTGTCTCGGAGTCGTCGGCAGGAGCTATACCCATTAAGGCGCTGGTGGGATTCGATTCCTTCTTAGTGAGCAAGAAGTCTGTGATTTTGTATCCTACTTTTTTTCCCTTGCTTGGAGATTTGCAAGGCGATTTCTTTGTTTGTGCCGGGTTTGGGGGTACTTTCCTTTCTGTAGATTCATTTTTTGGCTCTTGCTGGCCTTCCCCTGGTGAGCCTTGCCTTTCCCTTTGCCTTTTTACTGCTTTTTTCCTTCCACATGTTAATGTCATCCTTGCTGCCACCCCTGGGTTGACAGACAATATCTGAGTGGTTTCGACTGGTGATTGATTTTAGATTGTGTGTGTGTGTGTGCTAATCACGCTGATCTATTTCTGGCTGCTTCAACGCTGGGAGGGCGGCGTGCAGCCAAGTGCTTTAGGTGATTTGCGATCGCTGGCTTACTGCTGGTTTGCCAGTTCCCACACGGTCACTAAGTTTTACTGTCTTTCACTGTGTTTGTTGTGTGTTCTTTGTCCCAGGAAATCTGGGTTCTACAGTCTGAGGGTGCCTGGGAACTGGATGTGCCTTGCCTTGCGCACCTCCCTAACGTCGCTTTAACTGTATCAGTTGTGGATTTCTTTCCTGGCTCGGGCTGTGCTTCATGTCCCCCGCAGAAGGATGCAGCGGATCCCCACGGCCCGCTCCTCTGTGATCCTGGCCCGCTAACAGACCCTGGGCGCTGGAGGAAGAGGCGGGCTCGGCGGTCCGCTCTCGGAGCACAATTCACACAAAGGCACTGAGTAGCACTGCCAACTCTTGCAGTACCTCGGGAAAGAAGCCCAAACAAGCCCAGCCTTTGGGACAGCCCCAGGCTCCCCTGGCTGGGGCGGGAGCGGGTTCTATCTCGCGGGGTGGGGGCCAATGGCGATCAGCTCCTCACTGGGAAAAACAGGAGTACATTGATTGCAGCCTCGGGGTCTGCGCGGCATTAGAAAGGCTGCCATGGGGAGCGGAGCCTGGTCCGGTGGCGGCTCCTCCTGCCCGGGGCCCCGACTCTCAGCGTGGCTCCCGGTGAGTCTGGAAGTCTGCGGTGCCCAGCGACCATGGGCTGCGGGTACGTAGCCTCCTGACCGGGGGTGCTGCTGCTCAGTGCGCGTGGACCCGGCTTCGCTTGAGGCGCGAGGCATCAGACCGGAAGACAGGCAGCTGTCAACCCAGAAGCAACTCAGTGGGACAGCGGGTCAGCAACTCAGCGTCCGTCTGACAAATCTCAGTTTGAAGTTGAAGAAGGAGATGCAGAGGAACTCTGGTGAGCTCTTGCATTCGTTATCTCACGAGAAACCCACGGGAGAGACTCTAAATAGCCCTCAGAGGAGGATTGGCCACCTGACCAAGTAAGCACCTATCAGGAGGGGTTTCTGATGTCACCTGCTGGCACTGGCCACTCAGAGGCCTCCATTGTGCCCTCACACCTCTGCATTCAAGATGGTAGAGGTCTGGGACACACTGGAGGAGCTCTGGGCACCACCCCTGGGGTAGTGATGGATAGTGGAGTGGGCACTCCCCTTTCTTTTGTCCAGTTTCTCGCCAGAGCAGGGGCTGGGGGGGGGGTTTGATCCCTGAACCGGTGTAGACTGGCTTATGCAAGCAGGGCACCATCTGTGCCCTTCAAAGCATTTCCAGAATCTGGGGGAAGCTACTCCTCCCCAGCCTTTAACACATCCAGTACTGCCAAACCAGCTCTCTGAGGCTTGCAATGCAGCTACAGCTGCTGCCACCTCAGACATGGTTCTGCCCTCCTGGGATCTGAGCATCTGCATCCCAGGAAGGCAGAACAAAGCATTTCCTTTGGGAGGAGGGTGTTACACCCTTTCCCTTTGGAAATAGGTGTAACAGGATGGGGAGGGGTTCGCCTCCCCCAGCCTCTGGAAATGCTTTGAAGGGCACAAATGGTGCCCTCCTTGCAAAAGCCAGTCTACAGCCTCCTACGTTCCTGGGCTCTGGGGTGGGGTATTTTACTTACTTTTGCTGTATTCTTACTTTCTTAGCAATTCTCTACACACTACACTTGTCTAGGGGGGAATTTGTGATTCACATTCCACTTTCTTAGTATATGGTTTGTGTTGCCCCAGACTTATTTTCTTCCATTGCATTCTATAGCATTTCCTATTGTTTGCACTATCCTATGTCTAATTACTTACCTTATTTTGGTGTCTATTGTATATATTGTGTATAATACTTACCATCAGAAGGAGTATTGCCTCTAAGATATTTTTGGCCTTGTGTCACCCAAATAAACTATCTTTATTCTTGGTAACACTGAATATTGTATTTACTTGTGTATAAGTACTGTTTCACTATATGTGGTATTGCCGGAGCTTTGCATGTCTCCTAGTTTAGCCTAAGCTGTTCTGCTATAGTTACCTCTATCAGCCTAAGCTGCTACGACACTACTAAATTTCACGAATAAGGGATAACTGGACCTGATATAAGGTGTAAGTACCCATAGTACCCACTACGAACCAGGCCAGCCTCCTACACTTGGCAGCAGGGATGTCACAGTCTTTGTTTAATCTTGTGTTGAAGGATGTACTGTGTGCATTGTTTTGAAGAACCTGGACAGCTACATCAGGTTCCCCCAACGTGTGGATTTGGCCTATGTGAATGCAGACCTTTATGATATGGTACACATCCCTTATTTGAATGGGGTCATTGATGGCACCCATAAAGCCCTGGTTGCTCCCAGTGCCAATTAACAGGTGTACAGGAACAGAAAAAAACGAATACTCCATTTATGTTCAGGTGGTGTGTTTGGCAGACCAGTACATCTCACAGGTCACAGCCAGGTTTCCTGGATCAGGCCATGACTCCTTGATTTTGAGGAACATCAATGTCTCACACATGATGGCATTACCACACACAGAAAGGGCCTGACTCCTTAGTATGTATGCAGTTTAAGGTGGTTCTCTGTTATGGTATCTGTCATCACATTCTTCCCTGTTGCTGTACCTTGTATGTCACTGGTCCTACATTTTTTCACACAGGTGAATCTGGGTATCCTAACCTTCCTTGGCTGTTGACACCAGTGAGGTACCCTGCGACGGATGGAGAAGTCCATTTTAATGAGGCTCACGTTAGGACGAGGTCTGTAATCAAAAGGACATTTGTACTCCTGAAGGCCAGATTCAGGTGCCTGGACCTATCAGGAGTGGTCTTCCTCTTCTCACCCCAAAAGGTATTCCAGATATTAGTGGCCTGCTGCATGCTCCACAAGCTAGCCATGAGACGTCCAATACCATTGCCAGATTATGAGAGTGAGGCAGCATGACCAGTGGCTGGTAATCCTGACATGGCAAGTTATGAGGAGACAGAAGAGGAAGGTGCAGCTGACGCTACGACTGAGCTCATCAATCAGTACTTCCAGTGACAGACAGGTATGGTGATTGTTGGTTAGCAAGTGTTGTATGTCCACGTGATTTGCAGACAAGAGTCCTCCTGAGTTGACTCATCAGTGGTGGTGTAATGTGGTCCTACCCCTTTGTGGGTTTCGGGGTAGCAGGCTGATTGAATGTAAGGTGTACAATAAAAGTGTCTCAAATCTAACAAGTGTACCCACTAAAGTTTCCTAGATTCACATCTCCAATGCATGGACCAGTATTGAGCAATGTTTGCTGCATTCTACTGTTCTTATGTCATTCACCCACTGACATATGCCTCTTCTGCCTATAGCTTGAGGCATTTATAGTCACTAGCCATTGCTGAATGATTTGAGGATTGTGTTTATTGTGCATATATTAAAATTGTGACAAATATATGGTGCATACATTGTCCAAGAGGTGATGAGTGAGCTAATGGTAGATGGAATCATCAGAGTAGGTGATACAGCTGCTGATTGCACAGGTCCAGTGTCCAATTGCCAATAGGGAGCTAGAGTAATGTCATTGAACAGTCACCAGAGTGTCTCAGTGGCACACAAGGGAGACCATTCAGGTGAGAGTCACTTCCAGGCAGTGGGGAGTAGCCTTGGCATCTGCTTCAGCGGATGTCTGGATGGATGTCCACATTTGCGGGGGGTCCTTCAGCTACAGAGGGAGGGGTGTCTGAGGGCTGTAGTTCCCTTGGCAGGGCCTCCATTCTACTAGCTACCGCTGATGTGGTTGCATCTGATATGTTGCTAGCGGGAGAGGCCTGCTGGCGGGTAGAGAAAGCACACAGGGTGATGTTGAATTCCCTCAGCACCCCTTCAATGGTGGCATTGTGAATCTGCCACTGCTGCATGACCCCCTGGTGGTATTCCCTCTGCAGCCTTTGGTTTTCCAACAACATGGTTATGATCAGGCCCATCCTGTCCTGGGATTTTTGGTATGCACCCTGGACTTGGGAGATGGTTTCCTGGTCAGTAGAGTCCCTTGCCCTCTGGCCCACAGCTTCCCTCTCATGCCCCCTGTCCTCATGTTCCTGTACCCCTGGCATGGTGTGGCCACTCCCAGTGTTAGGACCTTCATTGTCTGGGATGTGAGGTGTGAGCTCCGGTCCCTGTACAGTGGGTCACACAATAGTTTGATCTGTCCTTCAGACACAGGTTTGAGAATGAAGGGCTGGCTGTGATGTTAAAGGCACTGGGTTGGGGGGATTGATGCGGGCAGGGTGAGGGAGGGAGTCGTAGACTGTCCAGGTGTCCCCCCAATGGGCCAGGTAGGTCATCAGTGTCCAGACATCCATGCATGTTGCCCTCAATGGGGCCTTCATCCTGATGTGGGCTGGCAGTCTCTAGTATCCTCTCCAGGGTGGCACTGACAGGGGTACCTGCGGATGGAGTGAGAGAGGGAGTTACATATTGAAGATGTGTTTGGTCATCTCTTCATCATATCCATACAGTGGCTTGACGTGATTCCCAGCAATGACAGTGACAGATGCTACATAGCACACCATTGGTGGTAGTTAGTGGTCTATGACTTGTGTACCATACTCCATTTAGGTTGGTGTCATTCAGGTTTAGTACCTCTGGCTGTGTGGATGGGTACTGGTCATGACTGATAGTTCACATGACTGTTCTGCACTGTTAGCTAGTGAGTATTCAGGCTTGGTAGTTATGAGTGGAAGATGGCTAGACATAGCAGCATGGTGTCCCAATGGGAGGAGGGTATGGGAGCATGGCAGGTTAATTATCCTGTCTGTACATGCTATGCATGTGCATGGAGTCTGCCATGTTACATTCCATACCTTGGTGGCTCACCTTCTGGGTTGTGGATCCTGATTAGTGGCCAACTGGATTAGTCACAGTGATGTAGCTTTGTTTAGCCTTGCTTTGCATTGTGTTGTGCCATTGCACTGCTGTCATTGCCATGTAGTGTTCCTCAGTCAGACCATCTTGTTGGTATATCTGGTTGATAGTCATACATGCAAGGGAGTTGATGTGATATGCACATTCCAGGTATTCAGGTAGATGGGCGTGTGCATTGTGGGAGCCATAATGTTGGTATTTGCCAGTTCTATCTGTGCCTTTGCCAAGGGCTGCATGGGCAGTTGGGCTGGGTGGGAATGTGGCATGCAGGAGAGGAGCATTAGGTGGATAGGTGGGATGTGTAGTGAGACATGCAGTACATTGGTGAGTATTTGGGTGTTGAGGAAGCATGCAGTACACAACAATTTTGTGACATGAAAGTTGTGGTTACTTACCAGAGTCCAGTCTGCCAGGTATTCCAGCCAGGCCCCCGGGATGCAGAATGTCCAAGACCTTCTCCTCCCCAGATGTGAAATGTGGGGGAGGAGATGGGGGCCCACCGCCAGACTCGTGCATGGCTATCTGATGTTGTGATGCCATTGAATGCACCTTCCCCGTAGGGCGTTCCACTGCTTCCTAAAATCCTCCATGTGCGTGGATGGCTGTCTACTGAGCGGACCCTGTCAACTATTCTCTGCCACAGCTCCATTTTCCTGGCAATCGAGATTTGCTGGACCTGTGCTCCAAACAGCTATGGCTCTTCCTTGATGACTTCATCCACCAACACCCTCAACCTGTCATCTGTGAACCATCAGTACATGGTAGTGGTTGTGTTGTGGGGGTGTTGTTGTGTGTGTAAGGGTGCAGTTTAGGGTGACTGAGGTGTGGGTGGTGCATTGTGGGTAATGGATGCTTGTGGTGTGTGTTTGGGTTGGTAGTGCAGTTGTGTTGTGTGTGCTGGGTGAGATGTGCATCTGTGCCGATGGTGTTATGGTGCTATATTAGTGTGTTTGCCTGCTCTCTGTGTCAATTTTGCAGCAAAGGATTGTGGATTGTATGGAGGTATGTTATATAGTGCAGTGAGTAGGTGTGGCTGGTGTTTGTATGTGTGTCAGGTGTGGCATATTCAAACTGTCCAGTGTGGTGGTGTGTTCTGACAGTGGTGGTTTCTGAGCACGATGATGCACACCACCAACGGTTTTCTACTGTGAAAGAACCACTGTGGTGATTTGTGGCTCATAATCTGGTGGGAGGAATTGCATTGGTGTGGTAGTGCTGGTGGTGGAACTGCCTCTTTCACTCCCTCCTGTCTCCTGGTGGTGTCGGATTTGTGGCAGTTTTTTGTCAGTCTTCATGGTGCGAGTTGTAATGTGGAGCCTGGATTACTGCCAACATGGCAGTCTTTTGGCTGCCGCCACTGCGGTGGTCTTCTGAAAAGACTGCCAAAGTCAGAATGAGGCCCTCAGTCTCTAAATGTATAAATTCTTCAGTTGGGTGTTGGTCCTGGGTTTGAACGGGTCTATGTAGAAAGGACCTAAATCTCTCGTAGATTTTGTAAGATTTGGATATGAAGACGTCATTCTCCAGGGTCACTGAGATGACAAGAGTCCCAATTTTACACCAAGTTTAGGTTTCCTGGAATGCATTTTGCCGTGGCTGACACATGTTGAAGGAGACAGTACACCCAAAAGTGTTTAACTAGTTCCTCAAAAGCTTTTGAATGTGTATATCAAATAGATTGATGTATTTTACTGCAGTGAAATTGCGTATTTGAAGAAATGCTGAGTGATGAGCATGAGTCTTTGTATACATCTGTATTGCAAAGGAGCTGGCAAGCATCTCTATAGAACGGATGTTCAGAGCTACCTCCTTCTGAGAGCATATGTATCAATTAAAGAAATGGTCACAGTGAGTTCCCACCCTGACAAGTTTGCATGAAACTCTAAAAGAAGATACAGGTAAAGTTGAAAACGGGTGTGCCGTTCCAGATGTGAGTAAGTCTGGAAAGGACACAATTTTTAAGGTAAATGTTTAGATATTTAAGAGCCCACTAATGAAGGGGGCCTGGGAATATTGCTGGCATTAAAGAAGCAAGTAGACTAGAGTCCTATGTAGGCAAAATGAAGAAATGTGAGTTAGGGAGACAAGATGTGCTAATTCTTTCTGAATAAGATAGCCTTGTTTCTCATAACTGGAGAGTGGAAGCAGCTGTGTTGATTGAAAAGCCTAAGAACGCCATCTATTGAGTCTGGACATGAAGGGATTTTCTTGGTTCATGAGAAAATCCCGATTGTCCAGTAAGGATATGGACCATTTTAAATGACGGAGGCCATGTGGGCCATGATTAGATACTTATCCAAATAGACCAGAAGATGAATACCTTGATATCTGATGATAGATACCACTGGTTTGAACAGTTTGGTAAAATATTGGGAATAATATGATAAACTGAAAGGAAGAGAACTGACAAGATACATATGACTCTCCCACTAGCACTGGAGGAATTTTCTGCGTTTGTTGCAGAATAGGACCGAAAGATGAGCATTCTTGAGGTTCAGATGGATTATCCAATCCTGAGTTTGCAAGCAGTCTCTGATCGATTAAAAGTATTAATTTTGTAATGGCAAAACATGACTAAATAAATTAGCTGACATAAATTGATGACTGGAAAGCAATTCCTTGTTTTTCTTTATCAATATGAAGCTATGGCGTAACAAACCTGACCTATCTAGAAAAGTGGCTTCAGAGGCTGCCTTGGTAAGATACTCCTGAATCTGTTGTGCCCAAAAGACGAAATGAGTTTGAAAAAAAAGACTGAATTGAATCATTGGAAAACTATTTGGTAACCTTTTACATTTTTGAATTATCCAAGGATCTACAGAAATAGCAAGCTAAAAAGAGATATTCAGTCAATAGTGTTAGCACGTCGGTCCTTAATAAGTAAACTTACAAGGGACACTCACACCAACAACCGCAACACCAACAAGCATTGCAACAACACCAAACCACTCAACCACCTCAACTGCATCCTCCTTAACACCCGCTCCATCCACAAACACGCCATCGAACTTTGGGATCTACTCTCCACAAACTCCCCTGACATCGCCTTCCTCACTGAAACATGGATGAACCCCTCATCAGAACCTGACATCGCCATAGCCATCCCAGAGTTACAAAATCACCCATAGAGATGGCACCAACAAACCAGGAGGAGGTATCGCCGTAATACACAAACTCCATCAAAATCTCCACCAACACCGACGACTCCCTAGACAATGCAGAACACCTACACTTTCAAATACACATAAACGCTAACACCACCCTTAGAAGAACCCTCATCTACAGACCACCAGGACCCCGCCCCCCATTCTGTGACACCATCGCCTATACCATCAGCTCCCACGCCCTCTCTTCCACAGACTACATACTCCTTGGTGACCTTAACTTTCACATGGGAAGCACCCACGGCTGCAACACCACAGCCGTGCTGGACAACCTCACAAACCTCGGCCTCAAGCAATTGGTCACCTCACCCACAGACTCAGCAGGACACATGCGAAACGCCATCTTCACCTCCAGCAACCACATTACCTTCACTCACACCAGCGAACTCCATTGGACTGACCACCACTGCATCCACTTCTCCTTCATGAAACCCACCAACCAACTCTCCACCTCCTACCGCAAGTGAAACAAGATCTCCAAGGAACACTTGATGTTGGACCTCTCACAAACTCCTCTGCCCATCAACAACAATCCCAACACCGCTGCCCACAACCTCACATGTTGGCTAGAAACCTGCGCAGACTCCCTCGCCCTATTGAAAACAAACAACAACACCGGCACCACCAAGACTGCCCCCTGGTTCACCACGGAACTTCAGTCTTCCTAAAGAGAATACCGAAACTGAGAGCCTGGCGCCAAGAACCCTCAATGAGCAACTTCTCTGCCCTCAAAACAGCCATGCGCAAACACCAACTCATTCGGACCACCAAACGATCATTCTACAAAGAACGCATAGAACACAACACATACAACAGCAAGGAACTCTTTGGCATCATCAAAGAACTCACCAAACCCAAATCCTGCACCATCGACCCCCCCCCCCACACTCCCAAGACCTCTGTAACTCCCTCTCCAACCACTTTCACTGCAAAATCACAGACATACACGACAACTTCACAATGCCCTCATCAGCACCAACCTCCACCGCCACCACAACACCCCACCGCACCAACCGAGCAAACACCTGGACCCCCACCAACGACGAAATCGGCAAAACCATAAACTCCATCCACTCAGGCTCCCCAACAGACCCGTGTCCCCACCACATTTTCAACAAGGCCAGCCAAATCATCGCTCCCCAGCTCTGCGCCGTCATCAACAGTTCCCTTGACACCGCAACCTTGACAGACATTTGGAAGCACGCCAAAGTAAACGCTCTTCTCAAAAAACCCAAAGCAGACCCGGAAGACCTCACAAACTACCGACCCATTTCTCTCCTCCCTTTCCTTGCAAAGGTCGCTGAGAAGATAGTCAATGCACAACTATCTCACTTCCTTGAGGAAAACAACATACTAGACACCTCCCAATCTGTATTCTGCAAGAACCACAGTACTGAGACCACCCTCATCGCCTGCACAGACAACATCAGGACCAGAGTGGACAAGGGCGAGACATTCGCCCTCATCGTCCTAGACCTTTCTGCAGCTTTTGATACTATATGCAACCAAACCCTTAGCGCTTGCCTGTTCGATGCCGGAATCTGCCACAAGGCCCTGCACTGGCTCACCTCCTTCCTGTCCTTTCCGGTCTACAGCCACCAAGATCATCTGTGGGGGTTCCCCAAGGATTCTCCCTCAGCCCCACCCTTTTCAACATCTACATGGCTTCTCCTACCAATATCCTCTGCCCCCACAGCATCACCATCATTTCTTACGCTGCTCATTATCTCCCTCACCAAAAACCCAGCCACCGCCAAGATTAACCAGCATGCCGGACTCCTCAACACCGCCAAATGGATGACAATAAGCCACCTCAAATTGAACTCAAACAAAACAGATCATCATTTTCGGCCCCAACAAGACAGCATGAAATGACTCCTGGTGGCCCACCACCCATGCACGCAACCTTGGCATCATACTGGACTCATCCCTCTCCATGACCCAGCAAATCAACACCATATCATCCTCCTGCTTCAACACCCTTCGCATGCTACGCAAGACTTTCAAATGGATACCCCTAGAAACAAGATAAAGTCACCCACACCCTCATTAGCAGCAGACTGGACTACGGCAACGCCCTCTTCACTGGGACCACAGCCAAACTTCAAAGAAAACTCCAGCGAATCCAGAACGCAGCATCATCCTCAACCTCCCTTGCCACTAACACATATCCACCCACCTCGGATCCCTACACTGGTTGCCCATCAACAAATGGATCATTTTCAAAGTCCTCGTCCACGCTCACAAGGCCCTCCACGACACCGGACCAGTCTACCTCAACGAGCGAGTAAACTTCCACACACCCACTCGCCAGTTCCGCTCCGCCGACCTCACCCTCGCCACAGTCCCCCGCATCCAACGCACCACCTCCGGCAGCAGATCCTTCTCCCACCAACCTACGTAAGACCTAAGAGCTACTAACTTTCAGAAAGAACATACAAACATGTTTTTTTGGGCAGTAACTGGCCACTACCACGCCTGCAGCGCCTTGAGACCCTACCGGGTGAGTAGTGCGATTATGAAATGAAATTGATAGATATAGGTCAACTAACCTTTTGATTGGTTTCGGGTATTCTTACTATAGTTTCATACAGAATCAATAATCAACGCACAATAATCAATAACCATTAGTCAATTCAACAATTAATGGAGTCAGTAACTTTCACACACCATGACTCTTCAGCCATGAATAAACACACCTTGAATTATACGTTTATTAAGTTTATTTCCCTTTCACTAACAATACTAAGTCATGAATCTTAATCAACTCAAATCAAACAATCCTAATAATCAGCAAGTTGCAGAAGACGTGATCTAATCAAAGCTTGAATCAGAAGAAATTCTAAAGCATCAACACAGAACATTAGTAAAACCCAATTCAGCGAATCTATGACATCCATCAGGTTCAGCAAAAAACCATTTGTCTCAGTAATTTGTCAGTCGTCATGTGAGTAACCTTAACTATCTCAGACTAGCATCAGCATGTGGGGCTTCATGCAAAACAAATTTTAGAACACAAATTTTGAAAAAAATATCTACCTTAAGGAAAATGTCTAGACAGCGCAGTTGGTACCTAGAAAGGAAAAGCATTAAAAATGCAATTCAGTCATTGTCATATCTACCTATCCATGGTATGGGTCAGCAAGCAGAATCAGTCTTCGTCCTCAGGTCATCAGTCGATCAGCAAAGCATCAGGCTCTCAGTCAGAGAGTATGAGCCCAATGACAGAATCTTGAATCTCCTCTTCTCCCTAAATATTGTCTCATAACATCAGGATAAATCTAAAGTCTTTTCCCTTTGTCACGTTGTTATATCAAAGTTTCCTGAACCATCCCCTAATTTCCAATTGGTCAATTAATCGTACGTTATTACTCTAACCAATAATGTCCATTTACCAAATCTATGAATTCTCTTGATTGGCACACCAGTCCACCCCCTTTCTCCATTTTTGGATCGACTGGCCTTCTGGGGACGTCCACGCTGCAGCAATATCTCGCTTAGCGACCAACAATTCTGTAGCTGCCAGTGCTCGTTTAGCATGTGATCCTCCCATTTCTTCCATTACCCCCAATAGGATTAGCTTAGCTGATTTTTGTATTTCTTGGCCCAGAGCCCTTCCTATGTCCCAGGTCACCCCTTCCCAGTATTTTTTTAGTTTTTGACAGGTCCATACCATGTGAAAGAAATCTGCTGGTTCATATGGGCATTTTGGGCATTTGGCAGACGGGCGGGCTCCCATTTTATGTAGTTTGGATGGTGTTAAATAGGCCCCATATAAATAGTAGAATTGTATCATGCGGAACCTTGCCGAGATTGCCAACACCTTGAGTGCCATCAAGGCTTCCCTCCATTCCGTTTCTTCTAGGGGTCTGACCCATGATTCCCACCTAGCCCTAAAAATGGCTAAGTTGTCGGGGTGTTGATTAAAGCTTTGTAAAGTTGAGAAATGCCTTTCCCCTCCATCTTTCCCATGAGCACTTTGGCCTCTAGTGGGTTAAAGTCTGGTATGGGGCCTGTGGTGGGCAAGTGGGTTCGCATTGCGTGTCTTTGTTGAAGGTATCTAAAGAACTGTCTGGTTTAGTTGAAATTCTGTTTGTAGGTCTTGGAATGATTTCATGGCCCTCCCCTTCCATATGTCTCCAACTAGGGAAATGCCTATTTGGTCCCATATTGCAAATCCCTCCAGCGTGGCTGAGGCAGACATCCATTTCCCTCTCCATAGCGGAGTCTAGAGGGTTATAACGGTATTCCAATGAGTGTGGTGTAGCGCAGCTCGCCAAGCCAAGAAGACCACTCTGGTTGTTTCCTCCATGTCGCGAGGAAGTGATGCTCCGTACAGTATGTCTAGAACCCGCGGAAACCCCAGGAGTGTCAATTCTGTCTTGTACGCTGGGTCGTCCCATCCCCCATTAAACCAGTCATGGACCACTATCAATTGGGTAGCCAGGTACTATAGATAGGGGTCTGACGCACCCAGACCTCCGTCGTACATTCCTCTCCGGCAATATTGTACCGCTACTCGATGTCTATTGCCTCGCCATAGAAATCTTCCCGTGATGCTTTCGATATTTTTGAACCAAGAGTGGGGGATGAGGATGGGAACGTTTTGGAATATGTATAGGAGTATCGGCAGGATCCTCATTTTGTATAGGGCCACCCACCCCATCACATTCAAGGGGAGGGTCTGCCATCTCTGCATGTCCGTTTTGATCTTTGTTAGCAGTGGAGATACATTTTTGGCCCATGTTAATTCAGGCAGAAGGGTAACCCAAATCCCTAGGTATTTAAAACTTAATTTGCGTATGGGTATGGTACTCTGCCAATCGAAGCAATCGTGTGTTTTCTAGCGGGATCAGGATTGATTTGGCGGAGTTCATCCTGAGACCTGAGATTAGATCATATTTCCTTAGAATGCAAAGGCTCCTTGGACCCGTTACACTGGGCTCTTCCATATATAGCAGAACGTCCTCTGCGTATAGGGCTATCCTGTCTTCATGAGATGGACCCCATTTCCATCCTCGGTATACTGAGTCCGTTCTGATCATCTGGGCTAGAGGCTCAATGGCCAGGGTAAACAACAGAGGGGACAAGGGACATCCCTGTCGGGTGCCTCTATGGATGTCGAACCTGTAGGATATGGTCCCATTAACCTGTACGCAGGCTGTAGGGTTAGTGTATAGTGCTTTAATTAGGTGGCAAAATTGTTTTCCCATTCCCGCACGTCGGAGCACCAGCAGAAGGAATCCCCAGTCCACCGAATCAAAAGCCTTTTCAAAATCTATGAGCAGGAGGGCTAGGCTTCAGGGCAACCAGCACCTTTCTGCCAAGGCTACATGTAACCGGCGGATACAGTGTCTTGTGCTGCGGGTTGCCATGAACCCACATTGGTCAGGATGGATTAGCTGCGGCAGGACCTTTTTAATGCGAGTGGCAAGGATAGAGGACAATTGTTGCACTTTTAAGGACAATGTCTTCTGTTAGTTGGTTCTCATGGAAAGCTTCTACTAAGCATTTTATTAAAACAATGAGCATTTCACAGGTAGTTCACTCTGTCAGCATTTTTCACTAAGCGCTAAGAAATACAGCTTCTGCATAAGGCCTGGCAAAACTAGGCCGAGACACTCGCTAAGTTAAGACCTACAATTAATAAGCAATAACATAATTCATAACTCTTAATATGACCTATTACTACATTAGTCTAATACATTTTCAATATTTCATATAGATTAATCATATTTTAGTACATTTCGTGAACACTGGCCATTCTTCGAGGTCACAATTTCAAACGTGCACAGTAATTTTCTACGTTATTTCATTTTTTTACATGTCATTATTCAAAATACATAAACACTCATTAATAATTTCTAATTAAGACATTTGCGTTAACAGTCCCTCCTCTGATGACTAAATATGTCATCACACCAAATTTACCACCCACAATTTTACAATTCTATCTCCAACATTTGGTCTTCTCAAGTTTTCCCTATAGATTCTTTCCATTTTCTTTTTTTCCCTCCTCTTATTATTTTTAGACCTTTTTAATTTGATTCCTTTGCACAATTTGCATTACCCCCATATTTCTAATAAGCACCCTATTACAATTAATATTCCCTATATGATTTTCCATAGTACCCCATTCCAAATACTACTAAGCCAATTTCCCACTGAAGCAAACCCCTTACCAACCTTTTCCCAAACACCTGGTTCTTTCAACTCCTTCGAATCAATACTTGTGTTACTCAGATTAGAATGTAGTAAGTAAATCTCTTATCTCTTTACTATTGTTAGGAATATACAAGTGGCAATGCCTAGAGTTAATCATTTTATAGACTCCGCCATTTTTCGCTGAAAGAATGGCTAAAGCAAAACGATTTTGAAGAGTCATAGCTCTATTCACAGCCAATTCTGTATATTTCAGGAGTATAGCCCCTGAAAGTTTGTCAGCATGTTATCCACAATAGTAGACAACTTTCGAATTCTGATTGAATTCAGGATGACTCCCACTGAAGGAACCACTGCACCAAATATATCTTCCACTATCGCAGAAGAGGTTTCCCTCCTCTGTCTCTTACAATGTAATTCTGTCAATTTCAGAAACTTTTTCAAATCCTCCATCTGGTAAATCCTTGGGAATACTATCCCCAAATAACATGTCCCATACCATCCACTTGGAAGACGGTAATAAGCATTTAGTCTTCAAATGTAATAGATACCCGTAATTGCAGGGTCCTGCCCATTCAACATAAATGTCCATTTACTCTGAAACAAAAACACATGCCTACATTCACTCGTACCCACACATAAAGTATCAGTGTGCGATTTAGGCCTATATATACAAAGCTTCCCTATGTGTAATGCATCTAAATCCCCTTGTGTTTCAATTGCAGTGTAAGCATAATCATTTTTGTAAGTGCTTTGCTCTAAGCCTTTTTCTAATTTCTCTTTCATGGTC